>NC_091823.1:16507500-17815000 GCF_038994185.2 Dermacentor albipictus
GAGGCCCTGAATCAAAATTCTGCCTTCTGCAATAGGTAGAAGATAGCTTTGTGTCCAACAAATTTCACATAATTCGGTTCGACCGTTACCTGCACGGTGAGAGAACTTCGTCGGGCGACATGCATTTGATAACTAAAAGGATTACAAAAACACGTACTTGAATAGAGATATCGGAGTTGTACCTGAACGAAAGCTTGCACTTAAAGCGGCGACAACACATGACACGTTTGAGCTGTAGCCTACGCTAGAGAGTAGGCATCACGTGATGGAACAAGAAGTGGCGACGCCCAACTGAAAACACGAAGGTGGATACAATATCGGTTGTAGTCACATGCACAGAAGACGTTTTGAGAGCCAACGCAGCCGTCCCAATGTTACCCTGTTTCAATATAGGGTTTCAGACTTCTGGTCGAAAGAACGTAGGGCGGCACCGTTCGCGTGGTTCATTAACAATTCAGTTCGTGAAGAGCGCTGAGAGGCCTCGACCCCCCGTGTTTAATAATAAAGTGACCAGCCATTGATGGTAAAACAAAGTAACATTCTCGCACCTCGTAGTACTGCACCGTATCATTATATTTGCATACCGCGTTCGCTTGGAGTTTGCGAAGTGAACTGTCCGAACTTCTCTCCCCGTTCTTTTCAGACGTGGACACTCATTTAATAAATCTTTAATTGAGCATCTCGGACTTTGTTTCTTGTTACACGTGTTAGTAACGCCAACTTTTTTATTTGTTCCACACACCCAGGGCCTTATGCGAAAGTAACGACCGAATTAACGTTCAAGTCCACGAGCATGTAGGCTATAGACCGTTTGGAAAAGCGGGGTCCCTTTATAACTGCCGCGCCAGCTCCCAGCTTGAATTGTTTGAGGACGTCGTTGCTGTGACTTTTGCGCAGCTAAGGATTGGTCAGATGCCTTTTTATTCAACGCGAAAACATGCTTAACTTTGAAAAAGGACAAGAGAGGGGACATATCAATCACGCTGTCATTTCGAGAGCACACTTGTTTGTGTCGTGGACAATGGAAGGCGACAGTCTTGCAACTGTGCCAGTGATGTTAGAACTTGTCACCGCTCGCAAAAAAAAAAAATGGCGAGCAGCTGACACGCGAGGACAATCTGTATTTCTGCGTAGAGCAGGAAAGTGATCACTAACGAGAAAAACAGGCTTTGAAATGCCCGACGTCGTCTTCAGAATAATATATATATATATATATATATATATATATATATATATATATATATATATATATATATATATATATATATATATATATATATATATATATATATATATATGTATATAAGGCACCTGCATAGAAAACCGCTTTCCATATATTGAGGGTCAGCTTTAAATTCGGTTAGACTGGCACCGTAGTTATTCGTAAACCACCAGATTGCTTGTGCCGAGAAGGAAAGATAGCTTATGAATCCCCCGTCCTCCCCCCCCCCCCCCCTTGTTTCAAGCCTAGCTTTCCTAAGATGTCGAGTGGTGACGAAACTGCTGCATGCAGCGAATTTCACGGTGCCTTCAGGAGTTTTCTCGTCTCGTTGAAACCACCTGAATTACTAATAATGGATTGGTTCTTGCACCAGCTGTAGCCATACGAGGAGATAAGAGGCACGCCACACTGAAGGACTCCGTATTGATTTCGACCACATGGAGTTATTTCACGTTCATCTGAATCTAAGCGCAAGAGCGCTCTTGGATTCCACTCTCTTTTTCTTTTATTTATTTTCTCATACAAATTGAACACAATAATATTAGTGACGTAAACATCAACACCACTGTAAATGTAGCGGGCTCAAACCAATTAAAAGACTTAATAAGAATTAATTTGGAGTAAAGCTCGAAGTGTGAACTTTTATAGAAAAAAAATAATCACCGGAAGAAAAAGCGAATGGTGGCGCAGATATACTGAATCTATGCAGTTTCAGGCTTAACCGTCACTTAAAAAAAAAAAAAAAACCTGAAAACTAGCTACCAGGCATCTGAACGTAGACAGCACAGGCGTAATTGATGTGGGCATATGCTGAGCACCGTACGCCATGAAAATTGTCGTCACATATTAAGCAGTTTTATGCGAGGCTGTTAATCTGCGCCTAACAGCAAAAACGCTACTCGACGCCGCCGCCTTTATTATATGACAATAACGATATATTTCTGCAGTGTTTATCTGTGGCTTAATTTTATACTTCCTATGAAGTGAAAGAATTTTGTTTTTCGGGTTAATCGGTTCCACTTCCTCAATAAGCTACTCATGAATGCTGTCTGAGGTGTCGATGATCCCGGCTTTCGTATGATTTCCTGAAGAACTGCTTGCAAAACGAATCCAATAATCCTGTCGCTTACATAATGCCACCGTAAGCACCGAGCGCTTCGCCTTACGTTCTTGTAAGCTCAGTCTACGCGAGTCCTTCATTTCAGGAAGGCTGAATACATATTTAACTTAAGCGGAAGCTTTTCCTCAGGCCCAACTCTGTTGCCTATTCAAATAAATGTAAAACGCGAAAAAGCTTTTCTGAGATAAACAGTGGCCAATTTTAATGAAATGTGTTGCATTTGAGAGACAAAGTTAAGATCTTGTGGCTGTTGGACGCGACATCTTGATTAGGGGCTGAATTTTTTTTTGTTAAATTTTTTAAGGAATTGTGCGTTAAAGAAAAGTGATAGCCCATAGTTTACAATTTTATCCCTCTGCATCAAAAGCAGATGTCGCTGTTGTGTAACCTGCATCCGTTAGATTATCTAAAGCGGGTCAATTCTATATATAAATTTACAGCTTACGTGAATTTGTTGCAGTGTTTACAAGGGTCTTGCAAAACTCGTATTCACATAAGAACGGTATGTTTCAGAGTGGTGTGAAATACACTTATTTTGTACGCTTTAGATTTAATATTAGATACCGTTCACAGAATAGTGATATTTTTTATTGCTGACTCGGAGAGTTGTAAACGTGATAGTGTTCTTTCCTGAAAATTTGCGATTTTTGACAATTTGCGTAAAGAGGACGGCAGCCTAAATAAAAGATCCGCTTCCGACAGGCACTAGACGTTAACTTTTCTTTTAACTGAAAAAGGATTTCTCCTTTCCCATGTTGTTACATAGGAGTCCCCCAGCTAAATCACCCTTTTAAGCGAAGGCTGAAAATATCACAAATATTTGTCGCAACCAAATGCTGCTTCGTAAAGTAAGTCAACCCTACAGTTACCTGGACTGACTCCAAAGTTCAAGGTTTTCGCGATATGTCTCATGTCTATGCGAGAGCAGTACTCTGAACTACTAAAGAGACCAACAACGGGATCGAGCATTATACTGGAATAAGTTCATTGTACTTGCTGACTCCTTAGCGTGAATGATCGCTCTCAGCGCAGTACTGTTGTAAGCAAGACAAAAGGTACACGAGTTCATTATGATTGCCCATTTTATGCTTTTCACATTCAAAAGCGCGATCTCCGCAGAAAATACGAAGCGATGACGTGCCTTAAGCTTCCTGTGACCTATGACGGGAGCAAGTTGTCTTGTCGGCGTGGTCAAACACCTCCACGACGCGGCAAACAGACAAGCATCGTTCCTTTGGTCCCATACCAGGGTGTTGTAAGGGGTTCACTTAATTCACTCTTCCTATTGAATGACCAGCCATGGTGGCTCAGTTACATTGTTATGGTTACCATCCCTGCTTTCTCTCTCATTTCATGCTCTTGCACTGTCTGTGGAAAACAGACGCACACACGCAAACCGTCCTTGGCTTTGCTTTGCGTAGAATAATTCTGAGTATGCACACTAAATTTCCCACAGTCCTGCGCAGCGTTGTGTCACCTAATTTTCGTGCACACCCTGCAGCGAGCAGCTGTACAAGACAATGGCGGACATCATGGCGACCCAGGGTTACCGTGATGCGGGCTACCAGTTCGTCAACGTGGACGACTGCTGGATGGCCGACGAGCGAGATTTTGACGGCCACCTGAGGCCAAATGCCACGCGCTTCCCGCATGGCATCAAGGCACTCGCCGAATACGTGAGAGAATTTGCTTTTAGCATGAACATTCCTTTATACTCTGCTGTACTAAATGCTAGGATCACGTTCGGTAGCTCAGCGTGTTCAACAAAGCACCGTGCACAGCTCCCAGTACACTTTGCTAGAGCACGGAAGCGGTGTACTCAGAAGCGAGCTTTCCTGCACACCATTGCCCGCTAGTTCGATACAACTTGATATGAACATTAAGTCACCAGTTGAGCTAGTTTCCTCTAGTTCTGGTTCTTGCCATGCAGTTGGCTTTCAGTGGTACCTTTTATCCACGATACGGCATTTTATGCCAGCCTCAGGAGCAGACAATGTACAAAGCCATGAAGTGCCTTTACGCTTCTCGTGGTCTATAACTCAGAGCTATGACTGTTTTCACTACACAGAGAACAGCGTTTGGCGGTGGGCTGACAATAAAAAAACGTTTGCTGAGAAGAGAATTGTCTTCTCGTAATGGCGACCTCCACCAAACGGTGGGCACGCACGCTTCCGTACATCGCCAGATTTTTGTACTTTGGGCTGTACTTATACGCGTACAGCAACGTATAATAAATGTCTCAGTTTGCGACGTGCACACTTGAGCAAGGGTGTTATATGCGCTTCATAACACGGATGTGCTTTACTAAGCTTCGCCGCAATGCAGATATGTATTACGGTGAAATTATTTAGCTTGCGAAAATAATATTGGCAAACAGGTACCTCGGGAGAGTGGCTGAAATTAATAAAGCGAGAGGCGCACGATCTCGAGGGCACCGAAGGGGAAGCGGAGGAATCAAAGGTGGTACCAGGATGGTCCGAGGGTTGGGGCCGCCGAAGCCGGAGAGTGCTGGAAGGTGTCCGCGTACAACATCACACAAAAGCCGGCCTTTTGTACCTCCGGCCCGCGGAGACCTCGACGAGACACCAACCCACGGACCAGTCCGCGTTCCAGCTTTGATGTCCCCGTTGGCCCTTTGGGGTCATGGAGGTGCTGCCAAATTATACTAAATAATAATACGTTCTTTGCACGTATTACTAGAGCAAATCTTAACTTCCCTTCACTGATATACACTGTGCACGCTTCAGCGCATTACACAATGGTATAGCGGCGAAGCTATTATAGGTCGCTTACGATACTTTTGTTTAAGCTCATACGAATAAACCAAACCATCATCTTTATTTTTATGCGAAGCATATTACGAGAGCTCAACCCAGCTCCTCAGGCGCGGCGGTGTCGCCTTCAATGACCTTTGACCCCATGCCATACCACGTGACACCGTGACGTCACGACAGAGGAGAAACGGGGCTCCAACTCGCGCCGTCGCTCGCGGCGCCGCGGCGGTATATAAGCAGCTGCGCTTGTTTCTAGGTGGCTTTGGCTCAACTCTTGCAAGATGGGCTGGGTGGGAATCGAACCAGGGTCTCCGGAGTGTGAGACGGAGACGCTACCACTGAGCCACGAGTTCGATGCTTCAAAGCGGTACAAAAGCGCCTCTAGTGAATGCGGTGTTGCCTTAGAAACGAGCTGTTTCTAAGGCTCAGGCGTGCGTCGCGTGCTCAGGCGCACATTTTGTTGCCGCGCCGAACGCTGCATTGCTCGACGCTCACCGCGTCCAATGCGGGGCGCGTAGTCGCTGCGCCGTAGCTCATTGTCTTGCACCCCTTGGCGGGTCGACGGGAACGCTGTCGCGTTCCACTCTTCAAGGCGAAGCAGAGTAACGCATGAGTTGTTTCTTCGTCTAGCCGAACCAAATATAGCCAAGCAACAGCAGTTCACCAGGCTAAACAGTGGTTCAACAACAAAAATAAAGGCTGGTACGCTTCGCATCCTGGGCTTAACCTTAGCTAAGCCACAGCCATTTTTTTAAATAGGTTTTAATTTTTTTATTTTTTGTTTGTCACGTAACGGTTACCTTTGTCTGTCATTGCTACCAGCTTAGCTAAAGACGTGGTAAAAAAAATGTCACTTCTTTTTTTATTTCGCCATGTGCTATGTTCAAAAGAGCGGTGGCAATATTCAACTGAATTAAGACTTACAATTAAAACCCAGTTTTAGTTTTTCTTACAATATGTGTCTTTCGAATAAAATGAAAACAACCTAAAAAAATGCAAGCAGTAATGTAACCAACTACAATGTTTGAAGGTTGGTTTCTTCATATGGCAACAATAAGCTAGCTTTCCCGCGACGCTCTGTCGACAACGTGGCTGTGATAAGAGCGTCGGCAATTACATTCACTGCGTGTGTGTTTTGTTTTTTGATGAAGTGGACGAAATTAGCTCCGAAGATTCCTTTATGCACATTTTTCAATGTATAGTTAACGTATTATCTTCGGTAATTGCATGAGTTTGGCCACAGTGCTGTCTTGCTATATAGCCAACTTAACACCTACTGGGTGTTAACACCCATTAGGTGTTTCTAATAGGGTGGCTTATTGGAAAGCTCGCCTACAAGTCTTTTTTTCTACGAGCAGAACGTTCGAACGCGGTTCTCCGGACGTTCTTTCTTCTAGATACATTCGAGGGGCTTGAAGTTTGGCATCTACCAGGATTCGGGCCTCAAGACATGCGCGGGTTACCCGGGTGCGCTTTGCCACTACGTCAACGACGCGCGTACCTATGCAGACTGGGGCGTCGACATGGTCAAGCTGGACGGGTGCAATCTCAACCCGCGCCTCATGGATGTCCGTGAGTGACCTTGAGCATGCCGCAAGTCTGGATCCACCATATGTATTAAAATATGAGAGAGAACTTAGAAATGCTTTATGTCGACCCTTCCTATTTACTCCGTATGTATTCCTTATCAACTTGCCCTTTTACCAAGCTCTGTGGGCAAAGTGAAGGGCAGCCTCGATCACTTAACCTTTGAAATAGTGAGTAGAACTGCAAATGTTCGCGTATACTCTCTTGAAGTTTACCCCAAATTTGAAAGCATTTCATGAACGAAGAGTTGTAACACGATGTGAAATGAACACGTTGCAAACAACAAAGCACTTATGCTAACTGCGCAAGTAACAAAATTTGCTTGCGAAAAAATAAATGCAACAAAGAACTTGCTAAAGACGCACGGATGGGCTAGTTGGTTAGCCATCATGAAATACGCAGCGCACTTCGAAACAACGACGTAACACAGAATGAAGCCTGTAGTCTTAACTTTGAAGTCTACAGCACTCGTGTTTGTTCACTCTGCTTTATTTCCTTGTTTCAAAGTGCGCTGCCACATTTCATCCCAACAAAGAAATTGCACGTTCTGGAATTTTTACAATTGAATACGGGTTACGCAAGGCGTCTATTAATAAAAGTCAATGGTATAAAATACCTACTGCGAGAGATCCGAAAGAAAGTTCCGTAATTTCGGCAGTTGCACGAATTACGAAAAATGAAATGGAAGAAGCCCTACTGAAAAAGAAGGTCTGAGAAAGTCGATAACGTAAAAATATATATATATATATATATATATATATATATATATATATATATATATATATATATGGAAAACGAGGTTACATGAAAACAGCACACTTCAAAGTTTCTTTTCTTAAACAATAAGTCACGAAGGACACCACCAAGGGAGTTTCAAGCCAATCAAGAATCAAACAGACAATTCGTCGACGAGAAGAACATACATTTCGAAGTCATAATGCGAAGTGGGCTGCTGTGCGCGTACGCTGTAAAGCACAACATTGGCAAAGCGAGCTTCCTTCTTCTCTTAGAGAGACCGAAAGAACGCGTGTTTTTACTTTCACTTTGATCAATACGAGAAACATAACCACTATTGTGTCTCGTATTGTCGTGTTTCCTTCGCCCACGCTTGCGTATAGGAACATCGCAGCATAATGTTCAACAGAATTTATTCTTGCGCTAGTTGGTGTGTAGGCTTGCTAAACATGTTTTCTTTTTTCCTGGCGCAAAGTACGGAACATGAAGAAAGGGGACGTGTGGGAAAGTCCGTGTAAAATGGGCGAGGAATATGCAATTTTTTGTCGTATTAATGCATTGTAAACAGTCAGCATGGACGATACTGATCCGCCCCATGATGTGCCTGCCAGTCTGCAAAGTACAGTCACTATGGCATTGACCTCGTTTTCGAGTTTTTTTTATGTGGGGTGTCCAGGATAACTGCCTATCAAGTATTATGCCAAGGAATCGATGCTGTGTGACTTCAAAGACCTTTAGCTAGAGGACTACGCATATGTCTAGGAGTTCCACGAGTGACTTCGAGCTCTCTTGTAATAGCTGAGGCTCGCCAATCACCATTTCCAGTTATGGGAACTACAGAAACATGCCGACATTATTTTCTTCTTCAAACACGGCATAAAAGTCACCCATTGTCTCTAGGCATAATGAAACGAGATAAAAGTTATGTTCATATAGAAATTCGAGGAAGTCTTCACATATTGCCAAGAAATGAATTTTGGAACTCAGACGTCGAATATCTTCCATGGCTGCTTGCACTTCTAAAAATCGAATTGTCAATAGGCGGGTTATTCTGAAAAAGAGACGTGTTCATTCAAGCTGCTCAACAGCTAGCACTTTACTAGATATATATGCGGTATTCAGGATACACACACGTCTATACAGATGGCTCCAGTACATCAACCTCTTCAACTTCATCATTCATTATACCGCACCTCAACAAACAAGAATCATTTAAGTTATCTCGTGCGACTTTGTCCACAACGGCTGAACTGTTCGCAATCCTATGTGCGATAAAATTTATATTGTCAGTAAGAGATGCGCAAAAATGGGTAATGTTCAGCGATTCACAGGCGGCTCTAACATCACTCTGCAGCACAAAAGGGAAAACATTCAGTGATAGTATAATATACGAGACACTTAAAAACCTCGCAAAGGCAAGCGCAGTGAAACATGCAATAGCATTTCAGTGGATACCAGGGCATTGTAACATTCCTGGCAACAGAGCAGCCGATGAAGCAGCACGACAAGCACACCTCAAAGATGATGTGGTTCCGCTCCCTATATCGAAAAATGAGTTACGTTGAATTATAAGGACAACGTCTTTCAATATGTGTAGAAGCACTTGGTTTGACCAGAATTTCAAGAGCTCGGACTTATATCATATTGATCCGTTCATTTAATTCAAATTTTTGTTAGAAACCTTTATTCATCGATTAAGGCTAAGCACTGCCTACATAAAGCATTTCTTGCACAGAATTGGCCGTGCGGAAACCCCCGAATGTCATTGTGGATTTGTAGACGAAGATATATATTACCTCCTTCTAGATTGCCCACGTCACGACACACCAAGATGCCGACTTAAATCAACCCTAATTAAATTAGACCACAGACCTTTCAGTTTAAAGAAACTTTTGGGTCCTTGGCCAACAACGTCTTTGCAGAAGAGCGTTTTAAGAGCACTAAAGACCTTTCTTGAAGACAGCGGCATTGTTGGACGTTATTAACGCTTTTGTTGCTCCTTTCATTTTATTGTCGCTGTATATATTCATGTAATTGTGAATTATGTTATGTTGACTGTTTTGTTGTGACTATATATATACGTGATAGTGCGTTTACACGATGAATGTACCACCCGCTGCCTAGAGACTGTGTCATTAGGCGACAGTATCAGTCCTGGTGCTTCCGTGAAAAGATTATTTCATATGTAATCTTGAACCCTGTATGTTATATGATGGAACCATTCAAGAGATAAGGAGTAGCCGGCGCCTTAAATTGTGCGTCAACATCTCCTTATATCATATAAATAAAAAAAAGAGAAAGGGGAGAGGTAAGAGGAGCGCCAACTCTGTATGTTCTGTCTGGCGTTCCTCTGTCTCTTACCTGTCCCCCCCACCCCCACCCCCACCCCTTTTTTTTTTCGTGTCCCGCACTTTGAGCTAGAAACAACATGTTTAGCAAGCAAAATGTTCAATGACATCAGCCACGAAGTTTCGCCTGTATTGCATTCTAAGCAGTGCAGTCGTGGTTTTAAAGGAAGGATGTGGCGCTTTGGTTAATTCGCGCAGCTTTTATGCCTTGATACAGCCGAGTGTCCAGGAACGTTTTTGTATAAAACTCACTAGGAGCTTTCAATGTTTATTGGAGTGCTCCATGCTGTGTTATCTCCTTGCAGTGTACCCAGCGTACACGCAGGCACTGAACAGGACCGGCCGGCCGATAGTCTTTTCCTGCAGCTGGCCAGCCTACCAGGTCGATCTCGGAATGAGGGTACGTAAAGTATGGTTACTATATAATGCAGTACATAGTACATGAGGAGTTCAGAACTGCACTTGTAGCACTACTGGCGTGAGTACTCTTGTTGGTGGTATTTTTTTTATGTTCCAGTGCCCAGTGCCTTGTCGCTGCACTTCTTTAAGCAACATGAATGCACGAGGGTTGGCGCACCTTTGTTCCACTGGGATTATGTAAAAAAAGTTAGATACTTTCGGTGGGATTGTGTTATGTGGAATCATGGATTTCTGTTCTGTGACTTATACATTCAGTTTGCCAAGCTGAACCATGCAGATATATTCTTGTTTATTCCTTATTCAATCTGTTCGGCAGTGTCAAACAAAAAGACTCCAGTTACTGTTAATGAAAGCCGTGCCATATGTGACAACATATTCTGAACAAAACCAGGTCCCGTTATAAAGGGTAGGTCAAACCCATTCTCAAAAGACCTAGAGATCGGCCCTCTGATCGAAAGCGACATCCTCCGAGAATGCCTTAGGGCCCGTTTCCGGCGCGGCGTTTGCTTCGCACAGTGAGATCATACGAGCCAGAACCACGGCTGATGTGCGCTTGTTTTCTATTATACTAATGAATGAGAACATCAAGTGCAGTGGCATTTAATGTTGAACGCAGCAAAATTGAATGCAACACTGAATGCAGAAGAGCATGACGTGAAAGCATCATGCGACGGCCAGTGTACACACCCACGTCGCGCCGATAGATGCGTTCGGAATGCGCCACACGTCGTTCTCGCTGAAGAGAAACATTCAGCTCTACTTCGCATTTAATTATGTCAGACACGGATAACTGTCCTCATTGGGCAACTGCTGACATGAAGTTTGACTTGGTAATTCACGCTATAAGTAACATTTTGCTTCGGATTCGTGAACTCTGCAAAAGTATTATTCGCGATGTGGCAGCCTGCTGTCACATTATAAAGCTATTTTATCTGCTTTCGAAGCACAGACATAATTTACTCAGTCCTGGAACCACATTCTGTTCTTCTATGCTGCGGAATTATAAACTCGATGGGACTTCTTTGTTTTTTATTTGGCAAGTTTTCTTATCTTTTTTTTTTGACAGAAACAGATATGAATGGGGACGCTTCCGACGGCCACTATAATATGATTTATTATTTATTTATTTTTTGCATGCAACTATATTACTTCAAGTAGCTGCAGCGATCACCTATTGATGTAATTGACGATCTTCATATGCGGTTATCAATTTAAGGGTACCTGAGCTAAAGCTTCCCCCTCTTGTAAGTATAGCGAATTGTTGTATTTATCCCGCCATTGTTGCTTATAGGCTTTGACGTCACGCTCATCATAAAAAAGAAATTCTGGCGTTTTACGTGCCATAATCACGATATGATTATGAGGCATGCCGTAGTGAAGGACTCCTGAAATTTCCACCACCCGGGGTTCCTTAACGTGCCCCCAATGCACGTTTCACGGGCATTTTTGGAGTTCGCCCACATCGAAATGCGGCCGCCACGGCAGGGATTCGATCCCGTGATCCCGTGCTTAGCAGCGCAACCAGCCGCGGTGGCTTAGCGGCTATGGTGTTGCTCTGCAATTTTAATTGTTGCATGTCTATGACGAAAGCGAAGTTAGGCTGGGGCGACAAGCCCAGGCCGAGTCCGTAAAGAGAGTGAATGACTATGTTGGCAGTGCTAGAGCTTGTTGAAAGTCCAGTATGTGTGCTGTCATGCTGTCTTTTATTGTATATGTGTACATGCGGCGCTGGCGAACATCACAGCCATGAGCCCGCTTGCTTTGAATGCAGCCAAACTACCGCGCCATCGCCCGCTCCTGCAACTTATGGCGCTACTACGACGACATCTCGGATTCGTGGGAGAGCGTGCTTTCCATCCTGGACTACTACGCCTCCGTTCAGGACACGCTAATCCGTGCATCTGGACCAGGACGATGGAGTGACCCGGACATGGTGCGGCCTTATAACTATGCGTCCTTATAAATTCAATGTCCCACAGCGGTGCTTCAGCACTTAGCTTTTCGATCGCAGAGAAGCCCACAGATAACAGTATTTCACCAGACTATTCTGTCGCTTCCAGTTCGGTAGCGAAATTGGACCTACCGACACACTTAGTTGACTCCCTGCAACAAATAATTGCAATGGCCAAAATCAGGAACTTATTCTCAAACATATGAGCTTCGGCGGCCGCTTCACTTTTGCTCGGCGTGTCACATTCAACGCTACGCATCCTTGAGAGAGCCCGTACATACACACAGCCTTCGTATAGGCATGACTATTATGTTACCTGTCCTCCAAATCCATTCGAAAGCGTCGTGGTGTGAAATTAGCGCTGGTGTGAAGTGTACTAAGCCAACAGTTTCTTTCACCACAACATTTTCCACCGGTTTAGCCCTATGTTTAACTAAGACCTGCGAATGTAAATTAATTTCATTGCTAGCGCGCATTGAACCCCCACAACCTCTGCGCAATCTACGAGTGAAGTTAAATGAAGTATTATATTTCCCCTTTATTACAGAAGAGGAAGCTTCGGGGCTAAAGGCTATAAGTCCTGACGGACGTCTCGGCTCCCTTGTACAGTTTGCTCATAATAGGTCACAATAGATGTCATATACCGTACATTATTCTTGGAGGCGCGTCATGGAAGACAGGAATGTCATGTATCACTATGGAATGGCCTGCCAAATACCATCGCATCATGCACTAACCGCAAATCATTCCGGGATAAACTAAATGACCATTTTTCATGAGGGCAAAAGGTTCCTGTCATATTCAATTCGGCACTCTGAACAGCTGATAATTTTTTATTTTTACTTGTTTCCCTTGTGATGCTTTTTTCACTGTATTTTTCTCGTGTATTAATTGAGTGTTTCATATATATACAGATATTTTTTTCTTTTTATATATATACAGATTTTTTTCTTTTTTTTTTCTCGTGTTTCAATCCCGTGAATTTTACCTTGCATTGTATACGCGTGACAAGAACATTTTACTATTACATACTCTTTTTTTGTTATTGTTCTCTTTTGTCAATTTATTCTTTCTCTTTGACCTTGATTTCGCTCCCCCCTTATGTAATGCCTTCGGGCCTTTAAGGGAAAATAAATGAAATAAATGAAATGAAATGAAACAAGGTACATGCATCAACAAGTTTTCGAGACACATAGGTGTGCCGCATCTACCACGACCGTTCCAAGTTTTCATAGAGACTTGCTCCGAATGAACTTACGATTCCGAGGTGCCACCGTCTGAATGTTTGCAGAGTACTCAAGCCACTCTACTCACAATCGGTGGGGCCACTCGGCTCAGCGACGGTGCTCACGAGATGCATGATTGCCGCAAGTCTCTCTGCACGCTAAGCTGAGCAGACCCGGTGTACGCCTCAGGACTGCCAACGTATACATGTGCGGCCTAAATACGCATCAGGGAATCACGAAGTGTTATAGGTTGTTTTACCGGCTTGTATTGAACTATATATTGAACTCGACGAGAAATAAAAATATGATTCGAATGCAGGCCGACCCATATCTTTTTAGAAAAATCGAAAAGTTTGAATATGGATGGCCTCTTTGTTTACCGTAAGCTAGGCTACTAAACCTCGCCAGTCGATGCCACAAGCTGCATGCTCGTCCACGGCACCCCAAACAACGTCGTCCTTGCTACCATCTAGTGCACTGGATATTCAGCATTTCTTATAGCCAGTCTGGATAATCTCAAGACTGACGTTACCTAATGCGCGATGAAAAAAGAAAAAGGTCTGTCGACATACGAATAACTACGGTATTTTTCATTTTCCCTGCCGCACCGGAATCTCATTTTTACAGCTCATCATCGGCAACTACGGCCTCAGCTACGACCAGAGCAAGGCCCAGATGGCGCTGTGGGCCATCTTGGCAGCCCCGCTTTTCATGTCCGTTGACCTTAGGACCATCCGACCAGAGTTCAAGGAAATTCTGCTCAACAGACAGATCATTGCCGTCAACCAGGACCCGCTCGGCAAGATGGGAAGACGGATTGTGTCGGTAAGCAAAGACCTTCTCGAAAGACTGTTCCTCAGCGCCATGTGTGCGGCGAAGTTCCATCTAGGCAATATATTTTTTTGGAGCGCAGCTCTTTGGCATCCGTTCCTGGGTTTCGCGTCGTCGTCGGCGTTGTCGTCGGCCTCGTAACCAGCTCCGCCCCCCTTTCATCCCCCCAGCGCTAGCAGCGACCGACTGATACCGCTGGATGCCGCTGACGCCGCTAGAGAGTCAAGATAACGTGACTGCATAGAACACCGTCGCCGCCATGCAGAAAGACGAGGAAAGGGTCCCCCCCCCCCCTGTTCTTGTGTGGCGGATAGGGTGCTCTTCAGTTGCCGACGCGCCGGTTATTTCACGTAGGCCCCGGCACGTCGACGAATACGTGACCACCTTCCCACGGCTAGACCTGGTTCTTAGCGCTGCGGAAGCGAGGGTATCATATTGTTTGTGTCGGCATCGGCGGCGTTGTCCCTGAAACCAACTCCGCAGCTGGGGTTGACTCACTATCGGCGTCAGCGGCATCAGTCAGTCGCTGCTATCTCTTCCCTCCTCCCTTTATCGTGTTGTCCGCATGCTGCGCGCGCTTCTGCCCCCATCGTTTGCCGCTGGGTGTACACGCCGCCCCCCTCCCCCTTCTTCCTGCGAGTCTCCGGTTGTCAAAGCGCCGGCTCGAACTTAATTCCTTTCTTCGCTCCTCCTCCAATGCAACCCCTGTGCGGTGGCAATCAGAGAGCCAGATCGGTGGCGGCGGATCTGTATATGTGCACCGCCCGAGCCGAAATTGCCGCTGCCGTTCGCCACTGCGAAATTATCTGCCAGTTCTTTCTGAGCCATGAGCGAGACGACCGATGGAAGAAACAGCTTATTTGCTGCGCTCAAATTTCGCATTAGGAAGTAACGTAATCGTCGGTAATTTTTTTCTTTACAGAAGAAGAAAAGTTACGTGCAAGAGTAATACATTTTTCCACGCGTTTGGAAGACTAACTTGTCAAATTTGGTGCGAGCCACAGAATTTCTAGCAAATAAGTGTGCTTACGTATTGACTGACTAACTGATTGGCTGACGGGCTGTAATCTTGCTGGTAAATCACGCCCCCTACAGTTGTTTGTGTAAAAGTAAAAAAAAAATGTACGCGAGAGTTTTCGTATTCCGCAACTATTGCAACACAGCCGCCGCGGCCAGGGGTCGACCCTGCGTCATTGTCTTCAGCAGCAGGTCGGCATAGATGTTGAGGCATTGCAGTGGCTAAATTCAATATAGTCTAAGGAACCATGATTCTGGGTGAGACGTGCAACTTTGTGTACGCTTTAAAAGATCATTAACACTTAGTCTTTCAGAGTCATTTTTGTCATTATGGAGAGTACGCTTCAATGTTGCCATTAAGGCACATCCCTTAGTAAACGCATGTTATATAATACACATCAGTTGATCAGCCGCAAAGCTTAGAAAAACGCAATATTTGCGCTCGCGTGAACCATTCTTGCGCGTGGCAGAACGTGTACTTTGTGCATGTCCATGGAGGACGCTGCGATTCTGCGCGTACATATCGCGTGCCCTGAATGGCGCTCAGCGTCAACGCATAATAGTTACTGAAAAATGTTTCCTGTTAATCTAGCGCATCAGGGGCCCTGAGCTTACTGTTCATGTTTCATGAAGTGAGCACTGAGGTTTTAGTATGAATGTTTTGTGGGGTTTTCCGTTTCCCCTTCTTGCGATTCTTTTCCCTTTCTCTGGCTATGTCGTCACGCACAGAATAAACACGCAGTGGACAATCTTAGCACGCAGCATGTCTTCCAGTCCCTCACTCCAGTTTTTTGCGCTTTCTTCCGGAGTATGCAACGTGTGGTGTGTCACGTTCTTGCTCATGGCGCTCGAGTGCCGTGCTGCAAAGCAAATGAAGATTAATAGCAAAGTAGATAGTAGGTTCAGGACACCAAGCTGAATACCATGTGGCTTACCTGTCCAGGTAACCCCTATTTCTCACAAATATTCTTCTTCAAACAAAACAACAACGCAACTATACGTTTTCTTCGCTTCAAAGCGCACAACTCTAGTGATCTAGGCAGAAGCGTCGACGTTTTTGTCTATCGAGTGGAACTTAATGTTGACTGAACACTTGGAGGTGTATTAGCAACAATGATGTTCTGGCACCCCACTTGCAATTACGCTCGCACAGCGAAAAACGCTGTGCCTGTTGCTTATAGGCTTCATTAAATTATGGGGTTTTACGTGCCAAAACCACTTTCTGATTATGAGGCACGCCGTAGTGTAGGACTCGGGAAATGTCGGCCACCTCGGGTTCCTTAACGTGCACCTAAATCTAAGTACACGGGTGTTTTCGCATTTCACCCCCATCGAAATGCGGCCACCGTAGCCGGGATTCGATCCCGCGACCTCGTGCTCAGCAGCCTAACACCATAGCCACTGAGCAACCACGGCGGGTTATCGGCTTCATTCACAAACTCGCGTGGGAAAGCTGGACAAAAACATTCATGAAGTAGCGAAGAAGTTCACAATAAATTTAACATAGTGCTCCAGATGCAAAGCAGGTCATTGCTGCACTTCACCACGAACACTTTCTTATTGCGTTAGTTTCCCTTCCAACACTAACGATATGTCATCACATGAGTGATACAGGGACGCCATGAATACCTGAAACGTTCATGTATGTATATTTGTATGTAACTGCTTGCGCAGTTAACAATGCATTACTGCAGGCAATTCAAGATTCTTGTTTGACGCCGACTACTACAGCTAAAATCTGCACTTTCGAATCGCAGTCACTTCCACTTTACTTTGGCCAATTATCAGACTCGCCGCACACTGGTCGTTCTCTTCAGCTTTTTGCCCCTTCTTGAAATGAACACTGAGACGTGTTATCACTTGAACTGAATGTGTTCTTTACCCTCCCCCTTTTTTAAACATTCGCAGGTCAATGGTATCGAAGTGTGGGCGCGACCGGTCACGCCGGTGACTGACGAAGGCTTCCCCTCCGCGGCCATCGTGTTATTCAACCGTCGGCACATCGGGGGTCCCGTCCGGGTCACCCTGCAGCTGACCAGCATTGGTCTCAACTACCCCCACGGCTACAAGGTGTGGGACCTGTACGACCCACAAGCGCACCCGGTTGTCTTCAAGCCGTTCGACGACATCCCGGCGACCGTCAACCCGTCCGGAGTAGTGATGCTCAGGGCCGAGCCGGTGCCCGCCCCCAGACCTCCGCCGCAGCAGCCGCCATCTGGAACCACGGCTGAAGGCGGAGGCAATGTGGGCGTCGTAGTCACGAAGGGAGGCGCTAAAGGCGGTGTTGGAGTCAAGGGTGGTGCGAGTGGCGTCACAGGTGCCGTAGGCGGAGGAGAACTAGGCATCACCGGCGGCGGTGGTGCCGGCGGCGGTGGTGCCGGCGGCGGAGCCATTGGTATTGGAGGAGGAGCAGGCGCCACTGAGATGATGGGAGTAGGACTCGGAGGTGGGGCTGGTGCCGGTGGAGCCAGCGGTGGGGGAGTAGGCCTTGGAGCCGGTGGTGCAGTCGGCGGGGGTATGGGTACGGGAGGGGGAGCTGGTGGTGGCGCAGGTAGTGGTGCAGGTGGTGGTGCTCCCGGGTTAGCTACAGCCATTGGTAATGCAATCGAGGGGGCCGCGTCGACCGCAGCCGGCAAGGTAGAAGAGCTCGTTTCTGTTAGTGGTGCCAAGGGTGGAGCAGGTATCACGGGAACTAAGGGGGCTTAAGTACCAGAGCGTTCAACCGATATATTATAGCGCGAACCCAGCGACACGTAAACAGATGAACTTTTGATTTAGTCTAGACAGGAGAATTCTGACGCGTTTTTTAACCAAGGCGCACTAAATGTGGGCCTTTGAATGTGTCTTCTCTTACAAAAAAGAAATAAAATGCGTCCCAGAAGAACCATAAAAGCTAAAAATTCTGGCATTGTTACGTTCTGCCACGTGCGTGGATCATGTACAGCTATTAGCCAATAAAGACAACAAAGGTTTCTTGTTTCCTGTGACTTTTCGCTCCTTTTGTGATATTGCTGTCAGTGGTAAAACATGGTATACACTTTCAAGGAAACTGACCTTAGGCAGATAAAGATGTTGGCCGCTGAGTATCAAATACAGATTGATAACAATGGTTAGCAAAACTACGCTAGGCTTAGCAAAGGAAAGGGAAAGTGCGAGAGAGAGGAAGGAAGAGATATGAAAGGGGGGAGGTTGAAAACGTTCCGCGACCGAAATGGCAAATATTCTCCACGGCATGACTAGGTAAAACCACATGGCATATAACTTGCACACGAAAACCAGACGGCACGCCAACTTACGTAGAATGTAAATTGTACTTTTGATCCACTTTCTTTTTTAATTTTCGCTTAAGGGCTTTCTCGAATAATAGAAAAGAGAGAAGGATAAATGTTACACAACAATTTCTTTCAGTGCATGCTGCATTTCTAGACCTCGTCACCAGGGGCGTAGCCAGGGGGGGGGGGGGGGGGGGGCTCATGGGGCTTCAGCCCCCCCCGAAATTTTTTCGTGCTGTCCATGCACCGCCGACCAAAGCGACCATCGGCGCCGGAAATCACTCTGGATTTTGTCTAGAATGTCTTTTTGACGCTCGAAAAGATATTTACCCGCGAAGATTGCAAACTCGGGCTGGATTTCGTGGCAACGCCCATACACCGGGAGTCACATAACACCAAGCAGTCCCATCCGATCACAAAGTTTCAAGGGCGCTTTGATGGTGAGCGGGCTCGCCGCGGCATCTCACTGAGGCCACGGAATCTATGGAGCGCATGGATATCAATTGCGAAACTTTATGGGTATAAATCTCATAAGCACTTGATGTGAAAGGTGCATTGACATTTCCAAAGTTGTGCTTTAGATTTTCTATTGCGGAACTTTGTGGGTTTAATGTTGTTATAAACATTTGACGCCAAAGGTCTATTGACTTTTCTAAAGTCTTACATCGGAACATACAACGAGACAAGCCTAATCAACACACTAGCAGACGAGTTGACAAAGCAGGCAGCGAGGTCCAATGAGACGAAGCGTTGGGGTGGTTCATTTGTGCCGTCATGTCACACAAAAAATATGAACATTTTTTTTAACCTACGCCAGAACATCCATGTCAAGACACTAAAGCCAGCCAAATTAACTACGTTCTTATTTATTTTTTCTACTTTGACTTTTATTCACGAGGACACATTGAGCCTCTTCAATTTTTTTTGTTCTCGCTACCCTACCCGCGGGCTGCCAGAACCAGCCAGAGCGCATATGTTTTTCTCGTATGGCCCCGACCACCGTGCGGTGCACTTCGGTGCGCGTTCGGTTTGCTCTGGCCGAGTCGATTTTCACCGGACAGAGTTTTGGACGCTTTCTGGCTAGCAGACAAGAAAAAAAAACAATTGTCGCTCGCCGCCATCACTGTGGGGACTCGAAGGATTGCACCGCATTCCTTGAGCGGAACCTTTCTGGAAAGTCTGGTTTCGCCGCTGTAGGATACTGAGCAGTATGCGTATGGTTCTCAGTGGACCAAGCGTCTCATGTTTTCTTCGGTATTCCTTCCGTAGCCCCATTAGGTGCCCGAAGTAGGCATTAGATTCTGGCCAACATACTTTCCTATGCGTTTTTTTTTTCATTTCGGTGCCTCCGCCTCACAGAAAAAAATACATTGTTGCGGCGCAGCGAATTGTCGCATGGTGAAAGTTCGATTTTGATACTTCTTTTGAGGAAAGTAATGGGCGACGGGACGCTTCAGTTGCCGGATACGTTTATTATATTATTGCGAAAGCAATTATATGGACACTCCAGGCGCATTCCTGCCATCGCCCTCATGTTTCGTATAAAGTCCAAGGGTGATAACATCGTGACCACGCGCTGCATGCTGTATGTGCGAGTGAAAGCGTAGGAGGGGAGGTGGAATGGGTGAGCCGACGATGGTGGCTCAGTCTTGTGTGCGCAAAGGAGAAAAGCGGGGAGCAAGCGCGCCGCTTCCGTCGTGCGCAATACATCGGGGGGAGTGGACGGAAAAGGGGCGGAATCTAGGATTCTGTGAATCTATGATTGCGCAACATGTTTATTTGCCTTGTTTGACGCATTATACACAGTTACTTCTTCTTACATACATAGACTCATTGGAGACTTATACGCATACTTAAATATCTTGTTGCGAGGTTTTCTGTATACATGCAGTGAACTTTGTTTCCAGTGACACTTTTCTGTCCTTTATCAAGCCGTATTTTCGCATTTTCATATCCCATTGTATCTTTGCATTTCTAATGTACGAGGGCGAGTCAAATGAAAGTGAGCCTACCCTAACCGCGCAATAATGGTTCGCTTCATTATCTGCGAGGCATGCGCGCAGGAGAACGGCATGTCTCATTTACAAAAGTGACACGCAGGTGTGAAGAAGAATGTTCTTTAATGCTCTCATACACTGGGTTGAATATGGTTGCGTCACATAATGGACACTTCAAAAGTTGAACAGCTTGGTGTCGCGAAGTTTTTGACAGCTGAAGGTGTTTCCAAAACAAAATTAATCACCATATGACTGCCGTGTACGTTGAACACTGCATTTCATTGACCACTGTGAAGCGTTGGAGCGAACGGTTCAAAGGACGTTGCAAAGACATTCCAAGACCGGGAAAAAACCATCGTGCAATCACCCCCCACACAATTTCAAAGGTTCATGAGCTGCTGAAACAAGAACGGAGGATAAGCATCGATAAGCGCCATAATTCATGAGCTTCTCGGTTATCGGCTCTTTGGTGCGCAATGGATCCCCTAGATTTTTATCCATCGCGAGAAGACGGAGAAGTTTCACGCTGCCTTGATTCATCTGATCGGGTATCACAATGAGCATGACGACTTCTTGTTTGCAACTGTGATCGGGGACGAGCCTTGGTGCCACTACTACGAGCCTGAAACACGACGCAAAGCTTACAGTGGCAACATTCGAATTTACCACGCCCAAAGAACGTAAAGGCCATCATTTCCGCTGGAAAGGTGTTGTTGACTTTTTTTTTCCATCGACAGGGTCCATTACTGATAGAATTTGCTAAATCTTGAGAGGCTATCAATTGTTTCCGATATTGTGAAACGCCAGAACGGCAGGGTGTCGCAATCAAGAACTAACAACGTAGAAAATTGACAATTGTTCCACGACAATGCCTGTCCCCACGTCGCTTATGTGGTTAATACAAAACTGGCAAAGTTCAAGTGGGAAACGCTGCAACATCCGCCATACAGCTCAGACCTGTCACCTTGCGACTTCTACATTTTGGGGCAACCGAAAAAACAGCTCAAGGGAACCAGATACAGACTTTTTGAAGCAGCAACCCAAGGAGTTTTATAAGACGGAAATCACGCGACTCGTTAGTCAATAGGACAAATGTCTAAATTGTCATGAAGACTACTTTTAAATAAAGTACCCCGTTGTTGGCTCATTCATTTGACTTGCCCTCATATATCTTGCAGAACTCCTGCTTTTTATACGTGCTCTCTGTCGCGACTATAACTTCGGTGCAATTACTCACGATACACGACAAGGGACAGCTACTCCTGCGTAATACATTGGAACAAACGACAGCGTCATTGAGATTTTTCACTGGCCATTGCATATATACAAGAATGTAAGCACGGTTCTTCAATGACAAAGTTTTATTAACATATTTGTCCTCAACTTGTTCAGTTCATTGCCTTTTAATTTTTCATATCAGCGGCATGCACTGCTTTCCTGGTTTCGAACTGATATAGTTCTAAAGTTCGTGTGATATTTTCTTGACTTAGTAAATAGACAAAAAACATGGAAGCATTGACGTCAGTTATGTTGGGCACACTTTTTGGCACATACGAGTATAATATTTTATGAAAAAATACATATTTTACTTGTATTTACAGTGCGTAGCTTTCAAGAATTCGTTTGCAGCATCTTTGGCAATGTCAATGCAGTTATTATTCATGTATTTGATCCCTCGATGAATTGTTTAAGAGGAAGCTTTAGCTCGGGCCCAATCCGACACGGCCTATTCAAATACTTGTAAAACGCAGAAACGCTTTTCTGAGATAATCCTGCTAATTGCTTTTACTGAAATTGGTTGCATTTGAGAGAGAAAGTTAAATCCTAGTGTCTGTTGGAAACAGAACTTCGATTTAGGGCCTTAATTTTGTTTAAAATATTTTGGAAAATTCGAAAGTTTGAAAAAATAGAAGCACGACGTTTACAAACTAATAGCTATGCATGAAGAACAGACATTGTGCTTCTGTAAACGGCATTTATTATAACATTCAAAGCGGACAAGTTTGCTGTGTCAATTTGTATCTTACGTGAATTGGTTACGTTGTGTACAAGGGTTCTGCAAAAGCCGTATTTCCCCAATACTAAATTGTTTAGAGATTCATGTGTAACATATCTATTTTGTCCGCTGTAGATGTACTATTAGATGCAATTCACAGAATTGTGATATCATTTTTCATTGTTGAGTCACGGAGTTTTAAACATGATAGTTTCGTTTTCAGAAAATTTTCAATTTTGGCCAATTGTTGATAAATAATTGACCACCTAAATGAAAAATTCGAAGCCAGCAGTCACTAGAATTAAACTTTTTCTTTTAAATGCAACAAACCTCCTCAAATTTGGTGAAGTGATTGCAGCGAAAAATGAATTCCCCTTCTACATGTACTTAAATAGGAGCACCCGAGCTAAAGCTTCCTCTTAAGGAGGAGGCTGAGCTGCAACGTGCAGCTACACACACACACACACACACACACACACACACACACATATATATATATATATATATATATATATATATATATATATATATATATATATATATATATATATATATATATATATATATTGGGCCAGTGGCGTAGCCCCCCCCAAACAAAATTTCTGGCTACGCCACTGCTCGTCACATGCCACATCTGTGGCTCTACGTCCACATAGCGACATGTTCAGGCTTCGCTGTCAC
Source organism: Dermacentor albipictus (assembly GCF_038994185.2). Taxonomy (NCBI): domain Eukaryota; kingdom Metazoa; phylum Arthropoda; class Arachnida; order Ixodida; family Ixodidae; genus Dermacentor; species Dermacentor albipictus. The sequence goes on from NC_091823.1 coordinate 16,530,678, forward strand.
TTATTTGCCTAATGGAATGTTTCAAAAACAGAATAAGAGATTCATTATGGTAACAGCGCGAACAAAACGACGACGGAGTGAAAGGACACCGGGCCAGCACTGACTCACAAGTAAGTTTACTGAAACACACGAACCAAGGAATATAAGCTACACAAGTGATCACATGGTCAATGGACGAACGCACAACCAAGCCGCGTGGATACAGGGCATAGAGATGCCTGCCAGCCACTTGCTCCGTGCTAATGGGGTCGCTGTTTTTTATGAACCACTTCATCATCTCACTAACATAATCTTACCTAGCTTTGTTGTCGTTATGTCTTCTCCTACAATACTTTCGCCGCCTTTCATAGCCTATAATCTTGTTCCCTCTTGCCACCAAAATAGAACTTCACACCCTTCGTGCCGATGAAGTGCGCGGGAGTATACTGATATCGTCAGCAAATCAATTATGTGAGTTATTTACAGCGGGGACTGGCTACAGTGAACCAGCCAGCCAAAGCACATTGAGCTTCATTGGTAGACTATGGTATGCAGCGTGTAACTTGGCAACAATGTAACAAATGTACATTCAAAATTAATCAGTGCACATTTCTTTCACGAATTTTCGCGTAACGCAGGCAATTTTTCGGTGCCACAAATTCGGCAGAGGGAACACTCGGAGAGAAACAACTAAAGACAAAACATAGTAAATCTACGACTTTGTTTTCCGAGAAAAAGAACATATTCTGAATAGGTTTAACTATATTGTCTGAGACACGGATAGCATAGGTAGAAAGTCTGACATTATTTGTATCGAGCCAAGTTCTCAGATAAACTGAAATGAACCTATTAAAAAAAGCGAGCTACCCTTCCTTGACTATTTCTGCACGCGTGGCTCTGTTTTAAGGGCTTGCTTCGCGAGTGCTTGTCGGCTTGTTCGGGCAAGTTTACTTTGCCGCCATGTTCTCGTCCCTCAGCTCCAAACGGGTCATGAATCTGCTCTCGATTCTGGGTTGTTGCAATTTACTGGTGTTCTTCGTTGTATTAGATATGTGTGGGACTCTTGAAGGCGCCATGAGAAAGGTAGCGCCGTCGGGGATGGCAGAAAACTAGGTTAGCTGACCAAATTAGGAAATTCGCAGGTGCAAGTTGGAAACGCTTGTTGCAGAACAGGGATAATTGGAGATCGCAGGGAGAGGCCTGGTTCCTGCAGTGGACACACAATAGGCTGCTGTAGCTGATGATGAGATACTAGAGGCTTCTTTGTTCTGTAACAAAGATGTTGCAAATCAGAGCAATCAATGCCACGCTTCCTTCACGACTATGCTTCAAAGTTTCTTATGGCAGGTGCACATTTTATAAGTTCTTTCACCAGCACACACAAAAGATTCTGTGTGACCGTGAAATCAAGTTTGTAATGAGCTGGCGTTTACAGCTTGCAATACAGATTGCAACACAAGTAAAACTAGGGTGAAACCCCTTTGCACAACCCTTGAAAACGCCGAGGAGGACCTTCCCTGCATGCTCCAGGAAGCGATACGGAGGGCTGGCATAGCGGCTTGACCGGAAAGACAGTTCTCTATTATTTAGCCGCGCTGTCTTTCTTTATGCTTAACTAACGCTTTCAGATGTACGAGAGCACCCTGTTGAAACGGCGTGCTTGTATTTGCGTCCCGTAAACTCCACTTGCTGTTCAAAGGAACCGTCCTTGCATGTGCTGAAACCTTTGTCGGTAGGAGCAGACTTCATTACTTTGCGCCCGAGAGTGTTGCAAGTGGACACATTTGGGAGGAGTGAATCTTCGATGCGGAACTCTGCTAATTAACGCTACAAGAATGCAGCGACTGCGCTGCAGCAACTGAGGATGGAAGCAAAGAGAAATGCGTCAACAAACTTAGGACAAATAATTTTAGCGGCGCGGTGCACTCGGGAGAGCTAAGGCTTAAAAAGAAAGAAACACGACTGCGCTACGCAGAAGCATGGTACCACAATAACGCGGCCGTCCTGTTCCTACACGCACGAAATGAAAACCGTATTGTATGCGACTTCCTGCGAAACCTATACAGTGTTTGCAAGAGTGCCAGCGCGAGAGTATAAGTTTATGAGCGCATTCCTGTCATGCGTGGAATATCCAAAGTGAAAAAAAAAACATGGAGCATGGGCGTTTGTCTTACACGTTTCATTTTCTGCGTTTCAGGGCCCTATAAATGTCTTACAGCAATTTTCATGCATTCATCAACGCCGCTTTGTTTGAAAAGCGAAAAAACAAATATGCAGCTTTACTTCACCTTTCTTCTTTGCTTCCTTTTCCAGAGATTCTGAGAAGCGAAAAGCGTATCCACCTGTTTTGCCGCTCCTGCTTACTGATTATTAGGCTTGAAGTTTCCTTGGCATTTTACCCTTCATGTAGAGGTGTGCGAATACCTAAATTCTCAAATAGGAATCGAATACGAATACTTAGCTTCGCACGTCGACTGGAATATCGTATTATTTAATGGATTAGCATTTATCAGCATGTTCGATTATTTTAACAGGTTGGATGATCGCAATTACATTCTCAATGCTAAACAATTAGTCTAGTAAGCCATTATACTAAAAGATCATGAATTTTGCTCATGTGAACCGAGTGATTCCACCTCACTGTCTGTTCTCATCTGCCTGTGCCATCTTACACAACATTAAACGCCCGTAAACTCAGAGAAATTTGACCCTGTGTCAAATTCTCAGCTGTCAGCTCAGATTGGGGATGGCTTTACCGCATGACTTCACTGTTCAGTTGCTAAGCGTGCTTTACAAGCAAACGCCAGCAGCACGATATTATCACAAAATTCAGCATTAGGTCAGGCACACGCATTCTGATATCCTTGGAGCGGCCGCGCGGTTATCACGCGGTAATGACGTGCTCGCTCACAGAGGGTAGCGGGGAGAGGACACGTTTCGCCACCCCCGCTGCCCTTCGCGCGTGGCTGCGACGCTGCAACAAAAACCCCCCGTTCCTTCATTTCCCTTTCTTGGAAGCGGGGAGACTCCCTCTCCGCCGCTCGAGAAGAAGCGCTATTCCCCCGATGCGTCTTTGTCTTTCGGCTGAGGAGCTTGCGACTGGCCGCATCTCCATTCAGCCGCCGAGACCGCGGCACGCTTCCCCCTGCAGCGCTCGGTCTTCGTGCGCGACTGACCGCCCTAGAGCCCGAGCGCGGATCCACTCTGGGTGAGCTGAATACTTATCAACCTCTTGTGTGGTTCCCATATGTGCAATTTTTCCCCTCAGACGTGAGGAACGCTCCGCCGCTGTGGTTTCGTATTGTTTGTGTTTGTTTGCTGCTGTTGCCTTTGCTGGTACATATGTAACTATAAGGTGAATAAACACCTTAAGTCAAAGACTCCCCCTGTTCCCCTGGCCTGAACCCGCTGGGGTCTCAACTCACTGCGAATGGCGGGTTAGGAGCCACAGCTCTGACTGTTAGGGCTGCTGCGAAAGTGCTAGCGAGCGACTGCCGCTCCGCCGGCGCGATCCAGAGAAGGGTCAGGTGCGCACGCGCGAACTTGTGTAACACCCCTCTAACACATATTCTTAGATAGAAGCAGACGCTAAGAACCGTGTTTGCTCCGGCACAGCCAGCAATATAATCGATTTGTTTCGAATGTTCGTAACAACCAAATAATCGAAAGTGTTCGGATAAACCTTTCGAATATAGCTTTCGTAATCGCAAGTGAAGGTGCCAGAACATCATGGTGGCTAATACAACTGCAAGTGTTCAGTCAACATAAAGTCCCCCTACATTGACAACAACGTCGACGCTTCTACCGAGATCGCGTTTGGATAGCCTTCGAATCAAATACGAATATTAAAAATATAGTATTCGATAATATCCGAAATCTTCGAATGTTCGCGCACCTCTCCTTTATGGCAAAAGAAAATAATCAGTTTCCGGCGTTGTTTTGCGATGGAAAGATGCTTCCGAATTGCATGTGAGAAAATAAAAATCTCAATGACACGTACAGATTTAGGTTCTCCATAGGTCTGAGCGTAGATGTCTAGCATTTGTAACACCTGCTGTGGATAAAAATGGAAAGCGAAAGTGGTGTCTCTAGGTGCTTCAGCTGGTAAGTTTCAAAATTCCTCTATAAATGCTGCACAACGTTGGAGAACCGTTCCAGACAGCTCAAGCTTCAGCAGAGCCGCAATAATGTAACGATTATATTCCGATGCGCTTCGTCAGTTGTCCATGCGGCGCGCGCGTCACCCATGTCATCACAGTGATCGACCAGTCGTGAATGGCGGACGATACATCCAGTTACATAAACGACAATGTAGGAAATGTTTTTTTTTTTTTTCAACACAGTATGGGGAACGAACTCGTCAGTGCTACGTGTCAGAGTGTCTCAATCATTTGCTTTCAAGTTTTCTTCGCCCCTAAGCAAAGTACAGCCTTCACAGAGCTACAGCGTTTGGGGACGAAAGAGCGCCTCTGTGCGGGGGGACGCGGCGCGCGTCGTCGGGAACGAACGCGCTTCACTTCGGCTCCACTAATGATCGTCTCTAATTGCGGTCATTCAACCCGGATCTCGCAAATTTTGGTACCATCGTCTCTGTGAAGTTCAGCGGCACATGTGCACACCACTTTCGTCATGGTGGGCCTATTTTTGTCGAATTTCTGAGAGTTTGAAGATTTAGCCGACCACCGCGTCGCTAGGCCTAATGGCGGTGAGGCTTCCGCCAGCCCCGGCCGGAGATTCCCCGGTGATGGCGGCTCCGAAGACTTCGACTGGCTACGGTCCTGCTTCTATGCAAGTCGTACACATGGATGCTGCTAATTCGAGGACCTTCCACCATCCGAAGAAGAATTTTTGGACGACATGGTCCAGCATATGGCGACGCAAGCAGAAGCCGCACGTTCCCAAGGTCACCGGCGCCACCGACCAGAACAGGCGGCGGCTCGCTCCGGGCATGCTCCGCACGGTGGCGCCGCTAGTGGGGCCTTGAAGGGTGGAGCCCGCAAGCCCCAATGGCGGCCGCAGGAAACGCCGCGCTTTGGGCGCGACGAACTCATCGTAGTGCGCAAGCCACGCGCAACACTGGATCTGAAGGCCACCTTCGTTCCAGGCCAAGTCGGAGTTGCGGTGCGCAACCTCATACGTGACTGTGGAGAGGTGTACCTCTCTGTATGGCCCGTGTGGGATCAAAATATGTTAGTGTGTGGACTTAACTCAGTGCCCGCCGCCGAGAGGCTCCTAGGAAAGGACACGCTTGTGGTCGAGACTGCCATCTCCCGCTCCGTGGACACGCGAAAGCCTCGGGCGACGTCTGCAAGGGCGTCATCAACATTGGCCTTAACGATACATCGGTCTCCCTCAAGCAAAAGCACAGGTGGAAGCACGGCGAGATTCTCTCCGTGAGAAAACTGAGCTACACCGACGTCACAGTGGCCACCTTCGAAGGGAAAAGGGTGCCTCGTCAAATCTACTGCAGCGATCAGAGCATCCTTGTGAGACTGTACAAGACGACGATCTCCGCCTGTGACTTCTGTGGCATGGTGGGACACCGAGATGACGTCTGCCCGAGGCCACAGTCGGGACTCTGCGGCCGCTGTGTCTCTCAAGCGTCTACCACTTCCGAGGGCCCTGCTGAACATGAGTGCACCCGTCGCTGCCTCATCTGCGGGGGCAACAACATCACTGGTGCTGCCGGCTGTATCGGCAAGTACCGGAAGTCGATCAAGCCCGGGGACCCCACCGAACAACGCCAGACGGAATTCAGCTCTCAAACAGGCTCCGCCCAGAAAGGTCAATAACAGGAAATCTACCTCTACGTCGGGCAAGTCCGGATAAGTCAAGACGAGCGCCAAGTCCAGGATCGGGACGAAGGCGCCCACCTTCAACGCCGGGGACTTCCCATTCGTGGAAAAAGCCCAAACCAAGGTGAGCGGTTGGGCTAGGGCTGTCTCCCGGCCTCCATCACCCTCCCCAACTGAAGCCGCCCTACAGCGGCAAAATGCTGAACTCAGGCGCCACACCGAAATTCTAGCTAACAAAATTCGAAAGCTAGAGGCAAACTAGGCTAGGCTTACGGAGCCCCTATCACAGGACGGACCTTCGGAGCTCATACAGCAAGCTGAACTGGCGGAACAAGATGACTGGGCCTCGGTCGGGTGGGGGAGGGAGCGACAGGTCTACCTAGCGTCTCGCAGTGCTCGGGCAGCACAAACGTCTGGCGCATGCCCATTATGGAGAACCGTTTAGAAAACTTGGAACACACAATTGCGGACATGCCAGGCAAAATTTGACAGGCGTCAGGGCTTTCTTCAGGGAACTCAGGGACCAGGAGCTCCTGCACATGGTGCAGAGCATAACTCCAGCCGTGACTGACTCTGTCCTGTCCGTAGTACAGGAACGGTTCAGCGTCCAGTTTAGGAACAGCCGCTCTCGCCCCCCCCCCCCCCAGTTAGAAACAATCACTATGGGCAGCCGATCCCAGCTAAACGCTCGTAACTTCAGAAGCTCCACAGAAGAAAAAGTCCGTAAGCTCCATAGAAGAAAAATTGGACATCATACAGTGGAACTACTGGGGTCTTCGGAGCTCGAAGGCATACACCGCAGTCCCGGTCGATCTTGATATGGAGACTGAGCAGGAATACAGTATGGTCAAAGTCCGGCCACTTAAGCGCCACGACCCGTCAATACATATTCTTAACATTTACTGCCCTCCGCAACCCCCCCCCCCCCTCCCGCACAAGCAGCGCGTAACTTTCAGCGAAATCTCCTACCGTGCGCTTAAATTGGCTGACAAGGACCCTCTCGTGATTGTTGGAGTCGCTTCAATGCTCCCAGCTTTCATCGGGGATACCACTTTGAGCAGGCCAGAGGACGCAAACTGGCGGAGTTAATCTGCACACTTCATCTTACGCTGCTCACAAATTTGGCATGTCCCACACGCGTAGGCAATTCGGTAACCTGTGACACGTGCCCTGGCCTGTCTCTCGCTAAGAACGCTAAAGATGCCGCCTGTGAGAACCTGGGAGACTCTGTTGGTAGCGATCACTGCCTTCTGCGGATCACTCTTCTGGCGAAAGCGGCTGGCAAAAAATGGGGCAAGGCCAAATTGACCGATTGGCATAAGTTCAGCACGCAGGAGGTACCTTCCGTGCTCTTTTCCGGCGGCTATGCGGAGTGGGCAAAGCAAATGTATACAATACAGCAACAACACGTTACGACACTTCAGACTTCCGAAGACATCCTCGCAGTGGAAAGTCACCTAATACACCTGTGGGAGGCACGCCGCGTCTTACCAAACGGTGGAAGAAGCAAAAGCTCAATCACAAGCTTAAGGCTCGCATTATCTAACTCACGGAGCAGGCCGCAGCGTATGCTGGCCAGCTTGCTGGCAGATAGAGAGGTGCAATTCGGCAGCGCGTCATATGAGCTCGAGAGGGACGTGGTGCCTCCTTCGCAGCCCCATTGACCCCATTCAGATGAGAGGGGAGACGCAACAACTCCTGCGGGCTTTGCATGGGCACCAAGGACACGCTGTGGGACACGCATTTCTGTCGCATAGAGAACCCGATTGGGCCCGAGTATGAGTACGCGGGCAAGCCTAATCCAGACATTGATGCCCCTTTTACATTCCACGACCTTAGGGCAGCCTTAGCTGAGATGCGCAGAGGTACGGCACCGAGCCGAGATCGCATAACAATGAAACTATTGGCGAATCTTCTGGACTCGGCCTGCCTCCACTTGCTTGAGTACATTACCCAGATCTGGAACGGGCGTCCACTCTCTCCCGATTGGAAGACCTCCTTGGTCACTTTCATTCCTAAGCCAGGTGAGACCGTAAATACTGACAACCTGAGGCCCATCTCACTGACTTCCATCCATCAAAGACTCAGCACGCAATCCACTATCGTCAAACTCAAAGGAACTCAAACTCAAAGGCATAGGAGAAAAGATCGGACGTATGGTCCACCGCGTTTTTAACAAACGCGGTAGGTTGCGATGGAGGGAGGCGCTTCGGCTCACCCATGCCTTCATAACCAGCAGAATCTTATACTCCGTGCCCTACCTTCGCCCTACAAAGCAACACGACAAACGCATCGACGCCATCATTAGGAAAGCTACAAAGCGAGCTTTGCACCTTCCGTAGTCTACCTGCAACGCTAAGAGTTCGGCTCGATACGGGTGCTCAACTCCTACCAGGAGTTGAAGGAAGCCCACCTTGTGGACCAATACACGCCACTTTCGCAGACGGTGTCCGGGCGCCGCCTGCTAGACCGCTTGCAGATACAACACGAATGCATTCCAGAGTAGACATGCAGGCTCCCGGAGCTATGGTGTCACAAGCTCTGGGTTCCTCCACTCCCGCACAACACGGACACCCAGACACATGAAGGCAGACGAAAGGCGCGCGCTCAGGCCCTCGACCACCAATAGGGAGCCAAGCAGAGTGTATACTGCGTTGATGTGGCAGGGCCGTCCCCCACTCGATTCTACACGGCCGCCGTAGTTCACCAGGACCAACGAGTTAACGGGCTCTCCTATCGAGCTTTCAACTCCGCACAGGCCGAGGAGGTAGCTATAGCGCTTGCAGCCTCGGACCCGCATTCGAAGGCAATCATCACAGATTCGCGCAGAGCCTGTGAGCAACCTGGAGGGCGAGGTTTCACCTTTAGCCGACCGCATTTTAAATGGAATCGGTCCTCTCACCCAAACGTGTCCTTTGGACTCCGGGCCAACAAGACCTTAGGTGTAACGACGCTGCAGACGCGGCCGCCCAAGCGCTTACCCACCCGGCACCTCATCCAGACTCTTCCGGCTCAGAGATTAGACAACCACTTCTTCGGTTCAGGATTGCAAACGTCATCGGCTTTTCCCGGTCCCTGCTGAGGGCCTGAGTAAGGCCGATGAACGAGCGTTGAGGCGCTTGCAGACCAACACCATGTTGGGTCCTGCAATAGTGAAACATTTTGACCCGAAAGCTGATGGCCGATAACTTTCTCCAAGTCAACAAGTCTCCAATAAATTACACAAGGTGTGGTCATGTCAGATGAATCCTTCCCTTCCTTCTAACCCTTCCCGACTAGAGAAGCATGGGAGGCAGCCCTACTCAATTGTTCGGCGCCGGAGTCTCAAAGAGCTCTACTCCAACGGCCGCTGGTATAGTGGCCTCGTCCAGTGGGGTATCAGACTAAGGACTCCACGCCATTTTTGGCCTGCAAAAAAATGTGTGCGTGTGCGTTCGTGTGCGTGTGTGTGTGTGTGTGTGCGTGTACGTGTGTGTGTGTTTGTGTTTGTGTTTGTGTGTGTGTGTGTGTGCGTGCGTGCGTGCGTGCGTGCGTGCGTGTGCGTGCGCGCTTTAGGCGAAGAGCCGAAGGTGCGTCGATTAGGTCATTTAGGCACAACTAGTCAGAAGCGTTAGCCGCTCCTACGTGGCACAAGCGTGCGGTGCATGTGTTGTGTACTGAGTTGTTCATGACACCTGCATCATACACTGACGGCCTAGGGTTGTGTAGATGTGGCTCATTGAATGTATACGTTGCAATATATACATTGATCGTGAGTTTGAAAGTTGCCGAAATTACGTATACCTACATCGCTTCTGAGGCAGCCATTTATTCGAGCGCCGTGCAGGGAGAAAAAGACAATTCACCTAATAGTGTACAGATGGAGATGGTGATGGAGCGTCTGAGGCGCAAAGTTCACCAGGGAGAGATGAGAAGCCCGCAGAATAAATTCAGCTGTACAAAGTTTGAGTGTGCCCGTGATGAACCTTCCTTAAACATACTCGCCTTTCGTCGACTTGTTTACTCTCCGAGTTTCCACCTATGCTTTTTTGTTTGTCACAACGATGAAACCCCAACAGCTTGATCGTAAAGGCTCCGTGTAAAAGGCTTTGCAACGCAATTTGACCTCTTTGCTTCCTTTCCTTTCTCCTAAACGAGAAGTTAAGCATTACTATAACGATGACAAAGATTGTGATCATTCGACGAGGCGTTACACGTGCACCTCGATCCCGGCTATATCGATCCGTTTCAGGCCCATATGAGAACCTTCTCTCCTTACTGCTGACCGATCGGAAACCTGATGCTGCCCACAACACTGCGGGCCGCTTTGAGCACGTCGCTCGAGCCGCTATGTACATGTAGAGCTTGAGATTAACGAGGGCCAGCCATCGATGCTACGAAGCGGAGGGTCATGTTACGGTTCCGCATTATCGGATGCCCCTTAATTGGGCCGCTTCACAAAGCGATTCGCGATGCCACACTCGAGATTGCTCTCAGCGCGGCTTCCCGCCGCGGCTCCAAAAGTTATAGGTCACTTTGCGTCCCTGCTTAAATGGAGTAACGAACGCTTCGTGACGGTGTTTGCTCTTGCACACTGGTTAGTCCCGGATTCTTCACTGTCATTGCGTTCTGCCTGCAGTTGGGAATGCTGATCTACCTCTATCTGTGCATTGTTGTCGAGTTAACTCAGCGACTTTTGGATAAAGCGGAGCGATCCTTTGCACTCCGTCGTATAGTTTACGCAGTAAATTATGTCTCACCCAATTGGGCAAACACTGACTTCAAGTTTGCGTGGTCGCATGTTTTAACACCGAAGTGTCATTACGGCTGATTGAAGACGTATCGTTCATGTTGTGTCATCCCAACATGTTCCCATCTTTAAGAGCTTTGAATGAGAGCGATTTGGTTCCATGGCGCACAGAAATATACGGGAAGTTTTCAATGACGATACGCCAGCGGAACGATGAAAATGTAAATTAAAATAAATTAAAAGGCATGCACAGCGCTCTCTGCATTGCCTCTGTGTGTTCTACCCTGTCTGTCTGGTTTTATTCGCAATATTTGCGCACAAGGTTAGCTTCATTTTAAAGGTAAGCTTTCTTTTCAAACCGTATTGGAACTTTCCGACCATGGCGGACTGCTGACACCTTGCCAAACAGCTCGGACCTCAAGAAAAAAAAAGGCAGCAGACTTCAGCGATTCATCCGGCTCTGAACTAATTTACTGCGACAGCAGCGTTCTCCCACAGTGAAGACCTTGATCTTAACTTCAATTGCCTTATTCTTCGTTAAATAATTGGGTTCGCCCATTACGGGGAACTGAACACGAACACAGCGGCTATAACGGGATTTCTAGGGGCAGGGGTGCGGTCGGAACAAATAACTTATTAATTTAAAGTAATAATTAAAAGACATGTCTTATCATATTTAAAACAGTCGTATAAATGGTGATAGTATAAAAATAACAGTGTGAATTCGATGAAGAAATTATCACTTGTTCTTTATGACGTACGCAACTTCATTTTTACAGCGAAACTGTATATGGCTTGAGTTCCTTGCATTTTTGTTCTCTGTGAACAAAAACTATCATCATCAATGGCTCATACCCCCGTAAGCATTCATAGTCCCGTAAACATGCAAAAAATGCAATGGTTCATATAGCGTCGTAAGGCAGAGGCTACAAGCAATCAGCAAAGTGAAGCGAACAGTGCTTAAATTCCCTCTAATCACGCATACATTATACAGAACAGCATGTCGAAAACTGTCATCATCAATGGCTCATACCCCCGTAAGTAAGCAAAAAATGCAATGACTCATAGTCCCGTAAGGTTCATGGCTACTCATTTTGCGTGAAATAGATGCGATGAAACTACCCCTGTTGTCGGTGTTCAAAGTGGATGCGCCGGTACCGAAAACAGAGCGGTTTACGTTCCCTGTTGCAGACATATTCCTTGCGATGCCACACGATCCGGCCCAACCAACCGCCCAGGGGCGTACGTGCATCGATTTGACATTATCAAAGAATGTGATTGCAGTTGCGAGTTAAATAATTAGCACTCATCAACACAATAAATGAGTTCATACCTTTGTTCAAAATTATGTGTCACCTCCGTGTCGTGGGCTAAACAGCTTCGCTGGTGAACAGCCTTCACAGAGTTTAACACCTCATGATTTTTGCGTGACATTGAATGTTGTGTAATTTGAATTACACGCACAGACAGACCCAACCATTCTCGGACTCCCTCCTGCCCAAGGGAGCTTTGTTTATTCATTCAGAATGCGTAGCTTTATGGAACCTTTTGTTCACAGCTGTTTAGCAAAAAAAACTTATTATATATTTTAACTTTATTTATTATTCTTATTGGGAGAAAGAGGGGAGGAGTTGTGGGAGTGGTTCTGCATTTCAGTAGTTAAATGTATTTGATGGACATAATCTTAGCATATCATGTTTATTTTTGTTTGTTTTGTGTAGAACAGCCGCAGTCCTTTGTTTTCATCAGGAGAACGTCTAAGCACCTAATTTCCCAATGTGACCGCAGTACGTTATTCGAGATTGCCTTCAAACTCGATCTCCTTACACATTTTTTTCTCCAGTTTTCTTTAAATCAATATTTAGGCCGCAGGAGAAGAGGCAGCTGCTGTGTTAAAGGCTGCATGCCTTTTAGGATCGATCACTAGTTTTAACCTTCCTTCCTGGGGATTTACGAACTCTGAGGCCGAAACTTCTACTGTAACTCATTTCACGAGCGAAATACCGCAGTGCCCGCTACAAAATTTAATCGATTTCATTTTCTCTGTGCGTCGACAGTGTAACCATATAGGACACTTGGCGGCTATGAATTCTCTGAGCTATTGTGTAAGCAATGTGGTGTTGTTGCAGCGTTTTCGCAGTTGGCAATAATGTTTTAGATGCTTTCGACACTAATCTTCACCAATCAATTTATTCTCGGCGCATCCTCTATTGTGGGCTTGAGCTGTGTTTGAGGATTATCATCATCATTGTCATGTATGCCTCCTCTGTGCCACTAGCGCTGTTTTTTACGAGCATGACAACAGAGAATTGCACGAAAACACACCGCTGTCATGTCAAGAACAGTTTCTATGAGCGTAATCCCCTGAACGTAAGCCCCTGAAATACATGCACGGCCGCCAGTGCTCACAGAGTCTCTGTGAAGCGTAGTGCTTTGGACTAAGTGAGGAGCACTGTTGCGCGGTAGCTGACTACGTATGAGCTACCGCGCAACAAATATCCACGTAGTGCGGTCTGCGCTAGAGTGTGTAGCAGAAATTGCAGGTCAGGTCGCAATGAATCGGGTTGATTTGGCAAAAGCGTTTGATAAAGTTAATCACTACTTCTTGTTTCGTGTGTTAGAGCAAATAAACATTGGGTCTACCTCTTTTTAAAGGCATCGCCATCTGTTATGCCAATGGCACAACAATCTATCTCGAATCGATACATCTGAATCTATCTATATGACGGCATCGGTAAGGCAAGGTTGTCCCTTATCTCCTCTATTATTCGCTTGGCACTTGGAACTGCTTTGCGCACTAATTCTGAAGGATCATACCTTTCACGAGTTCAAATTGTTATCCAATTAGGTCCGAGTGCTTACCTATGCAGATGGCATAGCGTTCTTCTGTGCTGACAAGAAAAATGCCGAGACTGCCTTTGTCATAACGCAACAGTTTTGCTCAGCTTCTGGTGCAGCAGTAAGCTTGGAGAAAGTTCAGGGTTTTGGTTCGGTCTATGGTGTACACTGCCAACCCACTTCACAGGTATCAGTGGAGGCAAGACTATAAGTACTTAGGTGCACCCCTCTCTCAATATCGCAGTAGTAATCCACACTCGTCAGCTGAAGCTTCAGAAGTACAACGTAAGGTGAACAACCGGCAGGGGAGGCGGTGGTCCATATTTAGCCGAGCTGAAACTTGCAATGTGTTCCTAGCAGCTCGACTTGTGCACGTCCTGCAGTGCGCCCGGCTTAGGTTGCACGCTTTAAATCGCGTTTGCTACCTATGTATAGAGCTCACGTGTTGACGCCATGCAGCATGATAGTCTTTTTTTTCCCTCTTGAGAGCGGGGGTCTTGCCCTAGTTCAACTTTTTTTTAGGCAACTTGTTCGCCGATTATTCTTCTTTCGTGACGTAAACAGACCATTCCTAAGAGAGATGTTACAAGTTCGATTAATCAATTATTTTCTAGAAATAGTTGCGTCGTCATCTGTCAGATGCCCCACTCTCTCCTTGGGGCTTCTTGAAAGAGGTTGTTGCAGGCTTTCACTTTCTTAAGGCTCGCTTTAGTATAGATCATATTTTGACTGCATCCCGCAAAGAAAGTTCGGCTGCCCTCATAGACATATTTTTTTCCAGTTTCTCATTACCGTGCGCCTTATTTGGAATGTTATTACTTGCGTGTACATAAGCGTGTCAGTCGAATGATGGTTCCTCCAGGGATCAAAGCATTTCTTTAAGTTACATTTGGCAACTCTTTCTGTCAAAACCTGGTTAGAAAAAAAAATGTTTTTTTTCGTGCCATAGTCCACAAACTGCCGCTTGTGTGCACATGCTGAAACGATTGATCACTGTTTTGTAGATTGTAGGCATGCCGCGTTCTTCTGGTACATTCTCCAAAGAACGCTTTAAAAAGTTTTGGATATCACACCATACACAACTCACTTAGTATCTTTTAAAGATCCCTGTGACCCACCATCTGACATGTTCATGGTGCTTGTCCTACATAACCCTTGGTGCAGTAAAATGTGCGACAGGCATGTTGAACCAACGCGAAGCACTCGCTCTCTCTCTCTCTCTCTTTTTTTTGGTGGTGGTGGCGGGGGGGAGGGTGATTCTGCTGCCTAAGTTCGTAGTGAGTACGCTGCACAAGGAACAGCGCCGGACTGGATGCCTTTATTGGTCGTTTGCACGCGCTTGCCTGACTTATGAATGTGTTTTCAGTCCCATTAAATTTCCGTTGCGCTTTGTTTTTCTTATTTTGCTGAAGTTTCTGCTCTCATGTAATAACGGTAAAAAAGAACAAGTAAAGGTACGCGGTCGCTTAGTGATTAGGGCGCTCTTCTCCCGAATGCACATGGGTTCAATGGCATTGGGTCAAATCCCAGTGCAGGCGGTTATGGAGAATGATTTTTTCCCCTTCACGTTGTGGTAATAGGGATGCTGGGGTTGACGAATTGGCTTGACGGTCCTCATCAGCATACAGAAGGCAAACCCAGTTGCGAGCAATTCACTGCTGTTGCGGTAAGAAAAGTAAAGCATTTGATTGCGCATTCGATTGTCAGATAGAACCTCGGGAAGGCAACCCGATACTGTCACCAGCTAGACCACAATCGCACGCATACATTTACCGTGCCAACGCCATCTAGCTCTTCGAGATCCCTTTGAGAATAAAATTTGGGTCTGGGTTGGAATTGAACCCGGGCCTACAGGGCTGCGAGACTAGCATTCGAGATGATCGCCGCGTTGTGTCACATTGCGTAACACGGGTGCGCGACTAAGAGTTCATGCGCGCGTGCCCGTTTTCATTACGTCAAAGGCACAGGAATAAAACGGGCACATTTGTTGCATTTGACTTACCGCTTCGCGAAGGCTTCCCTTCAAACAGATTCCGAGATGTGCGTTGGATCTGCATAACTTTCACTTACGCCGTCACGACCTTCACCATGCACACATCACTGTGCTCATCGCAGGAAAGCACAAGGCAACGCGCTCGTTCGCCGCTGCTGTTCGAGTGAACAGGGAGGTGGTGATGTCTTCCCATCACAAGCAACGATAGCTCCTGTCCAGCGATGCACCCTGTTGTTCGCTGCAAGTAACGCCACCATTTCTCATAGTAAATAATTATTTACTATGACTACTATTTACTAATAATGCTACTATTTACTATTATCTATACGTTCCCGGTCTTTGTGGCTTAATCGGAGATCGGAAACGTATAGATATATAGAGAGATAAAAGTGAGGTTTAGTATCTGTGCACAATGCACAAGATAAGCGCACAAGACGTGGTATTCTATATTCCGCCCAGAGAGAGAGAGAGAGAGAAACAACTTTATTTTGCCACTGCAGGGTAGGAAGTTAGGGCAGGTAGGCCTAGTGTGGCTCCCAGGTGGGGGCGACGTCTTGGGCCCACGAAACGAGTGCGAGTTGCGTTTTCTTGTCTTGCCTTGTCAGCAGCTGGTTCCAACCCTCTTCGGAGGGAACTGGCAGTAATGATCGTGGGGGAGGGTTACCCTCGCATCCCCAGAGAATGTGTGCCCGAGTGGCGAACACTCCATGGTCGCACTTAGTGCAGACGGGGTCATAATCCCCTCCAGTGATTAAATAAAGTCTAGAATGACTGAGTATTGAATCGGTCTGCAGTCTGCGAAGCATGGTGGCTTGCGCTCGTTCGAGGTCGGGGTGGGGAGGCGGGTACACGCGTCTCGTCTCCTTATAGAAGTTTGTAATTTCAGCGTAGGATTTGGGGGCCTCTGCGAGCGCATCTGGGTTCGAGGGGCCGGCCGCCCGGTTAGTTAGGCCTCGGGCTAAACGGTCGACCCCTTCGTTCCCAGAGTTCCCCGCGTGAGCAGGTACCCACACTAAGCTTATAGTTCTGTCGAGAGTGCAACCGCGGAGGATGTGTGCGGCGGGGAGACAGAGTGAGTTTTTTGAGAAATTTTGGATGGCTTGTTTAGAGTCACTGAGAACCGTGCTTGTGCGGGGATCCGCGATGGCTAGCGCGATCGCAACCTCTTCGGCAGCGGTGGAGGAGTGTGTGCGCACTGTAGCGGCACTGATGAGAGTGGTGGTTGGCGTCGCTACGCAGGCTACGTATGTGTTACAGTCGCATTTCACCGCGTCCACGTACATGGCATGTTCGTCGGCGGAGTAGGTGACGTCTAAGGCTTGTGCCTTCAGTTGGCGGCGCCTATCGTGACGGCCGGGTAGCATGTTCTTGGCCATGGGTCTGATGACTAGCCGACTGAAGACTCCAGTCGGGAGGGGAGCAGTGGGGTGGATGTCACCTGTAGGGTTGATATTAAGACGATTAAGAATGTAACGACCGTGTTCGGCGCGAGAAAGACGGTGTACCTGTGCAGTCTTGTGTGCCTCTATCAGCTCTGTGAGGGTGTTGTATACTCCAAGCTGAAGGAGACGCTGTGTGCTGGCGGACTGGGGCAGTCCCATTGCCGCCTTGTACGCCGAGCGGATGATGCTATTTACTGCCTCTTCGTCTTTGCGGCGGAGGTGGTAATAAGGGTATGTGTAGACAATCCTACTAATGAGGTAGGCTTGTGTGAGGCGGCAGAGGTCGGACTCCCGCATTCCCCTGCGGCGAGTGGAAATGCGGCGGATTAGGCCGTTGATTTGGTGGGCTGTGGTTCGGAGGCGTTGGATGGCTTCCGAGTTCTGCGTGTTGTTCTGAACCAGCATGCCTAACACGCGGATGGTCTGTACGGGGTCTATGGGGTGGGTGGCAATGTGAAGCGTGATTGGCTCTTGAGGGTCGGGGACGGGTCGCGAACACGTCTGTCTCGTATAACTAACAGTTCAGACTTGGTGGGCGAACAAACGAGACCGTTTGCCTGTACGTAAGTGTGGACGGTGTCGATTGCCTGTTGAAGTGAATCTTGTATCTCCCCGTCCGAGCCAGTGTTTGTCCAGAGGGTAATATCGTCGGCGTATATTGAGTGCTTAATGTGGGGTATGGTGTCGAGAAGTGTGGGAAGGCCCCGCATAGTAATGTTGAATAGGAACGGGGACAAAACAGCTCCCTGTGGTGTTCCCCGGGTGCCCATGGTGACTTTGTCACTGCAGAGGTCTCCAATGTGGAGTTCAGCAGTGCGGTTGTAAAGAAAGTTGGCAATGTAGTTGTAGGTGCGAGTGCCTACATTCATCTGTGAGAGGTTGGTCAGTATAGAAGCGTGCGACACGTTGTCGAACGCTTTACTGACGTCGAGGCCGAGAATGGTGCGTGTCGCCCGGATGGGACCCGGGTCGAGTATGTCGTGTTGTATCTGCCACATGATGTCTTGGGCAGAGAGTCCAGCCCGGAACCCAAACATCGTGGGGGGGAGGAGATTCTCCTTGTCTGCGTGAGTGTGGAGTCTGTTCAGAACTACGTGCTCCATAACCTTCCCCAGGCAAGACGTGAGCGAGATGGGCCGCAGGTTGCCCATATCGAGTCGTTTGCCTGGTTTGGGTATGAAGATTACCTTGGCATGCTTCCAGGAGTCTGGAAGGCGACCTTCATGCCAGTGGTGGTTGAAAAGGTCCGCAAGTGCTGCGACCGACTGGTCGTCCAGGTTGCGGAGCATTTTGTTGGTAATATGGTCATCGCCGGCGGCCGCAGTGGTCTTGATGCGGTTGAGGGCGGCGCGGACTTCCGACGCCGTGATGTCTCTGTCCATGTCTGGGTTCTGGGAGCCTTTGTAATTTAAGGGGGTGGGAATGTCGGTGGAGGTGTTTATGTATTTGTCTTTCAAGGTAGCGAGGAGTTCCTGGTTCGTGCCTGGAAACGCGTGTATGACGCGGTTGAGATTCTTTTGTGATGCTGACTTGGTGTGGGTCGGATCAAGCAAGTGCTTGAGCAGAAACCATGTGTTCTTGCATCCCAACTGCCCATCGAGTCGGTCGCAAGTCTGATACCACTGTTCCTGACTAAGTTTGGTGGAGTAGGCTTCGATCTCTCGTTCTAGGCGAGCGAGGCGAAGCTTGAGAGGGCGGTTGTGTTTGCGTCGGAGCCAGCGAGCGTGGAGGCTGCGCTGGGCCTCCCACATATGCATGAGTTTAGCATCTGGGGTGGGGCCACCCTCCTCCTGCGTGACTGTGGAGGTGGCGTTGGCTGCGTCGCGGAGCAGAGTATCTGTCCATGTGTTGAGGTCGTCTATGGGGCTTTGCGGACGCTGAGTTCGTACGTACCGGAAAGCATCCCAGTTGGTGTGTTTGAATGTGCGGCGAGGGCCCTTGCTGTGTGTGGCTGTGAACGTAGTGCTGAGAACATAGTGATCGCTACCTATGTTCATACCGAGATTGTCCCAGCGCGCATCTGGGATGTTGCGGGCGAAAGTGAGGTCGGGGCAGCTGTCTTTCGTGATGCTGTTACCGATACGGGTGGGCCGTTCGGGGTCGAGGAGGAGCGTCAGAGCCAGTGTCTGGGCAGTGTCCCAAACCTTGGCTCCTTTACGACCGCAGGCTCTGCTGGGGTAGCCCCACTCGGCGTGTGGTGCGTTAAAGTCACCCACTATAAGTAGCATCTCGTTCCGCGCGATCGCACACGCCTTGCGGAGGAGAGTGGCTACATTAGTGCTCTTGTCACTTGGGGGGCTGTACACGTTTAAGATGTTGAGTGGGGATTCGGTTCGGCTGTTTGGAAGGACCTGCACGAAAGTGTGTGGGACTTCGGGGTAGTCAAGATCGAGTTGATTGGCGGTGAGGTTGCGGTGTACAAGGATGGCGGTGCTCGGGCGGAGATCCGGCGAAACCGATTGGTTGTAAGCAGTATAGCTGGCTAGTTTTGTGTCGGTGTATGTTTCCTGGAGGGCTATAATGTGGGGTGTAAATGGCTGGGCCTGCAGGGTATACTCCAAGGCTCTCCGCTTTGCCTTGAAGCCCCTGCAGTTCCACTGCCATACTGTGATGGGCGCGCTAGCCATCGCGTTTCCTGTAGGGTTCGGGACGCTGCGGAAACGCTACGTCGGTTTTGATAATACCGCCAGCAGACGCACGCGCGGCTGCACTCTCGGTAGAGGGAAGCGCACCAGGCGACTGAGTGGGCTTTGATGTCGTGAGGGCGTCAGTTTGCGGAGGGCCCGCGAGGTGGTCGAGGCGTGCGGTTAGGGTTTGAATATTGGTTGCCATTTTAGTGCAGCCTTCAATGAGCTGGTCGATAGTGGGGGTCAGCCGTTTTAGGACGTCCTCTATTTTAGATAAGCGGGCGTCAAAAGTTTCGAATTTTGCGTCAAGGTCAGAGGTAGAGGAGGGGGGAGGTGCCTTGCGCTTATTGCACTTGGGCTGGTCGGTGTCCATGTTGGGGTCATTGGTGGAGTCGGAGGTGGGAGCGCGAGCCACCTGCTGCGGCCGCGGTTGTGGGTGCGCCTGTGCAGACTCAAGGCTATGAATTTTAGCATTTGCCTGTGCTAACTGTAGCTGTAGTTGCTTAACCATTTCTGCCAGTTCCCTTACCTGGGCGTCGGGCAGTTGGCTTGTGGCTGGTGGAGGGCTCTTCCACGCGACCTGTTTGGTGGACTTGGTATCCGGCCCGACCTGGGAGGTTGCCCGGGAGTCCCGAGAGCGCGATGGGGAGCGGCTAGGGCTGTTGTGACTGGAGCCGCTGCTTCGCAGTGGTGAGAAAGCGTCATTTCCTGGGGGTCGTTGTTGGCGGTCGCGGCTCCGAGAGCGAGACTGATGGCCTTGTGACAAGGTGCCGGGGTCAGTTTCAGTGTCCGTGGAGGATTTGGAAGATTTAGCTCGGCTGGTTGGCACGAAACGGTATTTACAGCTTCTACTGCCGGTGGGATGTGGGCCTTTGCATACGATGCACGTGGCTTGACAAGTGGGTGGTTGGCCGACTGGTTGAGGTTCGTGGGCCACACCGCAGCGGCGGCAAATGGGTTGGCGCGGTTGTGGGCACACATCTGTTCTGTGACCTAGCTTGCGACAGTTGAAACAAGCCTCCGGGCGCCCCTTGTAAGGGAAGACCTCGAAAGTGAAGCCCAAATACCGCATGTATCGGGGCAGCTTGGTGTTGGCAAACGTGACGACAAAGTGTCGTGTCTGGCCCATACGCCGCGCAGCAACGATAGGGATGTCGGGATTGCGAGCCCGAAGCTCGGCGAAGATTTCGGCGTCGCTTTCATAGCTGTAAGCCCGGTACAGAATCCCTCGCACGGAGTTGTCTGGGGCTGGGGCGTAGGCGGCAACAGGGACTTCTGTGGTGTCGATGGTGATGGCGCGGACCTTGGCGTATGACACTGCACGAGCACTGTCAGGCGTGCTCACTGTCACTGTGTTGTTAGTGGGGTGCATTCTAACCTGGTCGGCAGTAACTGCCAGGCGTTGGTCGACGTTGGCTGCTGCGTAAATGGCAACAGCCAGCCGGGCGGGGCCGACGGTGTGGAGGTTGAGTGTGCCCTGCGGGCGAAGGACTATCTTGAGGTCGTCCGAGGGCAGGCGGGGAAGCGGGCGCTTTCTGGTCGGCGGTGGAGGGCGGCCGCGTTGCCGCGCATTCGGGGCAGGCAGCGTCGTGGCCGGCGTCTGGGCTCCGGCAGGTTGTTGTTCAGGCGGAGATGGGCGTCGGTAGCGGCGTTGCATCTCGAACGCCGTCCATGTGCCGTCGGATAACTCCGCGGCGGTGATATCGGAGCCTTCTACGGTGTAAGGCATCTTCCATGCGGCGTTGGGCGCGGCAGGGTGCGGCGTCACCACCGCAGCTTGGTATGGGAGAGTCCGCTTCAAAAAGGTGGTCGGTGGGAAACGGCGAGAAGGCCGCTTCCCATATGACTCCCGACGATAGCGACCCGGGCAAGGGCTGTCGGTGAAGGTCGCGTCGTCTCGGTGGTTACGGAGCGCGCTGACGACACGTCCGTTCACCTCGGCTGTCTCGGAGCTAGTCTCATATTCCGCCCACTACCAATGTACGTTTCCCCCCTGTCTGAGAGAAAAAAAACAAATAGTACGAGATAGTTCTAGCCTTAGATCCTCTCTGATAAGAGCGAGAACGCGTGCGTCATGCGCGGTGCCCGTTTGAGTTATGGAACACAGAAAAAGACTTCTCAGTTTTATCCAGCGGAAGAAATTCAACCATCTGAATTTAAAGTCAATGGCAACAGTTCTACATATGTCGGATATGCACACTGAATGAGTCAGTATTGATATTTGCCCCACGTGGTCGTCTTGGAAATCTCGAATATCGATTCGAGATTTCCAAGACGACCGCCGATGCGTGTCTCGAAACACGTGCCGAGTAAATATCCCGGCGGAAAAATAGATGGCTCCATCGCACTAGCCTCGTTCTCGCCTCGCATCCTACACATCTCACGTGTCCAAAAACCTGATCAATATATACGTGCATATACTTCTGATTTGAAAAAAAAAAGATAATGGTAAACGGCGTGCCGACAAGTGCTGAATGCTCCGTTCTGTTCTGCTACACATGGGTTATATCATACAGCAAGAAATAAAGAAAGAGCTAAGAAGCAACATGTCTAGAAACACTTGGTTTGATCAGAATTCTAAGAGCCCTGACTTATATCATATTGATCGATTTATTGAATCCAAATTTTCATTGTCATTAGATAGAACTATGGAAACGCTTATTCATCGATTAAGGCTAGGCACTGCCTACACAAAGCAATTCTCACACAGAATTGGCCGAGCGGAAACCCCCGAATGTGATTGTGGATTTGTAGATGAAGATATATATCACCTCCTTCTAAATTGCCCACATCACGACAAACCAAGATGCCGACTTAAATCAGCACTAAGTAAATTAGACCGCAGACCTTTCAGTTTAAGGAAACTTTAGGGCCCTTGGCCAACAACGGCCTTGCAGAAGAGCGCTGTAAAAGCACTAAAGACTTTTCTTGAAGACAGCGGCATCTTTGGACGTTATTAGTGCTTTCATTGTTCTGCTCATTTCAATGTCACTCTATATATGCATCTGTTTGGGAATTATGTTATGTTGACTGTTCTCTTGTGACTGCATGTGCTAATATATTTACACGATGTATATACCCCCCGCTGACTAGACAATGTGTTATTAGGCGACAGTATCGTTTGTACTTTTGAGACTTTCGACTACATAAGTGTGGATACATTTGCCATGTATATTGTATGTACCGTGTGTTCCTTACGTCATAGTTTTCCTGTGGAAACGTTGCGTTATAAGTCCTGGTGCTTGTGTGAAAAGATTATTTGATATGTAACCGTGAACCCTGAATAATGTATGACGGAACCACCCAAGAGATAAGGAGTAGCCGGCGCCTTAAATTGCGCGCCAACATCTCCTTATATCATATCAATAAAAAAAAATAAAAAAGAGCTAAGAAGAATTGAACGAGAAAGAAAAGGATGACAATAAGACTAATAAATATAACGCCACTGCGGTAGTTCACGTTACGTCTCCTTTCATGCCACTAACCCAATGATACGCACACTTTGTAGTCCTCCTCCACGCGCCGTGGTGACTTGGCGGCTTTGGCGCTGCGCTACTAAGCACGAGGTTGCGGGTTCGGTTCGCCACCACTGCGACCGCCACGCGAAAGGCAGAAATGCTCGTGTACTACCGTACATTGGCTGCAAAAGTAATCCGGAATCTCCCACTAAATATATACTGTTGTGTCTTCGTCATGATACTTCTGCGCATGTGCAGTGTACTTCCGTTCCTTCTTGCCGCTCCCACTTCCCTTCCCACTTCAGGGGATGAATGCTATCGCATGCCCCGAAATAAATGTCTTCTATGTTCGAGCGGTCTGTGCCTCGTAACTGTTCGGGCCGCGTGCCGTGGCTATGCTACATATACAATAAGTGAACTGAAGGTCCGAGCACACAGCTCAGCTCAAGTTCCACATGTAGTACATAGCAATATAATGCATCACTCGACGCATAACTGTGCAGAACGTGTTACATTTACGCAGTTTAGCACCTGTAGAGGTAAGTACGCCTGTTGCGCATTGAATGATTACCTCAAGAGCAAGAATGTCATGTACGCACGATGCAGGCGTGCATTATTTTAACTCTACATAATTCCTCATCTGTTTATATGCTCATCGCAGTCTACATCACGGGCGTCTGCGTGTGTTTATGACTGTTTACAAACTCATTGTGGTGTAATTTGCATATGACTTTCATATTATGTCCACGGGTGTATAGGACTGTGTACTGTGGTGTTCTGGGACACTATTACGCGATTTCTTCTCATTTTCTTAGTTATCTTCTTAAATTGTGGTTTCCGCTATGAAAAAAGAAGTAGCCGTGATCATTATAAGGTGACTACGTCTCTTTTTTTTATTTTCATTTCAGCAAAAAAGAAAGATAACCTCAAGAACTTGAACCGAAACAGTGAATTTAGGTTGTTCTCTTGAAAGCCAACTACATTCAATGGGAAATATGCGAGATTTAAAGCAATTACTTTGTTCTAAACTGAAATGAGACCCTTACCTAGTTCTAATCTCGATGGTATGAAACGGCTTCACAGGCGTTTGATTCAGCAAGCGACACTGGAGACGATCACCTCTACATACATTTCTTTTGCTTTGTTGTTGTTCGTTTATGTCGCCTCTAGTAGACAGTGTAATTGTAGCCCTTGAGCTGCATTACTTGTAATGGCGGCATTACCCGCACGAAAACTCGAAATGCATCCTCGAATAATTAACAAAATTTCACGAATCGCCTTTCTAGTTATTTACTTTACGGCAAATATCGCAAATTAGGAAGTTAAGTCGGTGAGTTTGCAAGACATATCCGTTTGGAACGACTTCTAAGGATCCCACTTGAAGCGCAACGCTAACTGGAACACCCATGTATTTAGCCGCACGCTTTGCGAACGAATATCTCGAAATTGGAGACGACGAAGTGGCTCTTGTGAGGAGCCCCGTATTCCGGAGTGAGAAAAGCAAACAAACAAGCAAGCGTAGCACAGGGATCAGTTCTTGCTCCACTTTTGTTTAATATTTTGTTATCTTCTGCACATCCCAGTTCAGCAGGACTCTATGCTGATGGCATTGCATTTTTCTCCTAATCACGGGATATGAATAGGTTACACTTAATCTTGTTTGTCTGCAGACGAGTGCTGGCTGGAAGGACTTTTTTTTTCCTTAACGTCAACATATGCTCGTTATTTGTGTTTCCGTTGTCAAATCCCGTTTTCATTTCTCTTTATTATCGAAATGAGCCGATACCGCAAGTTGCAGCTTTGAGGTACTTGGGGATAACATATGATGGCACGCTGAACTGGCAGCAGCAAATCGAAACAAATAGTTGTTAAGGAGAACATTCAATGGGGTTCTTGCGGCGCTTCAATGATAAAAAGACGGGTATGCTAGGGCTACGTTGCTGGTGATTTGTAAGCCCCACTCTCGAATTCGGCTGTGTTCTTTTTTCAGGGTGGGCAGCATACACGCTAAGACCTTTAATATTATTAGAAAGGCAAGCGCTGCGTCTTTGTCTTGGGCTGCCACGTTTTGTGGCCAACGATGTGCTTTATCTGGAGACTGGAATTCTTTCGCTTGAATCCAGACTTAAGCAAATTACTGTCCTGACTTCTCTAATGCTTTACGATACACCCCTCTCCCGTTTGCAATCCGTTCTCATGAATTCTCCCGGTTAATTTTTCAGAACCCGTTGGTGGCGTTATCGACAACCACAAGTCGTTTTTGTTCAGACGCTGTTATCAAAACTTCAAGTTCGACTACCGTGCCTGAATTATCCGAAAACTAATTCGTTAAAGGTGAAACTTTTTTTGTCTATGTTTATTCAAAACACGCAAAACTTCTTCCAGCGTGCATACTTGAAGGTCTCCTTCAAGATAATTTTAATCAGGTTTGGTCTCACTTGGCTATTTCTACGGATGCAGCACAAAATTTAGAGAAGGCCTGAGTTGGCATCTTTTCAAATCAGCCAAATCAGCCTAACTGTTTTTTTGCTCTCCCGTCTCGCTGATTATACACCAGTATTTCTTACATAGTTTTTAGCAATTATTCTGGTCATCAGAGAATTGGGTAATGATTGTTACCGATGCGCTTTTGGTTTGTAGACATTTCATTTCTAATAATCGGTCACGCCTTCTGAGTATATTTTCAACTTTTGCCCCGGACAATTTGTCTAAAGTCTGCTTTGCCCGCGTCCCCGGTCATAGTGGTATCTTTTAAGATGAATCAGCTGCATCGTCTTCACTAAATGGCCCAGTTTTAAATATTCTTCCTGATTTCGCTTGTATAACAGGAGCTAGATTTAAACGCCTTTTATTTCTAGATTGCTATGAAGCACCCCTACTTCCCGCAGATGTTTTTCGACATCTATATTTCCGGTGGAACACGGGCAAATGCCTTTCACGACAATGCGAGGTGACCTTATTAAGCTTCCGTTGTAAGGCTGTCTACCTAAATTTTTACCTAAATAGATCTGGTTTATCCGTAACTAACCCCAGCTCCTTTTTCAATGAACCGGAAACTATATATGAATAAATTCTTTCTTTTTTGCCACCGCTTCTCCTCCCTCCGCAGATTGTTCCTCATATTTCGAAATAGTAAGCTGAGATTAGCGCTTCCTATAGCAAAAATATTGTCCTTTAATGTCTGTCAACTAGGCATAAGTCATTTGACAATGATTACTCCTATACACAAGTTTACCGAAGCGTCAGTAAAGTTTCGCTGCTAAGGTACCGATAGTGGAACACTTTATTTTCATTTTATTCTAAATTTGCATATAGGCCGTCTAGACATCTCTATTGGCATTTAGTTGCCTAATGGTTCTTTTTGAATGTTTGCCTTCACCCCTTTTGGCCTTTTGTTAGATGCTATTTTCAATCAACCTAGTGTGACCAATCCCCGCCGTGGGTACGACCCATGTTTTGAGCAACAATAACAACTTCTCTGATTGTGCGTGTATTCTTGCGTATTTTCGGCAGGTGCTGCTCCCAAGACCTTCGGCGATGGAAACGGAGTCAGCTAGGCGTCCGGACGAGACAGACGTCACAGCGTCAAGCGCTCAGAGAGAGCGCAACCACCTCATGGGCGACACAGGCAGCGAAGACACCTTGCTGTGCTACTCTGCTTCAGAGGAAGATGTGTCGGGTGACGGTGACTACTTGACAATTTTCAGGCAAAAAATAATGAGGAGAATCGTCACTGCTTCGTCGTCTTGGACAAGGACGACGGTGATGGCAAAGAACATTGACACGGCCCATACCAGCCTCTTCTTGGCCAAGGCGCCAACGGACGACTTGAATCGGCTAAACAAGCAGTACATACCTGTCTCACTAGAGGCGTTTGTTCCGAGTGAGATTACGGATCTGATAATTAGCACCCGTAAGAGTAATCTCGAAGTCGATGTCAAGAACAGGGCAACGCTGGATATCTTGAGCACAGTCAAAGTGCTGGGCATGAAAAATGTCCGTAACATTATACTACAGGACAGCCATACTTCATCAGGTGTGATTTATGATGTCGATGACTAAAACCACGAAAGCGACATGCCTATTGTGTGTAAGCCTATCACAGCGGATGTAATTACTGTACAAATCCGTCGCCTAGGATAATCACGTTGTGTGAAGGTAACCTTCAAGGGTGGAAGCTTCCCGTCACATGTGAAAGTTGGATTGTTTGTCATCCAGTGCGACCTTTGCTTCCTGGACCCCCTCATTGCCGTAATCGTGGGAACATCGGGCATGTAAGCGGTATATGCAAAAATTTGACAGTTTGCGCAAAATTCTGGGAGCAGCAAAGCGCTGATATTTGCTGTGCTACTGACTTAAAGTGTGCCAATTGCTCTGGTCTCCTTGAAGCTTCGTCGAAAGACTGCCCTAGACACAAGACAGTGCTCAAAATCCTCAAACAAATGGCGAGAGACAACTCAAAGCAAAAAACGGCGATGGCGCCGTGCCCACCGCAGACGATCTTCGTCTGCTAAATCTATCGGTACCATCGTAAGAAAGATGCTGCTTCCTGCATCTGGTGCTCCCAAGGCAATCGCACGCACTAACACAGTGTCTGGTGACGCAGTGAATGCGTCTACTGCAAAATCCTGGCCTGCACTTCCGGCATTAGATCCTTCAGCAAAACAAAGGCGCACTGTTGACTACCGACGCACCGATGATGGCGCAGATCGCGTGCAAGGTCAAGAAAAGCAAGCAATCGAAGTCATCAAGCCTCTAATGAGTCATTCGCGTGTTGATAAATGACATGCAGACGTGATCAGCTCGGGGTGCACTACAAGTGCTGGAGAGTCTGGATCCCGTTCTTGCGAGCCTCGAATAGTAGACGCAATGGCTCTACCACCTGAGCCATTCTTTATGCAAGTCAAGGAGAGAGAGAAAGAGAGGGATATAAGAAAGGCGGGGGTGTTAACCAGTCTAGAATCTGGGTGGCTACCTTACAATGGGGGAAGGTAGAAGGGGAAGAGAGTGAAGAGAGAGAGAGTATAGAGACGTGCACAGGCAGCCATTGAGTCAAAGCTGCTCGTGCAAACCAGACGTTCTCAGAAAGCACAAAAGTGCCTTCACTGCCTTCTGAGCCGATGATCGGTGGGGACGGTGCTCTAGTACTGTCTGTTGTTACGATCGGCCTGCAGGGGTACTGACCTACAAAATTTTCCCAGCCCGCCACAGCTGCGCGGGTGGCGAGCTAGAGCAGAAGAGACCTCCGAACACTCCCAGTCTGCTGCGGCGACTCGCTTTGTAAGGACGACAATGCGCCGCGTCAACAGCCCATCGGCGCCGCTATGTAGACGTTGTCGCCGGACCAAGTATTGTTAGTGGAGTCGCCATCGCCTTCACGGTTTCATTGGAGCGGGGAAACTCCTGCAAAGAGATGTTTTGCGGTGCGGTCTCACGGGCACCAGAAGAGGTCACAGTCAGTGGATAGACGCGGCGGCCACTGACAGCAGGGTCAGCTCTGGAATCAAAGAGGCGCATGCTCGGGTCAAGACCTCTGTCTGCGAGAACCCTCTTACCTCGGTGTGTTGGGTGAAACCTGTGCCGAAGTGAATGTGTAAACCCTCCCCCTCAAAGGCGGGTCGGCTACGATCACTTTGTACGCTCCCAGATCGAAGGTTGAACCGCTGTTTTCCCACACCTAGGGATCTAGGGAGGACAGAGTGTTTATAAGCGGCAGTTGCGCGGCTGCTGAGTGCGCATTCTCTTTCAGTCATGCTAGACTGATGAACTGTAACGTTCTCATGTAGATACTGTAAATAAATTCCCATATTCGTCGTGCTCGATGAGAACAAATCCTTCCCTTCAACAACGTCCTCAGCGTGCATGAGTTGGACGACGGCATGGGCCAGCTACCATCTATTTCATGTCCGACCCCAACCCTTACACTGTTCACTCAGAGGACGATCATCTAGTTTCCTCAATGTGTTGGACAAAGATTGTCTTTGTGCTTTACAAGTCAATGAAGCGGCCATTATGCAATGGAATGTCCCTGGACTGAATTACCATGTTACTGGTTTTCGCCAATACGTTTTCACCAACCGATTCCTTGTGAACAGGGCCTACAGAAAGCCCTGCGGCTCTCAGGCTATGAACCTCGACTCGTAATCGACTAGTATTATCGACTTATAATGACATTAGCAAGCTTATCGTCTGCATACGTTGTGAACTGACTTACGTAGTTCATCCAGTGCGGCCTCATGACAGTATCAGTACATCTGTTTGATCATGAAAAAACAGAAAATTGCATTTACTCTAGAGCATGCTTACTTTTCTCCAGCAAGTCGTATCGACAGACAGAGGCTGAGTGGCATTTTAGATACAACTCCTGGTCCATGGATTGCCGTTGGGGACATTTAACGGAGATTATACACTTCGGGGAAGCATCGAAGTCAATTCCAAAGGAAGAACTTCATTTCCTTTGCCTGTGACCATGAACCTTGCTCTCTGAACGATGGCAGTCTCACGTTTCTGTGCGGCCGGACGTACCAGTTTAGATTTAGCTCCTGCCTCGCGATGCCTCACTCGTTGCTTCCATCGGTTCGTAGATATAGAAACTGACGGAAGCGAACACATTCGAATATGAAGGGCACAGCAAAATCGGTTTCATGAAATCTTCACCAAACAATAGGTTGATCTGTGTTTCAATAACTTTTGGAGGACGCATGCCACGAAGACTATACGTCCACACTGGCAATTCAGATTGCCAAAGCCATGCAGGATGCTATGCGTTCATGTTGGCCATAGTAGAAATACACGGATTTTAAGGCGGAGATACAGTGCCTCCATGCAATCCGCCGGCGAGTGGAGCGACGATACAGACGGAATAAATCAGTTTGCGACCTTAAATACATCAGACGCATTCAAAAGAAAATTCAGCATTGCATTGTTGTACTGCCAAATTAACGCTAGAAATATATTTTTTTGTGAGTATCTCGATCCGCGTTAACCAACATGATTGGCTGCAATATATGTCTACCTATCAGTAGGGTAAGATCCCCGACTGCGCAATAACATCTGCACAGTTTAAACGTCCCAAATAGGAAAAGACAATTCACCCTTCCAACACTCATCTATACGATGCTTCGTTTTGTTCTGTTTTTTTTTTTTAGTATTTGCCTTGGGTCTACCCGGACATAAAAAAAAAATTATGCTTACAGAAAGTCAAACAAGACAGGGGGTCACAGGGAGACGTCGCTTTATCAGCAGTGGCTGAACATGGGAAGCCTGAAGCAAGGGTGCAGGTCACTGCCGACGAGGTTACAGAATGGGGTGCTGCGCCAAACTACGAAGGCGATGACGTGGGCGATGCGTGGATGTCTGAAAGGCCAGTTTAAAGTTTTCCGGACACGACGGCTCCGCCGTGTTTTACCACGACCTTTTCCTTTACGCATGTGTGTGTAGCCTGGCGCTGCCGGGCCCGGTACACCGAGGCGTGGTCCGTTTCGGAACACATTGATAAGGAATACGTAGGGGAAAGAAGGCAATTAAGCACAAGCTTGCACGTGCACGAAGCAAAGCCCGCCGAATGTCGTAGCCATGCCCGCAAGTTAGAGTGACCTTGGAACACTTGCTAGCGCCTTGACTGTCTTCCCCCACTCCACAATCGTCTGCTCAGTGTCAAAACGGGCTCGCTCGAAACCTAACCTATAATAAACGTAGCAAAGTTCGCATAGAAATCTAGAAATTTGTAGCACGTCCTCCAAATAACATTTCGAGAATGCTAATGCAATGACGTGGCCCACGCATGTCGCACGTGTCTATAGTGCATGTGCGCACAGCAGGAGTTATTACACAACGCGCTGTGCAAGGTTTGGAACGCCTGCTGCTAACCATGCTAATGACGACGAAGGAAGCTAATTCCCTCTTAAACTATGAGCGCGTGCCGTTGTCTTTCTCATTTTGAGCGCACAAAATTGTAGGCTACGAGATCACTACGTCTGTTTCCTCATTAGGTGGATCTTTATGGACCTTCAGGAATAGCCATCCTTTTATGAGTGCTCCATCAACTCGAGCTTTAGCGAGCTTGTAGGAAAACAAGAAAGAAAAGTCCCGCCGAAGGAGGCGCTCTGCGACTAATTGCTTCCGGGTTGTTTCCTTGGGTGATTCCCTTGACAATGAAAACACGCAAGAGCTAAGATGCCGCTTGCGTCTTCAACCTAATTAACTCAAAAAGTTTGGTTAGGCTAGATATTGAAAATGAAGGTAGTGTTGAGACTTATCACAGGAGGGAAATATGGCGCAAGGTTCATTTTATTGATGCAACGGTCATATAAAAATAACACTGCACAACATTCCATGGAGACGTATTTGCAGAATAGAATGAAAAAATAAGGGAATGTGGAAATGATGTTTAGTACCGCAGTGCTTGATGTGCGGTTTGGACGAGCAACGAGCAATGAAAAATACGAATATGTCAGACAGAAAGCAAAGTGCCGGCGATATTCTGAGGTGAGCCTTTACTTGTGTGGCTAACAATTTTTTGACAAATTTGGCGAAAATGGGTTTTCCTGGAAGCTATTACTATGGAAAGCTTAACATCATTAGTGGCGACGCACCATAAAGAATTGCTGTTTTCGTCGAGAGCACACCGTCAGTCTATTGCGTAATTCTGGGGACGCATTCCTCCATCGTTCAATTTCTTTGGTAAATCGTATTCATCATGCGCAGATTGCAGAAAGCAGCGTATATAGATGCCCCGAAACAAATATCACACCTCGCATGAGAATTCTTCTGGTCTACATTCATACAATGCGCGTCGCTTAAGCGAGACATGCTGTAGGATGTTACGTCATGAAGAAGTGAAAGTATCCTTGAAAGCATCCTCTGCCTACAAAATTTCATAACCGCTTTCAAGGAATGTGCGTTTATAAGCATAACATATCGCAGCCGACTGCTGCGTTGCAGTACGCCTCTCATCTGTATGTAGCGCCTCTGCGCACAGCCTAGCACTTGCAAGAATGTTTGGCAATCCCCCTTAATCTCACTCTCTCTCTCTCTCTCTCTCTTTCTATTTTCTTTTTTGTTTCACTGCACGCGTTTAACGCATATCAAAGAATGCTTCATCACTCACGCGGTCAGATTTAAATGGCTCTTCAGGTTCTACTAGAACTGATTCACGCTCAAATTGTGAAGAGGGGTAACGTTAGGTTAGATGAAGGATCTTGTTCAATTACTTTTAAGTACAGTACTTGCCCGGTTTGCTACGAAACAATCTAAGTGCATGTTGCGTACGGCGAATTCAGGACAAAAATGAAGCAGTAAATTCTAAAGTCGGTGTAAGTAATGGTAACGCTGTCTGCCACTACAAGAGTGAAATCGCTACATACCCTGTCGTTGGCTCTGCGGGTGCTTCAGCTTAGTAGTGTTAGCCAGCACCATCTTTACTTAATGTTAAGTTAAGTTTTCAGTTCGACAGCTTCACAAGCAGTAGCACTAATCATTCACCCAGAATAGAGAAGTAATTCTTGCAGGCTTGGTTATAAAGAGAACATGCAAAACCTAACTGCCATATGTAAGCACACCACCTTTACAACGACTGTTCAACAACCTGCTAACTGCTGTGCCAAACTTGAGCGTGCTCTAGCCAATGGTTTAGACCCAAAGGTCTATCACGCATGACACAACTTTCGGCAAAATAAAAAAAAAGTGAGGCTGTTCATACACGCATTATACTTCGACGTTTTGCTTTCCATTATTAGCGACCAGCGAGCGTAACCTATCAAACTAATAGGTCAAGCTCCTTTCTGTGTACATTGCTAATCAACTGCGACAAATACGGATCCATGGTTGAATTCAAGGAAGGCACATTTCCACGAACATGTAACGAGTATCACAAACGAGTATCACATTCAAGCGGTTTGCTCGTCGTGTGTCCGAATATCGACATGAGTTATAGGTGAGTTATCAGGAAAGTAAACACTATCGACTGGCGCTGGCTTGCATGAAAGAGCGCGTCAGCATACAACTGAAACAAACCTGTAACGTGAAATTGCAGCCTTACTTTCAGAACATACAAGGGCGAAAGAACGGTTGCGTGACGTCACTACACAACGAAGTTGACACAAGTAGTGAAAATTTATTAATCGTGAGAAAAATGACGGAGACCGAATTTAATTATCATTTGGCAAATGAAAGCATCGAGACGCTAAATTTGCAAGGAAAGTGTAAAATACCACCATATTTCTCTAACTATAGGTTTTCGTTTCGTTTTCGTCGTTGTAGCAACTTCGGAGACTAAATACGCTCCAATATTTCTCATTCGTACTGATAGAATAATTTCAACGATTTTCGCATGTCCGCAGAAAATCCGTTGGTAGCAAACAAATGCGCAAAAACGTCACAGCCCTCTGTACATGTTAGAGATTGCATGAACAAGCACGCGCAAACAAAGCATTGGGTATTTTCACCTTATTTTTACTTATTTTTTCTTTTTCATTTTTTTCATATGTAATAAATCATATCGGAAGTCGCGTAACAAAGCAGCGTGACCAACTACAAGGAAAAAAGTGTAAAAAGGACCGCGCAATCGTTGATTCGTATTTAAGAAGTTGCTGATCATATTGTGCGCCAACTTTGTTTTAATGAGCTTATTGGCTGTGAATTTACATTTAAATTTCTTTTTCTTGATTGGCTCTCTTCTTTCTTGTCTCGCGCAGCTTTTCTACAGCACTTTTTTTCCGCCTTCATAAACTTTTACCTGTGGAACTGCGTTCTCAACAAATGCTACCGGAAACACTACACCTTGCTCTAATAAGTAGCATCGCACACATTTGTTAGCAAATATGCACGTCCACCAGTGCTCGAAGAAATGAATTTCTTATGCTCTGCTGCAGATGTACTAAGCCAGCAGGCGCAAAGCATGCATTGAAGAATAAGGAAAACTCACGTGAACGAACACTCAAATTCAATAATGCCGAATTGAGGCATGTTTCTTCACTTGTCCATTGGCTTGAAACGCTGCAACAGTATGTTGTCGCTCGAGCCTCCGAGACATTGTCTGTGCCTGCGTTACATCCTACTTGATACATATATTGGGAGCCTCGGCCTTCGCCACTATTCCCTGACGCTAACGTTAGTTACCACTGCCTCATACGTAAGCGCGAATTCGCTTTAGCCTCACGTACGTCTCGCTTCCAGTCAACCCTATGGCCAGAGCACAACTCGTAAGCTGTGTTTACGAAAGTCTGCCCCTCCTCTTTGGAATGACTGGCAATGCTGCGTTCACGGTCTGCGGTTGGGTCGAGGCTATGCCAATCAGAAGCTCTGTGGCTGTTATCACTTTGATGAACAGAGACAACCATTCTTTTACGTATTTGCCAACTTGGATGATCATTCTTTATGTAAAGACAAGATCCTAAAATATGTGGTGTTCAAATACACGGCCCAGCGATGGTTGTCTCTTTAGTGTAACAGAAACAGATCTCGAAGGCTATGCTTTTCTGGGCTGCATGCAGGGAATGTTACTGCGCAGCCGTAAACACGTCATGGCCGCCATATTGTAGACACCACGTATCAGGCTCCCTTCGTTCAGCGCCACAAAAGGCTCATAAGGTCATTTTACGCCGTTTATCATACATATATATATATATATATATATATATATATATATATATATATATATATATATATATATATATGTAATGAGAAGCCAACAAACACTGACACCAAGTACAACATAGGGGAAATTGCATGTGCTTAATAAATGAAATAAAGTAATGATAAATTATTGGAAATTAAAGTGGATGAAAAAACAACTTGCCGCAGGTGGGAACCGAACCCACAACCTTCGCATGTCGCGTGCGATGCTCTACCAATTGAGCTACCGCGGCGGCGAACGCAAGTTGTTTTTTCATCCACTTTAATTTCCAATAATTTATCATTACTTTATTTCATTTATTAAGCACATGCAATTTCCCCTATGTTGTACTTGGTGTCAGTGTTTGTTGGCTTCTCATTATATGACTAATAAATATCGGGTCCCTCGGTTAACCCCCTTTCTTCTCGTTTATATATATATATATATATATATAATATACCATCCGCCATTTGACCAAATGGTCTATTCCTTGTGTGCGCGTGTGTACTGGGAACCTTCTCTTTCTCTATATCTCTTATTTCTATTCCTTCCTCCCTTATCACTTGTGTAGGGTAGCCAACCGGACGTTCTTCTGGTTAACTTCATTGCCTTCCACTGTCAGAATATCTCTCTAGGAGCCATGTTTACTCCAGTGGTACCTCCTACCATGGAATTGGTGGTGCAGAAAAGTCTACAATCAGAAATCTGGAGCACAAGGGCTTAAGATGTGCCTGACACAGTGTTTCGCGAATGTTCATCGGGGCGATGTTCCATTCAACCAAGACTGGAAACCCCCTGAGCGCTCTAAAAACGTGACCTCGACTTCCGCCTTTCGGTCTAACTAGCGTTGTGGGCGCATTTTACGGTAAACTATTTTATCCACGGCGTCAACGACAACAATGTGCTGCGGTGCCGCGACATCAATATAAGCGAACTTGTGCTTCCTTTCACAACAAAGGCGAGGGGGTTACGGACGTTGCGCTTTCGGAGGGTCCCGCTGTGCTTCAAAGTTTTACGCTGGGGCAATGGATCACGGACGCATTCCAGAATCTACAGAGTAGCACTCAAGAGGACTTCCGCCATCTATGTACACCATGAAAGAGGAGAGTTGGGGGAAAAGAATAACAGCAGATGAGGAGGAGAAAAAGGAGTCGCGCGCTTGCTCGGTGTTTTTCGGCATTCCCCGTACACGTGTGCTGTGCGATTCACACCACACTGTCACTCACAGCAAACATACGCGCAACAGACCGGACACCGCCTGTCGGCGCAGTGTCGCCTAACTGACGGTATACACGCGTGAAGTCACCGTTGGTTATAATCAGATTGTGCAAATCACGTCACGTGAACAATAACATCGGTAATTCATAACTGAAACTGATGATTGCAGGCCACACGTGACGTCACAAGAAGTAACAACGCCTCAAAGGAGGACAAGCTAGACATGCAAGACACACGACTTCACTTCCAGCGCCCACTGTGCGCCTTCGGCAAGTCGGCACCCCTGAAGAACGACGAGAAGGTCGGTGCAGATCTGCAAGTTCCACGCGTCCGGACACGGCCGAGACATCGCAGGTTTGTATCCGCGGGTCGCCAGTCGCTGTGTCTTGCAGTGCTTGTATAGACGGACGTGCATGGCGCTGACGTAGCTCCTTTCTGTGACGGGTGGCGTCTCTTTCATGCGCCGTGCACCAGGGCAGTGCGCGCTGAATGCTTCGGCACAGTTCCGGCCCCACGCTGTTAATGTTTGCCTTCTTCATGCCTTAACGCCACCGTCACCGACCTGCCGCGAGCAGTAATGTAATGAGCGGCACAACCACTTGGACGAGTCCGATGCTCCTTGATGCGACGCCACTCCGTTTCTTGTCTGGAAAATGAGCAAAAATGCTATCTTCAGTTGAAAGTGTTCCTCGCAATATTATCGAATGCGGTTGAAACACGGCAAAAATAACTAGCGTGGAATATCGAATGCAAACGTCAAATGTTTATTCGTAACTAAGATAAGAAAATTATAAGAGAATGTCCGATGGAAGCCATATCGTGAATGAAAGAAAATGCTTCCGTATATGCATCGCTTTTATCAACTTATCAGCTTTACATCAGCTTTATCAGCTTAGATCAGCTTATCAGCTTTATCAGCTTTACATAAAAGGAAAGACGATAACCTAAAGAGAGAAGGCGGTGAGCTTTTGCGTGATTATACTCGTATCAGAATCACGTTAATGAAATCAATAAAAATAGCCGACTCGATTCGCACATACAAGCGCTATATGCTATTGTAAAGCATAAAACCAATGGAAACATTACTGGTACAGGCACAATACTAGAATAGCGTAGATCTCTTCATTGACACAAACATGGCAACATCCAGCAAACGGATTCTCCTGAGCAGTTCTGTGTTTTCTGCACTTATTAGATCATCGTGCTGAGGAAACGCAAGGCCGTCGCTTCATAGATCGACAGCTACTAAAATACCCGTTGTGCCAGGAAAAATAAAGGTATGCTCATGATTACGTTGTGCTGAGTTTTACAATGGCGAAAAATTTGAAAAAGAAAAGGGAGACAAGGACGCAGACATCTGCGTCCTTCTTTCTTTGTGTGCAATTTTTTTTGCCAGTGTAAAACTCAGTGTAACGTAATCATGAACGTGCATCAACTAGTCCCTTTCATTGATTTACTCGAAGACACCCTGCCAGAGCGATTCGTGACTACCTAACAGACATTATGCAACCTTTTGCAATGCCACTCGATCGTGAATTTGTTCATAATTTCAACTCGTCCACTCTCATGTCAATTGGCATTTTTTTTTTGCGGAATGTCTTAAATGCAGTATTTGCAGTGATATGCTTTATTCTTCGATGCGCACAAATGTGCAAGAACTGTGTGCAAAAGATGTCATGGTAACGCGCGCTGGGATTGTACGTTCTCATGCATACGTAATAGGCTATGTCTGAGTTAAGCCATGTTTTATTATTTCAATATTTTTCCTTTCTAAGTCCTTTTTTTCCCTGTACTTCCTAGGTGCTGGGGTTTATTTTTGATTATGGGGATAGCCGTCCCTGTGGTGGTTTATTTTCCCAGAACCACATCACCTATCAAACACCAAAAATGAAATGCCACCTGATTTTATAAATGTTCGCGGAACGACGCGAAACGAACAACGGATCAAGCACTGCTAGGTGTCGCCAATAATGCGCACGTCTGCACGCACTCGCACCTGCGGCCGCCAGCGGCGCCGTGTACGGGTCCGCGTGAAGCGACAGCCGCACGGCGGGTCCCCGGGCGCCACTGGCGCTGACCGCGTACAGCACGAGTCGACACGCGGCGCCGGGCTCCAGGCTCGGGATCCAGAAGACGGGCTGGTCGCTCGACAGGCTTGCCAGGGGCTCCTGCTGCTGCTGCGCAGTCGCGGAACCGTGAACTTCGAGCACAAACCGCTGCCCCGGCCTGCGCTGTTCGGGTTGCCGACACGACACCAGCAGCCGCTCGTCCGACTGGTTGCTCACGCTGCAGTCTCGAAGCTGGCTGGGCTTCTCTGCACATCGAGAAAGAGAGAAGCGACGATGGCAAAGAGAGAGAGAAAGAAGAAAGGGGAGAGGACAAATAGTGTTCATGGGGGGACGTGTTACAACGAGTAAATAACAGTGATCTAGCTAGCAATGTCACTGGACCCGCCAACATTTCGACGAGGGGACTTTTGTCTTCGTCAGGGCAGCAGCTCCTTTCCTTGGCAGCGTTTATGAACGCATATAGATATCACTTCCTGCCACCTTCAGTGCATGGTGGAGATGAGAATAAGTTGGAGCGCAGACCACTGTTATTCAATTCACGCAGCTGCCTGTCAATTTCTGCCTCGTTTGGAATGCTGGAGCAAGGGGTCGCGTGCCCGATGACCAGCTTCTCGAATGTGCGCGCGCTCCTCCGCAACCCAGTTCGCGTGCCCGTGGCGCATGCGCATCGCGCTATACTATACAAATGGTTAGGCACCCTGCTGTTGAGTTCCGAGCTATTACCTAGCTGTCACTCTACAAAATCAGAGACGGGCAAAACCCGTTGCTTTATACACGACACTGCTATTGGACCGGGGCCGAGTTTTATGGAAAGCTTAAGCCTCGACATTCAATCTCGCTCTCCGTTCTTTTTCTTTCTCTTCCTTCCTCCTTTTTCTTTTGTTTTCCTTCTCTTTTTTTAAAAAATAGCAATAGCTGTATAAGCAAGATTTAGCAAGTGTCGCGACGATCTAATTGTAGGCGACCGCAACGCATATCGCAATATCGACATGTCATATTAAGCACACATGGCACGTCACAAGATACGAATAAACTAGTCGTGAGTTTGCGCACCATCCGCTGTCGTCGTCTGACTTCCCGTTCTCGTCATTAAGTACGAAGCCCAAGAAGAAGCTATGCATATCACGAGCTGTGCTCGCATTTCAAAACGGTTCCACTAGTTGCTCGTTTGAAGCGCCGTTAAGCTGAGTTTTCTTTGCAGATCGTGCGACATATGTTACAATAAAAAGTGAGCGTATGGCAGCTCGAAGGTCGGGACGTAAAGCTGTCCTAAAAATATTACGGCAGAACAAATCTCACAATGACTGTCGATGGTAATGCGAGTAGCGTTCGAGCAATGTATAATGACAGACCGTATCCTTGTATGCCAAAAACTTGGTAACTGAAGGATGCACAAACTATCTTCACAGTACGACATGTTGCCGCTCTACTTTTTAGAAGACGCCTACTTCATGTTCAACTTGTCGCATTGTTTGTTTTGCCAAACTAATGAAATTTCGGGGTTTAATATCCCGATACTGCACAGCGAGTTCTGAAGGACGCGCCGTAGAGGACAGCTACGGATTCATTTTCATTCTGTGCACGTGCACCCAATGCACGCCGACGCCGTGCACGAGCATATTGAATTCAGCCCCCGTCGCAATGGGGCTGCAAAGCGAATCCGCGACCTCGTGTTCAACCGCGCAACACAGCCACTGGGCGACCTGGACGGGTTTTGTTTGGTCAATGTATGTGAAGTTTGGCGGGGAAGCCTGTAGTGCATGTTCATCCTCGTAGCACGAGAATATATATATATATATATATATATATATATATATATATATATATATATATATATATATATATATATATATATATATATATATATATGTAAGGGTCTATAAGGGGGTCTATAAGGGGCAGAAGGTCTATATATATATATATATATATATATATATATATATATATATGTATATAGACCTTCTGCTCTCTTAGCGTCTTAGCCGACAGGACAGGCCGAATCTTAATGCGGTAAAAATGTATCGAGCATGCATTAGTTGTATAGTAAAGCCTGAGACAGAAAACTTCACCGATAATTGTTTCTATATAATGGGAAATTTGAGCGAAGCTAAACAAGTGTTTTCGTTTCACGATGTATTGGGTGGCGCGGACAATCTGTCTCGCGCGGCGCGTTGCATACGGAGCGAAATTTGGAAAGAGCGATCGCGGTAAGCTGCGCGCGGATGACGGGAGGGTGCGATTCACGGCCGGAGCCGCTAGCCGCCGCTAATAGACCTCCCAGACGATGCGCTAAAATCCCTCTACCTCCAAAAGTAGCGCCAATAATTTCCCTCCTCCTCTGCTGCGCGGCCTCGACAGTGGCGCCGCCTATGCTGGCCCTGCCGTAGCAAACGACTGCTAACGCGGTACCGGAGGAAATCCACGGAAAAGGTCGTTCGAGCCCTGCGGAGCGGTTTTTGAGGCGAGGTTTTGCTTCATCAGTCGGTAACTGGCGTTAATAATGTCGTGTTGGAACTGCGCAAGAAAACAAAGAAAATGTCCGTTATTTAAGGCGTGGAGCGCCCGCGCGTTGAGAGTTCGTGTTGGTGAAACACGACGCATGCACACGGTGTGCTCAAACAGGCGCGTAATTACCTCAGTTCCAGGTTTTGACTGCGTAAAAGTACGTGTACGTCGTTTCGTAAGTTCATTTACGTACCTGCAGGATAATTTGGTTCGGCCAGCGCGTGAGTGATTCCAACTGTCTGGGGCCAGCAATGCCTAGCAACAGGGCCACTTTTGCTCCGCACCTTTTGCAGATGTGTGTAGCTCACGCTCGGGTTGTGGCGGCCATGATGAACGTTTTCACACGTACATTATTTGAACAACGTACAAGCACACGGAATCGTTTCTTTATTTATTTATTACAGTGCAAGTGGTTGGAATTTGATAGCAAGAACAAACTTGATATGCCAACTGAACAGAGGTTCCGAAAATAATTATCCCCGCCCCTCATTAGCACCAGTAACACTTTTATTGAAGTGCTTATTTCATATCTGCATAGTACATGCGCCTGCATTCTTTTCCGTTGTAACTTTTCGAAGGGAAGCAGCGTTGCTTTAACTGGAACACTCAATGCGCACAAGACAAAGAAAATTACCGACGATTACGTTACTTACTAATGCGAAATTTGAGCGCAGCAAAATAGCCGCCGCACAGGGCGAACGGCAGCGGCAATTTCGGCTCGGGCGGTGCACATATACAGATCCGCCGCCACCGATCTGGCTCTCTGATTGCCACCGCACAGGGGTTGCATTGGAGGAGGAGCGAAGAAAGGAATTAAGTTCGAGCCGGCGCTTTGACAACCGCAGACTCGCAGGAAGAGGGGGGAGGGGGGCGGCGTGTACACCCAGCGGCAAACGATGGGGGCAGAAGCGCGCGCAGCAAGCGGACAACACGATAAAGGGAGGAGGGAAGAGATAGCAGCGACTGACTGATGCCGCTGACGCCGATAGTGAGTCAACCCCAGCTGCGGAGTTGGTTTCAGGGACAACGCCGCCGATGCCGACACAAACAATATGATACCCTCGCTTCCGCAGCGCTAAGAACCAGGTCTAGCCGTGGGAAGGTGGTCACGTATTCGTCGACGTGCCGGGGCCTACGTGAAATAACCGGCGCGTCGGCAACTGAAGAGCACCCTATCCGCCACACAAGAAAAGGGGGGGGGGACCCTTTCCTCCTCTTTCTGCATGGCGGCGACGGTGTTCTATGCAGTCACGTTATCTTGACTCTCTAGCGGCGTCAGCGGCATCCAGCGGTATCAGTCGGTCGCTGCTAGCGCTGGGGGGATGAAAGGGGGGCGGAGCTGGTTACGAGGCCGACGACAACGCCGACGACGACGCGAAACCCAGGAACGGACGCCAAAGAGCTGCGCTCTAAAAAAATGATTCTTGGTTTTACGTGCCAAAACCACGATATGATTGTAGGCACGCCATAATGGGGGACTCCGAATTAATTTTGACCAG
This sequence comes from Dermacentor albipictus, assembly GCF_038994185.2. Taxonomy (NCBI): domain Eukaryota; kingdom Metazoa; phylum Arthropoda; class Arachnida; order Ixodida; family Ixodidae; genus Dermacentor; species Dermacentor albipictus. The sequence goes on from NC_091823.1 coordinate 16,572,444, forward strand.
CTGGGGCTCTTTAAGGTGCCCCCAATGGACGGGACACGGGCGCCTTTGCATATCGCCCCCATAGGAATGAGGCCGCCGCGGCTGCGATTTCCTCCGCGACCTCCCGCGATCAATCCGTCTGCGCGTACTTTCGTCGCACTGGGCCAGCAATGGCGGTTGGAACGCGCTGGAAAGAAAAAAAATACAAAAGCGCGACGCGCTTCCACATGACACAGATTGGCCAACGGAGGAGCGGAGGAGTGGGCCGACAGGAGGCGTGAAGGAGGTAACGCCGGGGAGAGCATGGTGGCGGAAAGAGCTAAGAATGGCGCTACTTTTGGAAAATTGAGGGGCTTTACGACGCGCGCTACTCTGGCGCCATCTCGTAGATATCATCGCCGCCCTACGCTTTTCTTCTCACGCTTTCGTCATACCCTCCTCCACTGCTTTTCTCCTCGCGTCTGGTTGCTTAGTAGCTGTGGTGTTGGGCTATTAATCACGAGGTCGCGGGATCGAATCCCGGCCACGGCGGACGCATTTCGATGGGGGCGAAATGCGAAAGCACCCGTGTACTTAGATTTAGTAGCACTTTGAAGAACCCCAGGTGGTCAAAATTTCCGGAGTCCCCTACTACGGCGTGCCTCATAATCAGATCGTGGTTTTTGGCACGTAAAACCCCCATTTTTTTTTATTCTTCTCTTCGCGTCTTACATTCCCCGCTGCGCTCCGCATTGGCTCTTTCATCCTTCACTGTGTTCGTTCACTCGGTTACGTCGACGCCGTTGCCGACGCTCACTGCAGGAATGGGAAGACGGCAGGCTAGCAACAGCGACCGCAGCATGTACGGGAGCTATAGCGTCGACATACGTATCCTTAGAGCAGCTCTTTACCGCGTCGCCTATAAACCAAACTAAAACTTTGTGTTATAACTCACTGAGCTTATAGCAACTCCTATCGAGCTGCATTTGAGCAAAGAGCGACTTAATTCTCGTTCAACCTCGCATGTTTAACACTGCATTAGCGCCCCGTATGACAACACAGTCGCTGTTTATAGCGCTGGTGCTACGGTGTACTGTTGCCCAACTTACAACACAAACAAATCAATAAAAACCGTTAAACAAAACAAAAATCTAATGACAAACGCAAAAGCGGGCAAAATAAGTGGCGGGAGTGAAGGGGCTTCTGCGAAAATGCGTTGTATGTTATCGTTAAGCCATGAGTCGCTTGACGGATACTTCTCTGTGAGGCCAGCACACTAAAAAATAAAATAAACCTTTTTCTGTGATTGAAATGCCTGTGATGCATTATGCTGTCACTCCACCACTTACCGGCCTGCTTATAGAATGAAAAACAGCGCTCCGTCAGCATGAATCTTCATTCTGGTAGTCACAACGGAGTCATTCAGTGTGAAAAAGTAAAAAAATGCAGCTTTAAATTCACCTCGAAAAAGACGCGTACAGCACAGAGCGAAGCAATGTGTTTCCTTCGATTGCGTGCACATGTGAGGTACCATTATAGTATACCCTAAGTGTAGTAAGCGTGTCCTGCTAGTGCCATCCCAAAAATACGGGCGATAACAAGCGTTATTGCTATGACAACGCTGCTTATTTTCTTTATCATGGAAAGGAGCTGTTTATTCCTATTTTATGTCTGCCACTCCCCCTGTTGTGGCAAGAGCAACGATTTATCGAGAAAAGGTTAAAACATGAATGACTGCACTGTCTCAAAACTGGACTAAATATAATCGGTGCTAAGATAGTATCGATATTTTGCACACGGTAACAATATTCTCACACGGAAATCAAGATGCGCTGAAGAAACATTAGCCTGGAAAGATGAATGAGAATAACAGAACTGTTTACAAAGCGAATTTGCACCTCGAAAAGGAAGGAAACACAGGCGAAAAGTACAGCGGCGAGCACCACTGGCGGTCGTCGAATAGAATCCCCCCTGCTCCAGTCTGTCCACTATGTGCACAAACGTCACCGTACTACATTGTCACATCCACAACAAAATGCTTGTGACGGCAGCATCAGCGAGGAAACTATCGAAAATGTTCTTTGCTGTTGTCCTAGCTGTGCACCGGACGGAGGCAGTGGCGAGCAACCACGTTGGCCTGTCTCGAGGACCGGCCGCTTTCGGAGATTACAATCCTGGAATACTGGCCTAAACGATCAGAAATCGGTCAAGGCGCTGCTGTTGAAGTTTCCACGTTCGGGTAGACTATTAGGCAGACTTTGACCCCAACCTCTATAATTGCTGCTCGCACGTCTGCTTTCTCTTTTTGAGACGCTCTCCGTCTTTATTTCCCCTTTACACTTCCACCAGTGTAGGTTATCAAACCAGAAGCCTCTTCCGTCTCCAGTTAACCTCCCTGCCTTCACTATAATACATGCATGCCTCTAAGGCGCTCGTAAATATCAGGTTTATCGGTCGCAGAATAAGCATGTAAAATTTCATTAGCTTTAGAATGTCACATTACCGTCGGTGGAGACGTCTGGCTAAAAAACACGGCACAAGGGCCGATATCTGGTGACGTTGAGCCTATAAGCGGCTGAAGGACTGTTGACACAATACAACACTATATAGTCTGCCCAATCCGCGTTCGAGAATGACCAGCGGCCTTGAAAATTACCATAACAGCAATTACGCGGCACCAAAATACAGACAACCATCATCGATGTATGGCTCTATAGGCCAGATCAATAATTCTCATCCAGTTAACCTCCCTGCCTTCCTTTCACCATCCCGTTTATCTCTCTCTCTCTCTCTCTCTCTCTCTCTCTCTCTCTCTCTCTCTCTCTCTCTCTCTCACCCTCTCTCTCTCTCTCTCTCTCAGAACTAGGCGCCGAGGAATTGCACCAGCCCCGTTCCTAATTCGTTTTCAGCACACTTTATTGCAACAGAAATTGTAGAGCTTTTGCACTTCCGTACTGACGGAAATACGATCCTGCAGACTTCACAAACAGGGGGTATGCCTTGATAGAGATAATTCCGAGAATTGGGCCAGTAGAAATTTTTCTTATGTTCCCTTTTTGTTCTTGGATTTCGAGGTATTCTGCATAAAATCTCATTGCGAAAGTGACACCAAATAGGGAAGCTTTGAAACCACAGTAGAAACAAGTTATATATATAGTCTGTCTCAGCTTTTACATTTATACATGTATATGAGAAGCTGCGACTAATGAGCCACCTGATATTTGTTGCATATCACAGTTTGTCCCCTTTACTTCACACAGCAGAAAACAAATTTCCAGTCTGGTGCATATCTCTTGCCCGGAGCTGAATTACTAAAGACACGTATTTTTTTATCTCTGTATGCGTAAGCGTTTGTATTCAAGCTTGCGCGTACTTAGCACATTTTCATTATTTTTAAAATCATGCCTCCAAATACGGAGACACTGTTCTTCTCTTCCCATTATGCCGCCTTAACGTCCCTAAGAACACTCACAGTCCTTAGGCTTTCACTTGCATTGTACTCCAACAAAGCAACATTTTATAATTCGCGCTGCCTTGGCGACTGGAAGCTAAAAAATTTTCGTCGTATTCTTTTTAGGAGTGCACATTTAGAAGTGCAAGGCACAACAAAAAGTAGTCTCAGTAAAAGCTACGGCGATTAATTTAGCCTCTTGAGGTTGCGCTCTATAATCCTCTTACCTCCGTCGGGGCTCGCTCGGAGAATGCGTTCCGAGAAAGCTTCCGCTCGACGTTGTCTAACTCTGGCGGCGAGCTGGCGAAACTCAATTTACGTGCCTGGAAACGGGCAGATTTCGGGGTGCAACTTATAGCGAACGAGCAAGTCATCGTTGCGGAGAGCTTAGGCTGAAGTATTGTGGTATCAAGCTTTTGAAAGTATATTTTTTAAATAAGAACACGAAAGTGGCTTATTTATTGAATTCTGTTTTCACATTTTGTACAGTTGCCCAAAAAGCCACAAAAAAGGTAGAAAGCGGGAGTCTCGAATTGAGAAGTTTATTTTTTAGTCCTGCTCGCCGACTATTTAAAGAAAAAAAAGCTTAAAATGCGTAACTAAAACATGTGTCTGTTACTTCTTGTTGCGCAGAAGAACTTTTTTCTTTAATTAAACGGTACGCGTGAGCGTTCGCAAGCTGACACCAGAAAGAAAGAAACAGGCACCAATATTGACAACAAGTGGTCTATACGTGACGTGATGAAAATTATGTGCATTCATTCAGAAACAGAAACTGCGGAATCATCGTTGAGACGCATGCATGCGCTTGGTCACTAAGACTGGTCACTGAGGTCCCTCGTACCGCAGTCATGTGACAGTAACGGCTGAGGGTACGCAATTAAGTCCTATTCTCCACATCAGGTTTTGTAGTCACAAGCGGACCTGTTCTGTGCACCTGTTCTCTGCGCTCTTAGACTAACCAATACGTTGAGTAAGCAGTTCAAAATAAGATAACCGACTGAACACTGCAAAAACAAAAATAATACAAAGAAAACGGCCTCGACACAGCTGTTGGAAAGCGCACTGAGCACATTAGGTCGTTACCATTTTCTGGTTGATTGCTGGCGCTCTCAACGGCAGGAGCACTTGAGGATAGGCACATCACATCACTTCTACGTTAATATAAATAACGACGACAACAAATTTGTTATATCTATGCAAATTCTTAGCAGGCATTCGTCAATAACAGCAACTGCTGGCAGCGGACCGCAAAAATACCACAAGAACATCCAAATTTAAATCTAGATCACGCAACTTTGTTAATAAATTATGGAATCTTGGCTTTTAACAGACCACCCTTCAGCGTCTCCGTAGTGGATCCAGCGTCTCCGTAGCGTGTCCGTGGATCTAGTTCCTTTCTGCAAAGTTCTGTTTCAATGCCTGCGTGTCCCTCCTGCTTGTGAGAGCTCTTCGTAAACGCGCTGTTCACGCGATCACACTTGGATTGAGATGCCTCTGAGCGTTACCTTCATCATACATTCGCCGCCTGTACGCTTGGGATGTTTTTTCTTTTTTTTTTGATATTTCATCTGTTTATTATGAGCTACATGTTTTTCTTTTTTTTTACAAAATACACTGTAAATGACTTTTCTGACCACCGGCGAAAATTCAGCACTCTATTCGTCTGCTTATGCGGAATTTATTAAAATAGTCCCTGGCGCACCAAATACCCGAGGGACCCAATAAAATGTGAATAAGCTCTTGTGGGGGCACTAGAAAGGAACATTAAGTTTTGATGTACCGGTACATAACTTACGCTTCTTCAATACTGAGTTGAACGAACTGACTCTAATTGGAGTTAGATGAACTGAACCGACTAGACTGTACTTACCCTGGCTGGACTGAACGTAAATGGCTCTTATTGTATTGAACTGCACTGGATTGAGCTGGCAGTGGACAGTACTGCACTGATTGACTGGACTTAAGTGACTTTGACTCACTGAACTGAACAGACTCTGACTGAACTGACTGAGAGCAAAACCGAGAGAGGAAGCTTAGCTAAGGCGGCCAGAAAAAACGCAACTACCAACATTTGAGCGGTGAAGCCGCTCTGAAGTTCTCGCACGAGCTCGCCATAACGTTACGGATTTTGATTACGTCAGTTTAGTCGTCTGTCGATAAGGCGGGGCTACAATGTGTTATAAAGGAATCGAACGCTGAACCTCCGGGAAGTTTCGAGAATTTTCCTCGCTCTCAAAAGGACGCAATTGAAAGAATATGCCTTAAAATCAGTAAGGACGCAGTTCCGATTTAACTGTACTCCTGAGTGTCCAATGCAGAGAAGACGCTTCGAAGTAGCGACGGCAGTGATCACTCACCCACCGTGTCGACAGCCAGGACGCAGGGGCTGCTCTGCGGGCCGACTGCGTTGCGCGCCCGGCAGTACAGCGTCACGTCCGCGCCGTCGGAGGCCAAGCTGCGGTGGTGGGGTATCCTGAGCACGCTCAGCGAGCCGTTGGCCGAGGCCAGGGCGCCGCGCTGCGCCACGGGGCGCTCGCCCGCAGCGTCGCGCACGCTCCACGTGAAGCTCAGCCGGTCGGCGGGCTGCGCACGGACCCGGCAGTGGACCAGCGTCTCGTTGCCGCCGTCCGGCGCCGAGGACCAGATGCGCTCGCACCGCGGCGAGTCTTGAGCCGCGAGGAGTCAGGCACCGCGAGCGTTAAATGGCAGAAGTGGCCCGAAAGGTGCGCGTGATTATAAAAATCTAAAGTCATATCAGTTCAGCGGAAGCCCTTAAGCTGACGGAAGGTTCACGAAAGGAAACACTGCCATCCACCCAACTGTAGTACGAAGCTACACAGGAAACCCATACGCGTTTCTCAGGAGCTCTGAACTCGGGGCCAACGCCTTTGCGTCGCTCGACGATCTGAGCTGGAAGGCAAGCAGATCGCAGAGCGAGACCAAATTTATCGAATCGATGCTTTGGGCTGTCGATAATTGCGGCCGCTCTGTGCAATCTTCTAGCCTCCTGCATGGTCAGCGCAGATTGCAGAGCGACCACGCCGAAAAGGCGTTGGTTCTATGTTCGGTACGAACCAGCATGATTTTTTTTCTTTAACTGCAATGCTTTGTTTCTGAGAAACTCGTATGGTTTTCAGTTGCAGCTTAGCGCTGCCGTCGGATGGATGACCATCTTCACTTTCATAAGAAAATATAATGGTACACTCTGCTGCTGCCTACTGCGTTCCTACACCGTTTGCAGTGATGAGAGACCCGCTCGAGATTAGAGAAAGCATGCGCGAGGTCAAGCTTTATCTCGTCCTATAGCAATTAGAACAGCCACGTTACGAGAATTTTTTCGGGTCTCGGTCACGTTACCAGCTCGAATGTGGCACTGCCTCCGAGCGCTATGAACTGAAGCTCGGCACCTAACCACCCCCCCCCCCCAAAAAAAAAGAAACAACAAGGCAAAAAAATCACCGACAATTACGATACTCCCTAATGCGAAATTTGAGCGCAGCTTTATACGTGTTTTCATTTCGCCGTATATTGAATGGCGCGGAAAATCTGCCTCATGCGGCACGTTGCAAACGGAGCGAGGAGTGGCGCGACTGCCTCGCTAATCCGGAGATCACTAATCCGAATCCAGCGCGTGGGTGAAGCGTGGGCGCGATTCTCAGCAGCTGCCACCGACAGACCTCCTAGATGACGCGTGCTACTCTGGCGCCATCTCGTAGCCATCGTCACCGCACTACGCTTTTCTTCCCATGTTTTCGCCATACCCTCCTCCAATTTCCACCTCGTGGTTACGCTGCACTCTGCTCTGCCCGTTCCTCCTCGCGTCTTTCATCCCGCCTCTGCGCTCCGCGTTCGCTTTCATCTTTCGCTGTGCTGTTTCGCTCGGTCGCCGCAGGAACGGGTGCCTAAAAGCGGCGCTCTCATATGTGTCTAGTGCTCTATTTTAAGCAAGAAACAAGGGAAGAGCGCGTCTATCAGGTTTTACGAATTTTCGAGGGCTGGGTATATATATTTGTCGAAAGCGCTCCTTTTCATCGTTGGCGTGTCAGTTTTATGACTACGAGAGAACTTGGCAGCTGCGCGTAAAGGCTAGACGCGATTGGCAAAACGAGCTCATACTAACCAGGGACATTTACTTGACAAGAGAACAATACCTATAGAAATAATTTGTTTTTCCTAGCAGCTCCCCAGACAGAGAGAGAAGGCAAGATGAAAAAATTTAGGGGTGTTAACCATACGGGCGTCTGGTTTGCTTCATTATACAAGGTTATAAAGGAAAGGGGACAGGAAAATATAAGGATAAAGATATTGAATACTGCACAAGAGGATGAATCGCACAATTACAGACTGTCCCTCACAGAGTTGCACTTCAAAAACTGCAGTATATTATATTGCAGGCCATTTGTCTTTTGCACCCCCGTCGCATGTAGCCACCATCCAAGAATATTCGCGACTGAAATTCCTTAGCAGTCCACATAGTCTAGGGCGGTCTAGAGACAGAGGCATTGGATATATTCATCGATGACAGCTGCCCAGAAGGTGACCTGTGTTTCCTTGGCATTCACAACTTATAAGTACCCACTTACAGAAGCGCATATCCGTACCATTCTGCCGCTTCATGTGCATGGTTGGTGGGGTCACACCACCACTCGCCATTAAATTATTTCGGAATTATTTGCTGTTTCACGTTGCTCTTCTTGTGTTCACAAGCGCCTATACCGCCCTCACCGAATGGGCTGATAGTGCGCGAGCGCTGCCATGCGGTTGCATCCCGACCGTCAATGACATGTTATGTGGCTGTGCTTAACTTTAGGCACAAAGATAATTGCACCTCGTTATAATTTCTCATCGTTTATTCTGGACGAGCTTGCGTGCTAGACCTGCCGCCAATCAAACCTGTCAAGTTTTCATTAGAGATACTTTCTATTTAAAATGATTGGCTTTTGTCATCACACAAGGTACTGAAACACCGATCTCGCCGTTCATGGGTCCACAAGGTTCTGAAGGCGACATCACGTTTTCTTTTGAAACTGGCTTGTGTAATTGCCTGTGACCGCGCGACAGTCTGTTTCTTTTTACTTGGCGCAATAAATGATCGCTAATCGTCACCGTCACTCACAAAGAACGGTGAGCTGAACGGTGTTGCTACGCATGCTGGCCAGCGGGTTCGACGCCTCGCATGCGTAAGTGCCTGATTGAGAAGGTCGCACACGCCGCATGATGAGGTAGGGCCCGGTCACCAGGAGAGACGACTGCTGCCCAGCGGAGACCGCAGCGGTGGCGTTGCCTCCGGGTTCCAAAGGCACGCCGCGGTGGAACCATTGGAATACGTCCGCGGCGGGGTTGGCCGACGTCGCGCACTCCAGGTACACGTCGCGCCCTTCCAGGATCATCGGCTCGGACAGACCACGGCCCAGTCGCAGCGTCACGTTGGGGGCGTCTGCGACGTGGAAGGGTGTGCGCACGCTCACTGCGGCTGTCGATAGGGGCAGCGTAAAGGAATCGAATGGATACAGCTTTCCGTTCTATGAAGGCTCCGAGCTCAATTGCCGCGTCTGATGAGTGCGAGGACAGGCGCCATAGCCCGGCATAAACGTCCTCCGTGAAAAAAGAGCTTCAGTCCGGGCTATGCCTTAGCATATAGAGACTTAACTGTGAATGCTCTACCGAATTTTCTTCTGTGCACTTGCAATTGCTGTTTTTAGAGCGGTGTAGCATGTGCGTGCGTGTGCGTGTGCGTGCGTGTGCGTGTGCGTGCGTGTGCGTGCGTGTGTGTGTGTGTGTGTGTGCGTGTGTGTGTGTGTGCGTGTGCGTGCATGTGTGTGCGTGTGTGTGTGCGTGTGTGCGTGTGTGTGTGTGTGTGTGTGTGTGTGTGTGTGTGTGTGTGTGTGTGTGTGTGTGTGTGTGTGTGTGTGTGTGTGTGTGTGTGTGTGTGTGTGTGTGTGTGTGTGTGTGTCAATAGATTTTGTCATTAGCTAAGTGGCAGTTCCTGCAATTAAATGACTGCAATTCACACATGTGTTTCTGGTCTTCAGTGACTGTTGTATATTTTGTTAAATAAAAGAACATGACAAGGCTTATTACTGGCAAATGGCAACTTACATATTTTAATAATAACAGGCAACGTGTCAAAAATTCTGTTGGTAAACAGAGGTCTTTTCCGTCTTGCTGCGTGGAACTCGACATAGGCGACACAAATAAAAAAATTAGGGTAGCCTGATTTGATACGCTATTAGTAACTACCCTCTGTTACCAGAACTATATTATTTCTCAACCCAATAAAGATGATTTCGTTGCTTTATTGAGGCTATCGTATAATGCATCTATGTAACTTCCTTCGAACTTCTGTTGTAGCGAAAGTCATGTAAAGAAGGGCACCGTCCTAGCATTCGAAGGCGACATCCACTTTCCTTGCGAAGAATTGAGTTGTATTGTTTTGAAGCAAACACAAAAGATCGGGATAGTGCAAGCCACAAAAAGGAAGTGTCTAACAAATGACGACAGAACTAAGCAGACAGCTTCCGCTTCAAGTACACAAGCGGCGTCGAAACGGTACCCGACCTAGAACTTCAAAACACCAAGAGCACATCCTTAAGCCGCGCGTGAACCTTTAGGCACGTGGCCGCTTTCTCTTTCTGTTCTACGCTTACAACTTGGGTTTCTATTCTTGTTATCACAGTTTTTGTTACCGCGTCCCTTCTTGTCGCTCACGCTCTCAGGGACCATATGAAGCATTCTAAGTTGTAAACTTTACCTGAAACTTACAGAGGACATCTCGTTCTTCGTTATTTTTGTTCTAACATTGCAGGAAAAGAATACAACGATAAAGTATAAAGATTTCAAAACACTGAGCTCCTTGAGTTCTAAAAGAAAGAAAGAAAGACGGAAGGAAAGAAGTAAAGAAAGATAGAAGAAGGGAATAAAGGGGGAAAATAAAGAAAGCTTTACCAATAAAAAAAAACAGGACCGGACAAGAAAGGAAAGGACAAGTCAGAAGAGAATATAGGGAAAGGTTCGACAAAACGTTGTCTAGTCAGTAACTTTACTAGAAAAAGAAGAAACAAGCACAAAGGCACCTGGTCATTGACTAAGTCAAAAGTTACTCCACGTTAATTAAAGATTGTGAACGAGACACCCGTGTGGGTTCAGAAAGGTCAATTAACTTTGGCTTATTCAGTGACCACAAGTATCTATTTTTTTCTCGGGACAGTATAGCATAGAACAGAACAACACTGAACCTGCAGCCGCCATGTTTGTACTTTCATACCCACGGAGAAACAGTATAAGCCCTTCGAGCCAATCGGAACTGACAGGATGGCGAATTTTACAGATGGTGCGGAACAGCATTCCCCCGTTCGCCCAGGGCCCCTCCTCTCACATTGGACGTTGAGCGTCCAGGTGGCCTCGAGGGCGTCCTCCGGCCAGCGCGGATTGGCGGCCATGCAGCGCACGGTCCTTCCGTCGTCGCCGGCGGTGGGCGTGAGCAGCAGCACGCTGAAGCTGTCGTTGCCGCTGTCCGACTCCTCGTGGAAGAAGGGCTCGACGCGCACCTCGTCCAGCCACCAGCTCAGCTGCGCCGCCGGCCGGGAGCCCAGGGCGCGGCAGTGGAGCTCGGCCGGAAGCTCGGCCCGCGACGCGTTCTGCACGCTCCACAGGCGCACCGACAGCGGTCGCACTGCGGCCGCGTCGCGCAGAAAGTGAAGGCGCGCCGTTGGAGTTGAGATTTACCGCACGCAGTACATGAGAAAGCCCGCTTGTGATGGCGCTGGAGTTTAGGGGAAACCTCTATTCCTAGTTTCATCAGTGATTTACCCGTGTACAGTAACAAAAAAGCCGCTCTTAGTTTGGGAGAAAGCTTAGTAAGCCGGAAAGGATGCCAAAACGAAACTTGTGCGACGACGCCGTCTAGAAGTTTCCGCACCAGTCATATATATAATGTCATGGATTTTGACGGCGTCTGCTGGAGCTTATTCAAGCTTTTGTTGGTAAAGATCGACTGCATTTTATTCTAAAGGAGCCATGGAATAAACATAACAAGTGTTGAAAGATTTTACCACGCCACAACGGCCTAAATACAAAAGAAAATTACAGGGTCTCTTAAGATCTCTCGTAAGAGGTGAACGGCGAAAGCCTACTCTTCCTCTTCTTATCATTCGCTTCCTTCTCTTTGTCTTTTCTCTTTCTCTTCTTTCTTTTAGTCGTTACTGCTCCCTACTAAACATGTTTAGTCATTCGTAATCATTTGTGGTCATTACAAGCCGTCGTTAGACATGTTGGTCATACCCTAGTCATCAGTAGTCATTACAAGTCATTTCAGTCATCTTTAGTGATTATTGGTCATTACTAAGCATCTTCAGTAATTTCTAATCAATTGTAGTCGTTACAGTTCGTCGTTAGACATATCGGTAATTTCGTAGTAATTACAGCTCATTTCAGTCATTATTAGTGATTACTGGTCATTACTAATCATTTTAGTCATTTCTAATCAATTGTAGTCGTTACAAGTTGTCGTTAGACATACAAGGTCATTTCATAGTCATTACTAGTCATTACAAGTCATTTCAGTCATTATCAGTCATTCCTGGTCATTACTAAGCATTTTTAGTCATTGCTAATCAATTGTAGTAGTTACAATTCGCAATTTGTCGTTAGACATATTGGTCATTTTGCAGTCATTACAAGCCATTTCAGTCATTACTGGTCATTACTAATCATTGCAGCCATTTCTAATCAATTGTAGTCGTTACATGTTGTCGTTAGACATATTGGCATTTCATAGTAATTAGTAGCCATTACAAGTAATTTGAGTCATTATTAGTCATTAGTGGTCATTACTAAGCATTTTTAGTAATTTCTAAATAATTGTAGTCGTTACAAGTTGTTACACGTATTGGTCATTTCGTAGTCACTATAAGTCATTACAAGTCATTAGTAGTCATTACAAGTCATCACTAGTCATTATTAACCTCTATCAATCTCTATTATAACGTTATCGTTCACTAACTGTTACTATCAATCATTTTTCCTTTTTAATCTGTCTTTAATCAGTCTTCATGTGGCCTGATGACGCTTCGGCAGATTCTCAGGCGGTCACGTCCACTGACACAAACTTCACTATGAGCCTAGAATTTTGAATTCGTCGACTTCACTTGCCTTTCGGCGCAAAATTAAAAGGAAAATGACTTCGGCCCTTATTGCAACTACAAACGAGATCCTACAAGAGTCCGACATCAATGCATGCTATTTATCCAGAAATATACACAACACATAGGGGCAAAGTGTGTCGCACCAGAGCCACGCTAGAACACATGCTGTGGGAATGCCAGGGACTAATTAATACGCAATAATGAGAGCGAGGCCTCCACCGACCGCCTCAGCCGCGCGATGGCAGGCCGCGCTGCTCAGCTCGAACCTGGAAGACCAACTCTAGGCAGTCCGGCGGCTCAAAGAGGCCGCCGGGAGGCAAGAACTCTTGGCCGTAACCTCGGCGGCTGCCCCAGCCCACTGCTAGCCGGACGCGAATCGTTCTGATTAGAAATAAAGTTTTCTCACTCACTCATTCTCCACTCGGCTGCAGCCAAACTAGTTGCGCTGCCATAAGGCAGCTATTTCCCCACTTCGGCCACCCCTCAACCCTGTGCAAATATTGTTTTTGTACACGCGTCAATATAAATCATTCACTGTCGTGATTTTCACAGAAGCTGAACGTCAAAGCGAGAGCGGATGTTCCTTAATGGTTTACTGTAAAACAGTCGTGGTACCTTCGGCCTCACGAAAGAGCGTATTTTATATGTATTGCTTGTAATAATAGAAAGGGCACTCCTACTAGCGCAGTAACAAGTCGAATTCAATGTTTTTTTATGTTTCTGAAGGAATTTTCTGGCATAAGCTTTCAGCTTCATGCAAGCAGGTGCCTTCAGGATGTCGCAACTACGGAATAAATCAGAACACAGATGGTACAATGCCGCGTGCAATCCAACTTGTCGCTAACAACCAAATCCAACTACTTTCCAACCGGTTTATTGAGCATTCAATAAATTCTAACACTCGAAAGAGCCGTCCTTCCGGGGCGCCTCGCATCGTATCGGACGCCACATCATACCATGCGTCTTCTGTTTGCGAAAGCGGTCTGTCATTTCGCGTTTACCCAAGGTAGGACGATCGAAGGCCCTGCAGTATATAGAATTGTAAAATAGAACTTACGATTCATGTCGACGGTGAAAGAGCTGTTCATAGCTTCTGGAATCTCTTGCACAGCGCAGACAAAGGTGTCGAGGAGGAACTCTCTTCCCAACGACTCGATACGAAGAGAGCTTCGCGTGACGTTTCCTTGGCGGATGTTTTGCTCTTTCGCCTGCAAGCGGTGATAGCCGCTCCCGGACCAAACAAGCTTCGGTGGCGGCTCTCCTGCACAGGACATACATGAACGCTACACACAAGAGTGGGCAGTCGAGCGGGCCCGAGAGGCGGCGACGAGGCAAGGCCTCGCAGTCCCCTCATGGGAGACCTCAGCCCTGATCGTTAAACTTTGCTGGATTTTCATTAAAGTTGTTTCCATTCATCCATAGAGTGAGAAGGAGAGAGGGAAAGACGTTGCTGACACCCCTAAAGGCGCTGATCTCATATTGCCACGCTCTATTTAGGACTACGCGACGAGGACGAAGAAAGAGGTAGTTTGTAGTTCGTCGCGAGAGGAAACTGCAAGGCAGACAGCTCGGAACGAACGGCTGCTTTTTATTCCGCGACGGCGTTGCTTCATTTGGTTTTCCTTTTATGATGACGCATACCAGCTGCGTGGAATGGGCCAAGATTTGGATGGTATTAGGAAATTGTAGTTAGTACTAAAATTGGTAAAATTATCAGAAATAGATAAATAAAAGATAGCGTGTGAATAACTTAAGAAGATACCCTTGAAACAACTATCAATTCCTCCAATGCTGAGCAAACATCACTGTGGTAGTTTCCAAGAGAGGAGGCTCCTAGAGAAATAATATTCGGAATGGAAAAATTTAAACCAAGTTGCCTGAATTGTGATTCTAAAATGCTTTTCCTTAAGAAAAAGAAAGGCGCAGAATAAGAAAAAAAATGTGTCTAGTCTCATCTTCTTCTCAGATTGGGCACAGAGGAGAGAGCACCAGACCAGCTCTGTAACGATAAAACCGTAAGACTGGCATTCGACAACGTAATCGGGTAAATATTAGTTTAGTTTTACTCGTGTGAAAGGAATTTCGTGCCAAGGAAATAGGAGGCGTCGCCTTTTATATCTTATAGCTTATAGCTGGTTTCAAAAGGTTTCGAATAACTGCATTTCCCCTGGATTAAGCAGTAGTTAGGTTAGCTGATGTAGAAAATAGTGACAGCACAGGGCCAATTAGGGCCACTGTCAAGAGACTGTCAGCCGTTTCGTTCATGAATAATCCCTCATGTCTAGGCATCCCAAGTAATCTAATTAAATTTATGTCGGCAGGTACTAGAAAATGAAATGTACGTAAAAGGTTAGTTCCACTATTTGCTGTAAGCCAAGAACATAAAGATAAAGAATCCGCTATTATGACTACCGTCGAGAGCGATGAAATTACTTTGCGTAAGGCTATCATTACAGCTGGTATTTTAGCCAGAATACGGATAAGAAGTTTCGAATTCTGATAAAGAATTACCAGTCTAGAGCAGGAGCGAAAATGCCAAATCGAGATTTTTCTTCACACTGTGAGGTGTCTGTCGCGGTTACTGTAAATATAACAAAAGAACAATAACTGATCTTGTAATAGTCCGTTTACTATATTATGAGAGGGACGTTTTGCGTCGTTTAGGTCTATCTCGTTATAGGTGATTTGTACACTCTCTCGCACATCATGAATAGGTGGCACCGCCAAGACACGTACATTTAAGGGTTTAATCAATGCTTGTAAAAAGACCACCTGTGTATAAAACCGAGGTCAGTGTACTCCGAAGAATAATGCAGGCTGAGAAAAGAATATGGTTTCCAAATTTCTAATAGGGTATTCATACATACTTAAGAATGTTTGTACCGTCAACAGGTGAAATCTACATAATATTGAGGGCGACCGGACATCTTGATGTAGTACGTTATTGGTAACAACTTTCGACAGCAGCCACGAACCTCTTTGTCTTCGTCGTCGTCGTCGTCGTCGCCTAGTCTTAAATTGATCGTGGCAGTACACTACCATTAACCATAATTAAATATAAATTTATCGTTAGAATATCGTCAAAAAGTTTAACGATAACAGGAGAGAGCGCAGTGGCAGGCTTAACATGCTACTCCAGTTACATACTATAGTTACGAGAAAGTAAATTGATTGATTGATTGATTGATTGATTGATTGATTGATTGATTGATTGATTGATTGATTGATTGATTGATTGATTGATTGATTGAT
Organism: Dermacentor albipictus; assembly: GCF_038994185.2. NCBI lineage: Eukaryota > Metazoa > Arthropoda > Arachnida > Ixodida > Ixodidae > Dermacentor > Dermacentor albipictus. Next base: position 16,588,251 of record NC_091823.1, read on the forward strand.
TGATTGATTGATTGATTGATTGATTGATTGATTGAGCGAGCGAGCGAGCGAGCGAGCGAGTGAGTGAGTGAGTGAGTGAGTGAGTGAGTGAGTGAGTGAGTGAGTGAGTGAGTGAGTGAGTGAGTGAGTGAGTGAGTGAGTGAGTGAGTGAGTGAGTGAGTGAGTGAGTGAGTGAGTGAGTGAGTCGTTGAATGCGTTGAGTGTTAGTGCAGTTGCCACGAGTTTGACCACAAGCTTCTGTACATGCTGCTTTCTAGAGCACCTTTTGTTTGTAATCCGCGGCTTTTCTTCGCAACATAGAAGCCGGTGCTCGACCCCTGCGCTTTAGTTCAGCACGACGACAGACTTAGAGGGGCTACTGAAGAACGGTGCAAACAATGTCTGTCGCACTCAATATATTGATGAAAAACGATTGAAAACGACGTTGAGCCTCCTGTGCCCACGTTCCCACGTTCCACGTTCCAATAACCCACGTTCTGGCTCTTCTTATAACTCAATGCCAGTTCGTCAGGATCAGAAACAGGGCTAGTCCGCAGTACCAGACTTTTTGAACCGCCAAGTGCAGCACTAAACGACACATGAAAAAGGGCGATGTGCGCATACATAAAACGATGCGTATACGGCGCTCCTGCACAGCGTCCATCAAAATAAAGCCAGTTACAATTTTTGCCTCGTCCTATGTATCCATTCTCCTTTGTTCGTGTGTTCTTCTGCGTTGCTCTTAGCGCCTGGAGAGTATGCTATAAATCCGAGACACAGCCAGCTCAATAGCCTTAGTTCATAAATGCCACTTCAAAGCAGCAGTTCTTTAAGCCTGTAAATGCTTCCACCACACTGTTTACATGCACTCAACGACGTGGTAGAAAGCCTGCAAATAGTGCAACTGCTTCATAAAAAGGCTGAAAACTAAAGGCCTCAACACTAACCGCCGTGAATGGCACTGGAACGTTACCTCAGGGCGCTTTAGGACGCGTTAAATTACGAACATTCAATATTGTTGATGGTATTGCTCAGATATGGCCGAAATTTCCCGAATTCGGCCCGTAGTAATTACCTTCCTACAACTCCGGGCAAAATTACCTTGAATCCATTTTCACCTTCCGCTCCGAACACGAAAACTCTACATCGAACAGATGCAACATTTGTCACAGTGCGGCGCTGTACAACCTAAGTGCATAGTCATGAAAGCACGCCGTGTTTAAATGCACTGATCTAATCGATACGGGCAAAATGGGATCGGTCACGGAAGCCCCGACTTGCGAAGAGAGCGTCTAGCATCGGCGCCGCGCGTGGCGTTCTACTCGCCGACTACGCCCGTAGACCGGGGCGTGTGTCGGCTAAGAAATGCGAGGCGCTGCCACGTCTTCCAGCGAACGGCCCCGCAAGCCCATTTGTGAGCTCGCACCCGGCGCTACCTACACACCGACGAAGGTGTTCAAAGGAGACCTACGAGAGAGCATATCGGCGTAAAACATATATATTCGATCCAGTTATGTTGCTCTGCGATATTCAAAACAAATATTCACTCTACGACTGGCTCCGAGCCGAGCGACCCGGAAAAAGCTTTGCGCGAGCATGCGCACGAACGCGGCGAGCATCTCGCTGCCGCGTCCCCGCCCCAACACGCCGCTGCGCATACGCAACACAGAGCACCCAGATATGTTCGATTGCTCAAGTCATTTTCCGTTGCTTCCGGTAGCCAGTCCATGCGCATACGAAGTTCAAGTTGCGAAAAATTAAAGAGCACTACTGTAAAAATGGCATCCAAAGTGAGCGAGATGACTGACATTTATTTTAAATTAGACAGCGCAGGGCGCGCCAGTTAAAAGCATGGCAAGTACGTAATGATCAGACTAAACTCAGGGCAAAAAAAGAAACAACCCGCCAAATATTCCAACAAAGCTGAAGTACTTTCTTTACGTATATCAAACCATTTATCGGCATCCCTGAACGCCCCTTTCCATTAGCGCTTCACCGTCGAATATGCGACCGTGTGTCGAGCAAACCCTCGAGACGAGACGGTTAATCCACGCGTCTGGGACGCGTCGAAAGCCCGGGTCTGCTATTTCGTTCGACCGGCACTATGCCTTTCAGCGCTGCTGACGGTGGCCCAAGAAACACTCATGACCTCTGACATCAGAAATACCCCACGTATAGGCAAGCTCAATCGTAGAACGCAGCGCCATTAGAGCAGAGGAAACCCTTTCATCGATTTGCCTCGGGCCACCTGACACCGAGCGGAGTGACACGCGATAAAGCACCGACTCAATCCGCTGCGTTCGCACTCTCTCATGGCGTGAGCTGAGTTAGGGGAGAATGTAGATCTATATTTCCCTCAGGGAACCAAGGGTCGAAAGAACGTCTATTACGCAAGGGGTGGCGCAAAATCCAGACGAATATGTCGAGACAAAAAGCACACAAACGCCTAAATGGGCGCTCCACGTGTTTTCTCATCGTGCCTGATCTTCTGAACAGTGTCAACAAGCCAGTTTATACGGAGATCGTTCTCTGCCGCCCGTTACTTAACGGCGTTGTGAAGTAATAGAGCTAGCGGGTCAGGATTTCTCGTCTCAATGAGGCCGCGGCTTTAGCGTGTTTGGCGTCATATACAAGAGCGCACAAGTCGAAGACGGTCGTGTGCGCATGCGCAGTCGAGTAGCACCCATACTTTGTACACCACCGGGAGCGTATTAGGCGTCTGCCGAATTAAGAGTGCGTGAGTCTCGGCCAAATTAATAGTGCTCCGTTAAGTCTAAGCTAGGCGTATATACCCTCGCTCCCTCACCAAGAGCGCACAAGTCGAAGACGGTCGTATGCGCATGCGCAGTCGAGCAGCAACCATACTTTGTACACCACCGGGAGCGTATTTGGCATCTGCCGAATTAAGAGTGCGTGAGTCTCCGCCGAATTAAGAGTGCGTGAGTCTCCGCCAAATTAATAGTGCCCCGTTAAGTCTAAGCTAGGCGTATATACCCTCGCTCCCTCAACAAGAGCGCACAAGTCGAAGACAGTCGTATGCGCATGCGCAGTCGAGCAGCAACCATACTTTGTACACCACCGGGAGCGTATTTGGCGTCTGCCGAATTAAGAGTGCGTGAGTCTCCGCCAAATTAATAGTGCCCCGTTAAGTCTAAGCTAGCCGTATATACCCTCGCTCCCTCAAATGACACGCAGTGCGAGCCACGTGGATGTGGCAATGGCGTTGGCTTTGCGGGTCGCACACGTCGTCTCAGCAGTACAATAAAGCGAAAGACAGGAACAGGGGCGAAAGAAACCGTCACAGTGTTCTTGGGTTGAGCCCGCTGAGACAAAAAAAAAAAGAAAGGGAAAGGAAAGAAATGCGGTACAGATTGTGCAGCGTAGCTGCTTATCAGAGCCTCAGCGGATGACCCGAGATAAATTGTATTTAGCAGCTAGTAATTATGCGAAGCATTCCTTGATGCTTCGCGAGGTTACTATGTATACATCGTTCCCGTTAGTGAAAATATAACGTCTTTTTATGCATTGAAGCACACAACTAACTAGAACGCCAATGCATTTCTCCGCAAAGTTTGGGAATTACTATCTAGAAACTGGTGTCGTCCTGAGAATTCATTCCGAGTGGATCCACATCGTGAACTTCACGGCTACAATTTGTAAACTGGAATTTGGATCATACGGTAATTCGTTAAAAAGGTAATTAGTGCACTTTTGTTAATTAGTCGATTTTTCACTTCCATTTTCTTGCAAGTAGTGTCCGCCGCTTCGAGTAGAGCACCTCATGAGCTAGAATATTACAATGTGCTACAGGCAACTTTTTAAAAAACTTTGAAAATGTTCGCTGCCACACCCTGTATATAGCCTACCATGCATTCTCGAGCTGCTGGGTATATGTTCATGTTTGCGTTGCCGGTGGTCGCGGACTTGCCGTTATCCGAGCTCCGTCATCCGACTCTCGTCTCCGATTCTCGCGTGCTACGTGTACCGAGCCCGATGGGCAACGTAAAAAGGTCCGTGTATGTACGTGGTGGTGGTGGTGGTGGTGGTAGTGGTGAATTGTAGCAGCAGGCGGGTTTAGCCTGGCGAACAAGGCCGGCAATTGCTCCGCCCGAGCGTCTCGCACAATACCGCTGATGGGTTTCACCATATGTCCATCAACCCAGTGTCTCTTAAGAATTCGATCAGGAGACGTGAAGTTTCTTTGCGGGCCATCACTGATCCCTCGGGAAATATAAGGTGTTGCAGGCGCGCATGCGGAAGGTCCTTGTGTTGCAAATTCTTCAGGAGAGTGTCTCTTTCATCTTGGAATTGCTGGCAGGACCACAAAAAGTGCTCAATGTCTCCTGTCTCTACGAACAGCCATCCAAAAGCAAGTTTCTCACCCCGTGCACGCCAACAATCTCCTGACGCTCACAAAGAAGCTCTCGGAAGACTGCAGCTTCGAAGAGAAGTGCGTCAACTTGGACACGGTGTTCCTCAGATGTTTACATGAGCAGCTCGAGGATGGCGTACTACTGGCGCGCTACTGGGCGCAGAGGAAAGCCGCAGCTAGGCAAGCCCGCATTATTTCGGGCCCTCAGCATATCCGAGCTCCACGATAAGCTCGGATATGCTCCAATTAATCGAGAGAGTCACAGATCCGGTTGAGGCTCGCCGCCGCTGGGTCCATGCCATAGCCGGCTACCTGCAAAGTGCTTCGCATAACTTCGATTCCCACAGCACGCGGAATCTGCATAATTTCTTGTCTGGTCATCAGCTGACACCGTCGCCATCTCCGACCACTAGCTAGTTCACTTATTAATGCGAAAGCATTAAATGGCTCATGAAGCGGAAAATCCGGCGTTGGCGGCGTGACCACACGATTGTACAAAAATCCTATGAACCCTGGACCACTGGTGGGAGTCGAGCCCGCGGCCTTCGGTGTTAAGACTACGAATCCTCGACCTTTGGGATTAAGTCTAAGGCGAAGTTAATTAAGGCGCCGTTAATTAGGGCATAGTTATTTCAGGATCTCGAGCTCACGACTTTTGGTCTTAAGGCGAATTTAATTAAGGCATTAAGGAGGAGGATGGGGTTTGCTTGCTGTAGGCGAAGCTAGCCTTGCAAACGTTGCCGGCAATTGCTCCACCTAGACGTCGCCTATCAAACGCGATTGGGTCCGAAACACTTTGCTGTACACCTAACAACGGGTATCAAAATCATGGCTTGTGGATAACACGTTCTATAACCCACCGCTTCAATTCTTTTGCATGAGGAGAGCATGCACGTTTTTCACGTAAGTTATCCCATATTTTGTGACGCAAGGATTCGAACGAAAATATAATACATAAAAGTTGCGACGGCAATTAATTATCAAAAAGCAAGAATGCCTCACCTCCGCGCACCTCGCAGTCGATAGCCAAACTGATGCCTTCATCATACGGCTTGGTGACACCATGAAGTACAATGCCGCTCCCGTCTCGGATCACGGGGGCAGTTGGAGGCTCTGCAATGGGTAAGAAAACCAGACAGTGAGATAAAGAGAGAGAAAAAACAAAGAATGAGAGATACACGAAATAAAGTATAAATGTAGGGAGGTTAGCCAGAACAAAGATTAATATCTGGTTTGCTTCCCTTCACCAAAATAAGAACAAAGAAAAACAATTATGCGATACCACTGGCGTATTTAAAGCCTACTAGACTACTCAAGCACCGTCCCTATCACTCATTGGTCCACAAGGCACTTTTGTGTTTCTTGAGGACGACTGGCCTGTGTGAACAGCTTGGATTGTGTGGCGCCGTCTGTGCGCGTGAGCGAATTCATCACCTTTCTTCTTTCCCCTCTCTCTCTCTCGCTCTCTCTCTGCTTCATTCTAATCCCTTCTCCAAGCGCAGGGCAGTGAACCTGACGCTTTTCTGGGTTACACCCCGGCCTTCTTCCTTTGTTTTCTCTCTAGGATTCTAGGATTTACGTTAAGTTATGTATAACATCATCAGAAATTTCCAACCGCATCAAGGAACCGAAAACTCCGAAATGCTGTCCAGACTAATTGTATTATCCACCGAGGTAGCTAAGTGGCTATGACGCTTCGATGCGGAGCTCGAGGTCGTGGGTGCTATCGCTACCGCAAAGGCTGCATTCCTATGAGGGCGAAAGTCAAGAAAACTCGTGTACTGACATTTAGGTACACGTTAAACAACTCCTGGTCGAAATTAATCAGGTGTCCCCGACTACAGCGTTCCTCACAATCATACCGCCGTTTTGACATGTAACACCCTAGAATTCGATTCTTACTAATTGCTGAGTCATTGGAGTCTGGGTTTTCAATATTGTAGCATTCCTAGGGTAGTTCACGCACTTTCTAAGGGCCGAATATATATCTGTGTGTACTTATCTAACCGTTTTCCCGCCTACCTGGGTCACTGGATAGCCCGTGGTGGAATGGGTAGCGTATCCGGCTGCTGTGCCGAACAGGGTTCGAAACCAACCATCGGTCTAACTTGGGTCACTGAGTATCTGGGAATGTGGAAAATCCACACAGACGGTTGAATTAACGAGCCCACAGCATAAGATAACCGCACAAGTAGCGAGAGACACCTCTTGCGTTACAGCTAAAATAATATAATAGTATTGAGGTTGGTATTAGTGCAATCGCGAAAGCCGTAACAAGGTTTGGTTTGAATAGAGTTTTTTTGTATAATTTATTTTTTCCTTAATTAAGCAGAAACAATGTCTGTTTTTGTGGAAAGAAATGAAAACTTCATAAGTTTTTTTTCTCTATTTTCTTTGCTAAGGTATACTAAGAGCGAGCTCTTTGCACGCGTCACTTCGGCTTGGCACGGAATGCCGACTCGAAGGCCCTTTAATGAGCGGGCCCGAGTCTGGCCAGCGCCCGTGCCATCAAGTCCGAGTACGACCCGGGTCCAGCTCGGACCCACCGAAAAACACTTCGGATGGTCCGACCCGCAAGTCGAGCGGGTCCCGGGCTTCCGAGTCGGCCCGGGCCCTTGCAGTGCTCAAGGCACTAGGGGACGCCCAGCCAGACGGAACGGCGAGATGTACGCGTCGACAAGGTAGAGATGGGGCTGTCGATCTTTATGGCATGCGGATTTGTGGATACGCCGACGAGATCTGCGGACAGTTCTGTGGGAGGTGTCTCGAGGTTCGAGCCCATGACCTCTGGATTAATGAAGTCTACGAACGCCCAACCTTTGGTATAGTCGATCCCACGACCTTTGGTGTTAATTAACGCGAAGTTAATTCAGGCACAGTTGATGAAGCTAGAGTCAAGTAAGGCACTCGAACACACGACCGTTGGTGGTAATTAAAGCGTAGTTAATTAAGATACAGTTCGTAGTTGAGGGCTCGTAGCCCTTTTTAGACCATCGTTTGGTCCCGCCGAGAACGCCGCATTTTCTGCTTCATTAGCCATTTATAGCTTTCGCATCAATAAACGAGAGTGCTATAAAACATCCTTTGCAGGGAAATGCCATGAAGGAAACAGGACCTTAGGATCGTCAAGTGATTCGTCAAGCTCGAGATCGGGAGCGAGAGCGCTAAGCCCACGCCGATGCTAACGTGTTACACACTCGTGCTGTGAGTTTCTTCTTATTATTTTCGTTTCTTCTCCCGGCCAAAAATTGTGGCGCTGAATTCGGGCACACATTATGACGGACAGTAAATCGGGAATTCGGGCACACGTGACGACTGATGGTAAATCGGGCCAACAAGAGCGCATCTTTTGTGTCATGATATTCCTTTCATGTGAGCTCACGTCGATTTCTATATTACCTGCGAGACTCGCCCGACCACATGTAAGCGCAGTTTTCGAACAGCCCTGGTCAGGTGTTTCTATTCGTTCGAAAAATTTCATCATACGCGGTTGTTTTGCTGGAACTCGTCTATGTATACCCGAGGTGAACGTGGATCTAGCGCGTGCCAAACTTGGGCACGTGCGCGCCGTCATCAATCCCATATATATCGGATCCAAGGCTTTTACGACACGTTTAAACAACACGAATGAAGAAGCGACGGCGAATAATGCAAAAACTTACGCGCGGCTACGCGAACCGGCTGGCGCTGACAACGGGAGTCCTCAAGAACAAAGTGTATCCATTCGGAACTTCACGCCTTAGCGCAGGTGAAGAAGAAAAAGAATCAAAGCCGAACAAAAGCCAGCACGCTTGGACACATGGACGCGCGCACAAAGCAATATGCACCCGGTTAGCTAGTTCTTAATGGAAAGTCGGTTCTAACGTCATTAATAACGAGGCAACCAACCTATGTCATGTCGAAGCTACTAGAAAACAAACGAAAGGTTGAATTTAAATTGGGTTCTGTGAAGCAAGCCGCTCCATTGCACGAGCCTAACTTCTTTCTTAAGGCTCTTCAAGTGTGATTGCTCACTTTTTTACTGGTTCTTTCTATCAGTCTGTCTGCAAGTTGTATAGCTGAAGGTAAAGAGAATTAGTGCGGCGGAGCGCAAAGCGTGAGGGTGGTTTTTCATAAAACACTAAAGTATAACGACGAAACTCCACAAGTATTGTCGCCAAAGCACGTTACAAACTTTGATGCATTCTGAGGGCAGCACAGAAGAGCTCCTCGACGTTGTGGCTGCACAAACAAACTTTCGCCAAAAGCTCTTCGATTATCGCCAAGAGTACCGCTGCGAAACGCTGCGTCGTAGCGCAGCGCCCACAGAGCATTAATCACAGCTGGGTACCACGCAGTGACAGCGCGAAAAGTCCGCCGATTTGAATAACGCCGCTCGGGTCGACCGACGCTCCGACGGGCAGGCCTGGCTGGCACCTAGCCTGCTCAAAATGCGCGGAAATGAGCGATCGTCGAAGCAGGGTAATGCTGGCGAAGGAGGTTAGGAGATCTCCGTTCACTACATGTTGGCCCAGGCAACCACCTTGCACGAAAACATCGTTAATGTTTTATTTTTCTTGTATTCCTACGCATCCGTTTCTCGTTGCACTAAGCAGGCAACGAAGCACGCACGCTAATCTTCTGTGGATACGCGTTGGCCATACGTACAGGAACGCTGAAGCATCTTTGGCATTCTTAGCTTCTTTTGCCATGTAATCCAATCGCAACTCCATGCTTCTAAGAGATCGCCAGGTGCACACAGTCATCATGTTTCCATTGGTAAACGTAGCGGTTTCCTAAGTGGCCTTGCGTGCAGTTTTCTTTATTTCAGTTGCAATTATGAAAAAGGTTGCAGTGCGATGCTGCCATAGGAATTACGTAAAGAGATGCTGGCTCTTCCGTAATCGAGAGTAGGTGTAAGCATGAAATGGCAACCGGCAAAGCAGATTGGTTGGAGATTATACTAGCCGCAATCTTAAAATGGGTGTAGGTCATGTTCGCAATGGCACACCCCATCACACCACATCGCACCATGCTGTGAATTGGTCAATGTGGGCGCTGCCCAGCTAGAAGAAGAAAACCGGCTGAAGGCCGCACGACAGGCAGCGAAAGACGCCATAGAGACAGAGCGCACTGTCTAGCTAGACGAAGAATGAATCGGATTCTGGGGATTTACGTGCCAAAACCGTGATTTGATTGAGAGGTGCCGTAGTGGGGGACTCCGGATTAGTCTTTATCACCAGGGGATCTTTAACGTGCCCTCAATGCGTGGGAGACGGGCGTTTTTGCATTTCACCTCCATCGAAATGCGGCCGCTGCGGCCGGAATTTGAACCCACGACCTCGTGCTCAGCAGCGTAACACCATAGCCGCTAAGCCATGGCGGCGGGTGGAAACGCCTAAATGAGGCAACACGCAGCGTGGCGCCATCTCTCGAGGCGACCCAAAAACCAGCGCAGTGGAACTCACGGACCGCTGGCGTTCAGCGTACAGCGCCAAAAGGTGACAATGAAGTGTATGGTGCCTTGTATCTGTCTTTTAATCGTCGCTATTGGAAATTACAAATAAAAGTTCACCGTACTAGAAGTTACAGCTAGAGTGATATTGTGAACAAAGACTACAAAGAACTCGGAAGCAATATCTTTTGTAGCTTGTTTAGGCAGCAACTAGCGTATGTAATGCGGTTCTATACAAATGGTTGGGGGCCCCAGACCGCATTCTTGTAAGTTTAGACTGGTTGTGCGGATGATCTCGTGTTGTTCTCGTAACTTGCCCGGATGTTCTCATTCTCATTTAAGTGCCTAGATAACGGCTCTCACTTCTGGCTCAAGGTCACTTAAAGGTCGTCGACAACGGGAGCTGAAAGCATTTCATGGTTAATACAACTGCGCTTAAGTCGAACAAAAATGGTGAGAAGGCGAGCAAAAATGGCGTTTTCAACTGTCATGATCGAGCGAGGCGGGAAAGAAAGCGTGCGTGTGCGTCCTCGCCCATTAACCCGTTGCCATAAAAGAAACAAACGACAGGGATGAGCTTGCTCTTTTTATAGTTTTGTTGATAGAATTCCCCAAAAACGTGATTAGACGCAGTTCCCTTTATGTCGCTCAGGCACGCGCACTTTTTGCGATCACACACGTCCCTATGCCCTTTTTTCTTTTTCTTTTTCTTTTGCGATAGAAGAGCTCACAACATGGCGACTAAAAATTGCAATGAGCGCCCTTCAGACGGGAAGCGTGCTAATTAGCATGTTTGCATGTATCCCGTGGCGTCCCTGGCGATGTCAAAGGTTCAGTGAAGGACTCGAGAAAACGAAAGGAGTGCTTTGTTAAACAGCAACCTGCACATATTTGACGGACCATGAACTTTAATAAGAAGCATGTAAAGGTCACGATCAAGATGAGAACAAGGACTTAAGAAAAGCTCACTCAACGATGCTCTTAAATGTCGCTTTAGCTTTGTCGAAATACAATTTATTAATTGTCTGGCTCAGACACGTTTTGCTTTGGGGAGGTGAACATACATCGATGTTTCATGCTTGCTAACGGCACTGGTAGTTTCTTCGTTCCTCTTTGCGGCCATGTTCAGTGTCAAGGAGCGAGTTGAGCGATAATTTCTGGTCTCCGCTTTGTTCATAACGCCGCTTTCTGCTGCCTGTTGACAAGAAATCTCAGTAACGTTGTTCGAAGAAGACATTCGGTATCACGCAGTGTGAATAAGCGGGATGGAAGGACTCGCTACATCGTCTGAGTCATACATATATAAAAACGAACCCTCTAATATTTCCCGGCCTGTGTCAGAAGCTGGATTCGACGGCTCAGCGCTTTCCCGCTCAGTTGTGCCGAATTGGGACGCGTCGTCTCGCCCATATCCACGCCAACGGGTTCCTAAGCTTAGCGCGAGCTCACTCCCACGTGACGTTGCCGTGCTCTGCACAAAGGCTTCAAATGCAATGGTCATTTCGCAGTAGAGTACAGGCTAGCCGTATGACGTTCATCGGTGACCATCGGTGACCGGTGACCAACGGTGAAAAGCTACCGCATATTGCGCCAGCGCCGTGCTAAGTGCTTCGAAGTGGCATATCATGATTGGAGTAGTTTGTGAAGGAAAGGAAAGTCGACCTCCTTTGCAATGTCCGCGCTTGTTTTGTCGGGCTTGTCGACGCCTACTGGTTCGACCACTTGCCATGAGGCCTAAGGGCTTACGGCGATTCGGCATGCGCGGGTATATAAGCACGAAGGTGATGTCCCCTCGGTGCGGATAGGCTTCTTTCTCTTGTTTGCGTTTTCACAGATCCCATCAAGTAGTCAAACTACGTCCGCCACACGCTGTGCAGCGTTGAAAAAAGCTAGGACGTGTAGTGAGCTGGTGATTTATGCGCAACTTGACATAGCATACAACCGAAATTTCGCAGGCCCCGCACAATGAATTGATATTCTCGACAGTCACTACGCGTCCTAAAGCTTATCGAAACATTCAAATATCGGTCGCAACTGACCAAAACTTGGGCCCACGCATGCTAATAATAATATTTGGGGTTTTACGTGCCAAAACCACTTTCTGATTATGAGGCACGCCGTAGTGGAGGACTCCGGAAATTTTGACCACCTGGGGTTCTTTAACGTGCACCTAAATCTAAGCACACGGGTGTTTTCGCATTTCGCCCCCATCGAAATGCGGCCGCCGTGGTCGGGATTCGATCCCGCGACCTCGTGCTCGGCAGCCCAACACCATAGCCACTGAGCAACCATGGCGGGTTCACGCATGCTACAGGCAGGGCTAAAAGATTACGGGACCTGGGTTCCACGATAACGTCGAATATCAGCCCAGTTTTAGCTTACAGCCATTGAACGTCACAAATACAATGCTGGTCTCGTACGCTACAGTGCACCTACCACATTTGAAATCCAGGCTGTGCGCCCAGGCTGATAAAGGGTTCTGCTTTTAATTCGTTAGCATTAGGATTCTCAAAGTGGAAAAGAGTGTATGTATGTGTGAAAGGGAATAACACTTTGCAATGTCGTGAACGCGGTTTCAGTTATGGATACGGGACCTCATATAGGTGCAACGTCAGGATAAATGACGTCGCACATCGCACTTCTATATCGCCACTGGATTTTGTTGTTGTTGTTGTTGTTGTTGTTGTTGTTATTGTTGTTGTTGTTGTTCGCACGTACCTCAAACCATGAACTTTTATCCCTGCCTGTACACATTGCACCAACGAGTTGCCGCTATGCACACAGTCCAATCCGACTTGCTAACGTTGGATCCACACGTTCCCTTAACGATTTGCCAGCTCCTTGCCTTCCATGTGCTGCAGCGCTGCTATGTCGTGTTTTCCAGCGCGTTGGGCTTGTCGTTTCCTTTAAAAGTTAGCGTACGACACGGGCAGTTGTCGGCTCATTTATCCTAACCACGCTTCATCCGACGGCTTAACAAAAAACCGTATCTGCTATCTAGTTCACGGTCATTCTGCATGTTATAAAGATATCATAGTATTATAGAAAGTTGCTTTTACCTAATTCTTTTTTAATCACCACACGGCATTCTCAACGAGAACGTGGTGAAATTTTCTGTGAGAGTTCTATAATAACCATAAGATTTCCTTCTTCTCTAAATTGCCTAATAGAGCATCCTAGCTTCCGTAAAGTTATAACCTGCTCAAATGTCGTCCTTTTCGCAAAATTAGAGCGATCAAGTAGACGTCAATAGCATTTCTTGCAGCCGTTAATACTGACTCACTTCTTGCTGTTCTTCACGCGCTGCGCGTAATGCCATGAGGTTTATAGCTTCTCGAAAAAGCGAAGGATAGGTCACGGCATTGTTATCTTCCTTGGTACAGAAACTCTCAACAGAACTTCAGCGATAGCTTGCCGAACGCTGTATTTTTTCCATTTCTCTCGTTCCTTTTTCTTTCTTATATGATACCCTGTGTGTGGTTCAATTCTCCGTGAGCGTGAGCACTTTCGCAACTGTCAAAGAACGTAAAATCTGGCTCAACCATTATGCGTCTTTATGGGAAGAAGCACGCCATAGGGTTGTAGGGTCTAGGGTCATAGAGTCTTTGCATGTTGCACCATACGTATCCGTGCGTATGTGTGAGTGAGTGAGTGAGTGAGTGAGTGAGTGAGTGAGTGAGTGAGTGAGTGAGTGAGTGAGTGAGTGAGTGAGTGAGTGAGTGAGTGAGTGAGTGAGTGAGTGAGTGAGTGAGTGAGTGAGTGAGTGAGTGAGTGAGTGAGTGAGTGAGTGAGTGAGTGAGTGAGTGAGTGAGTGAGTGAGTGAGTGAGTGAGTGAGTGAGTGAGTGAGTGAGTGAGTGAGTGAGTGAGTGAGTGAGTGAGTGAGTGAGTGAGTGAGTGAGTGAGTGAGTGAGTGAGTGAGTGAGTGAGTGAGTGAGTGAGTGAGTGAGTGAGTGAGTGAGTGAGTGAGTGAGTGAGTGAGTGAGTGAGTGAGTGAGTGAGTGAGTGAGTGAGTGAGTGAGTGAGTGAGTGAGTGAGTGAGTGAGTGAGTGAGTGAGTGAGTGAGTGAGTGAGTGAGTGAGTGAGTGAGTGAGTGAGTGAGTGAGTGAGTGAGTGAGTGAGTGAGTGAGTGAGTGAGTGAGTGAGTGAGTGAGTGAGTGAGTGAGTGAGTGAGTGAGTGAGTGAGTGAGTGAGTGAGTGAGTGAGTGAGTGAGTGAGTGAGTGAGTGAGTGAGTGAGTGAGTGAGTGAGTGAGTGAGTGAGTGAGTGAGTGAGTGACAACATTATGACGCTACCCGTCAGTGCATTCGTACATGAAGGCGTTTGTCTCTCCCATTTTAGCGGGAACATGCTTCTTGAAACATTCAGTGCCTTCCTATTTATGTTCGTGCGCGCCTTGAAATACCCTTAAGTTCAAGACGTCTCACGTAACATCATCGACGGCTGCAGAACTCGCAGCTATCCGTGCTGCTTTAGAGTTTATTTGTCACAAATCATGACAGTCATGGTCCCTCTTATGTGACTCGAAGGCAGCTCTCCAGTGTATGATGTCCCCTTTCAACCACGGACCAAATATGCAACTAGTGGCAGACATCCGACTACTCCACCATCAAGCAATCAACAAAGGGCACAACGTCATCTACCAGTGGATACCGGGTCACTGCGGAATTGCGGGCAATCATCATGCGGATGATGCCGCCCGATCGGCCCACGATGGTGCCCACGTTGTACCACTACCACTGTTACGAACAGACGCAGCCACAAGTCTTCGCTCCCTCGCCCGCGAGCTCACGCAGAATTTGTGGAACACCAATGAGTTCACGAACGAACGTCTCCACAGATTGGATCCATGTCTGCAACTCCGCCTACCACCAGGGTTACCACGAGCGGAAGCAACACTTCTCTGCCACCTGTGGCTCGGCGTGGCATTCACAAACTCTTATTCATTCCGCATTGGAATGGCCGACAGCCCCACTTGCGGCACCTGCGGCTGCGAGGAGACGATTCAGCACCTCCTTTGTGACTGTCCCAGCTACAAAGTGCCAAGAACAGTGCTCGTAACCGCGCTCGAAAAACTGGACAATCGCCCCTTTACAGAGGAGAAGGCTCTAGGACACTGGTCCAGACGGGCTTCGGCACTCAAGGCCTTAAGGGCTTTGCTGAAGTTTTTAAGGACATGCGAATTGTGCGATCGCCTTTGAGTGTTGTATCGCGTAGTATCGCGGTACTGCGTGAATTTCCTTAATTTTTTTCTCCTCTTCTTCTTCTTTCTCCTTTTATTCCCTTTACCCCTTTCCCCAGCACAGGGTAGCCAGCCGGTACTTACACTGGTTAACCTCCCTGTCTTTCCTCCTCTTTGTCTCTCTCTCTCTCTCTTGAAATACGGAAAGGCGTCTCGTCGTCCCAGTGCTCTGCACTCTGAGAATTCTGTGCATCCTTTGGTGCTTATCTTATCCCTAACCAACAATCATAATCTACCTAGCGTGCCGTTCCTTTCTCTAACGCTGCGCACACGGTACTTCCAGGACACAAACGGCATGCGCGTTGTCAGTGTGACACAGTATTCTTGACAGGAACGTAGCAAGCGCAAAGTTTTCATGAAAGCAAACGCAAGTAAGACAGCTGAAGGTTATTGTTTGGGGAGAAGATACACCTGCAAGAGCGTAGAGTTTATTAGAGTCCAATTTCCCAGTGATGAAATGCAAATGAGCCGGACTATGCATTATATTACAGTGAAGAAAACATGGCTGCATTTAGCGTTCTTGACTCTTTTTTTTTTTCGAAGGAGCTTTTTGCGTTGGAGCGGCCGGCTCTCCTTGCGTCCATTCCTTGTTCTTCTCCGTGATTCTGACTAGCTATAACAAAAATTTCATTTTCCCTCGTTCATCTATCGTTTGGAGCTCCTGACCTAATCGCCTTGCTAAGCGTAATCGCATTGCCACACGCGCGACGATGCCCAGGGCTATTCTGCCGTAGAAAATTACCGCTTGCGGCAGATTGGGCCTATGGTAAAACAGAAAAAAACGTATTGCATAAGGTTTCAGTGGATTCCAGGACACTGTGGCTTACATGGAAATGAGCTCGCCTACGCAGAGGCAAAGATGGCCCACAATAATGCCACGCCAGTGTCCATCCCATTTTCACAACCAGACACTAATGCCCTGGTGTACAGACTTCTGCGCGATAATACCGCAGTGTATTGGGCCTCGCCAAATCATCGTCATCCCCGCCTTCACGAACTCGATCCAGCGATGAAAATACGGATACAACCGAACATGAAACGGTGTAATGTGAGCCTGCTGCACAGATTACGATTAGGTATGGACTTCACCCAGCGCTACCATGCATCTCATCGGCCGGGCACACAGTCCGAATTGTGAGGAACGCGGTATTTCTTAGACGACAGAACACCTGTTGTGCATATGCCCGCAATTTGATGTACAGCGAGAATCGCTGACAGATATCTTGTCCAAATTTGTGGTTGGACCATTAACTGAAAAGATTCTATTAGGATCTTTGCCTTATTCTCGTCACCAGCCTGATAGTCTCTCAACAATTTTTTTGCATGAGAGCCGATTGGACAAGAGACTTTGAAGTCTTGGAGCGTGCAAGATTTTCCCCACCATTTTCATGCTCATAATCAACGCCTTCTCTATCTTTTTCTGTCTACACCCCAACGCCGAGTAGCAGGTCAGAACATTTATTCAGGCCGACCCCTCAGCTTTTCTATCATAATAAATACAACTCTCTCTTCTGAATGGTTCCACAACGCTTCTTATGGAGTGATTACTGTATAAGAAAGACCGCACTGACGCGTAAAATTTGTTTCGAGGAAAATATACGTCACAAAATTTCTTTCCACTCCATCCAACCGCTTTCTGCCGATGGCTACGATGGTGCGAAGGAAGCTGGCCGATAGCAGAGAGCTCTTACAAATGAAGCGTTTTGGCAATTGAGGCCCTGTCTTTTTCGAGAAGTTGCATTAAGAACTTCAGTTGCCTGTAATTAGCCTGCACACGTTAAATCGTTGCCCACAATAAGCTTCCAAGCACTTGTCTAGACTTCTTTAGCAAAGCCGTTGCTTCACCTATGCTACCTTAACCTCACAAGTGCATCAGAAATAATGCCCCCTCCCCCCGTCTTCTGCTCTTTAACGCAATAGCTTAAAGGGTCCTGTGTCACACAAAACCTGGTGAGGACGTCTAGAAATGGAAAGGATGTTATTCTCGTGCAGTAGGGAACTGGCATAAGAAAAGAGTGGACTGCAGGTAATTATGCTTATAGCTCGGTTCTGAACTGTCTGCAATGACGCAATATGAGTATATGAGCTTGCCAACACATTATACTATAAGCAATGGGAGAGTAGACAAAAAAGTGATAAAGTGAGAGTAATGTGGTACGTGTAAAGTAAGGGCGTGTTTCAATTCAGATGCTCATACCGTAAGCTATTCTCTTTTTTATGTGATCGATATGATTGTGATATATCAAATTACAATCAAGCAGAACACTAAGGAAAGATGAACATGAACTTGGAGGAAGGCGGTGAGGACCACAAGTGATGGGTGGAATGGATGGTATGTTTAGCTGATGTGAAGAGAATACAACAAATTTAGTCTTAGCTGCATTAATATATAACATGTTAACATCACACCACTTTAGGATATTTTCTAAGTCAGCATTTAACGTATTAACGAGAGATGAGATATCTTTATCAAAGGTGAATATAGTCGTGTCATCTGCATACAGAATGTATATTATGGAAGAAAGACAATTAGGTTAATTATTAATATAAACCAAAAACAGAAGTGGCCCCAGGATAGAGCCCTGGGGCACACTAATACACAGTAATTCCCGCAGTAAGCCCAGTAATTCACTGTCGGGAATAAGCATTGAATATAGAAAGCTGTCGGCCGAATTACGTTCAAGCTGTAGCAGTCTATGCTTCTTGGCCCTCCCGCCATGACAAATACTGCACAAACAAATACCAGTCTTTTCTGTCTAAGCAAGAAGCAAAGACAACTGCATGCTCCCCTTTTCGAGCGTACTCTCTTAAGTATCTTTCCACCGAAGAAAAAGTCGACGTTCAATGAAATTCGGTTCTCATAGCTAGGTTCCACTATAGCTTAGTGGAACATACGTGGAACTACATTTAGAATGTATTACAACACGCTAGTACGTTTAATTTGCTTATTATAAGTTCAACGCCCCAAAGCAACCCCGGAATTATCAGAGACGCGGCATCGTGGAGGACTCTAATAATTTTAAGTACTTCAGGTTTTTTAACGAGCACTCCAAGCGTGGTGTGCAAGTCTCTCTGCGCTCCGTTCATGTGGAAATGCAGCCGCTTAGTTCGGAGTCGAATCGACAAGGAACACGTCATAAGTAGCTGAACGCCGTGGTCCAACGTGTGCCCACACCACTTACGGGTCGAGAAAACCTAACGGACTGCATTCGCTTGACGGCGCATGAAAAGTCCCTGCATCACAGGCGAGCATTGCCGGCGATATATCGTACACGCACAGCTAGCACCCGCAAAAACACCATCTTCGCACACGTGAGGAAAACACACATGTCCTGAAAAAATCAAATTAATTTGAGCAAAACTGAAATGGGAGCAAATACATGCCCCTGTTAGGTGGGGAAACACGCAAGTTTTCAAACGAACGATGAGAAAAGCAAGAAGAACGCCGACTATTGTCGATAAAACTTAGGCAGTTTAACCCTGCAACTCGTAAGACGACTTTTTCTTTACATCTGTTAGCTAGCACAAGGATGAGATAAGGCCCATGTGATGTTATTTCATTTCGTCAGGTGACACTAAGCCGGAAGAAAACGTGCGCGAGCTTGCCAGCTTCCGCTGCGCTCGCCAGATCGATGGGAACAGGAGAATTCTTGATGTACGGCTTATATTATTCCCGCCAGTCGGCTTATCTCTCCTCTGCTTTGTTTTTCATTAGGAGGTATAACACAAGGCGCCTGAAAATAAATAACTTTTCTCAATGTGTTCCACTTTCACCGAGATAACAGCACATGCTAACAGTAGACTGGAATACGCTGGCACATGTAGTGTTTAACTTTCTATACTATGGCTGCCGACCTTCTGCACCTATCACACGCTTCGCTTTATTCACCGGCCCAGTATGTCATTGATTATTATTATTATTATTATTATTATTATTATTATTATTGTTGTTGTTGTTGTTGTTGTTGTTGTTGTTGTTGTTGTTGTTGTTGTTGTTGTTGTTGTTGTTGTTGTTGTTGTTGTTGTTGTTGTTGTTGTTGTTGTTGTTGTTGTTGTTGTTGTTGTTGTTGTTGTTGTTGTTGTTGTTGTTGTTGTTGTTGTTGTTGTTGTTGTGATGATGATAGCGACGAGGACGGCGGTGATGGTGTTGGTGGCGGTGATTTATTAGCCCCTTTGGAACGAGGCGGTCACAAATAGTCCCCTAGCCTGCAAAGGCTAATCAAGTAATCTATGCATGTTTATCAGTACATTTTGTCTATATATAAGTAATCTTTTCTCTCTTCCCAAATTCAAGGTAATATATCGACATCAGGGGACCACTCGCTGAGCAGTTAATAGAGTTTGCACAGGCCAAAGTCGCTGTTAACGTTGGGTGCTTGACATTTGCAAAAGAGATGAAGGCACACCAGAAAGATTCTGGGATCATGTATAAGCAGTAAACGCTCCGATTTAAAATTCGCAAGCGTTTATTTAGGATGGAAAGGGTTGCATGTTTGAAGGAGGCGACGCGCTACGGCACATGAGTGGCGTTATCAGTGTTAACTACGGCAAGAAAGAAGGCGTAGTCCTAACTCGATTCAATCCAGCATATGAGAATACTGAGAGCTCAAAATATAATGCAGAAACCTTTTATTGGGAAAAAGCAGAAGAAAATGTCCCTAATGATACGGCAGCAGGACCAGATCAAATCCCAATACAGCCAATCAAACAGCTAGGTCCAAAGAGCAAGGCGCAGCTGACGGATGGTGTTGGTGCAAGTCACTAAAACTAAGAAAATTCTGATTGGGCGGCATGAAAACAGGATGAGCCGTATCTATAAAGTCCATGGTGATAAAGATAAGACGAGCTCGTACAGACCAGTTACAGCAACAATGGGGTTATATACAGGGTGACCATCTTTAAGTATTATAAAATTTTGAAAACCACCTGTTGCAGATAGCATAAATATTAACATTGGGCAGGATTGTTCGAATAGCCGAACTTTACTAGCACAAGAAATCGAAACACATATCAAGCTAAGTAAAAAAATTAACTAATTAACATCCGGATTAATTACTTTAGCGCACATGCTGTAATTTACTAATTGCAGCAGGTGAGTTTGCAAGGCGGGTCTACTTGGAATAAATTTCCAAGATGGCGCCAGTTGGGAGATATCAAACTCCCTGTAAAATGCACTGTTGTTCCACTTATTTGTTTAACAAAACGCTTCTTTATGCATTGAAGCACAAAAGTAACTGGAACACCCATGTATTTCGTCCCAAACTTTGGGAAGTAATATCTCGAAAATAGTGTCATTCTCGAAACATTCCCATTCATTTCAAACGGTTACGTCTTGCCAACAGACCAGCTACAATTAACGAAGGAATTAATTAGCAATCTTTTTCTAATTATTTGAATAAGTGTTTCAATTTCTCGTGCTAGTACTGTCCGCCTCTTCGAATAATCCAGTTAAAGAACAAGGATTGCGCTATCTGCCACAGGCAATTATTATATATTCCATAAAACCTAAAAATTATCACTCCATAGAATGACAATTCAAGCCATAAAATTAGGGCTGTCGAAGTTGGCGGAAACAATGGTATATTGGGAAACTACACGATGGGTTAAGACGAGGCAGACGTTAAGATGATAATATATTTCTACAAACTCAGTACATAGGGTTTCAATAGCTCGAATTAGATCTCATGGATAGTATTTATAGGTTAAGGGCGCTTACGACAACGTAGACAGGGAATTGGTATGATATATTATCGAGAAAAAAGGTATAAAGCTCTGACAATTTCGTGGATACGCTGAGGGAGATGGATAGGGACAAGCGAGTACAATTTGAATTTCAAGGCCGTAAATGCAAAGAACTTGGGGAAATTCCCTGAGAACAGAAGGAAGGATCCCTCTGTCTCGACCGTTCGTGATTTATGTTAAGAGGAATAGAAAGACGACTGGGAAACACTAAATTAGGTTTTCATTTATTTCACATCCGTAATGGGCAAAGGATGCAACAGAGAGTCCCTGGGATTATGTATGTGGACAACATAGCGCTACTGGTGGTCAATGCAAGCGATAAAACGTAAACCTGCGAATACGTACGCAATAAAGCGACATATCTAGGCTTTAATAATAGCTCAGAGAAATCGGTAAATATGAACCTTAATAAAGGGATAAATAATGACGTGGTACCAATTCAACATCCAGCTAAACCCATAGTGAAGCAATACGAATACCTCGGCGTACACATAAAGGAAGGAAAGCCGTACTCAAACATAAGCTGACGACGAAGGGGAAGCTCAGTGCTGCAATTAGGAAACGTAGATCCCTTTGGGGCTACAATAATGATGAGGTGGTGCGAGGAATCTTGAAACGAGTAATAGGGCCAGCGCTAACGTTCACAAACGCAATTCTGTGCTCAAAATTGGAGATCTTGTCGGCGTTGGAAGGTAACCGAAGGTCGGTGGCCCAGTTCACTTTCGACACGCAAGGTAACATCACAAATGAGACAGCGCGGAGTAACGCGGCTTGAGCCTCATTTGAAGTTCGAAAAGGGCGGAGCTAAATTACTTTCGAAGGAAGACTGGTCGGCTAATGAAAAATGTGGGCGACTAATGTGCACAAATATATGAACCTCAAAACCGTCGGCAGAAATAGAGGAATAAGTCAAGAAAGCTGTCAGCCAAGTACAGGGTGATTGAAAGTTTAAATTACAACCCCGAGTCTTCAAAAAATGAAAAAGCCAGAGAAAAAGGGACTCAGTCTGATGTAAAGGTTGGAAACAACAAAAAAACATCATAGAGATTTACAAAATCATAGCAAAGCGAATAGTCACAGCAGGATAAGGCATGTGTATGCGGCAGAAAAAGTCTGGAAACTACTGAGTATTCGTAGAAAAGAGACAGGGCAGAGATTGACAAAACCGGTGTGATTACTGGCCTAAGTTACTGTAAAACACAAAGATAGAGGTTTTAATGAAGAAAGAAAAGATCAAGGAGAGGTAGGCAAAATGCCAGACTGTGCAGCAGCAGCAGCAGCATACGGTGTATTGACACCAGCCGCTTGAACTTCGAAGAAGACCTTATTGTGATAGACAAAGATCCTGTGCTTGCTTTATCACTCGTACGAACATGATGCACCATACGTTACACAGTGCATCACACGCAGCGGTAGAACAAGGGAATGTTTGCGCTTCCGCGTTCCCTCGCGGCAACACTGAATCGTGAAGCATAGAGCTTGATCGATAAACCATGGCTTGCAATGAATGGTGCGCCCGGGGCTTAAACCTGCATTTTCCGTTAGTCTTTGTATGCGTTCTGATTGGCTCTGGGCTCTAACATCAACTGTGAAGTGAAGTGAAGTGAAGCTGAAGTGAAGTGAAGTGAAGCTCGGGCAAAGTGATTTCCGCCAGCAGCTGCAAAGCTAGGTCCACCTCTAGCTCGTAGAACTTCTCCTCTTACAATCATATTAAAGTCTGTTATGAAGGGCGTGCGTATTTGTATAACTGAGGACAAAAGTAATCGTAAGACTGTAACTGTGGTCGAAATACAACACCGTGTCCTCTAACAGCCTAGGATAGAAGCAAGAAATTGGTTCATGCATGTGGGTAGGCCGGCGCTAATAGCCATTTCATACTTCTCGATGTGTTTCCTTACGCGTGGATCAGAGCAACGTCGTTCGTATAAGTTCTGTGACTGAGAACTCGCTACCAGGGTCGCGCTGATAGCATAGCTTCACTCGATTATGTCCGAAGGTTTCCGTTGCACATGCGATCTGGCAGAAACAGCTATGCTGTCAACGCTATCACACTAGCGAGTGAGTGTTCAGCCTCAGAAGCTATGAACCATGCTGCATTCGACGGTTTAAAAAAAAGAACATAGAGAATCAAGCGGGACCTCTCTGAACTGGAACTGTTCAAGATATGCATAGCATTATATGGCGGTTGGAGTGGTGTGGAATGTGTTATGTGTGGTAATTATGTGTATTTATTTATTTATTTATTTATTTATTCATTCATTCATTCATTCATTCATTCAGTACCCACAGGCGCCAAAAGGCATTACAGTGCGGAGGGAGGGGGGGGGGGGGGAGTGAGGTTTTACAAAACAGTTAGAAACGTTCACAAAAGATCTTCTACCCAACGTGTGAGTGAAAAAAGAACAAAAGTTCAACAAAAGTTACAGAAGTGTCAAAACACGGTAAGTTATACATGGGCAATTTAACCAAAAGGCAAAAGAAACGGGGTAGTTGAGTCACTTCAACAAGGCAAAAAAATACACTTGACACGACGTTGACGACACCGGCAGGTAACCTATTCCACTCTTGTATAGTTTTTTTGGAAAAAATGAACGCTTATGCAGTGAGTTATGCTGATGTGTACGAATGCGAATGAGAACGTCTTTGTCCCTATTTCTTATTAGCCAAAATAAGCTACATACAAGCAATTAATATTATATGTACCTTACACTATTTCTCCACATAGTCCCTACACCAGTTCATACATTTGCCCCATCGCAGTCATCAGACAGCGACGTACGCGGCCTCCCCGCACGCTCATTGTCATGCAAGTCTTCGCGGCATTTTACAACTCACCACACCACCACCTCACACTCCTCAAAGCGAGACAACTTTCCCCATACGTGAGCTGCATTTCCCTGTGGATTGCGATGGGTGTTCGTCCCTTGCTCCACCACTTGCGCCAACGAATCCCACTTCGTTGCTCGTACGCCGTGGACGTGTGAAGCACAACCGCCATCTTTAACAACTGACAGCAACGCCGTGCCACGGAGCTACCGGCAAAAAAGGCCGCGCCGGTCCAAGAAAGGTCCACTGCTCGCAATGGATCTGTTAACTTCACATTTACAGCCATAATTTGGCTAAAAGTTAGCGGCAGACTTTCTGATTCGCCCTCGTATTATATGTTATTATTATTTTTATTTTTTTTATTTATGCGTGAGGAGTACAAGCAGACAGATGCACATATTTACATTGCCAAACATATACGTGCCGCTCCACGCCGACTGCCATAGAACGCTACGCACATCTCCGAAAGTTCCCGTTCAATGAGGTACCGCTTACTTTGTCTGCACGATGCCCGGCGCGGCATAACCAACGCGTTAATGTCGTCATAGGTAGTGGAGCGGGGACGGCTGCGCGTGCATGCGTAATTAATTCACGAATGGCGAAAGGGCCATCCTCTCGCTTTGGGTCCTCTTTAAACGCGTTCCATCCTCACTGGTCGTGTGTTTACCAGAAGGTCCCATACTTCCCATTAGTATTCGCGCTTTCCATAAAGCCCCTCAATTTTCCAAAAGTAGCGCCATTCTTAGATCTTTCCGCCACCCCGCTCACCCAGGCGCTTCCTCCTCCACTCCTCCTGTCGCCCCAGCCTCCTCCGCTCCCCCATTGGCCAATCTGTGTCACATGAAAGCGGGCCCCGCGCTTTTGTATATTTTTTTCTTTCCGGCGCAGAGCAGGCGCCGCGCTTTTGTATATCTTTTCTTTCCAGCGCGCTGCGACCCCCAATCTTGGGCCTGCGACCCCCATTTTTGGGCCTCCGCGACGAAGTACGGCAGGCGGTTTGAAGGAGCGCGGTAGTTTTATACAATGTGTTAGGGCCGAGTGCTTAATTGCGATGCCGTGCTGCTGCGCCTACGGTTGCCACAACAGACCCAGTGACGGCAAAAAGCTTTTTGTTTTACCATCCGCCGGGCGCACCGCAAAACGAAGAAAAGTGTGGATTCACAAGATCGGGTGGGCTGACTTCGAGCAAGTGGCAAAGAACGCGCGGCTTTGTGAAGTGACACGGCTCCTCCAACCTCTTCTTTTGACGCCCGTGTCAAAACGGGCCCGTGTCCAGTGCATTGGGGGTGCGTTAAAGAACCCCAGCTGCAAAAAAAAATTAATCCAGAGCCCCCATTATGGCGTGCCTTATGAGATCGTGGTGTTGGGATGTAAAACCCAAGAATCAACTTTTCTTCTGTCTTGTGTGCCTTGACTGTTCCAGTTAACGCAACACTGCTTCCTTGTGAAAACTTACAACGCAAAAGAATACAGACGCACGTAGTATACAGAGATAAAATTAGCACTCCAACAAAAGTGTTGCTGGTGCCAATGAGGGAGGGGGATAATTATTTTCTGAACCTCTTTCCAGTTGTCCCATCAAGTTCCTTCTTTCTTTTCTATCAAATTCTAACCATTTGCACTGTAATAAATAAATAACGATTTCATATGCTGGTAAGTTGTTAAAATTATCTATACCGCCTATGTGTGAAAACGTTGCTCATGGCCACCACAACCTGTGCATGAGCTACGTACATCTGTAAAAGGCGCGGAACAGAAACGGCCCCGCTGCCAGGCATTGCTGACCGCAGACAGTCGGAATCTCTCACGCGCCGGCCGAACAAAAGCATCCTGCAGGTACGTAAATTAACCTACGAAACCACGTGCACATAGTTTCGCGCTGTCAAAACCTGAAACTCTGGTAATTACTCGCGTGTCTGAGCACACCGCGTGCTTGTGTCGTGTTTCAGCAACACGAACTTTCAACGTGCGCGCGCTTTACGCCTTAAATACGCCTTGAATAATGGTGCTTTTCTCTATTTCTTCCGCAAATCCGACACGACATTCTTAAGGCCAATTACCGACTGACAAAGCAAGATCTAGATTGAAAAAAAAATTGGAGGACGCTTAAGCTTCGCCTTCAAGAGTGGGACGCGACAGCGTTCCCGTCGACCCGCCAAGGGGTATAAGACAATGCGCTACGGCACAGCAATCACTTACGATGCGCCCCGCATCGGACTTAGCGCCCACCTATCACGCGGTGAGCGTCAAGCAACGCAGCCTTCGGCGCGGCGACGAAACGTGCGCCTGAGCGAACGAAACGAACCAAAGAACTCGGTGTCTCGGAGGGGAAACGATCTACGCCAGCCAAACGTCGTGATCGGCACGGGCAGAGAGATAGATAGTAATCTAAACCGGAAGCACGGCGAAGCGTCGTCAGGGGAGAGGGAGTCCCGCGACGCGCCTGGCAGCGGTCCCAATGCGCGCGCGGCGCTCCTCCTGTCGGGGCAGCGCCGTACATTGAGAGGAGGGGGTCTTCTGTGTTTGCCGCAAGATGGCTCTGCGTGTGCGGAAAGCGCAGAAGAAATGCAGCGGAAACGCACTTCGCAACTCGTGTAATTGTGACTTCTGTACGTTACATGTTCATAATTACCGATATACACCGCAGTATAACTTTCCACGGCTCGTTTCGAAGGCAACAACGCATTCACTAGAGGCGCGTTTGCACCGCTTGGAAGCATCGAACTCGTGGCTGAGTGGTAGCGTCTCCGTCTCGCACTCCGGAGACCTGGGTTCGATTCCCACCGGGCCAATCTTGGAAGTTGCTTTTTATTTATGAAGCGCCTGCCGTGATTTATCGCTCACGGTCAACGCCGCCGACGCCGACACCCGACGCCGACGACACCGGCTTTTCTGCGACACGAGCTCCTTAACGCTATCGCGTTAAAACTGCTCCGCAGGACTCGAACGAACTTTTCCGCGGATTTCCTCCCGTAGCGTGTTAGCCGTCGTCTGCTACGGCAGGCCCACTGCCGGCGGCGCCACCGTCGAGGCCGCGCCGAGCGGAGGAGGAGAGAAGTGAATGGCGCTACTTTTGGAAAATTGAGGGGCTTTAGCTTTCCAGATACGCTAGCGCCGCCGTGCGGATTTTTTCGGAACCCGGGAGAGGGTGATGGATTTCCCGCTCACGTGGTTTCTGCAGCTGTGTTGGCGTTTTGGTGCTCTTGCATATGAAAAAAAGCGGTCAACCAGCGAAGAGCAAAAACGCATGCGCAATGTGCCACAATGCACATTCGTGCAATGTTGGAAAAAGTAAGCCTACTCCACTTTCCAAAAGAAAAAAAAACGAGGGAGTTGTGGGCGATCAAGCTCCGCATCGGGAAGCAAGTGAGCGAAGAAATGGTCGTATGTAGCGAGCATTTCAACAAAGACGACTTTTTTGAGGGCCACCTTGGTGAGTGTAATTGACTGTTGCTCAGTGATTTCATTTTATTTTTGTGGCGAGACCTTACGAAAGGGGCTGAAGAGAAACGCCGTACCTTCACAAAAGATGCCGCTGTGGTCCCACGAAGCAACAGTGAGACCTAGGGTTGGCCGAAGAACGCCCTCTACAGATTCCCAAAGTAAATTTAAGTACGCAAGTGTCACCGTTTATTAAGTTCTCTGCCTGCACTCGCGCTGTTTTGGCAAATACTCTGCGACGGTGCCTGACGCTGCGTCGCGAGCATTGCAAACTAGAGAACGTATTCCGCAACTGTTCTTAGTCGTTTTTTGTGAGAATGAAGCAGGCAGTCTATGCACAAAACTATCTCTGTTCTTTTCTTTTTCTTTTTTGCCGTAGCGAAAGGTGTGTACCGATTAGAGGTCGAACGCACGCTTCTCTGATTTCGAATTTTTGTTTGGTCTTAAGGCATCTCTTCTATAACAACGTTACAGGAAACAAGGGCAAGGACTACATACCTGACTGCGCATGCGAGTTTCCTATACAGCACGCGAAAACGCTAATCGAGCTTGAAACGGGGCGCGCAGGCACATCTGATCGTCTTGCTCATATATTGTAAATCGACACTACTGGAATGTTTCCGTGTTATCTGGTATCAGTCTTTCAGAAGCAGTGTGGTGCAAAATCTTATTAAATGGTGTTGCGTTCGTAGTGGGAGGCATATACAGGGCCCCCGCTACCACGCCTGCGTTCCTGGACGAATTAAACGCTTTTTTGTGCACTCAGTTGAATAATAATACAAGGCTAATAATGACTGGAGATTTTAATTTACCTCACATAAACTGGAAAACTCTCTCGCCAGGACATACGGAAGTTTCGAGTGCTGAAAAACTACTGGAAATTATGATTTATCATAATGTACGGCAAATTGTTGAAGAAAATACACGAGAAACTTTATATTCTAAGTTATTGTTAGACCTTGTGTTCCTATCTTGCAAAATAGCTGCTAATAGTGTGTCAGTTGAACCAGGAATATCGGACCACAAAATGATATCTGTCGATATACCAATCGACATACCCAGTCGCCGGCGGTTACCTGCTTTTAAACTTATAAAAGACTACGCGCGGGCAGACGATACAACAATAGTAGATAACTTAAGTCTATCATTTAGTGAATTTGAACTTGTGTCATGTGGTGAATCTGTAGAAGAATTGTGGCAACGTTTCAAGGGAATAGTCAAGCATTGCGTAGATAAATTTATTCCTACCCGCATGAAAAAAACAAAGCAGCATAGCCCATGGATAACTCGGGAAATAATACACTTAAAACGCAGAATAAAACGATTACACAAAAATAAACAAAACCCAGTCCAGGTGTCCAATTTGCGTGCTCAACTAAAATTAGCGTCACAGGAATCTAAGGAAAAGTACTTTAACATAACGCTTCCTGGGTTCCTAAGATCTTCGCCACAAAAGTTTTGGATGCACTTAAGGGATAAAAAAGAAGAGATACACCAGATAAAAAGCGGATCTCAAATGATCACGGAAAAGACGCAAATAGCAGACTGCTTCAACGTATTTTTCCAGTGAGTATTTATGAAGACGAGAACAGAGCAAGGAAACAATGAGCGCAGTGAATTGGGCGCCTGCGCAATACGCCCACTAGAAATCACTCAGGCTGGCATATTTCAGCAATTGCTTACGCTTGATGCCAAGAAAGCAAGCGGGCCAGACGGGATCCCAAGTGAATTTTTACGGCGATATGCCGAATGGGTGTCATTTTACTTAACCATAATCTTTAGAAAATCCTTGGAAACCAGTTCACTACCTCAAGATTGGCGTAGCGGTGTTGTGATTCCGGTTTTTAAATCCGGCAGTCGAAATCAAGTTAGCAACTATCGTCCCATATCGCTTACTTCTGTGACGAAAAGCTTATAGAGCATGCAGTAGCAAAGCATATCATTCTTTTCCTTGAAGCCAATAACTTTTTCTTTTCGTCACAACATGGATTTCGAAGCGGATTATCCACTATATCGCAACTCATTGAGATGGTTCATGATTTTTATCTCGCTTTGGATGCCTGCGAACAAATTGACGTCATCTGCATAGATTTCGCAAAGGCCTTTGATAAGGTACCGTATGGTAAATTGCTTTTTAAAATCCAGAACGCAGGTATTGCTCCAGACATTGTGAACTGGATTGCAGCCTATTTGCGAGGTCGTGTACAATCCGTCCGGATTGAAAACATCATGTCTAATCCACTAGAAGTATTGTCTGGGGTTCCACAAGGGTCGGTATTGGGGCCGCTATTGTTCTTGATTTACATCAATGATATTTCCAGTGTTCTGGAATCACCTGTTAAAATGAAACTTTTTGCCGACGATTGTTTGCTTTATACAACTGTGGCAGATACAACCGACCAAAGGAAAATTAATCGGTGTCTCCAAGGTTTACATGACTGGTGCATAAAATGGGGAATGGAAATAAATTATTCAAAATTGACGTTTGCTCATATAACAAGAAAGAAAACTGTGCCTTCCTTTGACTATAAAATTGGTGATAACTCTTTGTTGAATGTACGTAGCTTTAGGTACTTAGGGGTGATCATTAATCATGACTTGTGCTGGCGCCTCCAAGTGGAGGAGGTCTGCTCTAGGGCTTACAGGAAACTGTTCTTGAGAAAAAGTTGCAGCATGCACCAACACATTTGAAGCTCATTGCGTACAAAACATTTGTTCGCCCGGTTTTAGAGTACGCCTCCCCAGTTTGGAGCCCTCACCAACTCTACTTGCGAGATAAACTCGAAAAAATTCAGAGAACCGCGGTACGTTTTGTTTGTTCGCGTTTTCGGAGAGCCGATTCTGTTACACACATGTTGAAATGTTGTGACTTGGAACTGCTAGAAACACGACGAGAAAAACAAAGAATGAAATTATTTTTCCATATATCCAGAAATCAAATAAGAATAAACAAAGAAACATACATTCGCCCCCCTTTAAAACACAGTGCGCGTTTAAACCACAGTGCTAGTGTACAACCTTATAAAACACGCCTTGATTGTTTTGAACACTCGTTCTTTCCGTCGTCTATTATTATATGGAATGGCCTTCCGGACTGCACTGTAACAGCACAAAATGTTAACGAATTTTGTAGTCTATTAGACTTGTATTACAGGCAACGGGATAATTGAGACTTCATCATGCTTACTGTTATTCTGTGTATATTTGTTCATCCTGCCTGTAATTTGTGTTTGACAATGATGTAAAATGTTGTATTGTCAATGTTGAAATGTAAATCTTTATTCTTTTCCTCTCCTGTAATGGCCCTCAAGTGAGGGCTACAGTATTCCTAAATAAATAAAAATAAAATAAATTAACAAGCATTCCGCAGCTAAGCCGGTGCATGGAGCGATTTATTTGTCGTGAGTGCGCACAACGTTTATTTTGTGCAGCGGCATGGGGGGGTACTGTGCTTTGTTTACATCCGAGCGCTACCACTTAACCGCTTGGTGTCAATTCTTGTACATCGCGTATAGATGACAAAACGTAAGGAGAAATAGTGAAATTTACGGCGCCGCTTACATTGCAGACTTGAACTTTTGTAGTATGCGGCAAGCCTCTTATGGCGCTTGCGTGCAGGCAGAGTGACCCGACCTGGACAGCCGCGCTTGTCGTCTCTCGTATTTCAAACGTTGTTATATGGCCAGCGTTAAACGTAGCCTCTCCCTCTTCAACACATCTCTGCGTTTCCTTAGCAATGTCAAGGATCGCGCAGATACCAGAGGCCCATAAGCCGCCTGCTTCTGGAGATGCGCACGCTTTCGTATCGCCTCCATCACCTCCATGCCCGCCATATTGGAACGTTCTCCGCGCCATATATAGGCACTGGAAAATGCGAATAAGGCGTAGGCATTTCTGGCCTAGGTTTAACGCCTCCCTTTGACGCATGGCGTATGTGAAACGACGAGAGCGCACGGGCTCGTAGAATGTTTTCCGCCGGAGCACCTATTGTTAACACGGACAATCGGTCGTTTGTTACTGTACTCGGGATGACAGCTATCAACCGCGCACACAATAGGCTTAAACTGCGCATTCTTGCCTCGTATTGGAAGAATGGTTTTCTGGCTTCACATAGAACATTTATACTGACGCCAGTGTATAATGCCACGCATTAAAGGAAAGAAAATGAATAAAAGGTTTGAGATTTGTTAACTGGATATTAGCGCTGGCTGCGCTGTGCGTGATATTTTACTGAGGATGCTTCAAGGCATTGAGTTACAGTTTGACAATAGCTCCCACGTTCCAGTTACTTTTGTCTGCACTTGTACATTTGCAATTCTGCCTTGCAGTAAGGTGGTGACAGGTGGCGCCGCGGACGCGTAACCCACTGCCCCTACAATTTCACATCATTCACAGCCCCCGAAGACTGCGTGCAATAAGTTTAATTCAAGCATTATTTATTTGTCACCGAGAAAAAGACACAGGGTAAGGAAATGCTCACGAGGTCGGTAGGTCGGCGAACTCGGTCAGACTTACTCAAAATCAGGGCAAACCGTCAATGTGAGTCTAAATGAGTCCTAAGGGTACTCAGTCTAACTCCGAGTGAGTCCAAATGAGCCCGTGTAGAGCTGAGTCTGAGTGATTCAACGTGAGTCGTCGAGGGCGACAGTCTGAGTACGAGTGAGTCCCTGTGTTTCAAAGCTTGTGTGAACCTGAGTAAGTTCGAGTAAATCTGAGCCGCATGTGATTCCAATAGTTCTTGAGTCCCCAAACTGCACGCAAACCTGAATAGCTTCCCAGCTTGTGGAAAATTAGTTTTTCTGAAGTTCACACTTGCAAGCGCTCGCAGTCCCGTCAATCTCAGTAGAATTCGATACGGAACTGTGATAGCAAGTGAGCCCAATAAAATTCTCTCTCTCTCTCTCTCCTCACGCACACACACACGCACAAGCACACACACAGTGTAAACATTGTAGGCATAATTTACTCACTTTCAGCCAGTGCGACGGTGAGCGCGGTAGAATTAGACAGAATCCTAGCCACTCTAATGAAACGTTCCGTATGTGCCATATATGCTACCGTATCATTCGTGCCGAGTTGTGGAAATTGTGTGGAATACGCCTTAACTCTGTAAAAAAAAAAAACATCGCGCTTTGGCTTACTTCAAGTAAACTCACTTTTTTATAAGCCCACAAGTAAAGCACGATAAATTGTGTAACTTTATGACGACAATAACGACTGGGTTGTTTCCATCTTCTTCTTATTCTTTTTGACTGCCCAATAATCAACAATGTTTCCTAATTTGTGGAAAATAAGCTCTTCTAAAGTTTGTACTTGAAAGACCAGTGTACCGACCTCAATCTCAGTAGAATTTATTATTGGTCTGCAATGGAAAGTGCGCCCAATAAACTTTGACGTGCCGAACCCTATTTCGAGTTGCACAGAGCAGCAACTTAGTTTTTTTCTGGGCCGCCTCACATGGTCGGTTTCGCTTTGATGGAAACCTACATCGTCAAAGCGTAACTTGTTTGCTCCCCGTCTGCGAGCCGGCGCCGTTGGGGAAAAAAAACGGAAGACAGGCGTAACTGGCCACAATTCACGACACAAAAATAAGGGGAAAGTGTACGATATTTAACTGCTTGCTTGCTCCAGTGTCTTCTGGGCGCATCATTAAATTTCAAAGACGGTCTGCGACCATCGGCTAGAAAATCTTAAACGCACTCAAAACGCTTACACGGCTGGTTTTGTGTGCTTAATAATAGATATATGGCCTATCATTTCTGTCTGCTTCAAGTGCTGCAGTGTGCGCGGTTCGCTTGCTTTGCAGAGAGATGAACACATTCTAGGGCAATCTCGAAAGTAGTGAAGAAAGCTAAAGCAGACGGTTTAGCGGAAAGCGCAAAAATACACAACACCGGGTTTGCGAAGGTGCTCACATGCTGTGGGGTCTGATTTGGGATTCTCACACCGTACTCTTGGGACAAAGGAACGACAACACAGTAGTGCAAACAATCACAAGGGCATTTATTGCACCTTTCATACATCAATGCCTGCTAGCCGAGTTGCTATCCACAAAACATGCCGATGGGCGCGCGACAAATCTAGAAGTCCGACTCACCGCGTCCTCGCGAGCGAATATGTTCGCCCCATGCTGGATCCCAACGCCTGGTCGTTCGCGTGTATGGTCACGCGAATCGTGGCGCGTTCGAAGGCGGCCACGCGAGGCGGTCTCGCAGAAGCATCGGTCGCCGCGCGTGTGGAATGTCCGCGCTGTTTGCCGACCCGCCGGGAAAGAGGCTCGCTGCACGCGCGGCGCGTCCGTGCTGCTAGCTCTCTCGAACCCAAGAGAGCGCGCCTTGTCTCTCCCGCACCCAAGTAACTGCGCAGCGGCGCGACGCTCGCGCCATCTCTCGCACCACGCTTGTCCCACTCCAACGCCGCGGCCCACGCGGCGACGCCGCACGGAGACGGGGCTATGCGGGAAAACAAGCTATCAGGGGAGGCGCGAGGGTCGCGCATCCCCACAATGCTCAGGCGCAAATAAGAGGCCATACTCGCCGTCCTGACACATCTTAGCGTATACACTGCGCTGTAAAAAGATATAGCCCTGCCGAGTGACGGTTACCTCGTGATCATGAGCCGCAAGCATAATAAACGAACGGTACTCGAATTTCTGCTGCGACGTATAAGTTAAATTTGCGTTCCGAGGAGAATGTCGCAATAACAAAAAATTAGGCTTCACCGCCTAGCGTCGCTAGGCGGTATTTGGTGAACTTGTGCCCAGCAAAGATTAGATTGTGTGGTTTTACCTGACAAAACCACCCTCTGAATATGAGGCACGCTGAAGTGAGGGACTCCGGATTAATTTTGAGCACTTGGTGATCTTGAACGTGCACCCAATGCAACGTACACGAACATTTTTTGCATTTCGCTCCCATCGAAATGCGGCCGCCGTGGCCGGGACTTGATGCCGCGGCCTTCTGCTTAGAACGTCCTAGCCACTAAGCAGCCACGGAGGCTCTACCCAGCAAAACAAGTAACGCAACCAGGCGAGCACAGGCGGCGATCGTCGAAATCTCCTCTCGGGGCCCAACGCGTTGGCTCTTGAAAAAGACAGGCAACAGGTGTTCGGAACGTGGCGTTAACTACACTTTTCAGCAGCTCACGAGTCCCGAGGGGCCCACGCAGAGGACACGGCGGCGACATAACGATGAACAAACGAACGTTAATTACAACGTTACGGAGCGGTCAGCTCTACAAGCTTCCTCACCAAAAGCGACGCACACTCTTGTTTGTGCTCAAGGATGCTGAAGGCTGAAGCATAGAATAAAGAACCAACGGAAGTCAGTTGTCGGGGACTTCCTCTATTCACCCTTTTTCACGGCGATCCCGTGGGCGCTGCCATGTTTAATTCGCTGTCGGTTCGCTGTCGGTATAGTCGCCGTCACCCATGCTTCGGAGCATTGATTCAAGTATGCGCCCGTTCGCTTATTCTTGATACGTTAGCGATACAGTGGGCCGACTCGCCGTGGTTGCTCAGTGGCTATGGCGTTGAGCTGCTGAGCACGAGGTCACGGGACCGAATCTCGGCCACGGCGGCCGCATTTCGATGGGGGCAAAATGCGAAAACACCCGTGTACTTAGATTTAGGTTCACCTTGAAGAACCCCAGGCGGTTGAAATTTCCGGAGTCATCCACTATGGCGTGCCTCATAATCAGAAAGTGGTTTGGGCACGTAAAACCCCATAATTTAATTTAATACAGTGGGACTAGATTGGCGTGTGAGTTGGAGTGGATTGTGTGATACAGTGCGAGAAGCTTACTATAAGCCAAGAAGCGGTTTGTCACCGTATAAGGAGCGGTACTCACTCGTGCAGACTTGGAGGTTAGCGCTACTACGATGGCAGATAAGTGAATTATTTTTTATCCTCTCGGGAAGCCGCGCGTAGCGAAGTACCAGAAAAACGGGCAGTCCTTATATATCAGCGGTCCGTGAACTTGGACAGAAAATATTAATTCCGTTTCTTAATGTGCCAGTCACAACATTTGCAGCCAACTACTGCACACGTCTTCACTCCAGTGCTACACATATTGCAGCATGAATGGAGTGCAGTGCGTTAGCGAAAACCTAGTTGCATTTCCGACAGCTGATCGCAAAGAAGCAGTGCAGAAGAGGTCACGGTTTTGTATCCGTGCGCTTTCGCTGAGGCAACGTGCGGCACGGCGCCGAAAACGCCATCTCGTTTCTCTAGAGCTAGCTGCTTCGCGAAAAGTGCCAATAGAGTGTGGAACGCCCTCGCTCGGGATAAGGAGAGCGTGAACGCTCTCTGTGCTTGTGGCCACCGCTAGGTACATGAAAACCAGCTGAAAGAATTATATAACCGCCATTGGCCCAGCAGGCGAAAAGGCACTGACGCCCACACACGCACACACAGACACCGCTGGTGTCACCTTCACCGAGGAGAAGTGGGAATGCACACACGAAGCTTAGCCGTCCCGCTAGTTTAAGGGAGACGGCACTGGCGAACCTAAGCAGACATCACGGCGTAGCGCGCCGTGGGGAACGAAGCCAGAATACGCGCACAAAAGGCTAACGTCTTTTCCCCGTCGCGGCCTCCTAGGCGTTTTTCAAGAGTTGCGGGCGGATCAGCGTATTTAAACGTCCGTGCTTTCGCCGTTGGTTTGGCGGTGCGACACAAATTGTTCACCACAGAGGCCAGTCGTAACACTCGTCAAGGAGAGTCACACACATGACTCGTCATAGATTCCAACGTAAGTGCGGGTGCTCGCGTGCCTTCTAGAATGTACAACACTCTTCGCATTGCACATGCAATCTGATTACACAAGGTTCAGCAAAACACAGACAACACAGAGAATCGGCGACAACAATCGAAAATGTTCTCATACATGCAGGCGCGTTTTGCACTGGGCGATAACATTTACCATTTGTTAACCGGTGAAACGCGGTCACCGGAAAAGAAGTCGCAGTTTTGATCGAAAGGTGAGGCACCAATTGCGATAGCAAATTAGTAGATAGCTATACGAAGTAAGGATAGTAGGTTTATCGGCCGTGTAAACTTAACATTCGCTTGCCAACTAAACTGACAAGGATATAATGTGTATGAGGGACTGAACGAGGACGTAGAAGAAAACAGACACACAGAGAACGTGCAGTATCTGTGTGTGTTTCTCTCTACGTCCTCGTTTAGTCGCGTTTACACATTCTATCATAGATTCAAATCAACTAGCCTGCTAACGTGTTTTAACTAAATTAACACGCACGGTGTCACGAGCGCACAGGTGTCACGAGCGCACAGCGAGTTTCCGTCCTCGATGAGCGCGGAAACTCGCTGTCAAAATGCTGAAGTTAGGAATCATGGCAGCAGCAGCGATGGAATTGACCTTCATGCATCTCTCGCTTCAGCGCGAACGAGACGTCGAAAGCACAGCGCATACGAAGCTAAGGGCACTACGCGCACACTGCAAACAACGCAGATCGCTTTGAAGTGGAGGTCCACGCAGGCGCGCACTTTGGCCACGTCGCAAATCGCTTTCAAGATAGCCGTAATCAACAGCTCCCGGAGAAGAACACCACCCTCCCTCGCCTCATCCCCGTGCCTCGCGCGCGACAGGACAGGGCTCTCTTCCAGCTCCCCTTCCTCGCTTGCACATGCGAGATTGAGCCACGTCCGCCGGCTCACCTTCACAAGCTTTCAAGGCTAAACCCCATGAAAGCGATTTTGTGGGCGACAGGGACGAGCGACGGCTTCGAGCGACGGATCGGGCCGTCGCTTGAACAGATCGCTCGATCTTGTCACTAGATCGCTCGGTTCTACAAATCTAGAATTCGTCGATCGTTGCCCGGAAGTGCTATGAGCGACTAGCCAATAGCGCGAAGCCGGAACTGGATGTACCATGAATGTACGTTACTCAAATACTACCTATCGTCGCACGGAAGAAGCAAACAACTTAATTTTTATACGTGAAAGGATGAGAACCTGCTGCAAGACCCTCAGAAATATTTTATGCTACTTTTTCCAGTAAAATACATCAACTTAAATGAATAAAGCACGCGTCAGGCTAGTTTCGGCGCCTATATTGCTGCCCTCATACAGGCAACACCGAGGAGACGTCGCTCCGAGTCATAGCGCGCATGGGGTACGACTTGTAGGCGACGAGCGAACACGACAGCCATCTCCATCGCGTCGCTTGTCGCTGTCGCACGCAAGATCGCTTGTATGGGGGTTATACTTCACTCGCACATACAGCATACGACACGCGGCGACGATTTTATCGCTCTTGGACCTTACGCGGAACCTCACGGTGGCGACGACGGCAGAAATGAGCCTGTAGTGATGATGATGAGGATGCAACAGAGACAGAGAAAAGCAGAACTGAATATTACGGCGAAGATGAACGCTCCATGCTGCATTTGGCACCGGTGCTCGGGAGAGGATCATTCAGCCATCATGGTTTAATTTACCGAATTCAACGTGTGTTGTACGACGCTTTTAACCACGGAAATACGGAAAGTTAGTGTAGCGCAGTATAGTACTCAACGCAGCCGCTTGTTAGGACATTCGAAATCAGCCCCCCCCCCCCCCTTTCTCCAGTCGATGCCTCCGGAGGATAAGTTAAAGTTGGTGATAAATGAATCAAAGGAAAAAATACGGTGTGTTAGGTTCGTTCTGTCTTTGTAACGATAGCGACAGAAAATCACGTAAAATGCGTTTTTTTGCTATGAAGAGGTTGGTCGTTTCAAAGCGTGGAAGTATTTCAGTTTCAAAGCTTCCGTCATATGTGGTGGAAGTAATACGTTACTCGTTACTTACTAGTGTCTCGCAGGGTGGGGAAAGAAGCATGGTAACGTCATCCGGGGATAAATGACGCCACGGTACATCACTGAAGAGAACGGCGCTACACTGAAATGTACGCGTACATTATTTACGGAAATTTATGTTCTTCAAAGTTCGCGTTACCTTTTTTGAGCCCTTGCAGCACCCGATTCGTCGCAGATCTTCCAAAGCGGGACGTGCTAGTTCAGTAAGGAACCTACTGGAACATCAAAGCGAACGGACTCACCGATTACCCTCAGGTGAACAGTGTGGTTGGCCCGGCGGCCGTTGGCGAACGTGACGCTGCAGACGAAGGTGCCGCTGTCGGCGAGCGCCACGCGGCCGATCTTGAGCAGCGCCGGGTCGCTGTGGACGGAGAAGTAGGAGCGGCTCTGCCAGTCGGGGCGCACCACGTGCTCGCCCTGCCAGACGCCGCCCTCGGCGCCGTCCACCACGTACACGGTGCGCCGGGCGGGCGCGTCCTCGAGCCGCGTCCACCGCAGTTCAGACACCGCGGGCGGAACGTCCAGGCTGGCCGGCTTGGACGCGCCAGCCGCTGTCTCCAGAGGGCATGGCAGCGTGGTCTGGCCGCCGTTTCGGGCCCGCACGGTTAGTTCTGCCGACGATCCAGATCCTGCGTTTCCGGGAGGCTAATATTAGGTGCGACCATACAACTGCTTATTTATTTATTTATTTATTTATTTATTTATTTATTTATTTATTTATTTATTACCATCCCAAGACAAAGCTGAGACTATAAAAACATCTTAATGGAAAGGTCCGGATTATTTTTTACTACGTGCACTAATCAGCTTAATTAATTCAACTAAGTGCAGTAGCACAGTACTTGAAGTGCACCGGTTTGTGAGACCGCTTACAGTGTCCCTCCTACGTACGTGCCCTCAGTGCTCACTCTCTTGCTCTTTTCCTCTTTCTATTCCTTCTTCCCCTTACCCTCAGTGTAGGGCAGCAAACCGGACGCTCGTCTGGTTGACCTCCCTGCCTTTCCTCTCCTTGCTTTGAAAGTCAGCAAAGAAAAAAAATACAAAAATGTAGGCACGGTGAACACAACCTTCGAATATGAACTCATGCTTTAATTAAATATCAGACAGGAGAGGAAGCTCCAACATCTCATTGAGCAATTGCAAAAACAGCAGACACCGACCATAACGCCAACGCTGCCGAGGGAACATACTCCCCCGATAGAGGACCTAGAATCGGGAATAGAGTACAAGGTGAACAAGGCCCGAACCGAAGACAAGACCGAACTGAGAAATGAATTCCGAGCCGAACTGGCTCAGGCCGTCGACACCATAAGCAAGTCTGTGGCAGCCACCGTCCAAGCAGCCTTACAAACGCTCCGCCAGGAGATCACCCAGATGGGCAACGAGCTCAACCAACGCATCTCCATCCTAGAAAGGGAAAAAGAGCAGGCAAGGAAAAAGCCAAAATACCCCATCAGAGAAGCCCAGATGAACGAGACTCTGGGAAGCCAAGATGGCGAATAAAATAGCAAAGAAGAAAGAAGCGACCGAAACCCTCAAAATTTGGCAGTGGAATTGCAGAGGAATAAATCGGAAACGGCAAAATTTACTTCACCTATGCACCCTACACCAACCTGACGTCATCGCGTTACAGGAAACAGAGACAAATAATATTACGATGCGTGGCTACAAAACGCACATTGCCCAAGGAAGGACCAGGACCGCCGTCCTCATCAAGAAGCACTACACGACGCAGCAGCACGAAATCAACCACAGAATCGAGCACACTCTGATTGAGCTGGTTCCTCCCAAGAAAACCCTGCAGAGCCTCTACATCCTGAATGTATACAGTCCTCCGCGCGACACACTAAAGGACTTGGACAAGTTACTGAGAGAAGTGAAGAAAGTCACCGATGGTCAGAAACTTCTCGTGGTGGGCGACTTTAACGCTCCACACGTGGCTTGGGGCTACCGATCAACCAGCAAGAAGGGTATGGACGTGCACAACGCGGCACAACACCACCAGCTGACGTTGTGGACCGATCCTCTAATACCAACTAGAATCGGCAACAGTGTCTCCAGAGACACCAACCCAGACCTGACCTTCTCCACTGGCTTCAGGCAAGTCGAGTGGTCGAGATTGGACGAGACTCTGGGCAGCGACCATCATATCATCCAGACCGAAATCATGCCCCACAAAACCCCTGTGAGATTAGGTCAAGCCAAAATTACAGACTGGCCTGCTTTCCGCAAAGATGAACACCCCAGCAGCCTAGAGAACATCGAGGAGTGGACCAAGAACGTGATGGACTTGGTTACCAAGTACACAAAGACCATCCAACTCACTGCGGACAATCCCGAAGTCGACCCACACCTACTTCACCTCTGGGAGGCCAGGCGAGGACTTTTGAAGAGATGGAAGAAGCAGAAGAGAAACCGCAAACTCAAGATCCGCATTGCCGCAATCTCGCGGCAGGCGGAGGAGTATGCTGAAAAACTCGGATGTCAGAACTGGAATCAAGTGTGCGACCAGTTACAGGGAACCCTCAGCAACCGAAAGACCTGGGCCATTTTAAAGACCCTTCTGGCGAAGACGGAATCAAAAACTGTCACGGGGCAACACATACAAAGACTTATACACAACTTCCAGGGAACCGAAGAAGAAGCGCTCGAAGCCATCACTGCGAAATACATCGGAGACGAGCAACAACGGAAGACGCAGCCAGTCATTCACCCGGAGTACGAGGGGGAACCCAATCCGGATTTAGACCAACCTTTCACCAAGTCGGAGATCGTGGCAGCCATAAGAAATCTCACAAGAAACACGACGCCCGGCAGGGATAAAATTAACAACAAGACCCTCCGTAACCTGGACGACGGGGCGACGGAGAGTTTGCTAAAGTATATCAATGAAAGCTGGGAGACGGGCAGTATACCGGCTTCCTGGAAGCACGCGGACGTAACGATGATCCCGAAACCCGGCAAGCCCATCAACCTACAGAACTTGCGTCCGATCTCTCTTACGTCATGCGCGGGAAAACTCTTCGAGCACATGGTCCACAATCGCCTCTCGCCCTACCTGGAAGAAGGTGGGCACCTGCCGAACACTATGTTCGGTTTCCGGCCTAACCTCTCCACCCAGGACATTCTACTTCAGCTTAAAGAAGAAGTCATCGACGGCCTCAGCACATGCCACAAGAGTGCCATCCTGGCACTCGACGTGAAGGGAGCCTTTGACAACGTCTCACACGAAGCAGTGCTAAACAGCCTACAACATACCAACTGCGGACGGCGGACATACAACTACGTCCGGGACTTCCTGACGGGTAGAACGGCGACCATAGGCCTGGGGAATCTCAGGACCGAGAAGTTCCCAGTACCGCAGAAAGGAACCCCCCAGGGGTCGGTGATCTCCCCGTTGCTGTTCAATATAGCGATGAGGGGATTGCCGAACCTCTTGGAGAACATCAGGGGTATCCGTCACGCAATGTATGCAGACGACCTGACCATGTAGACGTGCACGGGATCGGCGGGCGAACAACAAGACGCCCTGCAGGAAGCCATCGACAGGACCGAGCATTATCTACACCACTGCGGTCTTTCATGCGCGCCGGAAAAGTCGGAGCTCCTGATCCTCAAAAAGAGGACAAGAGGGCGGCCTCCGCAGGACACACCTGACCCAACGTTGACACTAAATGGAGTCAACATACCCAAGGTGGACACACTTCGTATTCTGGGCGTCACTTTCCAGAAGGACGGTGCCGGTCTCGCCACCATTAAAAAACTGCAAGCGACAGTTATCCAAGTCGCGCACTTGGTGCGAAGAGTGACAAACAAAAAGCACGGCCTGAAAGAGCAGGACACAATCAGATTAATACAAGCCCTGATAATCAGCAGAGTCACTTACGGCACCCCGTACCTGGGTCTCAAGAACAGCGACAGAGACAAATTGAACACCCTAATACGAAAAACCTACAAGCTGGCACTGGGGCTTCCACCGACGACGTCGACGGAGAAGCTGCTCAGCCTGGGCATACACAATACTTGGGAGGAACTTGTAGAGGCCCACAAGACCAGCCAGATAGAGCGACTCAAGCTCACCAGCACGGGTAGGGACATGCTAATAAGACTGGGCTACCCAGTCGAATATGAGTCTACAAAACAGCGGGTTCCTCTACCCCTGAGGGAGAAGATCACGGTGGCCAGCATCCCGAGAAACATGCACCCTGAATACCACAGAGAAAGGAGGCGAGCGAGAGTGAAAGCTCTACGTAAGGCCTACGAAGGACCAAAACAAGGAGAAGTCCGATACACCGACGCGGCAAAGTACAAGAACAGAGCGGCCCACGCTATCAGCGTGATCAACGGCCAAGGACAAGAGGTAGCTGCGGCCTCGGTAAACACTACAGACATCGACTGCGCGGAAGAAACGGCGATAGCCCTGGCGGCCACTACGGGCCAGCGAGAGGAAGATCTAATCACAATCATCACCGACTCGCAAACAGCATGTAGAAATTACCAAAAGGGCCGCATTTCCAAACAAGCCCTGAGCATCCTCGAAAAACGAGACAATTTTCCTGAACTGTACATTGTCTGGGCCCCGGGACACGAGTCCCTGGCGGGTAATGTAGCGGCTAATGCCGCTGCCCGAGATCACATTCTCCGGGCTATCCCACCAGGTTCACGAGCACCGGTAGACCAACAAGATAGCGTCCCGAAAAGATACGCCGATATCCTGAGCCACTACAGGCTGAGTAGAAGGATCTATCCACCCCCGCATCCCCAGCTGACAAGAGAAGAGGCGGTGATGTTCCGAAAACTACAGACCGGCACATTCCCGCACGGCACCCTGCTACACGCGATGTACCCTACGAGCTATACCCACAAATGCGCTTTCTGCTCTAGGCCCAATACCCTCTACCACATGGTATGGGAATGTCAGCAAAACCCATCGACACCGCCCATCACCGGACCAACCGTCGAGCAGTGGGAGGCCCAGCTGACAAGCTCGAGCCCTGAAGACCAGTATCGCCTGGTGAGCAGGGCCAAGTTATCAGCTCAGGCCCACGGCATCCTGGACTAGGGAAGCCGCCCACCCCGGACGATTTTACCGTCGGCTCATTTCTACTAATAAAGTTTATTCCTCCAGACAGAATTATAGTAACCACATTGTCATATGAAGCGCAGTTATCATTTAAAAAAACAATAATGTTTTATGCAATACATATGGATGAATGACAGGTGCAGTTCTCTCTCTCTCTCTCTCT
Source organism: Dermacentor albipictus (assembly GCF_038994185.2). NCBI lineage: Eukaryota > Metazoa > Arthropoda > Arachnida > Ixodida > Ixodidae > Dermacentor > Dermacentor albipictus. Next base: position 16,631,349 of record NC_091823.1, read on the forward strand.
CTCTTTTTTCTTTTTCTTTCTTTCTTTTCGTTTGTGTGAAAGGGCCTGGTTAAAACGTGTGTCATTATGATAAAATAACATTGAAACATACTAATTTTGAAAGATGCTGCTATTAGTGAGAAAGACATATATGTGATTTACACATCCTCCTGCACAAGAGTTTCTCCTTTACGTTACATGCTGATATTCCAAACCTCACGCGAAGGGTGGCAAAACTGATTACTTTTCTTCAAATTAAATTTCAAGCATTCATGTTGTTATATTGCTATATTTTCCTCTGAAATTAATTTTTGTGCATCAAGGGCAGTGTCGACGTAATGAACTGCCTGCTTATTTAACCGTAGTCTAAGAGCCAAAGGTGGCACCTGTGACGTGGGTTACACTAGCCCACGTGGCCGGCCAGTGGGCCGCAGGTGCGCTGCACGAGATTGATACGCAAAAGGCAGCTATATGCACGGATAATACATTAACAACCATTTGATGTACTTGCGCAAATAAAGGACGTTTGAGAAACAATTTATCTTGTTCTCTTTCTATGTCTCAGACATCAAACCTTTGAAATATGTGAAAGCAAAGAGCAACACAGAAAGTCTAAAATTAAGATTAGTCACGAGTTTTTTTTTGGGGGGGGGGAAAGAAGTAAAAAAAATAATCTGTGTTCTACATGTTCCAACAGGTAACAACCATTTGATGTACTTGTGCAAATAAAGGATGTTTGAGAAACAATGTATCTTGTGCTCTTCCTATGTCTCAGACATTAAACCTTTGAAATATGTGAAAGCAAAGAACAATACAGAAAGTCTAAAATTAAACTTAGTCACCAGTTCTTTGAGGAGAAAGAAGTTAAAAAAAAATCTGTGTTCTACATGTTCAGTAATGAGCGAGCAGATACATGTTAGAGAGCACGGTTCTGTGCGTTCGATATTGTTACGCGAACGAAGGATTAAGAACTGGAGACTATTTATAAAGTATATTTACAAAGGATAACTGCAGCGCTGGCCAGTTAAGCCGACCGTTCGAGAGCCAGAGAGCGTTCGTCGTCTTCGTCGGGGCGCTCACGTGCATAGGCCACAAGAAACACGCTAATGCATGTATCATTATCCCCGGCGGCGGAAGCACCATCCCGGTGCGTCTAAATACCGGTGATAACAGGAGAGTACTATGCTTTCAGGCGTGCGACATGCACAAAGTCAGTGGAATTCGGGGCAGATGAGGCACTGGTACTGACTGAGGCGATTTCGTAGGTAACTGAAGTCAGGGCACGCAGCACCCGATATGGGCTTGTGTACCGAGACAGGAGTTCTTCTGATGGGCCTACGTGACGAGTCGGGGACCACAGGGGTATCAGAGATGCAGCCAAAAGTGGACGTCTCTGTGTTGGCGATCGTACAAATGCCGTTGCTTTTCTTGCGAGGTCAGGAGGCGAGCGCGGGCAATTTCGCGTGCTTGGGCTGCCCTGGTGATGGCGTCAAGTGCACGCTCGCTGGTCTCTGCTGCGGCGGATGGAAGGGATGCGTCCAGTGGCAATGTGGGTACTCGGCCGAACAGCAGAAAGAACGGGGAATAACCGGCAGTGTCGTGACGCACTTCCACCAAAATGTTACACGAACGAAGGATTAAGAACTGGAGACTACTTACAAAGTATACTTGCAAAGGATAACTGCGGCGCTGGCCAGTTCAGCCGACAACTCGAGAGCCAGAGAGCGTTCGTCGTCTGGCGCCCGCGTGCATCATCCACAAGAAACACGCAATATGCATGTATCAATATTAATGTGTTAGGCACGAAAATAGAGAACACGGTTTAAAGACTACAGGATTCACAGTAGACGCGAGCCATGTGAAGGCAGAAGACATCGTTGTCCTGGTTGGCCAAGCTTCAGCTTTGTTAAGGACAATATGCAGCAACAGAGCTCAGAGTAGTGCGTCTCCCAGCGCTATAGGTGCAGGAAAGTCAACTGTTTCCTCGTTCATACTTCACAGGGTATGCGAGGTGCTTGAAAACACGGCTTCGAATCGCTATAGACATCAACATTCCCAACACCTTGTTCAGTGCGCTAGGTGCTTGGCTTCGTCTACACCAACCCCCATGTCACCTATCTAGTGGATCTATTTCATGGTAGCAGCTTCCAGTATGAAGCAGGAGATGAACCCGCACCAGTGATAGCCACCTAACACGCTGACCACAATGACTCGGAGATCACCATTTCTTGAATGTCCAGAAATCCTGTGTTTTTCGAGGTGAAGCAAGAGTTTATGACGAATCGTCACTTGTGACAAAGAGAAATAAGCGCTGCCTGAGGTCAACCGCCACTGAAGCGGCTGAGTGTCTCAAGTAGGAGACGGCCATCATGAGTGAAAGCCCTAGAACGCCAATGAGGCCATTGCAGAGCATGTCCAGGTGTTATAGTCAACAGTCAGGGTTTCTGTGCATGAATTCAGGGCGCCATTATTAAATAATGAATTTTGTTGGTTCCACGTGACCTGAGCGACCCAAGAGTTGCTAGATCGCGCACTTCTAAACCTATTCAGCCACATCACTCTCAATGGGGCGTCCTAGTCCCCTATGTATACATCTGCTATACTGCTATGTATGGGGCCGACACTCATGAGGATAAAAACACATAACCACTCAAAACTAAAAAAAGAACTGGATATAAAGCCTGCTATTGCGGAAGCACTTGCCTACATTCACACACACTATCCCATTCGACCATGCAGCTCTTATCGAAGCCTATCTCAGCCCATAATTCAAGATGAAGGCGATTTTATTTAGCAGTCTTAGAAACAAGCGGTAAACGAAATAAATAAATTTTCGGAACGAATATATTCAATCGTGCCTGAAAAATTGTCGCTATTCCTGAAGTTGTCATTACGTTGTCAAAAGCCTCGCACATCAGGCGCTCGATGACGTGGGCGGCATAGTGCTTGACGGCATTGCGGGGGCATGAATGAGCGAACTTCGTTGGCTCGTGCCCCGTGCAATGCCGTTAAGGCGCGAGGGGCTGGTGCGTAGACCCCTGGTTTTGAAAATGAAAGTATTAACCAATTCTCTAACTAGATGCCTCCTTTCCAGTTCACATGCGGTGTCTTTGTCAGAAGGCTGACACCTCCTATTCGCTTCGCAGAAATACATCCATGTACGTCACTGTTCCCGCTTTGCGCATATTTATGAGAATTGGTGCCTTCGAATATGCTTCATTTGCATCTAATTTAGACAGTGCATGAATACTGTTAGGAAAAGCCGTACGGGGTGACAACGTGCCAGCTTCCAGCCCGCTGCACGTGTTCCAATCCAACCAGACGGGGCGCACTTCAGAGAACTGCGGATAACCGGCAGCCACGTGGCGCGGGGTCAGCTCAGGAATGTGGTACCCGGCCGGCCGCGTCACCCGGAACAAAGCAGAGTTCTACGAAGCCCTCTGACGTCGGCTCCGGACCATTACACCTGTGTGTGTGTGCAACACGAGTATGTGAGCCCGCCTCCTCCAAAAGGGCGGGTCATCTTCAGTGACGTCGAACGATGACTGCACGAACGTTTCCGTTCACTTGGAATCAAGGGGGGACCCAGTGCTTATAAGCAGCGGTTGCCGGCTGCTAGGGTGTGCTCGTCGTCGGGATCTGAGTGCTCGTTGTCATGCTAGAAATGTATTCGTGAGCTGTGTGTTAGTAAGCTGCTTGCTGTATGTTAGTCATGCGGGCTCCATATGGGAGTCATGCTAGACTGTCGATGTATGTCTTGTTCAAAATGTTCATATGTAAATAAATCCTGCTCTCCTAAGTCCCGACGAAGAGTCAAGCTCCTTCCTATAGCTACGACTGCCAAATCTTACAATACATGTAGGATCACATTGTCAGAAATCAAGTTCCTCTCATGGTGTTTCATTTCATTCTATTTATTTCATTTACTGCACCTTACCGGCCCGGAGGCATTACATAAGGGGGGTGTACATCGAGTTTCCAAATACAATATGTAAATAAAAAGCACCTGGTAACAAAATTAACAAAAGAAATAAAACGAATAAAAGTAGCGTGCGGCAATACGAAAGCAACTTAACAACACGCAATGGTGGTTGTGTTTCGTCGCAGAGCAGATGGCAGATTAATGTTTTTGCGCATAATTGGACAGTAGTGTGATTTTTCTAGCCTTCCACCGTATGTTCCGACGCTATCCATTTGTGTACGTATCAAGTAACCCATGTTTAAGCTGGCTACTGCAGCAATACGCCTCATTCCAACGCGAAGTAGTTGAATGAGCTTGAAGAACGCGCGCATTATTGCTCAATTTATATCTCTAGTGATGCAGAAATGTTAGTTTATTTCTTGAATTGTTAGAGTGCCTCATTAAAATAACGCGTGAACTAACTACCTGTCTCTTCAGACACGCTGGTGCTTGGAAGGAAGCAAAATACCTTATGAAGCACCAGCAATAATTAACGAAACAAATATAGAAAACATCGTGGTTTCCTGATCTTGTCGGACAATGAGATGCATACATGCAAATAGGTTTATTACACGGGGACCCACAGGTCACTGCGATTCGTGATAGAAAGTTTATCAGATGGCCTACGAACTAGAAATTCAACAGCCGAAAGGTTTCCATGGCGTTCTCTCCCCCCGTTACTATATCATCACATTTATTCAGCTCATTTGCCATGTAGGTTAAACCCACTGGACAAAGAACAGGGAAACTCCAAGAGAAAAAAACCTATATAAAGTCGGAGTGTCTGAGACAAAGCTTTTTCAACGTTTTTAGCTCCTATTTTTTCCCTGTGTTTAGCTATGAATTAGGGATATTGGGCTTTTTGGTAACCTAACTTCCCAATTTGTCGCTGTTATTAAACAACAGCAGTAACAACGACGATGACGACGGCGGCGAAAGCAAAGTGATCACCTGAAGCAACAACAACAACACACAATGGGATCCAGGCTTTGCGCACGCCACACCACAGCCATCCGCCTCTTTCCACACGCCAGCCCTACCCAAATAAAGTAAAACAAGGATCTATAAAGAAAAAGCAGTACGCCCACACCTGCCGTGAGCAAGCAAGCATAGGAAGGCAAGCCAGGCGCGTATAGGACAACGCCTGCCACACAGCGCATGTATGTGAGCCTTCACCACACAATGACCTTAAGGAAATGCTATTCCCAATAAGCTGCGAGCCCACTCATTCCGTATGCAGCATGGCTCGCGTAGCTTGAGTCCCCGGATAGCCGTCACCCTGCACACAGCAAGCCTTTGTCGGCGAGCTGAAAGGCACACGCTGGCGACTAGCTCGAGGCCGACAGACAAGTGGTTCTTCCGCGACCAAACTTTCATGCGGGCTTTTTTAATACGTTGTTTCTTGGTTCTGCAAGACGCACGTGCTCCCTTGTGCAGTCAACACAGTACGTCGTATCCCGGGCAGCTTGCGTGGCTGTTAATGCCACATAGAAATCAAAACGGTAAGTACACTAACGCGGCGGGATCTTTAATGATTGAATTCACCTACCGAATTCTTGCGATAAGAAAGGGAGGAAGGACAGCAACGATGAAGAGTCATTGCCACTGATAATAGTTATGTTGGTGTGCTCTCTACTGTTGCGGCGTCTCTGTGTTCCAAAGTCAAGGAGAACGAGGTACTGGTTGTCGCCTGCGCGTCCTTGTATTCAAGGCCCGTCTAGTCACACACAGAATCGGAGACGGCGCAGTGTCTCCAAAAACCTTTCCATCAGGACGTCTCGGTTTAGACTCATCACTGTGAAAGACAATCTCAAATCACGACAATCGAAATAAGCGCGAACGAGACCAAACCAAGCAAATTAAACCCGCTAGAGCGAGCGCTAACGCGAGCAGACGAAAGTACGAAACGAGCGACCCTCGCCAGAGGAGCCATTTCAGCGAAGGTCGAAAGGTCAGTATACAGGGTGATCATTTTTAAGTTTTATGGAGTTTTTAAATGTAGTCTGTTGCGGATAACATAATTCTAGCTCTTGAGCTGGATTATTCAGAGAGGGGCACATTACTTGTACGAAAAATTAAAACAAATGTTCAACTAATTTTAATAAAACCACTTATTCTCTTTTGAATTAATTACTTTACGGCACATATTGCAATCTAAGAATTGTAGCCAGTGAGCTTGCAAGGCATATCCACTTGGCAGGGATCCTCAGAATGACGCCAGTTTGAAGATATGCACCACGAACTTGGCCTAAAATTGCACTGCTGTTCCACTTAACTCTTTACCAAAACGCTTTTTTATGCATTTAAGTACTAAAATTGCTGGAACGGTCATGCATTTCGTCCGCACTTCGGCAAATAATAATTTGGAGAATGCTTAAGCTTCGCCTTTAAGAGTGTAATGCGATAGCATTCAAAGATCCCTGACTGCTTCTCGCGCTTCCCGGCAACTGCAGCTTATGTAACTGTAATGTTTACCGGAAAACGCTGGCGGCGAACGCTATGTACGAACGCGAGCTTTCTGGTAGAAACTCAGCCTCTTGCGTGGGTCGCAATGCGGCGGAGGTGAGCGCCATCTACAAGTGTTGCGAGGAACCGGGTACATAGCACCAAGGCCGATCTATGAATGGAAGAAACGTTGGAAAAGGGGTTTGTGTTCGAGTTTCCGCGTAATAGAATTGTGTCTTCTCGTATATTCAATTTACAGTCCCACGCTGTCATGTCTGTAGTTTGTGTGTAAGTCGTACTTTACGATCTTTATGACATATTTTATTTTGAGAAATTGAATTAGTTCAGGTATTTCATCGCGCTACACGGAGGACCTGTGTGTTTGGGCATGCGTGGTTCGGAATGATGTTTGGCGAAACGACCGTCACCGCTGGACGCGGGTCACCGACGCCGGACTCTGCGACACGGGGGGCCTTTAACGCTTTCGCGTTAATATCTCTAAACTGGTGTCACCCGGGAAGTACACTTTAAGTGGATACGTCTTGCAAGCTCACCGGCTAGAATCTATTAAATTTCAATTGGTGCCGTGAAGTAATTATTTAAGAAGCTAATTAACGAACTTTTGTTGATTAGTTGAAAGTATGTTTCGATTTCTCGGGCTAGTAATGTACGCCTCTTCGAATAATCCAGCTCCAGGACAAGAATTATGCTATCTGCTACAGGCGACTTATAAAAATTCCAGAAAATTTAAAAAAAAAACCTGTAGAAACAAAAGGCGGACACAAAACCATTAGATTGAGCCCTAAGCAACAAATTTATTTGATCTGAGCAATGATATTGTTCCTTGGCTCGCCAAGGAACAAAGCCGACGGGATATAAAAGAGGTTGTATTAATAGGGAGCTACCATCTGCCTTCATACGCTCGTGTACTTATATTTAGGCGCGAGGTTCAAGAACCCCAGGTGGTGAAAATTAATCCGACGTTCCCCCCCTAGGCGTGCCTCATAATGAGATCGTGATTTTGGCACGTGGGACCTCATAATTTGATGAATAAATTTTCCTTCGTGAGTAGTACTCCCTGCCAAGATTACCCTGTGAAATACAGCGCAAGTGTCGTGAGAAGTTGGCAGTGTGGCCGTTTGAAGCATGTTGACAGTTGTCTTCCCACTGCCATTACCGATTCCTATACTAACAGCAGTATAGCTATTTTGTCCAATGAAATTATTAATGGGGCTATGATTAATTAAACGTCTGAGTGCTGGTGATGAACCGTTTGTAAAGCAATGTAAGGAATTGTACATTTACTCGTGGTGCGGTTTACTGAAAAATTATGCGGATTTCACGAAAAGCGTACACTATGGGTTGGCGTAACTTACTTCCTATGGTTAAAATGATGTTGTAGTAAGCTAAGCTATATGTATTGCGTAGGGAAGATAACCAGTGGCCCATTAGAGTTACAGAATGGGTTCCAAGGGAAGGGAAGCGCTGTCAGGACGACAGAAAATTAGGTGGGGTGATGAAATTTGGAAATTTGCAGACCCAAGTTTGAATCAGTTAGCGCAAGACAGGGGTAATTGTAGATCGCAGGGAGAGGCTTTTGTCCTGCAGTGCACATAAAGATAGGCTGATGATGATGACGAAGCTATGTGATTTCTTTAATTACCATAAAAATAAAAAAACAGATGTAGTGTCCTCTAATGCTAACGGCTAATCGTTTTCGTGTAGCAATAATAATACGAAGAAAAATTTTGTAAGATAAGAGGAAAACATCACAGCTTGGGAAAATCTTGAGCAGAGCTAAACAAGAGAGTAAATAAAGTACGCACACAGTCCTCGGAACTCTGGAACACACAGAGAAAAAAAAGAGAGGACATGTACAGCACTATACTCAGTGCCGACATATACGCGTTTGCTGACTTCCCAACACGTACACGAGGCGGCAATGCAATCTAACTAATGAACAGGGGACCGGATGAAGAGATTAGATCACGTAATACATGCACGTATACGCAATGTTAAGAAGCAGGCTTCATCACAAAAACTGCACAAGAATAAGAATGACAAATACATTAGACAAGAAGCGCACATAAATACAGATGCTTGAAGTGGGTTGTCCTTGCATAATTCTAGCCATTGCGGCACCAAATGTAAATTTAATATTTCAATGGTAATGTTGAATGTCGCTCAAACAGGAGCGGGCTTGAAAGATGTTTAATTGATATAAAACTACGTCTCAAAGTAAAATTCTTAGCCATGTCCTGTGTTTGTTCCCCTTGTAATAGTGACTGGACGACTGAAAAGACGATAATTCTGGGCATTTAGCTGCCGCCTATTAAGTTCCGCAGCCTTGCCTTGCCTTCCTCTTACTGGTGCCAGTGACCAGAGGGATGACGTAATATATGGCCTGTCTGAAGGAGATCGAAGAGCACTCGCGAAGTATTACCGATCATTGGTAAGTTTATTGTAGCAACTCCTATTCACAAAATCATGCTGCCGGCTCTGCATAAAAAATGTTTTCTAATCATGAATATTATTTTCCGGCCAACACTCACAATTACAAATAACAATTGTTTTGAATATTGCGCTCTCAAAGGCATACCGCTCTTTCACACACAAAAGAAACTATGCAACTAATATTTTCTTTAACAGCGAATGTTTAAGTTGTGGATCAGCTTAGAGCGGTATGACAGAGGAAGCAACGCACATCAACAGCACTGATGGAGACTGACACGTCGAACTACTAGTCTGACGTAGCAGCGCTTTCTTAAGACAGATATATTCGTTGTTACTCTGGCGCATTAACATGACACCACATTAATGCGCCAGGGCTCCATTTACATTCCGCATTATGTCCGTAGTACTGTTTTTCTTCGCCACCACTGCTCGGCAAATAAATAAGAATGAATTGGCACATCAACATTCAACACCATGACTAAAAAGGCTATTTGTAGAATACCTTCCAAGCCTTTAAATAGACCCTTATTACAATTAGACAGCTACACTTTTCCAGCGAGGCAGCTTTCATAGCTAATGACGGTGTAGTCATTTTTGAAGTCAACATGCACGAGCATAGTTTTTATGACATGGAAAATGTAAACGCGGCTATCGTGAAGAAACCATGCGCAAGAGACACTCCTCAGCGTTTCATCTTCCTTTGAAAAATGACTGATAGCAGAGAAGCACACTTCTAAACTAAGAAAAGGGTCCAATGAATAGTTGGGAAAGAGTGCAGAGCTAGGACAAGCACCTTTGCCCATGCTTAGAGCCATGAAGCCAGTATACGTGCTATCGGAACTGTTCTGAACAGGCGCAGAAAGCACGTGCTGCCGCTCTTCAAGCACGTGCCCAAGTTCGCTCGCAATACCGGAGCACACTACGCCGGCGCCAACGAGGTACTCGCGATGAAAAGGCTTAAAGCGGGAAAAAAAATTACCGACGATTACGTTACTTCCTAATGCGAAATTTGAGCGCAGCAAATAAGCTGTTTCACCTTTTCGATAGATTGAGGCAAAGAAATCGAGCAACACATGTATGCGCTATCACAGAATTTTTTTTTATTTTTCACACGTATTCCTTTAACAAAGACTCCACTAACAGTTCTTGACAGTCATGAAGGAAGCTTTGTGGTCGGAGAAATAGACTGATATATGTTTGACTTGGTACACCAATGCTTGATTCTCAAAGACGAGATCTATACAAGTGCCTCGCGAGGTTGTCACAGCCGTGGGACGCGTTACGAGCGAGAGGAACGGGATGTTCTCCCGCATAAGTGTTAGGAAATTGCTGTTTGTCTTTATGTCAACATTAAAGTCCCCCACTACTAACATCGGTGTGGATCGATGGACGGTTAATGCGAGTTGCAGGAAGTGCACGACGTCTTTCGTGAGTGCGGTAGCCGACTCACGAAAGCGGTATCAGTCGGTCGCTGCTAGCGCTGGGAGGATGAAAGGGGGGCGGAGCTGGTTACGAGGCCGACGATAACGCCGACGACGACGCGAAACCCAGGAACGGACGCCAAAGAGCTATTTGTGTAGCCAGCCCTCCTCCACAGTCTCTCCTCCTCCCTTCCATCATCCTCCCTCGCCCGGAGAGCCGACAGCGCGCATGCGCGGCGGCGGAGCAGATTCGTCGGCGAGCTACGACGCGAAACCCAGGAACGGACGCCAAAGAGCCATTTGTGTAGCCAGCCCTCCTCCACAGTCTCTCCTCCTCCCTTCCATCATCCTCCCTCGCCCGGAGAGCCGACAGCGCGCATGCGCGGCGGCGGAGCAGCAGATTCGTCGGCGAGCTGGTTACGAGGCCGACGACAACGCCGACGACGACGACGCGAAACCCAGGAACGGACGCCAAAGAGCTGCGCTCTAAAAAATAAAACCCAATAGAACAAGGCAAGATGAGGCCCCCGCAGACCCCCTCACAGTTTTTCTTTCACAGAGCACGGCAACCTGCTCTCCTGCCTCCGTTTCGCCCTCTCTGCCACCTCTCGGCAAAAGTGCTCGTTTTTCATAGTCACGCGCGCGCCCCGGTACTTCCGCATGCGGGCGACAGCGTCGATTACAGCCAATGGCTGCGCTTCCGTGCAGCACGTTATTTTCTTTGGAGCTGCCGCATGGAAACTAAATTCTTGCACAACACCTAATGAACTTGCGCCGAGATGGCTGCTAATATAGAGAGACTATAAACTCTCTCTGGTCCGGAAATGGGAGCTTCTATACCCTATGTATCTAAGAACATAAAACGGGAAGAAAAGTGTTTTGCGCAGAATACTCGACGCAAGTGTCATCAACTTTTTGCAAAAGTTATTACGTAACGTAGCAGGCAAGCTCCTGACGAGAAGAGCAGCGAAAATATATAGTATACGCGAGTTTCACATCTGATTTAGTGAACAATCTATAAATGTAGTCGTAAATCTGAGACATGGAAGTTCCGAAAGTAATTTGTCATTGCTTGCAGGCTCGCTCGAGCAGTTGTAACAGCTCATAATGTGTTTCTTCCTATTTCCAAAGACTTTTTTTTCACTTATCTCTAGGTGCGGTTCTTCGAAAAGGCGAATTAGTTTCGGCCACTGTGGTTATTGAAGATACACTAAAATGCCAGAATACGAAGGCTTTTTTTACACCGTTTAAAGACTGACAACTCGTTGCACTGACACTAAAAGAAAAGACGCTTTTTTTTTTCAATTTTGACTTACAACCATGCGTGCCGCCAGTCATACGTCGGCAAAATAAACAGAACTCAGACTCACTTCCAAAGTATGTATTCACTCCGACTGAGGCTCACCGAAATTGGACTCAACTGGTTTCACTCGGACCCAAACTCCGTCGTATCAGGATCACTCCGACTCATCGAAATTAGGCTCAACTTGGTTCCCTGAGACTCACACTCACGAAATTGAGACGTAGCCAGGCTCATTCGGACTCAAGCTCACCAAAGGTTAGACTTAGCCGGTCTCACTGAGACCCAGATTCAGCGGTCGGTGTGAGTCTTAATGGGTCAACTCATTGCGCATTAGTAAGGTCACCGGCATATGACTGACAGTAATTCATGTTTGTACTCACGTCTCCTCACTCACGGGCGCTCACCCCCGTTTCGCCTCAAGCCCACTCCTACCTTTCTTCGCTAGCACTCATACTCACATCTGCTAAGGTGCGGTGTTAGGATCAGCGTGCAGCTATTTCAGCCCGCTGCACGTGTTCCGATCCAACCGGGACAGTGGCGCACTTCAGAGAACTGCGGATAACCGGCAGCCACGTGGCGAGGGGTCAGCTCAGGGGAGTTCTCGAGGGGAGGTAATTGGCGGAACCTCCCCATGCGCTCAGCGTCGAGGACACCAGGCCCGAAAGAAGCGTCGCGCGGAACACGAGCGTGTTCGCTACGCAGCAAAACGTGGTGCACACCGCGAATGTATGTATGCAATGCATATATACAATTATTATTATATATTATTATTGAATTACGTGCAGACTCATAATTCAATTAAAGTTTAACACCTCTGCCACGATACGAGGTGCCACGTGGGGCAATAATGCTCCACCCTCTCAGAGATTATGAACAATGACGCAAAACAACGCCTCAAGCAAACACGTCCCCCTGTGTGCTGTGTGGACTACGCAGACAAACAGCAGTGCTGCACGCAAGATAACGTTCAACATCAATCACCACACTCGCATTGGACGAAACGCCGAAGAAATTACAGATTCGCCGCCAACATCACCGCTAATTATCATCAAAAGCAAATCAAAGCAGACAACATAGAAAGCTTCGCTTACATCGATTCCCACAGTGCGTGGGACACGCATATTTTTCAAGCTTTCATTGGACTGCGTAGCACGTGTGCATTTGTTTTTCATTTGTCTCGAAATTTAATGCGACTAATTTTCACATGATGCTACCCATAATTCCATGGAATAAAGAAAAAAATGGGTGTTCAGTAAGAGAGAGAGAGAGAAAATAAACACTTTTATTGGGTGAATGCAGCTTCAGAGAGGTGTCCTCATTCCAGAATGCCTTGAGCTCGGGCCGCGTCCTGGGCCCTCGCAATGAGCCGTTGCTGATCCTCGAGGTCGGAGCTGGCCAAGGCTCTCTCCCAAAGCTCGTTATTGGGGTAAGGGTTCGGAGGATTTAATGGTGCCTCTCTGCAACCCCCTACTATGTGCCTGAAGGACCCGGGCTCTGCGCAGAAGTGGCATTGCGGAGAGGGGGGGAGAGAGATGCAAATGAAAGGAAGGCAGGGAGGTTAACCAGACTTAAAACGTCCGGTTTGCTACCCTGCACTAGGGGAAGGGAAAGGGGAAATAAAGACGGAAAGAAGAGCGTGACAAAAATGAAAGCATGAGAAAAAAAAATATGAGAAGGGACGAAACGGGGTCATTAGAGTCTTTCTAAAAGGCCACTGTCACGTAGAAAAGTCAACAGAGCCTTGACCGACTTTTGCTGCGACGACAGTTCACGTCGGCATTCCAAAACTGACTGTTCTGAAAGTGGCCTGTCGTCAAGGCGTGCCAACGCGGTAGCTAGTGACAGCCGGTGCGCGCTGTATCGAGGACAGTGGCAAAGCACGTGTTCGATAGTCTCTTCGCCGCCGCAGTGTCTGCAAGCCGCGCTGTCATCCATACCGACTCGGAAGGCGAAGGATCTTGTATAGGCGACACCAAGCCACAGTCGGCAAAGTACTGCTGTTTTGAGTCGAGAGAGTCCAGGCGGGGGGTCGAAGTCGAAGGGATGGGTCCAGTCGGTGTAGACGTGTATGCTTTAAGCTGGGTGTGTTCCATGAAGTTTTGATGGCTTCATTTGCAAGCACACGAATTTTCGTTGCAGCGTCTGTTCTGGAGAATGGAATGGAGTCTTGTAAGCCCTCCTCGTGTGCAGATCGTGCTGCTGCGTCGGCAAGTTCATTGCCCATTATGCCACAGTGGCTTGGAATCCACTGCAACGTGATGTCGTGTCCTTGCTCGACGAGCTGGTGAAGCAGCAGTCTGGTTTCCATAACTAGTTGTTCGTGGGGTCCTCGGCGTAGGGCAGAAACCAAACAATGAAGAGCAGCCTTGGAGTCCGTGAACACGCTCCATTTCCTGGGTAGTTCTTCAGAAATTACACGAAGTGCACAACGAATAGCAGCAAGCTCCGCGGCAGTCGATGTAGTCTGGTGAGATAGTCGAATCTTAATTGTGGAAGGTTTTGCAGGAAAGATCACCGATCCTGCAGACCCATTCACCGTGGTTGAAGCGTCAGTATAAAGATGATGATGTTCGTTGTAAGTCTCATACAGCAAGAGCAGTGAAAGCTGCTTGAGTGCTGGAGACGAGAGTTGGGCCTTTGTTCGTATTCCTGGTACCATTAGTCGAACATTTGCTCGAGTCAAGCACCATGGTGGAAACGGAACTTTCGCTGGAGCTGTATAACCTGATGGAAGGTATGCACGATAAGGCAGGACTGTTTCGCAAAAGGAAGCACGTGGAGAATTGTGTAGGGGCTATGAGGTGATTTCTGGTTGGGTGGGGGAATGTATTAACCTGTAGAGCTCGGAGGAATCGCTCCTGCTCTCTAGGTAGTGACTTGTGTGGGGGTGCATATGTTCTGCGGGTGAGCTTGTAGTGTTGTGCGATGTCTTGGTACGAGATTAAAGGGTGCATGCGCTCGGGTTCAGATTCCTCGGCGTCGGCTCGGTGGGTCAGATCTCGAGCCAGGTGGTTGGCGACCTCGTTGCCAGGAATGCCTTGATGAGCTGGCGCCCAGAGGATCATGACTGATCTCGTTGGCGGCTTTTGATTGATGATCCGGAGCGTAGTGGTATGAATTCTGCCGCTAGCAAAATTGTGGCACGCCTGTTGGGAGTCGGTCACTATGACTTCAGCCTCTGTTTGGGAGAGCGCGAGGGCTATGGCCGCTTCCTCGGCTTGGAGGGGATTGTTTCGTGTGAGCGAAATGCTGCTCCGATGTTCGTTGTTGATGACTACGGTGGCTGTTGTGACTGCGCGAGAAAACGCTGGCGGCGCTGAGCTCACGCTCGACCCCACGCTCAGAAAGAAGCCTTGTGTCTTACTCGCCACAAGGCTTCTGAGCGTGGGGTCGTAGGTTCGAAGCTCCGCACCAGCAAAGTTTTCTCTTTCGAATTTATTTTTTTATACATTTATTTCTTTACAGCGATTCATCTTGCGTGACAGACGGACGGGCGGGCTTCCTCGTTGGGTCGGAATAGAAGTGCTTACACGCTTTTAAAGCTAGGCGAAAGAGAAATCAAGTAAAAATCCTGGTCCAAAGCTTCTGGCACAGGGCATAGAGAACAGCATGCCACCAAGGCAAGCTATGATTGCCAGGTAAAGGCACAGGCCTGAGTCGGGACATCTTTTGGGGGTATGACGACACACGGGAATGCTGCTCAAAGCCGAAAATCCAGCTGGCACTGGCGGCTGGAAGCCAATAAGAGTTAATCTGCAGCAATCACCTTGCCATCGATGGGGCGTGAAAGGATCTGTCCCTTCGATCATGAAGGTTCATAATACAAGAATTGTCGTCTACGGGAGCAATGGGGGTGGTTCAGCCAGCAAGGGATTTATGGGAAGTACATGAATTTGCCTAAACTTCGTGCTTCTGGCTTTAAACGGCTTCGTGGCCTTGTAAACTCATTTTCAACAATGTGCTGCATAATAAATGATTAAATGGACATTGTTAAAATTGTCCGTCGGAAGGATTCGAACCCAGGACCTCTAACATAGAAGCCCGATTTTGAAACCATTACGCCGCGGATGCACGCATTAATGAGGGACATATAACGCCTTTATGAAATTATCGCAGGCAAGCAGGTGCCTTGAGACGCTTGGCGCGTTTCGATGCGGCCACCTCGACAAGCTCAACCGTTGCAATTAGAAGCGATTGTGCGGGTTCAGCAGCGTCTTCTGCACTTCCAAAAGTATAGATTGCTCTGATATTTAGGACAGTAAAGGCACATAAAGCTTAATAAACAAAGCCACAAGAACGTCTAAATCAACAAGCACGAAGATCAAACAAATCCATGTGCTTCCCATCATTCCCATGGTGGCTGAACGATTGCAGAACCAAAGTTCTCTCCAGTAATTATTGTAGGAAACTCCATGCCTGCGATGTCATACCGGAAAAAAAATAAAGAAACGTAATCTCCAGTAGCGCACTTCGTTGGCACGCCACAGAGCTAGGATGGAATTTTGAGGCGGGACGGTATTTTTCTCTTTCCTTGCCGCCTCCTGCTGATATCGGTTATGTTCAAAGCCGTACGTCAGTTTCCGACAGGCAGCAACCCACAACAGCTATTGCTTCAAAAGGATCAAGCAGGTAATACACATTCAGGGTTGATGGGTACTCAAGTACAAATACAACTTTTTTTCCTGACGCTTTCTCTGTAAAAGGAGTTCTAACTCCGAAAGATGGATAAAAAAGTAAAGCAAGCAAAGGACACTTAGTGGGCAGAAAAGTTCCTTTAGTATAGTGGTTTTAACCGCTGGACTGAAAGCTCATTTGAAAACGTCCACGCGGCGGCATTACTTTGAGTGTCGGAGCTCAAAGCCAGGAGGAGCAGACACTATTTCATCTATAAGACCTTGCAGCAAGAAAACCCATTATTGAAGGGGGCAGAAAAAGTGAAGAAATCCTGGCAGAAGAGAAACCGAAGGGGCAACTTGAATGACGCGCTTGACAGTTTGTTGCGAAAGTAAGCAAGCAAAGGGGGAAAAGAAAGCGAGCGACACGCTCTCGCGTCTCACGAAGAATAAACCAGCGCTAATACTGGACGAGGCGAGGCGCAAGAAAAAGAATTCAGGGTCTAAATGAGTATGTTTTCACTTTGTAAACCGCCTAGAACGCCTTCATCTCGCCGCTAAGTCAACATCACCTAATAGAGGAAAAACAAATTAACGTACATAAAAGAGTCTAGCTGGCAACTCAAAGAATCTTTAGAAAAGAAACAATAAATATGCGAATGACGCTCCATTGCGAAAGGAGATGTCCGACGCAGAACAAAAGAATTTCTACTGTTTGAGTTTCGCCCAACTTCGCGTGAGGTTCAATTCACTAGAAAGTTTTACATCGTGCCGACAGCTCGAACGCTTTACGTACGTCAGTAATCTCCATACTAAGGTAAGACTAATTGGTGTAGGCTTTCGACAGAATTTCACCATGCGATATGATATTCAACGCCATACGTATGGCAGATAAATATACGTTCGTCGCTTTTTTTAAATGCTGCACGGATGTTGTGTCTCAAATTCCCCTCACGTGCAATCGCAGTTTTATCGGGAAAACTTGGAGATGAATCGATAAGCTACCGCCTAGTCGAACATGCTGATTTACTAAGAGGATCCGTATACATTTATATAGCCGCCCAGAGGAACGGCTGCGTTCTTATTTTAAAAATTATAAAATAATAAGAAAGTATAAAGAGAACAGCCACCCAAGGAATATTCAACGCTTGCAATATCTTGACAGGTGGAGGTGCAAACGTCAGGTTCCCATCGCTGTCACTATTCACAAAATAGATAGATTAAAAGGGGAAAATGATCTTTCTTTCTCTTTTCTTTCCATTTAATATTTTTGCGAAATTTTCACATGTCTTCACACACCCCTTCATAAAAAAAATCACTTCTTAGTATAGTATATGTCCTTTGTCCTTGCGATTCTTTCTGTGTACTGTGTCACGCTGTTAATTTTCTCTTTACTAATCTGTATCAAACATCGCAACTGAGCGCACTCTTAATAAGGAGATCTGAAGAGATGCTTGGCATTGCTATGCCTATAGGTTTTATTAACGCCGCACTCTCCCTGCCTCTGCTCCGTGTGTTTGAACCTCCACCATCGTAGAAAAATGGCCCGCTTTCCTGACGATGATAGCACCTACCTATACAATCAAGTGCGCACCAAAAGTCTTGCTCTTAACCTTATCGCCAGTTGCGTCCATTTGCAGTCTGGTCGTGCGCAATATGGGCGAAGCGTAGGGTGTTTCGAGCGCAGCATTCAGGGACAAGCTTTCAGGCTAAACGTGTTCGTCGTCCACCCTGCTGTCCAGCGGAATACGTGCAACGTGTGAGAAGAGCTAAGGTCTACAACAAGCGTGGTACGATGCCCGAAAACCGAGCAGAAGGCGCGCAGAAGAAATATCAATGCATGCATTTTGAATCACTACCACGCGCAAGATAGCTCGCTCGGTGGTCTTTGGGCGAGGAATTATCTTTGCGGCGGAGCCTCGGCCTAGCCTATTTACTTAATCCAGTGGCTCTCTGTCCGGCCCTGCTCTTTGTGAAAGCTGCAGCTGCGCTCCAGAGTTCCAGCTTATCTTGGATCTTGAGGTAAACCCGTACCGCGTAGGCATCCTACCTGCTGTCCGTCCCACGGACAGCAGGTACGTCACCCTGTTGCGCAAAGTCACCCTGTTGTCACCCTGTTGCGCAATCTTTCGCAGCGGCATCGTTCTAGTAGCCCAAGCCATCAGTCAACGTTATTATAGCAATGTAGACATCTGCAACTTCCACGCTTCCTTGTCATCTCTTCGCCAACCACCGTGGTGGCGTAGAGGCATTGTATTTGCGTGTTGAACCCCCGAGGGCGTGGGATCAAATCCCATCCGCGGCGACCGCGTTTCGATGGGGGTTGAAATACAATAATTCCCGTCTATCGTACATATGGTACACGTTAAGGAACCCCAGGTGGAGGAGGAGGAGGAGGAATAAACTTTATTTGTGCACAGCAGATTTGAGACCTAGGCCTCTACCTAAATGACGGCCTCGAGCCCTTGGGCCCTGGCGGCATCTTCGGCCTGCTGGATTGCCTTGCGTTGGTCTTCCGGTGCACAGCTGAGCAACGCGGTCTCCCACTGCTCTCTGGTTTTAATTATTTTATTCTGTATGGGTGTACGAGGACAAGCCCATACCATGTGTTGTAGGTCCGCCCTTTCTTCACAGAATCTACATCTATCCGTGTAAAGGTCCGGGTAGTAGCGGTGGTAGGCCACCGGGTTCGGATATGTATCTGTTTGTAAGAGGCGCCATGCCGTCGCTTGCCGTCTATTTAACGAGGAGTGTGCCGGGGGGAAATGGGCCCTTCCCAATTTATAGTGTTTGGTGATCTCGTTAAAGCTGGTCATCCGGTCTCTCTCCGTTCCCAGTATTTGTTGCGTGTCACCTGCTCGGCCTGTCAGTTCTCGAGCCAGGTTGTGCGCTATTTCGTTCCCGGGAAGGGAGGAGTGTGCGGGTGCCCATATAATGTGAATGTCGCGATCTTCACGAAAGTTGTTTAAAATTCTGAGTGCTTCCGGCGAGATTCTTCCTTTTGCATAGTTCTTGACTGCTGTCTTGCAGTCGCTTACTACGATGTTGGCTTCCGTGGAGGCTATTGCCAGTGCTAAAGCAGCTTCCTCCGCCACCTCTGCCTTCCATGTTTTCACCGTCCCACTAACACTGCAGTCACCCTCTAGACTCGCAGCAACTATCGACATACTCTGTCCATTTGCGTACTCCGCCGCGTCCACATAGACCACGTCCCTGGCATCACGGAATCTTTTGTGGAGAGCTCTGGCTCGTGCGTTTCTTCGATCTTGGTGAAACTCCGGGTGCATGTTTCTGGGGAGTGGGGGTATTGATAGATGTTCCCTTATTTTCCTTGGGATGTCTCTCCGCACTCCGTGCTGTGCTTCGTAGTTTATTCCGATGTCATCTAAGATGTGTCTCCCCGTCAAACTCTGCGTAAGCCTTTCATACTGCGCTACTCTCTGTGCCTCAATAAGTTCGTCTAATGTATTGTGCACGCCGAGCGCCAAGAATTTCTCGTTTGACGTATTTGCCGGAAGTCCCAAGGCTTGCTTATAGGCCCTTCTAATAATGCAGTCTATCTTGGCTTTCTCCGCAGCGTAGAGCTTGAGGTAAGGAACCACATATACAATACGACTGATTACGAATGTTTCTATTAATCGGATGAGATTGTGCTCTTTCATGCCATAGTGCCTGTTGGATATCCGCTTTATTAGTCTGAATGTTTGTTGAACACTATTGTCAAGTAGTCTAATGGTTTCTCCGTTATGGCCGTTTTCGGATATGCGGAGTCCCAGTATTCTCAGGCTCTCCACTATCGGTATTGTGGTGCCTTCTACTGTGACCACAATGCCCGGCCTTTCCCTAATGCTTTTTCGACCGCGGCATGTGGGCCTATAGAGCAGAAGTTCTGATTTTTGCGAGGAGCATCTCAGTCCCTTGTCTTTGATGTAGTCTTCTACCGTGTTTACTGCGGTTTGAAGGATCTCTTCCACATGCCCATCGCTTCCACCCGCCACCCAAAGGGTGATGTCGTCCGCGTAGAGGCTGTGTCCGAGTCCTTCTATCTTTTCGAGTCTCGCAGGAAGACCAATCATTGCCACGTTGAATAGAAAGGGAGATAGGACTGAACCCTGCGGGGTACCCCTATTACCTAGCTTGAGTGCGTCCGATTTGGATTCTCCAATTGAAATCTTTGCGGTACGATCTGTCAAGAAGTCTTTGATGTACGCGTATGTTTTACGTCCTACATCCAGTTTTTGGAGATTTTGTAGTATGGCCTTGTGCGTGACGGTGTCAAAGGCCTTAGTTAGATCGAGACCTAGTATGGCCTTAGTGTCTAGACGTTTCTCACCCGCATCTATGATCTGATGTTTTAGTTTGAGCATAATATCCTGCGTCGATAACTTTGGTCGAAATCCAACCATGGTATGTGGGTAAAGTCCTCCATCATCCATGTATCTCGTGAGACGTGTGAGAACCACATGTTCCATGAGTTTACCGACGCAGGATGTCAGGGATATGGGCCTTAAGTTCGTCAGTTGTGGTTTCTTTCCAGACTTTGGTATAAAAATAATTTGGGCTGATTTCCATTGACTTGGAATGCTGCCTTGCTCCCAGCAGTTATTCATGTAGTCCGTGAGAGCTCGGATGGATACATCGTCGAGGTTTCTAAGTGTTTTGTTACTTATCCCATCAGGTCCTGGTGCAGATTTCGAGTTGAGCCTGGTCAGTTCATATCTGACTTCTGCCTCCGTAATAGGGGTATCAAGATCTGGATTCTCGTTACCTAGGTAATCCGGAAGTACTTCTCTATCCGCATCTCCAACGTACATCTTTTGGAGCTCTCGGAAGAGCTCTTCTTCTGTGCCGTTGTAGCTGTGTATAACCTTCTGTAGATTGTGTCTTTGTATGGTTTTTGTACTTCCGGGGTCCAAGAGGCATCGGAGAATGTTCCAGGTCTTGGACATTCCTATCTGCCTTTCCATCAAGTCGCACGTGGCTTCCCACTTCTGTTGGGTTAACCTATTTGCATATATCTCGATTTCCTTGTTTAATTCCACAATTCTCTTCCTTAATTTCCGATTATGTTTTTGCTTTTTCCATCTTTTCAGCATGCTACCTTTCGCTTCCCACATGTGCAATAATCTGCTATCCATCTCCTCTATACCTGCCTCCTCTGGAACAGTTTTGGTAGCTCGTTTAATGTTTTCTTGCAGTTTCTCTGCCCATTTCTCTATGTCCGTTATAGTGTCTTCCGCATCATCTTGTCGGATTTTGCGGAAAGAGTCCCATTCTACTAGCTTCAGTTCTCTCCCCCTCTTTTTCCTTGGGCCTGCTTGTACCGTTGTGACGACGATGTAGTGGTCACTACCTAAGCTTTCCTGCATGTTTGTCCATTGAGAAATTGCTACATTCTTCGTAAATGTGAGATCTGGTGTCGTGTCATTGGTTACGCTGTTTCCTATTCTGGTTGGTGCCTGAGGGTCAGTTATGAGCGTTAGGCCTTCGTGCTGAGCGTCTGCCCACAGGCTTCGGCCCTTAATGTTCTCTATGCTGTATCCCCAAGCCGCGTGTGGCGCGTTAAAATCGCCGACCACGACTAGTGCCTGCTTGTGCGCTACGCTCAACACTTTGCGGAAGAGTGGGCCGAATTTGGGCTTGTGCCGGGGTGGACTATATATGTTCAGAATAAATAGACTTCCCTCTTCTTTACGGGAGGGGATTATTTCAATCAGGACGTGGTCTATGCCGCGCACACCGGTATCGTGCTCGACAGCCGAGAGGTTTCGGTGTATGAGCGTCGTGACGGTTGCCTTCTCGCCGGAAGCACTATACGATTTATACCCCGATAATTTTGCGATCCCCCCGGTTTCCTGCAGGGCGATGACATCTGGCGCCTCCTTACTTGTTATGAACTGCTGCAGGTTTCCTCGCTTGCGACGATACCCGCGGCAGTTCCATTGCCAAATCGCGTATTGGTTACGCGGCGCCATGTTGATTTATCTGTTCTTCCCCGGTGGCCTTGCTATTTTCTACCGCATTCGGCCTGCTATACGGCTTGCTTTTAACCGGTCCTGCGCCTGCTGGCCTAATATCCTTTGGTGTGCTTTCTAGTGCCGCTACTCTATTCTCTAATCCATCGAATCGTTGTTTAATCTCTACATACATGTTTGTGATTTGTTGCTGTAACCCATCGAACATTCCTTTAAACGTTCCCATAACCTCGCTGATTGCAAAGACGCTCTTTTCTTCAGCCGTTTCTTGCGCCCTCCTTTTGTGTGGTGGTGCTTCTCCGTTCGTTTGCGTGGGAACGGGCGTTGGAGCCCGACTCCGCGTCGACGTCGTACTGGCGGAGGGTGCGTTGCCATTCTTTTCTTGCTGAAGCTTCGCGTTTTCTGCCCTAAGCTGCTTGATCTCATCTTTAAGCATTGCATTCTCTCGGGTAATCTGTGGTAAAAATTAATCTGAAATAGTTCAGTACGCCATGCCTCACAACCATTTACGGTTTCAAAACCCCACACTTCTTTTCCTTTATTTTTTTTTCCTTTCTTGTTTTGCATCTATAGTTCACAACTTTCGGTATTGACCAATGAAAGATGATAAAAGCCAAGCAGTAAATGCCGAAGATTCCAAATTTGCAAATTCGGATTGCACTGGTAAGTGCCCAATTGAAAATTTTTATTTCCGCTCAACACGGGACACCGTCAGGATGTCTGCCCAAGACCATTGCCAGCCTTCTGCTCCAAATGTAGCAAAACCGATCAACTTCCCGACCACGAGTGCAAACCCGCATGTAAGTTATGCAGAGAAGGGCATGAAACCGCAAGCAATTATTGCAAGAAAAGACTGAAACCGAACCCGCCGCCATTCAATATACGACAGCAACGCATGGACAGGCTCAAAGTGAGAGACAGTCGCTGGAGCTCAGGCGGTGAAGAATTCCCGGAATTAGGACGCTCAACCACCAGTTTCAACTGCAGTGCTGGCAGCCCCACCAAACGAACTATATCTAGATCTATACTCCAATCGCCCTCCCGATCACGCTCACGGACACACTCGCCCAAACACGTGAGCTGCTCGGACGTGGTAAGCGGATCGAGCGAATCGAGAACCACGAGCAGCTCCAAATTCTTGTCGGCCGAAACTGCGGCCCTTCAGACTCAAAAAATAGGCTGCAAATTCAACAAAACACGTTGCATATTCAAAACAGTCAACTACAATGTCAACAGGCTGACACAATACCGACAGAAACAGCGAGACACCATAAACAGGCTTCTACAGAAGGGCGAGGAGCAAACGGATCTCATTGACAAGCTGCAACTGAAATGTATGAGATTCCAAGAGAACATTTTACAGCCGCGACTCTCCCTTCGCAACGCAGATGTGGAATCCGTAACTGCAGACACAAGATTCCAAATCCTCCAAGAAACTCACATGAAAAGCACCCACGCCACATTTGAGAAAATCGTCCAGGTAGCAATAGAAAACTTCGCTGCAAGTATAGCCAATAAGATTACCACGATAGACGCCAATGTCGGTGGACTTGCAGCGCAGCAAAACAATTTCATATCTCGCGTGAAGAAGACCTACGTAACAAAACATCGCCACAACACCTCACTAAACGACATTCCGCCCGACAGAAAACGGGCACACGCAAACGGCCAAAGTACATCTCGTTCAGTTTCACCTACCCGCGAGCGCCGGCAGGGAATACAACCAACCGAAGATGGCGGCCCCTAATCTTAGAACTACAAATGCGCCCTCGACTCTCCACATATGGCAGTGGAAGTGTCGTTCTTATCGAGCACGGCATGCTACCTTACCAATTTTCAAACAAGACCCACCGGACCTCATAGCGCAGCAAGAATCAAGTAGACAAAACGTCCGGCTACAAGGGTACAATGCCCAGGCACAAAAGAAACGTACGGTTATTCTCACCAAGAAGAATCTCACTGTACAGGAATTGGAACCAATCAACACACCGATCGAACTCTCCTTAATAGAAATCATACTGGAGAGGAAATCGCACAAGAGCCTTTTCACAGTGAGTGTGTACAGCCCTCCCTGAGACCACCTTTCAGACGTCAACTACCTTGCCCGAGAAATTAGGAAATGCCCCGATGGTCATTAAGTATTTATAGTAGGGGACTTCAACGCCTCACACACGGCCTGGGGATACCAGACCACCACCATGAAAGGAGCCCGAGTACACGACACTGCACAACCGCACAAACTCACCATATGGAGAGACCCGCTCCAAACCACAAGAATAGGAAAGTGTATCTACAGACACAAACCCAGAACTCACCTACACACTAAACATGCCCTCGGCAGAATGGAGCCGACTGCCAGGACCCTGGACAGCGATCAACACATCATCCAACTAACCGTGGCTCACACTCGCAAGCCCGCTAGGGTTGGAACAACCCTGATAACAGAGTGGAAGTCATTCAGAGGCATGCTAAATGTCGAGACCACCATTGAGAACATAGATTACTGGTTCAAGAAAGTCCTCGACAAGGCGGAACGCCACACCAAAAGAATACAGCTGAATGAAGCAGCGCCTGCAGTCGACACGCACCTCCTCCATAGCTGGGAAGCCAGAAGAGTTCTTCTCAAGAGATGGAAGAGACAGAAGCTAAACAACAAATTAAAGAAGCGAATCGCCCTCCTCACCGAGCAAGGACAGGCACACGCCGAGAGATTAGGAAGACAGAACTAGAACGCATTTTGCGACACTGTACAGGGAGCCCTGAGCACAAAGACGGCGTGGCATCTCCTGCGCGCTCTTCGCGACAACGGCCCTACGAAGACGCAGCAGCGACAGCACTTCTGTAGGCTCGTGCCCGACCCCGCCGGGTCGGAAGAGAGCCTCTTCCGAGAAATTCAGAAGCTGTGCGGCGACCCACCCGTTATTACGGCGGCACACGACAAAGTCAACGGCGGGAAGCCGAACACCGAATTTGACCAACCCTCTAGACATGCTGAACTTTCTGCAGAACTATCGATGCTCACCAGACACACCAGCCTGGGAAAGTATCGGATCATCAACAAGCATCTCCGGAACTTTCCGCAGCAGGCTACCGCCGCCCTACTCCAGTACTTCAATGTTTCCTGGGAGAAAGGAGAGCTACCGGTTGCCTAGAAGTACTCGAAGATAATCATGATCCTCAAAGGAACTTGCGCCCAATTTCCCTTACCTCGTGCGTGTATATATTATGAGAACTTTTTGAGCATATGATACACGACCGGTTAACCTCTTAACTCGAAGGCAACGGATATTTTCCGAACACGGAAAATATGTTCGGTTTCAGGCAGAACCTGTCAACGCACGATGTCTTCCTTCTACTCACGGAAGATCTCATCAACCACCTGAGCACTAGATGCAAATCATCGACCTTAGCCGTCGACGTGAAGGGAGTTTTTGACAACAGTCACGAAGCTATCCTATGCAACCTCGAAAACCTGGGCTGCGGATCTAACACGTACGACTATGTCAGGAATTTCCTCACAGACCGCACGGCCACTGTTGGAATATACAATGTGCGCAGTGACAACTTCCGACTATCGAACAAAGGCACCCCGCAATGTTCGGTCATGTCGATGTTGCTCTTGAATGGCGCCATACCAGACCTACGACACGCTTTTTATGCAGATTACATCACGTTATGGACAAGGGCGCCAACACCGGAAAGCAATAAATACGCCTACAGGAAGCAGTACATACCATCGAAAGCTACTTGCACAAATGCGGCTTCCGCTGTGCTCCCGACAAGTCGAAACACCTCGTCCTCAAGTCGAGAACGAGAGGCAGACCACCCGGCTACGATGAACCCAATCCCTATGTCGCGCTCAATGGAACGCCCATCCCAAAAGTTGAAACACTATGAGTTCTAGCTCCACACACTACAGCGAACGCTATCACTACTCAAGTATCTCGTCAGGAGAGTTGCAAGCCATAGAAGCGGACTTAAAGAACAAGATACGCATGATGCAAGCACTCCTCACCAGTCGAATACGGCACGCCCTACCTCACACTGAAGAACTCAGAGGTAGAAATACTTAACATTCAAATACGCAAGACCATCAGAATTGCCCTAGGGCTACCATCCACGACTTCGACTACGAGACTTCTCAAGATAGGCGTACACAACACCTGGCAAGAACTAGCTGAAGCTCATAAAGCCAGTCAATTAGAACGACTGAAGCTCACGCCCACCGGAAGATCAGTTCTGCAACGGCTGAGCTACTGTGAAACCTATAGCGACCACGGAACGAAAAGAAAGAATTCCTCCAAACATCCTCGAATCTCTGTGCATAGGACCGATGCCACGTAACATGCACCCTCCGTACCGCAAGGAAAGAAGACAAGCCCGAATGGATGCCCTACGGCGAAGACACAGGCGAGGCCCGGACGCCAGATACACCGATGAAGTCAAATACCCGCAGAGAAACGCTTACGCCCTGAGCGTCGTAGATTCTCAGGGCAGAAAGCTATCGTCTGCCACAGTCTTCGCACAAAACCCTGAGACTGCAGAAGAGACGGCGATCGCCTTAGCAACTACCACGTGCGTGGACGCAGCTGTCGTCTTTTCGGATTCATAAGCAGCTGTCAGGAACTACGCTAATGGTCGCGTGTCGACAGAAGCACTAAAGATATTGAAGCACCGCAGCACTCCGATTCCCTACACATCAGTGGCACGGTTTCCTGGGCACGAGGGGCTGGAGGAGAACGAAGCGGCACACGCCGCGGCCTGAGGTCACACTTGCCGGGCTAACCCTTCCTACTCTTGAGATGCCCATTGTGTGTCAGCAGGGGCAGAGACTGTACCCATCACCTAGGTACTCAACGATCCTTCAACATCACATGCTGGAACGCAGGGTGTACCCACCACCTCACCCAAAGCTCAACAAAGAAGAAAGTACCACACCCAGAAAATAACCGAGTAACACTTACACCAATACTCATGCACAGACTCTACCCAACGCTACAAGGATACCACTGCCCAATCTGCGGCGTATCGGACACCTTGGTGCACCTGATCCTCGAGTGTCTATGGCATCTAGGCACAGACGCATCACCTTCACCGAAAGACTGTAACGCCAGACAAGAAAGCAAAGATCTCATCGAAACGTGATAGGCCAAGCTCGTCTCCGAGGACCTGGAACAACAACGACGCCTCGTCGCCAGAGCCAAGGAGGCAGTGAAGGCCATAGGGCTCCTGGAATGAGGAGACGGCCCACCTAGAGCACCCCGGGTACTGTTCCGAAAATAAACGTTCATTCTTCCTCTTCCTCCGCTCAACAACTGTGGAAGACAGGCAGGCGCACCTGCTAGAGCCGCCGACAACGGACTCGCGACCCCAAGCGAATGAAAAAGATACAAAAATATAATAAAAATTTGAGATATGCCCTTCACCAAAAGTAAACACTCTCTTTTGGCTTGTGATTCGCTTTGTGAACTGGAATTCGCCTGCGGTGTATTGCGACTTGAGTGTTTACTGCGTGTTCAGAAAAAAACAAGAAATAGATGACGGAAACTCTGAAGAAACAATATGGCAAAGTACATGTTCATGTACTGCGAGTTAAAGTTGATCCCACTTTCTAGAATATTAACTGTGGTGAATTATTCGTGTCCGTAGCATATAACTGCAGACCCTGTAACGGGATGTCGATCCTGTTGTTGTCGACGAATAAACCTGATGAATAGGTTAGGTTAGAAAATGACTACATTAACTTTGTTATTTTCAAATGCAGCATTGCGAGATCGAGAACGTAAGCGACAAACTTAACCGATGTATATTTTACATCTCCTCGCTTGACGCTACCTAGATTAATTAGAGGCTGACGTTGACATCGAACTGATCACTTAGGGAGACGACACTGCGGCATGCGGGAAGCAAGGGACAAAGTTTTCTGGTATTTTTTTTGCTGAGCTAGCGTAGGCACAGGCTAGTTTTGTTGTTCAGGTTTACTGCTGAAACATATTGACAGACGCGTATGTGTGCGGAGACGACGCAAGTGCTGATTGCCAGCTGAAGGTTCCTTTGTACACTTGACAAAATACAGAAAGGAGTCCGAGGCAATGTGCACAAGACAAAAAGCAACAATCATCGTTCTGCACGCTCGAAGCCTGTACTACAACAGGAAAGCTGAAGATGAGCTCATATCAGATTGTAATATGGGCAGTGTGTTTACGAAGTTGTGTGCGTGCAAGACCAAGAAAGCCTAAATCGACTTTTGTGTCCTGCAGTGAAACGCATTCGTGAGGAAACACCGTTCCAGCGAGTTCAGAAGGTCGCAGTTTCCCCTGAACTTCGAAGAGGCTGGAATGTACGGAAATAGCTTGCCGCCGGTGCAGCGAGCGTCCAAGAGTCAGTAAGAGAAGAGAGGGCCCATAGCACCTTTTCTTCGCGCTTTTCACTGCAGCTTTGAGCCTCAAACGATGTTAATACGAAGCTCCTGTGTTCGTGACACAGGTGTGGGCGTTTTCGGGACGGACATATTTCACGGCCTGCGGATATTCATGCATGACATCATGCTACAAGGTTTTACAGTGAAGCTTTCTTTGCCTCTTCCTTGGACTTTCCCACTGTTGCTGTTGTGTGCTGTTGCTGTCGCACACACCGCGTCGGGGGTTGATTCAGAGGCGCGAGTAAGAGAAAATGCGACGCGAGAAACTCGTTTTCACCCCACTGCGTCGAATGTCCACTAAACCCTGTGAAGCTCCCTAGCCGTCGCCTCATTAGCCGCTTGACAGCTGAAATTATCCGTGACCCCCCTCAAAAGCATTGCAGAAACTGCAGCGCTTCCCTCTCTACTAACGTGCGAGGCCAGAGGGGACGCAGATAGAACTTTAGAGAGGAGAAGAAGCAGAGGGAGGAGAAAAGGGCAGTTCCCATACAAGAGAGGTGACGTGAGAAGGCAAGGAAACTCCACTACTATACGACAGTGGTTGCGGGGACACTTTAAGTTCAAGGTACGGTACAGTATGTTGATGCTATTTCTGAAAAATAAACGCCATGCAAATATGTTTGGTGGGCAACTTAACTAGAAGCAGAGCCGCATTAATTAAAGCGCACTGCAAGGTGCAGGCGACACTACGGAAGCGGTCGACCGTCAAATCAACACTTCCGTGCCCGCCGCGTCAGCCTTCCGGCTATGGCATTGCTAGAGCTCGTGGATTTGATCCCAATCGCGGCAGCCACATTTCGACAAGGGCGAAATAGAAGACGCCCATGCCCTTAGATTTTGGGACACGTTAAAGGACATCACGGTGTCAAAATTAATCCAGAGTCCGCCATTACGGCGTGCCTCATAATCCGAGTGTGATTTTGGCACGTACAGCCCTGTAATCCAATTCAAGTTTAATATTTCTGCCATAATGTGATGTGCCATGTGAGGCAATGACAACGCTCAATCCTCTCAGAGGTTATAAAATATGGCGCACAACAACACCTCAAGCAAACACCTCTCCCTGTGTGTTCTGTGTACTACGCAGGCAAACAGCAGTGGTGCACGCAAGGTAACGTGTAACATCAACTCACCAATGTTGAATAAATTAAGCTTTAGCCATCAACATCACCGCTAATTATGGTCAATCAAAGCATCCAACACGAAAAGCTTCGCTTACATCGATTCACACAGTGCATGGGATCTGCATAATTTTGAAACTATGGTTCTTGTGTTGTTGCTAAAATAGTGCAAGTGTCAATGTCAGTTAAAAAGCGCCAACCTGCACTAATACCTCGATGCTCTAGGCCAGTATCCTCGAGTATGAGATAAACCCTCATGACACAGCATAGCATGTGGGGACCCCTTTGGAACGCCTCCTCCGGTTCACGCGCGACTTGGGCCATTCGCCCGCGCGATCGCTAGGGACACGTAGTTCCAGGCGTGTTTTGGATAGCGTATGTTCCCCGCGGCCGCTGGCGCGACGCGGAGCCTGCTGCTTGCGCGCGCGGCTTACGTTACGCCGTGCGCCGCGCAGTAGGAACAGTGCCTGAGGTGCGGCCCCTCCCGTCCTCTCTTCGGCTTTTCTCTCCTTCAGCATCGGAGGTACGCGGGGACGCCTTCGTCCGACAGACTGACTTGCCGTGCTCTTGGCTGCCGGACGTGCGGACCCACTTGGTTCCGCGCCCTCTGAGCAAGGTGTTTGTGGCGAACCTGCTCGAAAGAGCCGGTGTGGCGGAGCAGACTTCCCGGGAGCTTTCATCTGTAGTTTGCGACTGCCACCCTAGTGCCGTACTGCTGTATTGTACGCGCATTTTGTAGATAACAGGGAATAAATACCCATTCGTTTGTACCACGGCGGGAGTCGTCTCCACGCCTTGCCGGTGAGTCAGCCAATCCGCCGCGGCGCCCCTTTGCGTGCGCTGCGGTGTGGGGACGAGCTACGTGTCTCCTTAGACCTTAGCTAGCCGGGTCCGGGCACGTTAGCGTGTACGCCCACAAGGAACATGTCATAACATATAAATATATTTAGCTTCATGATGTACATACGATAGAATGGAGGTAGAAGAATCAACAAAGTAGCAATTGTTAAAACATGCTCTCAGAATTAGGCTTTTTATTACGACAGTAATTATATGAACACTCTAGGCGAAATTTCACCGTCGCCGTCACCGTAAGATTTCGTACAAAGTTCAGCTGCGATAAGATCGCGCCTTGCGCGCAGTTTACTGTGGGTGCGAGGGAAAGTGTGCGAGAGTGAGCCGAGAAGGATGGTAGCTTTATGTTCGCCGTCCTCTCACCTGCTACGCGCGCTAAGGCAAGAAGGGAGGTGGGTAGGTGAGCATGCATCTCTTCCACTGCCCCGGTTGTGGCTGCGCATAGCTGTCCGCGCGGCTGAGCGCATACGCGGGCCCCGCGCCGCATCTTGGAGATAATATGCGGTGGGTGCATTTCGTATTAGACAACTACACGAAGTAAGATTCCTGTGAAGTAAGATTCGTGTGTATTGATAGCGGTTGCTATCGCTATCAATGCTTCGCCTTTCGAGCGCAATTCTGTTACAGTCTGTAATGCTCGTATATATTGCATATAACAAGCTAGTTTGCTTTTGCTGCTTGGCAGTAGTTCGCTCTATTTATGCTTCTGTTCTATGCTCGCGTGGATAAACATGAAGGCTTGCTTGCTCGCTAGCTCTATATATTATGGCACGTATCCACTATGGGGAATTGGCCAAGCAGCCGGCGGTTAAAAGGGGGTCGGGGGGGGGGGGGGACGCTTCACAACTACTCATAGCACAGTCTCTTTCTTTTAGAGCGAAGCTGCCTGTGGCTAGAAACTGGAAAAATATCCCCCCCCCCCCCTGAGACGCTGACAAAAACAAATCATCATGTGGGCCAATCCTGATGACTGTGCAGAAAGGGTCCAAGTTCAATAGCACTACCCCTGTCGGCTCGGGGAGCTGTAACACGCCCTTGAACTACCGTTGTCACACGTGGGACCTAAGAGTTCCCAGGCATAAAGGTAAGACGCTTTACAGCGAAGCTGTACATCACTAGGTTCTGATGAAAAATGTGTCCGTGGGCAAGAGCCGTGTAGAAACAAAAATATATATATATATATTATCGTCCAACTGTTTCCGCGTGATGTTATCAGTCGCGGCGGTCGCTCTAAATGTTATCATGTTATCGACCATGTTGTGACGCATGACCTTCATGGCCATATTTAAAACGTGAGATGGCGGCACTCCTTCGCTCCTATTGGAAGGTCGAAAATTATAATAAAACGCAATAGTGTACCCACCAATCATCGACATTAGCGTTGACCTAACGCGTACCGACAACAAGTGGATTGTATCCTTCCTGTTGGAACGGTTTGGAATTGAGTGCTGCATGGACGTCAATGCGATGACCACGCGTCATCGGTCGTGCTTAGGATTAACCTATGGCAAGAATGTGTCTAGCATAGCAGTACAACCGATTGAGGTGTACGACAGCGATGACAAAGCTATGGTCATTACGGTAATGAAATGAGACAAAAGATATACGATAACAACCCCGAAGTTACGTGTATGTGTATTTGTTCAATCAATATAGCAATAAGCATATAAATTAATATAGTAGTCAATATAGTCATCCAACACAGTTTCGCTGATTATCATTCTTCACAGAGTAGAAGGGCACTAAATTTTTTCTTCCTAGCGAAGTGCACTGCGGAATAAGAAAGAAGTGAGAAGGCTGTGCAAAAAAAAAAATCTCAACAAAATTCACGGGAAGAAATAAAGCTACAGCCTTAAAGTGGCCCTGAAACACTTTTTAAACATGGTGAGAAAACATAGCCGATCTGTCGTGGAGGCGGCTGTGAACATGTGAGCCAAATGTAACCACACTGCATGCAGTATTTCATTTACAGTTTCGTCACGAAAACAGCGAAAAAACGCTTGCTCTCGCTTCCGCAATGCCGTCATGCAGCGTCATCGAAAGCAGCAGGCCCAACAACGCTAGTGGCTGATTTCGAGATCGACAGAGCATTCTCAGTAACACATAATTGCTAATTTTGAGTTAAATAAATAAAAAATATATGTCTGTCATCTTAAAAATACAGGAAAAGATAATTTCATCTTTTAACTGCGCGTAGCTGCGTCTGCTGTGCGTGGCCTCTGATATAGCGGCGACGTGTTGCACAGCGCTGTCTAACGCTGCCGCCACGGGGAGCCGCCACGAGCCTTTTCACCGCCGCGACACTCAATGCTTGACCGGTGCATTGACTCCCTTGGCTTATCCGCTGTGTAACTTCCAGCGCGTTAGCGGAGGCAGAAAGAGAGAGAAAGTAAAGTATTGGTGCGATAACTTCACTTATAGTTGAAGGATTCGAAAAATGTTTGTGGCATGAGATTCGCGAGACGACGTTCTTAATGGTGAGGCCATCCTAATTAGTTAGTGTTTCAGGGCCTCCTTAAATTATGGCTTATATATACGCATTCTTTCTCGACTATTCATTTAGTTTTGCTTTAACTGATCGTCATATACATTTAAATTCTGGAAAAAAAATAGTGATAAGCATTCAGAGTGCCGTAAATAATTTGATACAATACCTTTTCTATACAGCCAGTTTCGGTTTTGTTACTAGTGTCTTGTGACGTGATGACGCAGTATATAGTCACGTGCGAGCAAGACATTGCGACCTTTTGACACTGTCTTTGTCTCGCCCGTTCCCCTAATATGCTGAAACTCGTTGCGAGGGCCCACGAAGCAGCATAAACGGGCGACTGAGCTAGCCGGAGCGAGTGTGAAAACGTCGCATTGTCCTGCTCCCACGTGAACGCATACTGCATCATCACTGAAACTGGCTGTAGAAAAGCTGCTGTATTATTTAGGGCGTTATGAGTATTTGACATTACTTTTCTGGCGCTTTGAGACACCGGACCATCATTTCAAGCAAGAGAAAAGGCCCGAAAAGCGTCGCGTCAATACCACACCAAAATGAAATTGAAGGCTAACATTAAATCAGATTAATATTCTTTCAAGGCTTTATCTTCGCTAAATTCAAGGTAATAGGTTGTTCATTAGAGTAGAAAGCGACTGTTCAAGTTTCTTTTTTTTTTCCCAGCCGAAACCCCAGCGCCAGTACGTCAGTGTGATGTCACATCACACTGACGTTATACTGGCGCTGGGATTTCGGCGGGGAAAGCGAAGTGTGGCGCGACTGCCTCGCTAATCGGGAGATCGCGAGAAGCAGCGAATGGGTGACGCGTGGGCGCGATTCACAACAGCCGCTGCAGAAAGACTTCCGCTCATGCAGCGCTTTGTTTCCATATATGGTATCGGTGACGTCGTCGGTGAACAGACAAGGCGCGCTACTCTGGCGCGATCTCGTATCCACCGTCGCCACGAAGCCTGTCTTGCGCGGCAGTATGCTTTTCTCTCACGCTTTCGACATACTCTCCTCCTCCGCTTTCCTCCTCGCGCTCTCTTCGTTGTCACCGTCTTTAATCCCCACTGCCATCCGCGTTCGTTCTTTGATCCTTCGCTATGCTCGTTCGCTCGGTTACGAGGACGCTGAGGGGCGACGCAGACGCTCGTCGCAGGGACGGGTGCCTAATCCGCTCTAAAAAGAAGCGGAAGTCACACCACAACACATCGCACAGTCACACGCAGAGCACGAGCCTTACACACGAGTCCAGTCCCCTGGTTGACGAGAGCCTCGTATAGAGTTGAAGCACGACCTTTCGGAAACAAGATACCATTAAACGCTGTCTATATAAGAAAATCGTCAGAGTGCGAGCCAGTGTTCTCATGCAATTATATAAATCATACACGTACGCTTCTGCAAAATGTCTGTTATACCAGTATCACACGGGCACTTTTGAACGCGATCGATGCCAATCATGCTCGGACGGACGGACAAACGGACGGACGGACGGATGGATGGATGGATGGATGGATGGATGGATGGATGGATGGATGGATGGATGGATGGATGGATGGATGGATGGATGGATGGATGGATGGATGGATGGATGGACGGACGGACGGATAGACGGATGGACGGATGGATGGATGGATGGATGGATGGATGGATGGATGGATGGATGGATGGATGGATGGATGGATGGATGGATGGATGGATGGATGGATGGATGGATGGATGGATGGATGGATGGATGGATGGATGGATGGATGCCATGGGGGTCCCCTTTGAAACGAGGAGGATTGCTCCACCAAGCTATTTTTCTTATTTTGTGTGACGTCTTCTTTTTTTTATCGCTATCGAGGGTGCATTTGCATTTCGTCTGGCTGAAATATTAGTTCGTGATAGTTCTCTTATTTTTCCCTAAGTTAACTAAATTTAAAATAGTATGTTCCTGCACTCTAAGAACAGTTTACACCCTTTGGCTTGCCCCTTCTGCCACACAAAAATAATCGTCATCTGCCTTGATGCGTTTCCTTTCTTTATCGCTGCGAGCCCGGAACTTTCCAGTAACGAACGGCACGCGCGTTATCAGCATAGAACAGTTTACACCCTTTGGAGTGCCTCTTCTGATAACGCGCGTGCCGTTCGTCACTGGAAAGTTCCGGGCTTGCAGCGATAAAGAAAGGAAACGCATCAAGGCAGATGACGATTATTTTTGTGTGGCAGAAGGGGCAAGCCAAAGGGTGTAAACTGTTCTTAGAGTGTGCATAAGTGATCCCAGCTGTCGCGCGTCTTCGCCTGCTCTACATGCTTAAAAACAGGTGATCCCTGTTATGCCTTAAGTTTTTGGTTATTCTGCGCGGCCGTAGGCGCATAATGTTTATGCCCGATACATGTACAGTTACATTTTCTTCCAAGGCAAATTTTTCAGCCGTGAATTCACCTTGACGGCTTTTAAATAAAACCGGCAGTAGCTCTATAAATGAGAAAGTGTCAAACAAAAAGGCATTCACAGAACGCGTCAACATTTGAAACTATAGCCGAATCCTAAGCGCTGTCAACTAATAACGACTCTGCGCTCGGTCCACGGACACCACATGCAACATATCGCGTGGATAACACCTTTTCGGGTTACCGTTCTCCTATGCCATAAACAAAGACAGGCACTGTTACACGGCTAGGGCCTTACGTTCTGCCCCGTCCTCGTACCTAGTCCAGAAACCATCACTGTGAGCGAGTGCTGTCACGGCTGCTGACAGTTCAGACGTCGAAAGCCGTTTAGACGCTGTTACGAGAAATGCGATCCTGACGCCTATTTGTTCGTACCGAAACAAACGCGGGCCGGCTGCTCGGTCTCTGAGTGATGGGAAAACAACGGCAGCGAAGGAGCAGGCCAGGTGAGTTGTCCCGGCCATAGATGAAAGAGGCGGACGTTCTATCGACCGACGCGTACTCGCCGAGACGGCAATCGGCTCGCGACCGGATAGGTAGCGGTGCCTTGGCTATACGATAGCTGTACTTCGTCACGCTCCAGTTCCGTGCAGCACAAGCGAGGCTGACAATGCATGACACAATGGTGCTTGTGTCGTTGTGTCGTTGTGTCATGAAAGTCATAAACATTAGTACTTAAGAAGAAAAACGTAATAAATGATATTGTTATGGTTAATGTTAAACCGGCTTTATTTTAAGGGACGAGATTGATGGTGATGTCAAGATGGCGTCCCGAGGCTGCACACGCTAACGTCTTCTTCCTCTTCTGCTCGCCCGGTTCATGCCGTAGCAATATGTTCCCACAAGAAACTCTAGTGGAATTTCGGCCTGGGTTACCTGAGTCATATACTTCAAGTGATCACGATCAGAAATAAAAGCCACGTGATCGCGATCACGTGATTAATGCTTATATTTGATATCCAATTCTTCTTCTAAACAAATTTAGTTTCAAGTTTCAGCCCATTATGCCGTATGTGTTCTTCATCCCCGTCTTTCTAGCGCCATTGATTTCCTTAGAAAAAAAAAACTGCTCTTCGCCTGCACGCAAGCATTACGAAATCGACTTCTTCCTAGTCTGTTCTTTTTTTTTTATACCCGTCAAATTGTTCTCGAGAGTTTTGCGTTGTCCACGTCAAGCTCCGCATTCGATGGATGCCATGCTGCGCCAGCTGCACGCAACAACGCACCAGGCGTACCAGTGGAACACGAACTACAGAAGCTCCTTTTGATGGAATGGTCTCGTGGTACCACTACCAAGCATTCCCGTCCGTAATTAGCAGACGGCCATTTCGTGCAATATGAAAAGAAGTGCCGCTCTTGTCGGCATCACGTACGCCTAGATGATCATCAAGTTATGCTTTGCTGACAATGTGCGGTTTCCTTGCAGGATGATATATCGCGGGCAGATCGGGAAGCACTAGCAGCACAAATGTTTCATTCTCGCTTACAAATCAGCCTATTTGCTGCAGGCGCAATGAGCGCTTCCGCGAAGCCTTCTGTCCGAGGACCTCGCCCGTTCGAGAAGTTCTGGCAAAAATGCAAGGCACTACCCTGAGCAAAACCTTTAAGCAGACCAGGGATTCCGCAACAGTGCGAATTTTCTTCACCGTTTATGAGTTTGACTTGAAACCGAGGACTGCGCTCCCAACTTGGCACTTCGAACTTTGCGGTGTCAATTTAAGTTTTTGCGTCTCAATTACGAATACATTCAGGTCTTTGGCGACCCTTTGATTCGTATGCTTTTGCTCAAGGGTATACGTGCTTAAGCACGTGGAAGACCCATGCATGTAGTTTAAGCAGCGCGCTATCATTATTTCCTGCCATAAGTCTGTATCAGCCGCTGTAAAAGAAAATCAAATACACGGGCTTTAGGTGCCAATGTGATTATGACGCACGCCGCAGTGGGGGACTCCGGAAATTTCGACCACCTGGGGGCCTTTAACGTCTCCCCAATGCACGGGCGTCATTGCATTTCGCCCCCGTCGAAATGCGGCACCAGCCGCTGCAGTCTGAACTCTCTGAGACAATCATACCTCCCTA
The DNA here is from genome assembly GCF_038994185.2 of Dermacentor albipictus. NCBI lineage: Eukaryota > Metazoa > Arthropoda > Arachnida > Ixodida > Ixodidae > Dermacentor > Dermacentor albipictus. Next base: position 16,668,900 of record NC_091823.1, read on the forward strand.
AAGGTGCCCGGACTGCGGAAAAAGTACGTTTACTCAATCAGCACCATTGGGATGGAGCCATATGTGGTAATGCTTTGAAAAAAAATTAATTATGGGGTTTTACGTGCCAAAACCACTTTATGATTATGAGGCACGCCGTAGTGGAGGAATCCGGAAATTTAGACCACCTGGGGTTCTTTAACGTGCACCAAAATCTAAGTACACGGCTGGTTTCGCATTTCGCCCCCATCGAAATGCAGCCGCCGCGGCCGGGATTCGATCCCGCCATGTCGAGCTCAGCAGCCCAACACCAAATGTTTTGAAGCGCAACAGAGGGCGCGCCAGTTTTTATTAAAAAGAGACTTATTGCACGTTCGACCGAGGGGTGGCACGAAGTTTATCTCGTATATTCACAAACCATGGCTGTCATGTTCCGTGCATTTTCCTGTCTTGCGAAAGTCGCGAAATGTTATAAAAATTAAGAAATGTAGATTGGGGGAGACATTAGCAGTGCTAGGAGCATGATGTAGGAAGAAAAAGAAAAGACTACATACAATACACATTGGGATCTAGTGAAGAAATACATTTTAGAATACACGCTTTTGTTAGTAAATTTGGTCTCTCTAATAAATCTTCCTGGCGTTCACCCGTACAGGTCGTTTTGGGCGTGTATCAACTGCCAAAGTTGCTCAGGTTCTCTCAGGCGTTTCTAGCTCGAAAGAAAGACGCCTTGATGTTTTCGTAATTCCACGATAAATTCACGTTAAAGTACAATTACTGGCACCACTGAGGACAAGTTAACGTACCTTAATATAAGGCTCGTCGTAAATATCTAATTTCGTATCACACACCCACCCACCAAACTACGCAAAGAAGCACAGCCGTAGACAAAAACGTTGCTGGGAAACATGCAATCTCGCAAAAAGGGCTTTTTCTCTAGTAGCTCTTGTAACGCGACCGCATTGACGCTACGGCGCAAGAAAAAAATAATTCATTAATTTTCTTAAAGATTACATTTATCGACACGTTTCATAAAGCAATGATTTTAATGTGAAGTGCTTTAGTTATATTTAACGTGTTTGACAAGCTTGACAAGAGAAATAGAGGGAAGAAGCTCTTTAATGAAAACTGAAGAGGTTTGCCTGAGCTTAAGGAGAGGCCTAACTTCAGCTGAATGCAATAAAAGATTAAATGACATATACAGAACATACGACATTTAGCACACACGTGACACACACGTCACACAACATCCAGAATTAAAGCATCTCGTTGAGACATGCAGTGTCTCGCAGAAAAGTTAAGGGCACCTTTATTGCGTGGGACGATCAGGCGCCAGTAGTGCACGTTGTGTAAGTGCATTTAGTGCATCAAATTACGACGGTCCTTCGGAATGCAGAGAGGCTGCAATTGCGGAATTAGTGTGCAATGTCCTTTCTGCATTGCCCGCCGGCCACAATGGCGATTCCGCCCGCCTAATTTTACGCAAGAAGGATTTTGTACAACAACCTTGGTAGATTTTATGTTTAGCTATTCGCTCACGGTTCAGTGTTGTCCTGCCTTCACCCCTACACGTAAGAGCCGGCACCTTGCGTATGAGGCGTAGCTCGATCGCCTGCTCCTCCAACGGCTCTTCGCAGGACGCTTTGACGGTCCTTTGAACCGGACTCGCACAACTAGAATCGAGTAAAGCCTGCCGTCGTCTTGTTTACGTATGCAATTACTTCTAGAGCGCGACGCCCAGGCTTAGGTGGCATCGACACTGTTTGGCAGCCTGTATCTACCTAAAGCACTCTTACGTAATGCATCTGAGGAAATATCGAAAGAAGTGGTGCTGCTTTTAACTGCATTCGAACGCGGCCATGTTGACGAGTGGCGGAGGTAAACAACTTTTGTATAAACATTCAGTGCCAGTAAACAAATAGCGAGTCACGCCACTTACGACTGAAATGAAAGCCTCGTGATGCGAGCTACAGGAGGTGGAAGACGAGCACATGTACTGAGGAGATCCTGGAATTTGTGCCGCTATATCATGGAACGGGCTCGCGCACGGCATGGGTAATTGGAGATACCTGAGAGGCCCTTGTACCGCAGTGGGCCCAATTAACTAAATGAATATAATGACGAAGTATCGCCTGTACCAAAAAAATTTGGGGGGGCATGCGTCAGAGGATGGTAGAAGGGAAGAAAAGAAACCGGGAGAAATTGTAATGCGAGGATCTTGAAGCCTAGCTATAAAAATAAAAAGGAGGAATCGGCAAATGTGAACGATTGTATTGTTTTGCTTGCAGCGTTTGTGTTCAGGTGTTCAAGCGTGTTTCTGTTTATCATCCGATAGCACCAGAACGAGACCATTATTGTATCTTGTATTTCCTTATCTATGAGGCACAGTATGGCTCGATCTTGACGGAAACACCACGGCTGAGATATGACATGACGGCATCAAAGCTTGCATAGTGCCTACTTGACGTTTCCTATATGAGACCCTTCTTATATAGTAACAGGACTGACTAGTGTATATTTTTATTACAACGCAACACGAAGCCATCTTGTAAAACGAACACTGCTGTTGTTCCGCCAAGCACGAGCAGGACACCTCCAGGAGGTGCATCACCTGCTTTTGTCCTGACCAACGGGCAATGCCATGCTTCAGATTTCAAGTTTTGTTGAAATATTAGTATTTTTTGTCGGAAGAGTGAGAGAGACAGAAGAAAGGCTAAAGGCAGGGAGGTTAACCAGGAGGGAAAATTCGGTTTGCTACCCTACGCTGGGGAGAAAGAGGAGCGGGAGGTAGAGAGATAGGAAAGTAGTCATAGAGAAAGAAAGTAAGCACATGCACACAATCACAGCCGGTCACTATCACCAAATACTATAACCACACAGTAGTACTTGTAGCACTATAAACGTCAGTTGAGGCTACAGCGGCTTGTGCAAGTCTGTTGAAAATGTGTACAATACAGAAGGAGGCCATAAAGTAAGAACTGTCAGGGGACTGTCCTTTTTGTTAAATCATGACAATGAAACGCATTGCCCAAAAAATCAATAAATGAAATGAACATGCCGCAGTTCTTCTCTCCGTATAGCGAATTAGGTGCTCGATCTGTAAGTAAACCATTGTGCACAGGGAACTGCGAAAGTTTACGGACCTGGAGCCGAAAAATAAAACAACTGAATGTCTCCGAAACCTCGAAACGCAGCCTGGTATTGTGATTTCTATGCTGTACTAATATACGCAAACTTTATACATTGTGTTGTACAATTTTAATGATTGCGATCGCAAACCTGCTCGGGCATGCAACGTTTTCTCAGATCCCTGTGTCCGTAAAGTTTTGCCGTTGACAGAACTGTAGCGAAGAGGATTGCTCGGCGCTGCAGCTACGTCGCCAGTCTACGGGGAGGCGCGAGCTCGCGAGATTTCCTGGGTTCCTCTGGTTGAAAAACGCTGCAAACGCTTCCTTCTACTCTCGTGTCATGTCCTTTGCTCGCTTTAGATTTTGGTGGATGTGTTGGGTAAATTGACACGGCTGATGAGCATGGCGCAACGGTCTGAGATGATGGCGGTGTGAGAGCCTCGGCATACCTTAGTGGCGCGTTCACCTCGGCATAGGCAGCGGGAGTCGGCAACGGTGGAGCCTCACAGCAGAAAGCAAATCCGCGCAAACGTGCTCCTGTATGACATGGCGAAGGTCGGCAGGCAAAGTTGTCCGGCAGAGGACAGCAACGAAAGCTGACGAGCGACCTCACCACGGACGAGCTCCCTTACCTGCAAAGCAGTACATCAATATCAGGAGTGGTGGCCATGCTCGAGAGGGTTTCGTTGGACTCAGGTGGGCGCCGCGTGAGAAGATGCTGTCGACGAAACTCGTCGAAACACTGGCAAAGTTCAATACACCTGAGAAAGAGTGCCAGGGTATTTCGACAGCAGCATATGAAAGGCATCGTCGGAAATGCCCTTCATAATGTGACGAACCTTGTCCGCCTCCGCCATCGTTGCGTTGACACGGCGGCGGAGGTGGACGACGTCCTCTATGTAGCTGGTGAACGTTTCACCAGTGTGCTGTGGTCGGCTTTGTAGGCCTTGCTTGGCGCGAAGCTTGAGCACGCCAGAGAGGCTGGCCGAAAACTTATGTGACACTGGTATTGAAGCTGATCCACGTATGGATATCGGCTTTGTGGTTTATAAACCACCACTCGGCGACACCCGTTAAATGAAAGATCGCGTTGTTGAGCTTCAAGGGATCGTACCATTTGTTGGCAGTGCTCGCTCTTGAGTACAATTTCAGCCTATCTTCATCGTCTGTCTCATCGGTGCCACTGAAGAATTCAGGATCACGCTGACGCTGGGCACCGGCACATATAATCTAGCTGGTGAAACCGGTTAGGATGTCTGACTGGCGTCCTCAGGCATGATGGACGGCAGAGTCCTGCTGCGTAATCCTAGGGTATTCGAGAACCGCAGCAGCCTTCACCAAAATCTGAGAGTGCGGTTTGCGCATACGCAAGCCGCACCCTCACCAAAGCAGAGACAAATTATTCTGTTACGGAGAAGGAATGTTGGGCCATAATTTGGGCACTTGGTGAATTTCGACCAGACCTCTAGGTCGCCCCTTCGACGTAATCGCAGACCACCATGGGCTTTGTTGGCTGTCCATGTTGAAGGATCCCTCAGGTAGGTTAGCTCGCTAGGCTTTGCTGTTGCAAGATTTCGACGTACGTGTGGCCTAAAGGTCTAGCCGCCGCCACACCGATGCCGCCGCGCTTACCCGTTCACCCATGTCAACCGAAAACGCTGACGAAGTAGTTTCGTTCCCAGCGGGCTGCGACATGGCTTCGGAGCAACGCAAATATGCTTAATTTGACGCTCTCATCCGCTTCACTTCAAACCCGTCCACTTTACCTCCACCTTCTCCAGCTTAGCGCCGTCAAGCTTCTCACTTCGAAATTCGGGATGGCCTTTTCTGTCGCCGGAATTACGTCTCTGACATTTGCAAGTGGTTGCTGGTGATGCCTCGACATATTCGTGGTGAAATGTTGTGCCTTCCACACTGATCAACACTGTGCACATGCGGGTGTCTTCAAGACGTACACCCAGCTTATCTCCATGTTTTATTGGCGTGGCATGTACACCATTGTGTGCAAGTACATTCGATGGTGCCCTCAGTGCCAACGCCGCAAGGTTTTTGCTCAGCATGTCTCTGGTACACTGCAGCCAATTCCGTGCCCTGCCAGGCCCTTCGATCGCATTTGTATTGACCTGTATGGACCCCTTCTGAGCACGGCTTCCGGAAACCACTGGATAGTCGCCGCCATCGACCATTTGACGCGATACGTGGAAATAGCCGCTCTGCCTGCTGCCGCAGCTCGCGATATCGCATCTTTCCCCTGAAAAACTTTATTCTCCATCATGGCGCACCTCGCGAACTTTTGAGTGATAGAGAACGTGTGTTGTTCCCCCAAGTCGTAAACGCTCTCCTTGCTGAATGTCGCATCGTTCATCGCACCACCACCATCTACCATCCTCAAGCTAATGGTTTGACGGAAAGAGTTTACCGCAACCTTCGGCCGACATGCTTTCCAAATACGTCGCCTCTGATCACACTGATTGGGTCCTTATTTTGTCATTCGTCACGTACGCCTGCAACACTGCACCACAGGCGACCACAAACTTTTCGTCATTCTTCTTCTTGTATGACCGCGAACTTTCGACTACACTCGACACCATTCTTCCGTACAGACATGACTCACCCGAAAGTATGCCCATTTCTGAAGCCACCCACCACGCCGAGCAATGCCGTCAGCTCGCCCGTTCCTTTACAACTGTCGACCAGTGGCAAACAAAAAAATCGCGACGTGACGACGACTAGCCGCATTGTCACTTTTCTCCAGACTCCCTTGTGTGGATTTTGGTTCCAGTTGTTCCTGCTGGCCTCTAATCCAAGCTTGTCTCCAAATATCAAAGACCCTACCATGTTGTAGCGCAGACATCGCCTGTGAGCTATGCCGTCGATCCACCTATACCGGTCAACGCTGTCGTGGCCGTGAAACAGTCCACGTACAGCGCCTGAAGCCGTATTGCGACCCTCATTACTATGTTCACCCTGAGTCATCAGGTTGGCTCCTTTTTGCTATGGGCGGTCATTGCAATGAAAGGGAATGCTCGGCGCTGCGGTTACATCGCCAGCCTCCGGAGAAGCGCGAGCTCTAGATGACCTGGGCTGCTCGCGTTGAGAAACACTGCCAGCGCTTCCTGCTGAGCTCGTGTTGTGCCCTTTGCTCGCTTTAGACGACATCTAATTTCCTTTCATTTTCAGTTAATTCCGGCGGTCTAACGTTCATTATAATGGACATGAAGGATAACTACTTTAAATTTCCTAGTTTTACGACATGGAGAACAGAAAAAAGGTAGTTCTATGGCGCGTCGTTCCCGTTGCGCCCCGCGCGTAGGGCTAATCCGTTGAGCTAATTATACAATATTCCTTGAAACGACACTCGATCTGGCCACAGTGCATCCACGACGTGGCTACACATTAGAGTATGTATCCTCCAAGTGCAGCTTTCCCCGCATTTCCAACTTTGAGGCACTGGTCTTCAATAGTATAAAATAAAAGCTGCAGGTATGAGAAAAGGAAAGTCGTATATTGCAAGCGCCAGCACATCGCAGCGATTGTCGGCGTTTACTCTGTCCGTGGTGCCACTTTTTTCGTAGGCAGTGACGGGTGTACAATCTCCGAAATCCCCCTTTTAAAGCAAACGCGAAAGCTTTCAGAGGAGCCGACGAGAAAGCCAGCAAGAAACTTATTTTCCTTTTTTTTTCTATAGAACCAGGCTACCAAATGTATAAAGCGATGATTCCTGGTCCATAAAATATTGGCTGAATAGTTGTCGCCCCTTTTTTATACAGCGTGTTACGCGCTCAAACCCTTAAGAATAATCCTTCTTCCAGCGCTCATCCTTCCCACGACTTTTTTTTTCGTGTATGGCGCATGGCCGGAGAAGAACGGCGCGAGTAAATGGGAAGGGAGATTCGGTTATGTTATATAACGGGTGCAGCCTGGCTTTTACTGAGCGGCGTCTCGAGAAGTTCGTTTCATATTGAAAGTTATGAAATCTGTCAGAGAAGCGCTTGAGACCAAAGTAAGGGGAGGAAGTGTAGCAAAAGATGCTTGCACTAACCGCATATCAAGATCACATACATTGGGGGTGCCAATCCCACCCTCCGCCAAGGACGGTTTTTCGGCAAGCACCCACGCTCGAGGCCTGGGAGTGTGCGATCAAGACGGATGACCCAGAATGCCAAGTCATGCTGGTATAGTGGACTAACCGCGTCGCGGTCAAATGTCCTCCACGCTAGTTTCTCTGCGACAGTCAAAGCTACTAATTTGAGCCTCCAATAAAGCTTGCTTCTCTCTCTCTCGCCCCAATAAAATTAGTTCGTCAATAGCGCGAGCTGTATATATAGTGGAGCTGTCGTACCGCGATTATCATGTGCCTAGGGGGTTAGTGAGGAGTAAAGAGATATATATTGCCCACTTGAAATTCAAGATCTGAACGAAATCGTACAGATTTCCCACATATTCGGAAGAGAGACAACATTACAATATTTTGAAATATCTTGCTGCTGAAAGAAATGCATGTAAGATAAAGATTGAAACGTGAGATCTGATTGTTTAACCGCTGCTGCCTAGTGGAAGCCACATATCGTTCATGTATGGAACATGACCCAAACACGACTTTTTCCACAAGCTTCCCGCACATTCTTGAGTCACTGCAGCATCGCTGATTTCCGTTTCCTTTATGTGGTGCGCGTACAATACGTGCGCCCTATCGATTATGCGCGCTAAGCGTACTACCGATCTCCGCATCGTACACCGGTCATGCGCACGATTACTTACGGTCTGAAAGAATGTCTGTGATAGACTTGATAAAAAGCCCTCTTCATGAAAGTGATGTTACTGGACATCCGCCATTTGTCGATGATATTCTGTAACATGACGGTCACTTTCATAAAGTACAGCGTCACCATTGACGAGCCTAGAGTCTCCGCAGCGTAGCCTCGAGCCCAAAGGCTCTGCCCGGGTTACAAACGTGACAACGTAGCATACAAATTACGTCACCTTTTATGGGGACTGTCCAGCTTTTGTTGAGCAGCGCACGGGGTGGCGTGACCGTCAACTACAATGAAAACATGCGCAAACACTAGGCTTGTTACAAACGCATACCTATCCCAACCCCGCCACGTTACATATCATCTACCGGGACGTCTACCCCGACGCAGCGTGCCCCTCGTGCGGGGTCACGGCTACACTCGCACACGTGCTCTGGAAGTGTAGAAACGCTCCGCCCGAATCTACCTCCGACAAGTGGGAGAAGACCCTACGAAGCCCGCTCCTACAAGACCAGCAATGGGCCGTCTAGCAGGCTCGCGCAGCGGCCGCCAGGTACTCCCTGTCAGTCTCTGCGTGGGAGACGCCCACTGAGCGCTGACGCGCGTCCTGCATGACCTTTATCAAAGTTTGTCCAGTCCAACCCCAGAAACATCAAAGTCACTAAGGCGACGCTTGGCACTCCTTCGGTGCGCCCAGGAAACTTGGTTCTCCGTCACATAGGAGCAGATTCTTTCTCACCAGTGCCTCTCTCCGCTCCCCTTCCCTAACCCGCTTCCCTTTTCACAGTTAGGTCGCCAAGCCATCCTTTCCCGATATTAAAAATAAAATTAAGTACGTTCTGGAGCAAGAACCAGGTTGTGAATACAAGGCACGCCGCAGCGGTGGACTCCGGATTAATTTTGACCGCCTCTGGTTATTTAACGTGAACCTAAACGTAAGCACATGAGCGTTTGTGCACTTAGCCACCACAGAAATGAGGCCGCCGAGGCCGGCATCGAGCCTGAAACCTCGAACTCAGCAGCGATACGCTATAACCACTAAGCTGCCCCGGCGGGTCTCCAGATATTCAAAGCTCCTTGTTTTGTCGTCATAAATTTCGACAGGAGCTGATGCCAGTTAGCACAAAGCGCAAAGGAAGGGAACAGTCCCACTGAGAATATTAGCTAAAACAGTTTCACAAAGAATTCGATTCGCACTATACAATCCGTTAGTGACCGGTGCCGTCGCTCATGGCGAAAATCCTCAACGGCATTTTGAACGTGGGTACTCAAGCTGCTATAGCAACAATTAATTGACATTGCGAGAACTTGGTCAATCGGGCGGAGAATTTTTTTTTTTTTTTGCCGGCCGTGGCAGCCGCATTTTGATGGGGGCAATATGCAATAACGCCCGTGTAGCGTGCATTGGGTGCACCTTAACGATCCCCAGCTGGTCACAATTATTCCGGAGTTCCACACTACCACGTGCTTCATAATCAGGTCGTGATTTGTGCACGAAATATCCTAGATTTTATTCCATTAACGATTTATTTTTGTGCATACAGAATCCACGTCCGCATAGCACTGAGTTGCTTGGCTGACAAGAATTTATTTATAGCCTACAATTCCAATATCCGCTGTATGAAACACAGCGCAGTTGCACATGCTTGGCGTTGGAAGAAAGCGACACATCTCTTGTGAGCTGATGCTACCCCCACACCGCCCCCTACTAACGCTACAAGTAAAAATACTGTCATCAGCACGATCTTTTATCAAATACTGAAGAGCCGAAGTCAAACCTTAAAATGAAGAGCCCGTTTCATATTGGAGGATATTGAAGTTCAATAACAAAGAGCCGCTGTGGTAATCATGGAAGAATCTGCTTCGTACCGGACAAATTATCTGCATACCCTGCTTTTCTTTCTTTTTTCCCAAGTTGTAGTACCAACCTTTCTGTCTGTACTCGCGCTAAAGCCAATACGATGCGCGAATATTTGCGGCGCTATTGTAGCGCTCCTAATCATGGTTTTCAGGTATTTGAAATTGGTAATTAACGAACATTCCAGAAGTAGGTGGAGGGCTGTGGCACTGAATGATGGTTTCGGTATGCTGCAATAACGTCAAATGGTTGCCGAAGCTCAAGATATACGTGTATCTTTATGGACACGCGATAAAAAACCTCGCAAGAGGATCGGACGCTTTGTTCATCACGTCAACCCACGCCCTGTCGCTAAGGCAGAAGAATGCCTCTCGCTCTTTACTTTTTGTTAATATTCTTTCGGCACATAATGAAGTACAGCAATCAGCCATGAATGTCAGGTTTATCGCGGTAATACCACGTATGTCGACAAGCTACAAATATGTCTATAAAAATGTACGAAAGAACAAAGCCAAAATTGGACTTATTGAAGGGTCTATTATTGTTTTTATGCCTGCAGCATAGAAATCAGAGTACAATAAAATAATGCCCGAAGCTTTCCGAAAGCTTTCCTATTATTCCGATAGAATCCGGAATAATAAGCAACATTCTGATTTTATTGATTTCTATTGTGTTTAATACATGTGCGCGTAAAATCTGAACAAATTGATACGTCATACGCAAGTATGCAAGATTAGCTTTTCGTACGACCTTTCATTCGACCATGAACGTCTACATTCCTTCGTTTCAACTGCAAGGTACATCAAGTTTCTAACTCGTCAGCAATATATTTCCTTATGCGGCAAGTGCGGCGATGAACAGAGTGCTAAATTATTCGGCACTCAGAAAAAACATAATTCAGTCCACTGCCCTCTTTGTCCACCTAAAACTTCTCCTCCTTCTCTTTCTTCGTCCTTGTTGTTGTTGTTGTTGTTGTTGTTGTTGTTGTTGTTCAAACTAAATATGACACACTTTACTTGCATTTAAATCATGAAAATGGAAAGGAGGCTTCCCTTTAGCTTGCTATCTCAATGCACTACAGGCGAGAATAAAAAAGGAAGATAAATCAAGAAGAAAATACCAAAAAGAAGCAAGTTGGAAAAATATTTAGAGGCCTTATATACAGATGAACACAAGCACACTAAGTACACAAATACAATTGTCACCGTGGGCACCAGCACCGCAATCACGATTCAGTACCTGGGAGAGTGACCAATCACATAGGAGTGAAAGATTCCACGGAAGTCCTTTTATGTACGCATATATACAGGGTCTGTTCTGAAAGTAGTAGGACTCATTTTTTTTATTATTCATGAGAATAGTACAAACGATCAGAATTGTTCAAAGTAGCACCCTTCCTCATCTACACACTGCTGCCAACGAGTTTTTTTTTTTCATTTTCGTACGCCTCCAGGAACACCTGGACTGGAATGCTGTTTAGCTCCCTCGTCACGACCTGTTGAACCGCCTCTACCGATGCGTGATGCTTCCCCTTGAGCGTCGATTTTATTCTCGGGAATAGAAAAAAGTCTGGAATGGCCAAGTCGGGGCTGTAGGGGGGCTGAGGCAGCGTCGCAACCTTGTGCTGGGCAAGGTACTCCACTGCGCGGAACGCTGTTTGGCTCGGCGCGTTGCCATGGTGCAGCCACCAATTGTTGGCAATGGCTGGGCGGACACGAACAATGCGTTTTCGAAGTCTTTTGAGGACTTCCACGTAAAAACCTGCGTTAACTGCTGGTCCGGGTGGTACGAACTCTTTGCGGATGATTCCATGTCAATCAAAAAAGCAAATGAGCACGGACTTTTGCTTGGATTTGCTCATTCATGCTTTCTTGGGCCGTGGGGAAGAAAAGGTGTGCCATTCTGAGCTCTGCCGCTTGCTCTCCGGGTCGTAATCAAACATCCACGTCTCGTCACCGGTGACTAAATTGTCCAAAAAGTCGGGGTCGTCATTCACATGATGAAGAAGATCCTGGGGGATCGCTTTCCGGTTGGCCTTTTGCTCCTCTGACAGCAGTCGTGGCACGAACTTCGCGCACACTTTCCTCATGGCTAAGTTTTCTGTCGCGATCTCAAAAACTTGGGTTTGAGGAATGCTGAAGTCATCAGCAATCATTCTGAGACTTATCCTACGATCACTGTTCAGTAAATGTTTAATTCGCGACACATTTTCGTTGGTCTTGCTGGTCGAAGGGCGTTCGGAGTGGTCGTCGTTTTACACTCTTTCCCTACCTTCTCGGAACAGCTTGTGCCACTCAAAAACACCTGATCTACCCATGGCAGCATCACCATAGGCCTCTTTAATCATGCCGTGGGTCTCTTTGCCCATTTTACCAAGCTCTGCTCAAAATTTAATCGCGTATCGCTGATCCAGTAAACGCTCCATGATTATCCGCGATGAGGCATTTCGACAGGGGTTCAGAGTACAGGTGACCTGCTCTCTTGAACGGTCGAGAGCCGACTGTCGATTTTTCCCAGCGTTCCGAATATCCCCCTTCACCGATCCTGCGCGCGCAGACCGCCTCTCGTCCGCCCGTTCGCCTAGGCCAAAACCAATCTTTCAGAACACACCATATATATATATATATATATATATATATATATAGAGATAGAGAGAGAGAGAGAGAACAGAGTATAAATATTTGCACATAAACCTGACTGCGGAAAAGAGAGCATGGCCGCGACATCAATATTTTAAAAAAAAACAGGGCACACAAATTTTAAGACGCGTGGTCACAGAATCCTGTAGCAAACATCCCGGCTGCTGAGTTTACCAGAACTACACTTGCAAAACAATGCAGACGTTGCATGGCCCACAGCGCGAACCACTCTTATTACCCCGACGCCAAGGGCTCGTCACCGTCAAGAGAGGAATACTTGACTGAGAGCTAAAGTCCTTAGCTTAGCGAAATGCCTGAAATGCTGCTCTGGCTAAATATGATGAAGATTTAAATAAGAAGAAGTAGAAGGGAAGAAACAAACGAACACCAAGAAATAGAGAAGAAATAATAAAAATTAATCAATAAAATATATTTTATAACGTTACACGCATCTCAACTTTGCACCGAACCCTTCGAACTGTCGGACAAAATAATTTTTCAGGCATCGTTTCTCTCTTCGGTACATGCAACATGGTCATGCTACACTGGAAGCACCGAAGCCAGTGTCGAGACAGTGTCTACGACTACAATACCACCAATGACTTGCTAATAGTCTTCCAGTGCACGGCCTTTAACTTTATAAATTCACAGCGCAATAGTGAAAGGATGACAGAAAGAAGGAATGGACAAACACAAGCGCTGCTTTACCGCCGCTTTACCGTCGCTTGGTTGTTCAAAAATTTGCTCATTCTGTGTGCTTCTGCGTTAATTAGTCGGCGTGCACAGAAACCATGCCGTGGAAACGCAGCAGTAATTTTTAAAGCTGCAGAGAGAGAGAGAGAGGGGGGGGGGGGTAGCGTCATAAGAAAGACATTTCATTTTTTTCTTTTTATTCCACGCCACTCCCTCCCTCACTGTTATTTACATTTATATGAAAAAGGAAGCACTTTTATATAGCGAAAGAGGCACCAGTTGTTTACGTGATTACTGTATTGCTTTACTTTTTTTAATTTTTGCTATAAAGGCAAGATCGGAATAAAGGAATTTCAGCTTTCAGCAAAGCCTCTCGTTATATATATATGAAATTGCAGGAATGCGCTTCATTTCTATCGTATTGTGTACTCTAAGCATGGTCGACTTTGCAATGGTAGACGCTTTTTTGGAAGGAAATGGGCGTAACGTCATATAGCGAAGGCTGTTGTGCAACGAAGTTAACTCTCACATTGCGTCATTTGTTTAGTTGGAAATTCCGCGTGTGCACTGCGAGCTTGTTTATTGTGGAATTATTGCACCTATTGCAATGTGATTACAAAAGCCACGTTGGGAACCTGATGCGGAGCTGGCTACTTTTTTTGTCTCATAACATCACACAAATTGTTTCTGTGAAAGAAAAGGAAAAAAAAAAAGGAAACGGAACTCTCTTTCCATAGCTGAAGTGACTTGGGGCAGCAAGATAAGGTCTCTGTTGAACACGACGTCACACGCGCCCTCGCTCATCCGTCACTGTTCCAGATGCACGTTGACGAAGTTGCGGTGCCAAGTCGCAGGTGCTCCGGGCCTCGGTGAATCCTTCAAGATTGTGATGGTGCGGTATTGTGACGCCATCTAGCACGTGCTCGGCAAATCGGCACACTCCCTTGTGGTCGACGTTTTTCTTCGTCTCTTTTTTTTTGCGTTATAGGGCATGTGGCACACACGAGGCTTGAAACCAAACGTGAGCTGACCGCACATCTTAAAGGCACACATCATATGCAAGAGGCCTGTGGAAACGCTTGGTATAACCTTGTGCGGGTAAAACGCCCGATGAGCCCCCATGTCGGAAAGACATGCGACACACCTGAGGCTTCGGGAAAGAAGCATCACGAACCGGTGCAAACATTAAATGTAACTTGCCTTGGCAAGTAAAGGCAGAGCACGATAGCGCTCTACTGATCATTTTCTCTCTCACTGTCGAGAGACTCCCGTGCTCACTACGTACGGCGTGTGACTTTTTTTGAAAGGTAGGCAAACATCCTAACCTTTGGTCTTTGCTTATGAAATTGATCTCCGTAAAAGTGACACGATGCACCGCACATTTGCAAACAACAGGCAACCCGTGGATAGACTAGAAGGTGCTAAAGTCAAAATTAGTGGAGTATAGGTTGATGACAGTGACTACGGGTTGAGACAGGATACAAAAGTAAAAAAAAAATCATGAACCATTACACTCTGCGAAGGTGGATGACCAGCGAAGCTGTTTAGCACACGACAAACAGATGACACAGAATTTTGGACAAAGGTAAAGACTCATTTACTGTCTTGATCGGTGGTCATCGTGACGAAAGGTACGCGCACACATTTATTGTCATTCCCGTGGTCGACGGGACCGCCGCCCCGAGGAGTCGGGGGAAGGAAGGAAATCAACTTCATTCAAGCTCCTGCAGGCCACGAGAGCTTTGGGGCTCCCGTGGAGTGGGCGTCTCCCACGAGACGCCCACTTTTGCACACGCACATGAAAAATGTGCGGAAGCCTAGCCAAAGACAGCTTCGCTCTAAAAACAAGACGAAGAACAAGACAGCCTATAACGCCTTGTGGCTCACAACACCAAAGCACTCCGCGGACTCCACGTCACGCTCCGCAACGAAAGCAAGACGCCCCATCAGAAGATGATGATCACTTGTCTGTTAGAGACAGAAGAAAATTGACAGTGTTATTCCTTTCTTTCAAATACTGAATATCAACAGAAGAAAATGTGGCTGCTACTGTCCACCGTCAACACTAACGTGCCACGAGAGCTTCTTTCTCGCGTTGACCCGACCCTTGTGCGCGTGTGTGAGTTGAGAGAGAAAAATACGGGTACTTTTGCCTCTTGAAGTATGCCTATGCCTAGGTACTACAAGGTCTCCTAGGGGCTCCATTTCTGCGTAGACATTCTTGCCGGAGATCAAAAGGAACAATTCAAAAGGAACGCAAGTGGTATTTATTTGTTTGTTTGTTTGTTTGTTTGTTTGTTTGTTTGTTTGTTTGTTTGTTTGTTTGTTTAAATAAGAAATATTCGTAAAGTTCTTATACACATAAGAAATTCTAGCTGGGAAGATATCTTTATTAACGCTTCATTGCGTTTCTGATAATTTCACAGCCAAGGAAATATACTGTGCTTGTTATTAACGTAATAGTACGGCAGAAAGCTGCAAGCTGGAGAGATGTAATTAATAAATGGAAAATGAGACTTTTGCCCAATCGTAGCAATTGCTACAAATGAAATCCATACGGGTTCCTCGAAAAAAAAAAGCCTCCAATAAGAAAAAAAAATCATGTCCGGGCCAAATTTTTCTTGAACAGCAAAGTTTTTTTTTCCTTGTTTTAAGGAAACCGTATGGGCTTCCTTTGTAGCAATTGTCACGATTAGGTGGAAGCCTCATTTTATCTTTATTAATGTACCTGCTATACAATGTTGCAACAGCTTGCAACTTGCTATATAATGTTACAGTGCGCGTTTCTTCCAATTATTTTCTCCGCAGCAAATGCAATTTTTGAAAAGTCTGAACAAGTAGCTGTGCTGTGCTTATTTCAAGAAAACCGACAAGCATGCTGGCTAGCATAGATGCATGCCGAACTCTGCAGTGCCAAAAGTAAGGCCAGACTAACTTGACAAGTTAGATGACAAGCGAAAGCTTGTCATCAAGTTCAATTAGAAAACGAGTGAGTGCACAACAGACCCCGCGAGGTATGGATGTTCCAATTATTACTTTTTTCCTTCTCGTTTGTGCAAAGCTCGTCTTTTTTACTTGTAAGTATTGCAACGTTGCATGCTTCACCTCAGTGAGCAGCGCTCACCTGACAATGCGGCGTAATTTATGATGGCACGTCATTACAGGCAAGCGTATACCCCCATTCACGGGCTTGCACGTAGATAGGGGTACAAGAAAACAAGAATTATCGGTCGACATTTTTAAATACTGGAGCATGGGCAGTATAAAGTAAAACTATTCCAATCTGTTTTTATTCCAATCTCCTGACGTTAACTTTACGTCCCCGCCGACGCAAGCATCGGGCGTTGACTTGGAGCGTTGTTTCGACCGCCCAATCAAACGCTCTCCTCGTTTATACGAAGTCAATTCTACTTGCTTGGCGACGAAGCGTTAAGAAGTTTCTAAGCCAAGAAAGGGTTAGTGAGTCGATACCTGAATGAGATATTTTCGAAATGAGCCGGCAATGGGCAACGCGATTGAATGCCCTTAAGTCCAGAAAATGGCGTCTATTTGTTGACTGCTGTTCATACTGAAATTATATACATATATATATATATATATATATACATATATATATATATATATATATATATATATATATATATATATATATATATATATATATATATATATATATATATATATATATATATATATATATATATATATATATATATATATTCTTAGCTCATATGAGCATTTTTCTCTTTTTTGTCGATATCAGAGCATGAAGCGCCATTTGGGCTTTTGAAGCAAATTACCTGAGAAGGTGGGCAAGCATAACAACTTGCAATGTAGAGGTAGCTCATCTAAAAAATTCAATATTATCTTTTATTTATCCATTTTAGGGCACATGTTGCATTTGCAAAATTGAAACGTAGCAGTAGTGAAGTCTTGTCTATTTAGCAAAAATCATAATACTAACAGCAGTTTCAAGATATCCGTCCCAAAAAATCTGCTGTGGCTCCTCCAAGCACCGAAAATGAGTCATCCCACTGGGGTGGGGTCCTCCCTTAGCAGGATATTTAAAACGGCCTTTCGAGATGACTCTGCGTCAAAGCTGCCCAAGAGTGTCATCCTGACAACGACGGAAAGGACAGAACGAGGTAACAATCGCGCCTCCTTGTTCATCCGCTTAGTGTATATCTGAAAGCTTGTGTGTATGCGTGCGTGAGCGTGTGTTCGCGAGTAATTTGAGGTAGAACAATCGGCCAATCGCTAATTAATTAACTTAATTATGGGGTTTTACGTGACAAAACCATGATATGAATATGAGGCAAGCCGTATTGCGGGCCTGCGGAATAATTTGAACCACCTGGGCTTCTTTAACGTGCGATCGGTCAATTGCTAACATAAGCTGAAAATCAGTAAGGAGCTTTAAAAAATGGCGAGGAGAAAAGGCTTATTCGAACAGAGGGACAACGATATTGTTAGGTTATAGGTTTGCGAGCTTAACGCGCTTCGTGTAAGCTAGGCTACATAAATTTAGTTGATATGCTCACACCTTCGTACTTTAATCGTGGAATACGTTTTTTTGCCAAGCTCAAGCGATGGTTCAGTGCCCCTTGAAGCTGTCAAGCTGCCGTTCCCATTGCCTATAAATTCTCAGCTCCTCCTAGGACCTGAATAATCGGATTATTATAATTTCGAACAATTTTTTGGGCATACGCGCCAGGCAAACTTCATTCCCTGAATCGAAAAAGTAACTAAAAAATAATGGGAGGGAAATCCTGCACCTGCAAGAAGTATAACAGGCTTAAAGTCAATTAAAAATAAACGGACAAGGGTTATTAAGTAATACCCAAATGCAGTGTTTGTAGAAAAAGCCAATTGGGGGGGGGGGGGGGGGAGGGGGTGCAATGAGGCACGGTAACGCCTGGTTGGGACAGCGAGCACGAAAAGTTCTCGCGTAGAGCGTTTATTATCAGTCAAACAAAATAAAAAAAGACCGGAGAAGTTAAAGAGGTGATAGTGTTCTTGAAAGGGAAATGTAAAGGAAAGCAAAAACAGCATGAAGAAGGCCGAGAGGGAAAGTGCAATGCGGGTAGTGGTCGGCTTGGGTAGGCTCTGTATCGGCATGGCGGGCAATCCAGTCACATTTGAAAGAAATGAACTGAAGAAAAGGAAGAAAAGAAGTGCTAACCTAATAGCCGCAAAATATTAGGTTTATTAATAACGAGACCATTCAGACGACTCGACTCACACTAGAGTAACGTTGTCAGGAACTCTAATTTAGCGCATGCATATCCTGATCGTTTATTGTTATGGAATTCTCTAGCTGTCAAAAACACACACTCTATGCGTCAAACGAGTATTTCGTACAAGCGTATAGAGAAAAACTTGCGCACGTATCTGGACTATAAACGATTGGGCTTGTAGGACGCACTGTGCATATTGTTACGCACTATAGTGCGCATGAGGCATGCGCACGTGGCGCACGTGCATAGTTGACTGTACTCTGCCATTATTACGTGTATTCTATGTCTCTTTTCTCGTTTCCTGTTCATCTCTCCCCTTTCCTATGCTATCTAGCAGGCCAGAGACAAAACTCCACCGGAGGCCTCAGCACCTCTTTCACATTGAAATTATCTATCTATCTATCTATCTATCTATCTATCTATCTATATATCTATCTATCTATCTATCTATCTATCTATCTATCTATCTATCTATCTACCTATCTATCTATCTATCTATCTATCTATCTATCTATCTATCTATCTATCTATCTATCTATCTATCTATCTATCTATCTATCTATCCTCTCTTTTTATCATGCTAGATTCATTGTTTATGGCACTAAGCCATAAAAAAATTTAAGAGGTTTCACGCCCCAAAGCTGCGTGTGGGCTACGAGAGACACTGCAGTTGGGACCTCCGTATTAATCTGGAGCTCTTTAATGTACACTATGAATGTTTTCGCACTCAGCGCCCATGACAAACAGTCGAGGAAGCGAGCCGGCAACATTGCGCTTAGCAACAAAGCGCCATAGACAGTGAGCGACTACTGTCAGTTTTATGGTATATGTCAGCGCAAGCCCATCGCTAAACACAACGCTTAAGTTCCAGAGTAAGTACAGTCCGCGGCAGACGGAGAAAGAAAGCAGGCTTGAGCACAAGGTCAAAGTGCCTCGAACAGCTAGAGCTATGATGTTACATTAACTGTAAGAACGGCAACATCAAACTAGCGGACCATTAGGTTGCATACGTGCTTAATAGATCTATGTACGCTCAGCGCAAATGCGATGGGTCTATCTACCATGCCAATGTCTCCGATGTGCCTTGAGCTGAGTGGACGATGTGCCTTTTACCGCAGCGGCCATCCTGGGAGCCATAGCTCATTAGTCCAGACACGAGCTCATCTATACAGTACCTCAAGGCGACAAACTTGAGTGTCCTGCTGTAGGAACGCTGTAATTTGTCATAATCTGAGCATACCATACGCTCTTGTCTTCTATCTATCTATTTCTCTCTCCCCTCCCCACGTGTAGAGTAGCAACTAGACAAAGTCTACTCTTAGCACACGCGCATGCACACACGCACGCACCCAACACAAAAAGACTAGACTCCATTTCTGCCGCGTCTTCGCGTCGGGCACTCACATCAGGATTCAAAATGCCGGAACAGAAGAAGTTCAATTTGTTCTAGAACGCGATTGTGCTATATCCTAGAAGGACGTGGCATTGCGCGTATTTGTCTACGCACTGCTCATTAGAGAAACCGACTTCATGAACCGCTTCATCCTATACGCCATGGAACAAAGACGGAAGATGCCTTTTGCATTGAGTAAGCCGCCGAAAATGCACGGTTTAATATCCGGCTTAATTACATGCTTCCCTCAAGCTCCGCCATTGCTGCTTCCCAACCGCAGCACTCGGTGACGCTACCGCCACACTCACTCCTCGTCGACATGCCCCTTTATACAATAAAACACATCAGTTTTCAAACGCATTCAACTACATGCATGAAATTTACATATTATTCTCAAACCCATAGGCACAGTGATGCTTCTTTTTCTTCATTCTGATGGGTATCCCGCGCCAGGACCAAATTCCTTTCAACTGAGAAGCTTTCTTTCTGAGAAACTCATATGTGTTTCTTTGTAGCTTCGTGGTACATTCGGTTTAATGATTACTATCTCTTTCATCCTGATGGGTACACAAAAATACTTAAGCTCGCTCTTTGAACTCAACAGAACGACAAACACTGAACACGCGGTATAAAACAATATTTTTATCACAATATACTTGCATTGTTCTTATATCGAAAATCTTAACTTGGAAGTGTGATCTATTTGTAACCTTTACGTGTGTACTGGTAGACAGGAAATTGAAGACATCGACTCTTACATGCAATGGAGAATTGCACGATAGCACGCAGTACATGCCGACACTCATCCAAGTGGCTAGAAAAGAAAATTGAAATCCAATTTTCTCTACCTGTCGATGAGTCTATAAGTGAATTTTAAGTGAGCCGTTGGCTCAAGACCCACCTCGTCGAACGAAGAGAAAGAGAGCGAGAAATTCTACATCCGACTTGAAGTTCGCTGTGCGAAAGTGTCTTTTTCCTGTAGGTGCAATTGCCTTAAATGCAATTCAAATGCCACTCTCCCGGCGAATGCGAATCAGCGTGTAGCGGAGTCTCGTCGTCTGAGAAACCCGCTCGTTCAGGGCGCGCGCGCATTTGCCATTCCGGCCCTTAACCGCACAATGCGCTCGCTCGTTCTTCCTTACAATAGGCACCCCTCGAAAACGCAAGGAACTCGACTCTTGAGCATGCAATTCATCCCGGCTATCCCGAGAAAATCGGCAGGCTCTCGTCGGCTTAAAGCCTGCAAAAAAGCAACAATGGACTGCAGTTCTCAAGGAGTACAACATGCGGCATTGAAAGTTCAGTGGTTATAAATCACGCCACTTAAGTTGGTCACGTCGCTCAATCAGACGATTCTAAGACGTGCAGCTCTCCAAGGTGTTAGTGATCCCCCGAGAGCGTCGACCGACGCCACCGTCAGTGCTGTATCGCGGAGCGCAGCCACGAGAGCGCATGCGCATGTCCGAGCGTTGTGCGCAAGGCCTGTTCCGTTCAGCTCCACACAACTACTGCTGATCACCCGCTTCCAACGTAAACAGAAATGCGCACATGTGCTTCTGCGCTAACAATGGTTACAATAAGCGCTGTCAAACGTTAGATGGGCTGATATGTAGCAGGGGCTATGCCGGTTTCATGGGAATAACGTCGGAGACGATGCCCGGGAGCATCATACTTTCCGAACGTTCGCTTGCGCTCTCGTAATTTGCCGGCACCACGCTTTCGTCAGAGGTCACCAGCTCGGCGAGGCAGGAGCGCCAATAGGACATCGCCTACACTCGTTGACGTAGGGAAGCAAAGTGAACGCTCAGAAGGCGAGATGCTCGCGCTATCTCTCTCTGCCATCCCCCCCTCCCACCACCCCCGCCTGCATGCGGTTACCCTCGTTACTTTCACAGCTGCGCTCCGTGGCACGGTGTTGTTCCCCGGAACTGATAATCTGCACTCCCGTGAGGTTACTAAAATATTGGAGAGCTGTATCGGCTGTACGCCGTCCTCATAAGTGCCAAAAACGCAATGTACTGAGACGCGGGCGAGGTGTCTGATGTGTAGCTCGGTGAATAAGTGTACCAGCTGCAAGTGTTTATTAGGCCCAAGACGAACAAGTAGTTTCCAATCTGCCCACGTACAGCCTCAAAGAGTGTTTGTAGAACCAACTTTGTCGTACAGGCTAATACTGAAGTGAAGTGTGCACTTATAACTCTAGTTTTGCTCAAATAAACGAATGTGTAGACACGTAGCAAGGACTTGTGAATGCAGATGTAAGTACTCACTGGTAGCGTATTTGTATATAACTGACCTTTTACGTGTTTGCATGTCTTAGGCACATAGCCGGGGGGGGGGGGGTATTCTGTAAGAGTCCACCTAGTGGACCGTCTATTTCGACCTCTGCTGATTGCATGTAGCTGTACGAGCGAGGAGGAGACTAGCGGCCGCAGCCAATCAGCAGCGGCCGTAATGGACAGTCCACTAGGTGGACTACTACAGGATACCTCCCCTGTACACATATTAGTAGAACATAGTAACACATATACACCCGGCCTCTACCGTTTGTGTATTAATTTGCATAGGCTTTCTTTTTATTCGCCTCTGACTGATACCACATTCCATCTTTGAAACGAAATATGTAGGTCTCATGCTGCAATGTCGCCAGGAACGTTATATGGCCGGGTTTTACCGAAAATTCCCTTCGATATCTTCAGCTTAACTTACGTCGTTTTTGCATCAAACAACAAACTTTTTTTTGTAAGCTTGATTGCATTGCCGTCCTGAAAGACACTCATCAACAACGCAGCTCGAGCATCCAAGTTACAATCGGTCAACCCTACATTTCTTCTTTCGCATAAACGACGTCTTTTTCTTTCGCCTTTATTTAATCTTCAAAGCCTTGCTCTTCTAGCCAGCATAAAGACGGCAAGTTGGGCCAGTTGGTTGGGATTCATAGTGAGGTTCGTTACAGCGCCTTGTCTTATGTTGCGCTGTAACTAACCTTACTTCTAGTGAGCAATTTGTTTAATTGCATGCCATAAAAACAATTACAAAATACGCTTCTCTGACCTGCGCTGGATCTCCTAGAGAGACAGGCACACGCGAACCCAAATGCCGTTGTTTTGTACGACACAAATCGCATCTGCATTCACCGGTATATAGTGAAAGTAAACAGACGAAAACAGAGCATTGTCAATGCGTCGTTCTTTTTTTTTATTGAGTAATATTCTTTGACACAATGCCTCCAGCGACGCACGCGCCGAAGAATTCCAGTTAACTCGACGTGCCTTACTCGTGCCTCTCAGTTACAGGCTGCGCGAGCAGCAATTTTAACCCTCCTGTGCAACCGGCTGACACGGTGGTCATTAAAGTGGTTCCTAGTTCCGAGAGAATTTTCGAGAAAACAAGGGGGAAACATCACAGTGCCCCATGACGTGCCTCTTTGAGTATCTGTACAATACACGCAATTAGCCCCTCTGATACGGCTTAGTATGGAACCATGGAAACAACAAAACTGCGAAGCGACGCAGATGACGTCGCGTGAGGAAGCGTTAATGCGCATCTCTGCTAACGACCGAGGATGACTCCTTTAGAAGGGAAAAAATCTATTTCGGCCTGCGGAGTCGCTTTGCGGTAGCGGAAGCGCCGTCTTCTGCGCGCTTCGAGAAATTCCATTTGCTCAAGAATGCGCACCCGAATCCGTCAATTATTGTGTCGTAATCCCACATAATTTAACCAAAAGTTGAGGAGAACATTTTTTTTTCTTATGCGTGTTTGTTTTTTAACAGTTGTCACAGCGGCAGTAAATTAAGCCGCAAAACTAACCACTTTTAATCATGTGAGTTTACAACAACTGCTGCAAATTGCTTTACCCCTTGGGTTATGCAGAGGTCAAGCAAGCAGGTGCGTTTGACAAATCAGTTTTGAAGAATTCCGTAAGTTATAGAGAGTTTCATGAAAGGAAAAAAGAACGTAATCCACTCACAAGAAGCACGAATAAGAAGGGGGAAAAACAAAATGAAAGCAATATACAATTGCTCAGAAAGGGAGGAGTTTCGCGAGGGAGGAGTTTCGCAGTTAAAGAATAATTCAACCTGTTTTGGGAATCGAAACCGGGTCTTTCCAAGGCCGTCGCTCTATCCGCTGAGCTATAACCAAGGAGCTATAGCAGATGGCACAGCTAAGGTAAATTAATCGACAAATCAAAGCACAGGAACACTGATTAAGCAAGTGAGTTCAGCTGAAATGCGAAAAGTGGAGGTGGTTTTGCCCAAAGGGAAAATTGTAATCCGCCATAAAGCTGTTAGTTCGCCCTCGCACTTCCGTCAGCTGGCCTCCAGGTAAGTTGACGGCAGTTCGAACGATGGCCCCGGTAAGGTGTTTCCAGATTCGATACCCTGACCAGGAAGGATCATTCTTCAACCGCGAAGCTTTCTTTCTCCCTTTGCAGCTTCTAGCTATTTTTGATGGACGACAATTTTTCTTTTCAAGGGTAGACAGTTGTGTCTTCAACATATGAAAGATGTCCATGGGGGAGATAGGCCACAAAGGAGTTAAGACCTTCACATGACGTGTAACAAACAGCAGATACACGTGAAGTCATAGCATATGGGGAACCAGCGCTGGATAGGCGGCGCGTCGAAAAGAGTGCGTTGTACGCCGCCCTGGCGACGAAACGCGGCATACTCCAGCCGCTCGACCAGACGACACACACGTGCGCGGCCGTATTATAGTTCGTATGTTTCCGTTTTCGCACCGCTCAAAGTGGACAGTTTTCGTGATGAAGCTAGCGCCATCAAGTGAAGAAATGACGAAAGAAGCTTTTTAAGCTTTATATATTTTTCACAGTGTGTCTCGGCGAGCACGTGTGTTTCTTTAATGGTTGCGCTGTGTGCCGTTGCCATGCGCAAATCTAGCAGCTATGGCTCCGGTCGTGCTGCGCTATGGTTTCGGAAGCATTAGTTGGCCTGAGGACTTTCCATATTTCTCTGGCTAGACATAAAAAATTCTGATGTTACTTCGCCACAGCAGTCAATGAAGAAGAAAGCTTTATCGCACCAGCTGACTCGCGCAAGCAAGGGTTTGAGTGCGCCGCTGCTGGTTCCGTAACAACGCTGGCTACATTTAGCACTAATTACATAAATTTCCCGGGTGCATCTCAGCGCCGAGTCCTCATCCGCATGCGCATTTTAAAAAACACATAGGCGGCTTAGTCGCGCTAGCGCCGGCAGTATGCGCACACAACTCGTATTACAAGGCAGCTTCCCTCTCACATAATTCTTGGCAATGAATGGATAATATTTACTTTTCGTATCGTTCGCTTCGTGCGGTGGCATTGGAAGGGGTTTGGCGGTGGTATTGCGAAAGAAAAATGGTTGGTACATACTCCGGATGGTGCATGCTATTGTTCATTTTGTTTCCGACGAAATGCCGACTGCACATTCTGCTGTTTGGTACTGGCTGCCACGGCTGACCGTCTTCACTATCGAATAAACCATGCACACACGCGAAATTCGATTTAGAAACCAGCCCGACACCGCTTGACAGGGCGACAAAACAGGAACCTACTCCGCTCACCTGACTGCTTGGTTCTTGTTCGTAGGGTTTAGATGGAAAGACGCAGAAGGATACATCCTCCCTCATCCCGACGTAGTTGCGGCACTTGTATACGCAACAGTATCGTCAGCGTCCTTTTGTTTTCCTTCGACTTTCAGCGCACGCAACGCCACTACCAGTAGCAATTTCTCGTCCGCGGGAGCGGCTGAGTTGTGAACGTTCTGACCGCCAGGGCGGCGCTGTAGGTGTCGTGAAAAGTCTAGCGCTGGTTCCCCATAAGAATCGATTGAAGTCTCGTAATCCTCGACTAGCCCGCCATTTTGACCGATGTTATTTTTGTTCCTCTGTTCTCGCTGCGCCGCCTAGCTATCTATGATTAAGGTTTCAAGCCGTTCTCTTTTGGAGTACGCTTTAGTAAGGACTTTGTCTGCTTCAAATACATCGGAAAGATAAAAGCGTTCTCATTAGCCAACCACTTATCCGGTAAGCCTGTAGGTTGTTGCACTTAGAAGAAAAACACAATTTCTATAATAACTGCCGATTTTTTTTTTTACTTTGAAGTTTCTGACACAAGAATTTGAAGTTTTCAGTAAAAAAACTGGAGGTTACGAGAGTTTGCGGCTTGGCAAAATGAACATCGCGATAGTGTTGCCCATAATATAGCGACATTTTCTGTACTATTCGTAGTTCACGTTTCTCAAATAGGCACTCCACAAAGGCGTTTGCTACCGGGAAACAGCGGGTTGCTACGACTATAAGCTGAGCCGGTATTGATTACGGATTGCCATAAGCGGCGTGTGCATCGGCCCGGCACTGTAATTTCTAAACAGCGACAGGACACAAAAACGTTGAAATGTAGCCTCAGTGTAAGCAGGTGAGCTAGACTGCCATGCCGACCTTCCTTATAAACGCGGAGCAGCGGGAAACAGGTTAGATAAGAAAACAACAAAAAGGAATTCTAAAGCCCGCTAAATTTTTTTCTTTTCTCCGCTAATCCGCTTTTCGCAACGGAAGCAGCTCAGAAAAAGAGGCATAACACCTTCGTTTCGTTTCTCTGATTGTCACGTCGTCTTCTTCATTATTTTTGTTTCTTTCTTTGTGTGTGCGTCCGGTTCAAACAACGGTGGCAAGACGGAAGCAACCAGAAAGTGCACTTCGAATGTGGCTGAACGACAAATACGAAAACGCGCGCTCACTAATCGTCTCTACACCAGTATACTAAACGCATGCGCAATGGCATTAGCGCTTGCTCATGCAGAAACCACACTGGCTTCTCGCCGGTATAAAAGATTTCACCGTCATTATTTTGTCTTTGCCAACATCTCTGAGGACAGGCGACAGCCGGCGTACGAATCGTTTAGTTTACCCGATGAATAACGACTAACGACTCACTGCTACCTAAGGGTCGCGTTTCATTGTCATATCGGAGCTCTTCACACGACTAACCAAAACCTCAGCGTTTCGCTTACGCGCCATTCCAATCCCTGACGATCTTTGAGAACGACCACTTGAGGTTACTTAACGTTCACCCAAAGCACGGCATACAAGAGCACTTTCCTTTCCTTTTTTTTTCTACCCCCAGCGATATGTGGCCAATGCTGGGGAAAAATGAATCCGTGATTGCATGTTCAGCACACTTGTGAGCCATCGAGGATATGCGGCCTCCAGCTCGCGACGAACGATGCGCGCGATGTATCATCGAGAGCGTGTCGTAAGTCAACGTCACAGCCGTGTTTGGAAGGCGCGTGAACTCGTGAAGTGCTGTGAGACTCGGCGGCTTTTCGCTTGTTACAGACGGCGGCATTCTTTGAAAACGGTGTCGGAGCTGGTGACGTTGTTGAGTACCAGTAAATTGAAGGCGCCATCAGCAATTCCTTTAAGGACGTGGGCAACCTTGTCTTTTTCCGACATGTGCTGGTCGGCTTTGTGACATAGAGCCGATACGTCGAGAACGTAAGAGACGTAGGGCTCGGTCGATATCTATACCCGGGGTAGCAAGGGCCTTCTTCGCGGCGAGTTGGCGACGAAACGAATTACTAAAAATTATGCAGATGCCACGCACTGTGGGAATCGGTGTAAGCGAAGATTTCTCTGCTGTTTACTTTAATTGAGGATAATTCGCGGTGATGTTGACGGCGAATGTTTAATTTCATGAACGTTTTGTCCACGCACGAGTTGTGAGTTGATGTTAAACATTACCTTGCGCCCACCACTGCTCTTTGTCTGCGTAGTGCACAAAACAGAAAAGTAGAGGTGTTTCCTTGAGGCGTTTTTGTGCGCCATCTTTCATAACCTCTGAGAGGGCTGAGCATCGTCATTGCCTCAGATGGCACATCGTATCATGGCAGAAGCATTAAACTTGAATTGGATTATGGAATTGCACGTGCCAAAACCACCTTCGGATTATGAGGCAAGGCATGTGGCGCACTCTGGATTAATTTTGGCACCGTGGCGTTTTCTATAACGTGTCCCTAAATGCGCCAGCGTTTTTTATTTCACCCCTGTCGAAATGCGGCTGCCACGGTCGAATCCGCGACCTCGAGCAATGCCATAGCCGCAAAGCTGTCGAGGCTGGCAGAGAATCGTTTGTTTGACGTTTGACCACTGCGGCGCTCTGCGGCGCTCTATAATTAATGCGGCTCTGCTTCTGCACGCCCTGCGTAAGTTGTCCCCTAGACATATTTGCATGGTATTACTTTTTAGAAATAGCAGAAACCCACCGTACCGTACCTTGAACTTTCCAATCCTTTCCAAGGCAGCCCTTAAGTTTATCCAGCGTTTCCTTGCCTTCTCACGTCACCTTTTCCCTATCCCCCCCCTTGCATTTTTATGGGAACTGCGAGCGAAGAGTGGCAACGCTGTTATTCACTCGTTTCGCAACTGCGTCGGTTCTACCCATTCTCTGCCTCCTCTCCCCCTTTCTCTCTTCCATTCTATCTAGCTTCCCTTGAGACTTGCACGTTGGTAGAAAGGTAAGCACTTGCGGGGAGTCATGGATAGTTACAGGTGTCAAGAGGCTAAGGTGGCGACGACCCAGGAGCTCCAGAGGGCATTGTGCACATTCGACGCAGTGCACTCCAAATGAGTTCCTCGCGTATCTTTTCTTCTCTGCCACGCTCCTTCAATGTATATACAGGCTCTGAACCACCCCCCGACGCGGTGTGCCGGACAGCAGCAGCCACAGCAGCACTGGGAAAGTCGAAGGAAAAGGCAAAAAAAGCTTCGCTTTAAAATGTCGCGGAGCTCCTTTTTGAAGAGATCACGGCCAGTGATCTCTTCTTCACGGGTCTGAAACTACGCCCGTCGAGTACCGCCGAGGTATAAAAGGACGCTGGCGAGCATAGCCATCGGATCCACCTGTTATTGACGGTGACACGTTCGTATAAGCTCAGCCAGTCATCAACATCAGGAAGCCGCTGAACAATCCCGTACCACGAGGTTGCGCAACCGTGACTAAGGTAGTAGCCGCAGCTGCTGTGGATGGTGTTCCATCGCCGGGAACCAAAGCGAGATTGTCCGTGGTGCGACCGCTACGAAGTTCCATGGCGGTTACGGGGAACGTGCGCCTCCACCAATAGTGTTGCGTTAAACACAGACAGAAAGCTACTTACAAGTTATCTGTACCATGTTCGTGCAAGCGGGATCAAAATGGCGATCCACAAATATCGGCACCATTTCGCCTTCGTCCTCTTCACTGCAGCCACGCTGAGGCGGCGTTAATGTGCGGCGGTCGCGTATCGATATTACCAAAATAAGTGCATTTAACTAAATTCCGTGGTTTTACGTGCCAAAACCATGATCTGATTATGAGGCATGCCGTAGTGAGGGATTCCGGATTAATTCTGGCCACCTGGGGTTCTTTGACGAGCACCTAGTGCACGGTATACGGACTTTTTGTATTCTGCCCCCATCGAAATGTGGCCGCCGTGGCCATGATTTGATGCCGCGATTTCGCGCTTGGCAGCGCAGCGCCATAGCCACTTGGCCACGACGGCAGGTCATAAACGCACTTCCCATCACCGCACACTTTCCCTAAAGTTATCCATGCGCTTCACCAAGCCACCCGCGGTCTAACTGAAATATCACAGTAATATTGATATAGATGCTCGGACGGAGCTCTTGCCGGCCTTGATCGACAGGCTAAACCCGTCTGCGGCTACAACCCACCACCGTACGGCAGTGGGAGGCACTACTCGCAAGCGAGGATCAGGGGAGCCAATTGGTCCTCCTTGACCAAGCTCAGCGAGCCGCATGAGCCAGTGGAGCCCTGCACTGAGGGCCCCACCCAGACCTGCCATAACTCCGTTTAAAGGCTCAATGAAGTTTTTTTTTCTCTCTCTCTCTCCCACCACCACCAACATAGCTATAGACCAGAATTTTTCCGCGCTTGTAGGAGGCAGCCATCTTGTTCTGGAAACTGCGGGAACAGGCGCTACAAGTACTGCAAAATTCTTGTCTATACACGGCGCGCGGTGTACGGCCGGCGCCACAGTTATAAAGGCAGCCCTATGCACCGTTGACTCGGCAACCACCCTATGAACTTGAAACTGGTATACACTGGTATATGCAGTATCATGATGCCAAGCGAGCGATCTCTCCTAAACTTGGAGGCAACTAGGAATGCGTGCTTCAAGTAGACGTTCCGGTGTGTCAAATGGCACCGTAAAAATCGAAACACAAAGCTCGCGTTTTATCCCGTAAGGAATCGAAAGCAAAAGAAAGACATGCACATACTGAATCGACGCGCGCCTTGTTCTTTTCTACGCGATGGTTTGGCCTCTCATGACGCTTCGGAGACCGTTAAATGCTTTTCTGTGTCGTTGTACGAAGAGCGCGGCCCCGGTATGCGGCGATTGCACTGCCTCGGGTTTTTGCTTCGTTTCTGGTGGCGAAGGTAGAGTTAGGCGGACGAGTGCGGAAGAAACGCGTATGTTCGACCCTTTGGCAGGAGTTATCTTCTATTAAAAAATAGCAAAAAAACGAAAGCAGTGTTCAAGAAATAATACACTGCGTGGCGAATCATAAGTCGACTCACTCACACTCGGAGCCTTCCGCCTTTCGAGCGCTCTGGCGCAGTGCTTTAGATCCGGCTGGTCGAAACCGAGCGCTCGGAATACATTCGCTTATAGTGTCATTCAGAGAAGCGCGATTCCGCTCACAGCCCCCTGAGGCACTCTCACCTACGAGACAGGAGCGCTAACCAGATCCGACACAATTTCGGTCGTGTGGCTCTTCCGATTGCTTTAGGAGTTGCTGAATGTAAAGCTTTGGCATGTTTTCTACGACTGCGTTCTCTAGAAGCTTGCGCATCGCTGCAATCCAACTCGACGCGTGGTACTAACCAGTCGAGCGCACCACAAGTGAGTCCATGTGGGTGTGTGTTAGAGAATAGTTGAGTCCAAATGAGTTCTGAGAAGAGTGAGTCGAGGTGAAAAAGCGCAGGTGTGAGTCTGAATCGAGCACCTCACTGTGAGCTGCTGATTATGAATCCGGGTGAGTTGTGGGCTTGCAAATCTGAATCAAGACAACTTGGGTCTTCGAGTCTGAGTGAGTCTATTAGAGATTCCCTAAGTCTTAGTGAGTTTTAGCGCAACATTCAGAGAGTATTAGCGAGACCGTGATTTCATGAGTGCGCGTAAGGCTGTTATTCCGTGATACCGTGAGTACGAGTGAACCTTGCTGGGTCTGCTTTCTGGTAACTTTGAGTCCCAATGAGCCAGGCTGGGTCTGACGTTTATGAGCCGGAGCCTGAGTGACCGTTATGCTCAATATTACACTGTAAATTTCTTACTGTATTCGATGCGTGAGACTGGGGAAGCCATCTTTTTTTTTTCTGCCTCATGGTGAGCATACTACGAGGAAGGAAACAAAATGCTCATTTCTGCGTCTGCACTGCTGAAATCTGACAACGTTCTGAACGCTTGAGATGGCACGAGCCAAGTCAGAGGCCAAACTCACAAAGCTGCTCGCACACGACTCATCATGATTGGTTTGTCCTTGCCTATCGAATGAACCTCGTTATAATCGATAAGTAGGATTAATGTCTGTCACCATGGTATGAAAATAAGATACTAAGTATGAAGGAGTTTTAAATCCTGTCATTTAGGGCTCCAACATGGACCAAAGATAAGATTTCTCTTGCGTACAATGAATGAATAAATGACTTAATTAATTAATTAATTAATTATTAATCAACCAACCAAACAATAAAAATAACGTTTATTATTTACAAAAGTGGTACATACTGGGTTGAATATACAGAAGGAGGTTCCATAGCTCAATGCTGCAAGGGGACCTCCTGTTTTGAGGTGCATGAAGAGAAGCGAGTAAGCAACAGTGATTATACACTAGGAAGGACTAGTAAGCTGGCACTTACGGAGGATTTATTTTCAGGGGGGGGGGGGGGAGGCAACCCAAGATGACTTTTCTATGCAAATGAGGGGGAGGGTACTTTTACTAGTACAAATGTGAATAATTCCCACCATTCGCCATAAATACGCGTTAACCCGCAACAAATAATTGAAACGTGTTTCTCACAGGTAACGTGTATCTCACAGGTACGTTTGTGAGATACACCTCTTCTTTTCTTGGCAAACAAAGAACCACATCAAATGGACTCGCGCATGAGAGATGGGCAGGAAGAACTTAGCTTGCCAAGAACAAGTTAACAAGCGAAAGTACAAAATAAAGATTTCTGGTAGCGTCTTTTGAATTAGCTCTGGAAGAATTACAAATAAATTAATATTTTTGGAACATTCACAGTTCTTTTGGATCCCTCGTTTACTGCTCTACAAAGTGCCCAAACCAACCCGTGTAGTTATTTGGGAAGTTGCGTAACGATGCGTCTAGAACCACAGGACGCTGCGGTTACTAGACGTACTGCGGCCACCGCGGAAGGTTAGAAAAACACCCCCAATAGCACAACAGGGAAGTGGCTACGTCAGACGGCTCGATTGATAAATGTAGAAGCGTCATTCAAAACACACGGAATTATTCTCCACATCCGGCGGCGTTTTCTCTACTTCCTTTTTAAATAAAAAGATGTTGATTAATAAATATTTTACAAACAGTTTCCGTTTTTCCTCCCCGTTTGACTGTTGTCTTGGCTTTCTCCCTTAGTAGATCGCTTAGTTTCTCATCAACTTGCGACTCTTGTTTCCAGTTGCCAATTTTGCACGAAAAGTGCTGTACAATTAGGGAAAAACCAGACAAAGTAACGGGCGACAATCATATTTCTTATGGGTTGAACGGTTATTGCAAAGTCTGAAGGTGGACGCTGTTTCGCAATATTTTATTTTCCTCCTTATCTAACGCATATCGCGGATATATGGTTCCGAGGATCTGCCAGCGTCGCGGCGAGCCGTCACTCGAGGAAATAATGAAGCAAAAGGAAAAGTTAAACGCAATTATCGTTTCCTCCGGCCACAACTCGTTCCACGAGTATACAGATTAGCTGACTATGAACCGAATCCCTTTCCTGGCCCCTGGATCAGTCTAAACAAAGAAGGTTGAACTAACGAAGCAACAGCCTTACGCGTAATCGTTGAATAGATGGTGAAATAGAAATTGTGTTGGGCATTATAAATAAAACATTATAATTAAAACAATCAACTACGCCCTGCCTGCTGCAATAGATGTTGACAACTGAAGTCATCTTGAGGTAATCATGCGGGCAACGAATCGATGAGAAAACTGGCCTCCACACCCCAGGAGATGCCGATAACTACCGCCATCCAGAAGGAGCGAAAAAAATTGACAACCATTCCACTCTGTGCAGATGGAATGGCAGCGAAAGCTGACAGTCAAAGCTGTCAAGCGAAAAGCAAAGTGTTTCACCTCCGCTGCGGGTCGGCCTGAATATAGTGCAATATAGGGCCGAGCCTCAGCGGAGGTGAAGCAGGCACTAAGCACTCCGCGTACGTGGGCCAATCCCGAAAGTAGTGCAACGACGGGCCGATTCGCGGCAAAGGTGAGGCAGGCGTTAAGCACTCCACATACGTGGGCCGATCCTGAAGATATTGCATTACCGGGCCCACCCGCGGCCGATGTGAAGCAGGCGTGAAGCGCTCCCCGTACGTGGGCCCATCCCGAAGATTCCGAAGAGCGCAGTGGCTTATTTTAGTTTTTGCCGAACCCGCTCCTATCGCAATTGCGCGATAGGAGCGTAAGCCACTGCGTAACAGAATCCGACGGCTCGGACACGGAAACGTCACGGGCTTAAAATAAGAGTGGGCAACATGGCTAATCACGCTAAGAAATCGCAACGAATACAAAATTCAGACCAATTAGAGATATGGCAATGGAACTGCCGCTCCTTCTCCAGGAAAGCGGCAGTGTTCCACCAGTTTATCAAAAACTCCGGAATCGCTCCGGACGTGATATGTCTGCAGGAGGTCGGGGCCAAGCCGGCCAAATTGCAGGGATACTACACTCTGAGCGATCCTCAAAATTCGAAGGTCGTCACGCTGGTGAGCAAGTCGATAAACGCTCAATTATTAACACTTCCGCCAACTGAGGGAGATACTAATTCCATAGTTATCAGTGTGATGCCAAAGAAACGAAGTAAGGCACACACACTAATCACAAATCTGTACAGTCCTCCCAAAAGCAAAGGGAACGACCTCCCCACATTCTCTCAGCAACAAAAGATTTAGCGGGCACCAGGGATAAGGCGGTGATAGTGGGTGACTTTAATGCACCCCACATACTATGGGGATACGCGAAAACGTCGCCCAAAGGGTTCCTACTCGAGCGCACCGCAACGGCCTTGGGCTTACGGGCAATCAATCAGATCGGCAAACCGACGCGCACGGGTAACAGCGTCAGTAGAGACACGGCGCCCGACCGTGCCTTTACAATAAACATCAGAGACGCACAATGGGTTTCCTTTGATGAAAATTTGGGAAGCGATCACGACATAATCCGAGTAGCGCTCTCCACGCCCAACATACGGAGAACAATAGGAAAGACTAAATTAACTGACTGGCCTCGTTATAGAAAACTCCAGAGAGCTCTGGAGGAGTCGGATACAGCCCCGACCAACATGCGAGAATGGACCGAATTCCTTCGACGAGCACACGGGGACACCACTAAAGCCATTGAGCGTACAGCGGAGCTGCCGGTGATAGACTCTCACCTGGTCAGCCTATGGGAAGAGAGGAGGAAACTGGCCAAGAGGTGGAAAAGGCAACGTCTAAACAAACACCTGAGACAACGCATCGCTCTCTTGGCAGAGCAAGCCCAAGGCCATGCCAACGAGCTCGCTAAAAACGAGTGGGCGACGTTCTGTGGAACCCTGTCAGGAACTCTGGGAACGAGCAGTACGTGGCGAATACTACGAAGCATGCTAGACCCGATGAGCACGCGTACTGAGAACAACAAGAAGCTCCAAATTATAGCAGACAACTTCGAGGGTACAGACCAAGATCTCGTTCATGCGCTTCAGAAAAAGTACATAGGACCCTCACCTGCTACGGCATCGTCGTCCGCGAGGAGACAATACGCGGGGGAGGCGAACCCTAAATTAGACGAAGATATAACGTACGCGGAAGTGTATGAGGCGGCGCAATCCGCAGTTAAAAACTCGGCACCGGGCCCAGACTCGATCACAAATGCAATGATTCGAAACATGGATTCGGTAGCCCTAGCGAAAATCACAAAGGTATTTAATAGCGAGTGCTGGGCCAAGGGAGACTTGCCCCAAGAGTGGAAATTGGCTAAAATAATCATGATCCCCAAACCAAAAAAGAATCCCTCGATTGATACACTACGGCCGGTGTCGCTCACGTCCTGCCTAGGTAAGCTCTATGAAAGGGTTATCCATAGCAGATTGCAGCGATACCTGGAAGAGCGGAGCTGGTTCCCGGACTCCATGATAGGATTTCGCACGGGTTTATCTTGCCAGGACGCGTTCCTCCTACTTAGAGATGAAATTCTAACTAATATACCGTACGGCGACGAGAGACCAGTCCTAGCACTAGACCTTAAAGGAGCATTTGACAACGTCTCTCACGCCGCAATATTGGAAGAACTCGAACTCGCGGGTTGTGGTGAGCGCACATACAATTACTTAAGAGCGTTTCTTTCCAACCGCGAGGCGAGCATCAGTATTGGCCAAATCACTTCGGATTTATTTAAAATGCCTGACAAAGGAACACCTCAAGGAGCTATATTATCTCCTCTTCTCTTCAACATTGCGATGTGTCGACTCGCGCGCGATCTGGATCGGATACCCGACCTAGGTTACACGCTCTACGCAGACGACATCGCGCTGTGGACGAGCAGAGGTTCACTAGGGGATAAGGAATATACGCTCCAAAGTGCAGTATTAGCGGTGGAGAAATTTTCTAGATGGAGTGGCCTGAAGTGCGCACCCGAAAAATCTGAGGTTATCCGGATACACGCGAAAGGCTACAAATCCAGAGGATCGATTAACATCGTGGTTGAGGGCCAATCAGTCCGAGAGGTACCCACGATGCGAGTCCTGGGTTTGTGGCTTCAGAGCGACGGGAGAGCGCTACAGACACTCAAGACCCTCAAATCCACAGCCAACAACATAGCCCAAATGATACGTCGCGTGACGTATCGAAAAGCGGGAATGCGAGAAGACGATACCCTAAGGCTCGTACAGGCCTTAGTGGTTAGTCGAATAACCTATGGCTTACCGTACCAAATCCTGAACAGGGAGGAGGAAAAGCAGGCTGACACAATAATTCGAATCGCTTTCAAAGCTGCTCTGGGCCTGCCTAAATGTACTTCAACGGAGCGCATGTTAGCTTTGGGAGTGCACAATACTTTCGACGAACTGAGGCAAGCCACCCTGATGCGACAGAGGGAGCGCCTCAGCTTCACAAAAACTGGTAGGGCAATATTGGCTAGACTCAATATCCCAGCATACCCCATTTATCTCACAGAGCAGGCCGTACCTCTCCCTCCTTCGATGAGATCCAAAATTACAGTAGCCCCAATTCCAAAGAATATGCATCCAGAGTACAACAAAGAAAGGCGCAAAGCACGTGCACAACACATTCAATCAGCCTACTCTAACAACCATAGGTACAACACGTACTACACGGACGCAGCTCTGTATGCAGACACGACCGGGCAGCGCTACCAAAGGAGGTACGCCCTGGCAGTCGTGAACGCTGTCAGCCAACAGCAAATTACCGCGTCGGCCACGGCGGGATCCCCAGCCTCGGCTGAAATATTAGCAGTGGCGATCGCACTCGCTCACGCGGAGCGTTCGCAAAGGGACTCGGTCGTGGTCACGGACTCCCAGGAGACATGTCGCATGTTTCTCAAGGGGCACGTGACTGCGGCTAGCCTCGCGATAATCCCGAAATCCTTCAACCACCATCATCGCCTACTCTGGTGCCCGGGCCACGCGGGGGTACAGGGGAACGAAAAGGCTAACGCGTTAGCTCGAGGGTTCACTAACCGAGCGACGGCGTCCTCTTCTAACCCCAACCACCAGCACTACCCATCACAAAATTCCACCAATTTAAATGCCAAAGACATCCTTGCTCATCAGCGTGGAGTCCGAAGAAAATACCCGCCGCCTCACCCACAACTTAACGGGGAAGAGGCCGCCGATTGGCGTAAAATACAGACCGGGGTGTTCCCCCATTTAAAATTGCTAAACGCCATGTATCCCACTCGTTATA
The DNA here is from genome assembly GCF_038994185.2 of Dermacentor albipictus. Classification (NCBI taxonomy): domain Eukaryota; kingdom Metazoa; phylum Arthropoda; class Arachnida; order Ixodida; family Ixodidae; genus Dermacentor; species Dermacentor albipictus. The sequence continues at coordinate 16,705,785 of NC_091823.1, forward strand.
GGGCCAACTGTCCTTGGTGCGGTGGCATACCTACCCTAATGCACATAACCTGGGAGTGCACTAAGCACCCTCATAGGCCAAACACCAGTAGGACAATGGAGCAGTGGGAGGCACAGCTCGCCCGCTCCGATCTGGCAGGACAAAAGTCCTTAATTAGCCAGGTCAGGCAGGCGGCAGAGGCCAGTGGGGCCCTGGACTGAGAGGCTCCGACCACCCCTCCTTCAAATCTTTAGAATCACAATAAAGTTTCTCTCTCTCTCTCTCCGAAGAGCGCGTTATAGGTTCCCGAGTCCACAGGGGTATGTGCCATTGATTTTGGACCCTTTTTGCACTATCACCAGAATCGGCCCACATGATGATTTTTTCTGTTAACGGACGCCGAAAAAAAAAAACTACGGAAGTTCGTCATACACTGCTTTCGCTGTAAACAATTTGTCGTCTGTCTGATAGGTAACTGTTTACGAGGGCTAGTGCTGGTTCAACCATTCTTAAAGCGGTTTATTTAGTTGCTAGAATTTTATGACTGATAGAGTCATAGGCTTTAAGGTCAATGAACAAGTTACCGGCATATAAGCCTGAGTCGATAGCCAATTTAATATGGTCCGTAAACGAAAGCAGTGCTCCTTTAGTTGAAAAACCTGGAAGGAATGCGAATTGATGGGGTGATAAGTCAAATTTAGATCATTATTTAATGAAACGTTTTCCTATACATTTTTCAAATACCTTGCTAAGGTAAGGTTAGATAGAAAAGGGGCGTAGTTTCAAATGAGCATGCGGTCTCCTTTTTGTGAACTGGGATTATGTTCGCAGTTTTTAGTGCATCTCTAAATACCCCTTCTTGAACATGAGATTCATAATGTGGGTAAGAGGGTAACCGATAATTATGCGACTAGTTTTATATTTGCTGGAAGAATATTGACAATACCGGCACTGGTTAGTTCAAGATGTGTGATGATGGTAGCGATTTCTTCAGGACATGTAGGAAAGAGGAAAAAGGATAGGGCACAACGATTTTATGACCCATGTGTTGTGCTGCTTAGAGTAATTATCAATAAAAATTCACTAAATGCATTGGCAATGTCATACGGACACGTAATAGACTGGCCCTCAGATTCGAACTCATCTATTGTAGTGTCATGTGAGTTTATGCTCAAGAAAGAGTTTAGCGTTTTCCATTGCTCCCTTGCATTATTACTAGCTTGACGGATCCGTATACTTTCTGTAGCAGAAGTTTATTGAGAGTGTTAATATATGTAGAGTATCTAGACTTGAGAACACCATTGAACAGGCATTCATTTTTTACATTTTACAGCGAAGCTGTACATGGCTAGCCGATTAGTCCGCCCGTCTGTTTGTCACTTGCACGCCGAAAGCTCCTCCGGCGCAACTCCATGTGCATGCGCGAAAAAAAAAAGAGAAGGAAAGGCGCGCGACTGGCTGCGCCAGTAGTGACGTCGTTGCTCTCCGTTGCAGCCGAGCTTGCGGGCAGCAGTTTCTCTCCGGCTCCGTAATGGGTAGGCCGCGCGTCATAGGAACTGCCGAGGAGCAGGCAGCTTTCGATCAGCAACATCGCCGGGAGCGGTGGCGGGAAGTTCTCTGCTCCTTCCGGAAAACTACGGAGAGGGCCCGGGCCCCTGAGCCCCCCACCCGTAGTCGACGCCTAGGCTGTGTTTTGAAGAAGCCTAAGGCTGCAAATAGCAAGTTTTGAGAACATTTACTTCACTACAACCACCAAAATATTGATAAATAAAATCCACGACGTCCCACTGATTTACCGGGGCTCGGCTCTCGGCGCGAAATTAAAGTAACAGAATGGACAACTGGGCTAGTTGGTTTACTCGCATCTTGAAACTGTAAAAGCGTGCAAAGTTTTTAAAAACAGATAATCCTCGTATATACAGTGCGTTTAGTGTCGACATCGAAGATTTGTATTACTCTGTACTTCATAATGAATTATAGGTTAGCGTGAAAAAATGTATCATGGTCGATAATGACAAATCTTCTTTTAGCCTAAAATGTGGGACTTCGGTTGCAAGCTTTCTCGAGTTCTTGATCTAAGACTAGCCTTTCAACCGTTTCATGCCTGCCGGTACTACCAACCCATGTCTATTAAACCTATCATTAATCACCGCTCGGACCATTCAAAGATTGTGAAAAGAGGAATAATAAAAACTAGCATAGGTCGTACAATAAAAAAAATTATGTCAACACATGATGGAACCGAGCTTTCACAACCAGATCGACAAGCTAGAACAAGCAGGCTATATTCAGAATGTCATAAAATCAGTTTGGGCTAACACTTTGAAAGAACCGGAAACCAAAGAAGACAGTCGGAGCACCCGGGAAGGTCGTCATAAAAAGAATAAAACAGCTGTCGTTCGCACCTACATAGAACATCGCACGAATGAAAACATGTAGACGATAGGTATAAAGTTGAGGTTCTTATTTCAGCAAGAAACGAACTTCAGACAATTTGTTCGCGTATTCGCAGTAAGCCATCGCAACGTAACAATAAACAGACCAAAAAATTTGCAGATTGAGCGATGGGCATCGCATATATGATCCCACTTAGGTGCGGCAATGTTTTCGCAGGCTAGTCTGGGCGATGCATCAACGTGCGACTAAGAGAACATCCGGCGGCATACAATTCATCCGGAGCGATACATCTAGCCACCCACTATAGGGAATGTGGTTGTTATCCTGTATTTATAAGTACTCAGGTTACCTTCAAGAGTAACAGCCAGCTAACCCGTGATATGGCAGTGGCCTACCAACTAAAGAAAAGAGGAGATAACTGCGTCATCCACCCCTCGGTCTTGCTACATGATAAGGAATTTAACTTTCTTGATAGTTAGATTTTCTTTAATTTCACGTTGCCTTCGAAAGCTTTAACCCGTGATCCTTGACATGCATGCTCAACTCTCCGACTCCCGTTTCTTGCGCGTATATATTTGTTGCCTTTCAACAAAATTTCCCAGTTGTGAGTAAGCGCCTCGTCCAGTCTTCTCTATTTGTTCCTGTCTTTGTGCGCTTCCACAGTTTCGAGATGCAATAAATATAACCTCGACCTTCATATGCTATTCTATTATACGGACTCTTTCAACCAAGTTAAATAAAATATTGTTTTGGAAGAATACTTCATTTAAACGAGTGTAGTTTAAAACTGTCTGCTTAGTTTAAATTAAAGCTTACCTCCGTTATGCAGCTCTAAAAGAAACTGTATGGCTATTTCCTAGACGCCAATGTAACAGCGCTGCGACACACACTGTTCGCGATATTATTTTCCTAAAATTTACCAAACGCAGCGGGTCTCCCGACACAGCTTCACCAAAGGCCTCCAAAGACGCAATCATACCTCCTCCTCCTCCACTTACGTCATACCGCTGTCTTTCCTGTCCAAAGGTGCGTGAGTCACGCTACTCTGGGGCATCCCGACTCGAGGGAAGAGGGCACGCATAAACCCCACTTCAGATACCCGCTGTTTCCCTGCCAAAGACATTCCGCATCCGAAATGATGGCATTAGAGCCCTTTTTTGTGTGTGTAATATCACCTCAGCCGCGCGTGTTCTTGAGTTGCCTCGGATAGCGTTCACCCAGCTCCCTTACGTTGTTCTCCCACTCAAACTTCAGTTGCCACGAGGGATGAGTCACGGTGCCCTCAGGCTTACTTACAACCGCTGGGAAGCGGAGCTCCCGACGGTTGCGAAGGCTGTCATGGACAAGCCCCCCTGTCGCCACGTTGCTTGCCAAGTCGAGGGGACACGTTTCTTGTATTTTATTATCTCAATGTCTGGCCCGGCCACGCGTACAGGACCGAGTTAAGTACAAGACTGCTGCGATAAATAGGAAGCGTGCCTCTGTCGTAGCTTCTTGTCATCTTTTTCCTGTTTCTTTATTGTTAGAGAGAATTTGTCGCAAGGCAAACTGGAAATAAAAGAAAGTCAAATAAAAGCTTGCGACTCCACACCCTGCAGGAACTGCAACAAAACCTGTGCAAGCTTATTGCCCGTTACCCAACGGTTGCAGTTGTCAGGTGTACAGATCTGGTTTCTGTCGAGCCTTTCGTAACATCTCGCTCGCGTTCCGGCTCGTCGTCGTCGTCGTCGTCGTCGTCGTCGTTGTTGTTGTTGTTGTTGTTGTTGTCGTTGTTGTTGTTGTTGTTGTTGTTGTTGTTGTTGTTGTTGTTGTTGTTGTTGTTGTTGTTGTTGTTGTTGTTGTTGTTGTTGTTGTTGTTGTTGTTGTTGTTGTTGTTGTTGTTGTTGTTGTTGTTGTTGTTGTTGTTGTTGTTTACCTGCGCCAGCATGGGCAGGTTGGCTACTGAAGAGCCCGCTATCTGAAGATTGCATCTAAACACACACAGGCCCACCCTGCCGGAGAGGCAAAGGAGAAGGGTGGGTCAAAAAATTTATCTGCAGAAAACTAATGCAATGTTTGAGAGTCTCGGAAGAGAAGAGCAGTTTACGTTAGGCAGCGAGGCACTGGAAGTGGTAAGGGAATACATCTACTTAGGGCAGGTAGTGGCCGCGGATCCGGATCATGAGACTGAAATAATCAGAAGAATAAGAATGGGCTGGGGTGCGTTTGGCAGGCATTCTCAGATCATGAACCACAGGTTGCCATTATCCCTCAAAAGAAAAGTGTATAACAGCTGTGTCTTACCAGTACTCACGTACGGTGCAGAAACCTGGAGGCTTACGAAAAGGGTTATACTTAAACTGAGGACGACGCAACTAGCTATGGAAAGAAGAATGATGCGTGTAACGTTAAGGGATAAGAAAAGAGCAGATTGGGTGAAGGAACAAACGCGGGTCAATGACATCTTAGTTGAAATCAAGAAAAAGAAATGGGCATGGGCAGAACATGTAATGAAAAGGGAAGGTAACCGATGGTAATTTAGGCTTACAGACTGGATTCCAAGAGAAGGAAGTGTAGTAGGGGGCGGCAGAAAGTTAGGTGGGCGGATGAGATTAAGAAGTTTGCAGTGACAACATGGCCACAATTAGCAGATGACCGGGGTATTTGGAGAATTATGTGAGAGGCCTTTGCCCTGCAGTGGGCGTAGACATGATGATGATGATGATGGCACAGGAAAAACACTACACGAAACGACAATATAAATATCAAAAAAGGAGTAGTCAAAAGCTTTAATATGCCATTAGTCGGAAAGAAACACACTGCATGTACACTACAAAAATACAAAGAACTTGACATAAAATTGCATACCCATACAAATAATGTCTGAAACAGAGTTGGTGCCTGACATGGTGACAAGCAAAAGTAGTGTCTGCTCGTGTTGAAATAGTTCAGTACAAAGCGAAGCGCATAAGAAGTCACTAACACGGAAGAGTTATCAGGACAATAAATTCGGATGAAAAATGAACACTATAGCAAAGCACAAAAAATGTCAGTGACACGACCATGACGTTACTGTGAGACAAAAACTGTGTCATCCAAAAAGCAATATTCACAGGGAAGCAATGAAGCCACTGCCTTTCACCGCTTCTCTTTGTTTATAGTGCTATCGGTGCTTGGAGTATCCCGAGCCTATGCAGCTCGACGAACAACTCTGTGCCTCTGAACGGGCAAGGCCGAAATAAATTCTCGAACCGTGTGTCGGACAATTTCTTACTAAAAAAAAGTGCAGCGTCGAGACTTTATATCGTGAGATTTAATGGGCTATCCTACAGAAAGCAATATACGGTGATATCAAACTCAACGTACATCATTTTTTCGTCTAAAGGGCGACGCGGATATCGACGACTGCCTCTTGCCGTTTCCAACGTTGTTCAGCCTGGTTTGCAACAGAAGACAGATCGCTGTTTGAGCACTACTCCTGCGAAGCATCGCAAACAGGTAGACACGAACTGCACTATTCGGGAAGCGTTTCGACCGTGGCCCTTATTCATACTCAGCAAAAGCCCGTTTCCGCAAGTTGGTAGTAAATATTAGAGTTAAATTTTAATGAATTACAATAAAAGAAAGTAAGGCCAGGAGATAGAGCAGTTCGTTGTTGCATGAACAGCGGCAACGTTGTTTACTTTTCTTTATTTCTTTTTTTCTTTTCCTGCTTTCGAAAAACCTGGCATTCTAAACTGAAGTGCTTGGTGAAGCGCAGCTCAATACTTCGCTGTTTTATGCAGGAAAAGATTTCCAAAATCAGCTCTTCCTTTTACGTGCAATATGAGACGCGCAGCAGCAAGCGCTCCTGAGAGCTTACTTTCACTGCATTTCCTCATCATCATCCACCCTTTCTCTCTTTTTCTCCCTCTCGAAAAATTGCTACATGCTAACGCGGTCGTCTAATTAGAACGCTCCTGGCGGGCACGGCCTCATTACCATACTTCTTTACGCCGAATTCGTAAAGCTGCATGCTTTTGACACTCCTCCAGCTGTGCTGCAAGAGGAATGGGTAGATGCGCAGTGGAGAACCATCTCTCTGCTTAGAGGCACAGATAGACTTGTTAAATTCAGCCGTATCGCTCAAGCGATACCACACGGCAATGCTGAATGCGAGCGGCAACTCAGCCTCGCAAGGAAAACTCGCACTGAGTTCCGGGCTTCAACGTCTGACAAGACACTTGGGACAGGCTCTTCAGGCCATATGTCATAGGCGCGGACCATGTTATTTACGCCAAACGAGAAAATTGCGGCCTCTTGCGTCTTCTCTATAAGATTCTGTAACAATGAAATACCGAAAGCGTCTCGTCGCCAATTGCGGGTGAATTCATCTAGCCTGAAGAAAAGATATATCTTGACGCAATCGCTGGCCAAATTGTAGGGCGCGCCCTCTGTGAAGACTACATACGCTTGGATGTGCGGCTACTTTTGTCTAGTCCTTCTATGAGCGTTATTGTAAGTGGAAAAAATTTACTGCAACGAATATATATATATATATACCAGAGAACGGAGAATGTGAGTTCAGCTGGATAAGAAAGCTAGCTCTTTATTGTATTGCTTTGATTTTTTTGTTACGAGACAAACCGCCAAATATTCTGCAAAGCTCGCTTTTCGTAGGTAGCACAGTGAAAAAATGATGGATACCAAGTTCCCCTCTGAAAAAAATTGAGGTCACGCACACCAAAAAGAAATTAAGCTCCTGCTGTTTCAACTTTCCATGCATCTTTTTTCTTCTTTCTTTCTTGGGGGGGGGGGGGGAGCCTGAGAATATCTCAGCTAAGGACAATTCTTCCTTGTGAGAGCAAAGAACAGAGGTGTTGAGACTACGTAAGATGAATCTACGCCCGGCAATATCAATTTATGAGATATCACCGTGTCATGTCGTGTTGTAACGCTGCCAGACAAGTTACGAAATGAATACAGCATGTGAGCTTTCCAGCTTCGATTAGGCGTATGGCAAGAGGATAACATGCTTTCCCGAAATGAAACATTCGGAATAGCAGCCCTTTCTTCGACGGTTGGACATATGCCCAGGTCCCACGATGCGAACCACCTCCAAGTCGGTGTCGGCGTACAAAGGAGGAACTCAGATGAAACGTTTTCAAGTGGATAGGCTATTAATTATCCTAAGGAAATTTTTATTATTTTTATTGAATTTTCCTTCCTCGCCTTCAAGCGAAAGCTGGAAATTATACATTCATTTTATTTCATTATTCGTGAGACCTCCTATTAATGTCCAGGTTACTCTCTTTTACAACCTCTTAGATTAAACTGTAAGTTGTGAATAATAAACTATTTCGTTAAAAGTTCAAATGCACGCGCACCAAAAGTTCTAGTCTATTTCCCAGTATTCACTCAATGAAAATGCAGCACGTCTCTTTACTGTCACGTTGTAGTGATGGGAAGAACAAGGCAGTCCCAAAAGAGTGAGTCACGAATCTAACTAATTTTTAAGCAAGCACTCTTAAAAAAGTTTACACCCTTTGGGTCATATCTCGTCCCACAATGATAATCGTTATACTTCCAAGTCACGAACGGCTTGCGCGTTATCAGCGTGACACAGCATTCTCGACCGGAAAGTAGCGAGCGCTGAGTTTTTGAGAAAGGAAACTCAAGCAAGGCAGATGACGATTATTGTTGTAGGACAAATACACACCCCAAAGGGTGCAAACGTTTTAAGGGTATGAGCTTGCAGTGGAAAAGAAGTAACACTCAAAACACAACGATGGCTGCGCGCAAAGTCATCCGTCGTAGAAACCTAATCTGCGGAGTAAGGCATCGGTTTGTAAGAGTTGAGCGTTCGTACATTGCAGCTGGCGCTCGCGTGTGATCGAGAATGTACGACAGTATTCGCTTCACGTGCGCAATCGAATTAGATAACTCTTTCGCTATTGAATCGGTAACAATACTCTGGAAATTTCAAATCACGCAGGCGCGTACTGAGCTAAGCGATATTTCTGTAACCTTATTTAAGCTAAAGATAGCTCAGCAAATAAAAAAAGTTTAAATACTGTCGTACAGTCACTCTAAATATTGGCTGGAACCATGGTGCGCGTGGTAGAGGGAACCTCCAGGACTGGCACAGTGGCGCTGACATACCAAAAATATTGGAGCGCTAAACACCTCCGATTACTGGTATTTATTAAACCAGTTTTTCGTGTGTCGATGTATCGGTGCAGTCAAGGGGCCGCTTTCATCACGGGCACAGCGTCGGAGCTCACATCTCACGTGACTGCACGTGTGTCAGCACTAAGTGCCACAAACTCGTGGTATTTTCTTCGTTGGGTCTTAACATTAGGCAGCCAAAATATATGTCGCAAAGTACTCATTCTAAAATTTCAGTACTTTTCGTTCTAATGCACACGTGCGCGCTGCTCCGAGTGTTATTAAGTACTGAAAGATTTACCCAATGTTTTGCCCCAGGCAGGGTCTGTTTTCATTCCTGACGACGCCAGGAGACCAAGCCCGATGCCAGCAACGCTCGCAAATCTAATCGAGAGCACGCACAATGTTCTCGCACACTTTGTTTGATGTACCGTAGCCCTACAGCTTCTGATGCTTGTATAATGTAGGAGAGTCCATTGTAAAGACAGAAGTGCATGGTTTGGCATATGCGTTTAACTTGTTCCTCGTGAAATCTATTCGCTCCAAAAGAACCTGTCCAATATAAACTTCCGCACTTGCTTTTTTTCAGTAGCGTACCACTCCATCAATGTGCCGGCTGTATTTAACTGCACCAAATAAAAAAATAAAACAATATAAATCTTGGTGACATCACTTTGCCATTCGAGTGTTCGGATTGGTAACCTCTAGATATGGAGTAAGTTGAGCAGATGTGCGCGCAATTAACGGAGTTACGTGAATTACATTTTCAAGAATTAATCTTAGCAGCAAACAGTAACTAACAGTAACTAATAACGTGGCTGTAGCAAATGAGTAGTTTGGAGCCCATCGTCAAAATGATCTAGCTGAGCGAAGAAATTTTTAGTAAACATGCTTCTGTAAGAGCTATGCGAACAAATATTTGCAATTAAACGCTATCTAAAAGCGTGACTGAAGCGTACCAAGATCGTCGGTAACGTCGACCTGACCAAGCCAAGCCTTTCGTGATATTGTTATCAATGCTACACGGATCCGTGAGCATGTTCCTTGCGGCCAGTCCGCTTTCCATATTTATTCACGGTGTTTTTTTCGAAAGCAAGCAGTTTATTATATTAATGTCAATATAGCAGCGAACGTGAGCCGCCGAAAGCTTGCTTGGCCGCAGAAGCAATGCACGACGCAATGATGGTGCCGACAATCGAGCATGTCCGTGGCCGCAAGAGCTGCCGCCGATGCAAGGGAGGGAACAAAGCTGAACTGCAGAGCAGCTTTTCACAGGCCCGTGCTAATCGGGACGACGCTGAAGTGACAGGAGCTTTTATTTATTTATTTATTTATTTATTTATTTATTTATTTATTTATTTATTTATTTATTTATTTATTTATTTATTCGTTCACGTCGATTTCACGAAGAGATAGTGCTATGAATGCAGTGTCATTTGTTCTTGTCTCGTGAATTTAAATGTTGGTTCAAATAAAGTCTACGTCCCATTTGTCTGCGAAGGTAAGTGTAAGCAAGTAAATGCTCACTCACACGCACACACGCATGCAGGCTGAAACACGAATACAAACGTTCGCACATATTCATACGCGCCCACACACACGCACACGAGCGCACCCAGATCTGGCGTACGCAGGCACACAAGTGTACACACGCATGCACACATACACTAACATGCGCGTACACACGCACGCACACGCAAATGCATGCATACACACACGTGCCCGGGCTCACACACGCACGCACGCTCAAGTATGTCTCTCTCCCTCCCTGCTGCGCGTGCAAACAGACTGAACGACAGCCGCGCTGTCACTACCGTTCCATTGCGAGCTGTAATAAATTGCTTTACGATTTAAATTTGGCGTTTCTTCGAGTCAATGTGCCCTCTGTTGGGAGGGTGCGAAACGGCTGGCTCCTGTCGTGTGACTTCACCGCACATCCCTGGCCAAAACACTGCTTAACGCGGCACCAATGTTCTGACTAAGTGCCACGAATGCATATGCTGTTAGAAGGGGCCACCCTCACGGCGCAGTCAGTTGAAACTTGTTGATACTCGGTCGACATTTCGAAATATAATTTTCTAAACATTTTGCCCGTTCAATTATGCTTGTCCATTGCCGTGAAGTTTAACAGAATGGCGTGGAGGCAATGTTCAGAATTCCTAGCACGACAGCTTCTTTGCGTTGCTGTTTCCTTCTTTTTTTTTCTTTTTTCGTCGGCAGTGCACTAGCCTAGGATAAAACCCACTTGCCACTTGCTTTTCCGTTTTGCTCAATCGTTTCAACATACCTGTAAACTACCTCGAGAAAAGTGTGTGCTTTATTTTTTCAGCAAGCGTGTCTAAAGCTTGGCATCTATGTAACATTTCTAACATTCCTTGCTAAATAGATGCTTATCTATATGGTCGAGTAAGGGCGACACGCACGAAATACCGCTGCGTTGGTACACGAGACACTTTATGAAACGTCAATGGCCTCGTTATTAAAGGAAGGCTAAACGAAAATAACGCGTCGAGTTAGGCCCAAACAATGAAACGTTCCTTTCCTTCGAGCGCTTCCTAACCTTACGTGAGGCCTCCTTACAGCGAAGGACCGATGGAGGAAGCAAGCATACTCAGAAAGCTCCCTTCATGCGTCCTCACGTAAGGAGCGGTTGCCGCCATGCCTGGGTTCGAGATTATCTCTTAAAAGCTTTAGGCGAACACCAGAACACCACTATTCAATAAAAAAGGTTGTATCGTCGCACAATCTCTAAGTTGATGAGCCAATATAGAGAAGCGTGGACGCTATTTTTTAGTTTTGTTTACTAAATCTAAAGAAGCAGTGCATTACAGTGCGAAACTTGATGTGCTCCAGCAACGCTGGCACGCCGGCGTCGTGCAACGCCTAGCAACGCTTCCATGCCGCACGCGTGACTGAAACGAACGTGCCTGGCAAAACGTACCGTGCTCGCGCTTCTCCGAAGGTGGGCGACAGCACGCACGCGCAAGCAAACGTCACGTGGTTAAGCAGTGAGGCGAAGCGCTCGTTCAGGGCCAGGAGCGGCGTAAGGACGCATGAAGGTAGCTTGGCCCAAACAATAAAACGTTCCTTTTAGGGGTGTGCGAATATTGACATTTTCGATTACGAATCGAATACGAATAAGGCGAAGAACTCTCTTCGAATATCGAATCGAATATCGAATACATGTGTAGTATTAAAAAATTGCAAGAGAGGTAACAATAGCTTTATTACCCTTTTAAAAATAACATTGCATTTTACAAGGTTGCTTCAAATTAAAGAGGTACTCAATTATAGATAATGGACTCAGGTAATGCCCTCAGTGAGGTAAAACGCTTGTTACAGATTGTCGTGAAGGAACATTACCTGCTCAATATGGCCAGAAAGTAAACGCTCTCTATGCACTGTCACATTTCTACCGGTAGAAAAGACTCTTTCACTAGGAACTGAAGTGGCAGGGATCGCCAAGTACTTCCGGGCGAGTGCACTTAAAAGCGGGTACCTGAAGCGGCCAATGGACTGCCACCACTCACAAGGATTCATGCCCCTTTCCAGAAGAGGCTTTTGCGCGTAGTCTGTAACTTCCCTCTCAGGGGCAGCTGCCAAATGTGTCTTCTCTTTGTTCATCACTAGATCGTCAAAAGCATTCCATACACTCGATGCCACCAGTGGACACGAAGTCGACGCTGGCACGGCGGTGTCCCCACGGTGTTCCACGACGGCTTCCTGGAGCTCCCTTGTCACAAGGTTTTTCAGCCAGATCATCTGACCAGATGCCTGATGAACTGTGGCCATAAAGCGCGGATCAAGAAACATGCCTAGGCTGGCCACTTCATCAAATTTCTACTTCGCACAAAGAGCCTTGATACATTTTGAATCAATGTTAGCAAACCCTGAGTTGCCTTTGCAACCTTCAAGGCAATGGGGCATTCCAAAAATAATTGGAATTATAAAGCTTGGTGAAAAAGAAACCGAAACTGATCATGTCTCAAATGCCTGAAGCAGATAGACTGAAACAGAGCATACAGATAATGGCAACTCGGGGTTGCAAAGGCAACCCTGAGTTGCCTTTCCAACCTTCAAGGCAATGGGGCATTCCAAAATAATTGGAATTATAAAGCTTGGTGAAAAAGAAACCGAAACTGATCATGTCTCAAATGCCTGAAGCAGATAGACTGAAACAGAGCATACAGATAATGAGCGGATCATGCGAAGTTCTCAGTTAATAAACATGTTCTTAGGAGAATGCGGAGCAAGCATACAATTGGTTAATTGCTCAATTATTCGCAGTCTATCCGAACATTCGCCGTTTCCACCGTTATTCGGCCGTCCTTGGATATTCGTGAATTTCCGAACATGCATTTCTCGAATCGAATACGCTTCGAATATGGAAAATATTCGATTCGTATTCGAAATTCCGAATATTCGAACACCCCTAGTTCCTTTCCTTCGAGCGCTTCCTAACCTTACGTGAGGCCTCCTTACAGCGAAGGACCGATTGAGGAAGCAAGCGTACTCTGAAAGCTCCCTTCACCCGTCCTCACCTAAGGAGCGGTTGCCGCGTGCCTGGGTTCGAGATTATCTCTTCAAATCTTTCCGCGAACACCATTATTCTATTAAAAATGTTGTATCGTCGCACAATCTTTAAATTGAATAGCTAATATAGAGAAGCGTGGACGCTTTCTTCTAGTTTCGTTTACTAAAGTTAAAAAAAAGTTGCGCATTACAGTGCAAAACTTGATGTGCTCCAGCAACGCTGGCACGCCGGCGTCTTGCAACGCCTAGCAACGCCTAGCAATGCTTGCATGCCGCACGCGTGACTGAAACGAACATGCCTGGCAAGACGTACCGTGCTCGCGCTTCTCCGCAGGTGGGCGACAGTGCGCATGCGCAAGCGAATGCCACGTGGTTAAGCAGTGAGGTGAAGCGCTCGTTCAGGGCCAGGAGCGACGTAAGGACGCATGAAGGTAGCTTTGGAGCTACCTTATGCTGAGGAAGCACCAAGGAAGCCTTCACCGAGGGCCCCTCAGTAAGGAAGCTTTCAGAGTGACATAAGGTAGCCTCACCCCAATGAAGGCTTCCTTAGTGAGGTAAGGAAGATTTCATTGTTTGGCTTCTTATGCTGAGGAAGTACCAAGGAAGCACCAAGGAAGCCTTCACCGAGGGCGCCTCAGTAAGGAACCTTTCAGAGTGACATAAGGAAGCCTCACTGCAATGAAGGCTTCCATACTGAGGTAAGGAAGATTTCATTGTCTGGCCCTTAGTCTGACTAGGTTTAATGTGTCGCACTTCTAAGGTAGCAAATATGTTATTTATGTTGTGATCATAATTTTAGGATCACTGGAGACAAAGTGAAACCGGGCGGTCTGTAGCGTTGCGGCGACGCTTCCAATTTTCTGAACTAAGGGGCGGTGAGAGGTGCGCCAATAATTGTAGCCGTCAATAACTGCAGCTCAGGCGCAAACCAATCCCAAGCCCGTAATTTGCTAACAGTCATGCAGTAGTCCCCAAACGAGATACCCAATATAAATGTAGCCAAGGCAGGTAACCACATATCATGTTTGCTCTATCAACACGCTGCTTCTCAAGTTTCAAAACTCTCCTCGCACCTGGCTAGTGCAACACCCGTTTGACAATGGGAAGCGTCAGAATATGTACAATGTAAATTTCGCAACGCAGTCACGTACCGTAAGTTTCGCAACACACTCAGAGCCCTCGCTCTCGAAATTCTGACATTCAAAGGGCCCCCCGCAAACAAGTAAAAGAAAACACCAACCAAATCGGCCCTATAGAAGGTCGCCGAACGTGAACCAAATTTCAAAGGTTGGCCATTGGCTGTCGTTACACGGCAAAATTGACGTCAGTGTCGACGCATAAGCCTAACGGTACGGAGAGCAAGCAGCGGCAGCCTTATGTGAGCTACGCAAGAGGTGTCTTGCGCAACCAGGTGCAATACCAGGATGGATGCAAGATAAATCGTACAAAAATCACGGCGCGGACTACAAGAAACGGAAATGTGCTGGCCAGGTCACAAACGTCAATCCATTCCATACAGGTACCACGTTAATGGAAGTTCAAAGGACTCCCATAATCCCGCCGCCATAAAACTAATTAAACGTCACAAAACGCAGCTAACGCACTCACTGTATTTCTTTAACGATAGTGCGATGTCACATTGTAGCATGATGTTGGGATCACTTTGTCTTATTAGTAGACTTATTCGGCTGTCGTTGCTGTTGTAGCCTAAAAGACGTGGCTTATATTCAAAGAAAAACGCGACAACTACGTACAAGAATGAAAGAAACAATAAAAAGGAAACATTAGCGGTCGCAATGACCGTATGATGTGATTTGGCGTATTATACGTATAAAAATCTCCTCATAATCACGACTACGACCACAACGATTATTGTTGTTGTTGTTGTTGTTGTTGTTGTTGTTGTTGTTGTTGTTGTTGTTGTTGTTGTTGTTGTTATCTGGTGGTGGTGGCGGTGGCGATAACGTAATCGTGATCGCGAGATTGATTGATTGATTGATTGATTGATTGATTGATTGATTGATTGATTGATTGATTGATTGATTGATTGATTGATTGATTGATTGATTGATTGATTGATTGATTGATTGATTGATTGATTATTGGTTTATCACATATACATGTGATGGAAGGCGAAGGGAAAAGCCATTCAAGGATGGCTTGAGGGTGTCCTTCGCCCCCACGCTGGCAAAGACGACACCACAGGCACACACGTCCTGTTCACATGGTCGTACACTTTTACAAAACCATCATATTAA
This sequence comes from Dermacentor albipictus, assembly GCF_038994185.2. NCBI lineage: Eukaryota > Metazoa > Arthropoda > Arachnida > Ixodida > Ixodidae > Dermacentor > Dermacentor albipictus. The sequence goes on from NC_091823.1 coordinate 16,721,078, forward strand.
GCACAACATTGCCATAAATCTTGATAAAACCATAAAATTAAGCACATTAGTTACTGTCGTACGTAGGGTATCATGCGTTAATATACTTCACTTCACCTCAGCATGCAATGACAGCACATTTCATAACAATGTACGCTAAGTAATAGTGACATTGAAACAATATAATTAAATAGCAATCGTAAACAGCTCTAGTGATCAATGTTAGGCTAGAAAGAATGTGTACAAGTCGGATAATGTTGCTTCGCGAATATCGATTTGTTTTTTATTGAACTCATTTAGTAGACGTGGAAGTTTGTTTTGGAGCATTTGCCGACCATAGCCAGTGTGACAATATGAAAGATTCCATATTTCTGTTGTTCTAGTGGCATATGATGCTTCCTTCAAATGGAGATTCACCAATGAAGGTAGAATTATGACAGTCATAGTTAAGGCGATATTCACGCAACAATTTATGCTCATATGTGCCTTGTACTCTAATTATTTTAAATTTTTTAAAGAGCTCCACAGTAGAATGCCGGAGTGGCACATTCTCAATTGTTCTCAAAATTCTTTTTTGCATTACTAATAGCCGCGCCTACTAATAGTCACGCTGCTGCACAGACAGTTGCTGAAACGTGCGTTATATGCGCGCGCCACCCTTTGCATTGAAACGCAGCCCGCAGCGGCAGACCATGCAGTGGCTATGGGCGTTGCACTGCTGAGCTCGAGGTCGCGGGTGCGATACCGGCCGCGGTGGTTGCATTTAGATGCGGGAAGAAGGCAAAAAGAAAAGCCCGTGCACAGCTGGGTGCACATTAAAGAACTCCACACGGTTTTGGCACGTAAACAGATTTCTTTTTTTTCTTTAGGAAGCCTCAGCAGAGGTGGGGCTGAATTCATAAAGGTTTTCATTCGTAAATGTTATTTGCCATTTGACTGGCCGCCTTCGCTAATAAAATGTCCAGGGTCAGTATTGGCTGAAGCTCGTTCTTACGAGCAATTCTAGCATGAGAGCATTTCGCGAATACGGGTCCAGTTCTGCAGCATAACGGCAAGTCATGCGTCGGGGCACAAGAGTGTACGACAAGAAAAAGACAATAGCGTTGTTCGGTGTTTCGAGGCGCTGCACTGTTCTTGACAAAATGCCGAAACACCCGCCAGTTAAAGAATTTCGCCATCACAAAGCATCACGATATGATCCTTGTCAGAAGCAACATTTGCAGGTACGAGACTAATCGTTGACAAGCCACACAAACTGCTGCGTAACGAGGCTTGTTCTATATTATTACGTAACAGAAGAAAACGGTGTAAAGACATTAGCCCAAAAAAATACAAATTAACTCGAAGGAAAAGAAAACTAGGACACTTGAAATGAGGGAGAGGGGAACATATAAATGCAAACGTAGAAAAAAGAAATCCGTACTTGCTTTGTTTTAATAAAATACTCGCTGAAACCTGATATCAAACGTGAGCGCTTTGGACGTATGATAGCGTCAGCGTCTGCGTCATCGACTCGCTCAAAAAAAAAAAAACTTTTTTTTTCTCTTAGTGTGTGGAAATGCGAATACATGTCTCTTTAGGGCGAGTTGTCTCAAAATCCCAAGTGCATTCCCATTTCCTTTGTTTTGTTTTGTGTTGCTTTCTTGTTTGCTGTTTTACACACCACTCTAGAGCTAACATTTTCTGAAAATTACTTTCAGCCATTCATTTTCTTTCTTTTATTTTTGTTCTACTTATCTGCTACCAGTAAACGCTTCCTCGACATCATCAGCCGTTACCACCGTCAATGTGCGTTACTCCTAGCCTTCAGGGTTCAATAAACAAGTCGAACTGTCGACGAATTCGCTCGATGCCGTCTGCCAGTTTGCCCGTTAGCTCGTCTGGTATGGCGACTTCCCCGAAAGCACGACTTCCCCGACAGCAAGGGCGCTGGCGCTGGGTGTGATCCCCGGAACTAAAACAAGTCTTTCTTCAAGTACAAAATTCACTTTCAGATGAACCCACTTGTCAGCAGTGCAGCAGGGCCCGTTTGAGGTTCTTTTGTAGCTTCGTGCAGCAATCAGACGGATGCCGATTTAATAAATAAATAAATAAATAAATGTTCTCCAAACCTTAATAAAGGATAAAGTGGGGCGAAAACTAAGAACTCGCTCTCCTCTATGTCCATGCAGTTTCTCGCTTCCCGTATTACAGTTCGAACACTCACACATTCGCCCACCAGCCAATTCTGCCGAAGCAACGAAGCACGCACGCTCAATTGCGAGTGCGGACCTTTCTCCGGTGAAACGAACTGTCGCATCAAACTCTGCCACCGCTGCCCTCGACTCACCGGCGCTGACAGCTGAAACGGCGGTAAGCAGAAGTGCCAGCAGGCAGGCTATCCGCAGCCGGGGCACCTCGCGGCTTGCGCGCATGACGGCCACGGCGGGGCGTGCTGCTGCAGCACGAGGCACGGCCATCTCGCAGCTGAGGAGCAGCGCACTACATCCGCCACGGTCGGGGTCTCGGGCCCGACTCGGGCTCTTCGTCGCGCGGGGCCGTAGACCGCGGCCGCCGATCGATGACGAAAGCTGAGAGCGACGGAGCGCGCCCTACACGGCCACCTGGCTACGCCGCGCGCCGGTGTTTTCTTACCGGGTCAAAGTTTTAAGCTGACGACGTTCGGTGCTTAAATGATAGCGTGTGCCCGAGAAGGGAATCGGCTGCGCAATGAGGCTGCAAATTAATAAAAAGAAAAGAAAAGTGAAACGAACAACAATTTATGCGGAATCTCAAGGAAACAAGTAATGGTTAAAGAATCAAGCCATCAATAATAAAAAAAAAACTGCGTCGCAGCAGAGACGACACCGTAATACAACCATGTTGTTGTCGACAACGACGATGACGTTTCATCTGACCTTTGAAATTGAAATTCTGAGGTTTTAAAACCACAGAAAGTTGAGCTAGTTGGATTCATCGCGAAAGAAGGTAAGGCGTGCAGACACGGACACAAGAGAAGCAGACAACGCAAACGCCGTGTGTTGACTCACGGCATATCGCGTCATTTGTATTGTCTGGTTCTTTTCTCTTGTGTCCGTGTCTGCACTCTTTACCTTCTTTCTGAGATTTCGTACGTGCCAAAACCGAGAGGAGGGGGGAGGGTGATCTGATTATGACGCACGCCGTGGCAGGGGAACTCCGGGTTGATTTAAACCACCTGGTGTTTTTTTTTTTCCCGTGCACCCAATGGATGGTGCACGAGCGTTCTTGCATTTCGCCCTCGTCGAAATGCGGCCGCCGTGGCCGGAATTCGAACCTCGCCTTTTCCGGCGAGATCGCGGGTTCCATAGCACTGCCACTACAGCAAGGCGTCTGACCTTTGCTGACAGAAATGTTTGCTGACCCTGCGCTTTGCGTTGTCGATTAAATCGGCCTCACCCTGCTGTCCTCCTCGTTAGCTCATAGGGTAGAGCGCCGACATAAGCTACTGCCATGCAATAAGTGTCAAGCCGCTAACTCGCGTTGCAAAAAATTGGAGGCTTATCAAGGTTAAGCCCAGTGGATGCGAAGCATCCACTGGGCTTAACCTTATTGTATCCTTAGCGTTTGGAGGCATCTTGACCGCATACACGCCCGGCGCAGCGCAAAGACGCTGGCGCGGTTGCGGGCACAGAGACTGACGCGACGGCGGGCGCGCGCCGCTTCATCCCTGGCGTGACGTCACATATCACGTGATGCAGCGATGGTGGCGCCGCCGCCGCGTCGCGCGCGACGGCGCGAACCGAAGCGTGGAGGCCTCCGCCGGGCGACGTCCGACGTCGCGATATGAGGCCCCATCTGCAGCCGGTGTGACGTCATCACGTGACGTCATGTCACGTGACCTACTTGAAGGTCACTTGAAGGTCAATGGTGGCCACCGCCGGGAGGCGAGCGACGGCGCGATATGAGGCCCCATCTGCAGCCTGTGTGACGTCATCACGTGACGTCATGTCACGTGGCCCCACTTCAGGGTCAATGGTGGCCACCGCTGGGCGTCGCGCGAAGGCCCGAAACCTACGTTAATATGCTTCGCATAATATGAGTTGGACGATCGAGTGCCACTTTAGACGCATGGTCTAGCAGCATCGAAACATGCGTGATCAGCGTGGTGATCTACAGACGCGATCAAAATTACGTAATAAAAAGCAATACCCGCGCACGTAACACACTGTACAGTTCTAGAGCAACGTTACGTAGATAGCACGCAAGAGCAATTAAACGAAAGAGAAACCATGGCGCAACGTGCTTTCTCAACGAATCCAAGCCATACGGTAGGGAAACCATTTCCCTAATGATTGCCACAGTGGTTGAACGACCTCGGCAGCAACGGCGGTGTACCTATATAATATTCTGCTGCAGAGCACACACTTTCGCGACTCGTATATATTCTCGGCTGCGGTGGCGGCATTCCGACGAGAGCACAATGCAAAATCGCTCGTGTACCGAGCTTATATGTGAGAGGTAAAGAGCTTCAGGCGGTCGAAATCTTCACTACGGTGCCTGTCATACTGCCTTGTATGGGGTGTCGGAACATCATGGATCAACGGTTCAAGCCCTTTGGCAATTCTATCACGAAACTCTGTGCTGTATTGTACACCTCATCAGGGGCACCTAACCAGGGGAGGCTGCCACAATCAACACGTGCCCCCACCCGCCTAAATCTTTGTGCACCAAGGATACCTGGAATAAAATAACGCCCAACAGCCCCGCCTGCCCCGCCCCAATCCACCGGTCATGTACATCGCCCCCCCCCCCCTAACTACTTCCGAAAGAAATTCCTGGCTACGTCACTGCATCTCAGCATGGGCTAATGCTCACCGGTAATCCTACATCCGGGCCAGCACGCTCCTCGGGCAAGTGGTAGCACTCGTCTTCATTATGTACGGCTCAAGACTGGCAAACACCAAATTACCTTTGAGTCCGACAGGCAAGCTATATTACTGAGGGTAGAACAAGAACACGGAAAAATACCGCGGTGGCCCCGCGGCGGCTGGGAATGAGAAATTCCCGCTGTGCGCTGGTGATCTGCATTTCGCTTCGCATCACTTTCTCAACGCCTTCTCCGGATGCTCCAGGATTCCGCACCGCAGTGAGAACTCGTCTACGCTTATACTACGTGTCTTTCCGGCTCTCGGTATCCTGACACGCGGATCTTGTGAACTGATGAGGCATGCTGCAAAGTCAACCACATTACGCCGCGACAAGAAACTTTCTCCACAAGACAAAGATGACACTACGGTGCTTCTTTGTCTCGTTCTGCATCCTCATTAGTGCCTTCCATTTATGAGCACAAAAATGTCCAACAGACAGAGTGTCAGTCCCGCTGCGCTGCCGCAAGAGCCGTACAAGAACACGGCCGTAAGAACCGCCCGACCTGTCGTGCCGTTGCGCGTCATGTCGTGCTGTCGAGCCGCTCTATATTGCGGGAGGCAAACTGTTGTCGCACTACTGAGCGTCTTTGCACCAGTTCGGGAAACACTGCGGTCTTAAAGAAGCAGTAGGCGTTCGTGTTGCGCTCTCGCGTGTATTGTTTGTTTAGGCGCCGTTGCTCCCGTGTGAGTAACCGACTCAATCAATTTTTCTAATTCGCAATTGCGCTTCCTCGGAAAACACATTTGACCGACGAGAGAGTTGTTTGTTCCAACGAACACATATAGTGTGAACCCTTCGCGCCAGTCTGTCGCTGTTGCGTGAGATTCCGTGGCGAGAGCGACATCTCGCAGCCCATAAACAAATCTGAACCCATAACCACTGATCTGAATTTTGACAAAGTGGTCATTAGCTTAGCAAAAAACAGCAGTGCATCATAGTAGGCTTTAGCAACTCGGAAAAGTGCATATATTGCGTATCGCTGTCACTGCTTTTAATTTAAGTAAGGCAGCGAAGTTTCGCAGTTCAAGACGGTTTTCCGATAGCACGTGCTCGTCGCAGGCGTGAGTGAGCCCACTCAACCATCGACACACACACACGGTAGGAGAGCGACAGTAACATTAAGTATACGAAGACCAGGATAGCGAATTTCTTGCGTTTTTGCACAGGCAGCGACATTAGGGAAAAAAAAGAAATCAAGAAAGCATCCAAGTATAGCTGGTGACAAACCTAAGCCGCGAAGTGGCGAAATTGGGAAGCAGGCAGCTGTCACGGTAATCGCGAACTAGCTCTCTTTTTTATTCGAAGCATATTACTAGAGCGGTGTCGCCTTCAATACCACGTGACACCGTGACGTCACGAAAGAGGAGAAACGGGGCTCCAACTCGCGCCGTCGCTCGCGGCGGTATATAAGCAGCTGCGCTTGCCTCTGCTAGACACTCACGAGGTGAGATGCCTCCTGGAGACAGAGCTGCTCGTTGGAATGAGAAGCGAAAGTTGCGGCTTGCTACAAAGACTGTTTCTAGGTGGCTTTGCTACGGCGCAGCGACTACGCGCCCCGCATCGGACGCGGTGAGCGTCGAGCAACGCAGCATTCGGCGCGACAACGAAATGTGCGCCTGAGCAAGCGCCGCACGCCTGAGCCGACGCCGACGACACCGGCTTTTCTGCGACACGAGCTCCTTAACGCTGACGCGTTAAAATAAGGGCTAGTATGCTTCGCATCCTGGGCTTAACCTTAGCTAAGCCACAGCCATTTTTTTTTCTTTTTTTTCTTTACTGAAATTAGATAGATTATGGGGTTTTACGTGCCAAAACCCCTTTCTGATTATGAGGCACGCCGTAGTGGAGGACTCCGGAAATTTCGACCACCTGGGGTTGTGAGCATTCATAAAAAAAGTTCGCCCGCGAGTGCGCCAGTGACGAGGACACCGCCGGTGGTCGTAGGAATGCAAGCACGTTTCAGCAAATCTCTGTTTCTGTGTTTCGGCATGCTTCACTTGAAGAGTTCAGGCGAATGATTGACTTGATATGCCCAAGAAAAAGCGATATTTGTGGAGGAGAGAGCATACCAAGACGAGTCTTGTTGGGAGAGCAGGTTCATAATACGAAATTAAATTAAAAGAGCGCAAAAAAAGCGTACAAGACAGAGTTAGCATTAGCGCTCAGTGACAGCTGATGTATAAGGAGTAGCGGGCATCAGTCATTATCCCCACGTCTGCTACACAAACTTAATAAGAAAACAAATGAATGTATTGCAGAAAAGGTGAAAGGAGATTTCATGGTCGGCACATGCGCGAAAACAAACACCACCAGAGGTACTAAAACAAAAACAAAAAATAAAGTTGCACTCAATTGTAGTTGACGTTTACGTAATTCAAAGCATCCAAATAATCCGCCGTGGTTTCTTAGTAGTTACAGTGTTGGGCTGCTGAGCACCAGGTCGCGAGATCGAACTACGGCCACGGCGGCCGCATTTTCATGGCGGCGAAATGTAAAAACACCAGCGCACTTAGATTTAGGTGCGCGTTAAAGAACCGCAGGTGGTCCAAATTTCCGTAGCCCCCCACTACGGCGAGGCTCAAAACCAGATCGTGGTTTTGGCACGTAAAACCCTATAATTTTTTTATAATTATTTGTAAAGAACTGTTGCATGATTACTGTAATTGCTGCGGTAGCGAACGGTTATGTAGAGATAATGGGCTGTAGGGTGTTTATACTTGTAATAAGTAAGACAGAATGTTTGCAATGGCAAGATACAAGACTGAAAGCGAACTCAAACACGGCGGCCCATGCGCAGTGGCACAAATCTAGTGCATATACCCAGTGGCTCATGTGGCACTGCCCATGTTGCCAGTTCATTCACCGCAGTAGCCGGAGCGCAAAGACTGCCAGTGCCCTGGCCATAGCTCCGAGCACTCTCTTCCGTACTTCCTACTTGTTTTCGCTGCAACGACAGGCAAAACGCAAGCAAATAAGAAAAAAAAAGGAAGGTAAATATTTCTTAAACAAAAGTGTTAAAACGTAGCCTTGTCCTTACCAGGTTGTCTCGCGTATTGCGAGACAACCTGGTGATGGGGCGATCTGATGATACGGCAATCAGCGCGTATTCACGAGCGCATGTCTCGCAAACACGCACTGATCGCCGTGTCAGCTCTCTGGTAAATTTGCTTTCCCTTAACTTCTATTTAGGTTAAAACCAAATTTATGAAACGAAAGAAGATTAAAGAAGAAATCTGTGTACCCTTGCCGTTTATTAATTTATTTTTCCTTAAACCGAGAACGCTAAACACTATTTCTAAAACAACATTTTGCTTCGTAAGTAGGAAAATAAATCTTATGTCAGACGTTAGGAGGAGCAGCAGCCTCTGCTTTGCATATTTTACGGGAATGCCAGAGCAAATTAAGTCCACTTGGTTTGCTAAATCTAATCAGAGACGGCCTTATTAAGTCTGCTAGCGTAAGGCGGTTCCCTGTTCTAAAGAAAAATAAATAACACAAGAACAAGAGTATATCGAATGGCGAAGGCTAGCGGAGGAATAATGAGTTTACGTCGCGGGACGTAAGACATTACACATTTAATTTCGTGCATAATAACAAGAAAAAAAATGGGATCTTGGGACTACTGAGATGCTACAAGATTGGTCGCACGATTCGAGTGTCTGGCCTATGTTCACGCGAACACATTTAGGTCATTCTCCTCTTTTCTTTACGTTTCCCTCTCTTTCATAAGGTTTTGGCGATAGAATGAGCAGTAAGGAAAGGGAGACGAAAGAAAGGAAGCTAAGAAGGAAGGAACGATAGAAAAGCTTTTGTATTTTTGGACATAAGTGACAACGAAGAGATGACGTAATTTACTCAAATTACCCATTGACTCAAATTACTATGCATTTAAATACTTTTTGTTTCATTTCAGCGCATTCAAAAAGTACATTGACGTTTCATTTCGGGAACGCGGGTTACGCGCAAGCGTACGGACGCCGCGAACATGCACAGCGAGAGAGAGAAAAAACTTAATTTTCATGTTGGGTGGTGTGGTGCAAGGGCCCTCAGTCCAGACCCTCGCTTGCGGCATTATTCAGTGCAGCACTGATAAACGCCACGAGGTACCGTTGGTCGTCGGCGCTGGCTGTTTCTGTCAGCCATACGGCATGGGGTTTAAGAGAAAAAATATGTATAGGCAGGCAGGGAAGGTGGGGGTAGTCCACAGGACCAGAGGATATGGGGTGCGTTCATGTGTTCGCCACAGTATCGGCAAGGTGGGGGATCTTCACGTAAGAGGCCGCGGATGAGGTGCATTTGCGCTGGTGTAGAGTGTTTCAGTCTAGACCTGACGAATCGGTACACCCTGTTCACGTGTGAGCGCTTTGCTGAGCTTGGGGAACTTGCGCCTTGCCTCTTGATAAGGCTGCAGAAGCAGGGGAGCCCACCTTTTCGTCTGGGCTGGTGTGCGAAATGCAGGGTGCCTGGTTCAAAGGCTCGCAGGCGAGCTGATTAGCTCTTTGATTTCCCGGCAGCCCGTCATGACCAGGTACCCAGATAGTTTCTAAAGGACCCTGAAGGTGCTCTTAAATAAATGTAGAAATGTGGGCCGGGAGATTGTTGTGCAGCAATTTCCTGCAAGCCACCATGGTAAATATGATCCTTGGGTAGGCTAAATTACTAGGGGTATGTGTTTGATCGCGATTGCGATGTCTGTCAGCTCCGCTAAGGTTGGATCTGTCTCTGGGAGTACCACCGCATGTACAGTTTGGAGGTCGTTATTCACGACTGCCATAGCGGAGCCCCGCCGTGCACCAACGCTAGCACCAGCGTAAAAGTATGTGCCGTCAGGGTGCCTTGCTGTGTACCTCTTGAAGTAGGTGGCGTCGCCTCTCCTTGCCTCGTTCTGGATTCATGTGGCGCAGCAGTGGGGGCAATGGTTGGGAGACGCACAGCGAGCACCACGGTGTCGAAGCACAAACTGAAAGGGCGCGAACGCGGTCGCGGACGCTACATTGGCCTCGACGGTGCGACGCCTGTTGTGCCACAGGGAACTCGCCATTGCTACACATGCAAAGAAGAGACGCCGCGACCATGCACGGCGAGCACCGTCCATGGCGTGTAGGGAAGACGCTATGCACGAAGGCGAGCTTTCTGACGGAAACGTGGCCTCTTGCGTGGGCCGATCTTTGGTATTTGTTTCGCACTTTTATTATTTCAGTCTGAGAAGATTTAACATAATATTCCGATGAATTCCTCTGTAAAGAATGTGAGACAAATTACGAGCAACTTTGGTGATAGAAGAACCTTAGTGCCGTATAGAATGATCCGGGCACATGGCCTCAGACAAACACCGCCGATTTGAAGAGCTCGCCAGTTACGCTTGGGCGTAAAAGGTCTTACCCATGGCTTTGTCTAATCAGCAATATGCTAATGAAGAAAAGGTCATAAATTTATTTTCTGTTTTAAGAGAACCCGTCAAAAAGTCTCAATTCACTGGGCACTCCACTAAAAGTTGGTCTTCTAATAGCCCTTGGTGGCAAGCAAAATGCTCACGCAATTACAGGATAAGAAACGCAGCGTTGCAAGAACTACTTCACAACCAGTGTAATAGCAATTGGTGAGACTATAAATTCGCGGCAACAACATTTAAAAGAACAGCTGCAAGTGTGAAAGACAACTTTGATCGTAAGCACTTCGACATTTTCAAACGCCACCAACAGAAAAGCACTCTTTCGATTTCTGAGAAATAGAAAGGTCGTTCGGCCCTGGCATTTCCCGGAATCGGTTTTCAGGAGTGATTAGACCCTACGATCATGCCCCTCAAGTCCTGGCTGTTCAGTACGTCCGTGATAGGGCTAGGAGGCTTGACCTCCCGGTCCCAACATGGGACTAGCCAGGCAGGTGGCAACACCTTGTACAGGACCAGAATAAAGCTTTTTCCCCTCCTCCTCCACCCTGCGAATTGGCCAAACTACTGGCGATATTACTAAAGGTCTAGAATGTCGCTTTAAGTCTATTTTGCCCAATCACGCTGCGCCGTCTACTCATGGTGAAGACTTCGAAGAAGTTACAGTTTCGGAGATAAAAAATGTACTAAACCAGCTGTCGAATTCAGCGGCAGGCCCCGATGGCATTACTACGGTAATAATAAAGACTTTATTTAAGATATCACCACACGCATTACTCACCATGGTAAACCGTCATATTAAAAAATCGTGGATTCATCCGGAATAGAGACTTGCAAAGGTAATCCCATTATTAAAAAAGCAAGGCGCCGTTATGTATTAGATAACATTAGGCCACTGTTTCTTATGTAACCTAGTAAAACTCACCGAAAGAATCTTAAACGACCGCATAGGTAACTGTCTGGTAGAGAACATGATTTTCAGCACATGCAAAATTGGCTTCAGACGTGAGTGCTCGATTTGGTGCGGCCATGTCGACCTAGAAAGTCGTATTCAATTAGCTCGACGTCAGAAAAAAATATGCAGCCTTTGTCACTTTGGACATCACAAAGGAAAGTGTAGAAGTAGAACATGTAAGCCTAATAAACGCGCTTCAGAATGCAGGTCTGTCAGATTATTTTGTCGCGCGGGATCATGAATTTTTAAGCGGAATGGAATTTTACTGCTCTCAACGTGTATTGTCTTCATCAACGTATCGATAGTCATGAACCATAATGATCAGTCCTATCGCCATTGCTGTTTAATGTTTTACTGAGTACTGTACCTTTGCAACAGGATGTGCATGTGTACGTATACGCCGACGACATAGCATTTTTTGCTGCATCGGTGGACTTACATGCTTTTTACCAAACTCTACAGTCCTATATGAGCCACCATGAATTGTGGCTTCATGGCATTAACCTCTGTCTTAGTATCAGAAAAAGCGCTATCCTAATTTTCTCTCAAAGTGTTCCTGTGCAAATTTCGATTCTTTATCGACAAGAAAGTATCCCACAGGTGAATCCATTCAGATATTTGGGTGTTATGTACACCGAAAAACTTAATTGGAGTCCGCATATAGAGAATGCTTCGCGGACTCAGCAGCAATCGTTCAGGGTTGCTTCGGCATGCCCTCATTATGATCTATTTCGTGTATATATGTTCGCCCGATAATAGAGTTCGGCTGCGTTTTGTTTTCTAGCGGGCCTGCATACAAACTTCGCCCTCTGGCTTAATTAGAACGAGAGACGTTACATATGTTTCTTTTAGGCTTCCTAAATTTGTCCCTAACGATATCTTACATCAAGAAGCACACCTGCCTTCTTATGCGATTTCGTATCCTAACAGTACCAACTTTCCTAAATATATGTGCATCACCACAAAGAAGCTAACAATATGTATTCATTAAGGAATCGACCTCATTTTTTTAACTATCATTGGTATCGCTCGCGTTGCCCTCAAGTTGTTTTCGTACAAGAACTATCGGGCCCAATTAATGTTCACTTATGCGAGGTGGTCTTACTAAATTTATCTGTGCCAGTGGCTAAAATTGAAGTTGATATTTTCCAAACAATGCTCTGGCACATTTTCCAACATTTGCACTGTCAATACCTGAATATTATTTTGGAAGACCACCTTGCACACCTCGATACAAAGACCGTTATAGCAACTGGTGTTTCCGCCTGTGAAAAAAAAAGGCAGGTATGGACATTGTATCACCGTATCTAAATTGGCCTTTTTGCATTCGGCTACCTGTCTTCACGCCCATCTTTCAGGCGGAATTATTGGCAATTGTTTTAGCTTTACACAAATTACCATCATCTCTACCATCAGCCGCAATCTTAACTGATAGCATGTCTGTCTGTTCTGCACCAACCGTATCCAAATTTCCAAATTCATTAGAAACTGTCTATTCCCTTTTCCCAAGACACTTACGTCTCGTTCGTTTAGTGTAAGTGCCAGGCCACAAAGATCTAGCCTTAACGAATATGCAGATGCACTCGCAGTAGCATTTCACGATGGTCCTATAATCTCCTTTTTACATACGTCAGCTTTCATCACTGCGGCGCGATTCAGAAAATATAGTACTATAAATAACTTCGCGCAATCATCGTTGTCACATCTGATTTCCCGCCTCTCAATTCTCCTTGGAACATCAAATGGTGCTCCACTAGGAAAATTGAAGTAACGATTACAAGACTACGGTGCCAAGTGCCCCCACTGAACTTTTAGCTCCACACGTATGGTCTGGCCATATCGCCTTTGTGCCCTTTATGTAATGAGATTGAATCTCTACAGCACTTCTTTTTGTCATGCCACCATTTTATAGTTCAAAGGAAAAAATGTTTAGAAGAACCCTTCCAAAAGCTTGAATTGAATTTGACTCTTCCTGTAATTCTTTCCTTTGAGGCTACCGTGCTGGGTTACAGCCACAGGAACGTTTGTGAAGCCATCTGCATCTTCCTTCGTGAGACAAAACGAATTGCATGCTGGGATTATTCTTAATTAAGAAGAATTAGGAATAAAAAAAGAATTATGTGAGCATAATAAATATTATTATTTATTATGCTCAGTTATTTTTTTATGTATCACTCAGGTAATTGATTATTCGTATCTGTAACAATAGACACTTTAAATCCCATTTGCAAAACACTTATTTCATTTACCATTATTTTATTCAAGAATAAATTGGTAAAAGCTTTTTCACCACCCTATTCATGGCCGATCCCCCAGAGTGGGTTGCGCCATTTCACTAGAGAACAAGAACAATAACAAGGACAAGGGCCGCCTACTTCTTGGCCAATGCCAGATAGCGGGTGCGAGTCAGTGCTTCGGCACAAGAACAAGTGCGGCGCTCTCTTCCGATCGGGTTGCGCTAAAGTACCGAGTGGTTTGATACAATTCTCTTGCTTGTGTTAAATCTCTCTCTTAAGCGTGTTTTGAACTAGACCAGAATAATATCCGTTTCTTCCCCAGGGCCGGAGGCTTTCTTTTGGTCTGCTTCTACTGCTCCTGAGGCTGTGGAGATTTTCTTGCGCAATGGCGTCAACTCAGTTCCGATGGCTCTCATTCCGGCCACTGAACACATCATTCGACTGGAGAACCCCAAAGCGATACAAGCGGGACTTCGGTCGTCTACGCGTCCCACTTCCAGAAGATCACAAAGGTCCAACAATTCGGCCGAGGAGGCATTCTCTGCTTCTCTTCAGACCAGGCCTGTGTACAAGAGCTTCGCAAGTGATCTGTGCTTACTGCAGATCCGGTGAGTTAGCTTATTCCACCTCATTTGACGGGCTTAAGAGGTCTTGTCTGCGGCTTCGACATAACTCTGAACCCTATATATAGGATACATTTTAAGTGGCAGGTGCAGTCTCGGTTTTTAAATGCGAAGAATCTATCTATCTATCTATCTATCTATCTATCTATCTATCTATCTATCTATCTATCTATCTATCTATCTATCTATCTATCTATCTATCTATCTATCTATCTATCTATCTTACATCATGTGACCTGTTAGGAATGGCCTGCCGAGGTGGCAACATGCAAGTTTTCTTGGCCAGCTGCAGCTGCGAGCGTTGCGAGCTTCCCCGAAGAGAACCATGGAAGCCTATCACAATTGCTGCGGTGACTAATTTCGTAGGGACCTCGAGGTGCCACTTCAACACCCCCTCAGCGCCGTTGTGACTAAACGCAATCGGCGGACCAACTATTGTTACTGAACCCGCCACCGCCGATATGGTCTCTCTGCGTCAAGAAGAGCTTCCCTAACAAAAGGGTGCTTTGCGGTACGTGGGCCCCGGGATTCGTCACAGTCTGCTGACACACGTGGCTACTACAGGATGCAAGATAATAGACAACCGGTGGGTCGACTGCGTTGACGTTTGACGCTGCGAATCGGCGGTGAACTACCGTTTTTCTCTCACCTAGGGATCTAGGGAGAACGGAGTGTTTATAAGCGGCTGTTTGTGGGCTGCTAGGGGTGCTCGTGAGCTGCGTGCTCGTCAATGTACTCGTCATCGTGCTCGTGAGCTGCGTGCTCGTCAGTGTGCTCTGTGCTGCGTGAGTGGAGCTTCGTGCTCGCATGCTGTATGCTTCGTCTTGCGTGCTCCATCTGGGAGCCACACTCGACTGTCGAATGTGTCTCTTGTTTAAAATGTAAATACTGTAAATAAATCCTGCACGCCTAAGTCCCGACGAAGAGTCAAGGTCCTCCCAAGTTCCTCCCTACGACCTTCAACCCTTACAACGGTATGCCAGCGCTGAGCACGACCTACGACTCCTAAAACCCTTTCAACTGGTGGCAACGGCGAGATCGTCCGACAACCCTTACAGACCCAGCCAGCCAGGCAGCCGCGTACGTCTTGGTGCTCTCATGGTCGTTTCGTTAACTTGGTATGTACCAAAATTTGCATAGTATGACAATGCAATGCCGTATTCCACGCCCGCACGAGACTACACCAGGCACCTTACTGAGACATGGACCCCTGTGGCCAGCACAAAGCCCCTTGTTCAGCCGGCGGGGCGCAGATCACGTGCGTTCCGATCGCCCAATGCTGCGCGGACACTATTTAGTCTGAATCGAGCGAACTCGAGTAGCTCTAGAAACTAGGGAAAGCTTAAGCAGGTGTGAGGCGAGCGCCGCACGTGGGAAACTCGCCCGAGTAACTATCCCAAGGAATGCTGCTCGCGAGAGCGAAATACCTTCGTCTAATTATGATAATCCTAACATGACTATTTTCGAAAAGAGAACAGTTCAGAAGGCTGTACTACGAGTGGTATGACTGATAATATATATATATATATATATATATATATATATATATATATATATATATATATATATATATATATCACTTCATCATGGGAACGAATGCGAGCGCTGTTCCCTTGTTTCTGCGATTAGTAGTTAAGAGAATGAGTTTAAGGGAGGAATAAAAAAAGAAAAGGAAAAAGAAAATTACTCAAACATAATTGCAGCGCCGTACGTTCTAAAGCACACGCGCGGGAGAGAAACGGAAGGAGATATAAACGTGCGTGGCGATGGTGCGCACGCGAAAAACTGCCTTAGTAAATTTAGAGACTTGAGAAAAATTTACGTCGACAACAGATAACACGGCGAACAGCGCTCGAATACGACAAGAGATTATTCAGACATGGGAAATTCCCTTGAACTAAGTATGGTTTCCGAGAGAAATGCTTCCCACTATGGATAACTATGGAGATCAAGGAATATAAGATATTCGCCGCGCTTACTGAGAGGACCGCTTGTCATGTAGGTCATGAAACAGCCGCCTCCGCCTTGGTGCTCTCCGGTCGTTTTGTTAACTTGGTAGGCTCCCCACACACTGCTTCGCATAACATCGATTCACACAGGGCGTGGGATCTGCTGGCTTTTTTTTACTGTGGACGCGTTGTAGATAACAAAAAAGTCCGATTCAGTGACAGTTACCATAGCTTGGGTCAGCCCGGCCAGCAGAAACCAAGGCATTTGGCCCCTGACCTACAAAGTCGAGCTTTGGTCGCCACGCCCTCTTAATTGCCTAAAGTACTGGCGTTATGGATATACCATAAAAAGTTGTAGGTCTGCTCCTTAGTGTGGAAGTTGTGGTGAGGACGCAGGACGAGAAGTGCTGTCTTTGCAGCAGAGCCCACCCTGCTGAATAGTCAGGCTGTCCCACAAAGGCGTGCAAATTACAAATTATTGAAATCGTCGAACGCAGACGCAGCTCACGTAGGGAAGCTATGACATGCCTGCATATTTTATAACTTAGCCATGCCGGAAACGCTTGTAGGACTGGATAACGGACAATATTTAGTGCCTAAATTCTAGTATTGCTACGTTTGTTCGAGATCAGTCTAGCCTTAGACTGGACTTTTTCGAGTTCGTTCTTTCTATTTCATCCTGGTCCGTCTTCTACTGCGATACTAACTGGGAACACCTCCCTATAATGGTTGAGATGAATTGCCCAACTATATAATTATACTTTTGTGTCCGGGTATTTGTGAACTATAATAAATTTAAAACTCACTTAAAATCGGCCTTGGCTTCCAATTTTGAAGAGCGCGACAGTGTGAAAGCGATGAGAGACTGTGTATTATTAAAAGGTTCTGTAAAAAGAGCTGAATTTTCTGTCAAATTGGGGAACAGTGTTTCTTTTAATTCATGACGTAATCCATATTGTGCTCGTGATCACCTGCGACGGAAGACTGCTTGGAAACAACTTCAGTAGAGCTAATCCTGGTCAGAATGGTCGGATTATAAACTTCACTCTGCTGTATTCAAACGCACAGTTGCTAAAGCTAAAGAAGATTACGATACTCGACACTAGTTTTTTTCATAAGCCTGAAATCAAAAAAAAAACCTCTTTAGATATAGGAGGGCAAACCGAGCAGACTTGCTCTACGTGTGCTCCCGATTCAGTTTGCAATTCCTGCGGATCGCCCCCTCGCAACGCTTGACTGTCCGCAGCATTCGACTCAGCTCAAGAAGCGCCATTCAGAGAGACTACGCACACCGCCGTGAGTTTCTTCTTCACGCAAGTACTAATCCTGAAACTTGCAAGGTGACGGCCGTGCCCAGTTAAGCCTACTCGCGATCGCCGAGCCCTGCTGCCTGAGGCTCCGCTCCTCGCGCCTCGTGCCTCGAGATCCACGTGCACGCCGGGCCGCCCGACAACGGCTTTTTAAAATGTTTTTTCCCTCTTCAAACGCAGCGGCAACCTAGCATTATGGAAGTTGACCGAACGAACTCCATAACAGGAATAACAAATAATGAAGCAGAAATGAACGACACGGAGCCGACGTTCGACAGCAACAGCGGAAAAACACTACGCCAGACAGGACCATGGGTGATGCTACTAGCGCGACAACAGAAGAAGAAAGAATCCATCGCAACTTCGAAGACGCAGAAGGAGTTCTCATGCGAACTCAGCACGGGACAGAACACGAATGATGGAAAACGGCAAGCCCCTCAAAAGCCATGGGACCACAACAACGCAAGCAAGCCACGGCCTCGCTTGCCAACGACCCCACCGCTACCAGAAAACCATTACAAGATTGTTTACAGACCTAAAGCCGGTGTGAAAGCGTCAAACTGGAAAGACGGAGTGATAGCAAGAGGATTAGCCCAAGCATGCGGAGTCACACCCCAGGAGCTCTACGCCAAGGTGATCATACAGACACAGTGGCAACAAAACTTAATTCTGGCAAGTACCGAAGAAGAGGATTGCGCACTTAAACTAGCAGAAATAACAAGCATCGAAATAGGACACGCAACATACGAAGTCACACCTTACCTCAAGCCAATTCCGGGCACTGTACGTGGCGTTGTTCACGGAATAGAGGAAGGCACCACCGACGAGCAGCTAGTAGATCTACTAGCAACAACCAACAAGTGCAAAATCCTATACGCTAGAATGCTGGGAAGATCAACGTCGGCAGTGATCACCTTCGAGGGCCCGCACGTTCCGTTCTACGTTAAAGTTGGATGTACGCTTACCCGCTGCAGACCCTACCGAAAGTCAGTGCAGTACTGCAGATCTTGCGGGGAGATAGGACACAGACAAGACGTCTGCCCTAATCCAAACGATGAACTATGTGACAACTGCGGAGAAAACAACGCTGATCCAAATAACCACCAATGCGAACCGAAATGTAAGCTCTGCGGAATGCCCCATGAAACGGCGGGTAGAGACTGTCGAAGGAAGCTGAAACCAGCCCCGCCACCGTTGAGAGTCAGTGAGCGGTCAAGATCGAGACAGAGACGCTTCTGGTACCAGGCCAGCGTGGTACCTAACAACGACAACGAGCACATGATGACCATGTCACCATCGCCACAGTCACCGAATGAGGCCGAGCAGACAAAAAGATCCAGATCCAAGTCGGGATCGCGATCAAGGGAAAGACAACAGAGCGTTCCCCGGACAACGGCAACGGGCGTGGAACACGACAACACACAGCGCAAGGTAAGCTGGGCCAACGTCGTCAGAGGGAACATTCATACGTCGAAAGAAAATAATGGCGTTCAAACCACAAGACACTCGAGGTACGAAGACACGATAATGATTCTCCGAAAACAGAACGATGAATTGAAGCGAGAGCTAGAACAGCAAAAGAAGAAGACACAAGAGAAGGAAGCCAGCACAGAAAAACAGCTCGAGTACCTGATGCGAGAAATAGAACAACTACGGAGAGAACAGACCGAGCAATCGCAAACACCCCTACCGCGGCCTTCATCCCCACCCCCACCACCATCACCAACAGAGTCATCAACAACAAGTCAACAAGTCAACAGACCAGAGCCATCAACACTGTCTAACCAAGCGGTGATAACCCAGAACGACCTCAAGACACTTGAAGACCGCATCAACGCCAACGTGACCATCATGATGGAAACCACACTGTCCACAGTAACGCAGGTTATGCAAAACACGGTAACACAGATGATACAGACTGGCTTCCAATCTCTCAAGAACGAAATAGAGAACCAGATTCAGGCTCTACAGACCAAAATGACACAATCCGAAGAAAGTTTCAGTCAACGCATTCACATGCTAGAAGAAAGAGATAATGCTCGCAAGAAACCTAAGTACCCTGCGCGAGAAGCCAAGATGATGCAGACCCTAAGCGAACAAGATGGCGAGGCACTCTAAAGAGGAAGATGACTACAAGCAACACCTACGGCTCAAAATTTGGCAATGGAACTGTCATTCTATTCGAAGTAAGAGAAGCAACCTTGTACAATTCTGCAAGCAGTTTGACCCAGACATTATAGCCTTACGAGAAACCGAAGCAGAAGACTTCAAGGTCAGTGGTTACCTCACTCACGTCACTGACGGTAAAACGAGGACAGCAATCCTGACCAAGAAAGCCATCAACGCTCAACGACACGACATCCAACACCGCATCGAACACACCCTCGTCGAAATCGTACCCGAGAAAAAACAGCAGCAAAGCCTCTTTGTGTTAAACGTGTACAGCCCACCAAAGGACCACCTAAAGGATCTAGACAAGCTTATGAGAGAGGTGAAGAAGCTGAGCAAGGGTAACGGGCTGATAGTCGTTGGAGATTTTAATGCTCCCCATGTGGCCTGGGGTTATGCGGCCTCAAAGAAAAAAGGAGAAGACGTGCACAACGTAGCCCAACAACACCTCCTCACGCTACTCAACGACCCACAGACACCCACGCGCATCGGCAACAGTGTATCTAGAAACACCAGCCCCGACCTCACATTCGTACACGGACTGAAACAGTATGAGTGGAGCTGCATGGACGAGAATCTTGGTAGCGACCATTTTATAGTGCAAACGATCATTCCGCACCACAAAGCAACGATGAAGATAGGAAAAGCCAAGATCACGGACTGGCAGGCCTTTCGCAAAGATGAGAGTGCCATTAATGCGACGATAGACGACATAACAATATGGATCAGAGGAGTCGTGGAAAGAGCCGAGAAGCATACGAGGACAATCCAGCTGTCGCAAATCACGCCCGTGGTCGACCCGCACTTACTCCACCTGTGGGAGGCGCGGAGGGGTCTCGCCAAACGCTGGCAGCGTAACAAGTGTAACCGGAAACTCAAAATTCGAATCTCTAAGCTGATCAAGGAAACGCAAGAGTACTCTGAACAACTTGAAAGAAAGAACTGGCGCGAAACATGCAACAAGCTTCAAGGTACCTTAAGCAGCAAGCGCACTTGGGCGGTGCTCAAGACTCTCCTATCAAAGAAGGAGAACAAGAACGCCACAAAACAGAAAATGCAGCGACTCATACACAACCACCCGGGGAAACAGGAAGACATTATCAGAGAAGTGAAGGAGAAGTTCCTCGGTACTGAGCGAAACATAACTGTAGATTCGCACTTCGACGAGTATCGAGGCAACCCAAATATGGAACTGGATCGGCCCTTCACAGAAGCAGAAATCGAGAGGGCCTTGAGCAAGCTCACCCGCAACACGGCGCCGGGGTACGACAGAATAAACAACAAGACACTCCGGAACCTTGACGGACCCTCTGTAGACGCGCTCTTAAAATACATCAACGAGTGCTGGCAACAAGGTAAAGTACCACCGGAATGGAAACATGCCGAGGTAACCATGATACCTAAACCCAACAAGCCCATCAGCGTGCAGAACCTTCGACCTATATCCCTAACCTCGTGTGCTGGAAAACTCTACGAGCACATGGTGCACAACCGCATGATCGACTATCCCGAAGACAACGAACACGTCCCAAGCACTATGTTCGGATTTCGAGCTCACCTGTCCGCGCAAGACGTGTTGCTGCAAATCAAGGAAAAAGTCATCGACAAGCTGGACACGCACAGCAAAAGAGCCATCCCCGCACTTGACGTGAAAGGGGCTTTCGACAACGTGTCACACGAAGCCATACTGCAGCACCTCAACGTATATAACTGCGGTGAAAAAGTATATAATTACATCAAAGGTTTTCTGAAAGAACGTACAGCCACAGTGGGGATAGACAACTTACGCTCTGAGAAATTCGACATACCGCGAAAGGGAACGCCACAAGGCTCCGTCATTTCGCCGATGCTATTCAATCTGGCGATGAGCACACTACCCAAGCAACTGAAGCAAATAGAAGGGATTGGTCACGCAATATATGCTGACGACCTCACCATCTGGACTACGGGAGGGTCGACAGGTCAACAGCAAGACGCTCTGCAAGAAGCGGTTGACACTACGGAAAAATACCTGGAAGCATGTGGACTGACGTGCGCACCTGAAAAATCGGAGCTCTTGGTGCTAAGGAAGCGCACAAGAGGCCGACAACCGCAGCAGATACCAGACCCGGTAGTAAAGGTGGGAGGCATCATGATTCCGCAGGTTACGACGCTCCGCATCCTCGGACTCCTGATTCAAAAGGACGGGGCCGGGGGAGCAGAGTTGGAAAAAATTCAAAGAACAGTGCAACAAATAACCCACCTTATCAAAAGAGTGACGAGCAAAAGCCACGGACTCAAGGAAGAAGACTGCACGAAAATGATACAAGCGCTGCTCACGAGCATCGTCACGTGCGGGACCCCATACGTTGACATGAAGAACAGTCAACGAGACAAAGTAAACGCCCTCATCAGAAAATCATACAAAATTGCCTTGGGTCTGTCCCCCTCCACGTCCACAGCGAAATTACTCAAAATGGGAGTCCACAACACGTGGGAAGAGCTCGTGGAGGCGCACAACGTCAACCAACTGGAGAGACTAAAGCTTACAAGGACGGGAAGAGCCCTGCTGCAAGATCTGGGCTACCAAGTCGAGGATGAAAGGCACCTACCTCAGTGTATCCCACACGAGATCAGAGACAAGCTACACATAAGTACCATTCCCAGAAACATGCATGCCGAGTGCGACAAGGAAAGGAGACAGGCGAGAACACAGGCGCTCAAGCGCATACTCGAACGCACCAACAGCAAAGAAGAAAACGTTAGATATACAGATGCAGCTGCGTACAGTACCAACGACCGATTCGCAATCAGCGTGGTCGACGAGAAGGGCGAACAACTTACAGCCACATCCATACGTGCCAAGGACGCGAGCACAGCGGAAGAGGTGGGCATAGCCCTGGCCATCGCAACGTGCAAGAAGGCCATGGTTACCCTGGTGACGGACTCGCAAGAAGCATGCCGAAGGTATATGAACGGAAGGATTGGAAAGGCAGCGCTTCAGGTCTTGAACACCACCAAGATAGAAGCAGCACAAATCCTCTGGACACCGGGGCACGAGTCTCTCACGGGGAACCAGGCGGCGCACGCCGCGGCTCGAGATCATGCACGCCGAGCCATCTCCGACGCGCAGAGAACGCGTACCGACGACTGTGAAGAGGATGAAGAACGCATATCCAAGAAGTACTCGGATATCTTGGCGCACTACAGGAAGCAGAGGCGTCGCTACCCGCCCGCGCATAAGACGATGAGTAGGGACCAAGCGGTAACCTGGAGAAGACTACAGGCTGGAACGTACCCACACGGAACACTGCTGCACGCCATGTACCCGGGCATCTACGGGCGAGACTGCAAGTTCTGCCCGCCGGACACGCCCAACACCTTGCGCCATATGGTGCTTGGATGCAAGAATAATCGAGAAGCACAACCATCATCATCGCCATCAGGCGATAACATGCAGAAAGAGGCGGACTCGGAAGAAGAATTGGAAGACCAGTGGGAGGCTCTGCTGGTGACGCAAGACCCTGACAGCCAGCTGCGGTTGGTGAACAGGGCTCGGGCGGCGGCAGCGAGCCATGGCTACCTGGACTGAGGAGGCCACCCACCTTTGGGCTCAAGAAGCCTGGTCTCAAAATAAAGTTTATTTCTCTCTCTCTCTCTTTAGATATATGCGCTTTCGGAAAATTCTACCATAACCAGTAAATATAGACCCAGTAGTTCTGTCGGAATCACCATAACACGATACTAATGGCCTGGAATACTGATTAACATCGTTTGCCTAATAATATACCAAAACCATGTGAATCACTTTACAACTGCAACGATGCCAGAACAGGCGCAAGTGGTACGTTCTTTGCCTTCGTTAGCGTCTGATCCTGAAGGGATTACGGTTACGATGATAAACAATTTATACGAATCATCACCTTGCGACCTTCTAAACATTATGAACTACTCCCTAAACATTGCCTGGATTCCTTATGAACGAAAAATTCCTAAAGTAATTCCTATACCTAAGAAAACCGGGATCAGATTACAAACCTAGACAATATAAAAAAAAATTCTCTTACGTATATTGTTTTGTCAAACTCGTAAAAAGGGTCCTAGGTTACATAATTACGATCTTGATGGCTGAACATATTATGCTAAATCCAAAAAATACAGATCGGCGTCAGGCCAGAGCATTCGATTTGGTGTGCCCATGCTTACCTAGAAAGCCGCAGTAAACTTGATAGGTAATGAAGGCAGTATACTGCTCTAGTGACTACAGACATAGCTAAAGCGTATGACAGCGTTGAATACTCCATTTTACAGAGTAATCTACAAAATCACAATTTTCCAAAATACATGATGGCATAGATGGCAGAATATTTTAGAAGAAGATGCGCATCCACTGGGCTTAACCTTGATAAGCCTCCAATTTTTTTTTAATTTGGGTGCGTTGTATTTTCTGGAAGCCCTGCCTATAATATTAAGCATTTGACCCTCTTAGAACGGTGAGGTCTGCGTCTGTGACTGGGACTCGCAAAGTTTGTAGCGATCACTGTTCTATATCAGGAAGCGCGCCTACCAATATTACATTGTAGATTTCACATCCTAGAAGTCCAAACGTTTTTAAAACTTTATTGCGTTTCTACAGGATGATAGAAATACCAAGCTTTTCTTTTTTTTCTTTTTAGCTGCACCACTATTTCTTTAAATTGCCTATGGCAGATAGCACAATTCTTACCATGAGCTAAATTACTCAAGGAGGCGGCCATTACATCTACGAGAAATAAAAATGCTTATTTGGATAATTAACATAATTACGCTAATTAACATTCTTAATTAATTGCTTTACAGCACATTTAAATTGACCAGTTGTAGTCGGTGAGTTCGCAAGGCATATGCACTTTGAAAGCTTTGTTAGATATGGAGCTGTTTCCTGCGATTACTTCGAGTTCCCCAGACCACATCGGATTGCAGCACAGCTAATTGAGGAATGCAGAAGCAGGAAAGCGCATTCCAGAGGAGACACGTGCAAACAAGTTTGGGGCCCCCAGGTCGTGTGCCGCCGCGATTAGAAGGGGCCCTGGGACAATGGAGCTCAATCGTACCCCCTTCGGCTTTGAAGAAGGCATCTGCTACCGCTGCGGAGCCGAGCCACCGGGTGCAGGTGGGCCCTTGTGCAATGAAGCATGAGCGCCCCCCCCCCTCCTTCTCCAGCCTAGAAGAAGTGGATTGCCAGTCTGCGAGGCAAGACCGCAGAGAGCCGCCAGGTGCGACACCGCGACACGGGCGCCTACCATTGGCTGAAAGTGGCGTCATCGGAGCGAACTCTCCCATTGGTCAAACATGACGTGACTTACAGTGCTCGAAGGGTTTATAAGAAGCCTTCCAGAGAGACCTGAGCATTCTGGGACATGCCCTGATTCCCTGTTTCACCTCTCTCGAACTTCTTGCCGCGGGCCGCAGCGTCCGAGTTGCTGCCGGCCCGTAATGTCTGTACGACTGTTAATTGACGCTCACCTCCCTGTACATAATGTAGAATAAATCCCTCCCAAGTTTGTTTTTTCATCCCGGAGTCCCGTCCTCCAAACCCTACATCTGGTTGGCAGCGGTAGGATCGCCTCCGAATACATCAGCTGGTGGCAGCGCTACGAATCAACCTTCGTCGAGAGAGATCGTAAGGAACCGGGAAGAGCGAAGAAGAGAGAGCCTTCGTCGAAAGAGGTCCGAAGAAACTGGGAGTAGCGAAGAAGGAGCGAGCCTTCGACCCAGGGAGTCCGGAGGAACCGGCAACAGCGGACGAATGAACCGGATGGCAGGGTGCTGTAACCGTAAGTGAGCGCGTGGTTTTTTATGCGAAGCATATTACGAGAGCTCAACCCAGCTCCTCAGGCGCGGCGGTGTCGCCATGAAACCACGTGACACCGTGACGTCACGACAGAGGAGAAGTGGCTTTGGCTCAACTCTTGCAAGACGGGCTGGGTGGGAATCGAACCAGGGTCTCCGGAGTGTGGGACGGAGACGCTACCACTGAGCCACGAGTACGATGCTTCAAAGCGGTACAAAAGCGCCTCTAGTGAATGCGGTGTTGCCTTAGAAACGAGCTGTTTCTAAGGCGTGCGTCTCTTGCTCAGGCGCACATTTCGTTGCCGCGCCGAACGCTGCTTTCCTCGACGCTCACCGCGTCCAATGCGGGGCGCGTAGTCGCTGCCCTGTAGCCCATTGTCTTACACCCCTTGGCGGGTCGACGGGAACGCTGTCGCGTTCCACTCTTGAAGGCGAAGCAGTAATGCATGAGTTGTTTCTTCGTCTAGCCGAACCAAATATAGCCAAGCAACAGCAGTTCACCAGGCTAAACAGTGGTTCAACAACTAAAATAAAGGCTAGTATGCTTCGCATCCTGGGCTTAACCTTACCTAAGCCACAGCCATTTTTTCCATATGATTCGCCAGACTCAAAGGTTGTGTGTTCAATTTTGATAGTTCTGGGAATCGGGAGTTTGTTGCATTGTGTGTTTGCACAAATTAATTAAGGAAAACAGTTTTAACCACCTGTCGGGGCAGCTGCCATGGATCTCAGAAGGTTGACGAGGTTAGATTTGTTGTTGGTGTGCGACGATCTGGGAGTTGAGGCGGACGAACGGATGGAAACGCCAGCTATCATAAAGGCGATTAATGATAGTGGCAATGATGATGAAAGCATTAAGCTTGCTTGGGAGGTGATACAGGAGCCACGGCAGCGGGAGCGTCGTGTGCGTTTGCGAGAGCGTCGTGAGCTTAGGAGTGAGCGTCAGCGTGAAGAACGCGAGAATGAACGGAAGCAGGAGCTTCAAGAGCTTACTCTTAGGTGTGAGCGTCACGGACGTGAGAATGAACGCGAACGGGAGTATCAGGAACGTAAGCGAGAGCTTGAGCAAAAGTATGAGAGAGAGAAGGCAGCACTGATCAAAGAGATACAGTATTGTGATCAGTTATTGGCACAGAGACAACGGCTGAATTCTGTAGGTAGTACAGAGCGAAAGAATGAGGAAGCATCTAGCAGATTTTCGCCAAAAGCCGACGAAAAGAGTAGTGCCTGTGAGATTAGCTGCAGATTCATAAGTAAAGGGAAAAGGCTAGCTGCTAACGATGCCTTAGTGGCAATAGAGGCCGTTAAAGGCCAGAGTGAGAGCGACGAGGTGCTGTGCCAACAGATGACTGTGGAGACAGCTAGGCCAGCTGCGAACAAATTGGCACAGTTACCGCGTGTGTGCGTCGCAGGTAATGTTAGCGAGGTTGCTAGCGAAGAAAAGGGTACTTCTGACCCGACAGAAGCGAGCACCCATGTCAGGCCAGAGGTGCGTGCAGAAGCGAAGTGCGAGCTGGACGATGCAGTTGAGAATAGTTCTCGGGGTGGCGAGCTCCGTAGCTCACGAGAGAACAACTGCATTGTCCAGGGATCGGTGCGGCTCTCCGCCAGTCTAGGTAGCCTAGAGA
Source organism: Dermacentor albipictus (assembly GCF_038994185.2). Lineage (NCBI taxonomy): Eukaryota > Metazoa > Arthropoda > Arachnida > Ixodida > Ixodidae > Dermacentor > Dermacentor albipictus. The sequence goes on from NC_091823.1 coordinate 16,748,018, forward strand.
GGGATGATTCAATGATTAATCATTCGGACTGTGCGCGTGAGACAGCGATCGATACCGACGGGCTGTGTGCCGATGCACAGCGTGAGCTGGGCAATGTAGTAGAGGGCAGTTCGCAAGAGTGCGAGTTGTCTTACTCGAGTAAAGCCTGCTGCATTGTGCCAGAGTCGGTTGAGTTGTCCGCCAGTCGAGGCAGAGCGAGTGTTGATTTAAGTGAGAATCACTCAGACTGTGCGGGTAAGAGACCGATCCGGGCCGACGAAATGTGTACCGGCCAGCACGAGGCACGAGAAGGCGACATGAAAGCGAGTGCAAAGAGAAAGCGCCGTAAAAAGAAGCGCGGTAAAGACCGAAAGACGGTAATTAATGTAGCGCCGCCAAAGATGGCGAGAAACCCAAAAGGGCAGGGCGCGAGGAAGAAGGTGCGGTCGTCTAGGACGATGTTGACGCATCCTAAACGTTCGAGCCACAGGTCAAAGGGGGACCGCGAAGAATGTTCTGCACGGACGCGGACAAAGGGCACGAGGCAGTTAAGCTCCTCGTCGTTCCGTAGTTCTTTTCACAGCTCAGCGTGCAGTTCGAAGAAACGCAAGGTGGCAGGACGAGACCAGGTGGAGAGTAGCGACGCGGTCAATCGAGTTTGTGTTGAAAGCGGGGCGCGAGGACGCAAATTGGCAGGAGACCGTAACGTCTTGGGGGAGCTGATAGTTAGTCAGCCCTTTTGTTGTCTCTCGGCAGCCAGAGTAGCTTTCAAGCCGCGACCACCGCGAGGACGGCTCAGAGTATGAGTCAGACATAAGCGTTTGGAAAGGGAGGCGAAGAGCTTCCGTAGAAAGGAAGTGTTTTGTTTTATTTTTGAACATTTGGAAAATTTCGCGATTTGAGACTAGAGTTTCTTTCAATGTAAAGGTATGAGCTTTGTTTATGTTTTGGTTTGAGCAAGCTCCGAGATTTGAAAGATGAGGTTTATGTAATCATGTAGTCTCGCGAGATGTTCATTAATAAGTAGATAGGCTTTTTTTTTGTGTGTGTGAGTAACCTGAGGGTCAAGGTTATCGTTCAGAGGCCTATGGTAAAGCGCGTGTGTTATTTAACCTTCTTTCTTTTTAAGTGTTTCTGAATTTTCTAAGGTTAAGCGCGTAGATTTTCAGTGAGTGCATGATTTGCACTGAGAAGCGTTTTTAGTTCCATTAGCGCGTGTCCTGTGTGGACGGAAGGAAGCAGACTTTATGACTGGGTTGCTAGTGTGTGTATAGGGCAGCCGTATTCTGACTTCTCTGATAAGTATGCGTGGAACGAGTTATTAAAAGACGCATTATTTTAAGAGTTCTGCGGAGTGTGTAAGTCCCGCAAGTTTAATTGTTCGTTTATGTCACGTGTCCTGTAGGACTTTCAGGAAAGAAACGTGAGTAAGCGTGAATGAAAAGTTTGCCTACAACGCAAGTACGCGTTTTGTTTAGTGACCACAAGGCTAGTGCGCTTGTGATTACGTGCTTGTGAGGTTGACCAGATTGTTCAGTGGCACCAATACGTGCGATAAGTACGCCACTACGATAGATTGGAAACATGCTGTTCGTGTAGTTAGGCCACTTAAGTTATGTTCGGCTGTTTTCATTTGTTGTTTGCATCGTCAACGACCCTTTTGTTTTGCAACAACAATGGTACTCTGGTCTTGTGGGCAATCGAGGAGAAATGGATAGCTGTTTGGAAGGGTGGTTGGAACTGTTTTGTCAAAATTGGGGAAATAAAAGATCAGGGTTGATTTTGACTCAGTAATAGCCTGGCGAGTCAGGGGTGAAGAGCCTGCGCTTACGCGTGGTGCAGCGCTGTGTTGTTTGGTTTGTTTGACGTATGTTCTCCAGGGCCCAGGATCCCGAGGGTTGTCAAACGAGGCTCGACCCCAGTACCCTGCAGCTTCTTTCAGCGTTCCTCATGGCCAGCGAATTGAGTTCACCGGCCATTCAGAACAACCGGGGCGAGGACGAGCTGTTAGATATGGAGCTGTTTCCTGCGATTACTTCGAGTTCCCCAGACCACATCGGATTGCAGCACAGCTAATTGAGGAATGCAGAAGCAGGAAAGCGCATTCCAGAGGAGACACGTGCAAACAAGTTTGGGGCCCCCAGGTCGTGTGCCGCCGCGATTAGAAGGGGCCCTGGGACAATGGAGCTCAATCGTACCCCCTTCGGCTTTGAAGAAGGCATCTGCTACCGCTGCGGAGCCGAGCCACCGGGTGCAGGTGGGCCCTTGTGCAATGAAGCATGAGCGCCCCCCCCCTCCTTCTCCAGCCTAGAAGAAGTGGATTGCCAGTCTGCGAGGCAAGACCGCAGAGAGCCGCCAGGTGCGACACCGCGACACGGGCGCCTACCATTGGCTGAAAGTGGCGTCATCGGAGCGAACTCTCCCATTGGTCAAACATGACGTGACTTACAGTGCTCGAAGGGTTTATAAGAAGCCTTTTAGAGAGACCTGAGCATTCTGGGACATGCCCTGATTCCCTGTTTCACCTCTCTCGAACTTCTTGCCGCGGGCCGCAGCGTCCGAGTTGCTGCCGGCCCGTAATGTCTGTACGACTGTTAATTGACGCTCACCTCCCTGTACATAATGTAGAATAAATCCTCCCAAGTTTGGGTTTTTCATCCCGACGTCCGTCCTCCAACCCCTACAGCTTGAAGAACATTTGCATGATTTTGCGTTACGTTTGAATAAAAATTGCATCGCATTAGCATCATCACTGTAGAGGCCAAGTTATACGCAAATGCCTACTTGATCCCGCACGCCAGGGCCCCATCCTTCTGGCAAACGTGTGCAAATTACGGGATAAAGCGTGGTTTACAATGCCTATCAATGGGGCCCATTTCTGTCATTTGTGCTGATATATGCCTATTCACTTGCTTTTAGCACCAGAAAACGCTTTTTTTTTGCGATGCTGTTTTTGTTTTGAAAGCAAATTCGGTTATTTCTTCCCACAAGGCATTGGCAGACGCTGTTGCTAATGGCAGCACGCCTGCCAATGTGACCTAGCAAATAAGCGCTTGCGTTGTAAACGTGAGTTAAGCTTTTGAGGGCCTCTCACCACCTGCCTGACACTGGTTAGCAATACTCACACAAAAAAAAAATCCCCGAAAGCATCTTTCTTCGGTAGTGGACACGAAACTTCATATGACACTCCAGAAGGTGATTAGAGAGGAAGGTGTGCTGTAGACTATAGCTTGTAATGACGATTGACTGTAGGTTGCGCAGCACGTTTTATATCGTAAATAAAGATTCGTAAATGTACACTATTCAACTTTTGTTGATTTCAATCCATTAGGTACGAATTTCAGTTTCTCTCATTAACCATTTAGCAGCTTTCGTGGCAGATTTTGTATTTTTTTCGTGCTTAGTCCACTTGAAGCGCCACTGTAAGAAGAAAAGTTTGCCCATTTATTACACACTACTTGCTCACAGTGTCGGAGCAAACGTATTAAGCGTGTTGGCTGCAGTATGCGGATTGCTGGATCAGTGTGCTCCTCTGCCGACACTGCCCAGCCACGCACACAAGCCACAGCTTATGCGGACTGAATATGTCTATGGTGAACACTTTAATGTTGAATAAAAATCTATTCTATTCATATTCTATTCTATTCACAGATGGTGCTTGCGTTAAGGTTATAGTCCTATCTTACATGCTAATTTTTAATTTCTTAAATAAAGCTGAATGTCTTCCACAGTTGTTTCGTGAGGCATAGAAGTCGTTAGTCGTTTAGTTCGGGCAGAATGCAGGAAAAGTTCGTTAATAATACAGAATTGACTATGCACCTAGCTGCGTCCTCGGATGGCCTGGTGGCCACCGCATTATAGGCCTTAGAGCTGTTACCTTAAAGATTGATCGAGAAATTTGGAAGCAGGAAAAGCGCCAATCCTAGCGCAAAAATAAAGAAAACGCAACAATACCAAAGCGGTCAGTCGTCAAGGCAGCTTTCTTTCTTAAAAAAAGCTCGCCGTTCAAGGAAACGCTATAGGCGCATGTAGAACGGATAGCAACCTACAATGGAGGGCGACGTGTGCTTACACTTTGCCAGATTGCATGACACCTGTCTTTCTCAAAGGAACGCTGAACGATGCGTACAAGGTTACAGGTGCAGTTCATGTCGAAACTAGCGCATCGCAGACAAATAAGAGTCGTTGTGCGAAACAGCGTTGTACAATTGTAACGATGTCGGCTCGCCAAACAACACCTTTTATCCCAGAACGACTTCGCAGCGAGCACTTAATTATAACTTTTGTGTTTGCGCGTGGCGCCAACAATCAAAGCTCAATTCTGGAGGACCACTTCGTTATGATTCATGCGCATGAGTCTTTATTGGCGTGCACTTCACCATCAACACAGACAGGCGTCATTCGCGTTTCCGCCCTTCACTGTTGCTTTCCGCAACCGCGAGCAGCGGGTACAGGAGATAAATAACTGCATCACAGGACGTGTATACAGTGACCAGCAGGTTAGATTAGGTTACCATATATGAAGCAAACAACAAACTTAACATCTTTACCGTCAATGTGCACGAGAAACTTGAAGGCTCGAGACCGTTGTGGTGGTATCGGAAAAAGAAAAATTCGAGAATGGCCCGAAGGCTAGACCAGCTAGACTTCCTATGAACTCTCTCCGCTGACGCGACGGCGACCGTGCTATCGCGCGGTCGCCGTCGCGCCGTGCGGACAGAACTGTCCATCGATCGCGGCGCGGCCGTGACGGCGACATCGCGGCGTGACGGCGAAATCGTCGCTGGTTAAGGCGCGACCGTATAGCCACAGAGGAGGCGGCACGACAGGTCCTGCGCCCGTAGCCACGTCAGAAAGTCATTACCACTCACCGAAATACCTGACCGCGTTTGGGAGCGCTGGAATCGCGCGGACGTCGCACTGCCACATCACAACGATCCGGCGTATAATGATGCCTAATGACGACCACGCGACGACTGCTATACAGGCCACAGGAACCGGATTATCAGTATAGCGAGCGAACGCAAGCCGCCTCGGCGGCACCGTCGATGTCACGCTCGTTGGTGGCGAGGACGCTACACGAAGCGTTCACCGTGCTCGGCTCGCTGGCTTCGTATATACGTATATGCACTGTTTCGGAAGAAGCACGCAGGCGTCAGGAAACTCTGCACGGCATCGGTGATAGCACAAACGTTCAATATGTCAGGTGTCAAGGTCGCAACACGCAAAGCCACTGTCGGGTGAGTGCTATGTTGCACCGAAACTTTTGGTGAGAAACAGGCCTTCATTACCGCGACCACGTGTTGCTCAGATTGTTCTTATCTGTTGCGTAATCAGGGTGTCTCCTCATGGTCATTAAGCCTACTTTTCTTTAGTACTCTTGGGAGATAAACCGCTTGTCCTCGTGGGGAGTCCTTTTAGAGGTAAAGGTGCCCCCTTCAGGGAAAGGAGGGGGGGGATGCTAAGTGTTACAAGGGTAAGTGTTAATCTGTCCATACGTTTACGTTACGCCATTTTGAGAGGGATAATGCCGCGCGCATTTTTTCACCTCAGGATGTACTTTTCAGTCTGCGAGGAGTTAGTATGCCTTGGTTCCGTGCGACTTTACTTTTCAATAGAATAAACTTATGCCAAGTACCGAGGCATTGGTATATTCTCACTAGGATTAACCCCGTATACTCAAACGATCGTCGACTCGAAGCTTTTCCTTCGCTCCAATGAGTTCAGAGCAGCGCCACCCTTAGACTAAACAAGACGCCGCGCTTTTTGAGAATTGCCGTGGGAAGTCTTATAGTAAAGTACAGCGAACTGTCGAATGGCGGCGCAGCTATTCATTTTCCCGAGTTGAGCTGGAGTGTTGAGGAACGTGCTGGAATAAGGAGCTTAGAGTTATATGCTGCCACAGGTGGACTTTAACGTTACCATATCACCCGTGTATGTCATTGCTCTACCTCGAAAGGCGCAAATTTGTGCTTGTAAAATATTTTGTAATGATATGGGAGGCGCACGCAATCTTGTCGCAAATGAGAAACGGCAGTACCGAGTTCGACTCGAGAATTGACTTTGCGTGTTGCGACCTCGACGCCTGACATCGCGGAGAGCGCTTAGTGTCATTACGGTAGCCGTGCACCGTTGCCCTTTTCAATGACACCTAAAGTGGCTGGGGCACGTGATGTGTGTGCGATGGTATTCTTCACCAACTATAGCGTTCAGGAAAGGCTGCCATCAGAAGCGGGGTGCCTATTGGGCGGTCAAGCTGCGCGCACGTCACATCGGTAATTTCTGCTCTCACCCGAAAGGTCATGCAACGTAGAAACACAGTTACCTCTCTTATCATTAATTTTCTTGACTTGAATCACTTTTCCATCCCGCCCAGCACGGATTCCGCAAAAGTATCTCTTGTGAAACACAGTTGGCCATTTTCCTGCACGATGTTCACACTAACATTGACAGTAACATACAGACTGACGGAATTTTCCTGGATTTCTCTAAGGCCTTCGATAAAGTTCCTCATCAACGTCTAATATTGAAACTTACAAGACTTAATTTGCATCCTGATGTTTTGAATTGAATCATTGAATTTCTTAGCAACTGCTCCCAATCTGTCATTATAAATAATCACCTATCTAACCCTGTGCCAATACCATCAGGCGTCCCTCAAGGATCGGTTATTGGCCCTCTACTATGTTTAATATATATTAATGACTTACCTTCACATGTGTCCTGTAATATCCGAATGTTCGCCGATGATTGTGTCATTTATCGCACTGTACGTAACACCTGCAATCAAACAGCCCTGCAGAAAGACCTCGCCAACATACTAACATGGTGTGACGATTGGTTAATGAAACTTAATGTACAAAAATGTAAAGTTATGTCTTTCACACGTAGCAGTAATCCCCTGGTATTTCCCTACCAAATTAGAAGCATGCCTCTCGAACTAGCAGAGTCCTATAAATACCTAGGTGTCACTGTACGCAATGATCTGTCTTGGCATAAACATATTTCTAACATCATATCATCTGCTAATAAAACACTAGGCTTTTTAAAACGTAATCTCCGCCAGGCACCTCAAAACGTAAGACTGCTTGCCTACAAGTCCCTTGTTCGAGCAAAACTTGAATATGCATCTGCCATCTGGAGCCCGCACCAAACATATCTTATCACCTCACTTGAATCTGTTCAGAACCGCGCTACTAGGTTCATTCACTCACAATATTCATATGACGTCAGTATTTTCGCACTTAAAACACAATCCGGACTAACACTACTATCTAATCGCCGACGTATTGCTAGTCTTGAGCTCTATCACAAGTTCTTTTTGAGTACCCTTCGTCATGCGCCATACATCGTTCCTGCGGCACGCATCTCTCACCGCACCAGTCATCCACAGCAAGTCGCACGCCCGCGTGCCCGAACCACTCATTTTTCCGCCTCGTTCATTCCTCGAGCAGCTGAAGACTGGAACGGCCTTCCTGCTGACATCGTTAGCATCACTTGCCTGTCTTCATTCCTACAGCGTGTGATTGATCACCTTGAATATAACTAATGAAGTGTACCAAATGTGGAACTTACGTTAAACCCACCCCTTATGTAATATAGGGACGAGAAGGGCCACCTGGCGGGCGAGAGTAGGCAGTACAAGTAGACTGGGTCGGGGAACTCCAGCGACTGCGACAGTGCCGAGAAATGTGCCCGATTCGATGGCAGTGAAATCAAATGGGCTTGTTGTCAGCAGTGCGCCATTTTGATGCGTTGCGGAAACGGGGTGGGTAAGAAGATGCGGGACGGGGCGGAATCGAAGAAGCCGGGTGGGTATCAGGGCGATGAGCCGATCAGATGGTGTGAAGACTCATGTTTGCGAATTCCTGGCGTACAACTGCCTGGATCAGGGAAACCATGACTGCAGGTGCGTTGGAGCGGCTGGAGTCGAAGGCAGCCGGATAGGCGGCCTCGATCTCACGCCGGACGATCCTGGTAACATCGGCAGTGTTGTTGGGACGAGGAGCGTCGGCACAGGAAGATGACGCTGAGGTGTTGGGCAGACGGGCAAACTGCTGGTCGATACGTCGGCTTTTAGCGAGTTCCAGGCGGCGGCACTCTTCTATAACTGCATCCACCGTCACTACGTCGTTAAAAATGAGCAAGTGGAAGGCGTCATCGGCAATGCCTTTAAGGATGTGGGAAACCTTGTGTGACTCAGTCATGTGTGCGTCAACTTTGCGGCACAGAGCCAAGACGTCCTGAATGTACGTGACGTAGGACTCTGGCGACGTCTGCACACGGCTGGAAAGCGCCTTCTGCGCGGCAAGTTGGTGACCGTAGGGGTTGCCGAAGAAGTCTCGGAGCTTTTGCTTAAGCGAATACCAACTGGTGAGCTCATCTTCGTGCATCCGAAACCAAACTCGAGGTGTGCCAACGAGGTAAAAGACTACGTTGGCGAGCATGACAGTAGAGTCCCATCGGTTATTGCGGCTGACGTGCTCGTACAGGCTGATCCAGTCCTCGACGTCTTCCCTATCTTTGCCTGAGAATGCGCCAGGATCACGGGGAGCGGGGAGAGCGATGTAGGTCGTCGAAGTAGCAGCAGGTGTCGGAGCCGGCGGAGTCGAGTTGTCGTCGCCGGGAGCCATGAAGGAAGGCTCGACGTACCGTCCACTGCGAAGCTCCGTAACGAGGTACAGGGAACGTCCACCTCCACCAGATATGTTACGTAGGAAGACGCAGACGAAAAGCTATATACAAGTATATTTACAAGGAAATACGCCGCACTTGGCCAAGAGGCAACAGCCCGCGCTAGCCTCTAATCGTCGTCGTCGTCTTCGCACTGCTCGCCTCTTCGTCATCGCAAATACTGTTCTGTAGCAATATCATCATCTGCGTGTCACCTAGCACTAACACGCGTAAACCACATTATGGGAATACCCTTTGAAAAGTGGGATCGTCACGATTATATCCATATACAGGGTGATCATTTTTAAGTTCTATGTAATTTTTAAAAGTAGCCTGTTGCAAGCAATAAGAGTCTAGTCCTTGAGCTGGATTATCCAGAGAGGCAGACATTACTTGCACATCAAATCGAAACAGACATTCAACTAATTAACCTTCAGATGAAATTAATTACTTCACGGTGTATATTGGAATCGATTAATTGTAGTCGGTGAGTTTGGAAGGCGTATCTACTTGGAATGAATTTCCAGATTACGCTAGTTTAGAGACATGCGCCATGAAACTTGCCATCAAAATGCACTGTTGTTCCACTTCATTTCGTAACAAAACGCTCATTTATGCATAGATGCACTAAAGTAACTGGAATGCCCATTTATTTCGTCCCACATTTTAGAAAATATCTCGAAACTGGTGTCATTTTGGAAATTCATTTCAAGTTTAATACGTCTGGCAAGCTCACCGGCTACAATTTGTAAATGGCAATATGTGCCGTAAGTTAATTAGTTAAGAAGTTAGTGAATTTTCGCCAGTTAATTGATTATGCGTTTCTATTTCTCGTGCAAGTAACGTCCGCATCTAAATATCCCAGCTCAATGAATGGGCTCAAACTATCTGCCACAAGTGATTTTTTTTAATTCTGTAAAACTTAAAGGGGCCATGACACGGTCGTCCAACATTCCTCAGTTAATAAAATTTGTTGCAGGACTAGTTCATTCGTGCTAATAAATGAATCCTGTTAAGCGCAGGTTCAAGACAGGACAATAGGAAACACCGACGCGCAGGACAAACGATACGATACATCGGTTACCAGTTATTCAGTAGTTCTCAGTTTACGTTTGTAACTGATTGTAGAGGGCCCAATATGGTTATACACACAAAATTTGGGCTCTGAGCACATATTTTAACTCGAAATTTCAATCTGAAATCGCTGCCTCTCAACTTCTCCCACCGCCACCAACTGACATTTTGGCAGGGCTGTGTGACGTTAGGAACTGAGGGGCCACCTCTGTGTCATCTGCTTTGAAGCAGTTCGAGACCACATCGGACGCCTTTCTCCACGCGCTCTAGCAACCAGCTGCGGAGGAACGACGTCGCCGCTGAATCGTGCCCGCAATTCCTTTGTAAAAAATTCATGCAGAAACTCCTCTGGGAGTTGTCTAAGTATGCGTAAGCATTGTGCTACTTGCTCATCTCTACGCAGCCCGGTGTCATTATCAGCGTTATGAAACCTGATCCGGCCAGTACAAAGCACAGCGCTACGGCGACACGAACTGTTGCGGACGGTGGCGCAAGGTGCATTAAGCAAAGTAGTGCAGGTGGCGACGTCAGGTGTGCCGGTGACGTTCCGCTCATAAGCTGCTATCACCCGCCGTGGTTGCTCAGTGGCTATGGTGTTGGGCTGCTGAGCACGAGGTCGCGGGATCGAATCCCGGCCACGGCGGCCGCATTTCGATGGGGGCGAAATGCGAAAACACCTGTGTGCTTAGATTTAGGTGCACGTTAAAGAACCCCAGGTGGTCAAAATTTTCGGAGTCCTCCACTACGGCGTTCCTCATAATCAGAAAGTGGTTTTGGCACGTAAAACCCCAAATATTATTATAAGCTGCTATCGTTCTTCAGCGTCTTGTCCATCCGTGTCGAATCATTATGAACCGTGGTCAAAGGTACTCCGGCGGCGGAACAAACCGATTGAACGTAGCATGGCCGCGCGGACCATATCCAGAAAGCGATCGATCTGCTATATGTACAGAGTGTGCTGACTGCTAGCTGATAGCTCCCCTCGCTGTGTTTTCGCCGCTTCACCATAGCTTCGCGTTGGAGACGCGCGGGCGCATATCTTGAAAGCGATCTGCGAAATGGCGAGGGCGCAGCGTGTGCCGAGACCTTCGTGAGCGCTGTGTTCTCGCTGCTTAGTTTGCGTTGAAGCGAGAGGCAACATGAAAGAAAAGTCGCTCGCTGCTGTGGGCCCCTATGGCTTGAAGGCGAACGTCTTACGAGACGGACGGACACTTTTCTGGTGAGGTAAGTATAGAAATTCTTACGAATTTAAAAGCAGTAGCAAACCACAGAAATGCGTCGAGACGCCCATGCAAAAACGAAGCGACGCATGGCGGCCATGACGTATTCCGAGCTCCTGAAAATGTTTGTTTGTTTGTAGTTTGTTACAAAAGCATGGCTTTCCAGATAAGCTTCTGTTACCCTAGGGAGCTGTTTCCGGGAGGGTGCTTATTCATTTCGTCATCACTCAGTGTTGCCAGACTGCTTTACGGTTCAACTCCGACATTAAACATTCAAATACAATTATTTTACTGCATCGAATGAGCTAAAATTTTGCCAGCTTGCTGTGGGACGTGTAAGGTTTAACATACATGCAGTATTTAAGCTAGAAAATTTGGTGCCATGGCACCTTTAAGAATTATTACCCTGTACAAGAAAAAACATGCTACTTCTAGGCGTAAATCAAACATAGAAAGTAATATCCAAAATTTGGAGGACGATTAAGCTTCGCCTTTAATAGTGGTACGCGATAGCATTCAAAGCTCCCCGACTGCTTCTCACCCTTCCCGGCAACTGCAGCGCATGTATCTTTAATGTTTACCGGGAAACGCTGGCAGCGAACGCTATGCATGAAGGCGGGCTTTCTGGTAGAAACGCGCGCTTGTTGCGGGCGCCGCGATGCGGCGGTGGCGAGCACCATCTGAAGGTGTTGAAAGGAACCGGGCACGCCACTCCGTGGCCTCCAAAATGTGCCGGCGAGCACAAATAGTGGACGCCGTGACCGGTCTATGAATGGTAGAAACGCGAACATTGTTTAACTGCGCGAACAAACGAACCACAAAGACACCAAGGGACATGGACGGGCGCAGACTTGCAACTAAAGTTTATTCCACAACGTCCACATATAAGTACACCTCCGACATACAACACTGCGCGTGCGCGAAAAAAGGCAAGATAAAAGAAAATAAAACCTCGTATAAGCAAAACGCGACCTACCTACGCTCGTCAATAAACCTCATCTCACTGTTGTGTAAATAAACTGAGGTACGTGTCACTGACACATTCTTGTCCCTTCTTTCTAATATGGTACGCCTCGAGTAGCTCTCTGGCTCGGCTATCTCGGCAGCGGCACAAAATCTTTACTTCCTTCATGATCGACTTGCACGTGCACACCAGGTATTGGACAGGCAGGTGCCCATTCGTTTTATTTCTAATAGACATCTATTCATGCTCACGCAAGCGCACATCCACACACCTTCCTGTTTGGCCTATGTAAACTTTGCCGCATGATAGAGGTGTCTGATATACTACTCCAACACTGCAATCTACGTGGGAAATGGAGTGCTTTGTTCCGCACCCTTGGAAGTTATTATTACTTCTTCCTATGCGCGAGCATAGCCCGGCGAGCTTGCTGGGAGCCGAGAACGCCATCTCAACTCCATACCGTTTCACAACCTTCTTTAAGTTGTGGGAAGTCTTGTGAACATAAGGCACAACTGTACGTTTCTTATTTTTGCGCTCCCTTGCGTCTTCAGCAACATTGCCTTCCGTCTTTATCTTCTTAAGCACTGCCTCCACTACTGCTGAAATGACCGATTGCTGGAAGCCGGCTTCTTCCAGCCTTACAATCTGCCTGTCAAAGCTTTCCTGCATTTTGTGCGTGCAGGACTTTCTTAAGGCTGATATAATACACTGGGTGGCTATTGCCCGCTTTACCGTTTTCGAATGAGCCGAATCGTAGGGCAACAATTTCTTTTGGGATCTTGGGTTATATTTCCAGCACACATGGTCGTCACAGAAGCTTATAGCGTTGTCTAAAAACTGAATATTATTATCCTTTGTTAGTTCATGGGTGAACGTTAAACCTTTGTCAAGGCGCTGAAAAATGTGTAGTACACCTGCGATGGCGTCGTCATATGTGTAACTGGCTTGCTTCTTTAAAAGTGCAATAAATCGTCAACATAACGGAACACGGTAACAACCTGGTCACGATCGATCCCTTCGTTTACCGCTCTGTCAAATTCCGATAAGTAAACATTGCACAAGATAGATGCAACACAAGATCCTATACATATACCTTGTTTCTGCACGTAATAGTCTTCTTTAAACTGGATGAACGTAGAGTTGAGGTAAAACTCAAGCAACGCTAAAAACCTATTAACAGTCAACCCGGTAGAATTCTGAAAAGACACTTCGCCATTTACTTCAATACATTTCTGAACAGCTTGAAACAATGCAGCGTGAGGGATAGAATAAAACAAATCTTCTATGTCAATGGAAAAAGCATGGCCAATATCGTCATTCGACTCTATAAAGCTAGTAACAGCTTCCGATTTCTTTGTTTGAGGTCTGAGGTCTGAGAAAGGCCAAAGCAGAAGGACCCAACGGCAGAAATCGTCAGGTTTTTTAGACAGAACGACCTCAGACTGCTACAACAGGATAAAGAAGGTGGGTTTGTGGTAATGCCGTCGGGGCTTTTTGACGAGAAGGTGACGGCTGCTGTGAAAAAGAACTTCAAGCCTGTGCCAGTGAAAGCCGCAAGGATAAAGGCGAAGGCCGTTTCTATGTGCAAGGAGATGGAACTGCACAAACTGGCTACCTCAGTCAACAAAAGCAAAGGTGATGGCTTGATGGTGTTTTTTACGGCCAAGACGCACAAAGAAGATATCTCTTTCCGGTCTATCGTGAGTGAAAGAGGAACTTGGCAGAACGAAGTAAGCAAGTTTTTGCAGAAATGATTATCGCACCTGAAAGTGGACGACCCGTTTGAAACAAAGAACTCGGAAGCTGTTACTAGCTTTATAGAGTCGAATGACGATATTGGCCATGCTTTTTCCATTGACATAGAAGATTTGTTTTATTCTATCCCTCACGCTGCATTGTTTCAGGCTGTTCAGAAATGTATTGAAGTTAATGGCGAAGTGTCTTTTCAGAATTCTACCGGGTTGACTGTTAATAGGTTTTTAGCGTTGCTTGAGTTTTACCTCAAATCTACCTTCATCCAGATTAAAGAAGACTATTACGTGTAGAAACAAGGTATATGTATAGGATCTTGCATTGCTCCTATCTTGTGCAATGTTTACTCATCGGAATTTGACAAAGCGGTAAACGAAGGGATCGATCGTGACCAGGTTGTTACCGTGTTCCGTTATGTTGACGATTTTCTTGTACTTTTAAAGAAGCAAGCCAGTTACACATATGACGACGCCATCACACATTTTTCAGCGCCTTGGCATAGGTTTAACATTCACCCATGAACTAACAAAGGATAATAATATTCAGTTTTTAGACAACGCTATAAGCTTCTGTGACGACCATGTGTGCTGGAAATATAACCCAAGATCCCAAAAGAAATTGTTGACCTACGATTCGGCTCATTCGAAAACGGTAAAGCGGGCAATAGCCACCCAGTGTATCATATGAGCCTTAAGAAAGTCCTGCACGCACAAAATACAGGAAAGCTTTGATAGGTAGATTGTAAGAGAGAGAGAGAGAGAAACAACTTTATTTGCCACTGCAGGGTAGGAAGTTAGGGCAGGTAGGCCTAGTGTGGCTCCCAGGCGGGGGCGACGTCTTGGGCCCACGAGACGAGTGCGAGTTGTGTTTTCTTGTTTGCTCTTGTCAGCAGCTGGTTCCAACCCTCCTCGGAGGGAGCTGGCAGTAATGATTGTGGGGGAGGGTTACCCTCGCATCCCCAGAGAATTTGTGCCCGAGTGGCGAACACTCCATGGTCGCACTTAGTACAGACGGGGTCGTAATCCCCTCCAGTGATTAGATAAAGCCTAGAATGACTGAGGATTGGATCCGTCTGCAGTCTGCGAAGCATGGTGGCTTGCGCTCGTTCGAGGTCGGGGTGGGGAGGCGGGTACACGCGTCTCGTCTCCTTGTAGAAGTTCGTAATGTCAGCATAGGATTTGGGGGCCTCTGCGAGCGCATCTGGGTTCGAGGGGCCGGCCTCCCGGTTAGTTAGGCCTCGGGCTAAACGGTCGACCCCTTCGTTCCCAGAGTTCCCCGCGTGAGCAGGTACCCACACTAAGCTTACAGTTCTGTCGAGAGCGGAGGATGTGTGCGGCGGGCAGACAGAGTGAGTTTTTTGAGAAATTTTGGATGGCTTGTTTAGATGTCACTGAGAACCGTGCTTGTGCGGGGATCCGCGATGGCTAGCGCGATCGCGACCTCTTCGGCAGCGGTGGGGGAGTGTGTGCGCACTGTAGCGGCACTGATGAGAGTGGTGGTTGGCGTCGCTACGCAGGCTACGTATGTGTTAGAGTCGCATTTCGCCGCGTCCACGTACATGGCATGTTCGTCGGCGGAGTAGGTGACGTCTAAGGCTAGTGCCTTTAGTTGGCGGCGCCTATCGTGGCGGCCGGGTAGCATATTCTTGGCCATGGGTTTGATGACCAGCCGACTGAAGACTTCCAGTCGGGAGGGGAGCAGCGCGGTGGATGTCACCTGTAAGGTTGATGTTAAGACTATTAAGAATGTAACGACCGTGTTCGGTGCGAGAAAGACGGTGTATCTGTACAGTCTTGTGTGCCTCTATCAGCTCTGTGAGGGTGTTGGAGGAGACGCTGTGTGCTGGCGGACTGGGGAAGTCCCATTGCCGCCTTGTACGCCGAGCGGATGATGCTATTTACCGCCTCTTCGTCTTTGCGGCGGAGGTGGTAATAAGGGTATGTGTAGACAATCCTACTAATGAGGTAGGCTTGTGTGAGGCGGCAGAGGTCTGTCTCCCGCATTCCCCTGCGGCGAGTGGCAATGCGGCGGATTAGGCCGTTGATTTGGTGGGCTGTGGTTCGGAGGCGTTGGATGGCTTCCGAGTTCTGCGTGTTGTTCTGCACGCTGCCTAACACGCGGATGGTCTGCACGGGGGCTATGTGGTGGGTGGCAATGTGGAGCGTGATCTGGTCTTGAGGGTCGGGGACGGGTCGGCGAACAAACGAGACCGTTTGCCTGCATGTAAGTGTGGACGGTGTCGATTGCCTGTTGAAGTGAATCTTGTATCTCCCCGTCCGAGCCAGAGTTTGTCCAGAGGGTAATATCGTCGGCGTATATTGAGTGCTTAATGTGGGGTATGGTGTCGAGAAGTGTGGGAACGCCTCGCATAGTAATATTGAATAAGAACGGGCACAAAACAGCTCCCTGTGGTGTTCCCCGGGTGCCCATGGTGACTTTGTCACTGCAGAGGTCTCCAATGTGGAGTTCAGCAGTGCGATTGTGAAGGAAGTTGGCAATATAGTTGTAGGTGCGAGTGCCTACATATATCTGCGAGAGGTTGGCCAGTATAGAAGCGTGCGACACGTTGTCGAACGCTTTACTGACGTCGAGGCCGAGAATGGTGCGTGTCGCCCGGATGGGACCCGGGTGGAGTATGTCGTGTTGTATCTGCCACATGATGTCTTGGGTAGATGAGTCCAGCCCGGAACCCAAACATGGTGGGGGGGAGGAGATCCTCCTTGTCTGCGTGAGTGTGGAGTACGTCTGTTCAGAACTACGTGCTCCATAACCTTCCCCAGGCAAGACATGAGCGAGATGGGCCGGAGGTTGCCCAGATCGAGTCATTTGCCTGGTTTGGGTATGAAGATTACCTTGGCATGCTTCCAGGAGTCTGGAAGGCGACCTTCATGCCAGTGGTGGTTGAAAAGGTCCGCAAGTGCTGCGACCGACTGGTCGTCGAGGTTACGGAGCATTTTGTTGCTGATATGGTCATCGCCGGCGGCCGCGGTAGTCTTGATGCGCTTGAGAGCGGCGTGGACTTCCGACGCCCTGATGTCTCTATCCATGTCTGGTTTCTGGGAGCCTTTGTAATTTAAGGGGGTGGGAATGTCGGTGGACGTGTTTATGTATTTCTCTTTCAAGGTAGCGAGGAGTTCCTGGTTCGTGCCTGGAAACGCATGTATGGCGCGGTTGAGATTCTTGTGTGATGCAGACTTGGTGTGGGTCGGATCAAGCAGGTGCTTGAGCAGAAACCATGTGTTCTTGCATCCCAACTGCCCGTCGAGTCGGTCGCAAGTCTGATGCCATTGTTCCTGACTAAGGTTGGTGGAGTAGGCTTCGATCTCTCGTTCGAGGCGAGCGAGGCGAAACTTGAGAGGGCGGTTGTGTTTGCGTCGGAGCCAGCAAGCGTGGAGGCTGCGCTGGGCCTCCCACATATGCATGAGTTTAGCATCTGGGGTGGGGCCACCCTCCTCCTGGGTGACTGGGGAGGTGGCGATTGTGGCGATTGGGGAGATTGTAAGGCTGGAAGAAGCCGGTTTCCCGCAATCGGTCATTTCAGCAGTAGTGGAGGCAGTGCTTAAGAAGATAAAGTCGACGGAAGGCAATGTTGCTGAAGACGCAAGGGAGCGCAAAAATAAGAAACGTACAGTTGTGCCTTATGTTCACAAGACTTCCCACAACTTAAAGAAGGTTGTGAAACGGTATGGAGTTGAGATGGCGTTCTCGGCTCCCAGCAAGCTCGCCGGGCTATGCTCGCGCATAGGAAGAAGTAATAATAACTTCCAAGGGTGCGGAACAAAGCACTCCATTTCCCACGTAGATTGCAGTGTCGGAGTAGTATATCAGATACCTCTATCATGCGGCAAAGTTGACATAGGCCAAACAGGAAGGTGTGTGGATGTGCGCTTGCGTGAGCATGAATTGTCTATGGGCGTCTTGCGCTGGAGTTTTAGGTATAGTAGCGGCGCCTGGTGGCGGCGCGGGAAACGACATCTGGGTCGTACCAGCTTGGGTCGTATTGAGCCCTGGCTGTGGCGAAGCACGTTTCTAGGCCGAGTTTTGCGTCAATTCGCACTTTTTTCTGCCCTGTTGCGAGTGCGAAAAGGCTCGTCACTTCTCGCAGACCATGCCGACCACGCTGCGAGCTCGCCGCAGCCTATAGTTTAACGAAAACGGGCTCTCCGTGTGCCGTGGGACGCAATGCTGGGAGCAGACGAAATCGGTGGCGCCGATCCGGAGAGACCTAGCCCAGCCTCGAGAAGGCGTCACCGCCATTACTTCTGCGTCGTGGGCTGCCATGAACAAGAAGGCCTGAATCCCAACATCATATTCTGCCGTTTTCCTTCAAGGCCTCACGAAGTGGAGCGTCGGGCGCGCTGCATAGCTGCAGTTCGTCGCGCTGAGTAAGCGAAACTTCGCGCCATGCTGACTGCTTCGCCTGTCTTGAAGCTTGCTTGATTATCTGCGTTCTAATGTTCGGTCTTTTGCACCTACAGTCCCGACAGCAGACCGACATAGCAGCAGGCATGGCTGGTAATTCACGATTCGAGACCCGGCCACAGCGACAATTAACAATTCGACCGATGCGAAGTGGCGAAGTGACCAGGTGTGTGCAAATGAGCACAAATGGTCGGGCTCATTCGATGACACTTCACTACCCCACTACGAGCAGCACAGGTTAAGAGAGTTAAATGCGCTCATCCTTGATCTCAAGCCAGCACGTTGAGGCAACGCAGCAAGGCAGTATTGATTGCAACACATCGATGTTCGAGCGCTGTCATTAAAACCTACATCAAGCGAGCGGCGTACGAGCTCGCACTGCAGCGCGATTCGCACGTACGTGCGAGCTCATATGTAATTGCACCAGTTATTACCAGTTACTAAAAAGGAGAGATGGCCGCTACTACAACGCAGGCATAACTACTTGTTTAGCGGCATGCAGTCAACAAAGATTGCAGGAGGCCCGCCGTTTCGCGGCATGTCGAAAGACCGCTGCCGTCGCGGCGCGTACGATCGTGCGCTCGAGCAGTTCGTACATCGCGGCGCGTACCGTCGTGTGCTCGAGCAGTTCCGTACACATGATGTCTGCCTATCGCCGCTGTGGATTCATTTCTAGCAAGCTTTTCCTCGCGTTTGTGCGCCTGAATCTAGCAGCTAGCGTGCAAACCTTACCTGAAGTTCCACTTCGTACGCGACTCGCTTCACTTGCGATTGACACGGTGCTAAAACTTCGCCGCCCAATTCTTGAACGGCGTACACGTATTCGGCACTGCATAATTTATTGCCTTTACGCAGCGTGCCACCCCTGAAAAAATCTTCGGCGCCCGATATTCGCTGCAGGCCGTGAAACAACACAACCGAAAGTGACGGGTCCATAGTGTAAACGTGCTTTCCGAAGCAGACGACCGAGCTTGGTACGACCCATTTTAGCGCAGAGGGCGCTTTTTAGCACCTTTTTCGCAGCGCCCCCTGGGCAATGCAAGAGCCCCATTAGAAATAAAACGAATGGGCACCTGCCTGTCCACTACCTGGCGTGCACGTGCAAGCCGATCATGAAGGAAGTAAAGATGTTGTGCCGCTGCCGAGATAGCCGAGCCAGAGAGCTACTCGAAGCGTACCATATTAGAAAGAAGGGACAAGAATGTGTCAGTGACACGTACCTGTTTATTTACACAACAGTGAGATGAGGTTTATTGACGAGCGTAGGTAGGTCGCGTTTTGCTTATACAAGGTTTTATTTTCTTTTATCTTGCCTTTTTTTTGCCTTATTTTGTGCACGTGCAGTGGTGTATGTCGGGGGTGTACGGACGTTGTGGAATAAACTTTAGTTGCAAGTCTACGCCCGTCCATGTCCCTTGCTATCTTTGTGGTTCGTTTGTTCGCGCAGTTAAACAATGTTCGCTAACATCTACCAACTCGCCCAACAACAAGTTCTTCTAAACTACAAATGGTAGAAACGCTGGAAAAGGGGTTAGATTGAGCTTTGCTATAATAGAATTATGTTTTCTCGTATATTCAAATTACAATCCGATGCTATCATGGGTTTAGGTTGTTTGTAATCGTACTTTACGATTTTTCTAAATATTCTAGCTTAAGAAATTCATTTAATTCAGTAACTTCTTTGTGCCACATGGAGGGCCTTGGTATGCGTGGCTCGAAAATCTTTTGACGAAACAAGGTTCAATGCCAGATGCCGCACCGGATTTTTCGTGACATGTGATTTTTTTAACATTATTGCGTCCAAAAAAACGGATAAGGAAAGTCTCACTAAGGAATGATCGAGGAAGTTTATAATGGTCTTACCCATGGGCAACAAGGTCTGGTTTTGAAGAAGTGTCAGTATACTGTACATGCCGAATGCTCACTCGCTGTGAGGCTAACATTATGTTGAAGAGACCTATATGACCCTGCTGGCTCATAAATTGTGTTCCTCACACCGAACAGTGGAAACACGGTCTTATCTTTCAAATCAGATAGCTTTCTTTGCCTCTTTAGCTTGTGTTTTCGTGGATGGTGGTCGGTGGTTGGACAAAGGCGCCGATTCAAAGGGTGCACGCTCGAGGCCTTGCGAAATCAAGTTGCAGGGTGCATTCTTCACCCAGCATTAACTACTATAGACATTTGATCTCGACAGGGTGAGGTGGGTCTACACCGCAATAATCGGGAGACAGTGACGAAGGCGGGCGTTATGATGATGAAAAAATGCCCGAATATTACAATACCTCCTAATGCGAAATTTTTGCACAGCTACACATTTTCATTTGGCAATATACTGAGGCAAAGAATTTGATACCAAATTCACCGCAAGAACTGGCAGTCAGCCAGTGCGATCAGCATCTTCGCAGAGGTAATTGTAAACCCCCCACTCCTCTGGACACCACTGTGCAGTGGTAGCATTTACATTAAAGCCGATTTGTCATATCATATATGTGTGGTGTGTTATATGTAAGGTGTTTCTATTGATGTAAGCACCGGCACGGAACGGAACTTCTCTCCTGCCGAAGTCTTCAATCTTTAGATGCCACAAAACTCACGCATGACACCATGTGCATCTCAAGGAGGAGCTACTTGCTTACTTTTTATGTTGTGACTGAATGTTTTATGCTGTTGGCATGCTTTCGTAAAATTATGTATATGCTAAATATTTACATCGTGCTTTGTATGCAGTCTCCATTGGTTTTCTTGAGGGAAAGGGGGGGGGGAGTTTTTTTGCGTGTAGAACACATATGCACACCAGTATTGTTCTGAAGATAAGTCTAAATATTTTGCATTCTTATTCTTTTCTTTGCAATTTATTTAATTGTAGTTTGTTTTGTTACTTATTGCAAATGATATACAAGTGACCCATTGTTCTAGCCAAAGCGGGAGCTCACAACTTTGTCAAGCTGTCGATTTGTTCGGCGGCTTTTACTACCTGCTTCAGATATCATGTACAAGTGATGGGAAATTATTATTACTATTATTTTTAATGTGTTAGTAGTTTAAACGTTGAAAAAAAGTGTATGAATGGGAATCATCGGAAGCCGGTCATGTGGCAGAGGCAGAGAGGATGGGAGAGCTTAGAAGAGCGTGTATGTGTATGTGCATGGGCATGCAGGGTGTCCCAAATAACTTGAAACAAACTTTCAAAATATGCAAATGCCACTTAGCTGGACAGAACCAAGGTAACGTTATTTGCTGTTGCTTGGAGATACTCAGATTGCTTTTTGCATTCTTCCTAATTACATAATTAGTCATAATTAACTTCTCAAACACTAATTAGAAGAAAAGTGTCAATGAGAAAATTGTAGAGCAACATAAAAAATCCCCGATACAGCTTTCTATTGCTCAATAAATGCTACATAAATGTATTTTTCCAAGCATGAAAGAAGCCTGCGAATACATGTAAAGTGCCTCGAGTTGCCAGTCTCGCGGCAATTTTTTGTGTATTCACGGGTTTCTTTCATGCTGGGAAAAACACTTTGAAACTTTGAAAATTTTTAGTTGTCTCTGGTCATTTCTCAGATGCAACTCATGACCATCACTGAAACCCATAATTTATCGAGCAATGAAACCTGCTGAGCCACACAATCATCGGACACTTTTACCAGGCATACTTGCTGTACTTTGTGTGTTCATTGGACTGTTTTTTCACAGATCCCTTAGTCCAAGTATGCCTCATGGCAGAATGCCATGGCTGTTGTGTGCTATTTTATTTCAATATAAAGCTAAATGGCTAGTATACCAACCTTAGTGAGGTATAAGACATTTCATTTTCTAAGTTGACATTTTAGTGCTAATGTAATGCCCTTTTTTCTTTCTCTGCCTCAATTATTCAACTTTTCCATATATACGCGAGTGCGGCGCTGACTGACAGTTCTGTTCTCATTTCTGTTTTTACAATTTACAGTAGATAAAAAAGAGAAAGACCTTTTGAAGTGTTGAAGCTTGAGCTAGATTATTTTTTCTCTTTATACTTGCATTATTGTTTTCTGTACAATCTTCAGTTGCATTTTTACCACTGTGACAGTTTTTGTCATCTGGTGCTGCTCTGTTGCACTAATGCTCATTTACTGCTGCACAGAAAGAACCGCAGATGTAACATCTTCGACTTGTCATGAGTGTGTGCATCTGTGTAGCTTCAGGCACAAATTTTATGGACAACATACTTTGACTTACAACAGCCTGTTGTCATATATTTGGCTTGTTCAAGGCATAAAGTGTGCAAGTTCCCGGAAAGCTTATTTTTCTGACCGCAAGAGAAATGCCAGAAACATGTTAAAGGAACTGCGGATATCACAAAGCATGCACACATCAGGACGATCATTATCCAATTTATCAAATATATATTTATAAGCTTATCTTAGTTGTCTTCAGCTGCCAGCCTCTAACTCCTTGATATCACATTAGGCTTTGCATTTATAACAATGAGTTCGGTCCCAGGTTTCATCCAGACACATTCTCCAGCAATCCAAGTAGACAACACATGAAGGTTATTGTCCAGCATTACAAAGTCTGCGTCTGCGCCAAAGTCAAGGGTTCCTTTGTGCTTCTGGATGCCAAGCACCTCAGCAGCATGCAATGATGCTGATTCAAGGGCCTCGACAGTAGTGCAACCTGCATACACATAAAGTCACGGACAATCAGCAGTTACTTTAAAACTACAGTAGCATACAAAACATGTCAATTAACCACAAAAGCAAAAATTGGGTATTTCACCACAAACTAGTACTAGTTGTGACTAATGTTGAATTCCAATGGCGGAGTCGGAGCAAGTTTTTCTGCTCGCTTCGGAGCAAGTTTGTTCCAATGACAGAGTGAGGGCGGGAGTAAGGTGTTCCAATGAGAGAGTCGGAGTGGATTCAGAGCGGGAGTCACTCCGTGGAGCAGAAAAAGATGCTCCGCCAAAATCGGCGGAGTGGACCGGAAGTCTGCGTGACGCATTTTCTTTACCACGTTTGACTGCTGGGAGGCGCCACCGGTCACGACTCGCGAGGAAGCAAAAGCTGCTGCACGCTTGGCGAGATATCCATTCGGCACTTTTAAAAAAGCAACAGGTGAACGGTGCTGAAGAGACAAGTGACCGGTGCTGCAGTACTGGGAGCCAACAGTGGGAGGAAATGACAACACGCAAGGTATCCTGGGTAACTCGGCGATAGAAGTTCCGCTTCCGCCTTGCTCCGGCGGCGCAGGTTGTGTTCCACTCGCGAATTTGGAGGCGTTGCTCTACGCCAGAGTTGAGTGCTCGCTCGCGGAGTCCGTCGGCTGCTCCGACTCCGGCCATTGGAATTCAACATAAGTACATTTTAACAGGTTAAAATCAAGCTAAATCTTGAAGAAGTTACATGTACCAAGCATTTTTTATGTGCTGGTTGCACCACAGCAAATATTTATCTGGTCTCTTCATCAGATATTCTTATTTTTCCCATTTATGCTTTCATTATTTACCAGGACTGCCACTCCAGGAATTAGAACCACACATGAAGTTTCCAGCAGGCTGGATCAAGCTCTGTCGACCGGAACTGTAAACACTGCCTTTGAGAAATAGGTTGTTAGGTCGCTTTTATAAATTTGACACATCAAAACTGCCAAAAAAGTTATTTGAAAAGATTGTCAGAAATATACTAGCATGGAGAACTAGAGTGAACAGTAACCCAGTGGGAAGCATGCGTACACTACCTATATTTTAGCATACAATGGGCATGAGTACCGGTCCTGACGTCGCGCAAGCGGCACTTGCAGCGCCCCTGCAGGCCAGGCTCGGGGCTAATAGCAATATCTCAATACATATGGTCAAATTTATGCGTCCGCCTGCCTCTGATAATTTCCTACATTAAAACTGAGTAACTTTATTGCATACAAGGCTCACACACCATAGTTCTCTCTCTCTCTTTAGTGATGGAGCCATGGGGCATGTGCACATGCCGCCTGCACTGGCTCAAGTGGGCAGCAATCACATGCAAATAACACTGCCAAGTCTAGCAAAAGTGATGTGGAGCGTGGAACACCAATGCACAATTACTTGGTTAAAGAAGACTGCGTTTGAAGGACTGTTTCCTGTACAGCAAAAGCTGCACACACCCACATGCAGTATAGTAATGCATAAACTCCCACCACAGTAACTGTTATGCAGGTGGACTTTTCATGCTTAACAGTAACAGCAATACTGTTATGGTGGCAGTGCTGCCGATTTTATTATTTGGTTATTTTTCGTCAAGCATAAAAGCAGGCTCTAGAGGAGCAACTTATAGCAGTGCCAAGTGTCATATTATGCATGAAACCTAATAGTGTTGATCACCGAGTTCTATGAAATAAATAAAAGAATAATAAAAGAAAGGGTGTGATTAAGCGCACACAAGCTGTAAAAGTATAGTTTGAGACCTCCTCCAAGAAGATTTGTAACAACTGCAACGCTATGTCTAACTGCATTGCTATGCATCAAGACATCAGCAATTAGCTGGTGTACATAGATTAAGAATCAGAATTTCCTACATCCTGAATTATCCCATAGCTCTTTAGTACTCATTCAACAGTACTGCTGGGACAGGTAAAAATGGTGCTGCTGAGATCAATGAATTCATGCCAATTTGTACAGAAACCAGACTACATTTGAGCAAATGCCTACTATAAATTCGGTGCTGACTTCGTTAAGAACACAATTTTCATCGATGCACAACAAGTTGATGTAAATGCTTTGGGCATTGCACACTGAGCAATGCTTTTTACTAATGATTTAAATTACCCACCGAATACATTCCATGCACAGAAACAAATTTGAAGTTAATTTGCAACTCTATGGTGTTACAATGACTAATACCGAGATTATGTCTAGCATGTTTTGTTTCTACATGTGACAAGTACATGAAGTACAGCCTGTGCTTCAGACAGAGCTATGTACTAGACAAGTCGGAAAATTTTGCGTCTGGCTTTTCTTGCTTTCTTTAAGTAGCTGCTGACTCAACAATTATGGCACAAAGTCTTATTTTGTCAAGAACACCCCAAATAATTGCAACACTTTTTAAGCAACACACCCAACATGTGTGCCAAGTGCAGCGTGGCTTAAGGCAAAAAAAAGGGGTCACATGCTATCTCAAAAAACTTAGAGCGTGCCAGTCAGCCTGGTGCGGTGGCTGATGGCCATACAATGACCACTGTGTTGCCAAAAAGCTGCCAAATTGATCCTTCAAATTAGAAACACATGGAACCCGCTCTCCCTTCTTGTCCCATCAAGTGCTGAATACACTCGGCTTTCGATGGCATGGTCACAGTGTGTGTTTATGCATCAGTGGTGTCTGGTACCACAAGTGCGCCGCATCAGATTTTGTTGATGCGGATGAAATCCACTTCATATATAGCAAGCAACGTGACAAAGACTTCTTTCACTGCTTGCATTTGCAATTAAAAAATGCTCCTTCATATATGAAAAAAAGCTAGGCATGCATCATGTTATTTGATGTGACATTAATCCTGATACATTTATGACACAAAAAATGATGTAATGATTTTACTGAAGGCATCAAAGATTTGACCATATTTGCTACAGAACAAACGAAATGAGATGTCTTTGCAATCAGCGGCCACAGCACACTACTTGCAACCGTGACCAAAGAGTAGCATGTCACATGCTGGAAGCACAAAGACGTCAAGTTACATAACACGTAACTTGATGTAACCTTACATCCACAGTAGAACCCACTTATAAAAATGCTGGTTTTAAGAGCATATTGGATATAACAATGAGCAGCCGTCAACTATTGTATGTGTTCCATGGTAAAATAAACCGCTTGTTACAATGCTCCCATGCTGCGTTACCTTATGCTCCCATGTCACGCTATCAGTTATAAGAATATACCCTTTTTGATGAGGCAACACACCAGAAAAAAAAAAAGATTTGCTTGGCAAGTTTCTGTACCGAGTACGAAGTTTCTCGCTAAATGTCTTTGACCAACACAATGACAGGCAGCAAGCACTATCTGTTGGTTTAGACCAGGGACACAGCACAAGGAAGAAGTTTTGCACATGACTGACTTCCTTGAGAAACCACTGTCACAGGAGACAGACCGATGCAAGATTTCCAGCTGCAGTGGTGTCACACACATGATGTACGGAAAATTTAATGTAGACCTGTGGTTCACATATGACGAGAACTGTCTGTATAAATTCCAAACAAAGCCATAGGTGGCTTGGGGTGAAGCCCACTTTCAGTTTACTGCCTGATGTTTCCTCCCTATTGCTAAAAAAGTTTTGGATTTTTGTTGTTCTTGTTGGTGTTTATTATGCTTATTCTAGATGTGTTTTGCACATTCATATAGAAAATAAACATTATTTTTTCACATTTATATGTGCCATCTCTGAATGGTTAAATCTGGCTACTGGGTGAGTGTGTGATGAAAGGAGAAAAAGAAACACAATCCTCGGGCGAGAACAAAAAGAAATATAAGTTGCTTTGGCAGACGTGCCTGTGTGCAACACACCTTTCATGGCACATCTTCATCACAGTGCCTAAAGAACAAATTATGACAAAAGAAAAAAAGCTCTAAGAATTGCTTTGCCACACCCTCCTTTGTGCCATCGACCCTGCATGCCTTTGTCACGCCTCTTGCCTGTCTCTCTTCCAACCCTTCGACATCAGCAAGAGAGTGGAAAGGAGACGTGTGATGAAGGCATGCTGTGTGGCATGCACAGCACAAACAAAGGCAAGTGTGACTGTGTGACTAAGTGGCTCGCGTTTTTTCTTGGACTTTGCATTTCATGTTTTTACAGGGCACACACCCAGTATCCAGATTTATTTGTTATAGCCAATAATGCAGCATAATAACATTGTAGTAAGCCACTCATGTTACCATAGAACAGACACAAAAGTTAAGATTGCAGCACCTGCTCACTGCTACATGCAAGTACAGGGTGACCGAAAAATACTGTAACGTGAAAAGACAACAGTAACTTTTCAACAAACAACCCAATTGAGGCAGGCTTTTTTTTTTATCGTAAGCACACTGAATTCTGCAAAACAGTTCACATTTGATTCTCAAAATGTCTACCTTCTGCTTTTATACAGGCCTCCAGACGCTTTCGAAATTTTTTCAAAATAGCCTCGATGCCTTCTGGAGTGATTTCATTCCAGGTCCTCTGCAGAGCACGTTTCAGGGATTCGATGGATTTGTGTTTGAAAGAACACACTTTTTGATCCAGGATACCCCAAACAGCAAAGTCCAAAGGATTGAGATCAGGGGAATTGGACGGCCAAACATCCTTCCCCCAGAAGCCAGGGATTCGCCTCACACCACTGGATTGTTTTCGTCACTACGTGGGCAGGTGCGCAGTATTGCTGCCGCCGCCAGTCAACATTTTTTTTCATTTTTTTCAGCCCAGGGCATGACGGCGCCCTCCAGGATGAGCTCACGGTAGGTCTCGGCATTGATTTTGACTCCATTTGGGACAACAACAACCTTGGTTTACCCAAGGCCTGAAATCCCACCCAAAACCATGACGCGCTCGGGGAAATGGGTTTTCTCCACTCTAACATTTCGAGGAGACTCGACTGACATCAATTCTCGATGGTTTTGTGAATTCCAGGCCAGTTCAACAATGAAAATCTTCTCATCTGTGAAGAGAACCCGTTTGGGCTTCGCCGCGGCTCAGCTGCTTCATTCTGCGGCACTTTTCCAATCTGGAAGCCTTCATGTGGTCCGTAAGCAGCTGCTCTTTTGCTGGTTTACGCACCTGGAGTCCCAGATCTTCTTTTACAAGTAATTGCATGGTGGAATTGCCAACTCCATGGTCGCAGGCGAGTTGTCGTATGCGCCTCAAAGGATTTCGCTTGACTTTCTTGCTGACAGCCAATTTCAGTTCCCTTGTTCTTGCAGTTCGAAGCGTTCCGCTTCGCGGCCGGTCGTTGACACCTCCTATCTCCTGGTATCGTTTGACAACATGATGCACTTCGACTCGGTGCAATTTAAGCATCTTTGCAATGTTCGGAATAGGCATCCCCAGCCTGTGGTGGGCAACAATGGAGTACCGCAATTCTTCAGAGACCATTTTTCCTGGAAAATATTGCACCAGTGGCAGTAAAAATAGTAATTCTACCTTAGAAAAACACAAGTAACATGAAAAAATCAGTGTTGAAGCTCAAAAATGCAAACAATAATAAATAACATGAAATTCAACACACGTTACAGTATTTTTCGGTCACGCAGTATTGTTAAAACCAGTAATGCTATAAGTGGATTTGGCTGTATTTCTTTCGGTCTAATCAAAATGTTCGAATGTTTGTTCCTTCTGCTTTCTTCGTGCAACCCGATAAAAATTATTAGTTGTAACAACGGGATTTTCTTGGTGCTTAATATTGTTATAAGTGGGTTCGACTGTGCACAGTTATTCTGTTGCAAATATGGCAGATAAAAAGCAACTGCACTACAAATCTCACAGTGCAAGACCGCTAGGACTGCACTACTTGCGTAGCTCCAGCATGTTGCCTGCTATTTGTGAAACAAAGTGTAGTGTCATTTTTCATGTATGAAGCCATGTTGCACTTGGAGCATGTTTTGAGTTGTTTGCATTTAAAGGGAGCATAATCAATGGGTAAACAGCTATTGAATAATTAAATTTTCTCTCAGTACTCCTTTAACATGATAGTTTACTTAAATGGCCCCTCACCAGGTCTGGACATTTTGAGCTGACAAGCACTGTGCATACAATGCACGATAACAGCCATATCTGCTAAGTATTACATCGCTATGCACTGCGGAAAGAGCTGAAATTTCAAACCGAATGTCATTTGTCATCCTCCTTGCAGGCTCTATGCTCCCAGCCGAAGAGACGACGTATATCGCACAAGTGCGCCTACGTAAATCGCATTGCTGTGACATCACTCGTAGTGACATGTGACTTTGAGTATTATTCAAGGCAACATGTTATTTGTGTAATCTGTTGCTTCAGTAGACAAATTAAAGTTTAGAGAAATAATAAAACACACAAACTGAATGTCTGCGTGTTCTTGTTTTACTTCGCAACGCAGCAAGAGAGATGTACTTCCGTTTTGTCTGCTTGTTTCCACTTCGTGCAGTCGCGCGCTCAGACAACGAAAGTATGTCATTTTCTACTGTTCCAGCACGCGATCATGCTCCATGAACTGCTTGTGTCTACCTCAGTATTCGCGTAACACTGATGTCGGGTGTTTTTGTGCACAGTGCGCAAAATCATGTGCCACACGAAACGAGACAACAGCTCATGCGCAATGCCAGCAGCAGAAGTGTGCCATGCAGCAAAAACACGAGTAAAAAAAATGAAGGTGGGGCCCGTGACATATGCATCATGCGATCCCTTGAGCTTCGGCGTAGGAGAACGCAGGGAAGGAATTTTGCTTGCGGAGGCTAGAGGGGGCAAGCGGAGAGTCTCTCTCTTTGCAGTGGCCCTCACCTCCTGACATCGTGTTCGTGGCACATTTGAAATATTTATATCTCGGCTATTAATGAACAAGTTTGAAAAATTATTGCTGCAGAATGCTCCTTAGAGGGCACATAACAACTTTCAGCATATAACTGAAATTTGCTATGTGGCCTCGCGAGGGGCTCTTTAAGAGAGTATGCGGGGCTAGAATCACGATTTTCGTCACAAATGCACTTTTTTAATGTGTGTTTTCGATCTCTAAGCATATTGCCAGCTGGTAGTGATGTATAAAGAACACAGTAGCAATACTATGGAAGACGAAACATTTATTGGGCGAACCTGTGCCCACGGAACAGGCTACACTTAAAGAACGGCAACAGCGGCGAACACAGTCGGTGATCGTCAAAATCTGATCAGCAGGTCAAGCACGTCGGCTTTTATACATCAGTTGTCGAATGTTCCAGAGTAATCGCTGGGACCTGCATGCCTTCGACAAAGTTCTACACCATTTGCGTCGCGCAAACATGCAATCAGATTACACAAGGTTCGGCGACAACAGACAGCGGATAGAAGCACTGATAACATTCTAGAAACTTCCAATACAAGTAGGCGCATCCTGCACTGAGCGATAATGTTTGTTAGGCAGTGAAACGTGGCCTCCCCATAAAGATAAACAAGTACACGTGTCAATTTAAAGAAGCATCATGCCAAGTTTGGTTATTTTCCATATGATAGAAGAGAAAAAAATGAGCTGTTTTACCTGGCGGTTGCATGTGTTTTGGAATGTTTTGAGTTCTTTGAATCAATTTTTCTCAAGTTGCACTTTTTGCCCATTTACACTTTTACGAAAACTATCGTTTCAAAACTGTAAAGGCGGAAACTTTCTGTAAGATTATCTTTAGGCTGGAAATTTGTGAGGAACAAGACTATAATCTTGAACTTCTAAATTTTCTCTACAAGAAGAAGTATAGGTTTCTAGATCACTGTAACAACAACAAAAAAAAACTTATTTTGAAGTGATGCAATTTCTACAGAAGACGGCATAAAATTGCAAGCGATTGCTATCTATCTTGTAATATGGGGCGCCCAGAAGATATTTAACAAAAAAAGGTTATCTAACTTTATCTTTAGAATGATAGTTTTCCTAAGGTGACACACACATGATTTATTTATTTATTTATTTATTTATTTATTTATTTATTTATTTACTTCAAAATACCTTACAGGCCCCATGAGGAGCATTGAGTAAGGGGTGTGACATCACTGTAAGGGCACATTCACACCGGCGACTTGAGGAGGTCGCGCGACGATTTGCGACTCGCGACCAAAAAGCGACCGAAGGCGACTGATGTTCACACTGGCAAGCCCGGCTGAGCGCGACCCGCAAGTCGCAATCCCGGAGATTATCATTCTCAGCGAGAACTCTCGAAATCTACGCGGAATTTGAACGCGAGGCCGGATGTAGACACACGAAAGATCACTTCCGGTGCGCCGCTGATTGGTTTATCAGTTTTGCGACCACGGTCGCGCGACTGAAAAATCGCGCAGAGAGCGACTGGCCCAAAATGGTCGCTTTTCAAGAAAGGCGACCGTTTGCGACCATTTGCGACTGGTCGCTTTGCGACCAACTTGGTCGCGCGACCACTCTCAGTCGCCGGTGTGAATGTGCCCTAAGACAGTTGTACAGGTGAATACTGCAAAGATAAGTAGAAAACATTGTTCAAAATTCAACAGGGCTACAAATGAAGATGCGGTAACAAACAGAACATCAGATAAATTTTGTCTCACCTGTTGCTCGCGCACATAATTAAGCACTGCGTACAAAAAGAAAGTGTATTCTAAAGCAAGAAAAGGAGAAGAAAAGAACAATGCTAACATTACTCGTACAAACAGAAATTACTAATCGGGGTAGCGTACGAAACATACAATAAATTTTACCACTCACATTGCTCATGCACATAATAAAAAAAAGAATAGTTTAATGAATGAAAGAAAAAAATAAGTTTTAAAAACCTGTGCGACATTACATAGATATACAGAACATGGTATACAGAATGACACATTTTTAGGACAGAAACTCTAGGTTCAGAATTTGCCTAAATTTATCTCTGGCTGCTTGCATGACAGTGCTTTCAGGAAGGGAATTCCACAAGTTGATAGCTTATGGCAAAGCCAACAATCTAAATGCATCCGTGTTTCTGTAGATATGAGTGAAACTTAACTCATTATTCAGTCGACATGACATGCAACTTGCACGTTCCAGCAGTAAAGACAATGACTTCATTTGATGAACATGTTTATGAAGCAAGGACAGCAATGCCATGTCACGACGACTACTTAGTGCAGGAAGTGAAAGATCAAGTTTGATTTGAGTTATGCTTGACTGCCTATTGTAATTGTGGGAAATAAATCGAGTAGCTCGGTTTTGGATGGTTTCTAACATGCAGATTAAATATTCATGAGGAGGAAACCATATTTGGGGTGCAAACTCGAGCTGTGGACAGACAAAAGTCAGGAAGGCTAATTTGCGGATGTTAGGCGGGCTTTTACATAGGTTGCAACAAATGTACCCCAGTGTATTTGAAGTATTAGCATATATACGATTGTTATATGAGAGGCCCAGGAAAGATTTGGTGCAAGATTACCGCCTAGATATTTCTACAGTGAAGCTTCCAATACTGGATCTGCATTTATATAACAAGAAAAGCTTGAGTTAAAGTGTTTGTGTGTGAAAGTCAATAATTAGCATTTAGATAAATTACGTGTCATTCGCTAGGTGTTGCACCAGTCGCTAATGCGTTGAAGGTAACCTTGAAGAATAAGGTGGTCCTCAATGCTGGTAATTGATAGGTATATTATACAATCATCAGCAAAAATTTGCATGCAAGAAGAGATGTTACTGGACAAGTCGTTGATGTAAATTAGAAAAAGCAATGGTCCTAACGCACTGCCCTGTGGTACACTGTAGTTAAGTTGGTGAGGGGTTATGCAAAATTGTTCACAGCTGTAAATTGCTGATTATTATCTAGGAAGTTACAAATCCAAGATAATGTTCAACAGTTTAATTTGAGAGCAGTTAATTTGGAAATTAAACGGCAGTGAGCTACATGGTTGAAAGCCTTACAAAAGTCGGGAAAGATGCAATCTGTTTAAAGGTTATGGTCCATGTGAGAATGTACATCAGCAGTGAACATAGTAACTGTGTAAGCCGTGCTGATTAGTAAAGAAAAAAATTATTTGATTCAAGATGTTCATATATATGAGATGCTATAATATGCTCGAGCATTTTGCAGCATATGCTCGTTAATGAAATTGGACGGTAGTTCTCAGGGGAATTCTTCCTGCCACTTTTGTACAAAGGTACCACTTTAGCAATTTTCCAATTAGAGGGGAGCTGGCCTGATGATAAAGACTGGCAGAAAATATGGTACAAAATTTTGCTAGATATCAATGTCGTATTTTTTAAAGCTTCAGAGTTAATATTATCGATGCTTAAGAGCTAGATATTGTAAGGTTATTAATGAGAAATCCTGATGTTAACAGTGCAAGACGTAGACTGGACGCGAGACGAGAAGATGACACCACAGCGCTTGTGGTGTCATCTTCTTGTCTCGTGTCCCGTCTACATTTTGTGCTGTTAACACCAGGATGGAAAATCAACAAGCCCAAGCTGCTATTCTAATGAGACATGCAATACCATCTTCAGTAATAGCACTGTGTTTCATGTACCAGCAGTCGAAATCAGTGAGTTCAGGAATGAGTGAAATGTCTTCAGTTGTGAATACGGATGAACCAAATGTGTTAAAGACAGCAGGGCACTCACTGTCAGTAAGCTGAACTTCATTCTCACTATCTAATGAAATATGGTACGAACTGAGATCAGGTAATATTGCCTGTGAAATCTTTTGGGTGTTGGACTTAATTAGCTCAATGGCACATGCATAACTTTTTTGCATTTGTACTAGGGTAATCAAATTTAGTACACATTCTAATTACAAGAAGACAAATCCTCATGCCTAATTTCATTAAATTGGCATCTTGGTTCAAAAAAAAGGCCTTTCAGCCCCACATACCCCCTTAACATGGTAGTTTACCATCAACTTAGAAACTTGGTAGCTCTTAAATCAATGAGCCCACAAGTCAACCTGTCGGGGCTTACCTGTTGATTTCTGCAAATACCGGACACAGAAATCCATTGTTGCAATGCTGAAAAAGAAGAAGGGGGTATGGAGGATTGTCATTACACAACAAGCTGGATACGTATATTAAATAATGTATCCATACAAATATAATGCAAGGAAAGCTTTTGACAGCTCAGAAAATTACAAATATTTAAATTATAAAGCTAACAATGCCCAAAAGAACCAGACCAGCTGGCTTACAACAATGTTATTTTTTTTAGCATAGCACAACAGGCAATATATTGTCATGATGCTCGCGTGTATGAGACCACAAGCGCATTCGCTGGGGCTCGCACAGGCACAAATTGGCTACCAGTGCCACATGCTATTTCAAGGAACCAAATGTGCGATCACCAGGAAAACAATGTTGCCTTTTCTGCAAAGCTTAGGAGCCCAGTGGCTAAGCTTGTTGCAGGCCAACTCGTGAAAAACAAAACAATAATCGCACATCATATGCGAAGCAAGGTTCTGAATTTATGTGAAGAACATTTTCAGAATGGTGCCATTGAAAAACAATAAATAAGTATGACTAGCATCATACTTCCGCGTATATGGTATATGAGATAAAATTCCACATAAAACGTGATTTTTTTTTCAACATTCTTACAATGCACATCTTGTAATACATAATGCACAAAAGATTTCAGGATTTTAAGTGTTTTCCTCTATGCTATAAGAGCTAAAACTATGTGTGCATGCATTGTATAGTCATATTGCATTACAACTGCACCCCCCCCCCTTCTTTTTTTTACCTTGTGGCCACAATATTACCCTTGCATTATCATTCGCGTTTAACGAAATCTTGCTGTAGATGTAATCCAGCTAGGTTGTGGATGCAGTTAGTGTCACTCACAATTGTAGTTGCAACGGGTGTCAATCAAATCAAGTCCCACTTATTTTTCACCACTACATGGAAATAGTGACCAAGAAACATTTATACTATGTAAAATAACTGTACAACTTTACGAGGCAGCTGGCCTCACTGATAGCAAAGGACAGTATATATGCACAGCATATAAACGCACAGTTCTGTTAAGAAAGCAAGAGCAGCATATGAACAGCACTTCTTACATGAGAATCTTGTGTATGAACTCTGTGTTATTAGAGAGTAATTTACACTAGTGCTTGAAATGTACAAAACTAACATCATATAATCAGTAAACACACAAACAGTAGATCAAGAGATACAGTTAATGTAAGACACACAATAATACTAATAGATGCATGTTTCTGAGTGATCTTTCTAGCCAATATTTTCACATCACATCAAGTGTGATGAACAGTGGGAAAACAAGGAATTGCAGATCAACTTTATTTCCAATTTTCCTGCAATTTCATTATCTTTCCATACCATCTTCAGTTTAGATTACCTTGACAACAGCACTACTGCAGCTGAAAAGCGATGTTTTCAGCAAGAGCTCTCAAAATAGCCTTGCTTAGTTTTTCACATCGAAACACATAACTTAATAGAATATACGATAAGGCTCAATATATTACGTGTTGCTGCTTTGATCTTTTGTCTTTAGTAATGAAACTTAACACATTTGAATGTGCCTATATATTTTGTAATGTTTCCATGGCAACAAGTCCAATTAGGCTCAAGGGCATTGAAAATCACTATGCATTTAGTTTGTGATCAATGCTGTATAGAAGAAAACAGAGGCCAGCGGACCCATTCGTTTGTTCTGAGCATAATGCAAAACCAAACAATAACATCGAATTTATAGTTACGCAGAAGGGGTGGATGCCGCCATACTCAGTGAGACGTAGTTTTGAATGTGCACATTTTAGCATTTTTGTGTTTGGGTGAAAGACAAATGCAAACACTAGCATACAGTTCTCAAGTTCTAAGAGCAATTACAGTATATTACATTGTGCATTTGTTATACGCAAAGCTATATCCAACAGTGGTGTACCACCTGCATTTCGTTTCACTGGCTCTGCCTGCACAGATACAAAATGCCTGCAAGTATACACTAACCACTTCACTTCATCCAGCGATGCATGCAATTCTTGGAAACACCAATAACACCTGACCTGACTTTGTTGCCACTATCTTAGCTGAAAAATAACTTTTTCGTTTATTGGGCTTTTCTAATCAAACACTGAAAGTGGCACCTTGCCAACTTCATCCCATAAATCAGTCAATCAAATCAGTTTTATTTCCACCAGTGACAATACATGATGAAAAAAATCAGCAGAACCTGTCTCACGATTATTGTCTACAGTAATGCATTTAGCATTGAATCAATATAGCGATGCAACATATTATTCCCGCGAATTGAGTTATGTATGAGGCGTGTACTGCAGTGGGACTTCTCTTTCGCACTTCCCTAGGAACACTGGGTATTCTATCAGTATTCTATCACATTGCACCATGCACACAACCTTTAGACCAATTTCCTGGAAAATGATATACATATCAGAAACAGTTAATACAGCAATTTTTCATTTTGGGCTGCTGTTTGCTTGAAAGTCTTCCTAGGGCAGGCTGAAGATGGACGTTTTCGGTGGGAAATAACATGTCTTCGACACATTTTCTGTCCTATAGCACCGTCAAAAAGACACTGCACCCATTAGAGTCACCATTTATGTCAGGCGTGTTCGTGCCAACAAGCCACATTCAAATTATCCGGTGAGAGCCAGCCTCAGGATTGAAATAACGAAAGATTTGGGCCACAGAAATGTAAGGCCGCTGGTGAAGACCTTTGGTCAAGACCAAATTAACCAAAAAATCAAATAAACCAGAGTTGAATTAACTCTTTCCATACCGCAACCATTGGGCACTGTTAGCTCACTAACGATGGTTTGAAGCGCTGCTTTAGAGACCTTCCATGTCACTCACAGACACACTATACCATAGAATGTTAAGGAGGAGAACTATATTTGTGTTTTCTAAGCAGTTCACTTTTTCCCCACCAGGCGAAAATTTGTAATGTACTCTGAAGTTTCGCAATCTGCAAAGTAGAAAGCAAAACTGGCCACCTCCGGGAGTGGCGCGTGTGCTTCGAAAGATCACAGATCTCGCAATGCCGCTACATCTGCGGCTGATTTTATCGGTGGATCCAGCAGCAACGAGTCCGAGGATGCCGCTTTTTCGTCTGACTTTGACTCTAAGAACGACGACACAAGCCAGCCCAGAACATCAACGGTCACAGCCTGGCACATAAAACTGTAGTGCTGTCACTTAAATTTTTGTAGTGCAACACCTGTTTAATGAAAAATTTTGATTTTTTTCGGCAATAGTGCCTATTAGATGGCAATACATTTTGTATATCTCATCATTTTTATCACATTTTCTTCTGAGTAGATACAAGTGTGCCTTTACAAACTGTGTTCAATTTTATCCCACAATCTTGATTCTGGCAACTTATATCTTTTCATGACATGTATCTCGTTAATAAAACGTTTATGCATGAAAAGTGCATTTATTCTGCTTTTTGTTTGTCTATTACATAAAATATTGAGTGCAGTAGTTCCTTCAGAAAGAAAAATACTTCTTTCCCCATAGTAGGGAAACAGTTAACAAAAGTTTACTCTATTGAACATTTTCTTAAGAGAAATTTTCTTAAGAGATTTTGAGAGCTACCTTCCACAAAGTGTAGTTGTTCCTGCGATCACAGCACGCTTGCCCAGGATTTCAACTTTATTTTCCCCTATGAAGTGGACACCTGCTTCAAGACCCATGGCTGACATTGCGTCAGTGACCAGTGTCAAGCCTGCAAATAAAGAGAAGATAGTTGGCAACATACATACAGAACAGTAAGGTAAGCTCCAACAAAGCGTTAGTTGAAGCATGAAGTTTTATTAACATACTCCAGCTCTGCATGTTGACCAAGAATGAAACAGTCACCTAATTCAAGTTATAGCATGAATTAGCTGCATCTTAATTCTTTCCTTACCGCTAGAAATGTGGTCATTTTCAGCGGTTTTATGTTTTAACGTATTATTTCAAGACAGTTGTCACAACGTATACCATGGTAAAAAAATAATTTTTTGAATGGATTAATAACAGTAATAATTGCTCATCCAATTCTTGAGTATTCTGATTTAAAATTTCAAACAAGCGACTCAAGGAACATGAATGAAAGTAATAATTTGGTATTTTTAGTATAATTACTAAGTAAAAAATTAATATATACAAAATATAGGCATGTCTCTTAGTTCCCAGCTTTTGTAAGTCAAACCATGCAAAAAAATTATTATGCAGATTTGTTGGCATCATAATTATCTATAACGATGCCTATGCTATGTGGGAAAGCCATAGCTTCACCCATGCGAAAACAGCTAAGTTCTTATTGTACAAGGAGCATTTGTTTTTACTCATTGCAGCAGGCACATGGTTTGCTCTTTAATCCTTTCTTTAGGCTGACAAAGCAATGGTTGTCAGGTCAGGGAGCATGCAGAAGCCTCCTTATACTTAATCATAACATTTGGTCAGCTTTTCTGTGCAAGCAAGCTTATCTAGTGCATATTCAACTGGCACTAGAGCCTCCATGTGCATTGTTCAGTTCCTGTAAAGTACTGTACAGCAACATGGAGTGTTGCACAATATTTTACAGTAATGAGCAAGCGCCCTTGCACATGCAGTGTTCAATATGCAAGAGAGAGTGCTAGTGAAGCTTTGGTTGAAGCTCGGTCTGAAATCGACAGCCTGCTCTTGTGTTAGTGAAAACCCAACACAACAGGAAGGATCGCTTGTAATAGTTTGTATATATGCCCTCGAAATGCTGATGAATAAACGCAACCAACGGTGGGGAAAATAAAGTTGCGCTTTGATATATGTCAAACACAATTATCAAAATAACAAGTACTCGTGAGCATCTACAGTTGTTTGAGGCATCATTAAAACTGCTTAGATGTGAGATCAGAAATCTAGGCAACCCGACAGAGGCTTCTGTGTCTTCACTGCTGCTGCCATTTAAACATTATGCTGCTGAGTCGACCAAAGCATAACTTTTGCGTTGTCTTATTGTGGAAGTGCTAGGAGCACTGGAGGCTAGTTTCAACAATACCTCCAGTTGAAGCTTTATTTCTCCAGACTCCCCAATCTGCCAAAAATAGTTAAATCTGATAAACAAAAGCTCAGTCGTCATTTCCCCCGGTGCATGACATCGCTAGAATAATTATAATGGAAGTTTTTAGCAACATGTAGAAAAACTTGATAAAATTGACAGATTTTAATAGGCCTGGTAAAGAAAGAGTTAAAGCATATGTTAAAACTGAATTACAATCCTGCATTAGTCGCACATAAAAAACATTTTTTACCGTCGTTGGCAGTGGTAAATTCATTCAATTCCATTCAGCCTACTGAATACTGTTTGAATTTCTTTATATATACACACACACGTGTGTGTGTGTGTGTGTGTGTGTGTGTGTGTGTGTGTGCGTGCGTGCGTGCGTGCGTGTGTGTGTGTGTGTGTGTGTGTGTGTGTGTGTGTGTGTGTGTGCGTGTGTGTGTGTGTGTTGCCTACTGCCCAACACTGAGCACTTTCTGCAATACGCTGCGCACTTATGCTGCAAGATATTATCTTCTCACAGCCATCTGCTGACCAGAACAAACTTTAATTGTGCTTAGGAATTTAGTCAAAGTCAGAATACAGAACAAAATTAAAGTGCGAATTCAGAAGATTAACTTACTTATATCAAGTCAAATTCAACACATTGCAATGTTGCTACTGTACAGCATATTACACACTTTTCTTAACTAAACTATATAGGCACTAGCATTTACACTCCTTACCTCTGGAGTTGGCCTTATAAGCAATGCGCAATGCAGCAGGGTGTGTGTGGATACCATCAGCTATGATTCCATAGAATACATTCTTTTCCTCTGGAAGCTTCTTAGACGTCAGCAGCCCAACGAGTCCAGGGTCCCTGTGGTGAAACTGGAGGAAGGGATTTTGCACCTTCTACATACATGAAATGCAATGGCCTGGAATAGTAATGAGACACTACAGTGACTGACAACAGGGCAACAACAATGCAAGCTAGATGCAAGAGAAGTGATGCCTAGCTCCTGCCCCTCCACACATGCATGCACAAAATATAATAATAAAGAAGGTGGCAATACATTATTGAAGACAATGCAACACCAATAAGTTATGAAGTAGTAGGTAAATTATTTCAGCAAATTGATCAATGCTCACTGAGAGGAGCACCTGCATAAAAATTTTATGTAAAAGTAAAGCATAGATGATAGAATACAGCAATGCCCATGAATTAGGCATTTATTTCAGTGCAAGCCCATTCTTAGGATTGAAACACAGTAGCAGCTGTTTACTAATGCTCACAATTCTTTGTTCCACCAAATCACTTTGAACAAAGTCCCAGTGGAAGGGAGCAGTGATTTGATCCTTTGATCCTTCTATTTTTGTCTTCTCAGAGGCAGAATTGTCACATTCACATCAATATTCCAGTACACCTACCATAAATCAGTCATTAAGCAAAATACTACCAAAGATACAATAACCTGCATATTGGCTGCATTCAGCAGTACAGAAAATCAGTATAAATCAGTAACGAGAGCTTAAGAGCAACTGGCTTTGCAAAGAGCAATTGTGCTAACATTGTGGCTGATCAAGAAAGTGCTTTCGCACGTTTTGTGGATCAGGTTTATAACATGCCTGCAATAACGCCTTCATTAAATAGTGGCAGCATTGCACTGCACTCTGCTACTGTAAGGAGATATGCAAGACAGAAAAATAGCATTTTCGTTTTAAAAATCTTCTTTTTTTTTAGATTTTGGTAGCAAAATTATGCCTCCGTATTCTATTTTTATGTCTAAGAAAGGCCACAAAAAATTATTCAAATCAAGGCATGGTAGCTGTATGGGTTTAATTTTTCCATTAAAGCTCGTCTGATGAGGCTCACAACTACAAGTTCTGCCCAGATGGTGAGCTTTACTGGTACAAGCACAAGCCAGCAGTAGCTCTGGCTGAACTGAAACC
The DNA here is from genome assembly GCF_038994185.2 of Dermacentor albipictus. Taxonomy (NCBI): domain Eukaryota; kingdom Metazoa; phylum Arthropoda; class Arachnida; order Ixodida; family Ixodidae; genus Dermacentor; species Dermacentor albipictus. The sequence goes on from NC_091823.1 coordinate 16,788,660, forward strand.
AGCTAATTCTCGCATTTTCACTAGCGCTCAGACAAAGGCCATGCTTCCCACATACATATGCTTACAGACAAACAGCTGTTGTCTCGCTGTGATAATGACAAAACTCAAAACACAGCTGTGTCTCTTAAGAGCAAGATTTTATTGCAGTACTCCAAAACAAAACACAACTGAATCTCACCCGAGCAAGATTTTATTGTGTTGCGACAAAACTATATTTGCTTCGGGCACTATTATGCAGGTGACCACTTCTACAGCCACACTGTGGTTTAACACAGGCTTTGAGGAGGTTCTTAGGAGTTGAGCTTCCTCCCAACTCGGGAGTTCATCACTCTGAGCAACTAGAGAGACCAGAGAAGAATCAAAAGAATGTGCGGAAAATAGACAGCTGAAGCTAAATACTGTTGTCACAGTACAGCAAGGAAAACCTGTTTAGAGGAGGAAGCTCGCAGAAGTTCATAGGGTATCATCTATGCAACAGGAAAGTTCTGAGGTTTTACATTTCTTGTGGAAAGAGCAGTCTGTATACTGGCCAAATTTCATGCAAATTCGTCACTTGTAATAGTAATGAGCACGTTAGGAACTTTCAATATCATTTTTCTTTCTTCTTTTTCAATTTTAGGATGTTTTGACTTCTTGTGCAATAAAATTATTGTATTGAACATGAGTCAATCTCAGCCAAATTCTGCAGATGTAGAATGCAGATATCTAGGTCTTATTGTAATTTTCATATTATTGGTCATGTGCATTTTGTAAAACTGTTCTAATGGTGTCAACGTTCTCAATAGTAGTTTATATTAAACATTTTAATGTTAAATCACAAAGCCAAAAGAAAATTGATTTTGAAACTTATTTGCAATGTGTTGTTTATAAGAAACATGCAATAAAGGCTATTCTATAACCGTCTCCAAGGTCTGGTACGAAGCTCAAACATTGCACAAGAGACTATACTTTCATCACTTCGAGCAACACAGAAAAATAACCAGAAAAGGTAATGTGACACAAAAAACACATTCGAAATTGGGAGATTAAATTCTATATTCTGCACAAATATTATCTTGTTAGCTTTATTAGTAAGGAAAGTGTACCTCTGAGGAGCATCTCCCTTTTTGAAATACTATTTGTGAAGAGAAGAAAGGTTCATTTTTCCTTTATTGCATGTGATTATTCCCACCTGTTACCTTAGCAAATTGTATGCTAAGATTCAGACGCTTCAGAAAATAGCATTTGCACTCTTGTTCTCATGTTCCGCTCACAGCAACAGCATCAACAATAACAACCTAACACCTTTGTGTATGTTGTCTGAACACCCTACACAATTTCACAAAAATTCACACAGTACAATCTAACCGTCAAAATTAAAAATGTAGCAACAAACTTACAGGTAACATAGCATTGAAGAGGTGGGTGATGAAAGATGCTCCATCCTGCATTGCCTTCTCACCTTGGACGAGATTAGCCTCAGAGTGTCCTGAGAATGAAATAAAATGCAGTTTTATCACTACTGCAACATTATGGTCCAGCAAAAACACAGGTGCCTATGCTCTGTTGAATCGACGTCATGCAGTGCATCAACAGCTTTGGCTTACTTCAGTGAATTGGGATTCGGAACAAGAACACGGAGCCACCTACTTTCCGCCAATAATGCAAGGATCACGAAAAACTAAGCTATACACAATGGCCCCATCTTGTGCTTCACCAAAACATGCAGCTGGTTCTCTCCCCTTCAATCGACATGTACCATAGTTTTCACTGCACTGCACAGAATTAGTCAGCCAGAGTATAGGTATTACATTTTTAGTAAAAATGTCCAGTAGCTTTTAATTGGGCTCCGTGCACATAGTGCATACATTGTGAACTTAAATGCAGGAAATCATACATAAACGAAAGGAGAGAGGGGGGGAGAGAGGGAGAGCGAGTGGTAGAAGACGCAAAACAGTAAACACCGTACCTATCGAGACTGTAACGCCTTTTTCGACGATTGCTCGGATCACTTTGCCATCAGGATCCAGTTCAGGTGCCATCGTGATAATGGCAGCGCTGTCCAAAGTCCCATACACATTCATAAGCCTTTCAAAGCCACCTTCCAAGTCCTGAATAAGCTGGGATTTGTGGGCACCTTTCTTGTGCTTGCTGATGAAGGGACCTTCCAAATGAATCCCTGAAGGGATAGCCACAATAAATATATCTATATATCAAAGTAAATGCTGAATTAACATGCCAAGGGCAATGAACACTGCTACATCTTCTGCAGGAAGCACAATTATAACTGTAGAGGCACAAGAAAACTTGTGAAAAACAGTACGTAGCTACTGGGACAAACAAAATGAAGAGAGACCTGAACACATGAAATGAGCAAAAGCTGTAATGTTTATGTTCATTATTCAGTGGCATAGTCAAGTATGACCCAACATTAAAAGCAATAGCATTAACAAGATGTGTTGTTGGGGAAGTTAGTTCATGATACGGAAGTTGTTAGAGAGCACTTGTACTATTCCCTGCCTTGTCCATGTTTCTTTTTGCACTTTAATTTATTATGAAGTAAACGCATTCCTGTGGTAAGATTTATATCCATGGCTGTAACAATCACATCCACAAAAAAAGAGCCCTTAGACATTAAAAATGAGCTACAATTTTATCAGATTAGTGTAACAAGCTGAAATGGGCACTAAATAGTCATATCCAAGCCAAGCCCACAAGCTCAGAAATATTTCTTACTGTTGAACAACATGCTGTCCTAAGGAGATATTGTCCATCAGTGTGCTACAGTATAGAAAAGCCATGATTATGTAATAGCAAACCCCTTTCCTCTGTCACAGTGTAGTGGCAGGATATCATTTTTTTTTAATTTGTGGTTGTTTTGTCTTTCCTTTTTGTTGGTTTCTGCACACCTCAGTTTATACAAACTTTGAACTTGTGCTTAAGAAACATCACATTTGTTAGTCTAAATGCATGCTTGTCGATATTAATTAGTAAAATGTGATTGTTAACAACCTTATGTACATATTATATAATGAAAAGCTGCTGCGCTGTATTAAAATGTCTTCAGGCACGCTCAAGCTGCTCTGTATAGCTTTTTGCCTGGAGGACCTCCACTGTTGTTGGAAAATAAAGGTATTTTATTCTATCTCTTAATTTGTGTGCCCACAAACTTTTTATGCAATAGCATGACAACCTGAAATGTAAAGTGTCAACAGAGTGCATAGCAGTTGCAACGCTGCACAATTTGGTGTCATTCGTTCATTCTATCACAATGCGCACAAATGAAAAAATTTTACTTTGCAGCTATGTTTTCATGTATCCTTGCACACATTGTGCCCAAACAGCAACACTGACTGATTAACTGATGAGGCTTAACTTTCACAAGGATCAGATAAGCTATGAGGCATGCAGTAGTGGAGAGAACTGGATTAATTTTGACCAGCTGAGGTTTCTCAATGTACTCCTAAATATAAGCACACAAACCTTCTTGCCTTTTGCACTCACTGGACTGCAGCCACTTCAGTCAGGAAATCGAACCTGCAGCCTCCTTTGCAGAAGCATAACACTACAGCCACTGAGCCAACACAGCGGGATGAATAACAAGACTATAGGACAGGCTATCAAACTGTGGAGTGAAATTGGGGCTTACCAAGAACTCCAGCACCATGAGCACTGCCATTTCGCTTCTTCACAGCCGTGAGAGCCTGGAAGTTTTTGTTTTGTTTTGTTTAAAAATGTCAAAGTTACAAAAGTTAAGCAAATATCTGTACAATGCTACAGTAATAAAATTCAACTCTATACATTTAAGAATTGTTAGCTTTAGTTGCTTGGCTTTTGAACAATGTCCATGTAAAAGGTAGGCATCTGGCCCTATATGCTGACAAAATATATTTAAAAATAGTGTTTGTGCCCTTCCAAATACAAACAGCAAGCATGGACTATATTGCAGTAATGAAAAACAGTGGGCTTGTATTTTTGCATAGCAATGGACCCACTGTCATTAGGCTTTTGAAGTATGCCATATATATATTTAAGTTTATGTGATTTACTGGACAAATTGCTCAATACAATGAATTGTTAAAGATAAGTAACATTTTAATTCTAGTGTAACATTCTTTTTTTAATTTTGATTCTCATTTAATTAGTCTAATTTTTCTGCAAAACAACTAAGAAATCATCAAGGCATATAATCATGTACAATGCAAGTATATTAATAACAAGTTACCGACATTCTTTTCAGAAGCACTTGATAATAAAATAGTAAGGTTGCTGTATCTGCAACATCAGATGTGGCTGTGAGAACCTCAAGCTTACAATTGTTAAATGAGTACTGCCGTAATATCTTGAAGTCGTAAAAACTCTATCGCACACATTTCACATGTAAAAGGATGATACTTAGCAAGTATAAAGTGTGGTAAACATCTATTAAGGCAGTCCTGACGTAATTGACAGTATCGTCACATCATGACACAGAGCAAAATTCACCGATGACGTGTAGCTATAAGGCTAGGTACGACGATGCTGTTCATAAAAAATATTTGCAAGAATGTTGTGCACATTTCTTCTGGCTGTCTTCACACGTGGCAGCAATGACAGGAAGGGAGCAAGCGTATCTATCATAACGTTATGATGCATATCCTAGGTAATGAAACCAAACTGGTTCGAAGAAACAAATATTATGGCAAATTATTTAAGGCACCCTGATTCCTGCCAGTAATTCTTTCTATGTTTTGGGAGTGTTCTGACCTTCATTCAATGCAGACAAATCATACGTTGAAAGCATCATGTCAGTACTTCTAAAGTTCAAATTTTTTCTTCAAACAGTGACATAATATATACTGCACCTTGTGGTAAACTTCCGGTGTAGAAGTGACAATAGTTGGACACATAGACGTCACCCCATATGGTAGAATGCCTTTGGCAACCTTGTCAACAGCATCTCCAATTGTGTCGACACTGTGAGAGAAATCTACTCCCATGCCTCCTATAACCACAAAAAAGAGAAACTGGCCATCACGCCTGTTCTTAATTAAAGTGAAACTTTCTTTGCTTACTTCCTCCCACCACTTCTTCTAAGGTTTGGTGCAAGTATGAAATGTAAGCAACACAAGTTCCTCCCCAAACAGACAACTTAATAGCCTTGACTGTTGACTAACAAGATATAGCCAGTGAGCACACCTATTCTCTGCATTATCAAACCATAACCTGCAACATAAAACCTGCACATATGTAGCCAGCTCATTGCTATCTCTAATGCACACAGACCTCTTAATGAAAAAGTGCATGACATTTAACGGCTTCATTGGTTTTCTTATATTTGCGATAAGAATTCCTTACCTGCCATGGTGGTGTAGATGCTTTGGTGTCGAAGTGCTAAGCCCGAGGCCGCGGGATCAAATCCCCGTCACAACAGCCACATTTTGACAGGAGTGATATGTAATAACACCGATGTACCATGCATTGGGTGCACATTAAAGAACCCCAGCAGGTCAAAATTAATTTGGAGTCCCCCAGTACAGTGTGCCTCATAATGATATTATGTTTTTGCATGTAAATCCCCAGAATTTAACTTAATTAATTACCTATTTCTTGATCAACTCAGTATGTGCAAACGGATTCTCCACCTAATATACCATGAAATTGTGACCATCAATGTAGTGTCAGTGAGTGCACCTCTTTTCTCCATGATAAAACAATACAACACGGCATAAAATGATGTGTACCTGTACATATAACGTGGACTCAGAGATATCTTTAAAGAGTACAGACATGTTAAGGAAATAGTGCATGTCAATCACTTCCTTGACTTTTTTTTATTATATTTGAGCTACCCCTTTCTTAGGCCAATGGCTTTATGCCACTGGATATGTGCCCATTCTTGGCCAATCCCCAATAGTGGTAATGTGTCACTGTTACACAAGAGGCATGGAAGCCTTAAATGTATTTAGATATGTGTCATAACTCTCTGTGCCATACACCTCTCATACCCATTCTTCTTTATCCTCATGACACAAAGAACTAAGAGCAACAAGACTGTGCATGTAGCCTCTGCTACTGCTGTTGCCTCACTAACTCAAAGAAACTTCGTGTCACTTAGATTCTAACATTAAATGCGTCTGTGCGGGATTCTTTTTTTCCATTGTGTTTCAGTTGAAATCTTGTTGTGAATAGCGAAGTCCAACTTTGCCACAAAAATTACTGTTCAAAGTTTGTGTTTGCCAAAACTGCTCCTTTCTGATGAAATGAGTGGCTCTGGCAAATACGCTTGAGGCTTGCAAATATTAAATTAAAATCAAGTTGCAATAAAACACTGAACAAGAAAGTATGTGCTGATACAAGTGCTAATACTTCTAAGTTATGTTGCTAAACGCAGTGAAACACTTTTGAAAGCAGCTGCTCAAACACCAAGAGAACAAAACCGAACCTTTTTATACAGTTTTGTCGGTCTTTTCTGCAGTCACCAATAAATACACAGCACAGTGCATATAATGTAGTGTACCATACGCAAGGTTTAACTGGAGCTCTCTGTATCTACAGCTGCCGTCTTCGAAAGTTTGCTCCCGCAGTGTATATAAGGTCCATTATGAAAGTAATGCGCATTTTCTGGCAAAAATACATTTGTTGACCGGACCTACACAAAAGGTTCAAGTTCTTCAAAATACTCTCCCCTTGCATGAATAATCAATACACTTGCCGAGATGTGTCTGCCACGCCTGGAAGGCACCCTGAAAGTCCTCGACGGGAATGTCTGTCAGGAACGCTGTAACATTCCACGGTCTCCCAATGCTTTCCTTTCAGCGCTCTCTTCAGTCAGGGAAACAAAGAAATGTCGCACGGAGCCAAGTCGGGACTGTAAGGGGGATGGAGGGCCACCAGGGTGTTGCTCCGGGCCAAGTAGTTGGTAACAGGACCTGTGGCTGGAGGCATTGTCATGGTGGAGCTTGACCGTGTCTTTGATCTCAGCCCTCACACGTGCAACCCGGCGTTTCAATATCTTGAGCACCTCCAGGTAAAAGGCTGAATTAACACTTTCTCCCTGCGGTACAAACTCAATATGGACAATTCCTCAGGCGTCAAAGAAGACAATGAGCATTGTTTTGATGTGAGACTTGCTCATTTGCGCTTTCTTGGGGCGGGAGGATGATCTTGTGTGCCACTCACTGCTCTGCCTTTTCAATTCTATGTCGTAATCGAACATCCAGGATTCATCTCAGGTTACGACATAGTTAAGGAAGTGCTCATTTTGAATCAAATCCAACAATTCTTGACAGCGCAAAACTTAAAGTTCTTTCTGATCTTCCGTCAACACTTTCGGCACAAGCTTCGTGCAGACCTTGCGCATTTGCATATCCTCGGTCGCTATCCCATGTACCGCAAACGTGGACATGTGTAGGGCAGAACCCTCTCCACATTTCCCGACCGGTCTTACCGCGCTACCGTGGATAGTCGCATCATAATAAAATCATGTGCATCACTTTCATAATGGACCCTGTATGTGCGTGCTCATACTTCTACTCTAATCTCCTTACAATGAAAGCTCGTTATTTACAAAAAGATGTCTTTTTTACATCTAAGCTCGTAGGCTAGTGCGAATACAAACACGAGAGCACTCACCATTAATTTGCAAATCAATGTAGCCTGGTGCAATGGTGGCTCCTTTGCAGTCTAGTTGGATGTCGGCAGTGATCCGCTCATCGAAAAATATGGGCTCAGGGTCCACAATGACATTGTTTCGAACCCAAAGGTCTTCCAGAACCAACTTATGATTACGTAATATTGTGCAATTTTTGAACTGAATCAAGCAAGAGCTCGGCCATTTGTGCTGCCCAGAAAAGGTATTCATGGCTTATTCACCCACACTTTGTCTGAAAGAACGAAAGCATAAAGAAATAAACCAAAAGCAGCACGGACAAAAGTTTCGTTGTACAAGAAATTTAACGGTAGATAATGGTCGAGACTATGCAACATCTAGATCTTCAGAATAGCAGCTAACTTTCGTCGACGACAGATGCATCAACACCTAGATCGCATAACCCATGAATGAAACTCTCCCCGACATAAGATTTCCGTGATGAAGTTATTTATATAACTCATAAACGAAACTCGCAGCTTACAGGATTTTTCGATGAAAACATAAACGACGTAAGCATTAAGTTTGAGTTGCGCCAGCAATAATGAAAAGAAAATGTTGCCATACAGAGAATGGTCATTCGTTCAATGGTATCTCTGAACCACAATCAAATATATCGATTGGCTGTCCGCACTGATAACTTCTCAAGTGGCCGGCTTCACGGCGACGATGCGACGAGGAAACCTACAGCTGGGAAGTCAATCGAGGACGAACGGCACAGGCGGATCTTGAAAGACACACACAAAAAAAAGCAAGATAAAAGAAAATTAGTACGCGGGCCCGCGCGCCTAGTATTGGTCTATAAAATACGTTACACGCTACAAACGAAAGCTGGCAAGACCTACGATTGTACTCATGTTGCGCTCCCGAGGATGGCACGTGCGGTCTGTGATTATCGCTATTTTGACGGTAAGAGAAGGCGTAAAATACGTGTGAATAGCACTATCAGTTTCTAGCGGGAAAAACAAAAGCGTTCTAGTAGCAAAAGATTGCGTGCTACTTGTGTAGCAAGACCATGTCCACATTCCATTCATACATTCAGCGTTTCATGCTGCGGCTCACTGTAAGTTCGCAATCGCCCAGCTTCCTTCTTGGAAAATTCAGGTTTTACGCCATTGGGTCAGTCTGGCGAATGACACACGTAGCTGTGCAATGTGACGATCAGACGTATCGTTGTATACATATAGTACATCGTCACCGCACTGGTCAACCGATCGGTCGTGACTCGAGCTCAAATACGAAAGATAAATAATTCCGAGGCCGGTTCTCTACTTCTGAATTTCTATGCGTTCTCCTAGGTGAGAGTGGAGAATTAGATTGAAACCATACAGCGTGCAGAAACTATTAACATATATACGTGAACGATAGTAATGTGTTGCGATCTAAAATAATTAAGCCATTGATTGGTACATGCATGCATAGTCCGAAATTGATCCCAGGACAGAAAACTACTCTATAGCTGCCAGCAATAGCTTCTTTCTTACCTGTAAGAAAAATGAAACCTCATTCTGAGAGCATTCATAAATATAGAACCTGAAAGTGCTTATGCAGAAAATTCATGTAAAATGGAATGCTTGGTTCTTGCAGTTTCAACCTTCAATGAGATATTACACTTATAATTGCCTTCTCGAGTTTCCTACGGTCATATGCACATATGCGGCCTAAAAAGTAATGTTGTTGTATACAGAAAGACATAAAAAAAGTTTTTATCAGTATATGTACAATTATTAGAACCACATGAGTGATCCCCCCCCCCTCCTTAAGTCTACAGATATAACAGCGCATATTACCATGCAATAAGCTTTTTTTCTCTTTTTGCATGTGGTGGTAGAAGTCACCGAAGATTATGAATGAGGCTCACGGTGCTATAAAGTTCGTACATTTAAAAGGCAATAACATGCAGTAAATTCATGATGAAAGAAGACTGTCTATGGTGATTAATTGTTCATCATAAGCCACCCTTGCGAGGTGGATAAGAAATAAATGATCACATGTTTCTCACAAGAGGAGCCAAGGGCTAGCAGACCTTTTCACTGATGCAGTGAAAAGTCAGTGGCCACATGCAGTGAAGAAAGTGGAAGATTCTATTCTGCACGTTTGACAAGTTACTATTCAAATGCTCATGCATGAAACAGGCTTAAGCTATGGTAGCGGGCGGAACATAATGACGAATTGCATATGAATAAGGTGCCTGCATGTTCGGCACCTTAACTGCTTACTCGCTCTCCAGGGGCAAACGCGATGCAACCTGTCAAGGCAGATGCCAACTCTTTTGGAGCATATGACGATGAGGATCTCTTTAGTCGTTTAGTAACTATGGCAGAATGCTGGATTTACCTTTATGATCCAGAGATTAAAGAGATGAGCAGAGAATGGAAGCACTTGGATATCTCCTCTCAAAAAGGCTGAGGTGCAAAGGTCTGCAGGTAAGGTCAGGTTGTCGGTATTCTGGGATTATCTAGTCATCGATCCTGACAGAATATACCTTAAAATGTCCTTACCTTAAAATTACGACATGCTCTAAAGCAAAAATGCCATGTTATGCTCTTTAAAGGTGTCCCTTCTGACTGATCGTGCACCCGCACTCATCTCTTAAGCTGCCGCTGCGGAAGCAAAAAATGTGGCTATCACAGGGGTCGGACTGCCAAAAGTCACTTTGGAGCAATTTTTGGAGCAAGTAAAATTTCGTTTTGGAGCAGACAAAATTTCATTTTGCAGTAGTTTGGAGCCGGTCAATCTGAATTTCGGTGGAATCATGAAATACGGAATAGGGCAACGCGCTTCGGAAACCACGACTAACCACAGAAATCAATATGAAGCACATAGTAGAAGCATGCTTTGGCGCATGTTTTCCTGTAAAGCCGAAAACATCGGTGGCACTACGATCAAACTGTATTTTCCCGTGCTGACGTTCATTACGATAGCATTGTTCTCAAATTGTGCAGTCTAATCGACACGCTAAAATAATTTCTGGGCCTGCATACCGCGACCAGAGAGCCGCAATCAATCCTGAGCTGGTATAACATAAGACTACAGTCATCTGTTTTTATTTCAATAGCGATTATATGGACACTCCAGACGCATGTCTGCCGTCACCGCAACGTTCCGTGTAAAGTCCAGGGGCGATAACATAGTCGCTGCGCGCTGTATGCTGTAGGTGCGAGGGTGAGCCGACGATGGTGGCTCAATCTCGCATGCACAGAGGAGGAAAGCGGGAGGAAGCGCGCCCATCTTCCGTCACGCGCAAGGTATCTGGGGGGAGGGGGTTCTACTCCAGCGGCTGCTGCCTATGGCGCAGTCTATCTTGAAAGCGATCTGCGATGAGGGCAGAGTGCAGGTGCTGATAGCTTCGTGTGCGCCGCTTAGTTGGCATTGAAGCCAGACAGCAAGAAGATAAATTCGCTCATTTCTGCTGCCGCGCTTCCTCTCCAGCGCTTTGACAGCGAGTTTCCGCGGTCATCGAGCGAGATGTGTTCACGTTTTCTTGTGCGCGCCTCACACCATTGCTGTTAATTTAGTTACTTAGCTAATGTTCAGAGGTTGTACGGCCGATAAAACTACTATCCTTATTCACTTTTAGGTGAGCTGCGCGAGGACAGGACAAGAAAGGAAGCAAACACGAGCGCAGTGTTTATTTTCTTGTCCCGTCCTCGCGCAGTTCACCCAAAAGTTAATATGGACCAACAAGCCCAGCTGAATACCCTGCTATCCTTACTTCGTATCGCTGTCTGCTAATTTGCTATCGCAATCGATGCTTCGCCTTTCAGGTGAGACTGACTTTTATCAAATCAGCCATATAGCCCTTCATGATAGATCAAAATGGCTCAGGCCTCGCCCATTTGGGCATAAAAACAGATTGGATAGTTTTACGTCATACCGGCCCAGGGGACAGAGACGCCCGCCCGCTGAACCCACTGCAGTGCGCGCCTCCCCTCAGCCTTCTTTTCGTTGTTTTGCACCTCAACTAGGGATCGCTGCGCTGCTCGGCCTACTCAGCCTTATTCTAGTACACTCTAAATACAGCCACCCTAGCCATTCCGACACCAGCGACAACAGGCGAGAGTGGTTACATGTACGTGCCACCCAGTTGCTGGAAGCGCGGAGTACAGTGTTACAGGCGCGAAAAGTACGATCACGAAGCTATCCGGGTGGCGCCGTCGCGTGGTGTGCGGAATGTGAACGGCTGTACTCTTTTTTTCAGAGAATAAATCCGCTCGTTGTTCGCGGCCTCTGCTAGAGCGCACATGCGGAAGCCGTTCTGGCGCAGCACAGCGCAATTTTGGTCAATTTTCTGCGGTTGGCGCAGGAATTTGCGTATAAACAAAATGGCGCAATTGGCACAGCCCCTGCTATCGAATACTGCCCCATCTACTTATTTTATTCATCTGGCACGAATTGAGTATTTCTTAATTGCTTTAAGAAATAAGATCAACAGCGAGGTCAGCAATCTGATCACACAGATGAAGTCAGTCAAGAGGTCGAATAGCATTTTTTTTTTAATTTGAAGACTTCTGCAATTAAGGCCTACAGAGGATAACGAAATGCTGGGAGAAATGTGTAGGGTTTAATAAATACCATGTAGAGAAGTCTTAATAACTACCAACTAATATAAATTTTTTCATTTATTTATTTCTTCACAATGACCAAAACTTTCCGATACCCCCTCGTATGTGAAACTGAATGGTCGTGTTGAGTTTTTTAAACTCAATACCATTCTACGTGGTGAAGGGAATAGCAGCGAGTGCACGAAACAATTCATCCTTGTGCCATGTGTTTAGGGCCAAATAAAAATCCTGCAGGGCTATCTTTTGAGAAGCTTCCTTGGCCTGGCAAGGTGGAATGTGTGGCAAGCCAGGTGCGTTGGTGCAAGGCATTTATGGTGGTTGCACAGTTGTGTTGTGCTACATATGGCTGCCACCACCACACGGATGATTGCAAAACATATGGTGATTTAAACATTGACATGCTGCTCAAACCAATTCAGACACCGCTCACTATTTTGTCATTCATAATTTTGTAGCTTGCAGGCCCTGTAAGCAACATGCTGTAATATGATCACAGGTTAAATTATTATAAATGGGCAGCAGTTTTGTAGAGTCAGCCCATTTTTTATGTACCAAATTTTCTATATATTGCACACCAAGCTGGTCATGTGTCTCCCCAATGCCCACAGTTAAACAATAGCCAATTAGCAGATCTTGAAGGTATGAGTGGCAACAGCCTGAAATAAAGAAAGTAAATTTTAGAGGAGGACACACATCTCCCAACTTAGACATGTGTGCTTGCCTCCAGCAGTGCTTAGTAGATTGTACTTTTGTCATCATTCTTTTGTCAGCCACTCATTCAACTTTTCAATTTTCATTCATCTTCAGAAGTATAGATATATATGGCCAGACAGTTTTATGGCCATTACAGGCTTCTACTGCTGCTGAAAGTTGTATTCCTGCTTTTATCCCTACACATATACAATGAAAGAATTAGTGATTGTCAGAGAAATAGTGAGCTTCAAAACATCTTTAAACGCAAAAGTATGTTGAATTATACAGCACAAGGTAGTTGTCACTGCTGTGAATGCAGTGGCATCTTTTCAATCTTCTTCTCAAGTTCTTCCATCTCTTTCAATGCTGTAGCAACAGCATGACGAAGCTTGTGGAACTCTGCTCTCTGAACCTGCAAAAATTTGAGAGAAAAGCATGCCAGTGCAGCTTTCTTTCATTGATAGTCAAAAAGCTGCATAAAACATGCGAAAGAATAAGGGCACCAACCATCCTGCACATTACAGGATAAAGCAGGTTAGGTGCATGTGATATAATCATACTCTGGTTATTGGCTGCAGACTTCTGGTTTCTACAAGCTAGTACGACAAAAAAATATGGGGTGCTTTTCTTTAACTGCACCAAAATTTTCAAAATTGTGTCTGGCAGATAGTGCAAATGTAACCCCTCATCTAAATTACTCGATGAGGTGGCCATTACTTTAATGACAAATCAGTATGCTTAATAGAATAATTAACATACACTATTTAACTTTTCAATCGATTACTTTATGGCACATATCTTAATCTACAAATTTCAGCTAGTGAGTATGCAAGGCATATTGACTTAGAACGAATTCTGAGGATGGCACCAGTTACGACATATGCGTCATTAAACTTGCAGTAAAATGCACTGTTGTTCCACTTACTTTTTTGAATAACGCTGTTTTATGCATTGAAGCACAAAACTAATTGGAAATAACATGTAATCTAAGCTGGTTAAAGCAAATCACGTCACTTCCTGCAAGACTTTCTAAATAACTCGCTTTCACCAGACACATTTTCTTCATCCGCGGTTAGGCTACAATCGCATATGAAACTTTCATCCGTACCAAACTTGAATATGCATCACCTATCTGAAACCACCACCAAGATTACCTAATTGAGGCGTTAGAAGCCATACAAAATCGAGCTGCTCATTTTATAACATCCAAATATGATTCTCAGCTGAGCGTGACTAAAAAAACTTCGTCTGGCCTTTGTCGTCAATGACCGATTTGGCAGTGTCTTTTGACTCAAATCGCAGTTTCATTGTTACCAGTGTATTTGTGAAGGCACTTGGAATCGCCCAATACCCCACTTTCAACGTAAGGCAAGTAGGCAAGCCGACATCTGTGCGATGGTGAGCTAAGCCTAGGCTTGCTCCGCGGCTGCCGGGATTGGGCCTGACCCTGGCGTGGAACCATATGACATGGCGTCCGAGATGGAGACAGCCACCTTTCTGACAACATTGAGCCCTGGCCTCGGTCAGATATTCGTCGAGGTTCAAGGGGAAGAGATTTCTCCTGAGGAGTTCCACACTGGTATCGGCTGGTGGCAAGTGAGCCAGCACATAACAACTCCGGCGAGCGAGGGCTCCGCCACTCGCCAGTCGAGGCCTAAAACAAGAGACCACTTCAACAGGAATGTGATCGCATCGAAAACAAGGGCAGCGAGAATGCCAGATGTGCTGCCAAGAGAGGACACAAAAGTGATCATGAGGCTGCGAGGAGGCCTAAACATAGCAAGAACGCAGACTGGGATCGTAGCCTCGGCCATCATGGCGGCGGCGAGGGCTTCAAGAGAAGACGGTGCGCTGGATACCTTCTGCCCCAACCGACACCAGAATATCATGGTGGTGAGTACCCCCGATAAGGGGTGTGCTTTGTCCTTGTGGGGTTCTCCTCCCATGCTCTTGGGACAAAGGAACGACAACACAGAAGTGCAACCAGTCACAAGAGCATTTATTGCACCTTTCATAGATCAATGCCTGCTAGCCGAGTTGCTATCCACAAAACATGCCGATGGGCGCGCGACAAATCTAGAAGTCCGACTCACCGCGACCGGATAGTGAGCGAATGTGTTCGCCCTATGCTTGATCCCAACGCCTGGTCGTTCGCGTGTACAGTCACGCCAACGGCGGCGCGTTCGAAGGCGGCCACGCGAGGCGGTCTCGCAGAAGCATGGGTCGGCACACGCGCAGCACGGCACGTCTGTACCGCTTGCTGCCCCGAAATCTAAGAGCGCAAGCACCTTCCTTTCGGCGCCCAAGTAACCTAGCCTGTCGGCAGCGTTAGCAGCGCAACACTCGCGCCATCTCTCGCACTGCGCTTCAACCACTCCGACCGCCGCGGGCACCAAGCCACGCGGCGGGCGAAGCCGCCCTGCAGGAGACGAGCTATGCGGGAAAACTAGATCTCAGGGGAGGCGTGAGAGTCGCGCATCCCCACATTCTATGCCAAGATTCAGGCCATCCGCATCGAGAACAAGATACACAAGGTAGGCGCGTACCAAACCATACCATATGGTACGGTCAAGGGGATCATTCGAGGCATTTTCATCGAACATACTCCAGCGGAGATCGACCAGAACGTTGTTAACTCAAGAAACCTCACAGAAACAATAAATTCATGTGGTCAAACAGACATTATCTACCTTGACTTTGCAAAAGCATTTGATAAAGTTTCGCACCAAAAATTTTTATATAAGATTAATGCGGTCTTTAAAAATCAAACACTCGCACAATGGTTTTCTGCGTATATATCCTCTCGTGAACAGTGTGTAACTGTTAGAGGTTGTCAGTCCAACATACTTCCCGTTGCTTCTGGTGTACCGCAAGGTAGCGTCTTAGGCCCACTCCTATTTTTGATCTTTATTAATGATTTACAAAGTAACATTGATGTTTTATTAAGACTTTTTGCAGACGACTGTGTGATGTACAGTACCATAAATACAGTTGATGATCAGATTAAATTAAATTTAAACCTGCAAAGAATAGTGAAATGGTGTAACGACTGGCAGATGGAGTTAAACTTTAAAAAGTCTGTGTTCATGTCAGTAACTAGAAAGAAAAATGTTCTTTATTACAATTATCAAATCAACGGTTATATGCTTGAAAGAGTCGATCAGTATAAATACCTAGGCATAACATTTACATCAGATCTACGATGGAATACCCACATTGAAATTGTCATTTCCAAAGCTTTTAAAACACTATGGTACCTGCGACGCACTATGCACAGTGCTACTCCGGATGTAAAGTGCCTCGCTTACAAAACCCTAGTCAGACCGATAATCAAATATGCCAAAGTAATATGGGATCCTCACACTAATCGTCCCAAGCTTGATAGGATTCAGCGACTCGCTGTAAGGTTCATCGTTAATAAATACCACCGGAACTATTCTTCAACAGAACTCTGCCAACAAGCCCAACTACCTATGCTAGAAACCAGAACCAGATATGAAAGACTAAAAACTCTTTACCTCATTATCAATAATTATTTTAAAATAAATAAATCAGATTACCTTGAGATCAAAGCTAATGAAACATCAAGGCATTGTCACAGTAAGTTTATCCCATTACCGACTATGAAAAATAATTGTTTCAAGTTTAGTTATTTTTCCCGAACTTGTAGAGACTGGAACTCTCTTCCCGATTCTGCTGTTCGGTCGACATCATTAGCTGAATTCCTACGCCACTTAGATAATTTCATCTATGGCACTAGCATAGGGCGATGAGGTCAGATTGCTGCTGTATAAGATTGCTGTTCCGATTTCTGAGTGATGCATTTTTGTTTATGTGTGCATTTCACGAGATGATCTTTTTTTTTTCTTTAACTAATGCATAACTATGGTTTTCAATATGTTCTGTAATACTTATTTTGCTGTTCAGTTCCGTTTTTTTCACTCCTGTTATAGCCCCTCAATCAGGCTGACAGTATTAATAAATGAAATGAAATGAAATCTATTAGCAAGAGAGGTGCAAAGAATTGGCATTATGACTACCATAATTGTAGTTTTTGAAGGCTAAAAGGTTCCAAATTATGTATGTTATGGCCCTGTGTTAACAAGGTGCAGTCTGTACCGTAAGCACTTCGATGCCTGCAAACAGTGCGGCAAAGTAGGCCACAGAAGAGACATTTGTCCTAACCCCATTATGAAAGTGTGCTTTGACTGTGGAGCAAATAACCCTGTCAACGGCCACGAGTGTAACCCTAAATGCAAGCTCTGTGGGGGACAACACCCAACGGCCGATAGAGAATGCAAGAACAAATACAAAACTCCCTACGCAGTAACGAAAAGGCAGTGGGAGTGCAAGATGGCAGAACAGCGCATACAGCAACAACTAGCACCCGGAGAGTTTCCACCGTTGCGACATCAGCAGGAGCGAGCGGCACAGCTGGTCGGCATGAGTCATGCTTGCATGGGGACAACAGCAGAAGTCAAAACAGAAGCATGAGCAGACGCTGCTGCCGATACCAATCCAAAGACAGAGTTGGCTGGGCAGACGTAGTAAAGTCAGGGGTAGCCAAGAGAAAGCAGCCGCAACAGCAACAGCGTCAGCAGCAGCAGTCACCGCCATTGCAAGGTGGCGGAGGGAAATTTAAAGACAAAAGCGAGGTGATGAAGGTGCTTAGAGAAGCAAACGAGGCATTGCGAAAGAAGAACACTGAACTAGAGGTGACATTCAATAAGATCAATAAGGAAATGGCAGAGATCAAGAAAATGATTGCGGTCCAGCTACAGCAGCAGCAAGCACGGCAGTTATCGCCACCGCCACAGTAGATGGCAGATGAACCAGAAGTAGCGGTGAACCCGAGGACAGAGAAAGCGGCTGCGGCGGGTCTAGCACCCAAGAGAAAGGCAATTGAAAATCTTAAAGAGCGTAGACTCAGCGATAGGGTAGACAACTTTGAAGATAGGCTCGACCGCTTTGAGGAGTATATTTGCACCACGTTCACCAAGACAATCATCGACCGTTTCATAGCAATTGAACAGACGTGTCAGTAATTGGCTACGTCAGTGCAGAATTTGGCGACGCAAATGGCTAACTTTCAGCAAACATGGATAGGACATCAACCACCGCAACCACAACAGCAGTGAAAGGCCTCCTGGTCTGGCATTAGAATTGCGTCAGTTTTGCTGGGAAAAAGGCTGTACTTCAACACTTAGAACAAGTATCAAGAAAACCAGATATCATCATATTGCAAGAGACCCTCATTGAGGAGGTCAAGCTCTCAAGTTACCGGTCCCACGCCAGCCCGCAGAGCCTCTGGGCAGCGGCCGGCAGTAACGGCAGGGGAGTTTGCACCTTGGTGAGAAAAGGCATCACGTACGTCGAGCACGAGTTGTTCAGCAAAAGCACAATCGAGCACACCATGGCAGAGGTGGTTGCCGGGAAAAAGCAGAAGGAAAGCACTTTTCTGATAAACGAGTACAGTAGCCCATCACACGGAAAGCACAAATTTAAAGCACTATTACACAAAGCATGCAACATCGCGGCCCGACAGCAGGCTGGTAATCTGCGGGGACTTTAACGCGCCAAATCAAGCCTGGGGTTACCCCAAAACATTGGCAAAGGGCAGGGACTTAATGCAAGATGCTACCAACTTGGGACTAAATCTAATCACTGACCCAGCATACCCTACAAGAATCAGCTACTCGATCACCCGAGACAACGCCTGTACTCAGTTTGGAAAGTATGGAAAGTAAGGGCTGCCCTGCACGATCTCAACAGCAAGACCACCGCTGGTCCCGACCGCATTATGAACAGAGCGCTGAAAAACCTTAACCTTAACGAAGCGGCCATTGAGAGCCTCACAGCATACTTCAATAATTGCTGGCGAGCCGGGTCACTAACCCGGCACAGGAAAGCAGCCAAGACCATCTTGATTCCCAAGCCGGGCAAGCCACCCAACACTGAGAACCTCCAGCCGATCTCGCTTACATCCTGTGTGAACAAAGCGTTGGAGCATGTACTCCTGTACAGGTGGCAGAGGTATTTGGAAGATTCGAGGCTTTACCCAAACACCGTCATCAGGTTCCGAAACAAGCTCAGAACTCAGGATGCCATGATACAACTGAAAAATAAAATCCTCGATGACACTACCAACACTACAGACAAGCGAGCCATCTTGGGTTTAGACCTGCAGAGTGCTTTTGATAAAGTGACACATTCTGCGATCCTGGCCCAGGTCTCACAGCTAAATATGGGCAAGAGAACATATGCGTACATAAAGGATTTTTCGACGGAGCGTACCACCGAGATCATCGCCGGTGACCTGTGGCTCCAAAAGAAGAAGCTCGGCAGTGTTGGGACCTTCCAGGGCTCGGTCATGTCGCCATTACTTTTCAACCTTGTAATGATAGGGGTGGCCGAGCTGCTCTCGCGAGTTGCGGGGGTCCGACACACCATCTATGCCGATGACACAATACTCTGGGTCCCAGGAGGAAGCGACAGACACATCGAGAATACATTGCAAGAAGTGGTTGATGCTATCGAGGAGCAGCTGGATGGGTCTGGGCTCGTCTGCTCCCCAAGCAAGTCTGAGCTGTTGGTGATTCCACCGAAAGGAGCAGCTAGGAAGAGGAAAGGCAACGAACCTGCGAGAGAGCAAGAGACAGTAAAGATCAAGATGAGCAGCGGTCACATGATCCTGGATGTCGAGAGGATCTGAGTGCTGGGGATGCTGATTGAGTGCAAATGAGTGAACAGCGAGACGGTCAAACGTCTCGCGGCCAAAGTCACCATGGCCATTCGCCTCATTAAGAGGGTGTCACACAGAACAGCAGGCATGAAGGAAGAAAGCCTCACCCGGCTAGTGGAATCTTTCGCTATAAGCCACATTGCACATGTTGCTGCTTTCCACAACTGGAGGCAGTGCGAGCGAAATAATATCAATGCGCTCATATGCAAAGCGTACAAGGCAGCGCTCGGACTTCTCGACTGCACGAGCACCGACAAGTTCCTGGCCCTGGGAGTGCATAACACCCTGAAAGAAATCGCTGAAGCGCAGAGGACCGCCCAGCTCGCACAGCTATCGGAAACAAGAACGGGCAGACAAGTGCTGCGTGACCTAGGCCTGGGGCTAAAGGAAGGGGGCCCCGAAAATACAGAAGTGCCTGTACCGGATGCAATTAGTAGACGGCTACGGGTATGTCCGGTGCCAAGGAACATGAGCCCTGAGTTCCACAAAGAGCGGCGGGTGATGAGAGCCACGGCGCTCATCGATCTCCATGCCAAAGACAGGGGTGCCGTGTTTGTGGACGCGGCAGAGTATCCAGATGACAGAAAGGATTCACCGCAGCAGTTGTCATGGCATTGATCGGTGCACCGAAAACTGAGGCGAGTGTGCGGACTCGCGGGGCACATCAAGCCGAGGAGGTGGCCATTGCACTGGCTATCGCCGACCCCGAGTGCATGTCTGTGCACTGTGATTCTAGGACAGCAGTGAGAAATTACGCCAGAGCAAGGATATGTGGTGAAGCCGTGCATGTGTTGCGTGCAGTTGATCTCGCAAGGGAAAATCGGTGTGTGGTGACAAAGTGGTTTCCGGCGCACACGGGCAGTGATGTGTCAGATCGCGGCAATGCAAACCACAACGAGACTGCGAACGCGGCAGCGCGAGGACTAACCAACCGTGTCGCTTCTACTGCGGTCGACCCATCGTGGTGGTGGGAAACCAAGGACAGAATGACCTCCTACAATGAAATTGTAAAGTGGTACAGACTAGAGCAAAGGACTATGCCGCCACCTCATCCAGGCTTGACCCGTAAGAAAGCGGTGTTATACCGACAACTTCAGACGGGGTCGTTATTCACCCCGGGCTACTGAGACACATGTGTCCGAGTGTTTATGCTAATGACCTGTGTTGTATGTGCCGAAAGAAAACAGCCACTGCAGCTCACATCCTTTGGGACTGTTCCAAGAACCCGCACAAAGCTGTAACGATGACATATGAAATAATATCTGATGAAATAAATATCTCGAAGCTGGTGTAGTCCTAACAATTTGTTCCAACCAGATATGCCTTGCATACTCACTAGCTACAATTTGTAGATTGAAATAGGTGATGTAAAGTAACTAAGAAGTTAGCATAACTATGCCAATTATTCAATTATTCATTTCGATTTTTCATAGAAGTAATGGCTGCCTCATTGAGTAATTTAGATCAAGGATTGGAATTGTGCTATTTGCCACTATATGTAATAACAAAGCATCAATAACTACACAGTGCAGCTGTTGCTGGTTATACACATGTATAACAACACAAAGCACAGTAATGAAGTGTTGTGATGTTATAAGCACTTTTGTAATTTCTGAGCTGCTTTGTGACTCACAATATTATGGTGCAAAGTAACATATTTCAAAAGGCTCGTTGGGTACCGGTAGGGATGCCAGCTATGCCAAGAAAAAAAGAAAGGCACAGGGAATGGGTGGGCCAGGGTAAGTTGGAAGCAAATATTTTACGATAAGTGGTGCTGGCGAAAATGCAGAAAAAATACATTACCAACTGGCCATAGGTCGAGCATAAAGTTAGCATGACAGAAATTTATTAAGGCATAATATTTTGCACATATTTGACACTTTTAATATGAGCAGCAAGTAAAGCCGATAGCCCACTGAGCATCGTTTTCATAGGAAAGCAGTGTACTTCCATTTGGGTCATGGCCCAAACTGGTTGTGCCAGTTGATGTGAAACGTGCCGTCCATAGAGTTTCACACTATAACACCTAGAGGGTAATCTGGCGCCACCGTCTATGGGAGTTTCTTAAGGGGGCATCGTGCCGTAATGGGAATGACGGTATATGTGTCTGCGAGGCTCGTGTTGTAAGAGGCTTCGTCTAAAACGTGGATATGGCTACGCAAATAAAGCGTTCTCAAAGTAAAATCTTCATAAAATGTTTCCATTCACGCATATTACATCTTTACTTACCCACGATGCATGACCAAGCGAAGAAAAGCAAGAACAGACAACCAACTGTTTCAAAGCGAGCGCGAACCTTGTCGTCTGTCCTCCAACTTTAGCGGCCCGCTGATACTTTTTACGTCACATGTAGTCGTACACACAATAACAAGTTCTCATAGTTAAACAAAACATGTTTTCGCGTAATAATAAAGCTAAAACAGTTTTTCACGTGCTGTTCTAGTAGAAAATGAATCGTTGTGACAGACGGAACGGTATTTGCCAAGCGCGTCTTCAAGGTGTCCCGTCTCTACGAGAACGAAGCCAATCCGAATCCACAATATACCGGCATTCCCATGCATACCACAGCGCAGCAGCACCAGATTTCCCTCTAGGTAATGTAGTGAGAAACTCTATGGTGCCGTCATCTCATAATTTTTGTCACACATTTTTTTAGTAGATATAAGTGTGTCTTTACAAACATTGTTCAGTTTTATCCCACAATCTTAATTCTGGCAATTTATATCTTTTTTTATGACATACATCTCGTTAATAAAACTTTTATGCATGAAAAGTGCATTCATTCGGCTTTTTATTTATGCATTACATAAAATATTGAGTGCACTAGTTTCTTTAGAAAAATAAAATCTGCCACCACCTACAAAAAACACCTATTTTCCCTGTGGTAGGGAAAGAGTTAACAGAGGTCTGTATAAGCACCCAACAAAAGGCTCGCAATACATGTGGCTATTTAGGGAGAATCTAAAAAGGACCAAATCGCATGCTGGTTAAACCGGCTGCTGGCACTATGAGGAATAACCTGCCAGGGTGCAGCCCTAGGCACTGATTGGCATAAGTTTTTTTTTTTTTTTTCACAATCTTATTTGCAGGACTTACTTCAAATGTGTGGACTTCGCCGTCAGATGTCTCCATCTCCATCTGTATGGCTGGTTCAAGAACTCTACTCAAGGCACTGAAAGAAGTGTCGCATCTCAATTAGATCCAGCCTATTAAATAGTCGAATCTAGCACACAGTAAAGCTCTTTGCAAGTGGCCTCACTTTGTAGATATGGTTACGTCGACCCTCCACTTCAGGCTTGCTAGTGTTGGGTATTTAGGGCCTTGTTCAAGGCTGTGCTGATCAATATTGTTCCTTCTATGGAAAGAAAAGCAATGGAAAGAATTACAAATGTGGCTCTTTTGAATGAAGAGTGCTAGCCTTGGTAAATTGACTGTGCAATACGCTGCACCTGGCACCGAAGACGACACTGACCAAGTCGCCTGCAAATTCTGGTGGGATGCTGAAAATAAGGAAAGAAAGAAAAAGAGTAACATCGATTACAGGTATATCCCGAGTGAAACAACACAGTTTGAACAACAAAGAGTACAACAATAATTTTATTGTAACTGTCATCTTTCAGGAATTTCACCCAGTTTGTCTGTCTTTGTCCATATCTAAACTCTTTCATGGCGACTTAGGTCACATGGGTAGTGCAGGATCTAGTGAACAGAGCACCGGGCAGCTATGATGAGAAAAGTGGGTTCAAAACCAACCGTCGGACCAATTTGGGTTACTGGGTATGTGCTGCTCTTTAATGAACCTCTTTAACGCCACCTTGGCAAAACATCTATATTCACACACGTGCCACCCAAGGTCTTCGTGGCGGCGACGCTAGATGACGCAGCGTATGCAGAGGGAAGCGCGTGGAAGGAGCCCGGCTGCTATACACGCCTCATACAATGCTAATCGTATAAACGCCGATATTCGTCGCGAGACGGCTTCTAGCGAAATTCTTTCACCTTGTAGGATTGACCGACTCACCGCAGTGCATCAAGGTCTTCTCGAAAAACCTGCGGTAGGCATGAAAGTACAAAAAAATTTTTAATAGAAATTGGAGTTGATAACGTGGTAGTCTTGTTACCTCTTGCTTTAATACTGAAGGTGGCAGCTTCAACGCAGCCCGAAGCAGTGTGTGCAGTGCGCTGTAGACCTCATCCAATGTGTCTGGATCAGTCGAACGGGATCGCAATTCGTCATAAACACTAGGGTTTACTTCTCTTCCTTCGAAGTCTGCGACAGCGACTGAAATAAGCGAGAGTTAGTTTTAATAAAATCAGAGAAACAACTTGCACTTCGCGTAAAGAGCCTACATCAGACGATCAATCTGCACGTTCACCGAAACACAAAGTAAAGTACTACCAACTGCAAGCTATACAGGTACAACTTTTATTTAATATAAGCTACTTCAAACTCTGCAGACGCAGCTTTAACTTTAATTACGTTGCTCTCGTTTGAACGCCTTACAACAGTCTAGTTTCAGAAATTAGTTGACACGCCTCCCGGGGGGCTTGTAGTGTTCCTATGGTAGCATTTAATTGTTAAACGTAGACACTCACCTTTTAGAAGGCCGCGGAAAAGTTGTTTCTCCATACTTGGGAGTAATTTCTTCAGACATTTTACTTCTTTTGGAATCGTAGGCCCCAAGAACAGCGCTCTCTCAGTGGCAATGCCAGCGCCCGCCGCCATCTTTAAACACCTTCGGGCAGTGTGGCTGCTATTGGATATTTAGCGTCTTCAGCTAGCATTATATGTCCCATGAGGCATAGAGTTCCTTACAATAAATGAGCGTATGAAACTCTATGCCATGAGGCAGAAATCCGGCACTGTAGGCCACTCCAATGCCTTGGCCACTCTATGCTGTAGGCTGCTGTAGCAACGTTTCTAGATTATTACGTTACGAAGTATCTAGTAGCGATGGCTGTAGGCAGCAACGAGTGGTACTAAATATCATCATCATCATCAGTGAGTAAGGTTAGTTGGAATAAAGTGAATAAAGGTTAAAGAGATACTAAAGCGAAACAATAAATCAGTTTAGACTAATGAAGCATCGTTTGAGAATCCTACAAGTAGTCATTTCAAGAAGTAGTTTGATTATTAGATGAGAAAATGAAGGTCCAAGTATCAGTATTTGAATTTCGCGCTGAAACCCCAGCGCCGGTACGTCAGCGTGACGTCAGGGATTCCAAAGTAAGGTTTCGGATTTGGGCCGCGTTGGCTGAATAAAGGTTCCCGAAACTTACCATGTTTAATATCTGGTTCCTTTAGAACACAATGCAGTCAATCTGTACCGCTATATATATAGTTAGTAGGCCCTAGAAGATGCCATCAATATCCAGGACGTCACAGCCCCCAGGTGCGGGAACTTAAAGGGCCCCTGAAACGGTTCGGACAAATTTTGTAGGCGCGTAGGGTACAGCTTAAGTAGAACATTCGCACCACAATTTAAGTGAAGCGTTACGTATTAATGGAGCTGCAAGCGATTAGAAGTTACCCTCCTCCCTAGCTATGCTTTTCCTCCTCAACTCGCTCACCGAGCGAGCGGCGCTAAGCTCCGCCTTCACTGGTTCAGCGTCACGATGCGACGTCACATCGCTTACTTCCGGTTGTTTAGGAGCACGCCCCCTCCCGCGCGAGACCTCTCCGCTAGCCGCTTGGCCGTCGACCGAGAGCTATCGAAGCAGCGTGCGTTGCGAGCATTCTGTCGTAGCGCCGAACGTGTCCGGTACTCCGCTAAAAACAGGCAAGCTGGTCATTTCGGCAAATGACTGGAGGCATAAACTCAAGCTGATGAAGGAACTTTAGCGTAGACGTAGGTGAGCAGCCTGATCGGTCTGCACGGTCCAGACACTTGCTGGCGCAGCGCTTAACCAGTCAAACAAAGCGCTAATATTGCTCTAACCAAGTGTAAAGCATTTTAAACATTTATAAATCAACGTGTTGATGATTACACTCCTGCGAAAAATACACACCAGCAGCAAAGAATACACTTCGTTGCTGCTACTGTGTATGGTTGAGCTCTGTGTCACCAGGTGGCTGCACCGTGCAGACCGTTCACATTTGCCCTCCTGCTCATCTCGTGGCTCATCCCGGCACAGTCAAGCGGCCAGACCCTGTCCCCTTGCGCTTGCGTTTGCCCTAATACTGGACTCGCGGTTTGCAGGTCGCTAGGTTTGCAGTCCACAAGGCAACAAAGTCGAATCATAGTGCTCGCGAAAAGACTGAGACCGACTCTGACCACGGAGCTCTCGTCAAAATGGAGTACGTTGTAACACAAGCAGACGACACTTGCTGTGTGCCGGAAGTGCTGAAGTGTACTAAAAACTATTCTTGTGTATTCTCTTTAAGTTATTTTCTTTTTAAGAAACAAAGTAACTAACATTCCCACTATTACGAGCATCATTTGTTCACCATAAAGTTGGAAAAATTATCGACCACGCGCCCTGGTCAGCCAATCAGATAGCTCGCCCATGTGACGTAATATGGGTTATTTGCATCATATGGGTAGGGGCGGCTTAAAATTCCGCCGAGCAGTGCGCTGTGATCGGCAGCGATGTGTATTTTTAAAACCTTATAATAAATTACACGCTTTACGCAGAGCACTTAGATGTATCAATTAATGATCAGAAGAACCTACTCTAAGGACTCAGTACGTTTGTAGAAAATCGCCAAAATCGTTTCAGGGTCCCTTTGAACTTAATAAAAATAGGCGTCGCCACCCGTATTTCGTTCTTGCGCTTTTTCTGGCTTACCAAACGTCTTATCACTCTAAGAGTGGTGTTTTTGATGTTGTAGAACGGTAATTTACTGATGCGGAAGAAATCATTTTTCACTTTAGTGTCCCTTTAAGGTTGATATAAATTAGAGCAAGGTGTATTTAAGTGGATTTAAGTAGGTACAAATTAGACCAAGGTAGAATTGTGAACACGGTATAAGATTTACACTTTTTAGGTGACGACACTTGCGAGGCACGATCGACCAGATAAAGTGTAGCAACGGCACGCGTTAATTGGCAAGTAGGTCAGGTGGACAATCTCGCTCAGTGTTAGATTTGCCGTTTTCTAGCACAAGTATTGCTGTGACATCTTGGACAACGATTGATTTCTGTACAAACAGTGATCATCTCCCGGTATACTTTGAAATTGCATGCCCTTTAACATCAATTGAACAACAAGGAAGCATATTTGTGAATTGCAAAAAATTTAACGACTGCATTGCGCTCCACCATTACGTCACTAATAGTAATGACAAAGAAATTGGCTTGTATATTTGTTCAGCGTGACAGATGTCCCGACAAAAGTCTGAATTTGTAGTTCAGACAGCCAAGCATTCCTCATCTAGTCCCTGGTGGAACAGGGAGTGCACACGAGTGTATAGAAGAAGGAAAGCTGCTTGGAAAAAACTTCTGCACAATCAGAGCCCACAAAATTGGAAAGGTACTTCATTAAAACTTCTTTCTGGGCGAGTTGGTGCATACTTGACATAAAACAGTTTTATGTCAAAAAAAAAATTGGAAAGATTATCAATTTATTTCGGCAACCTTCAAATGTACTATTAAACATGCAAAAGATGAGTATGATAAAAACCATTTTGATTATATATCTAAATCCAAAAACAAACATGCCTTATTTAATTACCTCCGTTTTAGAAACAAACTCCCAATGAGCGTTAATGTAGACTCAATCGTCTATACCCCACAGGAAATGCAGGAGTCCTTAGAACTACTGGCTAAAGGACTGGAGATCCGGTTTGCAACGCGCCTTCACACTTCTGTTTTTTCTCCTGCATTCTCGGGCTACAAGGAGATATCCTATTCGGCAGTAGCACAGATTATGTTACAGTTGCCAACTACAGCGCCTGGCCCGGACGGCATAACAAATGCAGTGTTAAAGATTTTCTTTCGAGAAGCTACACGTGAGCTTCTGAAGTTGCTAAACTACTCTGTTAGTAATGCATGGATTCCACAAGAATGGAAGATCGCCAAAATTATTCTGTTACTAAAAAACCAAGGGGCAAGGTATACTATCGACAACATCAAGCCAATTGCGTAGACATCAAACATAGTGAAACTTATTGAAAGAGTGCTTCTCGGACATATAATAGAGTTTATTGACGACAATCAATTGTTGAGTCCGTGTCAAATTGGATTTCGATCTGGCTATTCAATATGGCACGCGCATGTAGACCTTGAAAGTCGCATTAACATCATCAGACAGAAAAAACAATACGCAGCTCTAGTTACCTTAGATATATGTAAAGCCTATGACAGCATTGAACACGCAATTTTAACGAATCGGTTACAGATCTGTAACCGATTCGTTAAAATCATTCAGTCATTGCTTTCCAGGCTATATTATAGCATGGGTGCATGAATTTTTAAAAGACAGGGAGTTCAATTGTTTTCGAAGCAGCTATTCTTCTAGTATAAACATAAGCAAACTAGAGGTGTGCCTCAGGGATCTGTGCTTTCACCAGTTATTTAATATTTTACTGAGCAGGAATCCCCGTTCACCCAGGTGCCAGTACATACGTTTATGCTGATGACATTGCCTTTTTTGGTATGGCTAGTGACATATACCCTCTTTACGAAATACTGCAGTCGTATATAAGGGAACTGGAAGGCTGGCTAGATAGCTTACACTTAAACCTGAATGCTAATAAGTGTGCTATCCTTGTTTTTCCTGTTAAAGACCCAGTATACATATCGCTTAACTATCATTTCGAAGATATCCCACAAATAGAGCCATTCAAATACCTTGGAGTTATTTACAACGGAAATCTTAACTGGCGGCCACATATTGAATATCTTGCGACAAAAGGAGCTCGTTCAATGGGCATTTTGCACAAGTTGAGCAATCGAAGAACAGATATGCGAAGAAAATCCCTCTTGATGGTATATAAGATGTATGTTCGTCCAGTGTTAGAATTTGATGTGTTTTATTTTCAGGTGTTCCATCATACAAGCTTCGGCCGCTAGTTTTGTTGGAACGAGAGGCGCTATATATATATGCCTGTGCTTAGGCCTCCCAAAATGCGTTTCGAATGCCGTATTATACCTGGAGGCAAGAATCCCACCCATATTATGCCGATTTCACCTTTTCACCGTTCAGACTTTCTTAAAGGGCCCCTGAAACAGTTCGGACAAATTTTGTAGACGCGTAGGGTACAGCTTAAGTAGAACATTCACACCACAATTTAAGTGAAGCGTTACGTATTAATGGACCTACAAGCGATTACAAGTTACCCTGCTCCCTAGCCATGCTTTTCCCCCTCATATTGTTCGCCGAGCGATCGGGGCTAAGCTCCGCCTTCACTGGTTCTGCGTCACGATGCGACGTCACATCGTCCACTTCAGGTTGTTTTGGAGCCCGCCCGCGCGAAAACTCTCCGCTAGCCGCTTGGCCGTCGACCCTAAGCGAGAGCAGCGTGCGTTGTGATCATTCTGTCGTAGCACCGAACGTGTCTGGTATTCCGGTAATCGCTCACTAGCTCGATGGAACGGTGGAGGCATAAACTCAAGCTGATCAAAGAACTTTAGCGTAGACGTACGTGAGCTGCCTGATCGGTCTCCATGGTCCAGCCACACGCTGGTTAAAGGGGCCCTGAAACGGTTCGGACAAATTTTGTAGACGCGTAGGGTACAGCTTAAGTAGAACATTCGCACCACAATTTAAGTGAAGCGTTACGTATTAATGGAGCTACAAGCGATTAGAAGTTACCCTCCTCCCCAGCCATGCTTTTCCTCCTCAACTCGTTCGCCGAGCGAGCGGGGCTAAGCCAACACCTCCTAGACAAGAAGGCCTGAGTGCTGGGCGAATGACGTCACGGCGAAGCGGCCATCGGCACGCTTGGGGATACGGGTTGAATGAAGGGATCGCGGCTTGGTTCACCTAGAAGCCGTACGCTTTTATTCACCACTCCACACTTTTTCTTCAGTCTAAACTGCGGAATGAGCAGCAGGCACCTTACAAAGCATTTATTTAGAGGCACAGGTACAAAACAGCTTTGTAAAACATGTGCAGGTATTGATTCCAGCAGCTTTTATAGCATCGCGCTTTGTCGTCTTTGTAATGTACGTTGTTTGTGCATTATAATAATAACTATTATTTATTATACCCCACACTTCATACGTATTACTTCAAATAAATTGAATCCATAAAAACTTTTCCTTCCATATTTTTGTACCTATGGTTTTTATGGCGCGGCAATGATGAATGTAACGCACTCTATTAGCTTCACAATTGCGTATGAACAATTTTATTGGCGACACATGTGCTTATTGCAATCTAGGTTATGCTTAAATGAATAATTTCGCCGTCGACGCACTAATTACCACAATGCTCTAATCTACAACAACTCAAATAAGTATAGAAACGGAATATAAAACATTTGTGCAGCTATTTACAAGGAAACAGCTGCCTTATTGCGCAGAGTTTCAGCTTTTCTCTTCCTTGCCTTAGCATTGGCATCCAATATTTTGTCATTTATCTTGCAGCGGTAGTTCTTCAATAAAATATTCGTGCTACACCACAAAAGGTGCCTTAACACAAAGTGACATTTGTGTCCATCCTCGCAAGCGTCGAACTCTGATGAATCATCACTGACGAGCAGTTCAAGCGTGAGGTCAGTGACTAAACGACGTTGGTTTGGCAGATTAGTAAATTCCTCTTCCTGAAAGTAGACTTTTTGCTTGCTATAAATTGCATCAGGTCTTCTGGCTTTAGAATCGTATCCGCTTCCTTCTGCTTGCGGAATGCTTCAGCAGACGCTTCACACGCTTTCTTCAAAGAAGCAGCTTCAAGACGCATACGCTTGGAATCAGAATCCTCCCTCGAGGTCATTGGCTTCGAAAGATAAGGTGGACATTGAGGAAACTTTGATGGGACTGCGCCTGGGCGAAGACGCAGGCGTGAGAGTGGTGCAGTGACGGTGTGCCTTGTAAGGTCGTCGAGGTGAGAGAACTATCGCACGATGTCGGCCTTAATGAACTGAAGTTCAGAAACCTAGAAGGAAGTTAAAAGTTGTTCTAAATTTTATTTTAACATTCCTGATTTAAATGAACTTTCTGTAATTGAGAAATTAACCTTCCCGTATTTTTCAAAAGTAACTATTTAAAGAAGTGCTGAACATCTTACCCTGGAGTGCGGTGATACAATGAAATCTGCACGTGGTATCGCCCTAATCCAGGCACCCTGGGGTTCTTCATCTTGCGGAAACTTGAAGACGTGATTTTTCTCCCCCGATTTGTAATTGCTCCGGCAATTGGGCACGCGCAGCACTTATTAGGCATATCTTGGCGTGACACTCCACATTCCGTGGCAATGAAGACTCGCGGTACACACAATCGCAAGCACAGCACAAGTGTTGAGACTGCATGCGCTGGTCACGTCTAAAAAAAAAAAAAGTGCGAAGTGCGTTCGGAAGCATGCGGTAGCATGGCCGAGCATGCCGGGACTTGTTTAACCGCGAAGCTATTCGAGGAGCGGCACGGCCCCTGGAACTAATCGAATTGTTGTCGCCGCCGTCGTCGCCTCGGTCTTCTCCGAATAGCCGGGGTTAACTATCCTATATCTTCCGCGCTTCATTTTCAACACAGGTACGCCGCTAGTAGCTTCGCAGCGCGCTGCACGGAACTTCTATGTTGGCCTCTTCTGCGTGACGTAGCTCAAGGGGAGAGGGTGAGCCAGAAGGCCTTAAGTTCTCTAGAGGGTGTTGGCTAAGCTCAGCCTTCACTGGTCCTGCGTCACGATGCGACGTCACATCGTCCACTTCCGGTGGTTTTGGAGCCCGCCCCCGCTCGCGCGAAACCTCTCCGCTAGCCGCTTGGCTGTCGACCCCAAGCAAGAGCTATCGAAGCAGCGTGCGTTGCGAGCATTCTGTCGTAGCGCCGAACGTGTCTGGTATTCCGTTAACCACAGGCAAGCTGGTCATTTCGGCAAATGACTGGAGGCATAAACTCAAGCTGATGAAGGAACTTTGGCGTAGACGTACGTGAGCGGCCTGATCGGTCTGCACGGTCCAGACACATGTTGGCGCAGCGCTTAACCAGCCAAACAAAGCACTAATATTGCTCTAACCAAGTGTAAAACATTTTAAACATTTATAAAAACAACGTGTTGATGATTACACTCCTGCGAAAAATACGCACCAGCAGCAAAAAAGAATACGCTTCGTTGCTGCTACTGTGTATGGTTGAGCTCTATGCCACCAGGTGGCTGCACCGTGCAGACCATTCACATTTGCCCTTCTGCTCATCTCGGCTCGTCCCGTTACGGCACAGTCAAGCGGCCAGACCCTGTCCCCTTGCGCTTACGTTTGCCCTAATACTGGACTCGCGAAACGCTATTGCGTTAGTAATCTTCCGGTGTAAAGTGACGGCCACAAACACGCGAATCCTGGCGCCGATCGGATAGCGGCAGTCCGATGCGCTGCAGCCAGTCCGCTCGTCTACTGGCTTGCAGAGGGACACGATGTCGCAGCTTGACATATTGCCAGTCGCTACGTTTGCAGTCCACAACGCAACAAAGTCGAATCATAGCGCTCGCGAAAAGACAGACCGACACTGACGGCGGAGCTCTCGTCAAAGACGGAGCACGTTGTAGCACAAGCAGACGACACTTGTGTGCCGGAGGTGCTTAAGTGTACTGAAAATTCGTTCTTGTGCATTCTCTTTATGTTACTTTCCTTTTATAAAAACAAATTAACTAACATTCCGACTATTACGAACATCATTTGTTCGCCATAAAGGTGGAAAAATTATCGATCACGCGCCCTGGTCAGCCAATCGGATAGCTTGCCCCACTGACGTCGTATGGGTGATTTACGTCATACTATGCATAGGGGCGCCTTAAAATGCCACCGAGCAGTGAGCTACGATCGGCAGCGATGTGCATTTTTAAAACCTTATAATAAATTACACACTTTATGCGGAGAACTTGGATGCGTCAATTAATGATCAGAAGGACGTACTCTAACGACTCAGTATGTTTGTAGAAGATCGTCAAAATCGTTTCAGGGTCCCTTTAAGGCTATATGAATTCCCGTTAAACCGTCCTCAAATTACTTTCCTCTCTAATCCTGAATTATTTTTTCCTATTCATTGGTCCAGGTTTCATAGACCACAGATTATATTTGTGCAAATATTACTTGAACCACTAAATGTGCAAATTCGCGAGGTGCTTCCTAATAACATACGTATTCAAATTACCCAGAGATCAGGTTCGATGACATTTTCCCAAACCATGCGAAACTACTCCCTTATGACATCTTAAACGTCATTTTGCAAGACCACCTAAGCACCCTAGAAACAAACATTATCATTGCAACAGATGCCTCACAGAGCGAGGAAAAAGCTGGCACTGGAATATTTTGTCCTGCACTCGATTGGTCTTTTTCGTTAAGATTGCCTGATCTTGTGCCTATTTTTCTGGCAGAGTTGTTAGCAATAATCCTAGCTTTACGTAAATTAGACCAAACGATTACAACGGCTGCTATTCTTACTCACTCCCTTTCTGTATGCTCTTGCCTTACCGCTACTAATGAGTCACCCATGCCAACTAGCTCCTGCCCATGTGCAATGTGTTCATTTGATTTGGGTGCCTGGTCATAAAGGTTTGTTTTTTAATGAAACTGCCGATTCACTGGCAAATGCATCACTATCTGGCCCTGTTCTTCCTATTCTACCAGTGACAGCACAGATCACGGCGGCAGCATTTCGGATGCGATCAATAAGATTAGCCTTATCAAACCCACATTTCACTGCTTCTCCAGAGTATAAGCAGCTGGCATTTCCCTGGCATAGCGAATCCTGCGACACAAAGATGCTCGAGGTCTGCCTCACCAAATTACGCTGCCGCATTCCCTCGCTGAATTTACATTTACACAGGTCGGGTTTGGTTCCCTCCCTCCTCTGTTCTTTTTGTAATGAGGAAGAGACGATACAGAGCTTTCTTCTATCTTGTCGCCGCTTTACTGCGGTGAGAAAAAGGTGGTTGGAAATACCTTTTCGAAGAATTGGCCTGGACTTGACAGAACCTGCAATTCTTTCGTTCGGATCGTCCACTTTGGGATTCAGCCACAGGGATGCATGCTTCACTGCCCAAACATATCTTATAAAATCTGAACGAATGCCCTGCTAAATTCTTTTCTTTTTGTTTTTACTTTTAAATTAATTATTACTAATTTAATATGACCTTCCTGATTTTATTTAACAGGTAATTCTGCGCTATTCAATGCTATTTCAATAGCTATAAGGAAATTTATGCTCCATATTAATTTCGAATAATCCACCCATTTCTTGGCCAATCGCCCATCATGGGTACAAGCCACAGGTGTCACAGGCTACAACGACGACGACGACGACGACGGCAGCGGGTACCCTTAGGGGTACCTATGGACAGGACTATGCAACTTCAGTTAGAATGCAGGCGAGACGAGAGCTTGCGCGGATGAGGAAAGTGCGGATAACGCAAGCAACCAGAGAACGGTGTCTGCACGCGGCGTCGCTTCATGTTATCTACGGCGAGGCGATGATGCCCTCTATCCCACGCTCTGCTTTCACCACGGTGGCCTACGTTGTGCGTCATTCAAACATTTTGGGTTACTCGCTAAGCTCCTGTTACTATGCCAACGGGAGATAAACCATTTCTTTCTTGAAGTTGCATCATACCGCCAATAGGCAGCAGCTGCCACCACCGGACCGATGGGCGCGCGCCATTGCCACTGGTCGATCGCGCCTCCTAGCAAGCCGAGAAGTGTCCCCACCGAAAGAGTACTATCAAAGTTGGTTCTTTATTCTATGGTACTATGGTGCACCACGTGTACCGTAAGTATACAGTGGCTGCGAAGGGTACGCGACAGTGTATGATGACACATCCTGGACGCAACCTCATGGAAAGGTACCTGGCTTCCCAGGGGCCAAGGAAAAGATTCACGGTAGAGAAGCCCGGGAAGCCTTGCTCCAGAGCGAGGCCGAAGATGACCAGCGTCGAGCAATCCGCCTGGCCGTTGAGGCCGTGAGGACTCACAGTCCTCAACACGCCTTACCCTACTTGTGCGTAGGGTAAGAGGTGGGCACACCAGCTCGGTGGAATATAAAGTTTTCAATAAATCTGGATAGCGCAACAAAACAAGGACACAAGAAACGAAGACGAGCGCTAACTGTCAACAACGAAAATTTACTTCCGGGATTGGTCGTACTTATACACCCAAACAACCACATGCACAGCGATATCAACCATCAAGATACACTTGCATAACGGGATGAAAACAATCTAAAACTGGTACATCTGGTAAACACAACAAAACCTAAATAACATATTACAAACACGGTCAGCTTTCATGCCATGCGCAAATAATTGAATACCTGTTCACACGTACTGCACCTCTGATTGCAATCAGGGCTGATCCGGATCGAGCTTTCATTGCAAAAAGTTTTGCAATGAAAAGCAAGAAAACGTCACCTGATGCACTCTGACACTTGTTTCAGTGCTTTCTTAAGTGCTCATTGATGCATCTTCCGGTTTGGCCTATGTAGCATTTACCACACGACAGCTGAATGCAACAGACTTGCGATTCTTATCACACAACAGCCTTTTCGTCCTCATTGAGTTAGTGGTTTTGCACAAGGTACTTAGCTTACTGGAGCTGAACAAACAACCCATACATTAGTGCAACTTCCCATCTTTTTCAGGCGATGCGAAACCTGGTGTATGTACGGAATCATGGCAGTTTTCACCAACTCACGGTCACTAGCTCTGGCATTCTCAAGGGGGCAATTTCTCAAACATTCCTGTTTTAGCAACTTTTCCGCCACCGGCACCAACACATGGTTAGGATAACCAGCCTCCTTAAGACATGCAGACTGCTGCTGGAGACTGGTTTTCATTAGTTGTGGGCATGATTTTTGATGACCCGTTTCTCATGAAAGGTACTGACGAAGTCCACGATTTTGTTAGGTGTCATGCCTGAAAAGGCTTCAAGGCCTTCTCTGCTGATGTTAAAGAACTATATTATTCTATTCCACACAATGACGTTCTTCAATGTGTTGAGGAGTGTATTGACAAATGGTTTTCACAGGAAGCAGGTTTTTCAGTAGAAGGGCTTTCATAATTTTAACGTTTTTACCTGTTGCCAACTTTTGTACAGCGGAACATTAGGTCGCATCTGCAGAAGGAAGGCATTTGTATAGGGTCATAACTAGCTCCCGTCCTTAGTAACCTCTACTTAACACATTTAGGCAGGCATGTGTACGTACGCCTCACCGGACTACCAGGTTTTCAGGGAGCTTTTAGGTTTGTCGACAATTTTTTAGTGTTTTTAGATTGCCCTAGTAAGTGTTTCCAAGAAAAATGTGCCAATGCCTTTACAATTTTCCGCGAGTGTTTGAGACCTCTTGACGCAAGTTTTGAAGTGCCTGTCGACAATAAGCTTCGGTTTCTTGACGTTCAGTTCATCTTTACTGATAGTAAAACCTGCTGGGCTTACAGCCAACGAGCTAACAAACCTCTTCTCCAATTTCATTCAGCCCATTCAAAGTTAGTGAAGAGAGGGCATAACTAACATGTTTCAAAAACGCCATCAAAAAATCATGTCCACATGTGATTAAAACCAGTCTCCAGCAGCAGTCTGAGCATTTTAAGGGGGCTGGTTATCCTAACCTTACTCTCCAAGAATGGGAACATAAAGCATCATAATCATGTCCAAAAACTCCCAAAAGAGGAAGACCAAAAATATAGAAAGGCAACAAAATGCTCACATAAACTACAGACCTATCTCAGGTTTACCGATTCTCTCGAAGGGCTTAGAAAAAAATAATCTTTTGCAGGATTTATCATTTCCTTGAGAAACCAAATCTGATAACTGAACACCAGTATGCCTTTAGAAAGAACATGTTCTCTCAGCTTGCTGTTCTCAAACAAAAAATTCATTCTAAATAATTTTGAATACCGCTTAATAAATCTTGCCATTTTTGTCGATTTGTCCGAGGCCTTTGACGCTATCAACCATGAACTCTTGCTTCATAAGATGGCTTATTACGACATTCACGGTGTGACGCTTTACCTTATCAGATTGTATTTGGAAAATAGAATGCAGTTTATGCAGGTGAACGAAATTTTACATGAAGTTGTTCCTGCGTGTTTACGTGTTCCTCAGAAGAGTGTCTTACGTACCCTTCTATTTAACATTTTCGTCAGTGATCTTGTAAACATCAAGCAGGATACTATACAGACATTATGTATGCTGATGACTCCAAGTTACTATTTTAATCTACGTGAGCAGAAACTCTAACCTAAATTGTGAATTCTCGGCGGGCAAAGTTACATAGATGATGTGCTGATGTTGAGCTAGTTATTAACTCCAAAAGAAGACTAAAGCCCTTTTATTTTATCCCCAAAACATGTTAATTTTCAACGAGCTATTTCATTGAATCCTACAGAAATTGAAGTTGTCCGATCAATTAAGTGTTTATTCATGCACTTCAATTACAATATGACTTGGAATAGTCATTAATTTTATTGGAGGAAAATTTTCAAAGCTTTTGGATATAGTGTTTTTTTTTTAAATACCTGCCTCGTTCAGTGAAGCCTTTAATGAGCAATTCTCTCTATCTTGGCAGTATAAATTACTGTTGCCTTGTTTTGCTACGACTTCCACAACTAACATTAAAGGGATCCTGAAACACTTTCTGAACGTAGTAAAAAAACATTGCCAATTTGTAGAAGAGGCTCCTGCGAACATGTGAGCCAAATATTCCACTGCATGCCGCAGGGAACTTACAATCTCGTGTCAAAAACGGTGAAGACGCTTGCTTTCACCTTCGCATTGTCGTCATTGCAAGCGGCGAAGCTCACCAACAGCTATTGGCTGGTTTCAATATCGCAAAAATGTTCTCTAGTATTACTATCATTGCTAATTTTGAGCTGAATAAATGAAAATATATATGTCCGCAATCTTAAAAATACAGAAATAGAAATAGCATTTTATTGAAACATGGCAGTTGCACATGGCTGCATGGCCTGTAAGAGCAGGAGCGTACTGTGTAGAGTAGATGCCATGGCCACCACAGAGTGCTGCAACAAGCCCTCTGTGGGTCCTGTGAGATGCTCAACTTTTGGGCACAGCCTTGCCCCTTTGGTTAGTTGCAGCGGAGCAGCATCGAGGTGGTGCCAAGGTGTGGGACAGCTACAAAGGTCAGAAGTACCAGTCCTGGGCACAATGGAGCACAGCTCTGATGACTGTTTTCCACCCACTCATGTATGCCTGCAACTAGCCCGACCAGCACTGCTCAGCGACCAGAGCTCGTGAAGTGCACCACAGGCAAGTGGCAGTCGCGCGCAGCAACACCTCGATAGAGAGGCCCACAGGCTGCCCCGCTGCAGGTGTCGGCTCACCTGGTGTCGTCAGCTCCACCCGAGACGGTGAGAAGCGCACGGCGACTACTGCGCCCACTTCGTGCCACCACCGGGCCGCGCATCACAATTCAGCAACATAGGCTCCACCACAACCCCTAAACACGCAGCAGAGTACCAGTGCTGCTTTAACGTGGCAGTCTATGCCAGGCAAGCTGCTGCAGCAGCAACCCAGTGAAGCTCAGGAGTGGCACCATCTAACCGCTGCAGCTGCACCCGGCAAAGTTATGGTAGATGGGCTCACAGCCTGCTCTATGATAGACCATGGACGCGAGCCATTTTCTTCCACCACAAGTCTCGGACTCTGTGTCGGCGTCAAACAGCACACCAACACTTTTACAGACCGTGACCACATTCCACCCACAGTCGGTAAAATGCCTCCCAAATTCGTCAATGCCATGGCACATGGAGGTACCGGCTCCTTTAGCACTAGAGGCACTAGCACGCCAGGAACCCGATATGTCCAAAGATCACAGTAGACAGATGCGCCCTGACTAGTCAGATGCTAGGATTTCAATGCAGTCATTGGCCGAATGCATGGCTGTTCACCTCGTGCTGAGTGAAGCTTCACTGAAGGAAATGAAGGCGAGTAACATGGGTGAAGTCATCATCATCGAAGACACAAAAGTCATGCAACAGGCTTCAAGATGCTCAAAAGACCATCGCACGATACCATAGCAAGACTGCAAAACATGCGCAATAAAACAGATGCGTGAGCAACCATCGCTTTCAATGGGGACAACCCCTGTTCCACCTTCGGACAACAACGAATCAGCAGCAGTTGGTATTTCGCCGAGCTCAGCGTATTCGAACACATTGGCAAGACTTGATCAGTCAGCGGCAACATTGAAAAGACGCACATGACAGCTGAGCAGAGCAGCTGTTCATTGTACAGCATCTACGACAGGAGCCCAACTGCAATGGGATAATTTTCGGCGAGACCTGCGACCACTACGCGACAGTCAGTGCCGTTTGCCAGAGAAACTGATCGCAATGGACAGCTCACCAATGATGACCACACTCCCTGGACAGGTTGCATGGTTCCAAGCACGCCGGAAACTTGCAGCGTGGCCGAGTCACACTCGGCCACACTAGAGTTGCACTTGCTGTGTCGTCCCTTCTTATGTCCGTGTCGTTTTTTGTTGCGCAATATCATTTGAGTAATGGATTACCAACTTGCCCGGAATGCTGCTCTCGTGAAGACAAAGTGAACTTGGCATCAGGCGCTTGCAAGACGGTTGCTGGAAGGGAAGACAACGAGGCAGAGAATAGAACAGCCAGCCCAATGAATGGGTGTTGTCTCTGTTCTGTCCTTTACAATATACAGTAGAACCTCGTTCATACGTTCCTCGTTACGTACGTTTTCCCGGCGCCAACGTTCGCAATCAAGAACACAAAAAATGAGCCTGTAGAGTTACGCTCATATTTACTATTTCATAGGTTCCCAGAAAATAAGATTTTTCAGCACCAACGTTCAGTACGTTGCCAACCTGTGATTGTATGATATGTTTTCCGTCCGCTAGATCTCACGTAAACAAGAATATCCACGAGGCGCGCAATCGAGAGGAGTATATAGCTGCCCGCCACAGCAGCTTCGTTGCAATAATCGCCCGGCCGTCTCATGTGAAAACGCCCGCGTGCACTCGGTTTGATTTCAGTACCAGCAAATCTTCTCCGGGGTTGTCGCAAGCGACATTCACACTTATCACCGCCAATCCTATTGTGATGAGCATTTTCGCCTATTTGTTTCACAGTGCATAGCGCCGTCAGAAGCGTAGCGCATGCTTTTAATAGGCAATGACCGAAACGTGTCACTGTTTCCTGCTGCAGACTGCGATCACATACGTTTTCTGGCTGCTAGATCCCATGTGAACAAGGCGTGAGGCGCGCACGATCGAGAACAGTATATAGCTGGCGCGCAGTTTCTTATTCCGGTACCAGCAAATCTTCACCCGGGTCGTTGTATGCTCCATTCACAGCTATTGCTGCCAAACCTATTGTGACAAGCATCTTCTCCTATCTGTTTTACAGCGCATGGTGCGTAGTGCCATTGGTAGCATACTGCACACTTTTAGCAGGCAAAAACCCAAACACAGTATCTTGTTAGTAAGCACTTACAAACAAATTGCAATAAGGTCGGGCCATAATAGCACAGTATAGAGCGCCAGCATGTGCAGTACAGATTACGCCAAGAGCAATGCATCGACATGGCTCATGGTGTCTGAGATTTGCGTGTGTTGTGTCGTGCGGCACCAGAAACCTTGAACACCATAACTGACCATGCTTAGTGCCTGCAGCCAGCACCCACAAATTAAAAACAGTTGTAAAAAGGTACAAATAATTCGTCCTGTGCAAAAAAAAAAAAAAAGTAATGCCACAGTTTTGCAGAAAGGCCATGCATTGTCGGTGATAGCAAAAAGACAACTACACAAAGTAAAGTTCGTAGTTTTATCAGTGTGAGGTGCGCTCAGGAAAATATTAACAGATATCATTTGATGACCACAAACTTGCAGTCACAAAGCAAGCAAGCACTTTGCACTCTGTCCCTGAAACTTGAGATTACGCGACTACCAACACTAGATGCACAGGAACAACAAAAAGAAAAGTCGCAGTTTTTCTGGAAAGGCGAGGCATCGATTGCGATAGCAAATTCGTTGACAGCGATACGAAGTAAGGATAGTTGTTTTATTGGCTGTATAAACTTGCTAACATTCGCTTACTAACTAAATTAACAAGCATGGTGTCGCATGCACACAAGCAAACATGAACACATCTCACTCGATGACCGCACTTACTTTGTCAAAATGCTGGAGTGAGGAAGCACGGCAGTAGCAGCAAGTGAATTTACCTTCGTGCTGCCTTTCGTCACAATGCTAAATAAGTGGCGAGAATACAGTGCACACAAAGTTATAGCAGATTGTTTTCAAGATAGGGCCTGCACGGTGAAGTAGAACCCCTCCATACCCCCCATAGGGCCCGCGCGGCGGAGTAGAACCTCTGCCGACCCCACCCTTCTTCCTTGCCCTCCCCAGTGTCTTGTGTGCAGAGCGCCACAGACAGAGTGCCACATCCCCGCTTTTCCTCCCTTGCACATGCGAGATTTAGCCATTATTATCAGCTTAACCCCACACGCTTTCACTCGCACATATAGCATATGGCACACGACGACAATGTTATCACACTTGAACTTTATATAGAACATTATGGTTACGCTGACGCCGGAAATGTGCCTGGTGTGTCCATATAATTGCAATAAAATGTGCATGAAGGCACGAACCATTTCGGCTTGTGCTTTGCACTTTCCACGAAGACATCACCTCCAAAATATGGTGCGTCACTAGCGAGGCGGATGCATGCGAGGAGGAGATGCGCATGCTAGGAGGAGGAGGCGAGAGGCACATGTTCCTTATGACAACACAATCAGGAACATCCACCAATTAGCCTCATTCATTGCTTTACAACATTGTTGGTCCCAAAGCATGTCTCATGTGCTTATCGGTCAAGAAACCAAAAACAATTGGCCCGAGGCAAACACCGAGGAGGTTGGCAAGAAAAGTTTTGCTTTAATAACCTAAACAACATGTTTCCGGCTCTAGTGAAGCTTGATTACATATGAAAGGGGAGAGGCTGCTTTTCTGGTTGTGCTCTTTCATAGACAGCGTCAGATTCTCCAGCCCGTCACCCATGGAGGAAACAAAGCTGTCA
Organism: Dermacentor albipictus; assembly: GCF_038994185.2. Taxonomy (NCBI): domain Eukaryota; kingdom Metazoa; phylum Arthropoda; class Arachnida; order Ixodida; family Ixodidae; genus Dermacentor; species Dermacentor albipictus. The sequence goes on from NC_091823.1 coordinate 16,830,421, forward strand.
CTTCCAACTTCACCATCATAGTTCACTGTCTTGTGAAATCCAAAGCCTTCTCCATAACAAATGAAAGCCCTAGCGTATGAGTGCTGTTGAGCCCTAAATATGCTATGTCTAGCCCATGGCACTCCTGGCCCTACAAAGCCCTGAAGAGAGAGGATAAAAGTTTGCCTCTGTGACCTGAGCTTTTGCATGGTGTGGATGAAACAGGCTAGATGCTAGATACTACATGTGGTCCGAGTCCAATTAGGGCTTTAAATGGTGAGTCTAGCCACTCTCTAAACTGATTAAAGCTTATCACTATTGAAAACATGGTACTCTTAGTGTTTGAGCACTGTTTTTCAGTGAATGAAACTTCTAATAAGCAGAAGAAGCACTTCTGGTCCTTTTAGGTTCTGTTTAAAAAATTTCACAGTGTGTCAGTGGAAATTCTCCTTTTCATGGTAAATGCTGACCAGAATAATGCCCTTAATCTAATGCCCCAACAAAGCCTCATTTGTTACCAACTATAAAGAGGTGTTCTGTTTATTGATGATGGTGCAATGGAAATATAAAATACAATGACAAAAGGGAGGGACCTGTGATGGTGCCCACAAAAATGAAAGTGTTTCCTGTAAGCCATACTCATAGTGTAATGGTGTATTCATACTTTCATCAGTCACCTGCTAGCACATGAAGGAAAAGCTGCCAATTTTTGCATGTGTATTCGCACTCATCCATACCATAAAAGTTAAGGCAACAACTTACGTCAATACTTCTGCTTCTGCATTACATATGGTGAGATGTCTCACTGTAGCTAACAGCATTTGCCAACATCAGAAAGTTTCGTCTTTCCATCTTTTAAATGTGCTTGGCAATGGTACAATTTAAATAAAAAAATGAAGGTAATGAACTAACTGAGAATGTGGCTCAGCTACAACATTTTTTCATAACATCCACTTCTCCTGGTCTAGCCAGTAAATGCACTCAAGAAGCAACTTATTCTGAAAAGTGATCAGCTGAGAACTTGGCCCCCCGAGTGTGCTCAGTCAAGAAGCAATGCACAAGTAGGCCGGCAATGCATAACCTTGCATATTATTTTCATATATAATACATGACCAGAAAAAAAAGGAACAAAGCCTCAATGAGATAAGTGTTCCTTAGATCACATGTTTCCTAGAAAGTGTGTGTATTTCGACACACTCCACATCCCAGGGCAAATTCTTCACCCGTAGGCGGGTGCTTGATGTGAAGAGGGCACTCTTCTCCTTCGAGTTGCTTGGCCTTGGGTCCTGCACAGAGTCCATCAAATTTCCGTCAAGTGCCTAGTCGTGCAAAAAGAAACTTTTAAGAACTATCAATCAGGCATGTCGAACATTTAGCCTGCAGAGTGTTTAGCAGCATAGGTTCCAAAAACGTTAGGCTTTGCCGATGTGTGCAGTAGCACTACTTGTACTATATTAATCATACATTAGGAAGGCTAATGAAACACAGGTAGACCTGTGTGTAGGAATACACAAAACAATAATTCATGCAACAGACTACTGTAGCACACAGACCAAAATAATGGACACTACAAAAAGAACTCGCGACTACACATGGCAGCCATTTATTGTCGTACCTTTTTCTTCTGCCCTGTCTGTAATCGTAGGTTGTGTGGTACAGTAATGATGTACCAATTAGCTCAGAGGAAACCATTTTCATAGTAATAGGTAGCTTTGCATTTTAAGGAATGGAACTAGAGAAAGATCAATATGCAAAGCCCAAATGCAATTTCCTGAACCCAATAATACTGTATTTATTCAATTATAAGGCGGACACAATTATAAGACAAGGGTACAGTCGGATTACGTACGTACACTAGTATCAGGCAATATATAGAGTAGCCGACGGATTATTCAGACTCGGCAGGGATTGCCCAAAATACTGAATAATCAGAAGCCACAGGAATAATTACAATAATCAGTGCTGGTTATATACGAATTTTGCCCTGAAGTCAAGCCTCAAAACAAAATTCGCATATAACCCGCATGTTGCCTTTACTGTTAAATTTGTTTGAATTCTTGATGTAGGTTACATGCGAGGTGAGTGGGAGGGAATTACTTTGAGACTAAGGATCCTAGTAAAAGAACCTTGCCTTAATTAGAACAAACACGGTACATTATGGTACATGGCACACTTTCTCAGGTATCCCAGGTGTATCACATAGCTTGAACCAAGCGTCAAGAAAAGTACATTTTGGGCAATCGAGGTCATGGCGTATTGTTCATAGCTGTCCTTAGTTACCCAGAGTATTTTTTGAAGTTCAATTAGTTAGGCCAAGTTCAATTATGGCAATTTTTTAAATAGAAATTTTATGGCATATGTTTGATGGAAAATTTGTAAAGCATGGTCAAAAACATCTAACAAAATTGTTTTCATGATGCTATCCTTTGCATGAGTCTTCTTTTTGGGTTCTGAAGAAAGCTGACGAAATATGGGAAAAAATGACATTGCTGTGCACCTGGTTTGCAGTGCTCTCAATCATGTTTCCAAAGAACGAAGGCTGCAAGTCCAATTGTAAATAGAAGCGATTGGCCTTAGCAACTAAACAATCACGTAAGTACCACAGTTGCAAAGATGAAAATCTGCCATGGTCCAACATAGCCAGTACTGACAGTGGATCGAAACACACTTGTTAGCTTCCTTTATGACGGGCATGCAAGTTTATTTCTTTGGAAATAAGGCTCAGAGCACTGCAAAAGAGATGCAAAATTGTACAGTGACACCTTTCTTTATTTATTCATATTTTGTGGCCCTTCTTCACAGCCCAGAAGAAACCACCACGTAAAACATAATGTCATCAACACATCTTCATCAGGTGTTTCTGAGCCCACTCAACAACTTCCTTGACCAAACATATGCCCTGAAGTGACTATATAAAAATTTGCACAAGTGCTTTTTCTAATTAGTTAACTAATCAAACTCCAAAAAATACCCTGAATAACCAAGGACGACTGTGAAGAACAATATGTTGCTGGTCTCAATCACCTATGATGATTCACTTTTTTTATTTAGAAAGCTTGGTTAATCTACATAAAACACCCAGTTTTGAGGCTCCAGTCAGTTCAACTTTGTGTGATTGTGCTATTCAATAACATAAATTTCATCCATTAGAAGCGATAGGCATTTTGAGAAATTGGTGCTATGAAAGAAGATTCAAACATTATTGAGTATGGGATAATTTGAGCCAAGGGTGTGTGCTTAAGTGAAGTAAAGGAACAATGAGTCACTCTTGTACAGAGAGTGCTGCAGGCAGCACATGACGCTCACCAAAATACAATATGGTCAGAAGTTCGAGTTCTTGATGGCACAGTTAACACACACATCCATGCTGCATTAACACTAGAATACAAATGACCACAGGCTTTCCTGCCAGTGCATCACAATAATAGGAGTGAGCTGTGGCAGCAGGTGCCATAGAAGGAAGGCCTTGCTCAATTCTCTTCCTGCAAAAGAATCGTTGTTTGTTAGCAGCAGTATATCTTGTAGCTTGCAGGACAGGATCTTCACCTATCAAGTCACTGCAACTTACTACCCTCTCCTTGACTGTTCCACAGCACTGTTTCAATCAATTTGACAAGGTATTTTTTACTTTTCCACTACTATATTCTCTCTACTAATGTCCACGGATAAGTTGCTACTAAAAATGAAACCCAAAAGTGCATGAGATGTAGCATAGTATGTGCATTTTTTAGAATACTACATTCGTATTGTTGCTACAAAACACTTAGCATAACCTCTTTCCGTGCCATTTCCTCCCCAGTGCAGGGCACCAAACAGAGCATGTCCAGCTGACCACCTCATCCCTCGTCCATGACATGGTCACAATCCTTACTGCACTGTGTTAATTGTATCACGATGAATAACCAACAAGCCCAAACCTATTCCCTTTTGACCACCTTGCCTTTTCTTCTGTGTTCCTCAGTCTCTCTCTATGGTAATCCAAACAATCTTATGTTAAGAAATTAGAAACACTCCTTCACAATGTCATTTAACCATTTGTCCAATAGGTACATCTTTGATAACTAGTAGGTATGACATTGAGTAGGGTGGTTTTCTGGGCCATTTGGTGCATGATGACAGTATGATGGTTCCAGCAGGTAGAGATGTGAGCACTTAAAAGAAATGCACAGGACAATGCTGGAATTACAACTGAAGTTTAACGCGAACAAATTCTGTAGATCGCTGCCACGCATGCATAAAAGAGGAAGCAAAACAACATAGATAACACCTCCCCCAGGCCCTCAACACATGCTTAGCATGGTACCTTTAGAGTTAGATTTATAAATTCATGTTCCTTATTGGTCAGATGGACCGTAGGTTCACCCACACATAATTGTATGCCCAACATGCTGATTTAGAAAGCACAATAGACTGGAAAGAGAGATATGCAAAGCTTACTACATAAGAAAGTTGGGTGCACAATTACATGTGAGTGATCGTCATTGGCTGGAATTCTGTAGGCAGAAGGAGATTCTTGATGATGGGAAGGAAATTCTGAAGGTGAAATGTTTGTGTGCTGTGATAGGGGTGGGTGAATAGTGATCTTCGAGACCGAATCGAATATTGAATACTTTTCAAATAATTAATAGCCATGATCACTATTATTATAAAACAATATTCATATCCCAGTATTCTTAAAATTGGCGATGTCCTGTCATTACGTAGTATGTTATGAAGCACTGCTTATTAAAAGCACAAATGAAGCATTAGGAGCAAACAAGTAGTCTCTTCGCATGTGCAGGACTCTTCAGACAGCGCAAATGATAGCTGTACAGCCTATAAAGTATGGCTACCTAAGTGACGTAGCCTGCTCCACTACACAAGTTTTCATGTTTTATGTCTATACTATGCCTGCGGTGGAGAAATTTACCGTATTATTGCTCAAATTTTATGTTTATTTGGGTGCAGTTGTAACTTCAGTTGTAAGTCCAGCATTGTCCTGTGCATTTCTTTTTATGAAGTGCTCGTGTCTCTGCTTGCTGAAACCATGACACTGTTAGTATGACATTATTTGATATCACAGCGCACAAGCATTTCATCTATAGAATTCTAACCAAAGCGTACCGGTATCCAACCTTGTCTAACAAAAAATTATGACAAACACATCAGGTTAAGGTAGGAGGCCACATTCAAAAGTAAATTTTTTTTCACAAGATTTATTTTCGATTTTTTTACATCTTATGCATGCCCAAACATTAAAAAACATGCTGCAAAATAAGTTATCTTCTTATTGTGGTTAGTTCGACAGTTACAGCAAATTTCCCAACCGATACCCTCATATTGTAAAACTTAAACCATGTTGCATTAATTCCGAAAATCAGTATTGTTTCTTTTATATATTCAAAACACTTTTTTCATTTTATGTTTTCTGTAACATTAATGGGTATTTTTGTATTTAGTTGTGCATTTGTTGTTCTTTTAAAAACTCTAAAAGTGGCTACAAAGCCCTATGTGCTGTTTTTGACATGTTTATTATTGTTTAAAACATTTGCTTACATTTTTTTTTTCAGAACAAGATTTTGCTACATCTGGTGTTACATAAATATTGATAACTTATTTCTGAATTCATATTTTAAAATGAAATTTTGTACATTCATTCCTCACATAGAGATGTGTGCAACGAACTAGGACAAAATAAATTGATAAAGGATTTTTAAATGTACTACTCATTTTGCAAATAAATGTGGTCTAAATTGAAATTTTTTTCTCTTTGCTTAGTTTTTCAAACATTACTTCCTAAATATTTATCACATTACATTTGTCCTAGTTCATTGCATAGATCCCACACTAGCTACTCAATTCAGCAATTTATTAGTTACTTATCATTGCTGGTGCAACTAGCCCTTCTGACACATTTTATGATAAAAATTACCTGCCAAAAGATTAAATAGACCAGCTTTGCACTTTAAATAGTTGGCTAAGGTAAAGCATGCTTATTCAGAAAGAAAATTCTGATCTTCAAAAAATTTTGTGCGTGTGTGGCCTCACACATTAAAAGTGTGACATATGTGCACTATGCAATAGGAATGAGGGGATCTGAGGGGGTTTAATATTTTGTTAGTTTTACCCACATGAAGGAGACCAACAATGAAACAAGAGAAAGCACAGAGGAAATTAATTAAGTTTCGATGAAATGAAGCAATAATAAGGAAGAGAGATATGAAAGCAGACGAAAAACACCTAGCTGCCGGTAGGAGCTGAACCTACTTTTCACTCATTGCATAGCAAGGTCCTCAAGTTTGGTAATGTTGATGCCATGAGGTAATGTACGAAGGTTTATTGGCCAGTCGCCTGCTCCTAAGCTCACATATACTATGTGAAGCATGTGATTAAAAGGATGTTCCACATCCACTACCAAGGCCGTGAGCTGCGCTGGCTAGGACAACCACTGCCACCCTTGTGCACATACACAAATACTGAAGAAAAGGGATGGGAGGATTGCCACTACGGTAGCTTAATTTGTAAAGCACAGAAGGGGCAATCCAGAAGGTGCGAATTCTGCTCCCAGCTGCAGCAAGTTGTCTTTTTGTCCAGTTTCGTTTCCATTTTCCTTAGTATTTCTACATTTCTATGCGGCATAACAAGTGATTTCCCCTATGCTTTCTCTGGCTTCATTGTTTGTTTTCTTCATATAGTTGTAACTTGCAATAAACATGACAATGATAAAACAAGTATGGATTGCTGCTTGTGAACTTAACCAGCATGAGGAACTGCAGATGTAAGAAAATAATAGTGGACAAGACAGTATGAAAGAAGGAAGAGAAAGGTCAGACCATGGTGTTAATTTTCGTGAAATTGGTTAGTGGCATTCTGCCATGAACAGTTAAACCTCGATCTAACGAAACCATGATCTGATTATGAGGCACGCTGTAGTGGGGGACTTCAGAAATTTCGACAACCTGGGGTTCTTCAATGTGCACCTAAATCTAAGTACACGCGTGTTTTTGCATTTCGCCTTCAGAGAAATGTGGTCGTTGATGCCGGGATTTTATCCCGCGACCTTGTGCTTAGCAGCCCAACACCATAGCCACTAAGCAACCACGGCGGGTGATTTAACGAAGTAGAAAAAATTGGCAATTTGCTTCATTATATACAAAGCTCATTATATGGAAATCCAAAACTCTTATGCAATTAAGTACAGTCGCCAATGAATTTTGCTTATATGGAAAAGGTTGCAAAATCTTTTAATTATTGGGCAATCGGAAAAAGCAAATTTGGATGAGAAAAATATTTATCTTGTTACATTTGAGTCGGTGATGAAAGATGCAGTTTCATGCTGTGTTGACAACATTTCACATTAGGGGTATGAAGCGAAGCCAGCTAGACTTTTGAGCCAACTCCACCCTCGTGATGCACAGTGTCGACCACCGTGGGACAACCCTATCATGAAAAGTGCCGGCAGTGGGGAGCGAACATTTCATCTGCCTTTCGCTTCAACACGTCATCAACACTCAAGATTATGCAACCTCCAGATGTTAAGGTGCAGGAAGACATCACACATAACGCCACACCATCTAAGCATGCCCACTCTTCGCACACGCCAAGGATTACCTCTGAAACAGGGCGTGTGGGCTGCGTGCATGCTGACAGCGATTCACAGTCATGGTTTAGCTAGAAAAGGAGATAAAGGAAATGCAGGCCGACCAGCTTGCCGGCTCCTTCGCATGCGCTTGGATGTGTTACTGCAACCTCGCTCCCCTCCCTCTTTCCCCTTGCTCGCGTGGGAAGACGCAAAAAGACAGCACTCATGAAGCCAACATGCTACTTAGTGCACCCTTGCAAGCTTTCACTTGACCTAAAGCATACAGTGCGCGGGACCAGATTGGATCTTATTGCACTTAGACTTTATACATAACATGATGCTGTTCCACTTTGGCCGCTCTTGGTCATGGGGAATGCAAGTTCAGATGTGAATTCGCGAGCAGCAGCATATAATTCAACCATTTGACCATCTGCGTCCGCATGGAAGTTTCCATTTATTGCCTCAGTATTCCTTTATGGCGGCAGTGAAATTTCGTTATATTGAAATTGTGTAAAAATGCACTTTGTTATACTATTGAGGTTTAAAATACATAGTGTTCTATAGACAATAAGTTATAAAAGGTTAAACACTCATTTATATAGAGAATTTCGTTATATCAAGGTTATATCAGATATATGTGTACATTCCATCATTTCCTTTTTTACAACTGCAACTCATACTACCCCATCTACTCTACACCAAAGTTGCCTCTGCAATGATTCTGGAATAATTTTTCGCATTTTCAAACACCAAGAATGGAACAGGAAGGGTATAATGGCACCTGCCTGGCAGATAGAATGGAAATGAAATAGGGGCCCAAGATTCCTGAATTGAGTTAGAATGGAATAGACACACTAGTCCTAAAGTGCTAAATGTTGATTTTAAGCGAGACTACAAAACTGCCAAATTTGCAAATTAGGCTAAACTAGACCTACTAGGTCAATTTATTGCATTTCTCAATTATTACTCAAGTCTGCTCTTTCAGGACATACCTATATATGACTGACTCTGCCACAACAGTTATAACTAAACAATATGGTACACTAGACATTTTATCATTTTGATGACCTGGAAAATTTTTTTTTTTACACTGGTGAAGAGCAGTGAGTTAATGTCTTAGTTTTAATGAACTGAACATATAGTTAAGAAGTCATGTTGCCAAGAATTCGATTTAGCAAGAGCATGCCTTGGCCTATAGGATAAAGAGATGCAGGCCAAAAATGGCCACGTTGGAAAGGTTGCACCCTGCATGAATCTACGGAGATTCCGCAAGTGCGCCATGTTTTTTTCGCCCACTGTAGAGTACCCAGTAGGGGCCATAAAAGGCAGTCGGAGAGGTGTGCTGGAAAGTAGAGCCCGATAATATGCCAGTAAATGTGAAACAAGAAAAGACAGCATATTTCAGCAATTCCGTCGGCTCTGAACTCATTTACTGCGACAGCACCTTTCTCCTTGATGGCCACCATCTTGATTTTGCTTGCCTGCTCTTTCCTCAAGTATGTGAGCTCATCCACTATATGGGTAACATGGTGTAAGACTATTTTGTACTTTGCTTTATCGAACTATTAATAATTAGAGAGATTACAAGCAACAACGCCCTGAAGAGTTAAAAGGCCACAAAGTGTCTTTGTCGTTGTGTGAAAAAATTGTACACAATAGTATTTCTTACGTCGTCAAGACTCCAAAAATTTTTTGTGGCTAGGCACACAGGTGCAAGTAGTAAACAATTATAGATAAAGCGGTTCATTTATTAAAATTGGAGAAATGGAAAGAACAGGCTCAGTCACTCCAGAAGTGGGAATGGTCCAACTTTCACTATTCTGAGGAGTGAAAAGGAGTGCAATTACGGGGACCTCCAATTCTGAAATGGTGTGGAAATGGAATGAAGGCCTCCACTCCACAACTCTGCTCTACGCTAGACTGTGTTAGCATGGCAAGCCTGCGTGTGGTCGATGCACAGTTTATGAGTCCAACATTAGCAACTCTTGACAGCATTGCTAATGCTGCTAGACTGAGAGAGAGTTTTTAAATGAGAAATGAAAAGTGACATCTTTTGCACTCGGCTACCAACATGACGCATAGACAGGGCCCCTCTACCTGTCCCCTCACTATAGATACTGTATATGATCCCACAGGGAGAGGAGTTGCAGCTGTGTGGAGGCCTGCCATCTAGCGTGCAAGTTGAACTAAGGCGGTGAGGGAAAGCCACATGTCACTTTTTTAGGAACCAAGCTTGTTGTGACACCAATGATTGTGGTCAAGATGCATGGTTGACCCGTTTTATTTGTGACACGAATAGAAATATCCCATTTCATGTGCCAATACATCAACTAATACAAGATCCTTTGCTGCGCACAGCATGGTGACACCATCTGCCGAAACATATTCTAATCGGCAATCTTGAATGAGTACAAAATACATACACACACAAATTTTTTTTTACCATTGAATCTTTGCACTGAAAGAACAAAACAAGACAATTAACGGTTAAATTGCAGATGCAGTTGCCTGGGCATTGGTCTAAATGTAGGCACCAAACTGCAATGACACGGTGGGGCTGCCATTGCTAACTTTGTTAACCATGTCCTAGTGCAGCTTCTCGCCGCCACATGGTTTCTGCTTGAACCCCATTACCGCAAATGGTGAATAGAATGCAAATGCCTAACTCTGCTTCCCATGGCAACATATACATTACGTAACTCTACCTCCATCCTCGCAGCTCCCTCCCTCTTCAAATAGGAAAAAAGTGGTGCATTACCAGCAGGGCAGCGTGGCAGCTCCTGCTTGGGCAGGTTGGCCACCCGCTGAAAGTCGTCGTGGCAGGCGTTGCAAAAGTGGGTGGTGCCAAAGCAGAAGAACACTGCCACTGAGCAGCAGTAACGACATTTGTATTCCAGGAAGTCTGTCCCGTGCTTGGGGCACATCTGCAGGCACCAAATGGCGACACCGGTGCTATTACTGTTAGCAGGTGTATCTTCAAAGACCCTGACCATCAATATTCAGCACCACTGTGTAAGCAAGCAGCAAACGTGCAGTATACTGGCCAACTACATCAAAGAATAGGCATGCATATTCCAGGTGATGTTGACACCACCTGATCACCACGACACCATTGAAAAAAATAAAGCTAAAAACTTCGGCCAACTGACTGACACCCGAAAAACTAGAAAAAGTGGACTAATGCGTGATATGAAAGAAATAAACCAGAACAAGATGTACAGTCATTTTTCTCTTAAATATTGTTACAAGATGGTAGGAAGAGAAAACGGCCTTCATGACTCTAGATGGACTGAGTTCAATGTCATGCCGTTAGGGCTGTGCAATGCCCCCGCAAGCTTTGAGCGCTTTAAGGATATAATTTCGTGTAGCCTAAAGTGAGAGATTTGCATGTGCTACTTTGATGACGTTGCGATTTTCAGTTGCACACTTAGTGAACACAGTCAGCACTTCGATGTTGTCCTCACCTGCATCAAGAACGCTGGACAAATTCCTAACTGAAAGAAGTGTAATTTCGATGAGCGGCAAGCATCAGTATTAGGTCATCTTGTGGATAAAGATGGCCTCCGACCTGATTCACAGAATACTGAAGTCGGCAAAGCCTTTCAAGTACCATGGTCTGTGAAGGAGCTGTGCGCTTTCTTGGGACTGTGTTCTTACTTTAACCACATTCATCATTGGTTTACTGCCATTGCTTACCCATTGACACGTCTTCTAGAAACGAGGTACTCCTTTATTGTACTGCCAGGTGCAATGCCTCTTTTCGCTAGTTTAAGTTTCTTTTGATGTCACAACCTACTCTCTGACACTTTGACCATTCTGCACCAACAGAAATTCATACAGATGCTAGTGGTGTGGGCATTGGAGTTGTACTGGCCGAACGCTGTGGTGGCAGAGAACATGTTATTTCTTACACCAGCCGCTCACTCAGCAAGCCAGCAAGTAATTACACTATGACCGAACAGGAATGTCTTGTCGTAACCTTTGCAGTTCAGAGGTTTCATTCATACTTGTACGGCCAACACTTCACAGTTGTCATGGACCACCACTCACTCTGTGTCATAAACCACCACTCACGCTGTTGGCTTGTGAACTTGCGTGATCCATCTGGTCGATTTGTGTGCCAGGCCCTTATACTTTAGGAGTATGGATCCACTGTATCCTACAAGACCGGGCAGCACCATGCTGACGTTTACTGCCTTTCAAAGATGCCACTTGGTTCCAGAGACTGTGACATTGACAACTTAAACCACTACCTCACTTCCCTGGCACCTGTTTTTCCCAACAATGATGCATTCAATGCCGAGTAGCTGAAGGACCCGAGTTTACAGCCGTGCTTTACCACAATCTGAAATTCTACACTAGCACGCCATTTTTGTATTCGCGATGGCTTACTATATAAAGAGAACTACACTACAATTGGTGCACCCCTACTATTGGTGGTCCCGGAAAGCCCATGCTCTTCAGTTCTATGTGTCATGTACGATGACTCCACCTCAGGCAACTTAGGATCAGTGCAGATTTTGTACTGGGCTAAAGAATGCTTTTATTGGCTGAAAATGCATCAGGCTACCAAACAGTATGTTGCCAGCTGCACAACGTGTCAGCATCATAAACATCCGAACAAAGCTCCCGCCGGTCAACTTCAGCCTGTGCTGCCTCCAAGCTCCCCGTTGAGCAACATGGTGTTAAGTTTTTGGCCCATTCCTGCAGTCCTCCGCAGATAACCACTACATAGTAGCCCTGTGTGTTGACTACCATAGCCATTACTGTGAGACAACAGCCATCCCTACTGCCACTGCTGCTGCAGTCTCTTTTTTTCTTGCTTCTCTCCATCATCCTTCGGCATGGTCCACCTCAAGTGATAATCAGTGATCGTGGGCGCCAGTTCACCGCAGATGTTGTGGAAGAGCTGCTATGCTTGTGCGCTTCTACCTTCCAACATTCGACACCATACCATCCCCAAACAAATGGATTTGCAGAGCTTGACAACCGAATGCTTACCAACATGCTTGCAATGTATGTCACATCAGATTATAGGAATTGGGATGAGATTCTCCCATTTATGACATACTCTTTCAACACTGTGAGGCATGAGACGACTTGCTGCAGCCCATTCTTTCTTCTGTATGCGCACCCGCTTCATTGTACTGGACACACCATCCTTCCTTCGTCGACTACTGACGATCATTCCATTTCCGAGACACTCTGTCATGCCAAATTGGGCTCATAGGCTTGCTCGTCTACGCGTGATAGCTTTGCAGGGGTCACCAAAGGCAAGACAGACAGCCGCTACCTGTCGACACCAGTTACCAGTTACCAGCGACAATCACCTGTTGCTGGTAACTTGGTCTGGTTGAGGACCCCAGTACAGAAGCATGGTCTGTACACAAAGCTTTTGGCACATTATGGTGACCCTTTTGCGATACTGGACTGCCTCAGCGAGGTGAACTATACCATAGCATGCCTCACCACCAATGTTCTGCCTGACCTCAAGTAATGTATGTCTCCAGGCTCAAACCATACATTCAGCATGAGGCCACCTGACTTGCCCAGCAGGCTTCATCGGTGTGAAGAGCAATGTAATGGCACATCTGTACACACAAATAAAAGGCAAAGGATTGGTGGAAGAGAAGGAAGACAAAGACTGTGCCATTGTCTGGTGGCCTCACTTCACCCAGTGATTTAGTGCCGAACCTTCTAAATAAAACACCTCTCACCTTGTGACAATATGTCAGAATGAAATGTGAACGAAGTGTGCCTTTTAGTATTTGTACTCAGCTATCAAGTTATGTTTTTTCCATATGCATCCTTGCTGCTACAATACCAAAACAATGAGACAGAAACAAATTTTTTCTCGACGTGTAAATTGCCACAAAATCTAGCAAAGGTGGCAATTGCTGAATTGGCTGTACCTGTGCCCTTGAGATGTCAGAACAGCCGCCGCAGACAAGTTCAGCTGGGTTGTATTCATCCACTGGGCCTGCCTCGATGTCACACCGTACTTCACCACCATAATAAGCCTGAAAAAGCAATGCATCCCAACATTTTGTGCATTTCATCACTAAAGGTGCTGACATATGCCTGTGCATGCACAAACACAAGCAAGCCCGCAGGCAAGCACGAATGCCTTGGACCCTGTCCGTGTCCGGGGGTGCAAAAATTCAGTAAAGTTACCGTGGCTGCACAAGTACAGCTAAACTTTGATATAACGATGTTGATAAAATTGGCAATTTGCTTTGTAATGTTGAAATTATGCTATACTAAAATGCGACATTTTATGCAACTAAAGTATAGTTGCTGATTGATTTTTCTTACATGGAATGAGCCGCAAGATTTTCTTAATTAGCGAGCGATCGAGAAAGAGCAAACTTGAATGAGAGAAATGAATTATGTTTAATTTAGGAGTCCAATGGGACCCTGATCATGAAAAGGAAATTTACAGAAGAATAAAAATGCGTTGGAGCGCATATGGCACACATTGCCAGATCCTGACTGAAAGTTGACCACTGTCATGGAAAAGAAAGAAAGAATCAATGCATTCTACCGGTGCTAACATATGGGGCAGAAACTTGGAGACTGACAAAGAAGCTCAAGAACAAGTTGAAGGGACACTAAAGGCAAATAATGAGTTGACGTGGACTGTTAAAATATCATTCCAGAAACCTCTCAACGCTTGTTTAGTGCCAAGAAAGGACTTAGTTTATGAGAGAATAGCATCTGAAAGGACCAAATACCTTTTTCGAAATTCAAATCTCCCGCTCCCCAACCGAGGGAGTGGTGACATTGCATGCATCATCACCGCCCTTTGAAGCCTTCGGTGAGTAAAACGGCGCCCGACAGACGGCGGCACCGAGCCAAGACAGAGCGGTGGATTCGCCGCTGCAGCTGCTTTTTCGTAAAGTGGCGTAGACCGTTCGGGCATTCCGCGACATAACCTGTAAGTTGAATTCTCTGCTACTTGCAGTTTCTGCGAGTTTGGTGAGCCAGCAAAACCAGCGCAGCAACATGCGATAATGAAACTACTGAAATGTGAAAGCGTGGGCGGCGCAGGGTCAAGCGAAAACGAAACCTTTCGTCCACCCGCATAGTTGTCAAGGGTAATTTCAATGAGTTCTCTTTTCTAAAAATGATATAGAACTGGATAAGTAGCACTTTATTTCGTCTCGTAATACACTACAACAACATTTTTTTGCAATGAGTGGTTGAGTGCTAGTGACAGAAGTTAACTGAGGAGTGCTTTTGTCATCGGGCAAGTGCCCCGGGGGGGAGCCTCTAATTATGTCCTGCATTTACCTCAGTTTTTTGGTTATAAAGGCCCTGTTCGAGATAATATTGACGCCTTAGAGATTCTCAAGCACTAATCTATCACTTTAGCTTGACTTAATATTCGCCTTTAGTGTCCCTTTAAGGACTGCGCAAAGAGCGATGGAACGAAGAATCTTAGGCGTAATGTTAACAGACAGGAAGAGAGCAGTGTGGATCAAAGAGCAAATGGAGATAGACGGTATTCTAATCGACAGTAAAAAAAAAAGCTGGAGCTGGGCAGGTAGTGTAATGCATAGGAGAGATAAATCGGTGGGCCATTAGAGTTACAGAATGGATACCAAGAGAAGGAAAGCGCAGTTGAGGATGGCAGAGAACTAGGTAGGGTGATAAAATGAGGAAATTCGTGCGTGGGTGCAAGTTGGAATTCGTTGGCACAGGATAGGGGTGATTGGAGATCGCAGGGAGAGGCCTTAATCCCGTAGTGGAGATAAAATATTATGATGATGATGATGATGATGATGAAAGACACGGTTTCACGTTGTGTTGACAATATCTTCAGATCAGTGGTTCGCCAACCACGCTTCTAGTTTCACTCCACGCCCGCAGCTGATAGTATGGCCTGCACAGGGACGCCGCTTTCATGAAAAGCACCAGCAGCGAGGAGTAAGTGCTTTGTCTGCCTCTTGCTTCAACATGTCTCTGAAACTCAAGATTGTGCAACCTCTAGCACTAGGTTGCATAATGGGAAGATAGCACACATGATGCCGAACCAAGTCGGCACACCCACTCTTCCGCATGTGACAGATAACCTCTAAAACAGGGTATGTAGGCTATGTATGCGCTCAGCTGCGCTGACAGCCATGAGCAGCCAGGCCATGCTAAAATAAGAAACGTGCACTAACATGCCCCACCTTTCCTTGCTCACGCAGGAAGACAGCACTCATCAAGCCATCATCCTTCTCGACTCACCTTCGCATGCTTTCACTTACATCCAAAGCATACAGCACGCAAGGCATGATAGGATTTTATCACGTTTGGACTTTATACGAAACATGATGCTGTTCTGCTTTGGCAGTCCCTTTTGGTCTGGCAGTGCCAGATTTGATTTGAGCTGCATTCATTTGCAAGCCATACCTTGTAATTAAATTATGTGACTATTTGCATCTGTGAAAGTTTCCCTTTATTGTCTCAGTATTCCTTCGAGGTGGCAGTGAAATTTCGTTATATTGAAATGATGTATAAGCACACTTTGTTATATTGAGGTTCTAAATACATGGTGTTCAATGTACGTACAAGAAATTATAAAAAGGTAAATACAGTCGAACCAGACTATATCGAATTCGTTTAGATCGAATTATCCTGTATATCGAACAATTTCTGAACGCGGTATATGTAGTTACAATGAGTATATATAGCAAAAATTATGTTTACATAGAACAAAAATAGCAGTGATTCCCAATATATTGAACATCAAGCAGTGCAAAAGTGTCCCCAGAAGTTGGCTTTCCCTCATGGCTGCGGGGAAATCCAGCGGCACAGCTCTATGCACCCGCTGTGCCTACTATTATGGCGTTGGGTTGTGCGAGCTGTCGACACCTTCCTGCAGAAAAGGATCCTGGCCTGCCCGCAGTGCTTGCTCAGACAACCAATCAGAGGCTCTTGTGCCCTCGTCGTGCAAGATGGTGGAAGTTCGAGTGGTCTCACTGCTTTTCTGGTTCACAGTGTTTGCACCTTGTGGGTCTTCTCCTGCAGTGCTGCCGTGATTGCACAGCAGGAAGCAACAATATTTGCCTTTGGCTGTGAAGCTTGAAATCGTGAATCAAGTTGAACGCGGTGAGAAGTCGGATATCGCTGCAGCGTGCAAGATTCCGAGAAGCACTCTCAGCAAGATCTTGAAGGAATAATAAGGGAAGATTAGGGTTTCAAGCAGACAAACTCACGACCCGGTGCGCGTGGTGCCTGACACTACACACTGCGACGGCGAGGCGGCCGTGTGCAAGTTGTTTATCCGAAATTGCTTCAGGTGTGCCGGCTTCCGCGTGCTTGGTGGTGACTGAAAATTTTGATGAGTGCGACGAAGCCATTGGCAGGGTCACTGAAGTTTGGAACGAGATGTCAAAATTTTCGGAAGCCGTTGACAGATCAACAGCTGACTAGTTTGTGAGTGCGAATGGTGGTGTGGCAACCACGGGAGACCCCGAAAACGAAGACTACATTGCTGACATCGTACTGAGCACAAGTGATAGTGGGCACAATGAGGAATGCAACGACGATCCTTTCCCGACATCATCCGTGGTGATTGGTGCACTCGCACTAGTCCGGCGCTTCTGCACGAATGTGGGAGATTGTGGCCTCAGTTGCTCTGACTATTTAGACAATGTGGAGAACTACACGCAAACAGGCAGCAAAACTGCCAAGCAGAATACAGGACTATTTCATGCGAAACTAAGCAAGTTTCATCAATAAAGTGTGTTTATAAATGGTATGTGCCTTTATAACGCCCAATTCTTCAGCAGGTTTATATCGAATTATGCCCTATATCGAACTGATAAGCGTTTTCTTGCAAGTTCGATATAACCGTGTTTGACTGTAGTTTATTATATTAAGAATTTCATTATATTAAGGTTTGTTATATCGAGGTTTAACTGTAGTCATTTTTGTGTTGTCATATAGATGACAGGAGTCATCTTTACGATAACACAATGAGGAACATAACCTGTAACATTAAATATACCTTGTATACATAAACTCAAGCCTATTGATATTTTTAAAGATGGTCTACAACAATCGTATAAACACAAGAAGGGTATGATGCATCCATTCATTGAAATATGCATTCATAGGTACCACATATACTTGAAATATTATCAAACTGCCCTTTGTACTATTGAACTTAAAATGCATCAAGTACTTCAATACTCATATTGTCATATCTTCGACAATACACTTGGATAGTGGCTTTCTGGGTATGTGCCAATAATGCGGCATCGATATTAAGTCTGAAGATTTCAGCTATCACCAACTTATAGGAGTCCACTTACCTTCTTGCACTTGAAGCAAACATAGTAGGCGTAGCGCTCCATAGCAAATCCAGCTGGGTTGTCGTAAAAGCGAGCGCCAGGTATCGTGATGGCCTCAGCTCTGTGCAGCCCTTCATACTCCAGCCTCATAAGGGCTTTGCGCTTGACATCCTCAAAGAGTGCACGAATAGGCTCCAGAAGATCCTTCAACACTGCATGCTCCATGGGGGCCTGGAGAAAAATAAAAAGAAGGTAAGAAGTGTAGAAGTAACAATCCTTCTCCCTTTTACCTCTTTGAGAATTTGGTGTCACTTGGTGTCAGTGTCACATCAGATAAACAGTGTCACTGAAACCAAGGAATATTACTGCTTTTTTAAAGGAGAAATTAGATGAAACATTTTGAGAAGATTGGAGATGAGGTAAGACAGCACTAAATTAGTGAAAAGCTCTGTTCCCACAACTGTGGCCACCAATGGTATACTGGAATAGACCATTAGGTCCAGTGCAGACATACACATTAATACCCAGGATAGCAGAGAAGAGGATAACGGATCCTAGTTCTTAATCCTAAATCTTAATTAGTGCAGCACCACATGCAACATGTGAAGATTGTGTGTTCTGTGCTCACTAGTTGCACACTTTTTTGCTTTGTATTCTCTGCTTAGCATTCTCCCTTGACTAATAAGGAAATTCCTCCGTGTTCCTTTTTTTTTTTTTTCGTGCATGAGCTTGCGTGCATATGCGCTTCCGTAAGTGCTGGCTTCTTGGGTGGAGAAGTCACCTGACAAGCTTCTTGCCTTCCTTAGATCGTTTGGTGACATATCCTAGTGTTATCGTATTTACCCGTGTAAGCAGGTCACCTTTCGAGCACAAGAATATGTAAAATAAAGTTTTGCTAAGTGTTACGCACATGCCAGCATACGAGGGCCTCCGAGAGTGCACTGGTGTGCCATTGCAATCTCGGAGGTCACACCCATATGCAGGTCAACTTTTACAAGTCGCTACTCGATGACACTAATTAATACTCTGCAATAATATCATCATCATTGTACCTTACTGGACCACGATCATGAAGTGGCATAGCATGCTTCTATCGGCTGTGCTGAGGCATGTTGTTTAGCAGGCTTAGCTGCCTCATGCTTTCGGGCGCATTAAGGGGGCATCTCTGCAAGAAGTGTGTGCATGGATTTTGAACAGGTGGCACGCAGTTTCGTTTGAGACTCGTCAAGAGTTTCAAGTTGACAGGAGTTTCAAACAGTAACGGACGGTGCGAAGAACGACCAGCTTTGGGAGAGTGCCGATGAGGCGAGCTCATCAAAGGACAAGGGCAGCCGAAGTGACAAGGATGACTGAATAAATGTGATCATATTTGGCTGCTAGCGGCTGCGATACTCTGCATAGCAGTACGAGTACAGTTTGAGACTTTAGTGAGTAGCCATAAGTCGGCCTCGTGCAAGATCTGCAGCCAGTAAAAAATCAGAAAAAAAAATGCAAGCTTTACGCAAGCAGATCCGGTATTCACACAATGGAGCCCATCCTTAAGCTGCTGAGAGCTTTCAGTCAAGTCATTATATCGATGTGAGTGGGCTGGGTACTTTACTTCAGTGACAGTGACTCGAGGACAGAACCAAATTTATCTGAAACACAAGGTTCCTGAGAAAATTAGACGCGTACATTTGCATTTGTGTCTGCTCTAAGAGAAAAAGCTATAATATGGCAATCACTGTGATACTCCCTGCATTATCACCAGATCGACAAGATCACTGTAGCAAGGCATGAGTGCAAAAATGAGTAACAGTACAAGACAGAGCAGCAAGGAGAGCTGACAAGGGCTTTGGATAGGGCAGATGATGCCCCATCCAAAGTCCATGTCAACTCTTCTTGTTGGTTGTACTCTATTGGTATTCACAATTGAATGAAACACATCTGGCTACTGTTGCCTTGTTAGGTGACAGTGCCACTGCCGTAATAAGATTTCTCAGATTTAAGAGGTAGCAGTGAGTCTTGAGGCAAGCTCAGACGTTTTTCTTCTTTTAGATGCTGGCAAAACTAACTCCCACAGCATGGTGCAACATGCAGCTACTTCAGTGCATTTCAACGAGTGAAGTGGCAGCAGTGAAGCTCACCTTGCAAATGGGACAGAGGGAGAAGCCAAAAGTGATCCTTGGTCCTGACCAGCCTCGTGATAGCACAGTCTTGCAGCAGTGGTAGTGGAAAACATGGCCACAGGAGAGCTGCAAAAGGCAAGCACACAACAACTACACAATGGAAGCTTGGAGGGTGAAACTAAGAAAAAAGGAACAAATACTAGCAGCATGTTATTGATGACAGGGATACCTAGACTACAATACAGAATCGATCGATCGATCGATCGATCAATCAATCAATCAATCAATCAATCAATCAACCTTTTATTTTACAGCAGGATAGACTCTGCAATGATGTGTAGCCATGTGAAGCACAGATTATGATAAAGCAAAATAAGATAAAACACTCATAGTGTCGTACAGAACAGAAGGGGGGGGAGGGGGGCATGAGAAGCAAACATACTATATGCATTTGTCACACATGCTAATGAAGGCACTATCCACGAATCTAGTTCCACTATGCATCCTTGACCACGCAGAAACATCACTTTCAGCCCAATTTAACTGTTGTTGCCAGACTGTAGCCTAAGCCTCATACCAGAATCAGTGGTTTGGCTAGATGAACTACAACACTAAGTAGTAGCTCACGTCCTTGACACTGCACAAATGATGACCGATATAGCCACTACTTGGCTAAAGGCATAATGTGCCATTTTTACTTTGCTAAAAGCATAAGGTGCCATTTTTGTAGGAGACCACAGCAGCTTGGGCACACTGTGCAGTCATAGCCGCAGACAAATTGACGCACCTGAACCGCTGGAGCGCAGGAGAGGGCCTCAGAGAAGCAGATCATGCACATGTCATCGGCATCTTGGCGCAGCCCTTTGCTAGCACCACAGCCATGGAGACATGGCAGGCAGGCGGTCTCGCCTCGTATACCATTGCACAGGTGACCACAAGGATGAGTCTTCGAACAGGCATTAGTGGCATGCTCCTACAAGAGAGAATCGAACTCATGTCTGTGCTGGGACTAATAATTTATTATTTACAGGTGCTTTTTACTAACAAAGTAAATCAATATTGGATAATTTACAATCCAAGTTAACCTGAGAAGCAAGAAGTTTTGAAGTTTTCGAAATGTGAACAAGTGCATGCACAACTTGCATACTCTTATTTCAGCACACAGTCGATATGAATGCCTGAAAAAAAAGTTAGCAGCTCATGATAAAGGGCTCAGGATTTCTTATTTAGATAGATTTATCGGGATTTAGCACAGCTCCAAGGCCGCCTGAATGGCCCAAGTCCTTCAACTACCCACAAGAAATTAAAAAATTCTGGAGCCCTTGCTATTTGTACTGCAACAATGCTCTTAGAATCCATGTGCAACAGGAATAACTAAATCAGTACGGCTAGGATGCCTCACCCGACAGTCTGCACAAGTGGCTCCTGCTGAGAGAAGTCCAGTTGCACCAGGGGCCCCGCAAAAGCGACAAATTCCAGCTGTAGGCACCGATGTTGACTTTTCTACAAAAAAGAAAGTATGCGATACAACCCCTCTCTTTCTACCCACCAGATGGCACCTTAACTCAGCATTTTGTAAGGTCCCTAGACAAAAAAAAGTTTTCAAGATAGTGTCATTCATTGTTCTTGCCGCCACCCTCCTCAATCCCATGCTTACTTTATCTTTTGTTCTTCTTTTGCGCCTGTAATTAGCGCATTGCTTGCACGTGATGTTCAAGATAGCTAGTGGTCATATATTCAATATTTAAGGTTCAAAACTAGTGTGCATGCACAGGTTAACTTGTCAAAAGGCATAGTCGTAGCCAGACATGAGATGCTGCTTTAGAGTGCAACATGGCAGCTGGGTAAAAAGGCACACACTACTGTACTATTACAGGCCCTATACTCTATATCAGAAGCTCCATGCATCTCTGTGGAAGCACCAGGCACCTCAACGAATCAGGAAGGTGAGCACATCAAAACGTATTCGTTCGCGCTTTGTTGTTTGCTACCGATGCCATCACCAACACCTGTAACGTCTGCGTGGTCCAGAGCGGCCGTTGTTGTGCAACAGTGCACAAATACAATGTAAGATCAGGCATTTTAACTATATTTTCCTTGTGCAAGCATCTGCATT
Source organism: Dermacentor albipictus (assembly GCF_038994185.2). Taxonomy (NCBI): domain Eukaryota; kingdom Metazoa; phylum Arthropoda; class Arachnida; order Ixodida; family Ixodidae; genus Dermacentor; species Dermacentor albipictus. The sequence continues at coordinate 16,852,471 of NC_091823.1, forward strand.
CCCATCCCTCGCAGCCTTGGCTCTGCTAAATGCAGCTTATGAAACAGAGCACAGTTCACTCAGGACAAATGTCTTATATAGCGAAATCCAGCCCGTGCCAAAATTCCATACCTCTCGAATTCTCCCGAAACTCCACCATGGCCTTGAGTGTCTTGGAGTCAGCTAATGCCATCACCCAGAAGAGCTTGGTCCGACCACAGCCTTCGTGCAGGTCTACCTTGATGGCTTCTTCTTCCTCCTTGAACACCTGGACATCAGCAATGACAATGACAGAACGATGCAGCTGTAGCTTCCTCATAATGTCATATGCTGCACAAGGTGTACTGCTAGCTACAGCACAAAATGTTTGTTGCAAGTGCTCAAGGAGGTGCTCTAATTCCCAATAGAAACATTCAGAAATATGATTTGCACAAAACATAATAGTCATAGGAGCTACAGTTTGCAAAAATTATATTTCTGCAGTCTATGGTTCAATGTTTAAAGAGCCTGACACTGTCCACTACTTGTATCCAACAACTGACCTTCTTAAACCTCATTATTATATCTGTACAAATCACATATTAACAAATTGCAATTGGGAGACTACAGGTGCAGTCACAAAACTGCTCTTAAATACAAAGCACAGCTGACAGCCAGAAGGAAAACCCATTCTTCTGTACAATGCTGACCTGGCGTTGGTGTGTTTTTGTCCTACGGTGAAGGTGCAAGAAGCGATCGCAATCTGCGCAAACGTTTCCGCACACGTTGCACAGGATGATAGCCGGGGTTTCTCCGTCATCATGGTTGTCACATGTTGGCTGGAGAAATGAAACAGCAAGGGCAAACAATAAAAATGCATGCAACATACATACTTTAATACGCCCAGGCACAAGTACCTTAAACAATAAGGCTGTCTCACCAAAATGAATGCTTATCAAAGACATACATACATATCTGTTCCACAATGCACTTACATCTGAGAGTGACGTTACAATGAGGGTTAATGGCCTTTGAACGGTACAATCTGTTCTGCCAAGTCTGTTCATGCTTACCGATAGCCGCAGGTGCTCATTATAATGAAGTCACAATGGACACAAATATCCCTCTGTTATATCCAATACAGTAAACTTCCATTATTTTGACTCCAGCTAATTAAATTTCTCGGTTAATCTGATCACAGCTTAAGGTCTTGGCCGGCACTTATACTTTTCTATGGGCCCCAATTTGTGTCATTTCGATCATGAGATTGACCCTTACCGGATAATTTGAACCTGACTGGTCGGCACAAATGTGCCTGACCCCGGTGGTCCCAATGGTGGCCCCTAATGGGTGTAGTGTCTGTCTTGACAGAGTTAGGGGAGAGTGAATGTGTCCAACACATGTCATCGCCCACTGAATAAGCCAATTTAGATCACCACTAGGAAGCTATTCAAGTGAAAACAGTAGCTCAGTATTTACGCACTTCTAATGTGCACCTTTTCTGCGTAGTGCAATCAGATACGAAACCAAAACCGTTCGTAACAGCCTACCGTCAGTGCCAGCCTAGCCAGAGTCATTACTGCCATCACAAGATGACGACAGAACAAGTTATCACATAGCATAACAATGACGCACCGCTTTCAGTCTGATTATGAAAGCTCATTAAAAAAATAAGCTATTTTACATGCTAAGCTAGTGGCCGCAAGATGCGTCACATGCTTTTGGTGTAGTGGGGGAAAAAAGGCGTAGTTTGCGTCCAGTTATTTCTTCTACATTTGCACTTATATTCGTTTTCGCGGGTTTCTCATTGTACTCCTGTAGATCACGAGCATGTATTCGCAACTGTGAAAGGTCGTTGGTATGCCTGCAGGGTTTGCCTAGACGAGTTCATGGCCGCCTGTGCACGTGCGATTCCGTAACTACGAGGCCAGAACCGTATAAAAATCGTTCTATATTGAGTTACCTATCGCGATCAGGAAAATACATCTATCGCGGATACATCAACAAGTTTTTAAGCACGTAAGATTTACTAAATGGGCTGCAGAAATCTCCGAAACGCACTGTCGGTATGTCCCTACTGAGATGCACCCCTTTTTGTGATCGAAGCGAGCATATTGTGCACATTATTAATATTTTAAACGCGAGTAGAGGTATGAGCTTTGTGTCGTAGAGAAACCGGTGGTGGCGGAGTCTTCCAATGCGTTCGGGAGTGATAGTTTCCGCATATATATACGTATGTGTATATAGTATACACGTATATATATATATATATATATATATATATATATATATATATATATATATATATATAATCATTTTTGTGGGTTTCCGTTTATACCCCTGTAGATCATGAGCATGTATCCGCACTGCTAAATTGCATGCATTGCAAGTTCGGCGGCAAACGGGACATCAATAGGTTTCCTGCGCGAAGTGCACAAACAATGTCTAACTGATCACAGGCAGAAGCTTATGCTGTAGCTTAAAGGAGGCATCATATAAGCGATTTCGAACCATAGAGCAAGGCTGCTTCCAAGGTCGCATATTTTACGCGCGGCTCAGAACTATTGTTTGGCGGCCCGTCTCGCCACTGAGGATTTGCCTTTGAGCAAAAGTCTCTGTCAATGCACCCTCCTCACATCCGATGTCACAGCCTTGCATGGCGCGTCAGTACCAGTTCCGTCTCTTTCAGAAAGACTTCTACGATGCATAAGACAGGCAGCCGAGACCGTGAACTGTTTAGTGTACCTCCCTCCAGACGCGACTAGTGAATTCGCGGTAAGCGCTGAAAGTCTTTTCATTTTCTTATTTTCTTTTTTTCTGAAATACTTTTAAGTGCTGTTCAATTCCGCCGAAAATATATTGTGTATCTAGCTACGTTCATGGCCGCTTGCGTACGGAGACTCCAAAACTACAATGTTAGAACCACTGATAAATACTATGCCGTGCCACCTGTCGCAATCATCAAAATCCGTATACCATGGATAATCCAAGCATGTTTTCAGACATTTGAGATAGATATACTAAATGGACTTAAACTGACTCTACCGACATGTCTCGCGTTGACTTTCTAGTAAGAGCACCCCCCCCCCCCCCTTCCCCCAAAAGAAATTGCAATGCTATAGGAAGAGAAAAAGTGATGAGAAGGTTTGCAGTAGCATGCAAACAATAAGAAAAAAAATAACATCACGACAACAGTTGCAAAGTTCACATACAGAATTTCATAAAGTAAAAAAAAAAAGGTTGTAGTTTGCATCCAGTTATTTCTTCTACATTTGCACTTACATTCATTTTCGCGGGTTTCCGTTTGTACTCTTGTAGATCACGAGCATGAATTCGCAACTGTGAAAGGTCGTTTGTGCACCTGTACAATTTGCCTAGCCGAGTTCACAGCCATCTGCACACATGCGATTCCGAAACTACGAGGCCAGAACCGTTTAGAAATCATTCTATACTGAGTTATCCATTGTGATCAGGAAAACACATCTATCGCGGATAAATCAAATAAGTATTTAGGCATGTCGGGCTCTCTGGGCTGTACTTGTCGGCGAAAAGGTAGCCTAGCCACCTCTGGGATTATCTGACTGAGCTATGTGAAATGCTGGGTTGCCATAGTCGGAAGTTCGAATCCTTCTAGAAGGTTGTTTTTTTTTTCATTTGACGATGGTGAGCTGGAAATTCACCTCCTCCAGTGCACTACATCTGCAGGCTTGAAGTGACCCCCGACACTGGAAAAAGATGCCGAGAGCAAGTGGGGCTGTACTAATCCAGGTACAACCAAATTAGGAAGGCCCACTAAGCTTCAACAAAGACACTCCCTCACCAGAACAGGAATTGGCCTCCCTGGTGCAGCATTCGACCGCTACCTCCCAAATGATTCCTTCAATAAACCCATGGCCCTCAATCCCCAGCATTTGTGGAGCACCTGACCAAGGCGGCAGTCAGACCTGTGAGGCAGCAGAGGGTCCTAAGAATCTCGGGCTCCGGACAGGTCGCCAATGGAAACTGACCTTGTCAACCTTTAATTGCCGAACTCTGTCGAGTGAGGCTAGCTTAGCATTACTCTTTGAGGAGCTATCAGACATTGTTTGGGATATCATTGGCCTTAGCGAGATTAGAACTGGTGAGGCTTATACATTGCTGAAGAACGGACATGACCTCTGCTATAGAGGTCTCCCGGATAAGAAGCAATATGCGGAAGGATTCCTAATCCATAAGGACATAGTGAGCAACATCGACGAATTCTACAGCATTAATGAGAGGGTAGCTGTAGTCATAATCAAACTTAATAAGAGGTATAGATTAAAGGTAGTACAAGCCTATGCTCCAAGATCCAGTCACAATGATGAAGTAGATGAGTTTTATGAAGATGCCGAATTAGCGATGAGAAAAGTGAAAATCAGTATACTGTAGTCATGGGCGATTTCAATGCAAAAGTGGGGAAAAAGCAGGCCGGTGAACAAACAAATGGAGAGATGCTGGTAGAATTCGGGGAAAGGAATAAGCTGGGAATAATGAACACCTTCTCCAGGAAGTGTAGCAACAGAAAGTGGACTTGGAAAATCCCTAATGGCAAAACAAGAAATGAAATTGATTGCATACATTCTGCTGATCCCAGCCTAGTGCAGGATGTAGAAGTGATAGGTAGGGTAAAGTGCAGTGATCACAGGTTAGTGAGGGCTAGGATTCACCTCAATGTGAAGAGAGAAAGAGTAAAATTGGTCAAGAAGAAACAGGTCAACCTAGAGGCAGTAAGGGTAAATGCAGACAAATTCAGGCTGGTACTTGCAAACAAATATGCAGCCTTAGAACAGAGAGATGAAGATGACATAGAGATAATGAATGAAACCGTAACTAGGCTGGCTTCAGAGGCAGCAATTGATATGAGAGGCAAGGCACCAAGGCAACCAGTAAGTAAGCTCTGCCTAGTAACGAAGGACCTAATAAAGAAACAACATAGAATGAAAGTATCCAACTCAAGAGATCAGATAGAATTTGTACAATTGTCAAAATTGATCAACAGGGTGAAAATAAGTGATATTCGAAACTTTAATGTGAGAAAGACTAAAGAAGCTGTAAAAAATAGATGCAGCCTGAAATCAGTGAGAAAGAAACTTGGCATAGGACAAACCAAGATGTATGCACTAAACGATAAGCAGGGTAATATCATCAGCAATCTCGAAGATATAGTAAAAGCGTAAGAATTCTGTACTGACCTGTAGAGTACCCAGAGGAGCCAGGATACCTCCATTAGAAAAGTAATGAACAGGATACAGAAACTCCTCCTATAACTAGCGATGAGGTCAGAAGGGCCTTACAAAACATGAAACAAGGAAGAGCGGCAGGAGAAGATGGAATAACAGTCGATTTAATCAAAGATGGAGGTGACATAATGCTTGGAAAACTGGCGGCTCTTTATACAAAGCGTCTATCAACTGCAAGGGTTCCAGAAAAGTGGACAAAAGTGCACAGGACCTACAAGCATACATACTTCCCATTATAATGCAAAGAACGGGTAAAACATGCAGACACAGACACAAGAGGAGAAAAGTGGACAACACGAACATTGAACACTTCGCTCCTCTTGTGTCCATGTCTGCATGCATTACCCCTTCTTTCCATTATGAATCCTTACCAACTAGCTCTGCTTTCTGTCATTCTAAGCTTCCCATTATACTATATTCTGGCACATGTACTAGTATGCACATTTTCATGGTACAGTAGACTTCCGTTTATTCAACTCAATTCGATTATTTGGTTAATTCAATCCAGACCAAAGGTCATGGCCGGCGCCCATACATTTCTATGTGTCCAAACTTCTGTTATTTCAATCTCAAAATTGGCCTTCGCCTTATAATTCCAACCCGACTTGTCAATTTCACCGCAAAACATTGATAAAAAGTGGGAAAGCATATTAAGAATGAGAAGAGGCCACAGTCATGAGTCACAGTAAGTGTTTCTTAATTATACAGGCATGCATGTGCCATCTCCGGTCAGAGTACGAGCACCTAGATGCCTAATAAGCATACTGACAGTCATTCAGCTGTTTCTGATGTTGTTGTGCCAATTTGAGCCCCCGTTTCGCCTGCCATGCATGTCTCGTATATGAGACCGTCAATGGAGCCTAGTAAGAGTTCCTTAACTATACGTGCATGCAGGTGCCGTGCACTGAGAAGCGGAGAAAATCCGTTTTACAGCGAAGCTGCTGGCCTCAAATTGGTAGGCATTTTTCGTGTCTGTGTCCGTCAGCAAAAATGTGGGCCGATCGCGGCGGCAGTGCAGGCCAGTGACTCGTACCCCCGTAAGAGGGAGGCTTCAAGCAGTCAGCAAAGTGAAGCGAACAATGCATACATCATTTGAAATCACACATACAACATACAGAACAGCACACGTTTCAACAAAGAACAACTACAAAACAATAATCTGAAACACATAATTATTGATAAGACGCTCCTGATAACAATGCGAAGTACGTTGCGCTCCCCAAATACATTAGTTAGTTAGTTAGTTTGGGTTTAATGGCACAAAGGCAACTAGGGCCATGCTGCGCCAGTCACAAGACAAAATAAAACGGAACGTTAGGGCAAATAAACCTGCATTACATTATAGTTGGTGTAAATAACCAGTTTTTTCTAAAAAGTCGAAGAGGTTTGCAAATGGCACTAAGGGGTCATCTGCTAGTAATAGGGCAGGGTGTAATGGAATGCGCAAATTATACAGGCTGTGTAAAAACCTTCGTCGCAGTGTATCGATGTGTGGACATGTTATTAGGATATGCATGACTGTAAGAGCTTCATTGCATTTTTCGCAAGTTGGCAGGTTTTCTTTTCGGAGAAGAAAATTGTGCATCAGATGTGTGTGTCCAATTCAAAGTCGACACAAGATCACCTCGTAGAATCGTTGCTGGTGACTGCATGATTTCCACTCGTCAATTACAGGTTTAATTAGATGGAGCTTGTTGCTTAAACAATTGTTCCAATCGCGTTGCCATTTTGACGCCAAGGCTTTCCGAATCGCATTGACACTGTCTTTATATGGAAGTGCTGTATTTGAATGTTTTTGTACGCTGCCATTGATGCGCATCTATCCGCTGCTTCGTTACCCAATATTCCTACATGGTTTGGTACCCAGCAAAACTTAATTGATCTGCGATATTTGTTTGATGATAATGCATTCAAAATATCACCTAACAAGGGTTCACTTTGGGATTTCATGTGTAGAGCCTTCAGTACGCTTCATGAATCTGTGTATATGGCAGTGTTTTCAAGTTTGTCAGCAATGATCTTTTGAACTACCGTCCATATTGCGTACACTTCGGCTGTGTAGACAGAGGCATGCTGAGGTAGTCGAATACTTGTTTCCCAATTTTCTGTTACGGCCCCCACACCCACGTGTTTTTTCGTTTTAGAGCCATCAGTATAAAATTCCATGTAATCTTTATACTTGTATTGAAGAGCGCGGAATTCTTGTATGATGTGTTCATGTGGTGTGTATCGTTTCTTTAAAGGGTTTAGTGTCCAGTTAGCTAACGCCGTGAAATTACACCATGGGGGTAAACCTTCTGGCTTTCTGGCAACATGGAGGACTTTGCGAGGGATGTCATAATTCCGACAGTATTCCTCGTATAGCAGGATAAGCGACCTAATCATGTGTGGTTTATCTGTATAATGTAAGCGTGAGCTGCACTGTGTGACGATGTTGTAGCATATGTGTTATGATGAGGATCGGATTCTGAGTATGTAGGAAAAAGTTAGTAGTGCTCTGCGATGCTGTAAAGGAGGCTCATTACATTCAACATGTAAGCTCTGGACAGGCGATGTTCTGTAAGCCCTCCATGCCAGTCGTAGTCCTAGGTTATGAACTGGATCAAGTCGTCGGACGTAAGATATTCTGGCTGAACCATATGTAATGCTACCGTAGTCTAATATGCTACGCACCAAAGTGCGGTAGATGCATAGCAGGCATTTCCGGTCAGAACCCCACCGTTTCCAGGAGAGGATTTTTAAAATGTTAAGTGCATTGTTTGCTTTGATTTTAATACTGTTTAAGTGCGCGAGAAAGTTCAACCTTTTATCAAACAGAACACCCAGAAACTTGTGCTTTTGTTTTACGGGTAGTGTGGCATCCTGTAGTTTGAGGATATGATCTGCTTGTAGGCCTCTTTTTTGTGTAAAGACAACACTTATAGTTTTTTTCACTTGAGAAGCGAAAGCCGTTTTCAGATGCCTACTGCGTTAGTTTGTTTAATGTAATTTGAATTTGTTGTTCGCAGGTTGCCATGTTCGATGCACGATATGCAATTTGCAGATCATCCACATATAGTGAATGCATTATAGAGGATGGAATTACATTACTGAGCTAGTTCATTTTCACTACAAAAAATGTTGTGCTCAATACGCATCCCTGAGGTACTCCGTTTTCCTGAATAAATACGCGGGACAGCACCGTTCCTAAACGCACTTGGAATGTTCGATCGGACATGAAATCAGCTAGACATTTAAGCATTCTGCCGTGGATCCCTAAATCCGCTAAGTCCCTTGATATACCGAACCTCCATGTTGTGTCGTACGCCTTTTCAACATCAAAGAAAACTGTGAGACAATATTGCTTGTGTAGGAAGGCCACACGTATCTCGTGTTCTAACCGAACTAAATGATCTGTTGTAGAGCAGCCTTTTTGTACCCACACTGATGATTATTGAGCAGGTTCTCAGTTTCGAGGACGTATGCCAATCTGATGTTTATAATGGATTCATAGGACTTGGCAAGACAGCTTGTGAGTGCTATAGGTGGGCAGCTGGTAGCTGTTGTAGGATGCTTTCCAGCTTTCAAGAAAGGGATTATAATGGCTTTTTTCCACTCATTCGGCATTTTTCCTGTTTCCCAGATTATGTTAAAAAAGCGGAGCAATGTCTTAACTGCTTTTGGAGATAGGTGTGCGAGCATTGTGTAATGTATTCTGTCCAGACCTGGCACTGTTTTTTTGCCAGTAGTGAGCACTCTGTTCATTTCCAGAAGTGTTATTGGGGCATTATATGATCTCTCGGAACTTCCTGTTGTCGGAGGCTTTTGTTTTTCTGCTGATTGTTTATATTTTTGAAATTCAGTGGAATAGTTTATTGAGCTTGATATGCTATGGAAATGCTGCCTTAATATGTCTGCTTGTTCATTTAAATTCGTCTGTGTACCTGGAGGTGAAAGTAAAGGGATCGTATAAGGAGCGTAGTCGCTTCTAAACGTACGAAGCTGATCCCACATTCTTTTGGATGTTATTGAGCTATTGATCGAGAATACATACCTTTGCCAAGACTGCCTTTCGGCTTGCCTACGCGTGTACCTGGCTTTCGCCTTTGCTTTCTTGAAATACAGGAGGTTATCTTGTGTTGGGTATCGCCGATAGATACCCCACGCTTTGTTCTGTGCTTCTTTAGTTTGTGTACATTCACTCGTCCACCAGGGTTTTAGTTTTTTCCTTAAGAAGCCGGAGGATTGCGGGATCGTCTGTTCTACTGCAGCAAGTATGGAGGCAATAATCTTTTCATTCATTTCGTCTATTGTTTGATCATCTGATATGTCATCAAGACTGGCCTTCTCGCTAAAGAGAGGCCAGTCTGCTAGATGGAGTTAGCAACGGGGTGATCTTAATGGTCCTGTAGGGAAAGGAGATGTTTTTTTAATAATGCCGGGCATATGATCACTACCATAAGGATTGTTAATAACACTCCATTTAAAATCGATCAACAAAGATGGAGTGCACAGCGCCAGATCAAGACAGCTCATAGCTCCTGTGCTTGGGGAGCAGTAGGTTGCCGTACAAGTGTTTAAAAGGCATATTTCGTTAGCCAGGATAAAATATTCAAGTGTTTGTCCCCTGGTGTCAGTTGTTTTGCCACCCCATAATATGTTATGAGTGTTAAAATCACCTGCTATTAAAAGAGGTTTGGGTGGCTGGTTTAAAACTAACTCCAGATCTCTTACAGTAAAACGTGAATGTGGTGGAATGTACATTGAACAAATGGTAATGGTTTTATGCGTTAAAACCGTGACAGCAATGGCTTCTAAGTGAGTATTAATGGCAACTTTTCTAGCTGCAATGCCGCTCTGTAGAACTATAGCTACACCACCCGAAAGCCGGTTCGCCTGAGTACGATCGCGCCGTACAACAGTGAAGCCTTTAAAATGTTTTTATGCTTTTCGCCTAAGTTTGTTTCTTGTAAGCACAAGGCCACAGGAGAGAAGTTACTTAACAAGTCTTTGATGTCACCTAAGTTGTGTAAAAGCCCTCTACAATTCCAATGGATAATAAAAGCCATCTTGAAATTAAAAGGTCAGAAATGGCACTACGAAAAACTAGGAGGTGGGATTATAGGTGACATGGATAAAAAGGCTAATACAAATGAGCAATAACCTTCAGGTTATCGCCTTCTTATTTTGAGTGGTTACTGGGATTTTGTCCCTCTTACCGTGCTCAAGAGAGCGCTTGTCCTTCGGTGTCAATGACACCGGGGTTTTTGTGTCGACCTCCATCGCTCTCTCTGAGGCGCTGGAGGATCGAGAGTTAGGCGCCGAGACACGTGCCTCGGGCCTTGGGGTTCGTTTGATTTTAGGGCCCTGCGGGACTGGTGTCTGCAGGGCCGTCGAAGAGGATGGAGCAGTACTGACTGCTTCCACCACGGGGGCGGGAGGAGTCACTACGGCACCACTGCGCGTAGTCTCCGAGTGCTGCCCCCGCCTGCGTCACATCGGCATAACTTCTTCGCGAAAGATACGATAGCCACTTTCTGGCTTCAAAGAACGAAATTTTTTCTTTTACAGTGAGCGCAATGATTTCCTTTTCCTTTTTCCAGCATGGGCAAGACCGCGAGTAGGCTGGATGGTCTCCTTTGCAATTAACACGACATGGTGAAGAGTGTAATTCTCACATTGGTGATCGTTGGAGCTGCATTTAGCACAAGTTGTTTGTCCTCGGCATGCATGTGAAGCATGTCCAAACCTTTGGCACTTGAAACATCGTCTGGGGTTCGGGATATATGGTCTCACATTGACTTCAACATAACCTGCATCGAGTGAAGTAGGCATTACGCTTGTTCCAAAGGTAAGTATAACATGTTTTGTGGGGATTTCTTGGTCGTTTCTGCAGATTACTACTCTTTGTACCTTAGTAACATTTTGATCCTGGAAACGTTCCAGCAGTTCCTCATTGCTTAAGCCAATAAAGTCTTCTTCAGATATTACTCCCCTGCTTGTATTAAGTGTTCTGTGAGCTGAAACTGTCACTGTCGCATCGCCAATACTGGTACGTTCAGAGAGCTTCTCTGCTTATCTTTATCATGCAGTTCTAGGAGGAGGTCCCCGCTAAACATTTTGGAGGCTTTGTATGTCAGTGCGATTTTATCTTTCAGGCATTTGGCTACAAGGAATGGCGATAGCTTTCTTACTGGCATTTTGGTTTCGCTGTGGATTACATAGTACTTGGGGAAAGATGGAGCATTGCTTCGAAAGGAGAATTGGAATGGTACTTCGGTGCGGCATCTCTTCAGATGCCGATCATAAACAACAGAGGCTTGCGTTGCCGTAGGAAAATGTGTATGTTCGGCAACAGCGCCGACCGCCCACCACGGAGCCCAATGAGGGGACGCGGCAGAGCTTGTGTTCAAGCCTGCACGACGCCAGCCGTACGCCATCACTATAATCAAATATGGTGTACCCAAGGTAGGATAGCCACACAAGGTAAACAAGAAAGGAAGTAAATGGAAGAGAGAAGAAGACAGGAAAGATCAAAAAGTGAGAGATAAAGATGAAGGTTTTAGGAGAGAGAGACAGGAAGAGGCGACTACCAATTTCCCCCGGGTGGGTCAGTCCGGCGGTGCCGTCTCCATGAAGCAGAGGCCAAAGAGGTGTGTTGCCTCCGCCGGGAGGCCTTAAAGGTCCGAATACCCGGCATCGGCTCAACCTCCAGGATCCCCCTTTCCCCGGACACGGCTAAGCCGCGCACGGCTACATGCGAGAGGGTCCAACCCTCGTGTGCTCGGGTATGTGGTGTCGCAACATACCAAACGCCTGCTGACGCAGACCCCCCTGCGGGGGCTCCCCGAATACGTTTCTTGGTAAAGTTACTGTTGCACAAGCTGCCATTGCAACGTGGGGAGTGAGGTCTCTAGCCTCTTGTATATGAAAGAACCAGCCTAGCAACTGATTTCAATGTTGTTGCAGCACCACTGTGGGCGGTGGCATGCCTTCAACACAAGTCCACCTCTGCAGGTTAAATGTTCAATAACTACTGTGACTAGTACCTGCGTGACTTCTCCTGACACAGTGAGCTGCATCAAAATGCAAACATATGTACACGGTCGTCCACTTCCAATTTGAACACGGCTCCGGGCGGCCGGCGCTCCACGGAGCGCCGGCCGCCCGGAGCCGTGTTCAAATTGGAAGTGGACGACCGTGTACGTTCAAGGTTTCAGTTATTATGGCTGAAGAAACCTGCACAAACAACCAGCAGGATGCAAGACAACAGTGAGAATAGTGCAGAGTTCTTTGTACGCTTTCTGTACGGTTCAGAAAGTACAAAAAGCCAAATTTCATGGCCACTTCTGGCTGAAGCCTCACCCTGGGAGGAGCCTGAAGTCCATCGCCACGTCCTTTGGCCCATTGGCCTGATGAAAGCTTCTCGACATGCTCCTGGTCGAGAACACACAAAGATGCCAATGCCAGCCACAGCTGCGATGTTAGAGAGAGAGAGAAAAGCGAAGTTACAGGAATTTGGAGAAATTACATGCCAGAAAAACAAAATGAAAACACGGGAGCTCTAGTGTACAGCAATCATGCAATAACAAGCAAAAGGTCATACCGTAGGTGTTTTGAGACATTCCAGAGGTGCCCTGTACTTCTCAGCTAGCTTGGTCAAGTTGAGGATGTTTTCAGCAATGGCTCCTTTGGTCACTCTGGCCCAGGCGTCTGTAAGCTTACCCTGCAAGAGCAACAGCATGCTTCAAACAGAACAAGCAGGCTTCACGCCCTCCCCGCTGGTGGCAGCGGTGCTATTTATATTTTGTACCATGTGCAATTAGGAGGTAGAACCAGATGAAGCTAACAGACATTGGTTGAAAGGATGTTCCACATCCACTGCCATGGCCGTGAGTGGCCCTAGCTGACACTTACAGTGGCACAAATCTACACTAGCTAACACTCATAGTGGCACGAATCTACATGAATACTCCCACACGCACCAAGTACGTGCACAGAGGTACTCAAAAAAGTGTTTGGAAGGATGGCCACTGCAGCAGCTCAGTGGTAGGGCATTGCACGCACAATGTGTAAAATATGGATTTGGTTCCAACAAGCAAGAAATTGCCTTTTTATCCACTTTCATTTGTTTTTTCCTTATTATTTTTACATTTTAACTAAAATAAAGTTTTTTTTTTCCCTTATCTTTCTTAGGCTTCATTTGGTTGTCTCTCAAAAAAAAAATTAACCAACGAATGCGATACTCCCTAACGTAAAGTTTGAGTGCAGCTCTATATGTGTTTTCGTTTCGCTATATATTGGCTGGGGCAAGCATTTCATCTCGTTTGGCACATTGTAAACGAAGTGAAGTGTGGTGAGACTGCCTCGCTAACCTGGAGGTCGCAAGAGGCGTGGGTGAGCGTGGGCATGATTCACAGCAGCCTTTCATACTTCACTGTGCCCGTTTGCTCGGTTACAAGGGACAACACCGACACCGACGCTCGCCGCAGGAATGGGCATCTAAGAGCTGTGCTTTAAAATCAAGCACCTTTGCCCGCATTTTATTCGTCATGTAATAAAACATGTCAGCTACTTAAATTAAAGAAACCTCCTGTACTCACAGCTGCCATGTCTCTGAGGAGCTGCACAATTCCTTGTGCAAGCTTTCTAGCGGTGGTGCCCCGCAGCCACCACCGAGCTCCCAGGTAGTCCCTCGGGTGGATGGCTGTGGCCAGTGTGGTGGCCTGTGACCGACCTCCCTTGGATCGTGCCTGCAGAGTCAGTGCCTTTGCCACGCACGCCAGCAGAACATCTAGTAAGCCCACTCGGTGAATGTCCAAAGGAGCCGTGCCTTCGACAGTGTCAGCATCAGGACTGGCGCTGCTGCTTGGAGGCAAGCCGTACTCACTGGGTGGCAAATTATGCACACCAAGTACTGTAGCTAGCGTAAGTGGAGGAACTTCAGGAAGTACCCGCCGCAGCAGGCTGGTGACCTGCAGACACAACAGGATTCTCCAGTGATAGAATCTTATTTAATTTAAATAAGATTGCATGTGCAACACAACTGGTAGCATACTGAAAGACTACATGTGCTACATGACTGGTACTGTACTTCCTTGAACACACATGAGCACTAGAGATTATGCTGGAATGTACAATGAGTCATGTATAAATATCTGGCACACTTGACCTGTTGACCAGATCGCAAGAACTGACGACTATGCTCACCACCCTTGTTGAGTTTTGAGAGCTGCTTGTTTTGCTAGGCATAAGTTCAGCCAATAAGAAGTTAAATTTTTAACTAGCATTTTTGCTTCTTGCCAGTTATATTCTTCACCGTCACTACAACTTGATGACACTGTAGAACTTGCAGATACTGCTTTGTGAAGACAGATGCCATCCAATGAAGATGTTGCTTGAAAGTTGTGATCGTAGCCACTGGAGCAGACCCCCTGACTTGATTACACAACAGAAAGAAACTACGTACTCTAATAATAGTAGTAATAAATGGTGATTGAACAAAGGAGGGCACTGGTTGAAGCCCTGATTGACGGCATCCTTTTTTGATCACTGTTCATTACTTCAAGTCTCCCACCTTCCTATGAACCAGTGATGTAATAGTACAATCGAATCTCATTATTTTGAACATGCTTAATTTGAACTTCCGGTTTATTCAAACTGACGCTGTGGTCCTGTCAGAGTTATGTGTATTCCAATTGGCGAAAACGTCGGATAATTCGAACTTGCTGTGCTCCGACAATGCTCTGAGCAGCGCGCCAAATCACGCGGCGGCGCCTTTGACCAGCATTCCTCTACCCCCGTCACAGAGGAAGAGCTTAGGAGAGACTCCTCAATGCCGTGCGTGAAGAAAAGAAAAAACCGTGGCGGAAATTTGTGTGCAGGCGCACATCACCAATAACTTCTGTTACTGTCGCAGCACCACCATTTACCCCACAGAGTTAACGTATAAGAACGTCTGAAATTTCGCACAGAAAAAACATTCACCGTCAGAATTTTCGAACTTTTTGCCATGACTGCATCCGAAAAAGCAATAACTGAAGCCATTACCGCTGCCATTTCGATTATCACAGCGCTTCAAGCCGGCGCTCTTGCACGCAGATCCACTGGCAGCAGTAGCCACACCACAGCAACGCTAGGCCTAGCTACTTCGACGTTTGCTTCCAAGGTTCTTGCTGTTCGGTGCCGTGATTTTCATTGAAACAATTTGGCGCTATTAGCAATGGCGGCGACTCCGCTTTTGTAATCCTCGCCAACGACATGTTGCATTAGGTGTAGCCAACTTCGCCCCAATACAGAAGTCTTACACGGTGAAGCATACCAAAAGTTCAAAGGGGCAGTTATCACGGGACATGGTACGTTTCCTTTAGTTATACACGCGTGCACCCGCCATCTCCTATTACAGAAAGAGCACCGATACGCCTAATAACTACTGTCATTTGTAAATACGTGTGAACAAATCTTGTGGAATTTCCCACTCATGTGTTAGCTCAGTGCACATACACCACTGCAGGTAAGTCCTCCATTCAATTGGCTTCCTTTAATTCGAACTTCTTGTAATTCGAGCAAATTCTTGGGCCCCTTTGAGTTCAAATTATCGAGATTCGACTGTATCAGTGTCATTCAGGAACTCGAAACAGACCTTCAAAAGTAATTTTGGCTTCACAAAGGCTGTAGGTGCTTCCTGATATAAATGCCAGGTGGTTTAAATGGAAGAGTCTTGTCTACACTAATCGGCATTCAGAACATCAAAGCTAATAGCTTTTGTCTGTCCGAAATGTCCTTATTACCCTTGTCTAAGACATTTCGGCTCCATGTTAAGACTTTTTTATATTCTGATAAAGTCAATGGAAAATTTGGTGTGAGGGGAGGATGTGCAAGTGCATATCCAGGCCATACTAGCTTGCAATGACCACTGGTCATGCTCATGCTACAATAGCTTGTAAGACTCATTAGCTGCATTGACATTGTGGTATTTGTTAGGTACAACTAGAAACAAGAAAACATACAGCATGCGTTAGGTGTTTTTCAAAATCAAGTCCCACAAAGTCTACTTATTTCATCTGGGCACCGAGATTATGAAGACATTTAGTCCTGCAATGTGGGAAAGCACATGCGTGGAACTTCTACATCAAAAAGGCATGCACATGCCAGTAAAGCATGCTTTGATCATAGCCTGTTCAGTAAACAAATTTTGGGCAAGCTGTTGCCATCGCCAGCTGCACGCACCTGCCGCTGGACACGGGCTGAGCCAGTATGGAGCAGGCTGAAAATGTCACGCAACAGGCCAGCCTGCTGTGAGAGGTGGGCGCGCCCAACAGCCGACCCACTGAGAGCCAGCACCATGGAGAGCATCTCGAAGCAGTAGGTGTCTCCACCACCACCACCTATGGCGGGCACGTGACTACTTGCCCCACTGCCACCGGCCATAGCAGCTGCTGTCCTCTGTGGAGGACTTGGCTGTGGACTGCACAGCAGGGCCTCCCACTCCTCACGCACACGGCGTGCCTCCTTGCGTAAGGCCGCCACTATGTGTGAGCACACCTGCGCAGAGACAATGTGGCCATGGCATGAGCTGGTAATTGATTACTGTCACAATGACTGATTGCTTATATTTAACATAGGGGTGAACAAATATTCCAAGTTTCAAATACAGAACGAATATTACACACATTGGTATTTGAAAAATAACTATTTGACATTTTCGAGTACTCGAAACTAACCAAACAATACTTACTATTAAAGTCTTGCTAAACAACGTATTATGAATTATTAGAAGTGAAGAACAAAAATATTCGAACAATGCAGGTGCAAAATGGATAATGCAACCTTTGTTTCTGGCTTCTCAGCAGAAGACTACATGACAACAGTGAGTTGGTCACTTATGTTTTTGAAAGTCTAGTCAGGTGACAGTTTTATCTTCACGATACAACCAATTATGTTTTCCTTGCAATGGGCCCACTAAATGTGTTTACAGCACACAAGTTTTTCAGCAGATTTCTTTGTTTCCTTTTTCCACAACTTTTGATCTTTTATTGTCAACCCTTTATTTGATGTTTATGTAAAGCTAGTCGTACAGCAGCCATTATTTCTTGGAAAGTTTGTTTGAAACCAGGCTCTAAATATGTTGAGAGGCTATTTGTGCAGTTCTTTAAATCACACTTAGTGATCTTGAGTATAAAACTAATACCAAGTCTTGGATAGTTAGCTCTCTTTTTTTGCACTAGTCAGTACAGGAGCGGTTACTAAATTTTACCGAAAGAAAGAAAAAAATCCTGCTGTAAATATATGCATCTGCATTTATATTCGATATTTGATACTAACTATTTGTATTCCATTTGTATACGAAAAAGTTGATATTCACCCATCTCTAGCTTAACCCTTTAAGGATCAAAGACGTAAATACATGGCACCGCGAACAAATCCCAAATGATTGATGCCGTATATTTATGATGCTGTCTTTGTGTTTGAAAAACACTGCAATTTCTTAACTACGTTTCCCAGCAAGTGCTGCACAAAAAAATCAACCCTGGGCAGTCACATTTCGTGAAAAAGAATTGACCCTCAGAGGTTTAACATGCCAAAATAACACAGGGACTACGAGGGATGCTTTTGTGGAGGGCTCTAGGTAATATTGGGAATCTAGGGTTCTTTAAAGGGCCCCTTTGACATTTTTTATCAAAATAAAGAAATGCATTTGAATTTAAACTATAGTCGGATACAACTTTAGAAAAAAGGGGGCATTTACTCCTCCGAGGCGGATGCACATGAACATCCACCAATGGGCGCGCACTCTGGACAGACGTCATGCGCCGGACGGCCGGTGACCCCGCCGTCGGAGAAGATGGCCGCCCGGGCTTCGAACTGGGCCAAGTCGCGTCAGCTGTGCGCGTCAACGCCTCGTCACAGTGAATTCCCAAACTGTTCGTGATTGTCTATCATGCCGGAAATATTACTGCGAGCTTACGATGCGGCATTTGTGCCGCATGCGTTTGTTCCAAGCCGTGATCCGGCAAAGAAACATTACAGCAAGCATCGCTGACGCACTACGCACTACGCTTTGCCTGAAAACAGTATCCCACGGCAACCGCTGCAAACACAGATCCTGACTGTTTGTTCCATGTCTGTTTTATTTCGCTCCCGCAGGAAGTTACGACGAGAAAAGTCTGCCAAAGTATGGTGCCTACTGTCAGCGGCGGGTGTGTTCATGTACTGTGTCGCTGCGTTTCTCGTCGGACGAGATGAAGTGATGGAGCAAAACCATTCTCAGGAGAAATGAGAAAAGCGTGCGCGCGTGAAACAAACCTACGAGCGTCTCAACAGAATATATTTGCAAAAGAAGCCTCCAACGCAAAGATCTGTCGCCGTCAACTTAGTGTGAACAATTGTTTTCAGCACTGAGATGGCCGAGCGTCTAACGGCGGTGCTCGTGCATCTAACGGCGGTGCTCGAGCGTTGTGTGGCACCGTCGATTGATTGCTTTCCACCAGTGCTCACCGCGTGCGCAAGCTGTGGAATGTGCGCTGTGGCACAGTCACGCATAAGTTGTGTTGCCAGCGCTCGATATGGTTTCCCACAACATAGCTTCGCGCTGCTTTTCGATTCTTGTGATTGATATGTTGCAATTAAAAATTCCCAAGACAGTGTTAAGAGAACGGTAAAAAAAAAAAATAACATACGAGAAGGTAGGCACAGCAGCTTGTGAACCCGCTCCTATAATACCTCTACCCAGGTCTGTTTGTAAATGTGTGTAAGTTTTCTTGCGTTTGTCATTTTGTTTATTTCCCACATTTCTTTATATTTGAGCTTTTCTTAGTTTTCGCGTTTGTGTCCTTTTATTTTATATTACCATTTGTTTTTGCTAGTTTTCTTTCAGCAATGTCTTTACACATTTCCATAAACAAATCTAATTGAAAGCACTAACTTTTGTACACTGCAGGGCTGACCTCTTCCATCTCATTAAAACCTTTCTCACTGGTCTACCTTGTCTTATCAATCTGCCTACTCGCTGTGTTTTCTGTCCTTGCTTCTTGTGTTGTTGCTTCAATGTGATTAACCAACTTGCTCAAAACAAATTTTGATCGCCTATGAAAACAGAAAGGTTTAGAGATACATTTTCTTAAAAGCGTAATGTGGGTTGCACAGCAACTTTGCCTCTTACCTCTGTTCATGTTTATGCATCAGTACATGTGGCAGCTCGTCAGAAGTGCATATGAAAGGCTGCGTATTGCAAAGCAACATCTTTCTATGCTGTTGCATTTTTCATGCATTCAGTCTTATTAAACAGACAGTTTCGCTGCCCATCACATATGATGGTAAAAGTTTCAACACGAATAACATTGTGCAGTGGGGAGTCATTTCCTGTCTGACGCTTTCATCGTTGCAAAGACATTTTTCAGTGAATGGAGCCCAGCGAAGCAGTGCACCGAGAGCTTTTGCAACTTTCACCATTTATTACTTAACAAATGTCATTGTCTGAACCTGGCTGTCCATAACTATGCCGATGGCTTGTGAATTAAATAATTGCCTCAATAAAACACATTCAACTTCACTCAGCATATTTTACTACAAACAATGCTAGCAGAGCTATTCAGGGTGAATAATTGTGCTTACATTGGTGTTACTTGCCCGGTCAGATAAACAAATACAACAATGGCTGTGGCATGACTGTGATTTGATGTGCAGACTGCGAACGGTGCCTTTCAAGCGTGCCCTCGACTAATGCTATCAAAAGTTACCCGAATGAGTATTTTGGGCCTAATTAAGCTAACGATGTTTGATAATTGTTCTTATTCGCAAAACTTGCCTGGGCCAGGTAACCAAAATAAGCAATGGCACCACATGAATGTGTTTTTGCATGCAAGCTGCCAACAGTGGCTGTCATTTTCGCGTCGATTGCTGCTGTTTCACCAACAGTGGCGACAGCTTGACTGCGCTTTGACGTGCAGACTGCTAATGGTGCCTTTCAAGCCTGCCCTCGACTACTGCTATTAATAGGTACCCAAATAAGTATTTTGGACCTAACTAAGCTAATGATGTTTGATAATTGTTCTTATTCGCAAAACTTGCCTGGGCCAGGTAACCAAAATGAATTGCGACCACATGAATGTGCTTTTGCATGCAAACTGCTAAAAGTGGCGGTCAATTTTGCATTGACTACTGCTGCTTCACCTACAATGTCTACGACATGGCTGCGCTATGAAGTGCAGATGCTAAAGGTGCCTTTCAAGCATGCCCCGATGACTGTTATTTCATCACAGGGCCCGTCATGCTCATAGGTGGCTGCCCAATAGAGTATTTTGGGCCTTCTGACATTGGCATTATTCATCTCAACGGGCTGGAAAAAACATTAGGGGTAGCACAACTGCACGCAAAGCACAATATGCTTTGGCGTGCAGGCTGCTAAGAGTGGCTTTCACTTTCACGTTGACTACTGCTTTTTCATGTGAAGGTGGACAGTGGCTGCCCGAATGAGCATTTTGGGCCTCACATAGTTATTCAGAGTTAGTAACTGTATTTGCATTCAGATTTTCCAGCATTTCAGCCCGTTTCCATGCCAAATCTTATATTGAGCATGATCTGTGCAGGACGATGCTTTTTCAGAATTGGGCTTCGAATAGAAGAAATGTCACCAAATGAACTGCTTATTTATTTGAGAGATCACAGGAGAATGCTTGGCTGCTGCGAACCCACCGGCAAAATTTTGGTAGCCCTAATAAGGGCTGTTCTTTTGTTAATAAGAAGCTGTTATGCTTCATCGAGTGGCTCAATGCCGGACAGCTTGCAGTCGGAGTCGCTTTCTTCACTGTCATCTTCACCCACTAGAATGATGATGCGTTGGATACGGTCATTTCCAGACGTATCAAGCCTGAACTCTACCTCCAGGTCCATCATGTGGTGAATGTTCTTCCTTCAGTCTTCTACCGTCACATGCTTGATTTTTTCTCTCTAGACGTCTTCGACTGTGGACAGCTTGAAGTCTCCATTGCCCACAGCGATGCCATTTTTCACCTTTGGCCACACGAGCTCGATAAGATTAAATTCGCAGTGGTACAGTGGCAGCCTGAGTACAATGCATCCAGCCCTTTCCGCTGCATTGTCTACGATGTAGCTCAGAAAGCGTGGCCAACTCAAGCAGCTTCTTTCTAATTATCCTTTCGCTGTAGGCGATGGTTTTGCTTTTGAGCCACTCCTGTATTTTTTCCTTCTTCCAAGCTGTCATCGGCAATTTCTCTTCTCTCCGGGAATGGTAAGGTACATTGTCCAAAACAATGATGCTACCAGCAGGCAACTTCTGCAGAACGTCATTAAACCATCCCTCGAAGCGATTGCCGTCCATTTCATTGTGGTAGTTGCCTGTTTTTTGGCCACGGAATCTATCTAAGCAGCCGTCGATCAAGCCATCCTCACTGCCGATGTGTGTCACAATCAGGTGCTGGCCTTTTCCAGAAGGTTGTTTCAGACCTGTCGACAGGCCATTTGCTCGAGCGTACAGGTGTCTGCGCTTCTGCACTACGATGTCTGTCCACATGATCGACCCTGTGTGTCCCGCCGTCCCCCATGTCTCGTCCAGGAAAAAGATCTTTCGGCCTTCTGCCTGTAGCACTCCACGTCAAGAAGGTAGCGATTCCACCATTCAGTGATGTCATTCCGCTCGATAAGCAGCGAATTGTGGCTCCTCTTCTCATGCTTGAATCAGATCTCGACAAGCAGGCGACGCACAGTTCACCGCTTCAGTGATGGGAGATCCATTTTTGCGTGTGCCGAGGTAATGTGTGGCCGGCAGGAGGTCTGGACCCCACTTCACGCAGAGTCAGAGACGAGGAGAGCTTTCTTGGTGAAGAATTCTTTATACAATGTTTACATGTTGTGGTCGTTATCAGGAGAGAGACGAACAGAGCAGCTGCAAGCTGCTTAAATAACACCCCTCAGTCCCCAGATTCCCCAGACAGACCCTATAAGGACGAAACAAGGTCGAGAGAGAGGGTCTGGGCTGCCTCCATGTTCCTAACGCCGCTCTCGGTGGCCGATGCTTCCTCGAACCGCGCTTCGGCGTCGGGCTGATCTGGCGGTCGGTCAGAATGGTGCGCCGGGGAAGTTTTATAGCCCGCATAGAACAAAGGGAACCAACTGCAAGGCACGGGGTTGAAACACAGCCCTCCTTTGGAAACCGTGCCAAACACAGCGAGAATCGTTCGTGGTGCGGGCGCCGTTGGACGAAGGAAGGGGGGAGTTGCATTGCTGCCGGCACGGGGAGGGGCCGAATAGCACTCCGTGATCCGGTGGCCGCTTCAGTTGTGGACGTCGCGCAGCCGCGAGGAAACCCGAGCTGTGCACGTAGTCGTGTGCCCGAAGCAGGCACCATGCAGGGATGAATGCTGCCTCCACGGTAGACACACCATAGCATTGGCCTTCCGTCAGGCAAATCCCAGGGCACAAACATAACACCATATACACTTCGAGAACTCGTTAGTGATCTCCACGACCGTCGGTATCTCGTTGCGGCGAAAGAAATCGTGCACATGACCTCGGCGCGCACAACGTGTAATACTTCGTGCTGCATCTTCTTTTCTCCGCATTTCGTGGGCGCTTTCGCGACGGCGTCGACAGTTTGCCACCCGAAATATGCGAAGCTTGTGGGGGCCTGAGGTGGGATTCTCACACCGTACTCTTGGGACAAAGGAACGACAACACAGTAGTGCAAACAATCACAAGGGCATTTATTGCACCTTTCATAGATCAATGCCTGCTAGCGGAGTTGCTATCCACAAAACATGCCGATGGGCGCGCGACAAATCTAGAAGTCCGACTCACCGCGTCCTCGCGAGCGAATATGTTCGCCCCATGCTGGATCCCAACGCCTGGTCGTTCACGTGTTTAGTCACGCAAATCGTGGCGCGTTCGAAGACGGCCACGCGAGACGGTCTCGCCGTAGCATCGGGCGGCGCGCGGCACGGCACGTCCGTCCCGCTTGCTTCCCGAACCCCCCAAGAGAGCAAGCGCCTTCCTCTCCCGCACCCAAGTAACCGCGCAGCGGCGCGACGCTCGCGCCATCTCTCGCACCACGCTTGTACCACTCCAACGCCGCGGCCCACGCGGCGACGCCGCACGGAGACGGGGCTATGCGGGAAAACAAGCTATCAGGGGAGGCGCGAGGGTCGCGCATCCCCACAAGCTTTGACCTCCCTCCTCACCTTGAACACTGTGCTTTCGCTGACACCGAGCATCTTGAGTTTGTAATGGTTATGATAAATGCATTGTTCTATATAAGTGCTTGTTCAATATCAACTGATTCATTAGAAGCTCGGAACAGGAGTAGTATATTTGCCGTGTACATGTAAACAAGCGCAAAAGCCATGCAGAGCTGCTCTTTCTACTTTCGTCACTTGCAATGAAGCTAAAGAGCAGACGACGGGCAGCGTTGTGGAAGGCACAGGGTTATTTTTCTGTCGCGATCCGGCATGTGCTGTAGCACATGAGAGCTCTACTAAACCAGTCATCAAAATACAAGAGTCTTTATTTATACCAAGAATTGCCCGTTTCAAAAGCACGATTTTTTTAGAGGGATTACTTTAGTCGTGGAGGCAATCGGACGTCGCGCTTCGGTCATCTTGGCGGGGCCTCAGCGAGCCTCCCCTTTTTTCTAAAGTTGTATCTGACTATAGACTATTTCTGAAATACTTTGCAGCAAGAAGTACTTCAATGCGTTCAGCAAAGGCAGCGTTATTGGTAATCAAAGATAACATTTGATCCACTTCGCGGTGCTCCCATTCCTTCTTCAGTGGTTTTGCACTGCAAAGGCTACGACGGAGTGTGGTGTGCCCGCAGCATTCTGCCTATTGAATGTCACCATGGCTGCACAGTTCAAATTTGATTTGAATCAAACGCTATCAGAATCAGACGCCACTATTTCCGATTTCGGTGCCTACAACAAACAAAACATAACCAAACGCGGTTGTCCTTAGTGAGTCAAAGCGCGCTCAGCGAGTGGGCTTATTGTGGCACCCTACGGCAGCAGCAGAATCTGTGCTACGTAGCCCTCGCAGCTACATGCTACTGTAGTGCATATTCGCAGTGTTTGCTAGGTGCATGGCAGGGCTAGAATGTGAGCTTGTGCTCATGTGCTTCAGTGTGGCTGTGCTACATGGTGCGGACCAGCTTTGCCCTGCACCAGCTTGAATGATGGATAGAAGCTGCATCAAACTTGCTCATTTTGAAGCACTGTCAACAGCTCAATACGAAGCGATGTCTGCCAAGGTGACTAGCCAGGAGCAGCCAGGAGTGAGCGTGCGCTGGCAAGTGTACGCGTGGTCTCATCGTAAGTTTCATGTGGTTAGAGGCTAGCTCAGTGTTCAAAACTAATTGAAATTAGTGAGGCTTGACAGCTATGAGAGTCGAGCGTGAGCAAACAATAATCAACTTCTTCTGGAAGCACATAATTCTTATCAAAATTCAAAAGCAGATCTTTACTTACTTCAGCCTGTTTATTAAAATGCGTCAATAAATATACACAGCAACAGTAAGAAGTGGTCCGATACAAACGCGTGTTCTTGATTGATGTCAACTATCAGCCAATAGCAGCCATCAATGGGAATCTCGCAAATAAAGGCATGTGTAAGCTGCCGGCAGCTTAGAAGCAGGTTAGGAGGAGGCCTCGTTTGAAACGAGAGTGTTTGAGAAATATGTGACCTCAAGCTCTGCTTGTGAGCTCCATGTGCCACACAAGACTGCAAAATTTAGCTGAGATTTTCTCAGCAGCATATGCTATCTGCAGACTGCATTTTTGGGAAGCTCAGGGTTCAAGGAGAGCTTTTCTTTCATGAGAGGTAGTATGGCTACTGTGGCCATAGGGATTGAATGGATTTCTTGACCCACTGATGGACTTTTTTCAACATCACAGAGTAATTAAGGAGCTATGGGAGGAGCTGTCTTGTCTTCGAGGGCTCTGAATTATTATGGCCACCTGCGGCTTTTTAACATGCACATATGTCTTGTTACATGAGCCTTTTCACATTCCACTTACAGTGACATGTAGCCACTGTGACTGGAATTCGAACCCCTCCCCCTCATGCTCAGAATCAAAAGAACATAGTCACGCTATCATGGTGGGTGTAGAAAAAAAATGCCGGATGAACTGCTATCAATGTTACTTCATCAAGACAGTATCTATTTTTCGATCTTGGAGTATTCAGGAAGTGTAGCCATCTTTGACAGTTGAAATAAATAATGGTTGGTACTGGCAAACGGCCAAAGATAATGTCACAGTGCACCACAGCACATTGACTACGTATGCTTGATTTCTGCCAGCTTGATCGCACATTCTACAGGGTTTGATCCCCCCACGAGGCTACATGTGCCTTATGTCAAAACAGTCACATTATGCACTGTCAGTTTGTATTAGAATCCCAAAATATTTATTTCTGGGTTTTAGTGTAATAACATTAGTCACAATAATTTCTTGCTGAGTGTGCAATCTACAAACACTGCTGGAAAAATGCACATTAACATGAACTCCTTTCCCTTAAAGGCAGCAAACAGATTGCCATTTTTCCCTCGCTTTCAGAAGGGATGGGAGACGTTTGCAGATTCCCATTCAACTGGTCAGACATAACCCAAGATTTTCCTGTTATGATCCTCAATGGGATTAGCAGTATTCATAATAAATAAATAAAATATATGACTTGGTGATTTCAATAGCTGAAATTGAACGCTACTGCAACAACTAATGCCAAAAATGCGGATTAACTCTTTCGTTAACACACCTATTCAAACCGATCACAGGTGATTGATGCTTTAGAACGCCGGTTTCGACATGTTGTAGCTGTTTCTTTCCACTTAAGGCCATTCAGTAGTTAGTACAGGTACTGAACATTCAGAATCAGTTTAAATTTTCTCGCTCTGGTGACGTGATTTTTGACGGACGTTTTCGCAAACTAATGTTTGTATGTTGTAGCGAAAAGGGGCGTGGGTGTCACCATCTGCCATGCTTGAGAAGAAAGCATGCCTCTCATGATTACGCGGCACTAGCATCCAAATTTTGTACTCATATGACTCCCAGCAAATCAAGAATTAAACTATATCGTTGGTTTTGCCGTCCAACAGTGCTGAGCGGTAATGATTAACCGAAAATAATGCCAGCTGTTCACTAGTGAGCTTTGGTTTGGAGTCCGAGTCATGTTATTCCACCCAAAGTATATTTCTGAAGGTCTGCTGCATGTCCAACATGTGGACCTGGCATTTTTAACCAGTTTCCAAGTTTTGATTTAGCTTCTCTCGTAAATTCTAGGTAAGGCGTGCTGCCAGTGTCACTGCGCAGTAATAGAAAGTCGCTTTCATGGCGTCGTCCCGCGTGGCTGCGTCGCGAGAAAAGTGTCTCGCTTAAAACTATGCTACACATGCACTTGAATTTAGTGATAAGGACTTCAGTTATGATTCCGAAGATGATAGCAAAGCAGATTCAAGTTCTGACGGCAATGATGCTTTGAGTCAGCCTGGGACATCCGCAGCTCTTCACCGGTGAGTTTCCTTTATGGCCATGAGTGGTCTCCTTCCTAGTGCACACTTATCCGCCGATCGTTTTGCATGACCTAAGAGCTCTACTGATTGTCTCCAGGGTGCATACTTCACTTGGTCATGGTGTGCTGCCATTGGCAGCAAAGAAACTTCCATTCACGCCAAGAACGCCGCTTGCATCACATCTCGGCACAGCACTACGAAGCAGCGCAAGACAACAGCATGGGATTTCTTTCTACTCTTCCACTCTTCAGAGGTGATAAAGACAACCTGCAAAAATTCAAACAAATATGCTTGGATGCAAAATTCTGTAGCTGCCCAACTACGCTGAGAGTGATCGGTCCTGGAAAGAAGTGCACGACTCCAGACAAACTGGTGAAGCACGTTGGTTGGACTCCTCATTGGACCATCCTCAGAAGATGCCGGAAAGGTGGAACTACAAAATGTGTTACGAGGACTGCAAAGTTGAACAAAAACCATACGTTTGTGGGACAAGTGCACAGTGCACTTATGCTTCACAAAATCCAGGAACTGCTTCACTGCGTGGCATAAGCGATGAACTGGTCTTAATTATTTTTCTGTACCCGAAGAATAGCAGAGTACTGGGCATTTATTTTCTCAGACACTATTCCTGGGTTATTTATCTTTGAAATGTATATTCTGAATTTCCTTCGACATTGCTACGAGACAGCCGCCACAGTGTGGCTGCACTCAGGAGAAAGAAGACGACGTGGCCCCGCTTCAGATAGCGTCGCCATCTTTGCCACCGTTGGTTTACGTGTAAATGTATTGTAAATAGACTTGCACAGTCGCTTTCATGGCCCTTTGTTAAGTTAGTTACCACAGTAACTAACTTAACAAAGGTGTACGTCCTACAAAAAAAGATAATTAGGCTTCTTTTTGATGTCCCCTACAATTCTCATACACAAGCTCTGTTCATTAAAGCAGATATAATGCCCGTCTGGAAATTGTTTAGCTATAGACTAATTGTTGCCTTTAAGTGCGAATTAAAAGAAAATCGAAATTTTTTTCAGAACCTAGCCAAGCTAGAAATAAAGCCTACATCCTATAATATACGTCAGTCTCAATACTGGAAGGTGGTCACTCCCCGTGTTAACTATTCTATGGGTACACTATCGTATATTTTGCCTAAACTTCTTAATGATCTGAATAAATGTGGAATTGATTTAGGTCGCACTACAGTTCGCGAACTGCGCCACGTGATATCTCATGTTTTTGAACAAATGTAATATTTGATTTCCTTGTGATATATTAAACCGAGTCAATTTTGCGTTTGTCTTTTGTTAGATTCCTGTATGTTTCATGTATGCCCCTGTACTGCCTTGTAGAGGGGACCGTGGGCTCTAGTCAAGCTGTTCAGCAGCTTTTACCCACGGCCCCTCCATCGTTGTGATGGAAATAAAGCTTATTATTATTATTATTATTATTACATAAGCTACATGTAACATTAATTTGGTGGAGGTGGACGTTCCCCGTACCCGTCGTGGAGCTTCGTAGCGGTCGCAACGGCGACAGTGCAACTTCGGCCCCTGCTGGCGGCACTTCATCTACGCAACCGTCTCCGCCTGCAGCCCCGACCTACGTCGCCGTTTCCCCTTTCGGGATCCTGGTGTTTTCAACGGAGTCGGCAGTCCTGATGTTGACGACTGGCTCCGCTGATACGAACATGTCAGCACCAGTCACAGGTGGGATTCGACTATTATGCTTGCGAACGTTCTTTTCTACCTCGACGGAGCTCCACTTGCATGGTTCCAGACTCATGAAGCGGAGATCTCGAGCTGGGATCTCTTCAAAGAGAAGCTCCGCGACCTTTTTGGCAATCCCTTCGGTCGTCAAGTCAATGCCAAGAAAGCCCTTGCCACACGTGTACAGACGTCGACCGAGTCCTACGTGTCCAACATTCTCGACGTCTTGGCCCTTTGTGCCAAGGCTGACCCGACCATGTCTGAGGACGATAAGGTTAATCACGTGCTCAAAGGCATTGCTGACGACGCCTTCAATTTACTGGTGTTTACCAATGTCACCAGCATCGATACGGTCCTTAAGGAGTGCCGCCGCCTTGAGCATGCTAAAAGCCGCCGGGTATCCCAGCACATCACGCGACTTCCCAACACAGCTGCTACGTCATCCTGTGACGACCTCTTCCACCAGCCGTCGCGATGTGACAACTTGACCCGCATCATTCATCGTGAGGTCGAAGTGGCACAACCGGCGGCCCCTTCATTCCCGTCACCTGATCATTCTCCGGTGACAATCTCCTTGATCCAGGCCATCGTCCGTCAAGAATTATCCAATGTTGGCCTGCAATCCATTCGTTCCTTAGGCTCGGAACCTCTTTCTCCACGCATGTCCCCACCAGGCCCTTCTTACTCTTCTTATGGACAGTGCAACCCCTCCGAATGGCGAACTGTGGATGACAAGCCAATCTGTTCTAACTGCCGACGCATAGGACATGTCACTCGCCACTGCCGCAGCCGCTGGACTTCTCCAGTGCGCTATTCTCCTGATTACCATACTCGCCCCTCTAGCGTGTCCTTTCTCTTCGCCCCTTCTATGCCCGCTCCATCATCTGACCCTGCGACACCTTTGACACGACCCCGCTACTCCCGCTTGCCTTCTCCCTCCCGTCGTCAATCTCGTTCACCCCTGTCACGCCGTGCTCCTTCTCCGACCTAATCGCCGCACCCCCGACCGGACAACTAGACAGTGCAGCTTCTGGAGGTGAAGCTGCAATGACGAAATCGGCACGAAATCCTAACTTCACATTATCCACGAACAAGAATCTTTTGGACGTTCTCGTCGACAATGTTCCTGTGTGCGTGTTGATTGACACCGGGGCGCACGTGTCCATTATGAGTGCTGCTCTTCGCCGTCGGCTGAAGAAAGTTCTGACGCCCGCCCCGGACCGAGTTGTACAAGTCGCTGACAGAGGGACTGTCGCTGTTGTTGGCATGTGCTCTGCCCGCCTCACCATTGCTGAGAGACAAACCGTCGTTCTCTTCACCGTCATCGAGCATTGCCCTCACGAACTCATTCTCAGTCTGGATTTCCTTGCCAATCATTCCGCCCTCATTGACTGTTCGGCTGACTCACTTCGCCTTGACTTGCCTCTTCTTGCCGACCATGTGGACCCGCCTCCAAGCTGTTTGAGCTGCATGGATTTTATTCGCCTACCGCCTCAATCTGTGACACACATCGACTTGTTGTCCTCACCAGCTGTACCTGACGGTAATTACGTGGTCGCACCAATTCCGGCAGTTATACTTACACATGGTGTTACCGTGCCACACACTGTGGCACGGTAACCGCACCTGCCTTCCCCTTGTCAATTTCGCACTAACCGCGCAAGTTCTGCCTCAGGGGATTTCATTGGCTATAATTAGCGCTTTGCAGGATGATGAGATCGAGCCATTCACAGAGGAAGATCGTCACAGCTTAGCCCATACCGTGACGTCATCGCACGGTACTGACGTCGACATTGAGAAGATGGTTTCCTCTGACCTTACACCTGTTCAAGCTGAAGCTCTTTGCAGCATTCTTGAAGGCTATCGCGACATTTTTGAGTTTGACAATCGACCCTTAGATCAAACGTCCATCGTGACCCATCGCATAAACACTGGCGATGCGAACCCTATTCACCGACGTCCATATCATGTTTCTGCGTCCGAACGAGCTGTCATCTAACAGGAAGCCAAAAGATGCTTGCAAAAGACAGTATCGAGCCTTCTTGTAGTCCCTGGGCTTCTCCCGTCGTACTTGTCGAAAAGAAGGATGGCACGTGGCGTTTTTGTGTAGATTATCGCCACCTGAACAAAATCACAAAAAAGGACGTGTACCCTCTGCCACGTATTGATGACGCTCTCGACTGCCTGTACGGTGCCACCTATTTTTCTTCTATTGACTTACGGTCCGGCTACTGGCAGATATCCGTCGATGACATGGACCGAGAGAAGACTGCATTTATTACCCCTGACAGCCTTTATCAGTTCAAGGTGATGTCTTTCGGTCTCTGTAACACACCCGCCACCTTCGAACAAATGATGGACTCTTTGGTTCAGGGGTTCAAGTGGTCCACCTGTTTGTGTTATCTGGACGACGTCATCGTTTATTCACCCACATTTGACACGCACCTAGATCGTCTTTCAGCGATTCTTGACGTGTTCCGCTGCGCCGGTCTCCAGTTGAGCTCGTCAAAATGTCACTTAGCTCGCTGCCAAATCACCGTCCTTGGAAACCTCGTGGACGCCAGAGGCGTGCGACCTGATCCGGACAAAATTCGTGCCGTTACGAACTTTCCTGTTCCAAAGTCTACCAAGGCATTCGTAGTTTCGTAGGGCTGTGGTCTTATTTCCGACGCTTTGTGAAGGATTTTGCGACCATCGCCCGTCCCCTTACCGACGTCTTGAAGAAAGACGCCCTATTTTCTTGGGGACCTAACCATGCCGCATCTTTTTCGCAGCTCACTACTCTCCTTACCACGCCTCCAATTCTGGCCCATTTTGACCCGTTTGCCTCAACAGAAGTTCGAACTGATGCCAGTGGTCACGGTGTAGCAGCAGTGTTAGCACAACGCCAGCTTGGACATGATCGCGTTATAGCCTATGCCAGCTGACTTCTATCACCCGCCGAGCACAATTATTCAATCACAGAGAGCGAGTGCCTCGCTCTTGCGTGGGCTGTTGCCAAGTTTCGTCCGTACTTGTACGGACGCCCCTTCTGTGTCATCACTGATCACCACGCGCTCTGCTGGCTATCCTCGCTCAAGGACCCCTCGGGACGACTCGCTCACTGGGCGTTACGCCTGCAAGAATATACCTCCTCCGTGGTATACAAGACGGGACGCTTGCACCAGGATGCCGATTGTTTGTCCTGCTACCCCGTCGACGACCCGGCTGATGCGGACACTATCGCTTGCGTTTTCTCTGTGTCCCAGTTGCTTGACATCGGCAACGAGCAACGCCGCGATCCTTCATTACGAGCCCTCATCGACCATCTGGAGTCAACGCTTGGCGACGCCTCTCTTCGAATGTTTCTCCTTAAGGAGGGGACACTATACCGCCGCAATCTCGATCCACACGGCCATGACCTTCTGCTCGTAATTCCATCACACCTGCGTTCGACCGTCCTCCAACAACTTCACGATGCTACCGTGGCTGGACACTTGGATGTCTCGCGCACATATGACCGTGTACGCCGTCAATTCTTTTGGCTGGGTCTCGCCCGCTCCGTGCGGCGCTACGTTGCAGCTTGTGAGCCCTGTCAGCGGCGGAAGAAGCCCTCCACACCTCCAGCTGGATGTCTTCAGCCGATCGACATCCCACCAAAACCCTTTTTCCGTGTTAGTCTAGACCTTCTTGGACCGTTTCCTCTCTCGGGCTCCGGAAATAAATGGGTCACCGTCGCTACTGATTATGCTACGTGGTACGCAATCACCAGAGCCCTCCCGACAAGTTGTGCTACTGACATTGCTGAATTTCTGCTCTATGACATCATTTGAGTGCACGGTGCTCCGCGGCAATTACTCACTGACCGTGGCCGCAGCTTTCTGTTGGCAGTCGTCGAGGACATCTTCCGCTCCTGCTCGACTAAGCACAAGTTCAGCACATCCTACCACCCACAGACCAACGGCCTCACGGAGCGCCTCAACTGGACCATCACCGACATGCTATCCAAGTACGTCGCAACCAACCACCACGACTGGAATCTTCACTTACCATATGTGACGTTCGCGTATAATTCATCGCGTCACGACACCACCGGCTATTCACCGTTCTATCTCCTATATGGCCGAGAACTCGCGTTGCCCTTAGACACTTTGTTGCCCATGGCCACACGTTCAGCCACTGAATATGCCCGTGATGCGATCACACACGCTGACCACGCGCGCCAGCTCGCCCGCACCCGTCTCCAGGCCTCACAGGAGCATCAGAGACGCCTCTATGATTGCCACCATCGCGACGTACAATTTACTCCGGGTTCTCTGGTGCTTCTTTGGTCCCCCATTCTACGTGTGGGCCTTTCCAAAAAGCTGCTGTCGCGCTACACTGGCCCATACCGTGTGGTGCGACAAGTGACCGATGTCACGTATGAAGTTATCCCCGCCAACCTCTCAGCGTCATTGTCGGCTGCTAGTGACATCGTTCACGTGGCGAGACTAAAGCCATACCACACACCTTTCGCCGCGGACGTGTAGATTAAGCACCGGGACGGTGCTTCTACTGCCGGGGGTGATGCTACGGGACAGCCGCCACAGTGTGGCTGCACTGAGGAGAAAGAAGACGACATGGCCCCGCTTAAGATAGTGTCGCCATCTTTGCCACCGTTGGTCTACGTGTAAATATATTGTAAATAGACTTGTACATAAGCTACACGTAACAATATTAATGTTTTTGTAGATATGTTTTTATATTGTTTTTATCAACTGGCAGCAAAAATGCCACATTCTAGAATTTTTAGCTTTTACCTAATACATTTTTTTTTGTTTGGCAACGTATGTCTTTGGAAAGAGCACTTCATTATGTACAATTTGCTATGCTCTAATGTGTGATGGAATGTTATTTGTAGTGGTAAATAATCTTTTTTCCGAGACTTATAAGAAATTACCATTTTCTCGCGGTAACGAAAGATTTAAATTGGGTGCACTTCTGTTTCTTTTCCTTTGCTTTCACCGGATCCATTTGTCCTTCAATCATAGACAATGCATACATGCCAAACTGTAAATTTGGAAATTAATAAAAATCTGGCAGATAATTCTTAACGTATTGCACGAAACAATCACCGTTAGGTGCGGAAAGGAGAGATAGGATAGGAAAGAGCACACAGTACTAAATGTTTATTTCTGAGGATCAGCCAGCCAAGGATTGGCTTGCTGCTTGCACTGAATTACTGTAACCATGAACCCAACATTCCAATCAGCCCAATTAGCAGTCTTGATTCACCGCAGTATCTATTTATTTTTCGTAAAACTTGATGCACCATTCGTAAAATCATAGAACGGCCCAAATTTGTAAACCTTACATAAAATTCTGGAGAGCTGGCAAGTATGCCAATGAGTGCCTAGATGCGGCACACAAGTGAGACAATGCCTCCTTAGTATCATCTCAATTCATTACTTGGGAGTCAGAAGCATAGCTCACCTGCTTTTGGAGGTGGGTCAGCTTGCTTCTGCTGAACAGAATGCCAACCATGTGTTCTTTGAGGTCATTGCTGGTTTCTGGCCTCTCGGGACTGGTGGCCTCATCACCCACTGGCCTCGCTGATACATCCTCTTCAGGACTCTCTGCATCTCCTCCAAGAAGCTTGCCAAAGACCTGCACAAAAGAACACAACCAAGCAATGACATCAACGGTAAAAAGAAGGTAGCTGCGGTTAAATGGGCCATACTGATTGCTCATTAAGCTTAAAAAATATTGAATCTTTTTAATAAATGAGTACAAAACGCAATTGTGGTTATTCTACAATTTTATTATTACAGACACAACAGAATTCGTTGAAATCATTTTAACACATACAAACAACTACCATACTTACATATCTAATGAGCACATTTTTTTCTGAGAAAGTGGGTCCAAAAATTGCTGGCTCATTACAATCAAATACAAAACCAAAACCATGTCTACGGCATTAGGACGGCCTATCATCAGAGCCACCAGACGCAGCATCACCATCACAAGATGGCAACAGAACATGTTCTCATGAAAGTTGCTGTGGGTTTATTTTGTGCTCGACTAGGACCTGGAAGGGTATTTTCAGTCAATAACAGAGCGGTTAACCAAAAATTTCTTTCGTGCCGGTTCAATGAAAATGATTTGGTTCCAGTTCAACTCTGGAGTGAAAAAAATATTGCTTCAAGCAATTCAAATTGCTTCAACTTTATTTGCATAACCAAAGAATAATTACAGAAAATCAGCATAAATTTATTTTGTAAGAATGCTTGATGCTGCTGTTAAGACACGCAGAAAGGTTACGCGTGTTGTTTTTTAGGTTGCATGTAGTTAGTAGCAAAGTCACAGTTTTACCCAAAAGGCAAAACATTGATTGCTATAGCAAATCAGCAGACAGCCATAAGTTAAGCCCATATATAACGGCCCCACTTAAGACGAACTTTCGCTTAAAATGAACAAAACCCATGTGACCGTCAAAATATACATTGTTTCAATGGTATAAAATCACACATATGACGAGCGTCTTTGAGCCATGCCAATCGGTTACAGTGAATGGATGGCATAAACCCGGCGGCGTGATGGGAAAAAATGACGACCTCCGACCCCTTTATGCTTGCGGTCTGTTTTCCCAAGCCTCCTCAGGGACGAACATTTCATTTTCTGCCCTCTACCCTCTCCCTGCTGTTACATGTTGCCCACGAGTGTCGGCGTGTGGCTTCCAAGATTGCCCTCCCGCTCATCCTCGCAACTGCACTCCGCTCTCACTCTTTCTTGCAACTCCCTTGCTGTCTTGGCGGGCGTGCTAGGCATCGGCTAAAGTTCAGAAGTTTCGCTTTCTGGCCACTACTGCGAAGCAGGTTAATCCACATCATGCTCCTGCGCTTCTTCTCCGTGCTTCCGTGCTTCATTCTAGTTGGGCCCGAGTTGTATTCAGGATGGCGGACGAGAATGCCGTGCCTGCAGTGGTCATGAAACGAAAAGCACTGGACCTGGCAACGAAGCAAGCAATTTTGACGGAACTGTCTGAAGGTGGTAAAAACTGCAAGTTGGTAAAGAAGTACAACATGTTGAAATCAACCATCTCAACGATTATAAAGAACAAGGAATAAATTGCCAGCTCTGACGCTGACTTGATAAACAGAAAGCGCCAGCGGAAGGCCACGTATGCAGACGTAGAGGGCGTGGTGCTTAAGTGGTTCGTCGACTAACGGGCTTGCAACATTCCGATATGTGGACCAATGATGCTGGGCAAAGCTAAATACTTTACATTCCTACTAGATTTTCCTGAATTTGTGGAGACGGGTTTGCACACGGCTCACCCTACTAGCGACGGTCAGGAAAGGGTGTGATGCTCCTCCACTCCACAACGCACAAAGGCGCTACAGCAGGGTTCGTCGACTCTCTGACATGGTGCAGAGAAGGCTCCACAGTCAGACTGCCAACAAAAACGGGTTTAATCACCCAAGATACAGCACAGTGCGACAGTCATGGCGCTTACGGACAAAGGCTCACCGCAAGACTGATCGCAAGACTGATCGCAAGGCTGATCGCTAGGGCTAACAGGGAAGCAGTCCACCAAGCACGAAAATGAGAAATCGCGAAAGCAAAGGTCCCATGTAACCACCTCGTTGCGGCCCTGTGAGCATCTGCCGCAGTGATAAAGCGCGCAGTGGAAGAGGGCTTGGGTGAAGAGGGAACCTGGGAGCCGCTACTCGAGAGGCCGATCAGGTGCGTCTTGATGACACTTGCTCGCACGGCGATTCGACCAGCAGGGTGCACGCGGGAAATTAGCTCTGGTGCACTAGCCATGTCTGCCATGTTGCTGTTATGGCGGCAGTTCCCAGAGATAGAGCTAAGCACAATGAGCGAGCTGGGGACAAGGCGTGGGAAGGCACCTCGATCACCACAACCTCTGCCCAGGCAATGGCTGGCTACATCGATTCAAAGTGCGGCATGGGATTGTATTTAAATTGATTGTCAGCGAGGTGGCTTCGGTAAGTGAGCAAGACGTTGCCACTTGGCTTGTAAGAAACTGAGCCATTATTGCAAACTACGCGGTGCAGGACGGGTATAACACAGATGAAACTGCCTTATTTGGTCTGATGCAGCCGGACAAGGCACACACCATGAAAGGCGACTCATGCACTGGCAGCAAGCACAGTAAAGTGCATGTTACAATACTTCTGTGCATCACTTTGGATGGCAGCGACCATCCCGTGCCCTTTGTAAACAGAAAATCAAAGACGCCACATTGTTTTCAGAGCTATGTAACCATGCGCTACAGGCACAATATTGAGGCGTGGATGACGCGCAATTTATTCGCAGAGACTGAGCGAGTTTGACTGCAACATGCAGAGGCAAGGCAGGTGCGTGCTGCTCGTGCTCAACGAGTGCTCAGCGCACCACGTGCGAATTTCTCTGATGGCTGTTACCCTACTCTTCCTGCTGCCCATTACCACTTTGAAAGTGCAGCCACTTGATTTGGGCATAATACAAGCATTTAAGGCATCATATAGCCACCACATTGTGGAGTGCTTAATTGCTGATCACTGTTGACTGCACAGCTGCCAACTTGTCAATTCAAGTTTCACCATACTCACCCGTTGAGATGAAGAAGGCGGCCTGGGTGGAGGTGACAGCCGCCTGCGTGCGAAACTGTCTCCGCAAGGCCGGCTTCATCGACGCAGTGCCTGATGCCGAGCCTGATTCTTTCGAAGATGATCAGTCTGGCAGCGATTTGTGGCAGCACTTTGTAAACTATGACATGGGGGGCCACGTCATTGGTTAGGATGACTTTATTTCTGCTGATGAAGATGCCGACATTGCGGGACCGTGTACGGACGAGGGCATCATTTGTGAAGTGCGGGCAGAGAGCGACGAGGAGGAATCGGCTGTCGATGAAAATTCGGAGCCAGCAACCATAAGTGCACCTGTAGCAATGGGCTACATAGAGCGCCTCAGGCAACTTGTTTATGCCAAGGGCCTTTGCGAAGAGCATGCTTCTGCTTTAAATAACCTGGAGACTGCCCTTATCGGATCTGCACTGCAGAAGCAGACGAGCATCATGGGCTTCTTTGCGAAGAAATAAAGTTTGTGTTTTGACTAGCCACATTTTTTTAAAGCTGTGGTCCACTTAATACGAACTTCGGGGTATAATGAACAGAGGCCGCATGACACTCAGGTTCGTTATAAGCGGGCTCGGTAAAGATAGTAGTTTTATCAGCCATATAAACTCGTAAGCATTCGCTTACTGACAAAATTAACAAGCCTGGTGTCAGTGCACACAGGCAAACATGCACATATCACACTCGATGACTGCAGACACTTGCTGTCAAAACGCTGGCTTAAGGAAGCGACCATGCTGTATATCGCATCAACGTAAACTGAGCGGCGAGAACACAGCACACACAAAGCTACAAGCCCTCGGCCCACCTAGACTCTGCCTCAAAGCAGAATGTTTTCAAGATAAAGATTGTGTGACCACGTGATACGCAACAGCCAACGAAGTAGAATGTTGCCCCCCTACCTACTTAACCTCCCACCGGTTCCTTGTATGTGACGAAATATGCCACGCCTTCCTCCCCACCTTTCTGCCTTGTGCGCGCGAGTTTGAGCCACGATCGTTGGTTCACCCTCGCATGCTTTCACTTGCACATACAGCATACAGCACGCAGTGACAGTGCAATCGCCCTTGAACTTTGTATGGAACATCACGGCAACGGCGACGACAATGGCAAAAATTAGCTTGCCGTGTCCATATAATTGCTATTGCATTAGAACAACTAAGTAGATCCAATACCAATGCTGGAATCTATGTGAATAAAGGCTTTAGTAAGAGAGAAAGAGAGGAGAACTTATTGAGGAAATGCAGAGATATCCTCTTGCCTGCTACTTTTTTCTGCAGAAGGAAGGGAAAAAGGGGAAAAAGAGCTAGCAGTATAAGGGGTGATGATTAGAATAGGCAGTAGGATGAGAAAATAAACATGTTCTTTTCCAAATGGCCCCTTCACAACTTTGAATCTAGTCCAGTGTTAACTAAAAATTTTGAGAGAGCCTTGATGGCACGCTTTATTGATATTATGTCTAGCCAAGGGCGGAGTAACATTGTTCACTCAACTGCTGGTAGAAAATTGGTGCTAACAAAGAGGTTTCGTAAATACGAGCTTAAGCTCGTACTACAAAAAAAAAAAAAATCTTACGCTGAAATTGTTCGTAAAGGAGAATTTCAGCCGATCCTGATGCCAGAGATATTATTAGTGAAGGCAGCCAGCCAATGACAAAAAGCACTTATGAACGAAATGCTTTGTGAATTCAGCCCCTGGATCCTATCAGGAAGGAATACGGATGAGCAGGCAAAGTTTGCTAAAGGAGAGTAAGGACGGGCACGGCTCGGACTCCTCTGAGGATGGCACTCTTTTCCAAAGGGAAGACTTCTTGTCATAGCGGACCAAACGCATCTACAGATTGCTGTATGAGCCAACGTCTTCCGCCTCACATATAAGTGCACAGCCTTTACCCAGCACTGGCGTAGGATGATAAGCACTCTACCTGCAGCCTCTGTCTAGCAAGTTTTCAGCAATAGACGAGGTCAAGAAAGGTGCCATAACACGGGAAGAGGATCTTGGACTGTCATAGAATATTTTTTAAGACTTTTTTGTCCGCGCAATTCTAACTTGCCCTAGGCTAGGTTCCCTTCTCTCTTCCATTTCTCCCCAGAGCATCACTACCAAGAAGGCAGGTGATACTCGTTTACTATAAGCAAAACATTTGCAACAACCCAGGATAGTAGGCAAGGAAATTAAGAATCACTTTGTGGAAGCACATGTAAGAAGCAATATGTAATTTCTATTGCACCTACTTCAACTTGCGAGACTGAAAGCCCCAACACAGATATGAAATGCTTCTTTATTCCAATAGTCTGATATAATCTCTGTCTAACAGGAAACTATTTGATGAATATCAATGCCAAAGCCTTATGAGTGTACTACTAACATGTCTGCCCGCTGAAGCAATATGTTGAAAACTGTACTAATGAGGCCACTACTTGTATAATCAGGGGAAGATGATGTGTATTTACAAATGAGGCAGCATAACTGAGCCACGAGTGCAGGCAATGAATGGGCGAAAATTTCTAGAAAAGGTGGCCAGCCTGGACCAAAAACTGTTATTTCTTGTTTTTGATTTCACCCTGGAGTGAAAAAAAAAATTATAATGTTCTGGTTCAGTTCTCCACGCAGAAATAATTTCTTTTCCTGGTTTTTGGTTTAGTTCCGGTTTGATAACCTGGTTGATAATTTTCGGAGGTACTATCACTTTCGCAAGATTTCACGTGACTCAGCACCGGAGTGTCGGCGTATACAACCACCAGCATTTCTGGTGCTGTGTTAAGCTCGCTATCTGCACACAGTGCCAGGAATGCTGTCGGCCACATACTTCAGCAAGTCCAATGCAAAGTCTCACGAATATTTTATATTTTTCTTCTATACATAAGCGGTATGTTACATTCAGGTGCACTTTTATGTTGTCACTTTAACCCTTTCAGGTGCTGTGTACACAACAAGATTAGTGCATCAACAGCAAAAGGCATTGATGAAAGCAATGATATTTCAAGTATGTCGCACATATCTTGAAACACTTCTGACTAGAATTGTGGCAGAAGTTTGAATAATGTGTGCAAAATGCTTTAGTAAATCGAGTGGGAAGGTAGACGGCTGGGTGTTCTTGCTCGATGCGGGTTTGTTGTTGCATGCAATGGGTTCATTTCTTCCGTTATTATTAAAAATATTTTGCTCCCAACATAACTTTCAGGTGTCTAGGTGGCGCGTTGTGCACTAGACATGACATAGTTCATATTGCTACGGCACAATATGTGCGATCACGAAAGGCCAGCAGTGTGAAGACGACGATGACGATTAGATGCTAGCGCGGGCTGTTGCCTCTTGGCCTAGCGCAGCGTATTTTCCTTGTAAATATATTTGTACATAGCTTTTCGTCTGCGTCATCCTACGTAACATATCTGGTGGAGGTGGACGTTCCCTGTACCTCGTCACGGAGCTTTGCAGTGGCCGGTACGTCAAGCCTTCCTTCATGGCTCCCGGCGACGACAACCCGACTCCGCCGGCTCCGACACCTGCTGCCCCTTCGACGACCTACATCACTCTCCCCGCTACCCGTGATCCTGGCGTATTTTCGGGCCACGATGGGGAAGATGTCGATGACTGGATCAGCCTCTATGAACACGTCAGCCGCAATAACCGGTGGGACCCTACTATTATGCTCGCCAACGTAGTCTTTTACCTCGGTGGCACACCTCGAGTTTGGTTTCGCACGCACGAAGATGAGCTCACCAGTTGGGATTCACTTAAGACACAGCTTCGAGACTTGTTCGGCAACCCCGACGGTCAAAAACTTGCCGCGCAGAAGGCGCTTTCCGGCCGTGTGCAGACGTCAACAGAGCCCTATGTCACGTACATTCAGGACGTCTTGGCTCTGTGCCGCAAAGTTGACACCCACATGACTGAGTCAGACAAGGTTTCCCACATCCTCAAAGGCATTGCCGATGACGCCTTCAACTTGCTCGTTTGCAACAACGTAGCCACGGTGGATGCTGTTATAAAAGAGTGCCGCCGCCTGGAACTCGCCAAAAGCCGACGTATTGACCAGCAGTTTGCCCGTCTGCCCAACACCCCAGCGACATCTTCCTGTGCCGACGCTCCTCGTCCCAACAACACTGCCGATGTTACCAGGATCGTCCGGCGTGAGATCGAGGCCGCCTATCTGGCTGCCTTCGACTCCAGTCCCACCAACACATCTGCAGTCACGGTCTCACTGATCCAGGCAGTTGTCCGCCAGGAGTTTGAAAACATGGGTCTTCACACCATCTGCTCGGCCCATCGCCCTGCTACCCACCCGGCCCATCGCCCTGATACCCGCCCGGCTTCTTCGATTTCGCCCCGTCCCGCATCTTCTTACCCACCACGTTTCCGCAACCCATCTGAGTGGCGCACTGCTGACGACAAGCCTATTTGTTTCCACTGCCATCGAATCGGGCACATTTCTCGGCACTGTCGTAGTCGCTGGAGTTCCCCGATCCGGTCTACTTATACTGCCTACTCTCACCCCTCATGTGACCCTTCTCGTCCCTATGCCGCACGCTCCGATAATGCCGCCACTGATTCTCCTGCAACGAACCGCCCCTATTCTCGTTCGCCTTCGCCCCAACGACGACAATCTCGCTCTCCCCAGCCCCGTCGCTCCTATTCGCCGACTCCCTTCGGGCGCTGCTCCGAGCCGGAAAACTAGACGATGCAGCGCCTCGAGGTGACGCTGCATTGCTCCCTACGCCGCCAAATCCTCTACTGACTTTGCCCACTCATCTGAACCTTCTTGACGTGCACGTCGACGGTGTTTCCGTGTCTGCTCTCATAGACACTGGGGCGCATTTGTCCGTAATGAGCGCTGACCTTCGTAACCGGCTCAAGAAAATTATCACGCCCGCCACGACGCCTGTTGTCCGTGTCGCCGATGGCGGAACAGCCCCCGTAATTGGTATGTGTACCGCCCGCGTCTCCTTCGCCGATCGCTCAACAATCGTGCTATTCACAGTCATCGCCCACTGTCCCCACGACATCATCCTCGGCTTAGACTTCCTCTCCGCACATTCTGCTCTCATCGATTGTTCCGCCAGTACTCTCCGCCTTGACCTGCCTGTTCTGGATC
The DNA here is from genome assembly GCF_038994185.2 of Dermacentor albipictus. NCBI lineage: Eukaryota > Metazoa > Arthropoda > Arachnida > Ixodida > Ixodidae > Dermacentor > Dermacentor albipictus. Next base: position 16,894,586 of record NC_091823.1, read on the forward strand.
CTACTGAACCACACCCCAGTCGCCTCAGTTCCGCCGACTTCGTTCGCTTGCCACCTTCAGCACTGACCTACGTTGACCTAGTGTCATCCCCACCAGTCCCCGACGGTCACTACATCGCGGCTCCTATGCAAGACGTCCTCCTTACACACGGGATCACAGTACCCCATACAGTTTTATCTATTACGGCGAATTGCGTCTGCCTGCCAGTGGTCAACTTTGGCTTGACGACACAAGTGCTGCCACGTGGGATGTCTTTGGCCCAGCTTTGTTCGTTCGAGGATCACTCCGTAGCATCCATTGCAGTAGACGACACTTCATCCGATACTTCTCTACCATCGCAATCGACAAATTGTTCCATCGCTGACTTCCGGAAAATGATTGCGCCCGACTTGCCCTTCGAGCACGCTCGTGAACTCTACCGCGTTCTGTTTTCCTACCACGATATTTTTTACTTTAACGATCGTCCTTTAGCCCAAACTACAGCTGTCAAACATCGCATTAATACCGGCGATGCCCCTCCTATTCATCGCCGCCCGTATCGAGTGTCACCAGCTGAGCGTCAAGTTATTCACGCAGAAGTTCGCAAAATGCTTGCCAAGAACATTATTGAACCGTCATGTAGTCCTTGGGCGTCACCGGTTGTGCTGGTAAAAAAAGAAGGATGGCTCATGGCGCTTTTGCGTGGATTATCGGCACCTTAACAGGGTTACCAAAAAGGACGTGTACCCCCTACCTCGGATTGATGACGCCCTTGACTGCCTCTACGGTGCTCGCTATTTCTCCTCTATTGACCTTCGCTCCGGCTATTGGCAGATTGCCGTGGACGATCTCGACCGCGAGAAGACTGCCTTTGTGACACCCGACGGTCTTTATCAATTCAAGGTGATGCCGTTCGGCCTATGTAACGCTCCTGCCACTTTTGAACGCATGATGGACTCCCTTCTTCACGGTTTCAAATGGTCCACGTGCTTGTGCTACTTGGACGACGTTATCGTATTCTCCCCAACGTTCGCTACGCACCTCGAGCGCCTCTCAGCAGTCCTGGACGTTTTTCGGCGAGCCGGTCTGCAACTCAACGCATCGAAGTGCCAATTCGGCCGTCGCCAGATTACCGTCCTTGGACATCTCGTTGACGCGAACGGAGTGCAACCGGACCCAGGCAAGATCCATGCTGTTACGCACTTCCCTGTTCCGACGTGTGTCAAGGATGTGCGCAGCTTCATCGGCCTTTGTTCGTACTTCCGCCGTTTCGTGAGGAATTTCGCCGCCATAGCACGACCACTAACCGACCTTTTGAAAAAAGACTGTCCTTTCCAGTGGGGAGATAACGAGGCCTCTGCATTCTCTCATCTAATCGACATTCTCACAACGCCTCCCGTTCTGGCCCATTTCGATCCTTCTGCGCCTACCGAAATCCGTACTGATGCCAGCGGTCACGGAATTGGAGCAGTACTAGCACAACGCCAGCGTGGCCACGACCATGTTATTGCTTACGCCAGCAGGCTCCTCTCACCTGCGGAGCGCAACTATTCCATCACTGAGCGTGAGTGTCTGGCCCTAGTTTGGGCGGTTGCGAAATTCCGCCCATACTTATATGGCCGATCCTTTTCTGTTGTCATAGACCATCACGCGCTTTGTTGGTTATGCTCATTGAAAGACCCTTCAGGAAGACTTGGTCGCTGGGCCTTACGCCTCCAAGAATATTCGTTCTCTGTCACCTACAAATCTGGCCGACTATACAAGGACGCTGACTGCCTGTCTCGCTACCCGGTAGACGAGCCTGACGACGCCGACAGTAGTACCGCCGACGGCATTTTCTCTGTGTCTGCCTTCGCTAACATCGCCGATGAGCAGTACCGAGACCTATCGCTGCGCGTACTCATCGAGCGTCTGCGCTCTACACCTACCGACGCATCCGTTCGCCGATATGTCCTCCAGGGCGGCATTCTGTACCGAAGGAGCTTTCTCCCTGATGGCCCTGATCTTCTTCTTGTCGTGCCAAAACATCTACGACAGGCTGTGCTCTTTGAGATGCATGACGCACCCACTGCAGGACATCTTGGGGTAACCCGCACGTACGACCGCGTCCGCCGCCGCTTCTAGTGGCCTGGTCTCGCTCGCTCCGTTCGACGCTATGTTGCTGCCTGTGATCCCTGCCAGCGTCGGAAGACACCTCAGGTGCTACCTGCCGGTCATCTCCAGCCGATCACCGTCCCTGTGGAACCGTTCTTTCGTGTTGGATTAGACCTGCTCGGTCCCTTTCCCACGTCATCCTCTGGGAACAAATGGGTAGCCGTCGCGACTGATTACGCCACCCGATACGCTATCACTCGGGCTCTCCCTACCAGCTGCGCCACTGACGTCGCGGACTTTCTCTTGCGTGACATTATCTTGCTTCATGGCGCCCCGCGACAGCTGCTTACTGACCGTGGTCGAAACTTCCTCTCAAAAGTTATCGCTGACATTGTGCGTTCCTGCTCCATTCAACACAAACTGACTACTTCATACCATCCTCAAACCAATGGCCTGACAGAGCGGTTAAACCGTACTCTTACCGATATGCTGGCCAAGTACGTTTCCAAGGACCACCACGACTGGGGCATTGCCCTTCCTTACGTAACATTTGCATACAATTCTTCCCGGCACGACACCGCCGGATTTTCTCCCTTTTATCTCCTGTACGGTCGCGAACCTACCTTGCCCCTAGACACGGCACTTCCTCCTGCTGCGGTCTCAACAAGCGAGTATGCGCGCGACGCCATCGCCCTCGCCGACCATGCACGCCAGCTTGCCCGTGCTCGACTTACGGCCTCACAGACCACTCAGCAGTGTCAGTACAACGCCCGCCATCGTGACGTACAGTTTTCACCTGGTGCGCTCGTGCTCCTGTGGTCGCCCTCTCGTCACGTCGGACTTTCAGAGAAACTTCTTTCGCGATACACAGGGCCCTACCGCGTGCTGCGCCAGGTGACGCCTGTGACTTACGAAATTGCTCCTGTGGGCTCAACCTCGTCCTCTCCTGTGGCATCTAGTGATGTCGTACACGTCAGTAGGCTCAAGGCCTACTACACTGCTTCCGAGTCCGATCTTTAGTCGCTCCGGGACGGCGCTTTTGCAGCCGGGGGTAGTGCTACGGCACAATATGTGCGATCACGAAAGGCCAGCAGTGTGAAGACGACGACGACGATTAGATGCTAGCGCGGGCTGTTGCCTCTTGGCCTAGCGCAGCGTATTTTCCTTGTAAATATATTTGTACATAGCTTTTCGTTTGCGTCATCCTACGTAACAATATTATCATATCTGATGTTCCTGCAGCGAGCTTTGCATGGAATCCATATTCTGTAAACTTGACAAAACTCACTAAACAATTGAAAATTCTTAATCTGTTTTGCAGCTGTAAGCTTTTTATGATTCTGAAGATGTGAGAAATGGGCTGAAATTAAGATTTTAATCAACAGATATAATTGCCACGTGAAATGGTTATACCTGCAAAAATTAGGTGTGCATTAGATTTGGGGTTACATTAGAATCTGGTAAATACAATTATTTAAACTGTACTTTGTGGGGATGCGCGACCCTCGCGCCTCCCCTGATGTTTTTCCCGCATAGCGCGTCTCCTGTAGTGCGGCTTCGCCGCACATGCGGCGGTCGGAATGGTACAGGCGCAGTCCGAGAGATGGCGCGAGTGTTGCGCGGCTAACGCCGCGAGGTTACTTGGGCGCCGAAAGGAAGGCGCTTGCTCCTCTTTGGGTTCGGGAAGCGAGCGGGTCGGACGTGCCGACCCGTGCGCCGACCGATGCTTTGGCGAGACCATCTCGCGTGGCCGCCTTCGAACGCGCCACGATTCGCGTGACTATGCACGCGAACGACCCGGCGTTGGGATCCAGCATGGGGCGAACATATTCGCTCACGAGGACGCGGTGAGTCGGACTTCTAGATTTGTCGCGCGCCCATCGGCATGTTTTGTGGATAGCAACTCGGCTAGCAGGCATTGATGTATGAAAGGTGCAATAAATGCCCTTGTGATTGTGTGCACTACTGTGTTGTCGTTCCTTTGTCCCAAGAGTACGGTGGGAGAATCCCACACCAGACCCCACAACTTAAACTGTCATTTAAACAGTGACCTCCAAGCTTGACTGAGTGCAAGAAGAATCAGCATTTCACAGAAAATATAACCCCCAACATATAAGTGGTTCTGTACTTTTTACCATAAAAAATAAGCAGCAATTGAGGGAATGATCACAGCATGACAAAGGCACTAGACCTACACATCTTCACATTGTCATGCTCATTGATAAGCAACCTCAGTACTTCCCCTATTATGTACAACTCATACCTAAAGTAGGCACTGGTCAGCTGACTGGATGTAACATCCCAAAGATACATTTATATTATAAAGAGTGATGCCACAGAGACCTCCAGTTTATTTCTGGTTACTCGAGGCATGCATTAAAAGTACTGAGACCTGCTGTGGCCAGGAATTGAACACACCACTATGGCACAGAACCACCACTATATGCACCGTATTCACCTGACCCAGAGTTTCTTGCTCCACCTATGTGCTATTATTGTCTTTTATTTAAAACTATAAAAGGGCAGGGAGGTAGCTGGAATCCTTCCTCACAACCAACCTGAGACGTGAGCAGGCGAAACACTCGAAGTGTCTCAGCTTCACAGTTGCGCTGCTGGATGCAGAGGGAGCGGCACTCGCCATGGACATCAATGCCCAACCTTGGGCTGTGGCCCAGAACTTTGACCTGGCGGAGCCGCAAGGTGTTTTCAGGTCCTCGGAGCTCCAGCCGCCACACAGAACCATTAGGGCCAATACAAATGGTTTCAGGCAGGACGCAGCTCAGCCAGCCTACAAACTGGCCTTCCACATCCATCTGCAGAAGCAAAAATAGATGCACTATTTTTTTTTTCCAGTCTCAAATCTACACCAAGGCCAACAGAAATGCCACAGTTAAAGAAAGGTGGGGTAATGAGCATACATTCATGAACCTCTAACATGAATACCATATTGTCTGGACTATACAAATTTAATGTAGAAACTTTGCGAGATGCAGACTGTATGCGAGTTTATTTTTTAAGATCTTGAGGAAACAAAGCCAGGCTACACCAGCAAGTTTTTCAGCGCTGGATTACACAGCAAAATCAGCTTCACAATGCTCGTCGCTGCACATGAGCAATATTTCCAGCTCATACTGGCAGCTTGTGGAATGCTGCTCCCGATACTTGAAGTGGCTGCTCAAAGTGGCTGTTTTATTCTGACAGCTCCGACGAGAGTAATTTTGAAGGATTCAGAATTGATTCCAATATGCAGTTTAATAAAACTGTTACTGGCTGACAATAAAATTTTTTGCTTTCTTACTACCCACTGACTGCAGACAAACTAAAAAAACTATTTCCATTCAAAATTTATCTTTGTGGGCTGTACAGTGGGTAGAAACTATCTAAAAAAGCTCATTTTAGCTCAAATTCGGCCCTATGAACTATACGCCAGGTGCAGACTGTAGTTCAGAATATATGGAAATCGAGGACAAGCATGCTTACCTGCTTTAGCTTCTGCATGTCCTCCTGTGTTGGGCCAAACTTGAAGGTGATGCTATTCACTTTGTTCTGTAGCATTGCCAACAAAAATTGCAATGAGTTTAGCAAGGCTAGGAAAGAGAGATGAAAAAATAATATTAAAAATACCAACCGAAGAATCTCGGTGGTTGTCCACGTAGACACACACGATGGTTGGCCTCGTATCAGGTTCACAAGAGACAGTCAGAACCTTAGTTTTGTTGCGATCTTCATCGCCTGACTCCCAGAATGTTTCTGTGGAATTGTCGCAAAGGCTGTTTGCCATGCCCGGCCGACTTGATGCAGTCAGTTTCACTGATTGAGTAAGGTCACGCAGCACTTCGATCCTTGTCAGTGATTCAGGCTGTGAAAAAAAAAAATGTATATATTGTAAAGAATGATGAGGAAAGAGAAAAAAGGCACCGCTTTGCTCAAAACTGATAGAGTCTGAGCACAACAATCCTATTCCACATAAAAAAGTCAGGTATAGATTCAACAAAGATGCAAGAAGGTGACATTTACTTTTGAAAAGTTATACCTTGCACATTCTTTGTCCCAAAGTAACAATCATCGCTGTTCGTTCAGACATATAATTTCCTTAGTACTGCATGAACAGTACTTCTCTTTGAGCAACCACAGTCCTGTAGATGCACATAGCAATTACTGGTAGGAAAGCATTTGGTAGAAGGCATTGGAAGGAGGCAGTGTGCACAATAAAGACAGCTGCTGAAGTTATGGCATAACATTACACCGCAGAGGCTGCAACTTTCTTTCAAAGTGTACTCAAAACACCAACATTCATTGATTAACTCTATGCACTAAAATGTGTTGAAAGACAAACGGCTCTTAACTTTACTTTCACATGAATAGTACCTAGCAATCTAGCAGGTTAACTATTTAAAGATGGAGCACGTGCTTTCCTGCAATACTTTCCCACCGAAGATGATGCCCTTAACTATAAGTTGCAACTGGCTTAGCACAACTGGCCCGATATCCTATCAATACGACAGCTTCAGTTCAGTACAGTTCAGCCCCTACAAGCCACTATAAGGAATATTGCATATAAGGAGTGGGATGACAAAAACACAAGCTAAAGTGTTAAGTTAGTTAAATGTGGCTTAGTGGTGCAAAAGCAGCTAAGGCTACGCTGCGCCAAACACAAGGTGTTTTGAAATCCAATTTAAGAAGAAAAAGGCTGTGTTGATTTATATGTCATGTAAAAAGCCAGTGTCATCTAGAAATTTATGCACATCACATAATGGGACTATCGGATCATTTCCTAAAATTAAAGCAAGGGGTAAAGGTTGTAATGTTTATATAAATTGTGCAAAAGCTCTTGTTTATGTACTTCAATACGTGTGTATGTCAGTAATACATGCATAACTGTTAGTGCTTCTAGGCATTTCTCGCATGTTGATGCATCTCCTTTCATAAGTAAATAATTGTGTGTGGCGTGCCTGTGTGCCAAATGCATAGTCGGCATAAAACTACTTCAAAGAACCGCTCCTGGTGGTTACATGAATTCCAATCACCAAGTACGGGTTTAGTAAGATGGAGCTTGTCTGCACAATGGTCCCATTCGTGTTGAACCCGAAACCTGACCAAGTAGCCGAGCGAACCTCTCCATGTGACATCACAAGTGTCTCCACCTGGAAAGGCGCGCAAGGCATGCCTGTCTTGCCCGCTGGCAGCGAAGAGCAGACACTTGGCTGAATCGTGACTGCGCCGGACTATCAGCTGACAATATGCTAGCTACACCAGCTCTTCGGATTTGTCAAATATTGACAGTTATGATTGTGACGAATTCAATAGTTGCGAATCGCCATTCGCATTTGACCCGCCACCACGAGAGCCAGCGCCCATGCACTACATATTGTGCTGCAACATGCAGACCAAGGGTACCCCTAACCACTGATTTTATACGTGCTGCTGCTTTAGGCGTTGCATGCTGCTTGCTACGTGCTGCTTGCTATTTTAGGCATTGCAGTGAGCGCTTTGCATGCCCACTGTAAGATGTGGAGCACAACTTTCCGCACTTGTATCCTGCAAGAACGCTGCTGATAGTCCAAAGCACCGAACGGTGCATTTATTTACATCGGCAGGTACAGCGACCACTCCTCGTTCGCTTTGAAGTATAATGCTATAGCTGCTCATCGGTGACATCAATTAATGTCAGAACATATCAAAACAGGCAGATTTTGTGCATGTAAGCACCACTGCATCACTCTGAATTGCACTGATACGAGTGACCACACATTTTCGAAAACAGCGAGCGGGGACTGTAGTACAGGAGCACTGTTATGCTGCCTACTTATCATTCTTCGTATTCTCTTCATGCACACAATATGTTCCATAAAGTGGACACAGATGAGGACTTTGGGAGAACGCGCAGCTTTCTCGCGGAAACGCTGATGCCACTATAGAAACCGTTGGCAGCTGAACTACACAATTGTTTATGCTGCTGTATAGAGGGGCCTACGCTTGCTGCAGATTTGGGAAATGAGGCAAGCAGTGCACCTCAGACGCTAAATGATGAGTCTGCATGACAATAACGTAAAAATACATCCATGTTTGTAGGCGCATTTAATTTAGGGAAGTGCCAGTGAGTGCAGCAGGCAGCTTTCCATCGAAAATGGCAACACACCGATGTCAATACTGCTCCGTGTCGTCGCTTCTCGCTTTTTGAGTGTGCACTATATAAAATGAGGAATGGTTTATTTCAAATTCATATGATCAAAACTTAACTGCCGAATTTGTTTTCTTCATCCTGATAGCTTAATTAGCTTCATGTCAGTCACTCAGGCCTGCCAGCAGCAGACGCACAAACTATGCGACTATAAGATATAGGCAGCCTCGGCTGAATGTGAAAGGCATTGGCTCAAACTGTGTGTGCGGATGGCGAGGGCTGAAGTTCCTGCAGCCTACGTCAACAGGGAGCATAACTTCTCGCGACAGTAACTTCTCATGCCATGCACGAGCTCACGGTCGTCGATTCCTTGATGCTCTCGTCACTGTCGTCTGCATCATCCTGGCATGCTCTGCATGCAACACTCCTGATGTCATACACAATGTGGCTTGTAACTGTGGAAGAGGCAAGGTAGGGTGTTCGAGGCAATCAATTAAATTAATTTATAAAATATCAGTGAAACTCTGAAATCTGTATTTTGAGGAGATGACGGAAGTATTCAGAGGAACGTACCGAGCGAATTTTATCAACATCTGTTGACATCGAAAAATCGCCACAGTTGCCCTTTAAGGCCTTCTTAATTACACGAATACTATCTATATATAGAAGTTGTGGTATCCAGTGTTGGCTTCTGGTTTCGGTTTTGGGTCGTTTACGTCAGGGCGCCACTCAGCGCCAGACACTGTAAGTTGCCTCCTGCTTCCCCTCGGAGAAATAAAAGAGCATTCTTTGTCTGGTCCCCGACTGAAGCAGTCCAGCTCTTATCTTGCAGCGCTGCGCGCCCCGGCCATTTAGGCCTCATGCCGTAACTTTTTCGTCCGCCCGCCCCGTCGAAGCTACAACAAACTGGCGACGAGGTAAACCATTACTCTGCTTCCTATGTACCCTTGCCATACTACTTCTGCTCCTCCTCCTGCTATCAAGCATGCAAGACGCCGCAACTACGTCTCCTCCGTCAGCCGCAACTCCTCCGCCTTTGTTTTCGGTGCCCGGCATGGCGTTCGTACCCCACATGCCGCCTTTCCTCACTACCAGGCACTCCTGCGGTACCGTGGCTCACATGGAAACGGTACTTTTGCACGTTTCTCGAGGTAACCGGAGGCGAGGCACTACAAGACGAGAGGAAGAAAGCCATTTTACTGAGCAACTTAGGCTTCGAGGGGCAGCGTCTCTACTACAACCTCGCGTCGCAAACGGACCAGACGGCTACTTCGTTCGAAGACGTTCTCCGCATCTTCGACCAGCACTACGAAGAATGCACCAATTCCCTGGTGCACCGCATTATCTTCTGGGACAGGAAGCAACTACCTGGAGCAACCTTTCAGGACTTCGTCACCGCGCTACAAAGGCTAGCGCCTGCTTGTGCGTTCGGCATTTGGCATGACGAGTCCCTTCGCGACCAAATCCTCCAAGGCGTCGCATCAACAGGAATATGAGAAAGGTTACTCTACGAAGGAGCGTCCCTCACGCTCAAGAAGGCCCAGGAAATCGGACGAACCGTACAGCAAGTTCACAAAGAACTTCAAGTCTTTAACAGCTCGTCTGTTCAGCGCGTCTCGACGCAACGCCAAGATGGCGTTGACAGCCATCACTTTCCTCGCCTGGGCGTGCAAGATGGCGGTTCCCGCCACCCTTCTCCCTCGACCCGGCGGCTTCAAAATGGTGCTCGGCGGCATGGCGGAAAGTCGCGACCTAAGGAGGCCGGCCAACATGGCGGGCGGCCTGAACTTCGCGAAGCCAGTCCAGACATTGCGGGCCATTGCTACCGATGTGGTTCACCTCACAACATCGCATCTGATCCAGGCTGTCCAGCCAAGCACGTTTCCTGCTGCGCGTGCGGAAAAGTAGGACATTTCGCTTCAGTTTGCCGTTCGAGGAACCGAAAGCATTGACAGTCCCCTGCTCGACGCAGCTTGATTTCGCTACATGCCAACAGGTGTCTCAGGAGTTGCAGCTGACCCAAGCGTTCAGTTTCCGTTTCTCCCGCATAACGCTTGCTCGGAGTTCCCCCAGCCGTACTGAGGACAATCAGGACTTGTAAAGGACTTCATCCACGACGTTCATCTTCGAGCTTCAATGCAACCAGTCTCGGCGAAACTGTGTCCTCAACCTCGGGTTCTCCGTGAGCAAGCCTGCGCTGCAAACGGTATTTCGCCGCTGGAAAACAAAGTTCAGCCAGTTGTTGAGGCACCGCAGCCAACTGACAAGAAGTCGCTGCATTCATTTCTTGGCGTCACGCGATACTATGCTAAACTGATCCCGCAGTATGCTGAATTGGTAGAGCTGCTTAAGAAACTGCTAAAGCAAGGAAAACCGTTTGTCTGGGATCAGGATATCGAGTATAGCTTCCAGACTATTAAGGAGGTACAGTCGCCGACCGATTTTCCGGACTCCAAAAATTCGGACATGCCCGATTATTCGGTCAGCTTCGTGGCACCGCCATTCTCCCCATAGACCATAATGTATAACAACTGCCGAAAGTTCGGACACCTTGCAACCTCTCGTCTGATTTTTCGGACACTCCTTGAGCTAACTCGGTCGAGAGCACCATGCACCGACTCTGGCCGGTGCGTGGTTCGAGTTGCTGAACGCCATTTTTGTTTTGAACGGAGCTTCCTTGCTGCCCCACGAAGTGGCGCTACTGAAAATCCCCGCTCATCATCATCGTTTTTGCCTAGTTCGATAGAGTGGCTCTGCAGCAGTTCCGGTTTCAGCTTAGTAAGCCACGTCAAGACAATCCAGCAGCTGATTTGTTTCTTGCCGCGTTATTCGTTTGTGTGACTGGTGTCGGCACGGTGGTGTTTGCTTTGTGTGCTGTGTCGAGGTTTCGGTGATCCAACGCGGCATACGGAAACATCTCGTCAAGTGTCTAATGGCGCCGACAGTGCCCGCGCAGACTGCGCTGCGGAATGCCGGCAAGCGGGTGCCGGGAGGCCTAAGATTTGTCGCCTTCCGATGTGCTCCCTACCGACGCGGAAAATGTTCTGCCAAGACTTGCGCAGTGGTTGCATTGAGATTCCGGACACCGTCTCATTGACAGTTTCACAGGTGCTGACACTGCTGTACTGAAATGCGCAGAACTCGACGACGGCGAGATCATTCGTCAGGTTTCTGCTGCACCGCCGGACGATGACCGAGTCGGAAGTTGACGCACCATGTGCTACGCTGCCGTCACATGCGGAGCGTGTACAAGCAGTGACTGTGCTTTCAGCCGCCTATAGTGACCTTACGACCCTCTCCGAGATTCAGGCTTATCTGATTGCGCGTAAACGGAACAGCGTGCAACGGCGCATTCGCGATTTCTTCAAGCCTACTGCCGAGCCCGAATAATTGCGTGGAAATAAAGGATTTCGTTTTTTTTTTTCATAATCTGCTTTTTCGGACACCTGTTTATTCGGACATTTCCGTAATCCCCGTGAGGTCCGAATAAACGGTCGGCGACTGTAATTGCATGCGAATTCGGCTCTTACGCCAAAAGTGTTAAGACGTACGTGGACCGTCGTCGTGCATCAAAATGCCCTCAATTTCGTCCAGGAGATCTTGTCCGAGTACGCAACTCGAGAAAGACCGCTCCTAAATACTCGAGACCATTTAAGATTTACCGTAGGGTAGGTCGCAATACTTTCACGCTTGAAAATGGCAAACGATGGAATGCATTCAAACTTGTGAAATGCCCTGCACTACAGAACTTTCTTGGAAAATTTACTGAAAAGGGTCACTTCAGTGACTACCCTACCCTTGATGATTGTCTCCCACCTTTTCTTCCAGTTACTACTGGTATAGGGAATACATTACGTTTCTTGTAGCGTAATCGTGCAGTACGCACATCATTACTACGGTGCTGACCGCCATACTAATTTGTCTTTCATGCCAAAAAGTTTTTAACATTAAAAGTTGTTACCATTCTTACGGGGGGACTATGGAGTGTAAAGTGCTTTTACACACAATGCCAAATCCACGACAGCCACAGAGACTGTCTGTGGCTGTCGATGCACATCTATCAGCTGCACATCTATAGATGCACATCTATCAGCTGCTTCATTACCAACGGTATCCTAACTTGGCTTGGGACCCAGCAAAAACGAAATTATCTCCCGTATTTGTTAAGCGCCACTACGTTTAAAAGTTATATTGTGTGATGTTGTAGCACGTGTTGCAGTGATGACTAAATTTTGAGTACGTAGGAAAAAGTGAGTAAAAGTCTGCGCTGCTGTAAGGGAGGTTCATTACACTCAACATATAAACTTGGGACAGGTGATGTGCTGTAGGCACCACTTGCCAGTCACAGTCCAAGGTTATTTACTAGATCAAGTCGCTGAATGTAAGACCGTCTGGATGAGCCATAGACCACGCAGCCGTAGTCAAGAAGGCTATGCGCAAGAGACCGGTAAATATGTAAGAGGCATGTTTGGTCAGAACCCCAGTTCTTATGGGATAACACTTTAAGAATATCTAACGCTTCATTTGCCTTAATTTTTGCTGTCTTTATATGGGCCAGGAAGTTTAGTTTTTTGTCAAAGATTACTCCCAAAAATTTATATTCTTGTTTTACCGGCAAAGCCACATCATTCAACTTTAAAACTGGGTCCAAGTATAATCCTCGCTTTTGTGAGAATAGCACTGTAACAGTTTTTTTAATAGAGAAGTGGAAGCCATTTTTCTCAGCCCATTGTATCAGCTTATTTATTGTGATCTGGAGCTGTAATCAATCACTCAGCACTGTGCAATCAATTATAATTAAGAACCCTTCCACACAAGTATCCTGACCTGATGGCATGACCCATGCTCCGTGTCTGATGGTGCAGATGCTGATGTACCCACTACAGCACACAGCTCGGATGGAGCTGCCGCTTCTTCCTCGCTATGAGACAGAATGCGGGAAATGTTGGAGAACACGTGGCTGCGGTGCAGAAAGGCGTGGTCTGAAGGCATGAAGCGCAGACGCCAGCACTGCATGGCCATCTGCTGTAGGGACGCGCCGACAGGTAGGAACACCATCAGGTCCGAGATCGTCTGAAGCAGGGCGTGGAAGGCTGACCGCAATGGCCCTAGGCATGCTTCACCCGCCAGTGACATGTCCGAGAGCGGGTGTTCACAAGGGGCCTCCTTGTCCTGCAAGTTCCAAGAAAAATCATTCACAGGAGCCTTGCCATTTTTTTAATGTTAAAGAGACATTAAATACTGAAAGTAAGTTGAGCTCTATTAGCAAATTCATTTTGTACAACACTGAAAAAAATTTTTCTTGTTGAGAGGAGATTTGGTGAGTAAGAAAAGACACAAAAATGCAGAACATGTGACAATGCAGCCTTCACGTTCAGATGCAAACTCACTATAATGTCACGGATTTCGACGGCACCTGCTTGACCTAGTTAACTTTTGGCTTACAAGTTCAACTACGTTGTATTCTAACTAAACCAAGAACTGAACTCAGTAAGTTTTAAGAACTTCTACTGTGCCACAATGGCTCAAATATTAGAAAGTACTTTAACATAGGTGATGTATCGCTGACATATCCGTGCTGGGGTTTTGGTGTGAAATTTTAAAAACAGAAGTTGAGCCTTCAATTTATTTTCTAGTAATCATTCTCTTACCATGTAATACATGTATAATAGACTTTTGAAAGACCCCTTCATCAGTCTAACTTGATTTAGTGGTTACACTTTGAGTCCTTTCAAAGACGCGCACATTAAGAAACTAAGAAGGCCGACGCCTTTGCATCTACCTGTATGTGATTGAGTTTCACAGCATTGTAATACAATCCTGGTATTTAAGACACAGAGGATATCTAGACATGCATCATACCTGTTCTGTGGCCTCTTTTTTGTGCCCTACATCCTCTTTGCCTTGAGAATGTTCATCTGGCTTCTCATGAGGAGGAAGAGACATTGCTGCCACCAGGCACCACAGAAGGTCATGTAAACAGGTAGGCTGGGTCACGTTTCGCAGCAGCCAGTTGAACGCCTAGTGCAGAAACAGGTTTACTTAGGAATAGGCAGTCAAAATTGACAGATGGTCATGCACGTCAGAAGTACACTGAGCTTAGCAGCTTACTGTGAAGTTAAATGCTCCTAAATCCCATTTGCTTAACCTTTCGACGGCTCCTAATGTATATGTATGGTGGTATAAAAGCAACCAAATAGTTGCTGCCATGCAGGTATGGTGGCAATGAATCATTTGAAATTTTAAAGTGTGCTCCATGCGTCTGTCTATGATAGCAACACTGCCATGGAGTGGTATTATCGTTCGAACGCTTTCAAGAAGTGTCGCATAACTTGACACCGGAGGCGGAGCAACAGCGTTGCTATAGCACATGCTGCCGTGTCTGCAGACACTGAAAATGCCTGGTGCTGAGCATGAAAGTGACTATCTTGCATCCCCTAAAACAATCGAACACGAATACAGCCTCTTCGTGCAAACCGATGTCCAGCAAAGCCAAATCGCATGTGATGCCTTTTAGGTGGTACTGAATCTAGTGTTATTGCAGCAAGGGTCGCATGTTCTCGGGACTTCTCAAATCATTGCTGAATCATGGCTGGATGAGCGGCAGCCCACACTGCAGCCACCATCTCAAGCGCCATAAAGAAGTCCATGTCGGTGGGACATATTTTCTTTGTTCTTGCTGCAATTTTCTCGTAGAGCCACAGATTATGCACTACACTTGGTATGCAAAAACCATCGTCACATGTCAGTCAAGACATGTGGCTGTGCCATGTGAAAGGGGCAATCAACAAAAGAAATATGGTGGCCATGACGGCACATGCAATCGCTTCCGGCACTTGGTTGTTTCTGTAAACAAAAATGGTGGTACCTGTACAAGAGTAATATGGTAGTATATTTTGTGCGATTTATGTGTGAAGCAAGAGCATTTGAGCATTTTTTCAAGTCTTATGGCCCTGTATCAGTAGGTAATATGTGGGTAACAATCTGCCAAATTTCGTTGATGTGGGATTGCAATTCTGCAACATTCCGTTGTAGAGAGATACAAAATGCACCGAAACCTACGAGCATTCCCCAGGGATATGAAAATATTTCATTGTCATGAGAATTTCTTTGTCACGCCGTTTCGTTATCGCAGGTTTCGGCTACATATACATAAGCATCTTGCACTGATATCACACAAGAGGTGCACAGAGAGCAAGTTCAACCTGGACATTATAAAGTTTGCCCCTGTAGGTTTATTTTCTTCCCACCGTATGTCCTGAACAATGAATATCACAAATATCACAAAAAAAGATGTGTTTGCTGGCTGGCTGGCAGGGTACAGCAATTTCTAATCAGCAGGGGTGTTCACATACCAAGTATTGAATTGAACACCAGAAAATGTTCAACAAAATTTATAGCCTACAAATTTTGGGCAAGAAACAGAGTGCTGCACATGCTCGAGAGCTTCCTAGCATTGTATAAAATGAATGTAGTGAGCTATCAGTAGCTTAGGTACACAGAAATCAATATATACAGTACAGTCTACTCTTATTAAAGGGAATACCAAATTGATATGCCAGCCCTGATTATGACTTGCTTTAGTATGTGAAGTTCTGGAAAATATTTTTTTATCAATAGAATTTCCATTGAACAGAATCAAGTGCTTGTTTTCCTCACGAAATAATGAATTAGTGACATTCTGTTGCACTGAACACCAATGACGTTTTCAGTTTAATAGTCAACATGTGTTTTGTGGCAATTGTCTATTTATTGCATAGAAAGTTTGGCTTTCAAGTTTCTCTCCAAAATACGGAAGGGCTATCCAAACTTTATGGCAGGTGGGTTATCGTAAGGCCAATCTGCGCGACAGACGAAAGGATCGAGCATCATGTGACTCGATCACCCCTTCGCATGTAGCTGACATCGACAGTAAAGAGCAGGTGTCGTCAGTGCAGTTTCATTGTCAGATTCAGCGTGATTTGCCACCTGTGAAAAATTCTGAAATCTAGAAGGCCATGGCAAGTTTACGCAACAATCCCTCCCCCCCTCTTGTTCATTCGCTGTCCACACAAAGACATGATGCACATAACTGGGTCATGACACTTTTGCACCCGCCTTGTAAATCCAAAGTTACGCTTGTGACGGGTTTCTCGAAGATATAAAATAGACCGATGTGCATCTACGAACGGCGTCGAGAATGAGAGGTCGCTGTATGGTGGCGGCCAAGAACAAATTTGTTGCCATCCCGTGCACTCGCCTTCACTTTGGCTTTTAAGTGTCATGTGGCTGCTGCAAACAGACCTATGTCAATTTGGCATGAAACCATAACTGAAGTTGCCGATACTCAATGAAGCAGCGCTGATTAGGCCTAATGGGCAAGACAAAAATTCGCCACTGGCCGATGGAGTAATGAACAACAAGCTGTCGCAAAATGCTCCCGCTCATATGGTTGTACGGGTGGCTATATAGTGATTGGTCGTTATATAGTGATTTATAGTGATCGGCTATAAAGTGATTAAACGCGTGATATAGATCACGCATTGGGGTTATATTAACAGCTGTTGAAACGGTATGAAGTTTGTCGCCGCATACACAACAGAGCTAAGTGATGGCTAATTGGCCTGATTTTCACACATGCTTTCACAATTTTTATGACCTGCTGCTTTTGTTGCCATTCAACTGCCCGTGTCACATTGTCATTTTGATAGGCCATGTCGACCTGGGTGAACCGTTTTGCAAATTGCGGCGCTCAAGCACTGTGTGTATGATCCCCTCATTGGGCTGACGTCGGGGAGTACTTGCAGTGACAAAGCCCGCTACCGCATCAGCCAGGGCGGCCTACCCATGGTTTGCTCCTTCTGTGCTGAAACGCTCGCTTGGGCGGCATTCAGCATGAGGTGCTGCAAGGCACATGCAACATG
This sequence comes from Dermacentor albipictus, assembly GCF_038994185.2. NCBI lineage: Eukaryota > Metazoa > Arthropoda > Arachnida > Ixodida > Ixodidae > Dermacentor > Dermacentor albipictus. Next base: position 16,911,683 of record NC_091823.1, read on the forward strand.
TGCAACTGCGTGGACCTCTACAGCAAATATATTGAATATTAGAAAAATCATATGGTAGATATTTGATTCATGAATCAAAGTATTTGAACATTTGCTATTCTCTTCTATTTGGTAATATCCGAGTATTCGCACACCCCTAGTAATTAGGCATATTATCGAGAAGAGTCTGGTGCTGGGCCTGTTGGTACATAGCTTGACAAACAAACAACGAAAACCCAGCCTTCGAAGACATGTACACAAGAAGAGAGAAAAAGACAACCACACATGCAAGGTTGTCTGTTGTCAACCCGGCATGTGTGGTTGTCTTTTTGTTGTTTGTTTGTCAAGATATTATTGAGCTTACGCACAACCAACAGGCCTTTTTTAATGGTGCCCAGGGCAGCTGTTTTTTGCATAGCCACATGCAGAACCCTTGTACACCTGCTCTTGACAGCTTCTTTCAGTGCAAACAATAAGTGCAATCTCAAATTACGCAGCATTCATAAGGCTTTTTGTGAAAAGGTGTAAATGAACACACGCATGGAAAGTGAACAATAGCTGTTCACACAGTAAACAAAAACAGTCTTGCCACACCAGGCAGCCATTTTATTGCTGTGTTCTGCATTAATTCCCCACATTCGTTACAGGCTGGGCACTACAGGGACAAAAAAAGACTGCTGTAATAAAGCCATACCTGCATGGCATAGATGCGACAAGTAGCCTTCCTGAGTGACTGCTGAATGGCAAAGCGCATGCTTTCAAGATCATGGCGTTGAAGAACAAACTGCATAACTGGCCGCTGCACCATAAGGTCAGTGGCACAGGCCTCTGGCTCCACAGAGACTAACTTCGTAAGGGCTGCTGATGGCTGGCACAGTATGGATGACATGCCTGCAACACAAAAATTGGTTCTGTCATGTATGTGGTAGGATAGTAACACCGCATGGTCCTGCCTGACTATAGCTTGAACAAGTCCTAGTACAAATGAGCGGCAATAAAAACTGCCAAAATAAAAGCAGCCACACTTCCCATAACCCTACATATAATACAGTAGTCTTCTGTTAATTCAACTCCGGTTAATTTGAATTTCACCAAATTCGATCCCGATCGAAGGTCCCAGTTTGCGCCCATGGATTTCTATGAGCTAAAAATTTCATTATTTCAATCCAGATAAATTGCCAGATAATATGAACTTCACCAGTCAGCACACACACATGCACCTGACACCTATAATGACCCTAATAGCAACCCCTTTAGAGGCCACGTCTGTCTCGATGAAGCTTGGTGACAGTGAATGCACTGAACACGTCATGTTCCCTTGAAAATGCTTATTTTCAGCCTGCCCTCAGATTTTCAAGCAATAACCGTAGCTCACAATGTCTGATTACGGCATTCGTCCGATTCTAACAACTGCCTGTTTCTTTTTTATATAAAACGGGGGTTTTCTATAAATTGGCCGCCTACACGGTGCAATCGGACTCTAAATCAAAGCCACCTTCGAAGCGTTCGTGTGCTTTACTGCATAACATAGGACAGTTTTAGTTTAGTGTATGCTATAAAATAATGGGTTGTCACTGCGCATGCACAGAATGCTACACAAGCCATAGTGTCTAGCATACGCATGCTATTTCTCAGATTTAGCGTTAGCATCTTTGCGTGGTTTGCGGAGTTTGCGTGAAACATGGCGGCAGTCCCGCTGCTCGCTTCGAAATGAATTCGCCGTTGCTTTTGTAAAATGCACTTCGTTCGTAGCAAATGATTGTATAAACAGCTTTCGCTTAGTCTCAGGGTGCTTCGACAACAGAGTATTATGGATAATCTTGTGGCGTTTTCGAGATCACTTCTCGTTTCGAAGGAGTCGAAACCTAACAAAAGAAACATTAGAGATGTCAGCGCCACCTATCGTTATAGTCAGGAAATAGCCGCAACGACGGCATATGGCCTCTGAGATTCGAAGATCTCGCAGGCCAACTAAAACTAAAAAATGTGCGCTGCTTAGCATACGCTACACTATAGCGTATAGTGTACGCTATAAGTTGCGTACGCTAAACTAAAGCTGTCTATATATGTATTGCTGTGAAGCTGACTTTAAAAAACTGGCCACCGTGGTGCAACACATATTTGACCCTTGCCCTTTTTTTTTTTGCTAAAAAATAGGGCGCACGTTAGACTACTACTTTGTTTATGAGCTTTAATGTCACTTCTACATTAGTTTTCTACTTTGGACTTAAAGGAAGCGGGCCCGCTTTTGATTCGGGGGGTGTTATAATTAGCCAGATGCTGCCGAATGAATCAGTGGCGTGTTTTGCCGCTTCTCTGCATTAACTTGCTTAATTAAACCCGTCAGATATTTGGATCAATTTCGTCAACCCCGTCACGGTCGAATGAACACAAGTCAACTGTATAACCCACCACACCCCCATCAGACTGAGAAACACAATTATAAAGCACACTTCATGTCATTTAACTTCTCTTTTTAATTTACATTAATGGTATAGCTAATAACGTACATTCTAGTATACGCCTTTTCGCCAACGACTGTGTGATATAAAGACAAATAACTAACCCGCTTGCCGTAATGCTTCTGCAGGCTGATATAACCTGCTTACATGAGTGGTCCATATTGTGGCAAATGGAGATCAATATCGACAGGACAAAGCAGATGACGTTTTCTACGGTCACCAATACTCCTGTGAATACCTATTCAATTAACCACAACATCATTTAAAAAACTCAGTCATTTAACTATCTGGGTGAGCACATCTTGTCCAATCTAACGTGGAACATTCACACAGAGCACATAACAAATAAAACTTAAAAAAAATTAGGTCTTTTAAAGCATCATTTGTGGGCTGCCAATGCCGAAACGAAGCTACATTCCTACCCAACACTAACTAGGTCAGCATTAGAATACGCTTCCATAGCATAGCATCCAAATAGCACTGATCTTTTAAGCCACCTTGAATCTGTGCAGAAAGGGGCAGCCAGGTTTATTTCATTAACATATTCATCTTATCAAAGTGTAATGGCACTGAAGCAAAGACTTAATCTTTCTAATCCTGACATGCAATGCAGGATATCTCATTTGGCATTTTTTCACTCGCTGTACTACAGCAATACAGATCTTGCAACTAAGAATATTCTCCCGGCACATCATACCTTTTCACGTAGAGATCATTGTCTGAAAGCACAACCAATTTTAGCAAGAACATTAAGATATCAGAATGTGCCATTTATGTTGTCAATAAAACAGTGGAATGAACTGCCAGAACAAATAGTTACCTTTACTGATGTGTAATCCTTTAAGACAGAATTGTTTATGTATCTGGATAGAGTTGACATTCAGTAACCTTAATCCCGTCAATATGCATGAAAAGCAATGTTTTATATGGTATACCTCTTGAGTGTGAGACGACATCTGTAGTGCTCTCCTGCTTTGGTTTGAAAATGCTCTATTTATTTCTACTGTACTTACTATACTTTGTTGTTTTCCTTGGTGTCTGTAACATTGTTGTATCTTATGTTTGTATAATAATACTCCCCTCGCCCCCAGGTAATGCCTTGTGGGCCTTTAGGGCATTGAAATAAATAAAAATAAAAAAGCACTATGCCAATTACATGACATCAAACTTGTCTTGAATGGAAAACATTTCACTATGTCTATTTATTCAGGAGAACAGTGATGGGAACAGTCCACAATATTCATTCACTTTGCTGCATTCACAGCCCCACAACCCTGTTGTTTAGCAATCAGACACTCACACTAGTAGCCTGAACTACCGCATACTTTCACACAGCGAGATTTATGCACAAATGGGCACATTCAATGTACATTCAATGTATATGCCTCATGTTTATGGATGATAACATTGCTTTCCAAAACATTCCGTTCTTGCTCTATGCCCTTGTGCAGCATCAAAACAGTACCACATTTGAATATTGCACTCACCTTCGCTTCCACTGCTGTTGTTCCTTTTTCGTGGTATGACTAAGGCCCTTGCTTCTTGAATGGCCGCCTCTGCAAGATCCTTTTCTGCCCAATCCAAGTGTGTTAGCCCCACAGAGACCGATCGATGAAACATCCTGCCACCGCCTCTTACAGTAACAGTGGGACCCAATCCAGCTTCATCACTCCTTTCACTCGCAAAAGTGTCTTCTACAGCTTCATTTCCATTAAGGGCAGCTACTGACTCAGGGTCAGCCTCTGCAGTTTGTGAACTGGATGTGCCTGGTTCGGATGGCACAAAGTCTTCCCCAAATGAGAGTGCATCAAGAGAGAGTCCTAGCATGTTGAAGTACTGAATGGGGCCAGCCGCAGCAAACTGGTTAGACGGCAGCAGCGTCTCTGCTTCGGCCAAGCTTGGCAGCCCACTGCGCCGTGACTTCATTCCAGAGCTGGACAGCTCCAGCAAAAACATGGCATTGTTCTTCATGTTGTGGTGAATTGTGTCTTGAGCAGGAGATGCAACCCGTGCAGCAGCAGAACTGGAACCACTGCGGTGACGGCCTCCGAGGGAGGTGCGCTGTCCTCCCCCTGCCTGGCACAGCTTTTCCCGACACCGGTCACAAAAATGATGCCAACCGCTGCTCAAAGGTCTGCTATCGCTGTAGCTTCCAGTCCAACCACCACAGATAAGACTCCCTGTGCCACCATCAAAGCTCTTTATGCCAGCACTGTCGCCACACCCAGAATGAGTGTGTTTATTCTGGTATTGGGATGTCAGTACATATGAAAGTCCACAGAGCTCGCATGTCACTTCCTTTTCGCCACCGGCTGAAGCATCAAAAGCACTGGTGGCACGGCCATTTACAACTGCTGAACGGTAGCCTCGTTTCTTCTTCGTTTTTCGGCGCTCCGAACCTCTAACGATTGCCTGCTCTACGCACTTAATGTTTTTGCTGCCTGCGAAAAGGCTCGGAAGGACCACCTGCTCTTTGATGGCCTGTTTGCACACGCCAGTCACCTGCTCCCAGAGCAACACAAGGAAGCGCAGGGCACGGGGCAAGTCTGTAGCCACATCTTCCTGCACAGAACTTCCTTCTTGTGTGACCTGGTCAGAAGTTGTGGCCGGAGCAAACGCCCTCTTCAATTTGATGTTTTCGTTCAATGGCTCATTGGACTGGAGTGTTTCCAGCTGCTGCAAATGCAACAAGCTCGGTGAAGTTACTTCAACAGAATGCCGGAAACGAGCTTTTTGCTCCTTTGTCAAGGGTGCCGCCGCCACAGTTCTCTTTGTGATGCTCTTTCGAAGGTCAGGATTAAACTTCAGGAATGAGGCACATGCCATTGCATCGTGAACCACACCTTCATGCCATAGGAAAGCGCAGAAGACAGCCCTCAAGCACTCTGCCACAGAAGGGGACAGACCCTGGCGGTAAGGTTCGGTAGCAGCAGGACGTTCTGTGTGTTCCGAGTGAATGCGCTCTCTCTTTCCACGAAGCACATGCCGTGTGCCACTGGCACTAGTTCGTTCCCGCCGGGACATTTTTGGAGAGACACGTGGGCTCTCGTCGCGACTTGAGTTGCTACCAATGCTGAAATGGCCTTTAATGCTTGTAGTTGTTCCTCCTTCAGGGCTGGTCTGAGTTCCCGTCTGAGTGAATGACTTCAATGATGAAGTTGGTGAAAGGCTCTCCTAGAAAAATATGAAATTTATTATTTATGCGAACAGGCAGTGACAGCGGGCAGTTGCAGTTTAAAACTATGGTTACCTTTTTTGGAGTGCCAGGTGTGCTTAGGGGACTGTCCGTAGTCCGCTGTGTAATGCAGCCTATGCAGCCAGTTGCTGAGGTGTCCCGAAGCTCACGAAAGAAACTGCCCAAATGAGAGCTGACACTGCTTTCACTAAAGGAAATGAACATAAAGAGGAAAATACATGAACCAAGGTGCCTTACAAACTTGTGTCAATGGTTTGCACATGTACTAATGCGCTACTGAAAATTTCAGTCTAGTATTTAACACAATGTCGCCTGCTCCAGTAGCCCAACAGCTACAGAGTTTTGTTGCTCAGCAGGATGTCAAATGTTCCATTTCTAGTGACCGGCCACATTTTTAGAGAGTTAATGCAAGAATGTGACTTCACTGATATTTTGGTGCATGTTAAAGGTCCCAAGGTGGTAAAAATCAATTTAGAGTCCCCCAAATATGGCATTCTATAATACTGGTATAATATTGAAATGTAAGCACATAGCTGATGCCAAAATAAATATAAATTTGCTTCAATTGCTCATTGACAACATATAAGTTGCTACTCTTTGTCAGGAGCACAGAAAACTATTCTTGCTACTAATGTAAGTGTTTCAGCCATTATAGCTGATAAATTTTGTGGTTTGTTAAAGTCTTTAGCTTAAGGTACAGCATTACTCAACAGAAGTGCCTGAAAAAAATTAACCTTCAGAATGGAACAGGTGTAAGAAAGGTAATACCTTTGGATTGATGCTCTTCGTGGCGACAAGCCAGGATGCTTGGGAAAGGAGGTCGATTCAGTAAGGCTTCCCTGTGAAGGGGTAGCACTCCTGGCACTTTCAATTTGAGCCTGGGACCCTGAATGGCTTGGTGCACCTTCTGATACCCCAAGTACAGTGTCTGAGTATGAGCAAGGCACTGTCACACCAGGAATAGGTACTGGACTTGATGCTGCCGGCTTGGAGCTAGCAGACGATCGTCTCCGTCGGACAGGTGGTGTCACTGGTGGTGTCCCTGGTGGTGTTGTGCCATTGCCATTGGCACGGCTCTCTCCTATGGCACGAACCAGGTCCCTAACTGAGACTCCCCTAAGTTCGGGCGGAACTGCTCGTGTGGGAGGTGGTGATGAGTCTGCGCTTGTTAACCTCCGCGAAGCCAAGTGTGAGGAACCTCCGGTGATAGACCCACTAGAAGTCGGAGCCTCGGATCTCTCAGATGCTGGTCCGGTATGTTCAGAATCAGCAAGCGCATTGGTCGATGTTGATGGAGTTGAAGCTGTAACAAGCAGACAGAAAACAGATGTAAAGTAAAGCTATTACAAGTACGAGAAAAAAAAAAGGCAGACAGATAGGCCTGATAACCAATGCTACTGATTCAAGCATCAAGAAACTAATCAGCTAAAGTATATGCACAATAGAAAGGCCCTTTAAACATACCTGCAAACATAAAGGGCTAGTGCATCACATAATTACATTATGTTAGACCTGCAATAGTAGGTAATACTAGGTAATACTAGGAAGTAGGCAAGAAGTAACTAAGGGTCTTAAGTAGTCATTCCTTGGGACCAAGTCACTTTATCTAACAAGAGCAAAACAGAAGAAGGGAAGCATGTCAGTGTGCAAATTTAATGTTTTTGTAAATGATTGGCAAACACAACAGAGCCCTTTCACAAACCATAAATTTGAAACAAAATTTTAAGTTAGCTAATAGTATCATAATTATCTTCATCATCATCATCTTTTATGTCCTCAGCAGGACGAAGGCCTCTCCATGCTATCTCCAATTACCCCTGCCCTGTGCCAACTGATTCCAACTAGCACCTGCGAATTTCCTAATTTAATCACCCCACCTAACCTTCTGCCATCCTCAACTGTGCTTCCCTTCTCTTGGTACCCATTCTGCGACTCTAATGGTCTACCGGTTATCTAGCCTATTTTCTGCAGAGCACAGTAACATTCCTACAGTAACAGATGCACCGATGCAGTCCTTCGGTGCCATCGAAAGTGATGTTCGCTTATTAACTCGATCCCTTTATTCATGCAAAATATAGAATAAGCCTTATAAGTATACCGCATGAGAATACTTACAAAATGGAACAGGGGAAAGAATAACATGCCACAGGTAAAAATAGATCTCATTGTGTAAGAAACTGAAAAAAAAAACACATAAAAAAGTAAACAAATCAATTAGGTCGGGCACTGTGCTCAGTGTGTAGCAGCTCTTTTGAATTTTTGCTGCGTATCCTTCAGTGTCTACGTGCGATGGCAAGTTGTTCCATTCTACGATAGTGCGCGGTATGAATACATTTGCAAAACAATAAGAGTGACATATCGATCGTTTCACATTTGCACTAGTGGTCATGACAAAAGAATTACTTCAGGGCACTGAAAGAAATCGTTAGAAAGAATTGAATGATGATAAAGTTTATGAAAAAAGCCAAAGCTATTGAAGTAGAGGATGTGCTGTCAGAATCAGCACTAACACCTGCATGGTCCACTGACTGGCAGCGCTCCTCCGAAGTCGATGTGGAGCTGTTGTCCACGTCACAAAGAGCAGCTTCAATGTTACTGCCCTTGCGCCCCATTCCTTCGTGGCCTGTTGCAGTGTCAACTTCATTTGCAATAATTTGTCTCTTCTGATGTGAGGTCAACAACACAAAAGGCTTTTTTTTTCCGAGCCGAACTCATGCCCATGCCGGGCGAATACAGCGGCAATTGACACGAGTGCCACTTCATAAATGGAGAATTCTCTCGCCAAGAACGGCGTCGTCGAAAACCCAGCATGCTAACTAAACAGATACAGCATGTGGGGATGCGCGACCCTCGCGCCTCCCTTGATGTTTTTCCCGCATAGCGCGTCTCCTGTAGTGCGGCTTCGCCGCGCACGCGGCGGTAGGACAGGTACAAGCGCAGTGCGAGAGATGGCGCTGGTGTTGCGCTGCTGCGGGGTTACTTGGGTGCGGGAGAGACAAGGCGCTCTCTCTTGGGTTCAAGACAGCAAGCAGCACGGACGTGCCGCGCGTGCAGCGACCCTCTTTCCCGGCGGGACGGCGCGCGGCGTGGACGTCCCGCGCGAGCGCGCGGCGACCAATGCTTCTGCGAGACCGCCTTCGAACGAGCCACGATTCGCGTGACTATACACGCGAACGACCAGGCGTTGGGATCCAGCATGGGGCGAACATATTCGCTCGCTTCCGGTCGCGGTGAGTCGGACTTCTAGATTTGTCGCGCGCCCATCGGCATGTTTTGTGGATAGCAACTCGGCTAGCAGGCATTGATCTATGAAAGGTGCAATAAATGCCCTTGTGATTGTTTGCACTACTGTGTTGTCGTTCCTTTGTCCCAAGAGTACGGTGTGAGAATCCCAAATCAGACCCCACAAGCCAGACTTATGAAAACATTTTTGAAACGTATTCACCCCTCGTTTTTAAGCTATCCTGCTTGCGACGTTTTTAATGCGTCGAGTTAGGCTAAAAATCTGTTTGACACATTGAATCCATTAATACGACGTTTTGAAGACTGTGTGCTACCTGGGTCCTTGCTACCACTGCACAGAAATGGCAAAAATAGGTCGTGTCTAAAAATGTGGCCGCCATGACTGAAGGTGATATGAGCTACTTTTATCAATTTATAGCAAGCTCATTGGTGTGAGGCCCGAACTTTGTCACAAATGAGATTCTCAACAGCTGGTGTGTCATCCTCAACTCTTCTGACATACTCTCAGCCCACGCACAACACCTAAGTGTTGCGTTTCACTGCTTTAAACAGTTTATATCGGTTTGGATGAGGGACACCTGCATTCCGGTGTCAGCCAACACTTGGTTTTTTGAGCTCAAGCTCCTTGAAGAAAGTGGCGGCAGGCTTCCTTTCCCGTTCATTCCTTAATGCGTAGGTTCTTTCTGTTCTCGTCCTCCTTCCACCGCGCGTTCGTCCCCTGGACCATTCGAAGGATCCTCTTCATCAGCTGTACAGTCCACGTCCGATTTTTCGGACTCCCTAAGGGCTGTGAAAACGTCCGCAAAATCGGGCAGTCCAAAAAAATAAATGCATGTCTTTTACTGCCATTGAAGGCTCAGATCACCACAGGCACATCCGAAAAGGCCTACCAGCACGCTTATTAGGCATAACGGCGCCTGTACTGTGACAGGAGATGGCCGATAGACGCGTAAGGTACAGATACTGTGTCCCGTGACAATTGCCCCTCCCACACTTGTTATGCTTCACCGCGTAACACTTTTGTATTGAGGCAAAGCTGACTTTTGGGAACCAGCATTATGCAAGGCGCCGTACTTTCCGAGCTTCGAAGCCAATCGCAAGGGCCACAAAGACGGAGTCGGTGCCATTGCTTACAGCGGCGAATTCCTTCAATAAAAAATACGGCGCCGAACGGCAAGAAGCTTAATAACGAACGTTGAAGCAGCTAGGCCAAGCATTTACCTAGGCGGCGAGGTAACCAAACGGCAGCAGTGGTGGCTTTGATTAATGCCATTTCGGACCTACGGTCACGGCAAAAAGTCCGGAAAATCGGACGGCGAAGAGCTCTTGCGTCCTAAATATCAGACGTTCTTAGACACTGACTCTATGGGGTACGTGATGGTGCCGCCGACGTCGGGCGTCCGGAAAGTCGGCAGCCAACGACACGGCATCAAAAGACGATTCGTTACGATTCCTCTCTGTTACGCGAGCCAGCATTACTGCGACTTCCGTTCCCTTTCAATAAAATTACAGCTAATTTTCCCTGATAAAAGCACAAATTCCCTGAGTTTTCCCTGAGTATTTCCAGACTATTCAAAATCCCCGAGAATTCGTGGTTTTCCCATTGGTAGACACCCTGCCTTTAGGTAGTGCACTGAGTGTTCACATATGTCGTTGAGGAGCTTGACCTACAGCACAATATTTTTACTTCACACTGCAGCTCGTTATGTCTTGCAACAAGTCTGACCCCTGCAATCAGATAATTCAATGCATTACTATGTGTACAGCAGGTTTTGGCCTTCCCGTGTTACGGCAGTGTAACATGCTGCCAGTTTTTGATGAATAATAACTTTTTCTTGGGTGAGTTGGTGTTTGCTGAATGACATGATATTGTAGTGCAAAAAACTGGAAGAATAAGATGCTAAGTGACAGAAAGAAAAGGAAGAAAGACGGCGCTACACTCGGAACTGTTTATAAGGCACAAAGCTTGCTACATAACTACCACGCATACTCTCGACGCCAGGGGGCAGCAAAGAGCAAGCGACAAGTCATCTTGTTTGCAACAAACCTAGCAATTTTATTTGCGCACCATATAATGTGCTTAACTTTGCACATTATGCACATGCAAAGTCAAGCACACAAAGTGCTATGTGCAGAAGTGTTCCACTGCTGCGGTTTACCAGATAACCGCTAGTTGTGGAAAAACCTATGTTGAGCAGACCGGGTGCACATTGGGCGCTGTGTGACTGACCAAATGAGGGAACATATGCAAACAATTTAAAAAATGATATGAGCGCCCATCTCTCTGTGCATTGCAGATAGTGCTGCTGTAAGCCTAGTTTTTCTGAGGTGAGGATCCTAGGTAGGAGCAGAGATAAAACAGCGCAGGGACTGCTGGAGGCATATCACATTTATATCAGTGGTCAAGCATGTGTTTGCAAACAATCTGTTTTGTTATATGGCATGCAAATGAAATTGCTAGGTTTGTCACAAACGAGATGACCTGTTGCTTGCTCTTTGCTGTCCCCTGGTTTCGAAAGTGTGCGCGGTATATATGTAGCAAGCTTTGTGCCTAATAAACAGTTCTAAGTGTAGCGCCATCTTCCTTCCTCTTCTTTTTGTTACTTCGAATCTTTATCTTCAGGTTTTTTGTACTACAATATCATGTATTATTTGACTTGATCATGCTAATTAGGAAAATTTAGAAGTTTACACTATCTGTCTAGGCTTGCCAACCGGTGCACCGTTACACAGCATCAGATGCCTGTAAGCTCAGAGACAGTTGGCCCTGCACAAATTGTCATACATTGCATTTGATGTCAAGCATTAAGCTCAGGACTTTGGGTGGCCCTGCAAAAGTAACAACAAATGAGCGAGGCAAAAGCTAAAATTGCACTCAACCAAAATGCAGTGGTGCTGTACTGTTTGCTATGATCGTTGCTTAGAAAAGGACTGCAAGTATGCAGTGTCTTCTCTTTTCCCTATATTTTGCACCACATAACAGAAGACTCCTGCAGTATAGCTTGTGTGGCCGACCTCTTCTGTTGTTTTCCTTCAGTGTGAGACATCCGACTGACTCACTGTTGTCCAAGTACTGAATTTGCAAGAATATGATACAAACAAAAATATAATGCAAAGTGTGAAGAAAGAGGGCCCCTTCAATCGCATTAAAAAAGAAGTTTTATTTATAACGCCAAGTAGGCATGTGTAACGCATCCCTACTTATTTGGAATAGTGCCTTTCAGTATACTGTGATTAGGAATACAAAATATCTGGAAATTTGGAGTGGGAGGAAAAAGGCGGTTTTTCCTTGTTTTCTTTAAGAAATTTTGAGAAAAATTGAAACTTCAGCAAAAATAGCTTGTACTTGTTATTGCACCAATAAAAATAATTATTCCTAAATAAATGCAATAATTATGCAGAGAATGCGAAGGCAATAAAATAAATGCCTTGTTCTTTTTTATGGAAGATTGCTAATGTGATAACTGAGAAAAAGGTCACTCAATGTTCGAGTCACTCATGCCTGACACACTCACATTAGAACCAATCGTGGCTGCTTCCACATTCATATTTGATTGCACGTAGTGAGCTTTCGAACATGTTTACCTGTGAGCCTGTTGTGAAGCTTGTTAGGAACATTTTCAAACAAGAACCACTTTCATTTACAAATGGCAAATGGAAAAAGTATCTGCAGCAGCCCAGAAGCTATAGATGTCAGCGGCTGATTAGTGCAAAGGCCTTGCCGCCACACTGATGCTTCCACATGCCTTTCAGAGTCTCAGACGCCAGCCCTGGACCAACACTCAAAGGGCTTCCTGTATTCCGCTACGTTCGAAAGCTACACTATGTTTTCAAAACTAAACTGAAAGCATATAATGAAGACACTTGAAAACTGCGCTGTGGTTTTCTTGTCATCGCTTTTAGAAATGTATGCTACACAGCAGAGAATGGCAAGTATAACTGTATGTGAAAATTTTAATTTTTTTTTCCCACTTTCTACGTGCTGAAAAAAAAAAAGTTCCCCCTCCTAATCTTTCTGGCTTTTGCCCTTACATATCTAACTGTGATGCATGCAAACATCTTGGTAATGCCCACTGCAGAATGCCCAGCTCCCCCGAAATCCGTCCAAGTCGTGGACTCCATTCAGGCACGCATTGTGGTAGCAAATTGCTCAACACTCTATGCTGAAATTTTATAACTGCTGCCTAATACACAGCGCAATTTTTTTTTTTTGTGATAGCAATTATATGAACACTCCAAGGAAATTTGTGCCCTTGGCATCAGCATTGCCATGAGGTCCCGCATACATTTAGGAATATGCATGCTATATGCCATGCCATGCTATAAGGCGTGCAGTATATGCAGGTTATATTGCCACACCATTCTATCACTAAAGTTGCTCATAACAGGTCTTACATCCTTGACAAAATTAGTCCTTAGAATTTTGAGAATGGCAGCCCACAAACAAATGCCATGAAACAAAACACCGACAGCACATGCCTTCTATCTTAAATTTTATCAGATTTAAGTATTAAAAATGTGAAACAATAACAGAGTTCAAACCTGAAAATGATATCATTTTACAGGTGCGGCTGTTAACTACCTTTGGGATCGACCCAAGAAAGAAGTTTGAAACATACTAAATAAGGAAAAGTGGTGGCAAAGTCGCTAAGAAAGACATTGGCTTCAATTAGCAAAGATAATGAAATTGCCCGATGGCAGGATTCAAACAGAGAACCCCAAGCAAAACGGCTCATTTTTACTTAGCTTACATTTACTTGAATTCATACTACCACTACAGCTACGAGTTTCACACTTCATGTAATATTCTAGCACGTTGCTATCGCATTCATTGCTTCACCCTTATGGCAAAACTGTGATATTTTTTAACAAAGCGCTCCTTTATGCATTGAAGAAAAATATAACTGGTATGCCCATTGCAATGGCCAACCAAGATAGCAACACTGTGCAAACGAAGAGAGCAGCGCAGCTATAAATATGTTCCCTTCTTATCAATAAAGCATTCTTCTTGTAGCCACGACCGTGTGCATTACGCTCGATACATGGTGTCAGAAGTGGGATCACTCACGGGACCATGACCGACCTGCGCCCGCCTGAGCCACTGCGAGTGGGCGACAACGCAGCAGCGTCCTGGCAGACATTCAAGCAACGCATCAAGCTTACCTGACAGCAACTGAGCCCATGAAGCGACGCAGTAAGGAGCAGAAAGCTGCAATTTTTTTGCATGTTGCTGGTCACGAAGCAATTGACGTGTTTAATACTCTGAACCTATCACCAGAGGAAGCTAAAGACTACGACGTTTTGGTTTAAGCATTTGAAAACTACTGCTTGCCTAAGTGTAATGAAATTTTTGAGCGATATGTGCTTCGCTCGCGTCGTCAGGCACACGGAGAGCCATTCGAACAGTTCTTTCGGGATCTGCAACTAAAAGCAAGAATGTGCAACTTCGGGGATTCACAAAATTCCATGCTGCGGGATAAAATTGTCTATGGAATTTGCAGCTCTTCCCTGCGAGAAAAACTTCTTCGAAAGAAAGACCTGACCCTAGCCACAGCGGTGGAATGCTGCAAAGCTGAGGAACTTGCTGAACCGCAAAATAGGGCATGGACGGAGGAAAACAAGATTGAACCTGTATTACGAACGCAAGCTAAACACGGACGCCAAAAATGCCGGTATTGCAACTTCTCGCATGTGCCAAGGAAGTTTCCGGCATACGGCAAAACATGCAACAAGTGCACGAAGCCTAATCACTTTGGCGCCTGCTGTACGAGCAAGCGAGCAGCCATTGATGACGTGGTCAAAGGAGCGGAGAGTGACAATGACTTCGACGTTCTGGAGATCAGGACAACGGAAAGTAAGCGTGGTCTCGAAAGTCGCGACTGGATTGTAACAACGAGCATTGAAGGAACTGATGTGCAGCTGAAGGTCGACACGGGAGCACAGGCTAACTTGTTGCCGCGTTCGCTGTTCAAAAGGCTCGGCACTAGACAGCAGCCGTACCCCACGAGGAGCATCCTGTGCCATTACGAGGGCGGCGAAATACCGCACAGTGGAAAAGTTCGCCTCCTCGTGCAGTAAGACAAACGGCGTGTACTGCTTGAGTTCTTCATAGCAAAGAAGAAGCAAGCCATTCTGGGCCTCGGGGCAAGTGAGCAACTTGGTCTGGTCAACAGAGTGAACTCGGTGGACAGCAGCGAGACATACGGAAGCTTAAAGCAGGCATTCTCAAGGCTATTCACGGGCATTGGCGGGACGCGGCGCAAGTACAAAATGGTGCTCCGGAAGGATGCTGTCCCTGTGGTTCAGCCAACCCGGCGTGTGCCTTACGCCCTCAAGAAGCCGCTTAAGAAAGAATGTGACCAGATGAATGCTGCGAACATCATCGAGAAGGTGGAAGAACCGTCAGACTGGGTAAGTCCCTTGGTTATCGTGAGGAAGAAAAATGGAGACATAAGAGTATGCATGGACCCGCGGGCAATTAATAGGGCGGTGAAGAGAGAGCACTTTCAGTTGCCATGCCGGGAAGAAATCGAAGGTGATCTAGCACATGCCAAGTATGTCAGCAGACTTGATGCAAACAGTGGGTTCCATCAAATTCTCCTCGACAAAAAAACATCAGAAATCTGCACATTCAGTTCGCCGTTTGGTCGGTATCGGTATCTCAGACTGCCATTCGGTATTGCATCTGCACCCGAAGTTTTCCAGCGTACAATGAGCCAGATATTTGACGACCTCCCGGGAACACGTGTGTACATTGACGATGTGCTAGTGTGGGGTTCTACACAAAAGGAGCATGATGAACGCCTGTACAAAGCACTGGAAAGGGCACAGGCAGAGGGCCTAACTTTGAATGCAGAAAAGTGCATTTTTGGAGGTACTGAAATCAGCTTCTTGGGTGATAAGATTAGTTCCAAAGGTATTGAGCCAAATCCTGACCTGATAAAGTGCCTTTTAAACCACCCTCCGCCAACGACCAAGAAAGACGTTCAACGCTTGCTTGGCACCGTGAACTATTTCGGGAAATACTTGCCACTGTTGTCAGCCAACACTGAGGCCCTGCGCAGCCTGATTAGAAGCGACAAACTTTTCGAGTTCACGAGCGTGAGTGGGTGCTGCTCAAAAAGATGCTGACGGAAGCACCCATCCTGGCTATCTTTAATCACGAGCTTTCCACGAAACTGTCGACGAATGCGTCAGCATTTGCACTCAGAGCAGTGCTTTTCCAAGAACATGGAAAAGACTGGCGCCCGGTAGGCTACGCATCGCGAGCACTCACAGAAACTGAGCGAAGGTACGCCCAAATAGAAAAAGAGGCCCTGGGCATAACATTCGGCTGTGAAAAGTTTAGTGATTACGTTATTGGAAGACATGTCGTTATCGAAACCGACCACAACCCATTATTGGCTATTTCAAAGAAAGAAATAGGGACATGCCACCCCGTCTGCAACGACTATTTCTTCGACTGCTGAAGTACGAGTTTGAGTTGCAGTATGTTCCAGGCAGCAAATTGGTTGTTGCTGACACCCTGTCATGAATCCCATCACAGAAACAACCAGAAAAAGGCGCAACGGACGTTGAAGTTCATGCCGTGGGTGTCCTGACTGCCGTTGTTGGACCAGCCAATCTATCTCGTCTGCAGGCAGCAACGGCCAGTGATGCAACGGCGCAAGACGTCATTTCCAGCCTGCAGTCGTCAATACCTGTAGAAGGTGAGCTAAAGTCCTTCGCACAAGAACTTTCTGTAGTTAACGGAGTACTCCTCACGGGAACTGAAGTAGTCCTACCTGCAAGCATGTGAACAGAGATGCTGCGACGAGTGCACCAAGAACATCTCGGCTTAGGAAAATGCAAATCGATGGCTCGCAAGTTGATGTATTGGCCAGGAATGTCAACAGATATTGCCCATTTCACTGACAGGTGTGACGATTGCAAGAAGCTTGCTTATCGACAGCCTGATGAGCCCCTGTGCCAACGCACCGTTCCAGACATGCCATTGGTGTGGGTTGGTACAGATCTTTTTCAACACGCCGGAAAGCATTTTTTAGTTGTCTATGACGCCTACTCTAATTTTCCAGAAGTCGAGCATCTGAAGGATACCTCTGCAACGACTGTCATCCATAAACTATGTTAGATCTTTGCAAGGCATGGATTACCACTAGAAGTTTGCAGTGATGGCGGCCCACAGTTCACGTCAAAAGAGTTTAAAGATTTTGCGGCTCGTTATGACTTTGTGCATACGATTTCCAGTCCCCATTTTCCCAGGTCCAATGGACTCGCCGAGAAGGGCGTACAAGTGGTCAAGCGGCTTCTTGGCAAGACTGAGAGCAACAAAGAGGACTTCTGTTTAGGCCTTCTCAATTACAGGGTGTGTCCTCTCGAGGATGGCCCCATAGGAACTGCCAATGGGACGAAGTCTCAGAACGCTACTTCCAGATTTTTCAGCATCATCATTAGGTCCCGTCCAAAAACGTGTCCAAGCAAGGACCACAGGAAGAACACTAACCCCACTATAGAAGGGAGACGTCGTCCGCATCCTCGGAAATGGTAGATGGGAAATCAAGGCGCAAGTCCAAGATCTCGTGGCCCCAAGGTCGTACACCGTTCTGACAGAGGATGGCCAGGTTTTCTGTCGAAATAGACAGCACCTTCGCAAAACACCAGAAGCGTTCCATTGAGCCATCCATTACCAGGCGGACGGCTGCGACGACACCACTGATTCATCTTCGAGCGGAGCCTCGCAGCAGCCGCCTGAACCTTCGCAGGCCGCACCGGATCGACCACCAACAGGCACATCCGGCCCACCTAACCTCCCAGATTCACTAAGGCGATCTACCAGACCGCGAAGACCACCAGATCATCTGGCCTACATGCACGGATTCCGGCAGACTGAAACAACCTAGGAGTGCTGACTGTTACTCTTCGATGTTGAGTGCTTTCCGTGTTTTCAGTGTTTCCATTCTTCAAAGAAAGGAGGATGCAACGGCCAACCAAGATAGCAACACTGTGCAAATAAAGAGAGCAGCGCAGCTGTAAATACGTTCCCTTCTTATCAATAAAGCATTCTTCTTGTAGCCACGACCGTGTGCATTACGCTCGATACACCCATGTATTTCATTGCGTACTTTGGCAATTAACATCTTGAAACCGGTATCATCCTGAAAATATACTTGAAGTGGATACGCACTGCAATCTCACTGGCTACAACATCTAAGTTACATTATGTGGCGTAAAGTAATTAAGAAGTTAATTGGTGAATTTTTTTTCTGCAACAGTAAGCAGCAATGATGACACAAGGAATTCTGACTTTCAAGTCTCTCATTTGAATTGCTAACTACAAATAGCAATGCACCACTCTTCCCACTTCAAGTTGAAACCTTTCACTGCCACAATAACAAATAAATGAAATGGCAGCAGTAATTCACAATGCAATATATACGTTAGCATCACTGGTGTGCTAAAAAAGTGCTGATAAAACAGCTCCCTATGCTTTTGCTGCAGTGCTTCAGGGGACATATTCCACATCAAAGAACCTCTATAAGTCCTCATGTCTTATGCTAATGAAGCAAGAAGTAAAGATGACAAGCTCCTGAAAAGATCACACAAAGCACTGTTTCCCAGTATTAAAGCACACAGAAAGCTCCATGCTTAGCTTTTTGCAGCGATGAAAAGGGGTAAGAAGTGCGTACCTATCTTGCACAGAATTCACTCAAATGTGCACAGTGCTCAATTTTCACAACTCCAACTTTCAGTGGCCACAAGCAAAATTTTTCATTGCCATAACCAAAAAACAAAGAATTGTGGCACTAATTATCTTATGATAACTATCGACAGTAAAGCGTTAGTATTGATTTAATATAGCGACACAATGTATTGCCACCACTGACATGAGTTATGTATGAGGTGTGTAATGCAGCGGCACTACTTTTTCGTGCTTCCCTAAGAACACTCAGCGCCATCTAGCACTGCCACGATGAAGCCTGTGGAAAGCCTGCAGTGGCAGTTCGAGGGCTTAGAAAGTTATGCAGGACAGACAGACAAACTGGATAGATATCCCCAGAAAATGTGTCAAGTACCCTAAGGGAGAAATATGCTTACCAGGAGATCCAAATACAAAAGGGCTAGCAGATCCAGACGAGCCACCTTCAGGGTCTGAGGTACCGCTCCCAAATGTGAATAGGCCTAAGCAGGTAAAGAAAAAACAAGCAAAGTAGTATGCAGTGATGAAGAACTAATCATGGCTTTGAGCAGTGTTCTGTTACAAAAAAATCTGAGGACACCTAAGTACTTCTTATGAGTTGTGAATGTGAAAGCATTAATGTCCAGTTGAACGCCGCTAAGCAATCCTTCAAGTTATGAACTCTTCACGGGCAAGTGAGCGTGTTGAGACGCTTGGTCAATGCCTCCTAGATGCAGCGTGTCTACCAAGTTGACATTTACAAATTCCCCGAGTTTTCCACGCTTTCCCTGAGTGGCTTTACAAAATTTTCTGAGTGGCACAAACTATGTTTTATGTCTACACGGGCTGACACTATGTCGCCTGGTGCTGTCACTTTCTAGCAAGCATGGTAAAAATTTTTAAAAAAGACGACTTAATCCAGTTTTCATAGTAAGCGGTAGCGTTTATTTTATACAAAAAGAAAACAGAATGGAGGGGTTAGTGAAATGCACAGCAAATAAAATACCTCTTAAAAAAGAATGGTAAAACCAATTGCGAATTCAGTCAAACATTCTCAAATACGAATAAAAAAGAGATGCATACAAAAGCAAATATTTTCCAATATGAGCTATTTCTATCAATTGATAGCAAGCTCTTTGGTGTGAGGCCCAAACTTTGTCACAAGTGAGATTCTCTCTGAACAAGTCGACCTCAACTGTCCTGACATACTCTCAGCCTTAGTGTTGCATTTCACTGTTTTAAATAGTTTATTTTGGTTTGGATGAGGAACACCTGCATTTTGGCATCAGGCAACACTCTCTCTTTTTCTTTCTATCTTTTTTTAGCTCAAGCTTCTTCAAAGAAGCGGCCATTCGCTTGCTTTCCTGTCCATTTCTCAATGCGTATGTTATTTCTGTTCTCGACCTTCTGCCGCGCATTCCCCCCATGGACCATTTGAAGCATCCTCTTGGTCAGTTGTACAGTCAACGTCCGAAAAATCGGGCAGTTCGGAAAAATGAATGCATGTCTTTTACTACCTTTAACTCTTTCCATACCATGCCCATTGAGTATTGTTAGCCCACTAATGATGGTTTGAAATGCCACTTTGGAGACCTTCTGTGCCGCTCATGGATACACTGCTCTATCGGACGTGAAGAAGGAGAACGACATTTTTGTTTTTTAAGCAGTTGATTCCCCCACCAGGCAGTGATTTCTGACCGCAATCCGTAGTTCCTGCAATCGTCAAAGTAGAAAGCAAAAATGGCCGCTCGCTATTGATGGTTTGAAACACCACTTTCTAGACCTTCCTCACCGCTCATTGACACTCTGCGCCATAGGACGTGAAGGAGAACTATATTTTTGTTTTCTAAGCAGTACGCATTTTCCTCGCCAGGTGTTAATTTTTTAATGCACTCCGAAGTTTCGCGATCGTCAAAGTAGAAGGCAAAAATGGCCACCTCTGGGAGTGGTGCAAGGGCTTCGAAGGTCCAAATATCTCACGATTATCCTGCGGCTGCGACTGATTCTATTGATGGATCGAGCAGCAGCATGTCTGAGGGTGCTCCCTTTTCGTCGGACTTTGACTCTGAGGGCGATGGCTATGCAAGCCAGCCTGGAACATCGGCAGCTGCAGTCCAGCATGCCAAACTGTAGTGCTCGCACTTAAATTTTTGTAGTGGAATACCTGTTCAATGAAAAATTTTGATTCTTTCAGAGGTAGTTGCTATTGGACAGCAATACATTTTTTATATCTCATTATTTTAATTAGATTTATTTCTTAGTAGATACAAGCGTGTCATTGCAAACTTTGCTCAATTTTATCCCACATTATTGATTCTGCCAATTTATATCTTTTTATGACATACATCTCGTTATAAAACTTTTGTTTGTGAAAAGTGCATTCATTATGCTTTTTTTTACGTATTACGTAAAATATTGAGTGCAGTAATTCCTTCAGAAAAAAAGAATCTGACATAACCTACAAAAAGCACCTATTTTTCCCACGGAAGAGAAAAAGTTAAGGGCTCAAATCACCACAGGCGCATCCAAAAAAGCTCTGAATGCCTGCCAGTACACTTATGCATATCAATGTTAGTACTGGGACAGCAGATGGCAGGTGCACCTCTGTATAGTTAACGAATACATATTCTGTACCGTGACAATTGAACCTTCCCATGCTTGTTATGCTTCACCGCAATAGTCTCGCGTATGCTGCACCACGTAACATTACTGTACTAAGGCGGTGCTAACTTTTGTGAACTGGCATTATGCAATGCACTGTGCTTTCAGAGCTACGAAGCTAATCGCGGGGACCACAAAAGCGGAGTCGGTGCCATTGCTGACAGTGGCGAATTCTTTCGATGAAAAACACAGTGCCAAATGGCAAGAAGCTTAATAGCGAATGTCAAAGCAGCTAGGCCTAGCATTGCCTCGTTGGTGGCTACGGCTGCCAGTGCATCTGCATGTGAGTGCTGGTGTGAGGCGGCAGGGTAATCAAAACGGCAGTGGTAGTGGCTTTGATTAATGCCATTTCGGACCTACAGCCACGGCAAAAGGACCGGAAAGTCAAACAGTGAAGGGTTTTTGCATCTGAAATTTCAGACATTCTTATCCATTGATGTTGGTGCCACGAAGCTGTCCGAATTATTGGATGTCTGGAAAGTCAGTCGTTGACTGTACACTGGCAACTCCTCCAGCCGACGAAACTGCGTCAAAGTAGGTTCGTTATGATTCCTCTTTTTTACTCGAGCCAGCATTACCGCGACTTTCGTTCACCTTTAATAAAATTACAGCTAATTTTCCCTCAAAAAGCTCAAATTGACGGTTTGCAAAAATGATGCTGTGCGTGCACGAACACGGTTGTCACGAGCACCTTCTACATGGATAGATACGAGAAGCAGACATGCAACCAACGCAGCCACAGAGCACCTTGAGACGCAGTTTTGTGGTGGCTTTGATTGCGCTACTTTCATGAAAAGGCTGTCTAGTTGGGTTACGTATGGGTGCACAAATTGCTTCACTGGAAAATACAGCACGAGCTTATTTTGGTCCACGAAGAGCTATCCGGCGAGGTAAGCAGCATGAATAAGTGACGGCCGGGCATGCACTCACAGCACACGATGTGCGCTATACCTCACTCCTCGCAGAGCTGGTACTCATCACGCTACTTGTGGCTACTGAATTATCATATGCCAACGCCACAAGGTTATTTTGGCCTGCAAGCTTCAAGGTGCCCTTAAATGCAACCGCATTTTACCAGAAAGCTGGAAAGCTCAAGATGGACGAGGATGGACAGAGCTTGTGCAAGTGCAGTGGTGTCCCTCAGTTGTCGCTGACATGACACTGGAATTATAATAAATATTATAAAGTGATGTCAAGAGTGTGCCTCATATGACAATTAGCGCCGAGCACTACACCACTGAAGTGATTAAAACACATTATCCGAGGGCAGTTGGTTTCACAGACGGGCAGCACGCAACGACCACCGTGGGAGGCAGTTCGCCTGGTTTGCTCTTTTCTGCCGATGGTGTACAGATATCCAAATGTATTTTTCCTTTAGCCTCTTAATGGGGCCCTCATCAGGTCTGGCCATTTTGAGCGGACAAGCGCAGACCATACAATGCGCGCCAACGATCGCATTTGTAAAGAATTACATCGCTGCGCACCACGGAAAGGTCTGAAATTTCAATTCAAACACCGCTTTCCCTTCTCCTCGCAGCCACTGTGCTCCAAGCCGGACAGTGACGTACTCGTATCCCTGCACCTACGTAATCGTGTCTGCAGTATGACGTCGCTTGTGGTGACACGTGACTTCAAGAATTATTCAAGACAACATCAGTCATCTGTGCGATCTGTTGCTTGCATTGACGAATTGAAGTTTAGAGAAATAATAAAACACACAAACGGAATGTCTGTGTGTTTTTTGTTTTACTTCGCACCGAAGCAAGAGAGATGTACTTCCACTTCGTCTGCTTGTTTCCACGGTCGTGCAGTCACGTGTGCAGGTAACAAAACTGTGCCATTTTCTACCGTGTTGCAGCGCGTGATCATGCTCTGCGATCCGCTTGTTCTGCCTCAGTAGTATTCGTGTAACACTGAATTATACCGCTAGTCATTTGTCCTGTGCACAGCACACAAAATTGTGCACTGTGCGAATGAGACAACAGCTCGCGCACAATGCTGTCAGCGAAAGTGCGTAGGGCTTAAACAAACAAACAAACAAACAAACAAAAAAGCAACGAGAAAAAAAAGTGAAGGCAGGGCCTGTGACATATGCGTCCCACAATCCTTGAGGTCCGGTATGGGAGAGCACAGGGAAGGAATTTCGCTTGCGGAGGCAAGACGGAGCGAGTGGAGAGAGCGTCTTGCTTGGCAGTGGAGCCCGCCTGCTAAAATCATGGGTTCGTGGCACTGAAATATTTCTATCTTGGCTATTATTGAGCCGATTAAAAAAAACTTTTGAGGCAGAACGCTCCCTAAAGGACATGTAACGCCTTGCAGTGCATGACCAAAATTTGTTATAGGGCCTGTTGAGGGGCCCTTTAATATTCATGCATGCGTTAAAGAGTTCACAAAAAAAAGAAAACTATGCATTTGATTGCTAGCAGAGGCTTCTTCGCAACCGGCGACACCCACGGCGAGCGAGCAAGGCCTACTTACCGTCTCCATCAGTGGCAGTTATAGCGCATGCAGTCACGAGAACAGCACACCGTTCGAGACTTTCCCACATTTACCGTGGATGAAAAATTACTGTTGTAGTAAAACAAACAGCTCTGTGAAACTTTCCTTCGTTGCAGATGGACCATATTAGCACGATAAACTTTCCTAAGCGGAGCATCACGCTCGGCCCGCTGAGTGTCGACAGCCGCCGATCGTTTAAGCCAGTAGGCCTAGCTCCCAGTTGTCGGAGCAGCAGTCGACAGTGCTTGCAATGAAAATGCTGACAGTAATAAAGTGTTTAGTTTCGTGAGCATGTTAGCACCTGGACGATTATGTTACAGTTAAATGAACATGGAGTTGCTTTTATATATACTCTCTCGGTAGCAAAGAGCAAACTAGGCCAGACGATTTGCACGGTGGTAGCTGCGCGCGGCCAGTCTGCGAAACCAAGTGTGGTCACTCAGCGACACATAAGTAGCATGTTTTGACGATGTACACTCCCATGTTTGTTGAAGGAGTGCATGTCGCTCGCACCAGTCCCGTGCTGGCATCAGCAGTCTGCAAACGTATATTTTTAACGTATTCTTGTTCCTTCAGTGCCGAGCCTCAATGAGCCTGGCGAAGAGCGTCAGTTTTAGAAAGCAGATACTACCACACATGATCATTTTGAATGGTACGCTTCGAGAAGACGGAGGTCCATATCATGTACGAAAACTGGAACGGAGTGACAGCGTCTTCAGTTATTTTTACCGCAGTGAAGAACACATGCAGCTGCTGTGGCACAGGCCAGGCAGAAGCCAGGAAATTAAACTCACTTTCTGACCACATATTCTCGCATGCAGAGTGCTGCAGCTTTGCCTGTTGTGCTATAGGTGGTGCTCACTATTTAGCAAATCGCCAGTTCCCTGAGATTCATTTCCCTGAACATTTTCAGACTATTCAAAATCCCTGAGAATTCACGGTTTTCCCGGTTGGTGGACATGCTGAGATAGCACAAGGCTGGTGCACTTCGATCTGTGACATCAAGCTACCTTGCCTGACTGCCACAGAATCTAATGGAGACGCTCCCGAGTAAGCCACGGTGATATTTAAGTCACTGCTTTCGTCAAACCAGGCTTGGCAATGGAAATTTCGGTCCAATTAGCATGGTCTCATGAATCAAAGTACATAGGCCTGCTATCTAGGAGGTGCTGGTTTAGCCAAGTGGGTAAGATACTCGGCCTCTAAGCATGGGGTCATAGGTTCAAAACTCACTATCACAATGTTCTTCCTTTCGAATTTATTGTTTCTTTTTATACGTTATTTTCTTTATAATAATCACTGAGGCAAAGTTAGAATGCAGGCGAGAGCTTGTGTAGGCAAGGAACACACGGATGACACAGGCTTCCAAAAGAGAGCGTGAAGATGACATGGCAATGCCCTCTCCCCTTACGCAGCACCTTTCGCCTGCCTTGCTCCATCAAGGTGCACACGTGATGTGGCATCGCAGCCAATGGGAACTTAGGTGCTGTTTCGCTGCTAGAGACACTGGCTTTTTTGCTCAACGGGCTACTTGATGCTTCTGCATCAAAAAGACCTTAAAAAAGAAGGAAGACGTTTTTTGCAGCTTTAATTATCTTCAGTGTTCTTTTCTTTCTTTCTTTCTTTTTTTGTGTGCCCAGAGCTGTTCGCTGGGAGAAATTACAAAGGAGTCATAATTTAATAAGCTAACTACTTGCACTACTGTGACATATCCAACGATACAAAACACATGGGAAGAACATACATGAATAAACAGCCACCAGTTGTAACTTTCTGGCAAACAGGCTGCATACTTGGGCAACTGGTACTATGTTATGAAAGACTTGACAGCAGACAAACGAAAGGCTATACTGAAATGTAAGAAACCATGCGCGCGCACACACACACATGTGCACGCACACACATGCACACATACATCAACAGTGGCTTAGCCTTACGTGAGAGGTGCGAAATATTCTTTAGCATAGAGTGTGTTCGGACCAGTTCTGACACGACGTAATATAATATTTAAAACTGCAGAAGCGATGACAACAAAAGCACAAGAAATGAACACACACAGGCCTTTGTAAAGCCATGGAACAAATGAGCATTGGTAAAGACCCGAAATGAACTTAAATGATTGGTTCTGTAACAACTCTGTGTTCAACAGAGACAAATCCTTACCCTGCACTGCATTTGCACATCCAGAAGCTGCCCTGTCAGTAGCCGCACAGACAGGCATCCCAAAGTTGTAGCCACGTGATCGCACAGTTGATGATGATGATGCAGCAGCCTGGGGGCACCTGTGGGTAGCATTGTTTTGGTCACCCTTTAACCCTTTACATCATGAATATTTATTTTCTTGTGAAAAGCTTAGACAAAGCTTTGCTTATGCCAGAAATGGCCAAACAAACTCCAAATTTCAAAATAAACGTTGGAAGTACGGGTAGAATTTTATGAGAATAAACTGTTGCGTATCATCTATGATACACTATGCGGTTACAGTTATATTTTACAACCATAGAAATACAACCATACAGAAACACACTTGGATCGAATAAAACCTGCGAAGGACATCGCAATTTTCTGTAATAACACAATTTCCTGGAATAGATGGAGTGTAATTTTTGTACTTAGATTTGTTTGAAGTTTCTTGAAAATTTGATGACGTCATCTTTGAATAAATTATAGCCTCAACACTTAAGCCATATCCCTTAGTACACTTCATTTTATGGGAATTCTTGCTTCGCACAGTCTTCAGGAGCTTGGCAAAAACTGAAACAATACCTTCTTTCTTGGAGAGTTTCTTTTGCTGCTGCTTTTGTGTTTAACTCTTGCAACACTACTGGCCCCATACTATGTGTATAAAAATAGGTGGAATGTTCATTTTCTGTCATATTCACCACAATAATGGTGCTAATCAACAATATAGCCTGTAAGAACATCATTATTCTGCCACCAAACTTGTTTTCTCGCAACAAAACAAATCTGCTTTCGTCCACAAAACAACCCATAACTGCATGCAGTGTCTTCACAGAAACCCCAGAATGTATTCCTCGTTCAAGATATCACAGCAGACTGATAAAATGCAAACAAACCCCCTGCTATTTTTACTGATCTCGTTTTAAGTGTAAGAATTATGAACATAACCAGCTTGTTTTCTAACTTTTTGTGCACTAGGTGTTGAGCTGTTGGCATACACAATTTAGGAGAACAATAAATTAAAAATTATTCGAGAGTTACAGCTACTATAAGTTTTATTGCAAGAGATGACACAGATTTTGAATAAATATGTTTCTTTTTTTTAACTGAATCTATTAAGTTCGAAGAAGCTGTTTTATGTCTGTCACATATGATACAGAACGCAGTAATGTAAGGTAAGGGGTTAATCAGTTGGACTATCTCTTCGAAAACAAGGCTTCATATGGTGCAAAAAGGACCACACAGAGACATGTCTCACATCAAACTGGCATCAGTGGTTTGTCTTCGTCATTGTTATGGTTCTTATTGTGCCCAATTTTTAAGGGTAATTAAAGAAATTCTATATTCAGTTAATGCCAAGGGAACCTTTAGAAAACTGTAGGGAATGTTGACAAGCACCTGTATGAACTGTTTTGATGATACATTGTTTAGGTGAACACATTATTATGATAACTTCTGCACAGATCCTTGTTTAGGCTGGGGAGGGAAGGTCAAGAATGAATTAACACTAAATGCAGCTTCACAAAGCTGCTCTACAACAATACAAAAAAAAGAGAGAAACAGAGAGAGAAAAAAAGTTAACAGGGTGATGGGGGAGGAGGCGTGTACAACACAACATGATTTTTCTGCCTTCCTTACCTATGGCCACATGCACTGGCAGCCGAATCGTCATCGCTGTCACCCGACTGCATCACTTCCGACTCGTGGCGAAGGTAGAGCACCTCAGGCACCACGTGGGCAGCTGTCCGGGCCAACGTCCATGCCTCACCTTCTTTGCTAAGGTTGTGCCTCTGCAAGCTCTCCTGGTTTAGACGCAGCCACACACCCTCCGAATTGGATACCTGCATGCACGGTCAAGTGAACCTCAACAATGGGCACCATGGCAGAAAACCAGGCAAAAGTCTAGTTCGAGGCAGATACACTGTATTATAGTGATGGCTATCCTGTGTTCTTCCAGTTCTCTATGTGTCCATCTACATGCTGCATCCAAAAAACCTAAGCGAAAGCAGTTTACGTTATAAGTAGGTGTGTTTGAATAGCATAATTCCCAAGTCAAATTGAATATGAATAGTATTCAAGAAAAATAAGCTTCGAATATCAAATTGAATATTGAATATTTTTACAATCTTGAACACTGTGATACATAAAGCTTGTGTGGAGTCCGTATGATTAAAAAGAAAAGAAAGAGAAGGGCTTGTTTATGTTATTTGATACCTAAAATACCATTCACAACGAGAAGACTGGTCGATTGAAGAGCTTGTAAACAAAAAACCATTACTTTCAGTCATTTGCCACAGCATGACAGTGATAATAATAAGGTGGTAAGAGCATGTCACCGGATGGATGTAGAGTGCTATGTGTATTGAAGGAAAGAAGCATGATACTACAGACCCGCATATGGGTTTTAAATGAATGTATATACGGTGAGACTGATTAAATAACCCTTGAACCTAAATCACAACAACATGCAAAGTCGTACATATGCAGCTTTAAAAGCAGGGCATTATTGAATGACTAGAAGTTAATGAGCAGAATTTAACTGCCTCTGTGCAACACCCGCACCTTTTTTACTGCAGAATCATCCGGAACCATCACCATATGCATTTGCTTTTCTCTCCTGAAGCTTCAATCAGTGCTGTCATCCCTTATATTCAAACAGAAGCAAATATGTGGCAAATAGTCAATCGAATAAGGGTCGAATAGCAAGGACTTGCTTATACTTGCAGACTCTAAATATTACCTGTTTGACCTTTATAATCAATGAGCATAAATTATTTTACTAAGTGCCATGCAAGAAGGCTACAGGGAAGATAGCTGAATATCAGAAGCAAGTCCAAAAATACAATACTGAAACCGACTGTAAAACTTGGAGGACGCTTAAGCTTTGCCTTTAAGAGTGGAACGCAATAGCATTCAAAGATTCCTGACTGCTTCTCACACTTCCCGGCAACTGGAGCGTATGCAACTGTAATGTTTACCCGAAAACGCTGGCCGCGGACGCTAATCATGAAGGCAAGCTTTGTGACAGAAAAACGGCCTCTTACGAAGGGCACGATGCAGCAGCGGCGAGCGCCAGCAGGAGGTATTGCAAGGAAGCGGGCGTGCTGCTTCATGGCTCCCAAGACACCCATCGTGCCAGTGCGTGCAAATGGCAGCCGCCGCGGCTGGTCTGTGAACGCTGTGGCTGGTTTGTGTGTGTGAAGGGGTTTCTTTGAATTTTCATGCAACAGAATTATGTTTTCTCATATAGTAAAATTACAATTCCCCAGCTATCATGCCTCTAGGTTGTGTGTAAGTGGTAGTTTAAGATTTTTCCACGTATTTTAGCTTGAGAAATTCAATTAGTTCAGTAAATTCCTTGCACCACATGGAGGGCCTGAGTATGGGCGATTCGAAAATCCTATTGCCGAAACGTCTGACACCGATGTGGGACGCTGGACGCCGACGCCGGATTTTCTGTGACACGGGCTCCTTAACGCTTTCGCGTTAAAAGGTCAAAAGAAAATTCCCTCTCCTCTGGAGAGCTGTACTTTGTTTCATACACAGGAGGCAACTACAAAGACTGCACAGACCTCTCGCTACTCGTATCCACGGCCAAAAGATAACAGTGCGTCATGTAATTCAATGTACCGTTATGACTCGTGCTTTTATATAGCAAAATATGACGTAATTATTACATGGAAGATGTAGCAAATCTCAACTTATAAATCATCAAACAAACAGAGTGACACATTTCTGCAACTCTTGGCCACAGCACACCACTTGCATTTGCAATCAAGACATTGTATGTGGCATACTGGAAGCGCAAAGGTGTACAAATACCGTATTTACTCGTATAATGATCGCACTCGCATAATGATCACACCCCTGAATATTGTCGTTAAAGTTCAATTTTTTTCTTTCCCGTGTAATGATCACACCCTGAACTTGTCACAGCGATATGTCGCGTGCCAAGACTAGCTAATGACGATCGCGCTTACCATCTGTCGAATGCTACGCGAACGACTCTTGAAGACGTACCAAGCGGTCTGCACACAGGTCTGCACACACCCAACATTCTTAAGCAGATACCCCATTTAATTCCTTTCATCACTTTGCACACTTCCATAAAAAAAAATATAGCTAGAACCAAACTTGCCTCGGCTTTATTATTTGTAGGCTTGATAATAGTCTTCGTCAACAACATAAAGGGCACCTTTCGATTCTTCTCGTCTGCCCTCGTGGGCACGCAACAAATCGCGAGCGGCAACAATAGTAGCCACGTTTACACTGATATGTTAGAAGTGTACCCTATTCATACGCCGACGCTTGTAACGCAGCTAAGATATTCACCCACCCTTAGCGGAAACGTGTCGTATTAGGATAGCAGTGAAGACAAATGTCGCAGTTACCGCAGCATGCCTGGCATGTTTTTATGTCACTGGCAGCTAAGCGCGCCCATCTCTGTTTCTGTCCCCTCAAAGTGGACATGGCTATGTTATTGTCGCAAACTTGCCGATATTAACAATATTATTCATTACTGATATGGAAGAAACTGTTCCAATGCGCATAATGTACTCATAAGAAGAAAAATAATCGCGTTCGGCACATTCGGCTTGCTCCGCTGGCCGCCATTTTTGTTTTGGTATCTTGCACTGACAGCGGCAGTCGCCTGCTTGTCATCCCGCAGCAAATGCGGGATGAAAAAAGAAAATGTTTCTTTTCGTGGGAAATTTAACCCGCGTAATGACTGCACCCCTGAATTTGCGTCAAATTTTTTTGACAAAAAGTGTGATCATTATGCGAGTACATATGGTAATATGGGATTTGATTAATTGTGTGTCCCGAAGTTGTAGTTGCAATATATGAAGTAGTTATTCAGTAATAAGCATTGCAAATCAAAAACAACTGCGCTGTGAAATGTGCAAAGCGAGACTTTTGTAACCTCACTACTTACATAGCTTCCACAGAGTTGCCTGCTATATGTGAAATGGAGCGAGTATAAAATAGTGCCAAGATATGTGCAAGTAGAAAATTCTCAACCGTTTCTGTGATAAAAAGATGATCAAAAACCATGCCTTACCTCTTCAATAGCAATGATTGTGCTGTCCATGGCAAGCACCCCAATTGAAGGTGCCTTGAGGTTAGGCTTACTTCGTACATTGTGTCCTGCAGCTCCGCAACTAGCCACTTGGTACATTCCAGGTCCTGTAGCCATGAAAACAAAGACATGTAGAGTGCATGTAGGCCAATAATGCAGCAAAGTAATGACAAAAATCTTCATTCTTCCAAATACAACATTAAATGTGGGACACACATTCAAAAAAGGTATCAACTTGTGGAAACAGGACACATGGATTTGGTTACAATGCTGATGTGCACAAAAAAAGTGCTTTACATGCACTACAAGGTCTTCGCGCCGAAGTCTATTCGCGTTGTTTTCAGGAGAACGATCTAAACTGTGCACCTCGAATCGGTAGCGAGCTAGGCATGTCCTGCTCTTTGCACAGCGGTTTGCTGAGCCCAATGTTGCCTGGTTGCAGCCGATCACATAGCTCTACAATTCGCTTCAGCAGCAGTTCAAACCTTACGAGGAGGCACCATAATGTGTACCGAAGAGTAAACACAGGTATTCAGACTATGTGGCCCACATGTCACATCCCTTGACCTGTGGCACGATACACCGCTATTGATGATGATGATGACAATCATTGTTTACTGGCATCCCCTTTAAACAGGGTGATTACAAATAGCCACCTAGCCTGCTTGAGTTAACTAGGTCCAGCTACATGCAGCATGCAACTGCTATATGCAACTGTTAAATGTCGGGCCACTTGGTAGAACATAACGAAACTGCAATGCCAAGTTTGTATGTATCGACGCAGCGCTGCACGCTTGTCAAATGGCACGATATGATGCTAATGATGATGATGATTTAATGGCATTCCCTTTGAAATGGGACGGTGATAAACGGTCACGTAGCCTGCTTGAATGAATCAGGTATGCCATACATTTTTCATTACATCAATATATATACATCTCCATAATATTCTTTTTCTTCCTCAATACTTCTCTATCTACACTGTACCGCTACCTACGCAACTGCTACGTGGTGGGCCACCTGGTGTAATAATATGCAACCTCAATGCAAAGGGTGCACGTATAGATGCTACAATACGCGCATGTCGCATCGCAAGGCAAGTGGCACAATACGATGGTAATGATTATGATGATGATTTATTGGCATCCTCTTTGAAACCAGGCGGTGACATCGTCACCTAGCCAGCTTGATTTGACAAGTGACATGATACGAGGCTAATGATGGTGATGACAATTATTTATTGACATCCCCTTTGAAATGCGACAGTGACATAGTCACCTAGCTGAGTTTGATTTAATCAGGTACACAATATACATATCTTTTTCTGGCATTCTTGTATACATCTCCTTAAACTTTCTTTCTTCATCAAACTTTCTTTAATTGCTTTGCACTGCTACATGTGCACCTGCTACATGGCATTCTACCTGGTGTAATAAAATGCAACTGCAATGTAAGGTCTGCACATATCGACAATTTGTAGCACACATGTCTCACTGAGTGTCTCTTCGTGCACTAGGACACGCTCATAAGGCATTTTTCCACTGCATGCTAGTAAGCGCTGGCATGGCTCAGTGGTAGAGTAGCTAACTCCCACGCAATGAGCCCAAATTTGATCCCAGCGGGCACTTTTTTTTTTCCCATTCCCAGCGATAGCTACTACAGACATCAGACACCCGTGGCCGACACAACTGCCAACCGAAACGGCTATTGGAATGAGCCCATAAACAGCTTAACCTGTAAAAATTTTTTCGCACATTGTGAATTGTTAGCACTGACTGTTAAATTAAGACAATACAGAACTAAAGGTTACATTTCATCACACAAATGATGATATGCAAGTGGCTTCCTGTTGAGTGGCATAATTCTATACCATATTTAGCCGAACCTAATGCACACCTTTTTCCCAAGAAAGTGGGTCCAAAATTACAATTGGATACAAAACCACAACTGCGTGCATGGCAATGGCAACAGCTAACTGCCAGAGCTGTCGATGCATCATAATCGACATCGTAAAATAGTGACAAAGCATGTTTTTGCGAAGGTTGCTGTTCGTTCATTTTGTGCTCGAGTACAATCTAGAGTGGTATTCTTGGCCAATAACTTTTGGAGAAGCTATCACTTTGGTGAGATTTGGCATTACTTGGCATTGAATGTTTTGATGTAATCAACCGCCAGCGTTTCTGATGCTGTGCCAAGCTCGCTCTCTGAGCACAGTGCCAGGAATGCTGCCTGCCACACACTTCGACAAGTCCGATGCAGTCTCGTGAAAGTGACAGCAGCATCTAAAGTGATCGCTCCAGAATACTGCTCCTGTGTACTTCATATCCGAGGCCAATGCCTCGCAAGTGAAATAATAGGTTTTTATTTCCCCCAACGCTTTACAAACTTATGGTGGGGTTTCGGGAAAAACATTGCTATTTGGCAAGTTGACTAGCCCAATGTCTCATATGGAGCAGCAAACAATGGGCAAAACACATTCAACAAATAATTTAAAGAACATAATAATGATAACCAGGGAAGCAGAGGAATCAAACTTACTTATGAAGTTTTGCCCTAGTATTTTTACAGTGGGTATGAAAAGAGCACAAGCGAAACTTGGCAACAGCTTGCCTCAATATCTAATAGCATGGCACATTTCAGAATGTTATGTTATCATAACACGACGGTGCATTGGTTACAGTGGAAACAACCAAATTTTAAAAATAAATACATAAATGAAATATCTGAGAAAATAAAATGAAATGGCATCACTTTGAAATAAGCATAATGAAAACATTTATAAGTGGAATTATAATGAGGTATAGTAATTATGTATTGTAGATGAAGATTCTACATCAACTTTCAGTGTGGAGAGGTTAGCAAAGTTGGGAGTATAGCAAAGCATCTGAGTGCCATAATATTTTCTTACGTCTGATACTTGTGATTGTTCTGGAAATCTTGAGTTATAATTTACAAAGTGTTGATTTCAAGTTGCTTGAGTTTGCAAATTTACTAGACCACTTTTTAATTCCTTTTGGTATAATTACACTAGGCAGCAATGGACAAGGTGCAGTTCTTTAAGTATACCAAGCCTTTGGAAAAAAGTTCTAGTGAGGAAGTCTATGGCTTATTGCAAATTATTTGTACAATTTATTTTTCTGGAATCAAACAATACAATTAATGTTCATTCTGGATGTGTTCCCCCATATAGGACAATAATAGTTTAGATGACTTAGAAATAGGTCGTTATAAATGAGCAACTTTATTTTCAGTGCAAGATACTTTTAAGGGTTAAAGCAATCCCAAACACCTCCCTTACGTCAATTCCCACAGTGCAAGGGATCTCATCATTTTTTGCAGTAGGAGAGGAATGTCAATGCATGGCTTTCATTATGAAGGCTCATTAAAAAAAATCCCAACTGTGAAGATAAATTCTGCACACCTAGTTTTTTTCTCTTATGAACTGGTAGCCTGTTGTAAAGGGGTGACGTGGATCGAAATTTCCGGTTGCGAATGACTCCTTTGCATTACAGGAGGGAGTCAATTGCGGTTGAGAATTTAGATCTAACTAAGGCTTGAATCATGATCAAAAGTGGCCATGTGACACTGGTATTACATTCAGGTGCACTTTTATTATATTATTTTAAGCCCATGAAAATTGGGTTTGCATTAGAATCAGGTAAATATGGTACATACAGTCGAGCCTGCTTATAACGAACCTGAGCGTTATGCAGCATCTGTTCATTATACCCTGAAGTTCGTAGTGAGTGGACGACAGCTTAAAAATAAAACGAAAAAGTGGCTAATCAAAACACAAAATTTATTTCTTTGCAAAGAAGTTTGTGATGCTCATCTGTTTCTGCAGTGCAGATCCGATGAGGGCGGTCTCCAGTTTATTTAATGCAGAAGCGTGCTCTTCGCCAAGGCCCTTGGCACAGACAAGTTGCCCGAGGCTCTCTATGTAGCTCATTGCTACAGCCACGTTTACGGGTGCTCACTCCGAAGTTTCATTGTTATCCGATTCCTCCGCGTCGCTCTCTGCCCACCTTTGGGAAGCAATGCCTTCCTCCGTGCATGGTTCCGCAACATCACCGTCTTCATCAGCAAAAATAAAATCATCCCAATCTGTGTCGTAGCCCCCCATGTCAAAATTGACGATGCACTACCACAAATCGCCGCCGGACTGATCATCTTCAGAAGCATCAGGCTCAGCATCACGCACTACGTCGATGAAGCTGGCCTTGTGGAAACAGTTCTGCATGCAAGCGGCCATCACCTCCACCCATGCCGCCTACGCCAGCTTAACGGCTGAATACAGTGAAACTCGAAGCGGCAAGTTGGCGACCGGGTGGTCAACAGCGATGAGCAAGCGCTCCACAATGCAGTGCATATACGATGCCTTAAATGCACGTATTATGCCCAAATCAAGCAGCTGCACTTTTGAAGTGGTATTAGGCAGCAGGAAAAATAGAGTAACTGCTGTCAGAGAAGTTCGCATGTTGTGTGCTGAGCAGTTGTCGAGCACAAGCAGCACGCACTTTCCTTGCCTCTGCATGTCGCGGTCAAACTCGCCCAGCCACTCTGCGAATAAATTGCGTGTCATCTGCGCCTTAGTATTGTGCCTGTAGCACACAGGCACACAGCTCCCAAAGCAACACAACTTCTTTGATTTTCCGATTACAAAGGACACGCGCCGGTCACATCGAATTACTGTAACGCAAACTTTACTGTGCTTACCCCGAGCACATGAGTCACCTTTCATGGTGTGTGTCTTGTCAAACAGCATCTGATAAAGTAAAGCAGGTTCATCAGCGTTATACACATCCTGCTCTGTGAAGCTTGCAGTAATGGCTCGGTTTCTTACAAGCCAAGTGGCAACGCCTTGGTCACTTGCCGAAGCCCCTTCGCTGACAATCGATTGAAAAACAATCCTATGCCGCACTTTGAATCGATGTAGCCAGCCATTGCCTGGGCAGAAGTCAGGGAAATCTAGCAGGAATGCAAAGTTTTTGGCTTTGCCCAGCATCATTGGTCCACTTATTGGAATGTTGCAAGCCCGTGCGACGGCCAACTACTTAAGCAGTGCGTCCTCTATGTCCGCATAGGTGGCCTTCCACTGGCTCTTTCTGTTCATCGAGTTGGCGGCAGAGCTGGTGATCGTCAAGATAGTTGATTTAGACACATCGTACTTCTTCAACTCCCAGTTTTTAGCATCTTGAGACACTTCCTTCAAAATTGCTCGCTTCGTTGCCATGTTCAGTGCTTTTCCTTTCGTGACCACTGCAGGCACGGCATTCCCGTCTGCCATCCTGAATTTTAACTCGAGTCTGACTAGAACGAAGAGTGGAAGTAAGGAAGCATGGAGACTAGCGTGGAGAGGCTTCCTTCACCGGTAACAACCAGAAAACAAACCTTCTGAACTTTAGTCGGCGCAGTAGCGTGCACGCTGAGACAGCAAGGGAGTTGCAAGAAAGAGTGAGAGCGGAGCGGAGTTGCGAGGACGGGCGGGAGGGTGATCTTGGAAGCCACACATTGACACTTGTGGGCAGCACGTGACAGCGGAGAGAGGGTAGAAGGCATAAAACGAAAAGTTCGCCCCTGAGGAGGCTTGGGAAAACAGACTGTGGGCCCAAAGAGGTCAGAGGTAGTTGTTATTTCGTATCACAGCGGCAGTTTTATGCTGTCAGTTTGCTGTAACCGATTGGCAGGGCTCAAGGACGTTCGTTATACATGCAATTTTATGCCATTGATATAATGTATATTTTGGCGGTCACACAGCTCTCATTCGCTTTAAGTGAAAGTTTGTCTTAAGTGGGGTCATTATATGTGGGCTTGACTGGAATTAAATCTTTTTAAAGTTGATTAATTTCCAAGCACCCCAGCAGAGCCGTGAAAACATGTAGTACAAGCAGTCCATAAAGAGTTTGCTAATATAAAAGAAAAACTACAATGAAAGCAAAGCACTGACCATGCTTAACCATATCGTGTGGATGTGGTGATTGCTGCTGCTGTTGCTGGTGCTGAAGTGACTGGTTCTGTTGCTGCTTTTGCTTTTGCTGTTGCTGCTGATTCTGCTGTTGACACTGCTGTTGATGCTGCTGATGCTGATGTTGTACTTGAGGCACCCGCTGCTTCGGTTCTTTCA
Source organism: Dermacentor albipictus (assembly GCF_038994185.2). Classification (NCBI taxonomy): domain Eukaryota; kingdom Metazoa; phylum Arthropoda; class Arachnida; order Ixodida; family Ixodidae; genus Dermacentor; species Dermacentor albipictus. The sequence continues at coordinate 16,948,784 of NC_091823.1, forward strand.
ACTCTTTCTTCTTGGGCGAAACATTGCTTCTGTCACTAAAAAACTCATCTCGGACTGCTTTTGGCTCCTAAAACACAAACCGTGAAAGAGTGCAGAAAGTTACACCAACATTGTGTTAATACAGAGCAATGGTCCCAATGCTATTGCATCACCTACAGACCTGACCACAAATATAGTGCACTTGAACCTCGCTCTAACGAAATGGGATATAAAGAAATAATGCATATAACAAAGCAAATGAAATTCCCTTTGAAATCGCCATAGAGATCCACGTCTTTAAAGCTTAGTTTTAACGAAATGAAATTGTACTGCTAATGGATATAACTAACTACGTTTGTCTCCAAAAGTAAAAAATACCTGACCGTTGCACCCCAAGCACAGCTGAACCTCACAATAATGAAATCGGCGGGGAATGCGAAAAAATTCACTTTCACGAGAATTTCGTTGTAGCGAAATGAAGCAGCACAGATAGGCAATGCGTCTCGGAACAAAAATTTACTGTCAAAATTTTATCAGCTTACTTTCGCAAGCTTTGCCGAGAGTAAAAGGTGCACCGCATGCGTCAATCAGCAATGGCAGCACTACTGTGGAGAAGTATTCTCGGTCAATTGCTTTCGGAGATACAATCACTTTTGAAAGATTTTTCATAACTCGGCACCAGACGCAGAGCAGCAGTCCTCAACACAAGCAACATTTCTCCAATGCACGCTGTCACTCGTAGGCACTGACGCGTACGATGTCGAGCACAAAAGTGATCGTATTTCGTATACCAGAAGGCATCCAATTAAGACTACGGCCCTTTCGCGCAAATCTACATCCGGTGCCGAATCCGCACATGATGCCTATCGGGTGGCCCCAAAACCAGCATTCTTGAAGCAAGAGATGTGTATTCCCAGCCGATTGCTTAATCATGGCCCGATGCATGGCACTCCATGCTGTGACCGCCATCTCAAGCGCCTTAAACAATTCCATGTAGGTGGGACGTAGATTTCCTTGTTGTTGCTGCATTCTTCTCACCGAGACGCACATTATAAAGTGCAATAGGTGTGCAGAAATTGTCGTCACATGTTGGTAGCAACATGCGTGCCACTTCAAACGGCCGATCAACAAACAGGATGGCGGTCATGACGTGATTCCGGTGCACGCGATCATTCCTGGCGTTTGGTTGTTTTCGTGAACAAGAATGGTGCCACCTGTGCAAGTGTAATGTGGTGGTATGTTATGCAATTTTAATACAAAGCAACCACATTTGGGCATACTTTGGAGACTGGTAGCCATGTGCGAGTAGGTACTGTACAGGGTTACGTTCTGGCTAATTTCATTGATGCGGGTTTGTAGTACAGTGACATTTTGTTGTCGAGAGGTACACAATGCATTGAATCCTATGGACGTTTGCCACCAGGGATACAAAAATACTTCATTGCCACGAGAATTTCGTTATTTCAGGTTTAGACTGTACATCACTTTCCGCAGAGTTCAGCACTGGTACACCGCGGCAGTTCAAAACTCTCGCATCCCCGCGTCAAATACTTGTTGAGCAACACTGGCCTTTCTACTCAATTCATGCAGCTGCGCACTTGCACACAAGCAGCAGCTCACTATCACACTTCTCCAGTGACTTCTCTCTCCTGCACGTGCCTGGCTGCGCGAGTCACACCATGCTGCATGGCTAAGCGAAGCGGTGCGAAAGATTAATGCATTCACAGACGCAGCTGGGCGTGGCCTCTGAGATCTGCCTGGTGCTATCTCAGGGGTCATGCGCAAACCTGCGTGTCATGCCATGCTGCGCAGCTATGCGTGGCGAGAGATTAGTGCTTTCACTTCTGCATGGCACGCTTCCAGCATCTGGGCCTAGTCTCAGAAACCTCCTCGGCATAATCTTGGGGTCACACCCAGGCCGTGCATCCACTTCTCTTTCTTCATGCGGCATGCCGCATGGGCTGGCAGCTGGGCGCGGCCTCCAAGATCGCATTGGCATCGGTGAAATATCGGGATCACGAGCCGGTCAAGCCAAACCAGCACAGCAAAGTTTGCTTGCCTCCTCGATCATACAGCAAAGCATTATGTGCCACATGCTGCTCAACTGCGACGCACCAAATGGAAAGCAGACACAAAAAACCATCACGATGGAACAGAAGGCAGCTATCTAAAGGCTGTCATATCAGGTGCTAAGTCGCATGTTGCACACACCGAAGATTTTTTTGTTGATTTATTCAAATTTCACGACATGCGTCACCATGCAGCGGTTCCACGGGTATCTCCATGTTTACAATTGTGCACCTCATCGGGCATATATTACAGTAAATGGCAATTATGGATATAACAAAGTAGCAGATATAACAAAGTAATTTCGGCTCCCCCTTCAACTTCGTTACAATGAGGTTCAAGCGTAGTAGTTATTCAATTTGCAAATCGAATTATTCTAACATTCACCACTCGACTTGTGTATTTGAGAATTCAACACACTCCTACATTTTCTGTATTCGTTATGTTTGTTTCACTATATTAACACATACAGGAAAATGCCTTTAAAGGCCTGTCAAATACATAAACAAACAATGCCCCATCGCATACTCACTTCATATGGGACCAACAGAGTTTTTCCTATGTGCTGATTGTATTGCAAGCACCAGGCCTCGGAGTACCCGTTCTGGCAGTAGGTCTTGATGGTTTCGGGACTCAACCGAACCCAAACACCATCATCGTTGTGCAACTGGGATACATATTTTAAAAAGTAATTTGAGTATCATAAATAATAATTTATGTCTCAGAGAAAAATGGGGGGAGAAAACCATGTTGGAAGTCACAATTCAGAAGCTCAGGGCACTCTGCCAGTAAATTAGCATAGTTAGAAACTGTCATATACCGTATTTACTCACATAATGATCACACTTTTTTTATGACAAATTTGCACAATGTTGGAGGGTATGTTCGTTATGTGTGTGTGTTCTTTTTTTTTTTTTTTCCTGCGGCCACCTCAAAGGAGTAGGAGACACACAGAACGATTTGGAGTTTGATACAGTGCCCAATGTGCTGGAATGGCAGGTGGATGTGAGGCATTATGCCATGCTGTAAAGGCAGATCCTACGCTTAGCATGTAGAAGTGTTCGATGCCGTGCTACGGCATGGCAAGACGCCTTGGTTCTGGGGCATTGGATGCCATATTGGATACCAAATCTTATAGCATATCTCCTACATTTGTCGCAGGCCAGGTGGTCGGTCTGGTGCTACGGCATGGTAAGACGGCTGGGATCCGGTTGCCATTCCAGTGCATCGGATCCCATTTTGGACACCAAATCATATCGTGTGTCTCTTACTTCACGGCAGCAAGTTGAGGTGTGATCATTACGCAAAGCAAAGGAAAAACTCACTTTTTGATTGGAAAAGTGGGGCGTGTGTTGATAATGCGAGTGCATTCATTATGCAAGTAAATATGGTAAACACTGCATAAACGAGCCCACAATATTTTACTTATTTATTTATTCAAAAGAACCTTACAGGCCCTATGGCAGGGCATAAAGTAAGGGGGGCATATTAAACAGTAAAGTACTAATTTCCAACAGGAACAGTGCTATAAAAAGATTACCGTGTTACACAATATTGAAGGCACTAGGAATACAAAGCAATATCTGAACGCACACGAACACCTGTTCCCATAATACCACATTTAGTACCATAATAATAATAATATTTAGTACCATATTTAATACCATAATACCATACTTAGTCGATTACAGCAAAGCACTGCCTTTGGGATTGGAAAATGACATTAGAGATGACGGTAGGCTGGGATTTAGACACTACATATTGGAGTTTTGGTTTTGTACTCGACTCTTGACGCCAAAATCATACCTTCAAAAATTCTTCAGGGAGAAAGGTGGGTGTTAGAAACAAATAAAAATGGTACCTTGCATATTATCCGAACATGACAAAAGGTTACCAGGAAGGTTGCAACTTGAAACAATGAACACAGGGCAAAGGAAGGAAGACTCAGGCTGGAGCAAAGGTTTCAACAAGGGGACTTAATTTTGACAGGACAACTGCTTTACTTGGAACCGGTTACAGGTATAGCTCACTCTCACCATAGGAGTGGTGAGAAGCATAAGTGGGTACAAAAGAGCAAGGTGAGGGTTACTGACCAGAAACTTGAGGTGCCCAAAAGGTTACAATAGTGGTTGGGGTGGGGAACACACTGTCCAGATAATTCATGAGCATACTATGTTTCAGTGTGTACTAATATTGCCATTCATATAAGCAGGATGTACAGTAACTGTCATACGTGACCCGAACATGCTTAAATGTTAAATGCCAGGGGGATATTAGTTGGGGTGCCTTAATTTGTTAGCTTAATGAATCTTCCTTTCAAAGGATTCAATGTTTGCTCCTTACAGCCTGTGTTTATTAAAGTTTAACAATTACAGATGTGTCTTCATTGTTTGAGTTATGTCTGGCAGTGGCTGTACATCAGTCAACCAGCTTTAGTTCTATTTTTACAATTAATCCTTTACAACCCCGAAGAAGCTCGGTTAACTTATATTTTTGCAGCTGCTACTAGGACAAGGTTGCCTGACACACTACAAGAATCCATACGAACATTTTACAAGCAGCGCATGATCACCTCATCAACAAAAGCGACGGTTCCATCTGCCTGCACCACACCAATCTGCTTGCTCTGCAAGGAAGGATGGCTGCGAATTCTTAGCCCAGCACTGTACTTGGCCTGAAATTTGCGCATCTGCAAAAAGTCAAGAGAAGAGTAGAGAAACATGCGATTTTGCAGTATGCATTTTATGTTGTTATGGTAGTGTGGATTATGGTAGATTATACTAGAAATATAACCCACTCATATCTAGGCCCTGTAAGGGGCTGATAATATGTTATAAATAAATAATAAAACAAATGCTTCAACAGGAATTATATGGCCAAGACAAATGCATAAGACCAAACACCAAAATACCCGTAGAATAAAATTGCTACGGCTTGGATGGCTTGACTAACAACAAAATGTATTCCTATGTGACAACGACAAGAAAAAAACAAAGTTGTAAAACTATAGTCTACCTTGTTGGGTTGGTGCGATGACTTTTGTGAAACACTTCTGGAAGGAATCACCAATCCTTGTGGTGGTTCCTTCACTTCAACCAGCCGACACTGTGAACTGCCTAATGAAACAAAAGAAATGAATAACAATGTTAAACCAGAAAATGTGATTCAGGAAGGTTATATGATATAGCTTATAAATAGAAAAAAAGAACAATATTCAGTGGTTGCCACACGCATGTGCCCTCAATAAAAGCTTTCATCTTTGCATTTAGTAAAGCAATGAACGGGCTAGTTAGTGGACTTTCATGACTCTATTGCGCTTAGTGTTATACTGACGGAACTAATGAACAAACAATATCTTTGCAATGAACAATGTGTTAGCAAAGGGGAATTAATTACCAATTTCAAAGCCATCAATGATGGCATGCAGTAGGTACCAGCCAACAGAGCCTGGTGTCCAGTTGGCTGTGTACGTGCCATCATCGTTAGCACGTACGAGCATGTTTTCAATCAGCCGCTTCTTGGTTGGAGAAACATAGCGCAGCTCTTCGAAGGAGTAGTCCTCGTATTGCTGTAAAAGTGACCCAGTACATTATTTGTGAAGCACATATGGCACTTAATGAAACAGCATTGCTGGTTTTTGTCTTCTTTTTGGTTTAAAAGCAGGGGTGTGCGAATATCAATATTTTCGAATACGAATAGTTAACTTCCAATATTAAATTGAATATTGAATAATGATATCCACATGCATTTTATTAGCAAGTTGGGTTAATTTGTTATTTTAGAACATTGCAATTACATTGTCAATGTTAAAAAACTAGACTATAGTCTGGTACAACTTTAGAAAAAAGGAGAGGCCCCGACCAGATGAGCGAGCTGCGACAGCCGATTGCTTTCACGACTAAAATAGTCCCGCTCAAAAAACCGTGCTTCTAAAACGCGTAATTCTGGGTATAACCAAAGACTCATATTTTGATGAGTGGTTTGGTAGAGCTCTCGTGATTTCAATGCTACAGCACATCAGATTGCAAGAGAAAAATAATCCCGTGCCTACTGCAACGGTGCGCGTCGTCTGCTTTTTAGTTTCATTGCCTTCTTCGCCTTCTTGGCCTTCTCCGCCCAGTCTACCAGTTCAAGCTGTCGGTCGACGTCCCCGGAACTGAGCCAGGCTGTCCAGTCAGTTTCGCTGCTGACGAAGGGATGAGAAAACGGGAGCGAGGTTCATTCCCACATTATGTGTGTGTGTGTGTCCCTGTTTGTGGACAGAGCCTACATAGGTTGCTTTCCTTGCCCCCTGTGATTTTGTTAATGTACTTTGGGTGAGGGTATGTGTTTGTCTGGAGTCGCCTAAATGCGACCGCTTGCATTTTATCGAGTTGCTCTGGAAGCTCAGTCTCGAGGCCATCCCCGAGGTTACAAAGTACATGACGATTCCGCGAAAGGTCAGGGGGCATATTTATGCCCCACCTCTACCACGCAACATGGACCCCGAGTTCCATAAGGGCCGTCGTCAGCAGGTTGTAGTGAAACCATTTGGGGACGCTACGGCTCGCAGGATGGAGTGGTCCACACAGACGCAGCGACCTCATGACTGTGGTGGTAGCGGATAACAACGGAGGATTGATAGAACAGACAACAATCATAGCTGGCCGAGTGTGGTACAGAGGAAACTGTGATTGCCATGGCCATGCATGTGGAAGCCAATGACGGTTCATCGGTGATGGCAAGCAAGCCATCGCCAATTTCGTCCGTGGTAGAATTTCCAAACAGGCATACCATGTCCTCAAGCAGCGCCCCCTAAGCGGCTTGAAAACTTTCGTGTGGACCCCAGCTCACGCGGCTGTGCCCGGCAACACGTCGGCTCACAGTTTGGCTCGAGATCTCCATGCCTAACCTCATCTGCGAATGCGGACGGTGTGAACGAGGAGGAGAGACACAAGAAACCTTGCGAGACTTTTCACGAAATGGCACATAGGCATCGCTTGAGGTGTCGCGCGCTCTCACCACCGGCCTTGGAGGAGTAAATGCTCCTTTTTTCTAAAGTTGTCCCTGACTATAGTATTTGTTATACTAAAACATTGTGTATTGGCTCATGTTAACTTGGAAACTTTAGTAATTCCCTCTAGCTGTCCTTGCCAGCCTGTGCCTTATTATACCACACCGAATGCCCATAAAACTGGAGGCATTTGATGCTGCGCCAGTCATTACTCATCGCATTGCTGCCAAGCATTATGCTCAGAATTGGCGGTGGCACTGCAAAAATAAAAAAATAAAAAGTGCACCCTCGCTGTCTGCAAACCCGTGCCCCTTGCTACTGAGAGGCTGGCTTTTACGTAGAGTCTAGAAGTTTAGAGGCTTAGTGTGCTTCAGAGGTTAAATTTCTTTAGCAGCAGGAAATCATCACAAAATTAAGCACAAAATCGCTCCAATAGTCTTAGATTAGATAAGAACAAATGCTAAGAACCGTGTTTGCTCCCGCACGGCCAGCAATATATTCGATTCGGTTCATATATTCGCATCCAACTGAATATTTAAACATCTTCAAATATCTATTTTACAAATGGAATACGAATATGGTATTATAATATTAATATTATTATATTTGTATATATATTATACGTATTAATATAATATAATATGACAGATGTACTTGTTTATCTTCATCGGGTGACCACGTATGACTGCCTAACAAATATTATCGCACAGCGCAGGCCGCGCCTGCATGTATCGGAAGTTTCTCAAAAGTTATCTATACGTAGTTCTTCCTGCTGTCTGTTGTCTGCGAACCTTGTGTAATCTGATTTCATGTATGTGCGACGCGAATGGCGTAGAACTTTCAAGAAGACACGCGGGCACCAGCGATTACTCTGGAACCTGCGATGACTGATGTATAAAAGCCGACACACTTGACCCGCTGATCAGACTTTCCACGATCACCGACTGTGTTCGCCGCTATCGTTGTTCTTTGAATGTAACTTGCTTTTGAGGGCACAGGTTCACCCAATGAAGCGCTAGTTTTGTCATCACAGTTTTGCTGCCTTCTTCACCGTCACTACCACTTAACAATATTCGTATAGTATACAATATTCATATTCATATATATTATTATTATATATTATTATTATATATTATTATTATATATTATTATTATATATTATTATTACATATAATAATAATATTGGAACTTTTTGAATATTCGCACACCCCTATTTAAAAGTATCAAGCACTTAAAAGGTGCAGTTCTCTCAATTACAGCGAAATTTATTCGAGCAGTTGCTTTCGGACGTGTATCTATACTAAGATGTTGACAAAAACCAACCTAAACAGAGCGCAGTTTTGCAAACACTTTGTAATGCACATTATGTGAAATTTCACAGGTGGGCCCACATACACTGAAGGAGGCAATCGATATGATGAATGCCACACTTCAAATACAAGCAAAGGCACAAGCACTACTAATGCAAGTCTGGTACTAGTGTCCCTTCCTCGCCAGTGGTGTAAGAATGCCAGATTCAATAGCTCATCTAGTACAAGCTAAGCTATTCATACTGGACTAGATGTGCAGTGAAATCTGCTCCAAAAATAATGAAGAAGGTCTATGGAAGAATTTGGAAGCAAGAAACACCTGCTGCTGCATAAAGGATCTCTGCGAAAATCCTCTGTTCACATACACAATGTTGATCAGTGTTTGCCACAATACTTTTTAAGCCTTTTTCTATCTCACTAGGATACTGTGTACAATGCAGTTGTGTCATGTTTCCTATGACTTTATTAAAACCAATGCTAACTGTGGTTTCACTGCCCAGACTAACTACAAGTTCTGTTCCAAGGCTTGTACTTAAGGTTTTTGCTAACTACAGCCACATTATTTCCATTACAGACCTCTGCAGTGAAAAGAAGAGAACCCTTGATAATAGGAACCTACCTGTGTACAACACATGCCTTTGTTTCAACCTCTAAAGACATCTATACCTCCTACCGTGCTTGTAGCAGTTCCTTGTGACTCACCCTCATTGTGGTAATGGCATAGTAGAGCATCTTGTCTCTCACAGTGACTTCGTATGGGACATCCAGTGATGGGGGTGGGTGGCCACCAAAGGTCAGGAGGCCACTCTGGTCATTGGAGCCAGCTCCTGCCGAGCCTGGAGCATGTTCCTGGTTGTAGGCATTCATAGGCACTGCCCTCACTTCCACCTGAATAAGTAAAACATTCCAATAAGCATGAGAACATTGAGAAAGGAAGGGACTTAGACCACAACACTTGTGCATGCGCCAAGGTGTAGTCAATGAATGAACACAATGACGTGATTTTAAAATAGCAAGTAAGTAAGCAGTCTGTTAGCGAATTCCAACGGCAGATTCAGAGAGGCCGATGAACTCTGCAGTGAAGCACTCCGCTACGGCGGAGGGCTACAGAATGAAATCTGCAATTGAACCACAGGCACTCCCGCCAGAGCAATTGGCAGGGCGCTAGCGCACATCTGCATCCGAAAGCACCAAGTGTTCTTGGCATTTTTCGCCATTTTCGGCTTGAACTTGCACACGCCTTGTGTTTAGAAGTTTCGTATTTCTTTTTAGCCTCCTGTATTCTAATAGAAGTCACACCGCATTTAAGCCTATTTCTCTCGTCACCGTGATTGTGTGTCGGGCACATCGAAGACGCAGCAAAGCCCGTGATCAGTTCGGTGGCAACACACTGAGAGATCCTGAAGTGCCTTCGGATCCGCATTTGATCAACCAAGGTAAAGGCAGTTAAAATCCAAACATTCAAAAAGGAGCCGTTGTTACTGCTTCATCTGAATACTGGCAAAAGATGTCGTCGACGAAACACGCAACTTTCGGTCTCTTGGCTGGTGGCAGAAACATGATGTCAAAAGCTTGCTTGAATACACTAACTTCCAAAGCTTCTTCGTCGTTTGAGTGCCCGCTGGTTGATTTAAAGGTTGAGCTAGATGAATCATTCCTCTCCACAAGCAGTAAAAAGTGAAAGTTGATGATGCAAAGAAGCATTCATTGCTTCCAAGAGACTGTGATTCGCATTCATGGGCACGCGCACCATAGCAGTATGTTGGCTGTGGGTGGCCTGCGCCTGACATCAAGCGGCTTCCAGTTGACTAAGATCAATTTTTGCGGAGTAGAGAGCACTGCTCCGTGATGTGGATGTAGTGGCGGAGCTGCTCCCAATCTGCCAATGAAAGATATGGGAGGCATTCTCAATCTTCCAATGGGATAGACTTGCTCTGTAAGGAGCAGAAAAACTACTACCAGAAGTACTCCGAATCTGTCATTGGAATTCACCACGTGATTTAACCACTCTGAATAATATGGAACTTCAAGAAAGAGGTGTATGTGTGGGTTCTTTACGTTTTTGACGCAGCTACAAAGCAAACTTAGTTCTGCATTATAGCTAATCACTCACAGAAATCACAAATAATTTGCCATAATTTGGAACTATGTATATGCCTTCTGATGCATAGCATGTGGTTAAAGTGCTTTTTGGCTACACTCTGAAAAACAAAAATCTAAGAAATAAAAATAATAAAAGCAAGGCAGTTGAGTCACAGTGGTAGTATGATGTGAAAAATGACCCAGTCCCTGTAACATCTTGCCAGCTGAAAGAATACATGCAGCAAGAAGTACCTTCATGTTGGGCACATGCACCAGGTATGCATACTGGTCTCTGGTAAAGACTGTGATGACAGATGGCCACCCGCATTTGAGCTCCTCCTGACTGCAGATCAATTCACACTGCTTTGGGTCCACACAGCACTCAGGCTGCAGCCACCTGGTAACAATGAAAAGCACACACATGCATAAAAAAAAAGGTGTGAACACAAAATCAAAATTTGTATAAAGAAAAAGCACCCAAGCCGCCTTACAGTTTTACTGAATGGTAAGGAGGGCAAATTGCATTCTGCAGAAGCTCAATTCCCATTCCTACTAAAAAAAAACTATATTTTTTTCTCTACATTGTATTAACAAGTACACCATACCCATAACTCAGGCAGATTTCGTCAAAAACAGGAACGCTAAGTTAAAAATTTCTGTTTCTTTCCTCAAAATGCAAGCCTGACAGTAATCGAAGAGAGAGATCAGCTTGTAAACCTTAACTGTGTGGATCCAAAGCGTTGTATGATGTGTAACAACGCAATTTTGAGTGCAAGTTGTAGAATTTGAGGCACAGTGGGCCATGCATAGAGGGAAAAAGACTAGGAGGGAGTGCAGTGCCACAATCTTGAAGCCTAGTCATAAAGAAATATAAAGGAAAGGCTTATGGGAAATATTCCGTCACCACATGATACATAAGCGGTACTAATTTTTAGCCACCAACTGCACGAAGAGTACAGCGGAGAGCACGTAACGAGGGTTGAATGTGACAAGAGCGTTTCTAAGTGCTACCATGAACCAAACAATGCCCTGAAAGTTCCGGCAACATTGGGGGGCCTATTTCCCAAGAGCCAACATGAAGATGGGCCCTCAAGGAAGGAAGGGAGGGGTGGTGTCAGAGGAGGTTGGCTTGCCAGGACTAGCTGCCTGATGCCACGCTCTCTCCTAGTCATTTTTTTTTTCCTCCATGGGGCCATGCAAGCGCCTATGGTTTATACAGTCGGCAAAAGATAGAAATGTATTTAATGAACTCAATGTGTCCAGCAGGAAACAAAATAATTAAGATGCAAGATAATCACAAGTGACTAAACTGCAGTTATTACACCATCAGAAAAGCTGTTAACAATTCATTACCTTGCAAGCCGGCCACCACTTGTTCCAGGTGTGCATGACACAAAGTCATGAAGGAAAGGTCGTTCATTGGAGTGGTCGCTGAATGACAACGAACCTTCTAATGCTTGCTGTATTGTGGGCAGATGTGCAAGCGCAAAGCCCCGTGAGAGCAATGCTGAATGGCTGCTAAACACCTGGAAGGGTTGAAAATGCAATAAAATTAATGAATCATAAGATACAGTTCCACATAAATTATTGTGTTCCTCACCTGACGTGCAAGAGGCTCTGCTACCTCCATGTCCTCTTCCATGTCACTTGGCAACACTATTGCAAGAAAGGAGAATACCACAATTAGCATGGGTTCCGTAATAAAATGTGATAAATGGTACCAAACTTTAATCACACAAATGAAGTGATGTTTGAATGAGGCTCCATGACATTCCTGGTAAGCTGAGCACGCAAGGAATGAAGTTATCAGCCACGTCAAAAGCATAAACCAAAAGAAATTATTTATTTATTATTATTTGATAAATACTGCCAGCCTTCAGAGAAGGCCGTGGGCAGGAGTGGACAGTACATATGAAGAAATTATGAAAAATGAGAAGACAAGAACACATTACACAAGGCTCGCACCACGCACAGAAAAGCAGCGAAAGACCGATAGTTTGCACGTCGCTTGCATACAAACCCGTGCTACAGATATGTGAACAAGAGACCCATCGGAATTTATTTATTTATTTATTTATTTATTTATTTATTACATACTGCCAACTGCCTCTTGGCAGTCCAGGCAGGAGTGAGTGTATACAAAGTAGGCACTGCAAGTCAAAATAACAAAAACTTGGGTTACGAGGAACCATAAAGAAAGAATGCTTAATGACACAGACTATTGCGTCGGGAAAGGCAGCATGTACAAAATTACAAAAATAGGAAAATGGTGATTCTAAAACGAACACGCTTCATTGCAAAGATTGTGAGGCAGCCACAAATGAATCAACCGAGGACGAGGACATACAAGCGACTTCTTGCGGTAGAGCATTCCACTCTGCTATAGTTCGAGGGAAAAACGAGAAGCGATAAGCAGTAGTTTTAGTCGGTGGCATCACAATCGTTTTGCTGTGCTTGCGTCTGGTTTCTCTTGTTTTATTGAAATTGATGTATATGTCGGGATTCCAAAGCATAATTCCTATTTCTTTCTTCACGTGTTGAGCAACCCCAAGCAACACATCACAGTTGGTTGTACATGTTTTTGTCCTTTGTTTTCTTTTTTTTTTTGCTAGGCTGCACAATAATCATGCGCTCCGTTGTATACATTTGATCGATTGCTGATAGTACATGAAAAGCAAAAGCAAGTCTCAAGCCTTCAACAGAAAAAGTTTGATTGCCCCTTCAACTAAAAACAAAACCTGGGGAAAAAAGAAACAATGCCTGCATGTTCTGTGCATGCACCGACTGCATGCTCGACACCAACAGAACTGTACCTGTCGGGAGGATGAGGTCACGACGGAGCAGGGAAGCGGCACACATGCCACCAAGGTACGACAGTTCCTTCTCGAGATGAAGCAAGCCCCCTGCTGAACCGGGGGAGACACCCTCGTACCCAGCTACCTGGCAACGAAACCCATACGAGCTGGTTTTGTTGTCCTTAGCACAGTCCGAAGCAGTCTCCAGTGAGAACACCAGCTGGTTCCCTGGGGAAAGAGTATGCAGGATTGACATTCAGTCTAGTTGGTGACAATTTAACAGTGATTTGAGCAACACACAGAAGTGTCAGAAAGAGAGAAGAAAGCAGTAGAAAGGGCAGACATGAAGAAGGCTTTCATATCTTTCTGTCCCACATCTTATGCATATGCAGTGACAGAAGCCCTTTGAAAGCAAATCCCTTTCAGGCACTGTGTGTTTGCAAATCCTAAGAAATCACCTCAAAACAAGAAACACTAATGAAAACACTAAAAATGTCTTATATGCATCAGAAACACCTTAAAGTGCTTGTGATTAGACTGCGTTCAAAAATTGATCAGTACACATCAAGTGTGTTTGTCAAAAGAGTTACGAGATAGATGTCAACTTATCTGCTGTGACACTAGTATGCTGTCAGGCAGTTGGTTCTCCTCTAGTCTATGATAGTAATTATTTGCACTAGGCAGCCTTCTGAAGCACCTTGCTGCTGTCTAAGCAGAATTAATGTGAAATATCTTACACTGTATTGCTTCCACGCTTTAGGCATCTTTGAGAGTTCAGGCGTGGAGTGTGTGTTTCAAGACCCAGTAAAACTGGCTGGAAAATTCAGGATTACAAATATGTTCTGCTACTACATGTCTTTAATGATGCTGCAGATGTAATGAATGCATCAACTGTATTTTGAACAGACAGGATTAGTTGGTGCCAGAAAGTGTTACTGTATTTACCAGATTCTACCACGCCACCGATTGTAACGCACAGTTATATTACTGTCCAAATATATAAAAAAATAACTTGGTGCTAGTTCTACTGCACACATCAAGTAACAAAACCTGAGTCAATGTGTACCCTGTTGAAATGATGTTATGGAACATACAATGGCACACAAACACGCATACATCTGAATCTTAGCGGCTAGTGGCTATCAGAGTCCGACGACACCTTATTTTTGCTGTCCGCCGACCAAAGAAAGTCATATCCAATTCCATTTTTTGCACTAGAAATGCCACACTTCTGGAGGCTAGCGCAACCATTGTCTACAGGAGGGCATTCCATGCACCATGGAGCCACCTTGCGATGTTTCCGAGCGTCGCTTTCTTCAGACAACTCGTTCTATGGCAGTGTGGCTAGCTACTTTTCACTGAGCTTTTTATTTTTATCAAGAATTGGTTTCATTTTTCATTTTGAGTAGAATTAGTTATGAATGTAATGCACATGGAAACTTGAACACATTTTTTATAATAGATTTCAAATCAACAAAAGAAAGCCATACATTAAATCGAACATCAAGAAATGTATCACAAGTGTTAATGCCTACAAATTTAGCGTAAGAAATCATGATGCTGATCACTTCTATCAATACCTTTGATAAATAGAAATCAAGATATAATTACAGTATACTTTTATTGAAGGAAAATTCAAGTTAGTATGCCAACACTGATTACAGCTGTTATAGCATATGATGGTCTGGAAAATAATTTATTTAATAATAGGATGCCTATTGAATAGAATTAAACTCACTCTAGTGGTGTAGGGGCTATGGTGTTACACTACTAAGCCGGAGGGCATGGGATCGAATCCTGGCTGCTGCAGCTGCATTTTGAGGGGGGTGAAATACAAGTACACCCGTTTACTGTGCATTAGGTGCACCTGAAAGAACCCCAGGTGGTCAAAATTAATCCGGAGTCCCTCATTACGGCATGTCGCCTAATTAAATCGTGGTTTTGGCACATAAAAGCCAAGAATTGAATATTATTTAATAGAATTATGTGCTTTTATTGCTTGAAGCTGAATAATTAGTGACGTAACGCTTGACTGAATATTAGTGAGGTTCTTAGTTGTCTTCCTCCAAAATACAGAAGGGCTTTCCCACCTTTACAGCAAGTGGGTCATCGTAAGGCCAATCTGCGCGGCAGACGAGAGCTTGAACTGGGCATCACATGATTCGATCAGCCCTCTGCACTGTACATAGCCATCGTTGCATGCTGCTGTGCAAATCGACTGTGGTCGGCATTAATGGTAAAGGGCAGGGGCCTTTTCATTGTCAAGTTTGGCTGATTTGCCACATGTCAAAGATTCTTGAATCTGAAGGGTCTTGGCAAGTTTGAGCGATGCTGCCCCCCCCCCACCTCCCTCCTCCTTGTCTATTCAATGTCCACCCAAATGTATGCAGCCAGGCAAGGGTGGCTAGCTGGGCAGTCAGCGCACTAGTCACATGACCCTTTCACGCCATCGATGTAATCCAAAGCTAGTCTTGTGACAGGTTGCTGAAACCTACAAAGAGACTAATGTGCATCTACGAACAGCATTGAGAATGAAAGGCCACCATACGGTTTGTTGCAAAGATGGCTGCTGTCCTTGAACATTTTTCTTGCCATTCCCTACACTCGCTTTAGTTTTTGAGGCGCCTTGTCTGAATCCCAAGTGTCGCGCAACTGCTGCAAATAAATCTGCGTATATATGGCAACAAACCGTGACTTTAGTCGCTGATGTTCGACGAAGCAGCACCAATTAGGCCAAATGCCTAATGTGGTAACAGAGTGGAAACCATTGGACGCTTGCTGCTATATTCGTACAGGTGCCTCATAAGTGATTGGTCCAGAGATCACACGTACAGGTTAGATTGACAGCTGATGAAGTGGCGGTAACTTTGTTGCCGTGTGTCCAAGATTATCTGCATACCTGTGTACTTTCCAGCAGCTAACTGGCATGATCTCCACACATGCTTTGGCACTTTACAAAATATGCACTGTTCTTGTTGCCATTCTCTCTGTCTCCGTTGTGTTATTGTTTCAATCGGTTTTGTCGACCTGGATAAACCTTGTACCGATAGAGGCGGCCCCAGGCGATGCGACTCTATTAGCCCCGAGAACGACCTAGAGGGGCGCTGCGAGCGCCGCTCGCATGACGTCAGGGCACGGT
Organism: Dermacentor albipictus; assembly: GCF_038994185.2. Lineage (NCBI taxonomy): Eukaryota > Metazoa > Arthropoda > Arachnida > Ixodida > Ixodidae > Dermacentor > Dermacentor albipictus. The sequence goes on from NC_091823.1 coordinate 16,965,149, forward strand.
CTCGCGCCTGTCGTCTGCTGCAGTTCGGGCAGTGTCTGCACGCCTTCTGCAGTGTTTCCGTTTGTTCGCCCTCGTTCTCAATGCTTGTATACTTATGACAGGCCTCTCAAATATATATTTTACGATGTCTTAGTTCGCGAAAAGGTAATCAAGGAGCTTATTTCCTAGACGACAATATATTTCTCGAGGGCAATGCTATAGTGCCACCCAAGGGAGCTCAGACCAGCCCATTACGTGTTTTTCATGCGCGGATCTACACTTTCCAGTGGTAGCTCACGTGAATAATAAAAGCATAGACGCAAAAGCAGAGCACATAAGAATCTAGCTAAGATTCCATAGACACCATGGTGCAATATGCGTGTCACAAATAAACGCTGACTATATATGACTTCTACAACATTTATCGTGATTTTAACCCGCTAAAACATGTTTGCTCACGACGAATAGTTCACGGTATAATATCGAATTTTTCTATTTCTTCACAGAAACCCTCGGCAGTAACACGAGGACTTAACTATACTGCAGTTTTGATTCGGCCAGCGCCACTTCTGTTTTTAACTGGTTCCCAAAATTAGGCCATTCTTCACCGGTTAAATTTAAGTGGCGGTAACTTGAAGAAAAGCTGATTGAGGTTTACAGCTGTTTGCAGCACACAAAAAGGAATCTACTAATATTTATTCCTTTTCCGTACTACACGTTCAACTCACTTGAGCAATTTACTGGTGCTTCTTGCTTGAGAAACAGACATGATGAATCTGTTGGGAGAACTGACACAGGCTGCTGCAGTCAAATATTTGAGTGAAATATGCCTCTTGGACCGGTTCGCTGCAGCCAGCAAGAAGCCTAAGGCCCATTCGTCAGTAGTGTTGCACATATTGAAGATATCACTGTTCCCCAGTGGAGGTCAAGTGTTCATGTGATACTTGTGGTGTCTTCTTTAAGAGGCGGGTACGCGAGGTTTTCTTTTATGCACTGACGAAGAAAATAGTTTTCAGTCTGTGTAATTAAACAACGCAAGGTCGAGACAGGTTGAGGCAGGATGTGTTTGCATTTTCCATTTCAACGCTGCCTAAGCTGCGCTGTAGCGCCTCGAGTATGCTATAGGCATTGTTATTGGAGCTGTAAAGAGCTACTTCATGGTTTCAATTCGAAGATGTAGTGAAATGCTGGGTTTTGCGAACAAAGCGCGCCTCGTCATAACGACAGTCAGTTGCTTCCGTTGCGGCAGGGGTGTGCCATATCGTCGATAAAAGCTAGTGAGGGCCACTATGACACATTCCATCGCTTGCAGGTGATTGCATGGTTCTCGATCTTAACCACGAAATTTTCTTTCGTGTGGTTGCTGTTATGGTGTTCGTGAAGTATATATATACTATACACAATGCACCGTCGTCTTAATAACCAATGTGTTTCTGGGTGCCTATTTCACAGAACGGTGAAGTAGTACCAAACTTTTTCACGCAAAATGCGCGCCTATGTCTTCCATTTAGGCATTGATACAGTTGCCACATTTGACTAAAACAACTCACCGCAGTGATAAGAATTATGATGACAGCGTCGCTGGGCAGTGTCCTTCTAACACGGACTTATAATGTTGACACCAAATGTAAAGGTATTTCTTCATTGTAAAATGCTATGTCTCTGATACTTAAGTAATAAGAGAATGTTAAGTGTTTAGAGGAGCATCATAAATAACTTCACGTGTTGAACTTACAGACCTTCTTTTTAAGCAAATTTTATTAACAGACAGGGTGCATATATGCATTGCCAGCCCAGTAGACCCCTTCAGCGCCACATAGCTTGCGATATCCAAATCGCAAATTTTCATGACTCACGCGCTTTCAAAGAAGAAACTGCGGAGCACGCATGGCAACAGAAATAATCCGAAATAACCTTCAGTAGTACGGCTCAAGCCGCCAATACCCCAAGCACACACCAAGAAAATAAGCGCGCGTGGCAGCCGAGCGAGCTGGACTGAGCGGCGTCATGGCCGTGATGTCACTCTCAAGAGGGCGCCACTCCAAATTCTCGCCGCTAATACTGCAGATTGCAGCGCTTAGTTGTGTGCACGATCCCTGCATCGGGCCAACGTTGACGCGCACCTTAGGCAGAAGTGCTCGCAGTAAGAGTCAAAGACTGCAACTGAGGCGCTCATTTGCAGGGCATCGAGTACAAGGGGCTCCACGGTGCATGTGACATGCAGTACTGTGCAGGTGTCTCGGCACTGAGTGCTATACCAAATATTCAAAAAATGAAATATTATATATTTATTTTGCAATTAGAACATTTGTAAAATGGAATATTATATATATGATGCATGAATCGAGTTATTCACACAACCATATATTTATTGAAAAAAAAAAAATATTTCACATAATAACCAAGCAGAAAATGAAAAGTGAGCTTCACCCCAAGCCACCTATGGCTATGTGCGCTTATACAGAGAGTCCTCGATGGATGTGAAACAGAAGTGTACATTGCATTTCGTCTACGTTACCTGGGTGACACTACTCTGGCGAAAGAATTGCATCAGTCTTTCTCCTTTGACCATGCTCTAAATAGAGAGCTAATCGCACAGCAAACTGTTTTCTTGTCCTCTGTATCAGCTCTAATTTCATAAATGATGCTTGCTGCCTTTCATTCAGTGTTGGCTGAAGGCATTTAGCCAAGAAATTTGTATTCCAAACCAGAACTTGGCGGAAAAAAAAAAATGTTTGGGATGTTTTCTGCCTGTAGACCACTCATACATATAGGTTTAACAATGCAAAAGTGGAATAAGAAATAAATACCTGGACATATTTGAAAATGAAAAATAATACTAAGAATAATACATAAAAAAAGCAGAAGAGCTGACATGAAGGATGAAAAAGTAAATCATTTACAAAGTTGCACTTTAATTAGCGAATATGTTTCGTAATAGCATAAGCAGGCACGACTTCCTTGTACTGGAAAAGACCCAAGCTGCAACAAATTTTCTAAGCAGAAGAAACAAGCTAGACTACACATTTAACAAGAAACACCTACACAAAATATCTGGAGAACAGAACGAGAAATGCTCTATGACAGGAAACTATGCGAGAGCTATGCCAAAGTGTCAACTTGCGGTTTGCAAGGGGCACTTATCAACTGCATCTTTCACCGACTGCCACTGCATAACGATTTATTCTTTCCCATTCTTGCAACTTTGATCACTTTATTTCATAATAATAATGATGATGATGATGATGATGATGATGATGATGATGATGATGATAGGCCTGTTTTAAGTCCACTGCAGGACGAAGGCCTCTCCCTGTGATCTCCAATTACCCCCGTTCTGCGCCAACTGATTCCAACTGGCGCCCACAAATTTCCCAATTTCATCGCTCCACCTAGCCTTCTGCCATCCTTGATTGCTTTTCCCTTTTCTCGGTACCCATTCTGTAACCCTAACGGTCCAACGGTTATCTAACCGGCGCATTACATGACCTGCCCAGCTCCATTTTTTTTCTCGTGATGTCAATTAGAATATTGTCTATACCCATTTGCTATCTGTTCCAAACCACTCCCTTTCTGTCTCTTAACGTTATACCTAGCCATCTTGGTTCCATCACTCTTTGCACAGTACTTAACTTGTTCTCAAGCTTCTTTGTTATTCTGCAAGTCCCTGCCCCATATGTCAGCACTGGTAAAATGCACTGATTGTACACCTTCCTTTTCAATGATAATGGTAAGCTTACAGTCAGGAGCTGACAATGCCTGCCATATGCGATCCAACCCATTCATTTCACTCAATTCCAAAGCATAAATTATGGCAACAAAAAAATGATCTTGCATGAAGAAGCACCATCTTATCACTTCTAAATGTGGTAATCACTCAATTTTTATTCACCACCTTACCCATGTTTGGGGCACAGACAAAAAGCCTGAGAAGGCTTTTCTGTGTCTGTATCCCAGAAATGAGGCTCTCACAAAGCTCTCCTAAACTGATCCTTAATAGTGTTTGCCTGAGCTTGTTGGTTTCACATAGCACAAATGCTTTCCAGCAGAATGCACTGACATGGACAGCAAGGGACGATGACGCATGATTCAGATGCTAGTCTGACATACAGAACTGACGACGACGACGACAGACACAGTGATTCAGTTGCTAGACCAGTGTGTGTTGTCATCCCTTTCTGTCCATGTCAGTGCGTTCTGCTGGAAACCATTTGTGCCAACCCTGAATTTTGGATGAATATCATTGATATTAAATTAGTTGACACAATACTCACCTGGGAGAATGATAGCTGTCGTAGGCCACTCTGATTTGTTAAAGCGCTGCAGGACTGGCCAGAAAGGACTGCTGGCATCTTCGTCAACATCATCGCTCCGACCTGTGCTCAACGCATGACCCAGGCCATTATGACTGGGAATGTACAATTGAAGGCTGTCCTCAACCTGAGTGGTGCCACACCGTGGGTCAAACTCCAGTGCCATCCAGCGAACACTGGGAGCAAACTTGACCTGTTCAGAGAGAGACGGGTGCAGACCAGTTGTATGGCACAAGAAGTGTCCTGTACATTCAGTTGGGGTGTGCAAATATTCAAAATTTCTAACATGAATAGAGTAATTTCTGCCATTCAATCTGCATTAGATTTGAGAATTCAATATTTGAATTCGTTGATTATATTCACTTCTTTAGGATATTAGAGCCTCGAGGGGAAGAACGATGGAAGTGACGACTGTTCACAACCTCGCTTTTAGCCATCCTGTATACAAAACTGTTCTTTCAATTTATTATTTCACCAGTCTCCCCATGTTTCCATCTCTTTAAAGCAATATGCGGTGCCGTAATATCACACTTATCTCCAATGAACACAATACTCTGAACTATGAGTACTATGAACACAATACTGTATGTGCATCTGGTGATGCGGTGTTCCCTTGTTTTATTACTAACATTGTTGCGTTGTCAATTGGGAATGTCCAATTGGGAATGGTACTACATACATGAAAAATAAATGTATATAAGTCTAATTTCTTCCACCAAATGCGTTATGCACAAATCTCACATTTTACTTTGTTTAGGAATGAGAAAATATTCTATATCATGTTATGAACGATGACTGCCAGCATGGCCTGCAGTAGTGTGGTTGTGTGCCATCTGCAGTGCCTGGTGTTGGAGGTGATCACTAGCCATGGTACGTCCTTGTTGCCTCTTTGCTGAACCAGCAGTCCGCTTGGTTTCAGTTCTGTTGTTTCTGCCAGATCATGAAGGCAGTGATCAGGGTCCAAGCTTGGGAGCCTAGTCCCTTGGGCCACCATCTTCAGTTTTGAGAGACAATCTTCAAGAGCCTGTTCTAGGATGAGCCGTCCTGTGTCACCTAAGAGTGTGGCATCTTCTTCGAAGGCTGCTGTTTGCCCAAATGTAATTTTTGCTTCAGGCTCTGGAGCAGCAATGGGGGACAGTGTCTCGTGCAGACTGCCACGTGAATATTCCTCACAATAATCAGTGCTAAGTTGAAGCTCTGAACACACTAGAGTTTTCCAGGTCTTATTGCTTACTTGAGGTAAATAAATATAAAAAAACACCACAATTCTGGCACTGACGAAGGTGGCCATCATTTCTGCAGCCACCAACTTCATGCCGTTATGCTTAAAACCCACAGGTGCCAGACTTCCACTGCGTTTCCACCAATCACATCCACAAAAATCTGTTTTCTGAGAAGCTGGTACTACCTAGTAGTGCAGAAGTGACACCAAAATTATGAAATGGCTGTCATTTAACTGTGGCACTCAGAAGACAAAAGGAAATTTTTAGATGAATGGGACTTATCCTCAGCATTGCAAGGGTTAAGAAGCAAATGCAGAAGTATACAGTGCACCTTTTGCAGCCGCCAGTGTATGCACTGGCTGCTGCAAAATTTTATTTTTTTCGTGAACCTAATGCTCTGAAAACTTGTGCAATAAAAGGGACACTAGTAGTTGTACCAGGTAGCTGCTACAGTTAAGCCACTGCCTTTTGCCCCTTCATCTCTTTGCCTTGGAGACACTGAAATGAACAACAGTACACCACTCGCCAATTGAACAACCTGAGCATCATTAGAAAGCAAGGCTGTCACCTTGACTTACAAATGCTTCTCAGAATTTGCTGCTAGTAAAAATCACAGACAACTAGAAAAATGAATTCTTAATGGACTCCACACAAAGTTATCACTGCCAACAACTTACATATGTTGATTGCAGGATGAAGGCCTCTCTCAGCAATCCTTAATTACCTGTCTCGCATCAGTTGGCTTCACATTGTGCCTACAAATTTTCTGATCTCATTGCACCACATAGTACTCCTTTTGAGGCTCTCTGTTGTTTCCCTTCACCACTGTTTATGTTGCTCTAATAGACCGGTGGTTATCTTCACCATGCATTAGACTGCCTGCCTAACCACATACTCTCCCACACGAGGTAGTAACCAGCAAAAACTAGCAAAACCAGCTACCATGACCAATCTTGACGAAGCAAGCAACAGTGCTGTCAGTAAAGTATTCTTAAAAGGAGTGCAAGAAAGGCAATACCAAATGAAAGTACACATAAACATAACTGGTAACAGTCACAATGCACCTTAGCCAGAATACCTGAGAAAATTGTCGGAAAGACAAGTGTACATTTGCAAGCATGAAAAAATTTTGCATAGAGAACAGTCAGGTCATGAACATTGCTGATCAATGTTCTTACCTTGGACACAAAAACAGTGGCTGGTTTGTACGGATGATCACTCTCCACCACTGCATAGTGAACAGGGCCAACGCCTCCATCCATGGGTGCCAATGCATCAGCTAGGTTGGTTGGCGCATTCCTTTGGTTCAGTGTGGACACCCATTTCAGCAGTTTTTGGACTAAGTCAAGAACCTCAACAGCACTCTATGCAGGATACAAAGAAATAGGAGAGAAATTAGCAAACACATACAGCTTTATTTTTTGAACATCTGTTCTACACATATTGACAACACCTTCATCATGTCTATCAAACTACCTGCTTTTACGATGCAGTATCTTCATATATATGATTGACTGCTGTAATAACTTGGCCCCTCATTGCAACCCTAGAAAAAAAGGGTGAACGTATAACCTGTGCAACTGCATACAAACAACACTAAACTCTTTGTGAGAGTGACTCAGCACGAATATTGGCAGAAAGCAAAGGTCCAGAAACAATCTTGCTCACATATCCAGTAGTCACTGCATTCACTACTACATTATGTGGATATAAGATGTGGCTTCATTGTACATTTTCATGAGAGGTGAAGTTGTATCTGAAACTGCATGCATGTAATTAGCTCTCGCACTTTCTACATAAACATCCTTTTACCTTTTCAATGAGAGCTACATGTAAAAAAATCTGGTATTTCTGTGAACAATAAAGCTGGTGATCATATTCAGTGATGCTTTCACTTTCATGTGATGCAACATCAAGCTTAATGCTCGACGATAGCAATGGCATTTTTTAATGTCACAACATACACAAATTTTCTGTTGCCTGTACCAGTGGAGCCCTAGACAACAACACAATGCAAAAACAGTGCTGGCAAGAGGCATGCCAGTTTATCAGTTTATTTTACTCAGAAAAATAAAACACATTAAAATTGATGCAGCACATGGCCACAGGTTCGTGTTGAAAGCATACCTATTACAGAGAAGCCCAGAGTAACAAGTATCCTTGCTTCCTTTGCCAAAACCACCCAGCCCCATAAATAGGTGTTTGAAAAAATTCAACAGGCCACTGGTACTACACATTCCACATGTGTAAAATACTTATGCACAAATACTGCACATTCTCACCTGTGAGTCAGACGAGGCAACTGGGCAAAGATGAGCAAGTATCAATGGAAGCAACTGCGTCATCAAGTGTGAGGATCCAACTTCATAGATCACTTCATCATCTGCGAACAGATTTATAGAGGGAGCTATCAGATGTTATTCTTTGGGAAAGGCTAAGCAAAGTTCAACAGCCTTGCAGTAACAACTCAGCAGCAATCAGCAATGCAGTTCTAATGATGCTTGGTAACATTGCACTGCTAAACCCAACAACGTTCAAAAGCTTACACAGGGCAAATAATAACGTGAAAATGGAGGGTACCATAAGTACATGCTTGTCATGCAAGAGGAAGTCAAATGCAACAAAGGGGCTAATGACAAACCTAACCACTTTAACTACAAGGTATGTTTTTTTTTTTTGCACATCAATGCAATGTCAAGTTAAATTATGTTACATTGCCCAATGTTGTATCATATGTTGTCTCCAGTTTCCAGAGAACTCATCGGTCAACAGAACGAAAGGTTGGGTGAAGGTGTGAGATTTCACCTTGTGAAATGCAGTGAAGAGACAGATGGGGATAAAAGTAAAGAAATGACTGTCATTTTTCTCTTTCTTTTTTCATCAGGCTCATGGATACAAATGCAGACCGATAATTCAAACATACTCTATTATTTGCACAGCTTTATGGTGCTGCCACTAGCCTCATAAATGTAATGTGTCAGGAAAAAAAATTTTGGACACCTTACAGCATGCTGTTCAATAATTCACTCCACCTACATTACTGCGAGCTAATTCGGCCGCCATATTGAGCAGAAAGAGCGATGTTTTTGTTTGGATTTGACTCCGGCACCTCTTCAAAACCAAAAGTAGCTGAAAGTCTTGTTTATCTGGTGCCTTATAACTACGCCCAAAACAAGAGACAAACCAAGCCGATAAGTTGTAAACACTGCATTTTCAATATGTCATGTATGTTTCGCTCATCCAGAATTTGTTCCTTTAGGTGTTATCATTTTCGTTACCGTGCCTATAGAAATTGATCAATTTGATCGGCAGTTTTTCTACGTGCTATTAAACATTTCTGTTGAAATTCTGATACTAGCAACGTCATGCGCCATCTGAAATGATGACTGTACTTGAATTACTTGTCAGATATTAAATGGTTTGGGAGATTGAGGAGTCTGTAAATATAAAACTTCAAGTGGAGGTATCGTCAAAGCTAGCCTCCAATGCTTCTAGCTTTTCTTCAATAAGACTTGCGCTTTGGTCAAGCAGGAAACATAATTTTTAAATGACAGGAGCTGTGAAGACACAGAAGCTTCTCTCAGGTTATCTAATTTTCCAATCCGACGTCTAGCTATGATAGATAGATGTTAATGAGTGCACCTTATTTTGAGAATTGCGTTCCACTAATGTCAAGTGCAATTTTATTCTTCCCATCATGGGTTGCTTTATTTATCAACATTTCGACAGGGCATGTAAAAATTATTACAAGCAATCTTTCTCGTTGTGTAGGGTAGTTTTCACTCACACAAGAGAAAGCAGTCAATTTCAGGCTGACCTCAGACCGAAGCTTGACAAGCAGTCAAATTCATCTCTTACATTTTGAACACCATCTGTGCAAGTGCCCTTAATGTTACTGTACAATATTATGCAACATTCCAGATTACTGTACAACACCGTACAGAAACTGAACAAAGCATGAGGAGGCTCCTGCACCAGTTTAATGTACAATGTAAATGTACACTACTTATGGTGCATAAACACCCATCTAAAAGAACATGAACATTCTCTCGGTAAAGAAAACTATCCGCACTTGTCGAACCACTGTAATCTATGTCATTGTGATCTGGTATTTTTTGACACTGACATTTTGTTTTCAGATAAAAACAAACTAACACGTGAAATCACAGAAGTGTTTCATATCAAAAAGTGTGCTGAAAAATGCATAAGCCAACCATCAGTTGCAATCACTGAAAATGAATGTGCTTTTTTTAAATACCGGTTGAACCTTCTTAATCTGTTTTTAATCTGTTTCTGTTTCACTGACCACTTCTGTTGCAAATGCTCAGCGCTTATAGCTGGGGTGTGTATATGTTCTGTATCTTTCCAAAAATAAAACAGTTGTGAGTAAGCGCTCGTGTGTCCCCCTTCACTGTGTCCTTGTCAATTGTGCGCACTAAATATTTCACTATGAATTCGTACCAACTCGCCCAACTATCAGTTCTGCTGCAACATAAAATGTGTTCTTTAATTTTACATGCATGCACTGAGACGGTGGCGATTTGAGCCTTCGAGCGCAGCTGAAAAAAACTGGAAAATGCAATGCTTCTTTTTTTTTTCTGGCGTGCACATGAGCCTCATGATCATGCAAGACCATACAAAAAATTTCGGTCAGAAAGATAAAATTTACTATAAAAAATAATTTTTTACACTGCAACAAAAGAGGGCTCACTGCTCGTAAATTAGTATATGCTCCCAGCATCATGTGAAACCGACTCTAATGATCACATAAAGCAAGACCATCCAAAAAGTTTGTACGAAAGATGAAGCTTAATAAGAAAAAATATGTTTGCTGGCCGAGGACACTCCCAGCACTTAAGGCCTACTGGACGCCTTTTGGGTGGGGACTTGTCCCCCTAGACTACTGGACAGTAAATTAAGTTATTTCTCTCTCTGCACTTTAACAAAGGTAGGCTTCACTGCACAAATATGAGTCTGCTCCCAACTTTACTTTTAAACCGCTCCTTGCACCATACAAAGTTATTTACATGAACATAATAAAGCACAACATCTGGAAGAAGCGCAGCCCCCCCCCCACCCCCACCCACACACACACACAGGAGCTCCAGTCATCTTCAGGCTTGTACAAAAAAACAAAAAAAAAAAAGCACTGGAAGAGCTGGTATCGCCCATCATTTTAGCAAGTTTTCAATTCACGAGCTGAGCTCATCCTCCGTCCTTAAAGGGTTAAACAAATGCATTCATTTTTTGGACTGCCCTATTTTTTTTTAGGTTTTCGCAGTCGCTAGGGTGTCCAAAAAGTTCAATGTTGACTGTATTTATCTCTTTACTAAGCAAGCTCATATTTCAGCCAAACAAAGAACATTAGTAGGTGAAAGAAAAGCACAGGCAGCAGTGAACAAATCAAATAAATGGCACATGACAACACTATTTTTGTTCTATGCCAGGAACATTTTATCATGCCAATAAGCTGAGAGAGGTTCTTGACAAAATGAGATAAAATTCCTGACCTTGCTCAGAAGCAGCTTCAGACAGCAGCTGTGCACTAGCCTTGACAATAGTGCCACAAATGTTGAGGACATTGCGACGAGCTTGCAGTTCCATTAAGTCACGCATTGCCTGCTGGCTTTCCGTGTCATGAGGTGTACTACAAAGGAAGTGAGACATTGCACAATGCACTACACAAAGGCAAGTAAAAAATTGGCATTTAGTTGAATCTTTTTACAATTACCTGTCAATTTTAATTACACTACAAATTCAACATCCTACCCAATTAAAGTTTATCAATATAAGATGGCCATTTTTTTCAAAGCATAATACTGATTCAATAAACTATTCAAGTCTGCTCACTAAAGAAGAAAAATAAGTGAGCATGCGTGGAAATAAAAAAAAGAAGCGAACACACAAGTATCTATCTAAAGGTCTGGAATTCCACAATGAGTTCAAGGGTGTTTGCTCCATGGATTTCTTCCTAACTGACAACACAGAACCTTGTATTGAAAGTGCAGGCAGTCAATGTATGAAATGGGGCACTTTTGGATTCTGGAGATACACTGGTATGCCACTTTTTTTTTTTATGGGAGACTTGCATATAAAATTTAAACAATGGGCAGATTAGTATTACTAGAGGCTTTAGTAAAACACCTCGTGCAAGTTACCGTAGGCGTGCAAAACAAGTAATGATTTTTTTCTTTTCTCATGCAATCATTCTCTTATCACAAAGGCTTTTTAGTTTCTCTTGCATTGGTAAGTAAGAGTGGTCTTGTGGGGAAACTCTGGTCACAAATGCTACTAAAGTTAATTTTGTTATTCAATGAATTTTCAACAACTTAACGTATTGTATTTGCCTGTCTTGGACTAACAATTGGTTGTATCTCTTTCAGTCACTTTCACTCTCATCACTTGAGTGAGCAGGAATCTAATGAGGCCACAGATTCGCCTGTTTTCACTTTCCACTTTTGACCCTGTCAGCACCTTCAGTAAAAATTGCCATTAATTCCAAGGAGGATAACATTAAAAACCTGCAAGGTCAATAATAAGAACGGACATGTAGCCAACCCTCATATATCGAACGCATGAACAGCCCAAAGGTTTAGTCCCCTATATTCACTACCATTGATGACTTCAAGTTACCTGTAGTAGAGTATCTGAGGTATTTGCCCTCTGGTGTGGTTAGTGCCATTGAAACTCAGGGAGCTGTCGCTGAAGGTGAATGTGGTACCATCAGGGCCTTTCACTTGAGCCACTCCACCATCACCATTATTTGTCCTTGCACCATGGTTTTTCAATCTTAGAGCATACTTTGTGTTTTCCTGAAAGAATACCACAATCAAAACTCATGTACTTTCTCACAAATATGCCTCACGAGCAATAGAATAAATATTACAATAGGGCTGCAACTGCAACATGAGAATTAGCGGATGCCCTTCAACACACAGAGCCAATGTAATAAAAGCTATGCTAAATACAAGAAAGCACATGAAAGAAATCCAAAAATGAGCCTTAGATTGGTTACTGCCTTTGGTTAACCTGTGTTCCTACATGACTTTGTCATACCATACTGAGTACCTCGTTTGTGTATCAACCATTTTTCAGTGACATGTCTTGCAGAAAAATAATAATAGTACAGTAGACCTACTGTATCTTTGAATGCAGTTTTTAGCCCTGCCTCCTAGTATGTACAATGCACAGCACAATGCTTGCACCATTTGGACAAGGTGTAATGAGCTTGTGGGTGAAGAAAAACCAGACAGACACTGGTGCCTGGCGTCCACAAATTATATTTCAGCCAAACCTCCTCAGTCAGGCGGAAGCCTGATTGCTAATTGCAATGCTCCACGGACCATTGCGGCATGTGAGCTGGATGAATGGCAAAGTGCGGATGGCAGCAGTGCGAAACGCACGCGACGAGTAGGATGGACCTGGTGGGATGGAATGTGACAGCAGAAACGGCTAAAGTGTCACAGTCCAAGGCAGGCTTTAGACGGTCGATGGAGACCGTATCTTCCCAGCTGTTGATGAGCAATAGAAAGTTTTTAGGTGCACACTTGAGTACTTTGAACGGACCATCCTACGGGGGCTCGTAAAGGAAGACATGCAGTGTCGTGACGCACAAAGACCTGCGTGCAGTTCTCAAGGCCAGGGTTGACATATACACGCCGGGAAGAATGTCATGTCGGGGAGACCAACAGTATGCATAGCACTGTGCAGACGGCATAGTCGGAAACATCAGCAGGTACCGTGGGCGAGTCATCGAAGAATTAACCAGGGACTCGTTGAGTGGTGCCGAATATAAGCTCGGCAGCGCTGGTGGAAGAGTCACTGCTAAGAGCGGTGCGGATGCCAAGCATAACGAAAGGAAGGCGTTCTATCCATGATGAAGGAAAAGTCGAATCCATGAGTGAAGCCTTCAGTCGGTGTTGAAAATTTTTCAACGATCCCATTGGATATCGTGTGGTAAGAGGTAGTCTTGATGTGATTGATGCTGACTAGCCAAGATAGATTGGCAGACAATGTTGAGTAGAATTGACGACCACAGTCAGTCGTAATGGTGGAAGGGACATCATAGCAGCTAATGCAGAGTGGGATGAGCGCTTGAGCTAGACTCTGCCACTATGTCCAGGAGGGGCATCGCTTCAGGCTATCTGGTGAACCTGTCAATGCAAGTTAACAGGTAGCAATGGTTCCCGCAGGGAGGAAGGGGGCCAACCATAGCGACGCGACGTGCAGATGGCTGAAGCGGGTGTTCGGGGACAAGAATGTGCCAAGAGGAGTCGCAGTGTGGCGATGCACTTTAGACTGTCGGCAGCTGAGGCACACGGATTGATACTGAACGTCTACATTGAACGTCTACATTGTTACTGGGTCACACATAACGAGAAGTGACGAGTTGCTGTGTTGCGCGAATGCCAGGATGAGTGAAAGAATGGAGGAATGGAGTTTAGGCGACTCATTGCAGTGAAAGGCAGATGAAGGATTCACTCCAAGCTGCTGGCGCCTTTCATGACAACATTGTCCCAGTGCAAGTAGTGCCATCAGCTGCGGGAGCGGAGTGCATGCGAAAGTGTGGCTGACTTCGCTTAATTCGTACCGCCGATGTGAAGATATTGTCGACATGGCATAATTTAGAATTCTGATGATTCGAAAAATTCTGCGGCCCCTTTCCTTACAAAAAAAAAATCGATCAGTGACTGTACTTATTTACATAAAAGGGCGAATTTCAATACAATGAAATTTCAATATAACTAAGCAAATTACAGATTTTACCTACTTCATTATATCGAGGTTTAACTGTATGTGAAGGCCCATCTGTGATCTGCATCCAGTCAAACAACCCATTTTTTGGACATGACTGATAATTCGGACGCTTTTGCAGCCCTGCCAGGTACCCCAAAGAGCCAATGTAGTAGGACGTCTGCAATTTTGGATACTGAAACCCCTTGTCACACGATTTTCTGGGCTTTTTGACCACACGCCTGAACAGTGTTAATCAAAGCAACCACCACCGCCATTTTGATTATCTCACAGCTCTGAACCAGTGCTATTGCACACCAGTCTGCTGGCAGCCGTAGTCACCGCAGCAATGTTAGGTATAGCGGCTTTGAAGTTTGCTGCCCAGCTTCCTGCTGTTCAGTGTAGCGGTTTTCTTTGAAAAGATTCGCCGCTGTCAGCAATGGCCTTTGCCTCCACCTCTGTCCTTCTCATCAATGGTTTCAAAGCGCAGAATGCCCGGCAAGGGTCAAGCATTGCATAACACCGGTTCAGAAAAGTCAGCTTCGCCAAAATACAGTGGCATTATGCAGATCACACACTGTATTAAGGTTAAGCATACCAAGGCTAGAAAGGGGCCACTGTTACGTAACACCATATGTATTTCTTAACTATACACTCATGTACTCGGCATCTCCTGTCGCAGTACGAGCACTGATACGTCTGATAAGTATACTGGCCAGCCTTCAGAGTTATTTCGGACATGCCTGTGTCGATACATGCACTGATTTTTTTTTATGATGTTTTCACGGCTCCTAGAGAGTCTGAATAATTGGTTGTTGAGTGTAATGGTTTTGCCATTAAAATTTTATAATCACTGGTATGCCCTGCAAATGAGGAAACCAGCAAGTTATTTTCTTTGCAACCAGTCTGGTATCATTTATTATTTCCTTGATTTTAAGGCAAATGTCTTAGAGCTCTCTTTCAAGGTCATGTTGTGAGGTACAGAAAATACCACATGACCCAAGGAAAGCCAGAAGTGAACCAAAGCATGTCCAGTCATGTATAAGACATGATTAATGATTAGCAAAGTTAATTACTGATTTATCAGTGATTTTTTTAACTGACATGTGTGTGGAGACCTGCTGCTACATCATATACAGTGAAATTACAATAATTTGAAATCTCTTAATTCAAATTGACGGATAATTCGAACTGCTCTGTCGGTCCCGGCAAAGTGTTGAGCATTTGAATAAAGAACTCCTGCGAATTCTAACTGCAAGAACAGTGAAACGGCTATTCAGAACAATATTTCTCACTCACAGGGACCACTTGTCAGACAAACTCGAGCCAACAGCAAAGGTTCTACGCGTCACTAGCTACTGTAATGTCACATGCCATAAAAATGATAAGTGAAAACGCGCAGGGAGCCGAGACCAAACTGGAGCAAGCAGAGTAGCACGCACCCAGTTTTTTCAACTGGCTTAAAAGGATTAGGAAAGTGTCCCTTTGCACGTGCTTGCTCACATTACCGCGCACTTTGCTATGGCACACCCCCCCCCCCTTTACCATGTGCACGATCACGTCATCTCCAACACTTGGAACATGGGAGGACAGCGTGCATCAATCCACCAGCCTTCTTGGCTCACTCTTACACATTTTCCCTCGCATCCACAGCAGATTACGCGGAAGGCGAGATCTCATTACACTTGAACTTTGTATAAAACCTAGGCTCCTTCAGGCACATATTGTCGTGTAGTGATGGAGGAAAGAAAAATGCGAAATCAAAGATGGCTTTGGGTTTCTACACTGTACTGTGCAATTCATCAGGTGCTATATTAAAGGGGGTGCTTTTTAGTTTGAACTCTGGTATAATCGAATAAATTTCCATTTCTCTTGGAGTTCGAATTAATGAAATTCTACTGTACTTAAACATTGCCTTGTGGCCAGCTACAGTGCCACAGCAGCAAGAACTAACCTTGATGGGAATGGGACGGTCAAACTTCACTTCTGCCACGTCTGAGTAGCAATCTTCCGGGCCAAATGAGCCCTGAGCTTCACTAATCTGTTTCCATCGTTGCATGTGAGGAAGCTCCCCACCAACACCGCTCTGCAAACACAGGCAAGCTGATCAGCACAAGTGATTCTGCAAAGCAGTGACTGGACACACAACACTATACACTGTAGAGCTGGCTTCCATTTATAATTGTTCAAGTGCTGGTGTCAAGTACTGCAATGATGCATGCAATGTTTTGCATTACGTAGATGTCAACTACAGTAGAGGAGGAGGAGGAATAAACTTTACTTTAGTACAGCAGATTTATGAGATCTAGGCCTCTCCACCTAGATAACGGCCTCAAGCCCTTGGGCCCTGGTGGCATCTTTGGTCTGCTCGATTCCCTTAAGTTGGTCTTCCGGTGCACAGATGAGCAATGCGGTCTCCCACTGCTCTCTGGTTTTGTGCGTTTTATTCTGTGACGGCGTCCAAATAGAGTCTGGTAATTTTTTTTTTTTTTACTTCAGGTTGTACGTTTTCCCGGTTGTAATATGTTTGTTTTCGTTTTCTTTTCCCCCACAGCATATGAACGAGGTTATGCTGTACTAGTTCTGTAGGGTGTCTACTGCCACGTTATGCGCTCCAAAAGTAGATACAGAACATGATTCTGCTATCCAAGTACACTGGCACACGGCCCAGTAGAAATTACCCGATGCAATATGCTCATGTACAGTCACAGCAGTGATATGCTCATGCATGGGTAATCTTAACAGGCTGAGTGCATTGGTTTATCTTGGGTTGCATCAGATAAATCATATCACAAGACATCTTGATCTCAGAATCAAGTTCTACTTGCATTCAACACTCATAGCATACAATGTTTATAATATGAAACAAATAATTTGCAATCTGTTCTACTGGTGTTGCGATATAAAGAACAGATGCCTTAAATGATTCCTCAGCGACACTCACATCATCAAGGAGTTCGAATTCGTACTGCCATTCATTGCCAATTCCACCATAGATGCAAGCACCAGCAATAAGCACTCCAGGTCTATCGACACTGAAGCAGATGGCATCCGGAGAACCATTTCCAGTGTTCCATGTTCGGTTCTGGCAGACTCGTGAGAATCGTGATGGAGTGCAGTGCAGTGCTTGCCTGCTGGTGCGCTGTACATCCACCTGAAAAATAAGTCAGCAATTTGCAGTTGCAGCACAGCATGGATAAAATTTATTTGTTAAATTAAAAAAATTGCAATGCTACAATGACTGACCCCTTGGTTATTGTAACTTAGTCACTGCAAACAGAAATTATAAGTACCCATCTCCTGAATACATGTGAATACATCTCCTGAAACCCATGTGACCAAAAAAAAAAGAGCTTCCCCTGTACCCTTGTAAAACAACAGAAGAAATAAGGGAAACGCCTGAACTATACTAAGAAGCTTTCCTGCAATCTGAAGTATTCAGCCATGTTTCACACGCATTCATACTTTTATCATAGCTTGTGCTAACAACACACACACCTGGCGAGCAAAACAAATTGAATTAATGTGTGCAACTCACCGCACAGCCTATAGTCTGAGATGAAAGTTCAGCAACCACAGCAGAAAGAAAAGCACAGGTACTGGACACAAGCTTCACCGATGGTTTTTCTGCCTCCTGTGTAAGAAAGTAATTACAAAGAAGCAGTATGTCAAAAAAAAACCAACAAAGGAGTGCAAATTTCATGGATAAGACATCTATGTGAAGTCAGTACAGTCTACGCTTGTTACAACAGACCAATGTACAACAGACTTTGAGATATAATGGGCCATATTTCAGCCTTAGTTTGTTCTACCTATTTTATTTATGCAACGATGGTACCTTTTAATGGACCGTGCTACAACGGACTATCGGCTACAGCAGACTGGACTGAAAATTAGCAGAAATTTTTTTCAAAATCAGGTGTACAAAACATACTTTTGCTGGGTCGACATGAGCTGACAACTGACTTGTGAGGGTCAGCCAACAATCACGGCTCAATATCGCGCACACGAGGGAGGGAGGAAGGCGGGGCGGAAACACGCAGTCTTTTCTCGCGCGCGAGGCAATGGAGGGGGGGGGGGAGAAGGCAAGAGAGAAAAGGGTTCTACTCCAGCGGCTGCTGCTTACAAGGTGGCTGCCATACAGAAGCGAACGCTATCTGCACCGTGGACAAAGTGCGCGCCCGCACAGGCCTCGTCTCAAAGCGATCGGCGATGCGGACGAAGTGTGGCCAGTGCCGGTAGCTTCATATGCACTGTGCTTTTGATGTTATGCACTGTGCTTTTGACGTTTAGATCATGTTGAAGCGAGAGACAGCACGAAGGTTAATTCGATATTACGGAGTTCGGATAAAACAGATATTTTATTGCGATAGCAACTACATAGACACTCCAGGCGCATTTCTGTCATCAGCGTCAACGTTGGCATTGCTGTGAGGTTCTGCATGAGTGAAAGCGTGTGAGGGTGAAATGTCATTTACGTACAATGGTGAGCCGGCGAACGTGGCTCAATCTGGCGTGTGCGAGCGAGAAATGCGGCCCGGATGTGTGCCCTCTCCTGTGACGCGTGAAAAGGGGGTGAGGCGAGGGAGGGGCGTTTTTCGGCGGCTGCTATGGTGCCTTGATGTCCTCCTCGCCCACCACTCCTTACAGAATGGAGACAACCGCGGTGTCTACTAGGCCGTTGGCCATGCGAATCGCGGACACCAAAGTAGACGCCTTTGGCGGACACCGTAGAGACACGTTGCCGGCGCTCGTGTGTCTTGAAAGCGGTCTACAACGTGGCTAAAGTGAGCGCCCACATGGGCCTCATCTTCAAAGCAATCTGCGATGTTTGCAGAGTTCACATAGCACCGGTAGCTTCATATGTGTTGTGCCTTCGGCATTTCATTCGTGCTGAAGCAAGACATGCATGAAGGTCAATTTGCTTGCTGCTGCCGCAATTTCTAACTCCAGTGTTTTCACAGACAGTTTCCGCTGTCATCGAACAAGATGTGTTCATGTTTACCTGTGCGCACGTGACACCGTGCTGGATAATTTAGTTAAGAAACGTTGACGGGCTAGTTGGTTTGAATCCATGACAGAATGTGCAAGTGCAACTGAACAAGGACGTAGAAAGAAGCACACACACAAAGACAGCGCTGTGTCCGTGTGTCTGTTTCTTTCTACGTCCTCATAGAGTCACGCTTACACATTCTATGATTATTAATTTGGTTAGTGCACAAATGTTTATAAGTTTATACGGCCGACAAAACTACTATCCTTACTTCGTACATCCACTAATTCACTATCACAATCGGTGCTTTGCCTTTCTGGTGTAATTGCAAATTTTGTTTGGCAGATTATCAGGGTCTGCTGTATCGAGAGTCGACTGTATTTTAGTATGTTTTGCTTACAATGAGAGAAACCAGCCTTTGCACTTACGTGCTTTAGTACACTCTGTACAGGGGCAATCACGATACTCAGCAGATGCTCCAGGACATCTCTGAAGCTGCAATTATCAGTATGATATCCTTCCTTCTGTAAAAGATTTTCACAATAGTAAAATCAGCAAAGAGCCTAAAAAGAACACCAAACAGCATCTGGAAGTAGTGTACTTGCTCTGACAAAAACAGAAATGTTCTGCTTTTCAGTTTTGTGCACCACTACACCACGAGAAATATAGTTCAATAATGTGGCTGTTTGGGCGTGTTGGTAAGACATGACAACAAAACTTTAAAGCACACAACCAGACAAAGGACGGTGAAAGAAGACAGGAGACAGACAAGCGCTAACTTGCAACAATTTTTTTTAGACCCATGAAGAAGTATATAACAATTTTTTTTTTGCACGAGAATCTCCACTGAGCCACTCTTAACACCACCAAGCCCTTTATTCATGTAATCACTATTACTCAGTTGCAAAGGTTTATGGCACACAGGCATTTTGTAATAAGCTAAACTTTCATTTAGCTTTTCATGAAGGCATTATGTGGAAGTTTTTAGGCTCTGGAGAGAAGGAAGCATTAGTGTGCGTCTATTTGTGTCGCAAGCCATGCAAGCACTGAAGTTCCTCAGTTTTCATTTTGAAGACTAAAGATTATTTGTTCTGCTACATATGCACTCTTGAGAAATGAACTGATCACGACTGTTGCTTGAGAAGAAAATAGGAAAAAAATTGGTAATTCTTCCCTTAAACAGACAGAGGATACCCAAGTGTTCGTTTCTCTTTGGACTTCGTATGAAATTTCGGGTAAGCCTTCATGGTAGTTATTCAAGTTGCCATCAGAAATTACTGAAAGATTGCGGTTGTGGGGATGCGCAACTCTCGCGCGTCCCCAGATATCTTGTTTTCCCCCATCTCCTGCAATCCTGCTTCGCCGCGTGGCCTGTGTGACGCCCGTGGCGGTCGATGTGGCTGAAGCGCAGCGTGAGAGATGGCGCGAGTGTTGCGCTGCTACCGGCGGGGTTACTTGGGTGTGGGAGGGGAAGGCGCTTCCTCTTGGGTTCGAGATCGTCAAGCAGTGCGGACGTGCTGTGCCGCACGTGCGCCGACCCATGCTTCTGTGAAACCGTCTCGCGTAGCCGCCTTCGAACGCGCCACCATTCGCGTGACCGTACACGCGAATGACCAGGCGTTGGGATCCAGCATGGAGCGAATATACTCGCTCGCTATCCGGTCGCGGTGAGTCGGACTTGTCGCGCGCCCATCGGCATGTTTTGTGGATAGCAACTCGGCTAGCAGGCATTGATCTATGAAAGGTGCAACAAATGCCCTTGTGATTGTTAGCACTACTGTGTTGTCGTTCCTTTGTCCCAAGAGCACGGAGGAGAACCCCACATCTACGGAGGAGAACCCCACACGGTAGACATCAATTTTATTGCTGATCCTTGCTCTGTAGTTTGTTAAGGCCTTTTGGACATGTTAAAAACAGCATCTCGCTTGAAAACATTAAATGGGCATTCCTTTTAAATACAAATACCTATACTCTGTAATGTCATGTGTTATACCGTATTTACTCGCACAGTGAAAGCAGCCCCAAATTTTTCAATCAAGAAGCGTGTTTATTTTTTTTGCATAATGATCGCAACCAGAACTTGCTGCTGTGAAGTAGGAGACACACGGTATGATTTGGCGTCTGATGTGGCATTCGGCGGGTGCGATTGTATCCGACGCTGTGTCAGATGCCGAATCGTACCATGTCTCCTACTTTTATTGCGATAGCAACTATATGGAAGCTTCCAGGCGCATTTTTGCCATCGTCAACATTGCCGCGCGCCGTGTGGTGTACGTGCAAGTGAAAGCGCACGAGGGAAGGCAACGATCGTGGTTTAATCTCGCGCGCCATCTTTCATCATGCAAAAGGCCCCGGGAGAGCAGGGAGGAATGGCGGCTTTGTACTCTTGCAGCAACTGCGCATTGCACAACCACGCCCGAGGGGCGCCAACGATCGTGCTTCAATCTCTCGTGTAAAAGGGAGGAAAAAGGGAAGGAAACACGCCGTCTTCCATAGCGTGCACGGCGCCGGAAAAAGGGCAGGGAGGGGTTGCAGTGTTTTACTCTGGCAGCAACTGCACATTGTGCGACCGCATTGTGCCCTATCTTCCAAGCGATCTGCATTGGGAGCTGAGTCGATGGCGGCTCATACCTTTGTGCATGCCACATTTTTTCCACTCAGTTCGCATTGAAGCGTATGTTTTCAAGTTTAGACAGCTGATGAAGCTATTATCCTTGCTTCATGTAGCTGTCTACACATTTGCTGTCGCAATCAATGCTTCCCATTTCGGGCGAAAGTTACTTTTTTAGAGGCGGCCGCAGAAAAAAAAAATTGCTCAAAATTTTTACCCGCACAATGAACGCAGCCCCTAACTTTATGCATATTTTTCGGGGAAAGAAGTGCGTTCATTATGCAAGTAAATATGGTAATATGCCGTTGCTGTTCTGTTACAAACAATAATAAACAACAAAACTTTGGCAAGCAGCATGAAGTACTCCACACAGCGTAGTCTCTTCCCTGAAGCAGTACGGTTAAAGGAACATTTTCTTTTCTTAACCCTTTCAGGGTGAATGACGTAAATATACGGCACCACGAACAAGCCCAAAAGGGTCAATGTTGTATATTTATGGCGCCGTCTGTACGTTTAAAAAGTGCACCAATTTCCTAACTTTTTCTTGCCTGGCATGTGCTGCCACTATGCAGGGATACAGGAAATTTTTTTCCTTGCACCTCTTTCTCTCTGTTTTCTTGCATGGTTTGTTTGCTCCGGCGCGTCTATATATTACCGCTCGCACATTGGTGCACGTGCGGGTGCGCGGCAGTTAGTTTGGGCTTTGTTCAGCGGGCGGTTTGGGCTTCTTATGCTCACAAAAGTGATGGCCATCTTATTACTAATCGCTCAAAGGGTGACCGCATGTTAGTCGCTCATTTGTTGCTCACAGGGGTGTGCATACGAAGGATGCTGCCGTGCATGCGTTTCTTTCTCCTTCTTTCCTTTTTTTTTTTGAGACTCATGAAAACCAATTGCCTCTGGTTGGTGATAAGATGAAGGATTAGCAGAAGTTTGTCAGATGTTTTGCTTTTCTGACGGACGCACAACCACACAGTTTTCTTGAGTGCGCTCACCTATGCAGTTCGATTAGGCTGTGGACGTAAATATTAGTGTAAGAGAAGGAACATTTAAGACTTACGAAATATTCTCGTGCGTGCATTTTTCTAAGCCTTCGAACTATATCTATAACAATGCACCAATTTTTTAATTCTTATAAGCTCATTTCCTATTTTATTGTTGTTATTCATGAATAAACACTACATATATACCAATGCAAAATATATTTTTCTCACTTTACGGTCAACCTAGAAAAACTATGGTAATTTTTTTTTAGATAGGTCTCTAAAGAATTTAAATCTGCAATAAAAAAATCGACCCTGGGCGGTCACATATGAGGAAGAAAATCGACCATGAAAGGGTTAAAATTTGTCAGGTTTTACGTCCAAGAGCCACAACCTTGCTATGAAGAATGCCATTGTGATGGGCTCCGGATTAATTTTTTTCGACACAAGGTTTTATAACGCACACAGAAAGCATGCTATATGATCCCTCTTGCACTTCAGAGGAATCAAATTAACATTGTGCTCAGCAGCAAGAATGCTACAGCACATGAGCCATTGTTAGAGATAACTCTTGCTTGGCACTAAACAAAACTACTAAGATGAATAGGGGTGCACGAATAGATGTTTTTGACAATGAATCAAACACAAATCAAATAATGCCAGATCTAAATCAAATATAAACCAAATCCAGTCGAAACTCGCGATAACGAAATGCTGTGACAACAAAATTCTCACGACAACAAAATATCTTCAAATCCCCAGTGAATGCCCATAAGATTCAATGCATTTTGTACCTCTCAACAAAGAAATGTCACTGTACTACAATCCTGCATCAATGAAATTCCCTGGAACGTAACCCCGCATATTACACATTTGCGTAAGGCTAGCAGGCTCCTAAATGTGCTCAAATGCATTTGCTTTGCACTAAAATTGCGTAAAATACCATCACATTACACTTGCGTGGACGCCACCATTTTTGTTCACAAGAACAGCCAAGCACCAGAAGTGATCACGTGCGCTGGAAACACATCATGGCTGCCATCTTGTTTGTTGATTGCCCATTTTAAGTGGCATGCATGTTGCTACCAGCATGTGACAATGGTTTTTGCACATCTAGTGCAGTGCATAATGTGCACGTTGGTAAGAAAAATGCCGCAAAAGCAAAGAAATCCATGTCCCATCGATGTGGAACCGCTTATGGTGCTTGACTTGGCGGTTGCAACATGGAGTGCCACGCATTCGGCCGTGATTGAGCAATCGTCCAGGAATACGCATCCCTTGCTTCAAGAACGCTGGTTTTGGTTCCACCCAACAGGCATCCCATGCGGATTCAGCGCCGGACATACATTTGAGCGAAGGGTCGTAATCTTGATACGAGATACGATCCCTTTCCCACTCGACACCGTATGCGTCGGCATCTTCAGGTGACAGCATGAGCTGGAGAAATTCTGGAGCATCCGTGGAGCACTGTTGCTCTGTGTCCAGTGCTGAGTTATGCAGTCTCACAAAAGCGATTGTATGCGCGAAAGCAATCGACAGAGAATACTGCTCCACTGCAGTGCTATCAGTGCTGATTGATGCAAGCAGCGCACTTTGTACTGTTAGCAGTGCAGTTCTATGTGCTCGAGCAAAGCTTGCCAAAGTAAGCTAATGGAATTTTGACTGTAAAGTTTCATTCTGTGACGCATTACCTATATGTGCTGCCTCATTTCGCAACAAAATTATTGTGAAAGCAAATTTTTTTCACGCTCCCCACTGAGATCGTTATTGCGAGGTTCAACTGTAGTGCCAGATGTGAATCAAATCAAGTACTGAATATTTTTTTTAATAGTTTGTGAATAATGCAAAGCATTCAACTTAATTGTATTCACAATGATGGAAGGTTTTTGTCATTACACTGCACATCCTAAAGCATGCTTTATTAAAAGCAGAAAGGGGGAATTAGGAACAACTAAAGAGATCGTTCGCAAACTCGGGGCTCTTCAGAGCATACACTGGCATCCATTATTACATAATTATTTGTCGTTGCACTTACATTCTTCAACGATCTCATGGTTGTGTAAGTTCCTGCCATTACGTAAGCAGTTCACCATCGTTGACGGATATTCATCCGATTTAACTGACGTCTCCTCCTGTGTTCCCCAGGGCAGCACCTTGGGTCCATTACTGTTTTTAATCTACATCAATGACCTGCCTTCTAACATTACTTTAACCATTAGACT
Organism: Dermacentor albipictus; assembly: GCF_038994185.2. Taxonomy (NCBI): domain Eukaryota; kingdom Metazoa; phylum Arthropoda; class Arachnida; order Ixodida; family Ixodidae; genus Dermacentor; species Dermacentor albipictus. The sequence goes on from NC_091823.1 coordinate 16,990,206, forward strand.
TTTTGCAGGCAACTGCAAATATATCGAAAAATTAGCTCACCCTCTGAGCTAATTTTTCTGAACACCTTAAACTTCAGAACGACTTAGATCAAATAACTAATTGGTGCACATTGTGGCAAATGATGCTGAATCCTGACAAATACAGAACTGTGACTTTTACCCGCAAAAAGACGCCTTCAGCCTTCGCATGCTCACTAAATTCTAACCCTTGTGCGCATGCGACTTCATACAAGTACCTTGGCGTATATCTCACTGCCAATCTTTGCTGGAAGACTCACATTAATAACATGACCATCAAAGCATCGCGCACTCTCGGCTATCTGAAGCGTAATCTGCGAGATGCCCCATTAACCACTCGAAAACTAGCCTATCAGACTTTTGTTCGTCCTCAACTTGAATTCGCCTCGCCCATATGGTCACCACATCAGGCTTATCTAATACAATCACTAAAACGAATTCATAACCGCACGGTACGTTTTATAACCAGGAAATATGACCGACAGACTAGTGTTACTAACCTGAAGTTCTCGCTATCACTCCCGACACTAGAGCTGCGAAGGAAGGTCGCTTTGCTCTGTCTTTTCCACAAAATAATTCATAGTCAGCATCCTACTACCCTTCCCCTTACCGAACCACATCAAACATCCCGTCATCTTTGTAATAGCCACAGCTTTAGGCGCATATTTGGCAGAAACACGGCTTTATTCATCAGCACTTCCGCATGCCATAAGCTACTCGAATGATCTTCCTGATTGCATTGTTGCCATTCCTTACTCTGCAGTCTTCAAAGAACTGGTTTTCTTAGCTGTGTTATTACCTGTCTTGTACTTTGTTAATCACCCCTTTAGCCGCCATTTCAATGTTCCTTCAGAGATTGCATATGCTGTGCAATACTTTTCTGGCCTTATATTTGTAGCTTTATACTTGTCATTACCTCTCTGCGTCCTGTGAAAATGTTACCCATTGTATAATGATGCATGAGCTGCTTTTTTGTGTCCTTCATTTTCTGTACATGCCCCCCTCACACAATACTCCAATTTGGAGCCTGTGAGTATTTTAAATAAAAAAAAATTAGATAATGTTTTTAAAGGTAATGTTGTTGACCTGTTTAATAACTGTGTATATATTTGCAACCAAACCAGATGTGCACGTTGTCTGCACTAATGGCAGAGTGAAAAAGAAAGCACTTTTCACTTGTTTGAATGGTCTAGGCAGATGGTGCCGCTATTGTATAAAGTTTGTTGCAATAAAGGGTATTCTGATTCCAAAACCATAGGTCCTGCTTTTATAAATAACAACAAAAAATAGCAACTGCTGAGTGTCACGTCTAAACAACACTTTATTGCGAGTGATCGCGTTTAGCCTGAAAAGTCTGGCTGCACGAGCGATGTATCACACTCTAGTATGTTATGTCCACAGTGGTTGAGATGAAGGTTATCGTATTTTTGCTTCAAGTTCATGCTTGATTGCATACAGTAAGCAATGGAAAGTACAAGAAAATTATTCACATTTTCAAGTGGTGACTACTCGATTTGAGGACTGAATGAAAAACGACAATATTTGATTCATTATTCAAACATTCCGAATAATTGCACATGCCTAAAAGACGAACCGAAAGTGATATGAATGACAAGACATTTGAGAAAGCTTGCAGTCAACTGCACCCACCAATGTCTTTCGTGCAACCACTTCAACAAGCAAAGGGTACACAGTGGATGAGTCAGCAGCATCAGGAAGCTGGGTTCCAGTGCTTGGGCTCTCTGGGGAACAAGGCCCCTCAATGCAGGGCCGAGTCTCTCTGTCCAAGCTAGGTGGTAGCAGGCAGGTCAGCTGAGCAGCAGGGGAACAGAGTGAAGACAGAACAGCCGCCAGAAGTCGGTCGCCAAAGTCTTGACTGCTGCGCCGGGCCTGCAAAGAGATGAGCAGGCAACAGCAATGAGGTTGCACAAGTGAAATTGTCAATTAGGCAGTGAAATAATTACTATGCCCAATGGAGAGGGGAATAGAGGCTGTCATCTAAAGGAGCCAAACAAGGGAGACAAGCCCATTACCAAGCTCCATGTGTGTTGGAGGTAACAGGTGTGTTGGAGGTAACACAATGGCCTAATTTTTCTTTGCCACTTCCTTGATTGTGTTAAATCTGTTTATATGAAAGGTATGTGAATTGCAGAAATTAAGGCTTCCACAAAGTAAAATAATTTCAATTCTTTAAAAATTAACTGTCTTTTCCTTGCTAACTAAATGCTTGGTTTTCCATTAAAAAGTTAAGAGAATGCAGATGGACATACTATGCATAGAGAGTCCTGTAGTAACAGAGATATACTTTAAAAAGTGTAAGCTTTTCGTAGATACTGCTTTGCCCTGCCAAGGAAGATGCAGGTTCTAGACGATGAAAGGTAGAAAACAGGTCATTTTAATCATGCAGACTTAGTGATTTCAGATTGTGAACATTTTTATAAAATAAGTTATAAATCTGGATATAATGTGGTAGTAATATTTACAGAAAAAGTGCACTTGTCAACCAGTTAAACTACATCACCTAACCAGTGTTAATAAATACCATTTTACGCATAATGTTACAGTCATTCTAATTACATGTAGCTTTAACAAAAGTTAAGTGCAAGAACATGATTGCCAGTATGCATCATACTGCAGCATCAAGTCCAGGCTGGCCTGTAATGAGGGCATAATTGATCCATACAGGCTTGTGCATTTGGGCCTTGAGAAACACACCTGCCAAGTACAGTAAAACCTCATTAATATGTAGTTGGCGAGGAATATGGATCAGGTATGCACTAAACGATGTACCAATTAACCAACAATGACAGATGAGCTGCTATAAGCTTACGGACTAAAAAGAAAAAAGAAAACATGTTAATTCTCTCACAAAAACACACATGCAGACACGTTTTATTTGCGAGCAGGCAGCAAAAAAATCTGCGATTTTCACGTGCTGCTATGGCAGCCTTGCAGTAACAATGGTATCTTCAAACTCAGCAAGGCTGCAAGTCAGTTTTTCCATCGCACACCACTTCTCTGCAACCACTCTCATGATAGTCAACACACTAGCTGCGTCGGATACCTAAGAGTCATCATCCTCGTCGTCATCAATGATGAAAACGTGGAAGCACTAGGTGCTAAGGAAGCAGGAAACACGTCGTGGATACCATGTTTTGACGTCACTATCGTAGGCGACTGTAGTCCAGGAAAGGTCTGTGTACTGCAATTTCACTATCTATGGTATGCATACATGACATTTCACAATATCACGCTTGTATGTGCCAAAAAATGAAGTAAGTACTATGCACTAACCGTTTGGCATGCATTAAGCAACTAAGGCTTAAGCAGTCGGCCAATACATTAGGTTCAATGGCAATAGGACTGGGGATTCATCGCAGCTATACTTAAACCCAAATTACTTATTAAACGGGTACATATAAGCGAGGTTTTACTGTATACCTCTTATCCAGACCATTTACTCTGACACAAGGCCAAAGGTTCAGATAAAAGAGGGAAGTACATCTCAAACTACAGACTGATAACAGTGGTACACATTACAATAGTGGCACACAGTGAAATGGTATACGTCATATGTGGAAAAAAAAAATCTGGGGTGTTACGTGCCAAAACCACAATCTGATTATGAGGCCCGCCGTAGTGGGGGACTCCAGATTAATTTTGACCACCTGGGGTTCTTTGACATACAAGCAATGGACTAATATTGTTGCAATCACCACGCTGGACATTATCACTAGCCAGGTAGCTAGGCATGAGTACACGTGTTCTGGAACAACTGGCCAAGTTCATAGCTACATTTAGGACTAGCAGTTGTTCAGACCACAATAAATACCTGTCCTGATATCACATTGTCTACCAAATCTGTCACACGACATGGTGGCAGTAGTGGCACTATAGCGCAGTATGATTAGTGATGCGAAAGACAGCTTTGGATAACTCTGACCATGGCTGAAAATAGCAAAAGGATGAAAATGTCAGGTCCACTCACAGGTTCAACAAGAAGCTCACAGAGGCCACGCCACTTCAGTGTGGTGCTTGGGTAGAAGGTATGGTAGCAGGCCATGAAGGCAGCTTCACATTCCTCCAGCAGTGTGGCTTGCATAAGAGCCCCTTGCCCAAGAAGGCCCTCAGCATCCTCTGGCAGGCCACTGCCTGCTGAGAGGATGCAGCTTAGAAGGCTCTGAGTGTCCGCCACGCACTCTGCCATTCGCGATGACTCAGGCTGCACCTTCTTGGACAGAGCTGCAATTAAAAATGGGAGTTCCTGTCAGTATTTAAAAAGTCAAGGAAGTAAGAACTCATCATCAATCATCATCAAAGCAGCAATCAGTGTCTATTGACGATGTCAGTTCAGATTCTGCCTACATTCATTCAGGTGTCCCCAAAGGTTCTTTTCCTGGGCCGTCATTCTTTTTCATCTTCATAAACGAGATTGCTCAAGACATACAAGTAGAAATCCACTTATTTGCAGACGATTGCATCCTATATAACGAAATCCACAGTTCCGATGACCAGGTTTCTCTTAACAAATCTTAAACCCAGATTACAAATTGGTGTACTTTGCGGCAAAAAAGATGCAAATAAACCCCAGCAAAACTGTAGCTATGACACTTACGCGTAAGATGAATCCACTCACTTTTCCTTATAGTATCAGCGGCAACACATCTGTCTGTAGTTTCAAGTTACAAATACCTAGGGGTAATTATTACATCTGATCTTCGATGGAATGATTCCGTCACCTACATACACAAGAAAGCCATGAGACAACCAGGCTACTTACGGAAAACACTTCCAAAAGCTTCAAGCGATGTAAAACTTTTGGCCTATGAAACGTATATAAGGCAAACACTCGAATACGCTGCGGCAGTATGGGATCCGCACACAAATACAAATGTAAGGAAACTAAAAAATATTCAGCGGAAAGCAGCTAGATTCATTTTTAATTCGTACAGCAACAAAACATCGTCAACTGCTCTATTAATTTCCGCAAATCTAGAATCCCTACAAACAAGACAGTACCGTGAAAGGCTAAAAACATTCTACATGATATACAATGATAACCTTGGAATCGACAAAACTACGTACTTGAAACCTCTTACGCAGCATCCCACTCGTTCTTTCCATTAAAAAAAAAGTTAGCGAAATTTCTTGCAGAACTAATACTTACATAAATTCTTCCTTCCCCCGTACCATCCGTGATTAGAATCATTTCCCCAGAGAAGTAATCGAGAGCTCTTCTGTGACCGCTTTCACTGCCGCACTTCAAGATGTGAAATGATAGTGTCTTATCACCAATGGTCTAGCAACGTTCCATGAAAGCGTTGCACTTATATCCTGCTTTTCTTTATTTTGATATTTTTACAGTTAAGTTTTTCATTATACTGTGCATCGCATTGACATGTATAACACATCTAACCAAATACTTTTCTTTTTTTTCTTTTTTTTCACATTTCCAATCGTTCCAATCGGCTCTTGTCTAATGCGTCTCGAAGTGTGCTCATATATCTACTATTGCGATATGATGCGTGTTCATATATCCACTATTTTGCCATTTGAAATTATATTATTTAGTGGCGTACTTGGCACATGAGTCGCTTCTCTCCAGTTCCATTTGTTTGTATGTGTGCTCATTTCTTGTTCAGGTACATTTGTACCGAAGTGTAACTCACTCCTGCTTAAGGCCTGGAATTCAGGCTAGCAGTACTTAATAAATAAAAAAATAAAAAAATAGCCACAAAAATTCACATTGGAAAGTGGAGGACACTGGGATGGCTTAACCACCAGTCTGAGTACTGCTCGGAATGTTGGCATTTGGAAAAGTTAACTAAATCAATGTTTTACAATGTAAGGAACCACTGATTACTGGTCAAATGGTAGGTGACATTTGAGCCAGTGCTAATTGTGTAGATGTTTAGAAAGCGTGACATTTTTCAGCCATCCAGGGATTTACACACCGTCATGCTTAGACAAGCAACTTAGCGAGTGCAGTACGACTGCTATTCCGAAGTATATAACCTGTGCCACGCAATATCGTGAGACACGACCGCACCCCTGTACGATGTTCATCAAAGATATCAGAACTGGCAGGGGTAGGGATTGAGCACAGGATTCATGGGTTCTGCAACGTGAACTTCACTACATGTTTTTCGAGCTGCAGATCATATGGGCAGTGGGCCACTGATACCCCTTGGGGCCAGCGTAATGGGATTTTACTTCACGCCGCAGTGTGTGCTTGCTGCACTTTCGGTATACCGTAACCGCGCTATGCAAGCATGCTACACATGTTCGCAGTGCTGCCCAGTTTTCAGCTCCGGAAGAGTTTACATATCAGTGCATGCCCTCAAAACTGCAGCATTGACAAAATTCACATCATTTCTGGATGATACTGAGTTGGATGGTATAGTCCATGGAGAGGGCACGGCATTCAGCCTGTGGACAGCATGTCTAAGCCGCTACTGCTGCTTTTGCAGGTCCTGCCATGTTTTTTCGCCCTGGCTTCTTCAAGCAACACCCGACCAGACGCCAAACTTGCCACATCATCTCGCCGACAAAATTATTGCCTACGCATTGGTGAATCACCTGCCCCGTGGAGTGACGACATCGGTACCAACAGTATTAAAGGACCATAGAGAAACGGGCCACTTCCGACGGCATGGCACTCAGCCTGTGGACAGCATGTCTAAGCCGCTACTGCTGCTTTTGCAGGTTCGTTTTCGATATGAAGTTCCATGTTTTCGTAGCGACAACCGTTTTCCGTTAGTTCTGCCATTAGAGTGCCCTTGTAGATTTTGTCAGACTGTTGCTGATTGTTGGTCGATGTTGTTCCTGCTTATAATGTCGGAAGATATTGAAGAGAACCCTGGGCCAACAACCGCCCAACTATTGCAGATGATACTAGATAACCAGATCATGGCTGATAGTGGTTTGAATGGCATTAAGGTTCAGATCTGTCAACTGAATCCAAAGATGAACAAGGTATGCGATGCACTAGATGGTATCCAGGAAATAAAAGCCAGAATAGATTCTCTTGAGGATACTGTGTGGTTACAAGCCAAAAAACTGGTAGATTACGAAAACAGAAGCAGACGCAACAATCTTCTCATTTTTGGTGTCGAAGAAAGTGCCTCTAAAACACATTGATTAAAAAAAAAAAGCAGTCATGGAAGAGGTATTTCAGGACAAGTTCAGCATCGAAGTAAAGACGATAGAAAGAATACATTGCCTAGGCAGGATTAAAGAAGGAAAAAGGAGGAGAGAGAGAGAGGGAGAAACAACTTTATTTGCCACTGCAGGGTAGGAAGTTAGGGCAGGTACACCTAGTGTGGCTCCCAGGTGGGGGCGACATCTTGGGCCCACGAGACGAGTGCCAGTTGCGTTTTTTTGTCAGCTCGTCAGCAGCTGGTTCCAACCCTCCTCGGAGGGAGCTGGCAGTAATGATTGTGGGGGAGGGTTACCCTCGCATCCCCAGAGAATATGTGCCCGAGTGGCGAACACTCCATGGTCGCACTTAGTACAGGCAGGGTCGTAATCCCCTCCAGTGATTAAATAAAGCCTAGAATAACTGAGAATTGAATCAGTCTGCAGTCTGCGAAGCATGGTGGCTTGCGCTCGTTCGTGGTCGGGGTGGGGAGGTGGGTACATGCGTCTCGTCTCCTTGTAGAAGTTAGTAATGTCAGCATAGGATTTGGGGGCCTCTGTGGGTGCATCTGGGTTCGAGGGGCCGGCCTCCCGGTTAGTTAGGCCTTGGGCTAAACGGTCGACCCCTTCGTTCCCAGAGTTCCCCGCGTGAGCAGGTACCCACACTAAGCTTACAGTTCTGTCGAGAGCGCAACCGCGGAGGATGTGTGTGGCGGGGAGACAGGGTGAGTTTTTTGAGAAATTTTGGATGGCTTGTTTAGAGTCACTGAGAACCGTGCTTGTGCGGGGATCCACGATGGCTAGTGCGACTGCGACCTCTTCGGCAGCGGTGGGGGAGTGTGTGCACACTGTAGTGGCACTGATGAGAGATTGCGTCACATACTTGCTACAATGACTATAAGTAAAAGGAGCACGTGATGAAAAACTGCTACAAACTGAAGGGATCCTCCTACTCCATCAGCAATGACTATGCAGCAGAAACGGTGGAAATTCGAAAGAAGTTATGGGGAAGTGCTGCTTCAGAAAGAGCTAAAGGAGGGAAGGTTTCACTGATCTATGAGAAATGGTAGACCTAGACAAATGGTACGTTTGGGATGAAGCACGAGGATAGCGTTGGCACATAGCACAAAGCAGGGACAAAACTGCCCCAAAATTGCACTGCTTCTCTGTAACTACTGGTCTGGAGGGCGCTTCTAATTCTAAGCAGCAGCTCGCATAGCTACATCTTCTTTTGTTGAATGCAGGGAGTATTGCAAATAAGATCACAGAACTTGAATCTATATTACTCTCTCATAATCCACACATAGTTATTATTACAGAGATGTGGTTGAATACAGCAGTTTAGTTCCAAATGACTGTGTTGTTCCTCCAGGGTATAAAATGTTCAGATGGGATAGGGGCTCAAGAGGTGGGGGCGTAGTTGTAGTTGTGAAATCATCAGTTAGGGCCGAAAGAATAGACTGTAGTCTTTCAGAAGCAATGTGGTGCAAAATCTTATCAAATGGTGTTGCGTTATTAATGGGAGGCATATACAGGGCCCCTGCTACCACGCCTGAGTTACTGGACAAATTAAATGCTTTTTTGTGGACTCATTTGAATAATAGTATAAGGCTGATAATGATTGGAGATCTTAATTTACCCCACATAAACTGGAAAACTCTCTCGCCCGGACACACGGAAGTTTTGAGTGCTGAAAACTACTGGAAATTATGATTTATCATAATTTACGGCAAAATGTTAAAGAAAATACATGAGAAACTTTATATTCTAAGTCATTGTTAGACCTTGTGTTCATATCTTGCAAAATAGCTGCTAGTAGTGTGTCAGTCGAACCAGGAATATAAGACCACAAAATGATATCCATCAATATACCAATCGATATACCCAGTCGCCGGCGATCACCTGCTTTTAACCTTTAGACTACGCACGGGCAGACGATACAACAATAGCAGATAACTTAAGTTTATCATTTAGTGAATTTGAACTTGTGTCATCTAGTGAATCTGTAGAAAAATTGTGGCAACGTTTCAAGGGAATCGTCAAGCATTGCATAGATAAATTTATTCCTACCTGCATGAAAAAAACGAAGCAGCATAGCCCATGAATAACTCGGGAAATAATACACCTAAAATGCAGAATAAAACGATTATACAAAAATAAACAAAACTCAGCCCAGGTGTCCCATTTGCGTGCTCAACCAAAGTCAGCATTACGGGAATCTAAGGAAAAGTACGTTAACACAGCGCTTTCTGGGTTCCTGAAGTCTTCGCCACAAAAGTTTTGGATGCACTTAAGGGATAAGATAAAAAAGTAAGATAAAAAGATAAAAGATAAGATAAAACATTAAGATAAAAAGCGGACCTCAAATGATCACGGAAAAGACGCAAATACCAGACTGCTTCAACATATTCTTCCAGTAAGTATTTATGAAGACGAGAACAGAGCAAGGAAACAATGAGCGCAGCGAATTGGGCACCTGTGCAATGCGCCCACTAGAAATCACTCAGGCAGGCATATTTCAGCAATTGCTTACGCTTGATGCCAAGAAAGCAAGTGGGCCAGGCGGGATCCCAAGTGAATTTCTACGGCGATATGCGGAATTGGTGTCATTTTACCTAACCATAATCTTTCGAAAATCCTTGGAAACCAGTTCACTACCTTAAGATTGGCACAGCGGTGTTGTGATTCCAGTTTCTAAATTTGGCAGCTGAAATCAAATTCGCAATTATTGTCTCATATCCCTTACGTCTGTGACTTGTAAGCTTATGGAGCATGCAGTAGCAAAGCATATCATTCTTTTCCTCGAAGCCAATAACTTTTTCTTATTGTCACAACATGGATACCGAAGCGGATTATCTACTATTTCGCAACTTGTTGAGACGGTTCATGATTTGTATCCAGCTTTGGATGCTTGCGAACAAATTGACGTCATCTGCATAGATTTTGCAAAGGCATTTGATAAGGTACCGCATTGTAAATTGCTTTTTAAAATTCAGAATGCAGGTATTGCTCCAGACATTGTGAACTGGATTGCAGACTATTTGAGTGGTCATGTACAATCCATCCGCAATTAAAACATCACGTCTCATCCACTAGAAGTCTTGTCTAAACCGCCGTGGTTGCTCAGTGGCTATGGTGTTGGGCTGCTGAGCACGAGGTCGCGGGATCGAATCCTGGCCATGGCGACCGCATTTCGATGGGGGCGAAATGCGAAAACACCTGTGTACTTAGATTTAGGTGCGCGCTAAAGATCCCCAGGTGGTCGAAATTTCCGGAGTGCTCCACTAGGGCGTGCCTCATAATCAGAAAGTGGTTTTGGCACGCAGAACCCCATAATTTTAAGTCTTGTCTAGGGTTCCACAAGGGTCAGTATTGGGGCCGCTATTGTTCTTGATTTACATCGATGATATTTCCAGTGTTCTGGAATCACCTGTTAAAATAAAACATTTCGCTGATGATTGTTTGCTTTATTCGATAGTGGCAGATAAAACCGACCAAAGGAAAATTATTCAATGCCTCCAAGACTTACATGACTGGTGCATAAAATGGGGAATGGAAATAAATTATTCGAAATCGACATTTGCTCATATAACAAGAAAACTGCGCCTTTCTTTGAGTATAAAATTGGCAACAACTCTTTGTTGAATGTACATAGCTTTAGGTACTTAGGGGTGATCATTAATCATGACTTATGCTGGTGCCTCCAAGTGGAGGAGGTCTGCTCTGGGGCTTACAGGAAACTATTCTTTTTGAAAAAAAAAAGTTGCAGCATTCACCAACACATCTGAAGCTAATTGCATACAAAACATTTGTTCGCCCGGTTCTGGAGCCTGCCTCCCCAATTTGGAGCCCTCAATAACTGCACTTGCGAGATAAACTCGAAAAAATTCGGAGAACTGCTGTGCGTTTTGTTTGTTTGCGTTATTGGAGAGCCAATTCTGTAACACACATGCTGAAATGTTGGAAATGCTAGAAATGCAACTTGGAAATGCGACTTGGAACTGCTAGAAACCCAACAAGAAAAACAACGAATGAAATTCTTTTTCCAGGTAACCAGAAATCAAATAAGAATAAACAAAGAAACATACATTCGCCCCCTTTTAAAACACAGTGCGCGTTTAAACCACAGTACTAGTGTACAGCCTTATAAAACATGCCTTGATGGTTTTCAATACTTGTTCTCCTGACCAGCGATACCCTAGCGGGACAAGAAGCTCTCATCCAGCAAGTACGTCGAGTAGCCATGGCCAGTGGAGTCCTGGAATGAGGACACTACCCACTCGACCTCAAGAGCAACGACCTCGATAGTCCAACTGAATGTTTTCTCTCTTTTTTCTTCGTGTATTAATATATGGAATGGCCTTCTGGACTGCACTGTGACAGCACAAAATGTTAACAAATTTTATATTCAACTAGAATTGTATTACAGGCAACAGGATAATTAAGAATTGATCATGCCTACTGTTATTCTGTGTATACTGTGTATACTTGCTCATCCTCCCTGTAATTTGTGTTTTACAGCGCTGTATAACGTTGTATTGTCGGCGCTGAAATTCATCTTTTTATTTTGACAATTCCTCTCCTGCAATGGCCTTCAAGTGAGGGCTACAGTATTCCTAAATAAATAAATAATATGTCAGTCCGAGTTCTCCAGTCAAACCATTGGCTTCATTGTGATTAGAAACAAATGAAGCGTAGGGAAGGAGACACCAATATGCCTGCATGCTTGGTGATCATGGTTCAACGCACTCAACCACGGAGCACATGCAAAGAAATTAACTGTAGCAAATGCGTATCTGTCATGCCGAAACTGAAACCAAAACCAGTTTATCGGGAACTACATTGGCATAGTAACACGAAACAGTTAGATCCCTCACCCCGTAGCTTTCTCTCCATTGCCACAGAAAGTCGTCCCCGAGTATAGTCGAGATGAAAAAGTCCAGCCTATATTCATCATCACTGCTTAGACTTTGTCTTCGAAAACAAAACAAAAGCACATCACTCCTCATAAAAAAATGCACATACTGCCTTCTGCATGTCTTGCCTGGCTTTGGACTTGACTTTTTAATTTACTTGCACTATGTTGTCATGTGAGGAATAAAAACTGAATAGCGCTATATATTCTGTTGTATCAGCTGCTGCATCATAGTTCACACTACACACTGCACAAGCATTAAGTTTTTTTTCTAACCTGGCTCTGTTCTCTTCCCATTCTCTCTCTCCTGGGTTAATACATAAATGCCCTGCAGTTAATAATAATTGTTGGTCTTGCTCCAAAGCATGTACGTACATTCTGTTCTTAGCACTGCATGCTGGCCCGGCTATGCTACAAGATCTTTCGATAGTGTAAGGTTCGTTAAAACAGTCATAATCACAGTGTGAACACTGCAATACAAAGGTAGATGGGCATTGCATTAACCAGAAAATTTTATAAGTCACAAATACCGAAATACCTGTAAAACAGGAAAGCCTCAACAAATCGCATTCTGCCATGTTTCATGCATACCATAGATGTCTCTATGGTTGAACGAAATTACGATGACCTTGCACATAATGATAAATTGGTAATAAAAACCAAAATTCAGTTAGCCAACAAATTCAGGACCCAAATTGTCCGAATACATTGACCACTTTTCACAGCACAGTAATGATACAACAAACAAATCAAACCTACCTCCTGGTAAAGGTGCAGTCAGGGGAACCAAGAAAAATAGTATAAGTAGGCACACTAATATAAGGCGATATAAAGTATTCCATGAATTATTGAGACCTGCCGAAATTTGCCAGGAAGACCAAATAATTGAGAGTCCATGAAACAAATTCACCAGGAAAAAAAAAAGTGTCTTAATTATGCAAATAGCCAAGAAAGCATGTGACATGGTGCTTACACACATATTTGCACGTGACTACATCAGCCTGTATTTTGGTCATGTCATGCTGTCATTACAGACAGAGGAAAGCAAGATACAAGCATTTTACCCGAAATTTTCATCTCCTAGCAACTTGGGCAGAAGTTAACAGCCTTCCACCACAAGAATGGTGATAGGTTCATCATTTTCATTGTGCAGCACTTCTCTCGCTTCATTGCAGCCTATGTCAGCACTTACAGCGAGAGTGGTGCTAGGTGATGTATCTGAGCAACACAAATTTGTATCTACAGAAGTGAACAAAGACACCCGAGACCATGTCATTATTTAATTACATTAATTATGAAACACTGAACACGAAAAATGCACATGGTGTATAACGAAATCTCCAAGGTCACCAGCCCTGCTTTGGCCTACCCCATTGACTTGGATGGTGACTACTAGATTAACTAGGCTATGAACTAGGCAAGAAGAGAAGCATTTTATCATTAGCTTCTGTTTCAAGAAGGCAATGGCAATGTAGGAAAACAAAAACCTCTCACTTTCTGTACAAAGCAGTGCCAGTTTTCAGGCAGTGATGCAGGTGTAGTCAGAAAAATAGAATGGCATGCTGTAGCATGTCTGAAATTTCAGTCATCCTCATAAGGGGGTAAAGTGGTGGTGCCGTGGCAATATTTGAATAATCAAGCACATCTGGCAAATCATTCAGTGACTTCAACAGACTTGGAAAGTTTAGTACCTGCCTAATCCAAAGTATAAAAAAGGAAACACTTCATACACTAAGCGTATCCTTGTAGATACCTTCTGGCATAGTCTATTACTGCTCTCCGCCAGCTGTCAAGGTGGCACTTAGTTCTCTCGATGGCTCTTTGACCACAAAGATGATCAAAAGGCACAGGCCTTGTACTGGCATTATGTCAAATACTGCTTTGCCTGCCAACATTTATTAGTTGGTAAAATTGGTAATGCCATCTAAAAACTGGATCACCGAAAACATGACACTGCTTATCATACTAAACAAACACTGCTCATCACACCAGGACACTGCCATCATACTGAAACAGTAAATGAACCTGTCAACCTCACATATACTATAGCAGGGTTGACTTCAAATCAAAGGATTCTTTTGGGAAAACCTCACCTTGCATTCGAATAAATACACTATCTTTGCTGTACCTTCTTTCTTTGTTTTTTGTCTACGTGCTTCCCCTCTCTACATAATGCCCTCTGGGTATTTATTGATAAAATAATAATGACAATCACTCATGCCAATACGGAGGAAAAACACTCACGTCCAATGGGGTACACCTCATTAATGTATATGCGAAGCAGATGAAGAGATGCAGCGCAGATGTAGAGCAGCTTTCGCAGGTCTAAAAGCAGAGCCTTGCCCAATGAAGATGATGGGCTGTCGGCAAGCTCACACATGCCTGCCCTAAATGCCTTCCAGCCCCAGTTTAGCAGCTTTAGCAATGACTGGAAGCATTCCTGCAAAATAAAAAAAAGCAGTAAGAAAAGCTCCAACCCAGTGGCCTCATGATCAGCAACCTCAATAAGAAAAGCACAGTTGAAATTCATTATAACAAACCCATTTACAGCGGCTACTTGGGTAAAACAAGACAACCTATACCTTGGTATGCAACACCTTCCATTGAGAGTACCTCATATAAACAAACAATAACACAATACAGTAAAACCTCGTTAAACCGTACCCGCTTAAACAGTAGTTTCGGTTTAAAAGTAGTAAAGTCAATTCCCCGACTCAGCGGCCATTGAACATAATGTATTTTGTATCCGCATAAACCGTACCAGCTTATTGCGTACGCATCGGTTAAAACGAAGCGTTTCCACTTTTCGTCGCGCAAACACGGCGGTGCGTCGTCTCCATCGGGCGGCCCGGCAGAACAACAAGCCTCAGAGATCGGTACAACGGCCTCCGAGCGCCCTGTGCGTTTGCACGTGAAGCCGCATCAACATCAACATCATTTCGACACCGCATGGACGCCGTGCCAGAGAGCGTTGTTGCGTCGTGCAAGCGAGGACTCGCGTCATGCCGAAGCTAGGATAAAAAAGACGCCGGGTGCTCAGCATAGAAAAAAAATTAGACATCGTCCGTGTTACCGAACGTGACACAAAGAAGTCGGCGCTGGCCCGCGACATGGATCTGCTGTTGACTACAGTCTGTGGCATTTGGAATGCGAAGTTGCTCGGCAGCGCTGCTGCGACCGCGAAGAGATATGTCGGCTACGAGGTTCGACTTTTCACCATCGTTGCCGCTGTTGTTGCCGAAGTGTCAACTAGCGACAGTGATGAGGACGACATGGAAAGCGACAGTACGGGCCATTCAGGCCCGACAGTGGCAGAAGCTGCGCGTTACGTCAGCCTCATGAATGCGATCGTCGCAAGGAGAACAGGGGCGCGATAACGTAACTATTCCAAACGAAAAGTTTTCCGAACTCCGGCACCCGGCAATGAAAAAGGCGCCCCGGGACTTATGCAGCACTACTGCGCGCGTGCACGGAGAATACGTAACGCCAACGAGGAATCTGCCGTGCGAGTGTTTGCCGAGAGGGGGGAGGCTGGCTGAGAAGCTGGCACGCAGCTTCAGCAAGTTTGAGGCCGCTGTCGTCGTGCTAGGCCGCCGCGACATCAAACGAAAAATAACACTTACGTCCCGCGAAACGAATAAATACTGCACGTTTTTTCCCCTTTCATCGTACTCTCTCTGAGTTCCGTTTTCGACAGGTAAGTGGGCGATCTCATGCTATTTCGCTTAAACAGTACTACCGTTTAGTACGTACTTTTTCCGAGCTCCGGCCGACTACGGTTTAACGAGGTTTCACTGTATTCATTATTCTACCCGACGCAGCAAATGTTAGCAAGTTTTAATAAAAATCCCAACAACCCGACCATAACTTTCCGATTGGGCAGGAACATGAGTAAGGTTACCCAGAAAGTGTCAATGTGACACACAGGAGCTTATTATAGTGTAGAATAATAATTTCTGTGTTCGATGAGTACGGATATATAAACAGGGGTTTTTAACATCTTGCTGTCACTTCAACACTACAAGCTATGCACCACAAGAATACTTTCTGTTAAAAAGAAATGCGAAACTCAAGCTCTCTAACCAATGTGACCGTTTTGGAGAACTTGTGGCTCAGGATAGTAACAGATTCAGACTGGTCTGCAGGCTGGCCTGAAGTTTGCACATCTGATGCAATGACCCTGAAAGAAAAAAAAAGGAGGCAAAGATTTAAGTGACCAGGAAACAAAACACACTTTGCGGAGATCAAGAACGCAAGGCAACTGACATTCCAAACACAAACTTAGATAGCTTTGAGCCTACCCTGTCACCACCACTTTTTCAGTGTAGCAAATAGTGAAATATTGTACAGACTCATCTAAGGGCCGCACCTGTGTTTTTTCACAATTTTGGTGAGGTGCAGCCCTTACACGGGACCAAACCTTTTCATCAAAATGGTGCCGGTTCAGCCTTGACAGGTGCACACCCCACAACCCCGGATGTACCATTGCATGAGAGGTCAATGTACAGCTGTCGTCATCTAGTAGCAGCATGCAGAAGTATGCAGCAAGAGAAAATTTGTCAATGCGCGCATGCGTCATCGGGACACTGAATGCAATTGCTTCTTCGTCAAAATATTTTTTTCCAAAATTTGAGCTGCTAAGTTGGGGGGTGTAGCCCTTACATGGGTGCGGCCCTTACACGAGTCAATAAGGTATTGTTTTCAAATCTACAGTGCAGTAAGCAGCAAGAGCTGCATGTGTGCAGGTCTAAATCAGTCAACTTTTGATTATTTGAACTCTAATGATTCATAAGTCTGATTTATTCAAACAAACATCAGCCTTTCCACTGACCTGTTATGTTTCTTGATGCATTTAAAACGTACCATTAATATAAGGCTTTGTTTCATTAGGCAAGGTAGGATCAAGATTACTATGCTTCAGTGGCCTGATTGACCAAAATGATGTAACTAATAAAGCTCGCACTGACATGAACATCTAAGAAAATTTGTCTACAAAATTAGAGGGGTCCTGAACCACTCCTTGGGTTTGGTGAAAAAACACACACCGCGGTGAACTTCTCAGCCAAGTTTATCAGTCGTGCACGGCGCGTGCAGCTCACAAGCGGAGTGTAAAGTCACCTTTCTTTCAAACACTCTCTTTTGAACAGAAGCCTACTCCTCACTCTTTTCCGGATGCTTTATTTTGTAATATACCAGATTCCCATATGCGGCTGCTATTGGGCAATGGCTTAAATCAATCAAGAAGGGTATTTGGATCAATGCACTTCTTCCTGCTCTTACTGTGTATATTTATTGATGCTAACAAACAGGCTGAAGCAAGCAAAAATCTGCTTTTGAATTTCAATAAGAATTACGTACTTCCGAAAGAAGTTGACTTTCGTCTACTCATGCTCAGCCATGGCTGTCCCCCGTAGGAAATAAACTTTGGCCAACCTGCTAAGCGGTGTCATAACCCTCAGGTCTCGCTAATTTTGATTAGTTTTGAACACTCAACTAGCCTTGAACCACGCAAAACTTAAGGTCAGACCACCTGCACACTTGCCAGTGTGCACTCACTCCTGGCCACTCCTAGTTGGATGCCTTGGCAGACTTCACTTAGAATTGAGCAAGTGATAGTACTTGAAAATGTGCAAGTTGATTGTGGCTATTATCCGTTGGTCAAGCTGGTGCAGGACAAAGCCAATCCACACCATGTAGCACGGCCAGACAGTAGTATATGAGCACAAGCGCACATTCAAGCCCTGTTGTGCACAAATCAAACGCTGCGCATATACACTACAGTGGCATGTAGCACCGTGGCCGCCCCGGGACGCTGCAATGAGTCCACTGCACAGTGCACTGCGGTATGCTGAAGACAACTGCTTTTGGTGCGTTATAGGCCCCAAAACCGGAAGTAGTGGCATCTACATGAACATCCAAAATCTCATTTGAACTGTGCGCCACAGTGACATTCAGCAGACAGAGTGTTGTGGGACGTCCTGCTCTGCCATAGCCTTCATAGTGCGAGTGATTGAAGGAGAGGAAGCACTGCGTAGAGGATGTTTGATTGCCAATAACTCCATTTCTGCTGAATGCATTGAAGTACTTTTTGCAGCAAGGTGTTTCTGAAATAGCCTACTTTATGTTCAAATGCATTTTTCGACTTCGATAAAAAGTAGTTCAAGGCATCTATAAGCACTGGTACATCATTCATCCATGTCATTTAAATTTGTGAAAACTGCTCAATAACAAAACTTTTTAGCAAGGTTTCAAGAGTTTTGTGTCAGTACATGCCATGCGTTACTTGGGATTCTAAAAAAGGCATAACAAGGTGCTTAGTGTATGTTTGAGAATTCTTTTTCTTCAAATGTATTTTGTTCAATATCAGGTAATTCAAACTTCTCATAAAGTTTCTTAGTTATTGGTCAGTGTTGTCTTTTATTCATCAGAACTCCTGATGGCTGCAAAAATATCCACAATCACGAGTTACTAACCTTGTTCTGAGGTGATCTTGGTCATATGTACTGTCATCAAAATGATTCATTTCTCTGAACTAATCTCAATGAGAAACAATTTATGTGTCTTTGATATGGCCACATCTTTCTGCATGACATTCCAAATAGGTGACACACAAGCTGACATAAGTCCAAAGAATTTCTTGTTGTGCAAGTGGCAGCGTGTATGCACCTTGTATCCCATCAGCAGTTACAGCTTTACAGTGTACACACACAAAGATATACCAATGTATTTATAGCATTCTTCATCACTGTCATATCTTCTGCAACACTAGCTCAAATGCAGCACAAGTGGAAGCAGTCTGAATGAAATGACAACATGCTATCATGAGCCTCTACAGGAAAGTGCTAGCAAGGATGAAGTTTACGGACATTTTTTATTCATGTTCTGCCAAAAACACTAACAGTTTTGACCAAAAACAGCTGCAACTTCTTTCACTGCGCCATTAATCAGCAAGTGCTGCAACATGTACTTTCGAAGCACTGAGTGCAGGAGTGTCAAGAACTTCTTAAAAGCAATTCCTGTATGTATGAAATCATAACAAAGACCGCAGTGCAGTCAGCATGCTGCACTGTCAAAGTGATCACCAGATGCTGTAGGTACTTCCTGGATCAGTGTCGTGAAAAGCAGCCAAATCAAGATAACCTCATACTTTCAACAGATTGTACTTTTTTCGCCACATTCTCGTGTTACCAGGAAAATCTGTACATAAACTAAAGGTAAAAAGACCACAAAGCCATTTCTTCCAGGTTCATCAGCTTTATAAAACTGAAGTCAACATCACTTCATGGAGCTTTTTGTAATCACAGTTGTTGAGCAAGGAGTGGGCTTATAAGGCAACAACTATTTCTGCTGCAGGAAAACAAGCATGCAAAGGCAGCTCACCGGTAAAGAAGCTGCGGAATTTGTCCGGCATTAACGTCTGTTCCATTGTTGGACTTTTTGGAACTCTTGAAGTAAAAAACAACTCTGGAAGGAAATATACATTATACATAACTGTGGTGCTAATCAACTAGTGCTAAGAAAGTTAAAAACAAAGATTGTCGGTATGGTACAAGGGCTCATTATTGGCTATGTTAAAGACAAATACATTTTTCTGAAACATTATTTAAATGTGCCATAAAGTAAGTAGATCCACATTTTTGAGGAAACTTGACCCTCAGGCAGAGCCGTAAGCAAGACTAAGATCACACTTACTGGTCTTCAGTTGTGATGACGGACTGGCCACTTGAACCACAGTCACTACTTGGCCCCGAAACATGGGCCCACACAACATACCACCTGTTGGCTTGTAGCAGAACTGGTTCCTCGAACAGTATGGGATACTTATGCCTGGTGCAAAGGCATAATAAGAACAACCTGTCACACTCAAAGCATGTGCAAATGAAACAAGTAAGTGTTACCTTTGCACAAGACTAGCAATGCCAATATGACGTGAGCACAAGAAAACTGGGAATCATTTCAATCCATAAATTTTTTTTTTTTATGTGTGCAACATGGAATGCTTTAAGTAATGGTAAACCACAAGCACAAGAGAGTGCAGACAGTTTGACATGCTCAGTTAAAAAGAAATGCTGATACATTGACAAAAGAATAATAAACTAATATGCTTATAATGCTGGCACACCACAGGCATTTTCTTAGCCCAGAAGTATATAATGATACTATTCATCACAACTGTAGCCATAATATTTTTGCAATGTACAATAGCAAAACAACGGGCTTTTGTGATCACACTTTCCCATGCTAGCTATATGATGATGAAGTCCTTAATTTGGAACAGCTTATTTTATCCAATTAAACAGCCAGATTACATTTTATAGAACTTGTAGCTTTGAAAAAGTAGATGATTTCGTATGTTCATGCTTCGGACTCACTTTCTATGAGGAATGTTAATGTCTGAACATAATTTTGCAAGCAAAATATACCAGAAATTTCCTGAGAATGATACAATATTTTGAATAGTACCTTCCCTTAATTCGAATTTAAAATTGCTTTTATACTCAGAACCTATGCTTAAGGTACTGTGCTGTACGTGGCCACAAGCATAAACTAAAGAAACTGAACAGAAATAATTAGCAGCTTGTTACATGAGCTTCATAAAAGAGTACACCAAATAGACCGATGTGTCACACTCATGGCCTCACCTTGCACTACACTCATAGGGCATCTCCTCAGTCTCAGTGAGCATCTCACCGTCTGTTTCCTGGTCCCCACCCTCTGTACCAATGTCAAAAACCTGCCAAACAAGAAAGTGACATGCTTTCTTTCAAATACACAAAGTGTTGCTTGAAAAGCACTAGACTTGCACCATGCTCAGTAAAGTGTAAAGTTGGGCTAGTTGGTGAGTGATCATCATACCTTGCTGGTGAAGCAGCGCACTGACACGGACACAGTGAAGACAAACAGGAAAAGACGACATTCGCTGCACTTGCAACTATTTTATTTCAGAACACATACTTCATATTTATATACCTGCGCACCCTCAGGCGTCAAAGAAAATCAAGGCAAGATTAAAGGCATTTTTTAAAAATCATTTGCCCGCGCATACGCGCATAATCATTTGCTCGCGCATACTGTTTAGTGCACCATGCTGCACTAAACAATACAATGTTAATCTGTTCTGAAAATCTGTGGCAGACTGCAGCAGTTTTCAGCATCAAATGCTCCCATGTGATTTTATAGAAGTTTCAAGCTAACTTTCACAGCATGAGGCAATGCACGAGAGACACTCGACTCTCTCATGTCTCCTGATGTTTTCCCCACGTAGCTTTAGTCTCGTGGCATCCGGCTTTCCTGCATAGCACACATGCGGCAGAGGGAGTCGGTGTTGTAGTTATGCAGTACAATAAAAGATGGCATGAGCATTCCTATGCTGGCGCCACCTGATGTCGTAGATACATGGGTGCAAGGGGAACCTGCTTCCTCCTCTTACGCTATGTAACGGCATCCTACGTGGTTCCGCACAGTCGTTGGTGCCCTCCGCAGGACAGAGCACCACCAATTTGGCTGAACACGAGTGCTTGGACACATTTCCATTCACTGAATCACACCTACGAAAGACTTAGGCAAGGGAGTCAGACATGGGCAAACATTATTTGCATGGTATACTCCTTGTGTGGTGAGTCAAACTTAATGGATTCCTTAACACGTTCCATCGAGGAATTATTCCTTGTACTTCAGCTAGCTGGCATCCTCTTTTAAAAAAAGCAATAAATGCTCTTTGTGTATTTGCACTACTGTGTTGTCATTTCCTTTGTTTCATTAAGTACTTGAGATTCCGCAAGTACCATTTAGCCTTTTGCCAATTTACAAGGTACTGTCAGGTCTTCACAACGTCTTGACAGGTCCTGCCTGATCTCACAATATCTTACAAAATAATTTCACCACTGGTGATAAGATAACAAAAGAAAACAAAGGCAGAAAGCTCTCCAATACTGATTGAACCAAGAATCAAAAGTGAGATCCCTAGATCTCTAGAGCGGCACTCTATGAACACATTAGTGCAAGCTACTGAAAAATGTAGCACATGCTACACCAAGTCTCGACGATATGGCAGAAACATGTTTTGCCAGATGTCCAGACATAAGTAAAAAAATTTTTACATTAAGTTGTCGACATACAACAATAATACTAAACCATTGCTGTCACCTTTGTTTCATATAGAACATACCTACTTCTTCCTCTTTATTCTCTGGTCCTCATCAACCCTGCATTTCCTCTCCATCATCAGTATTAAACCTTAGATATGTACTACAAGCTTTGCAAGAAGCAGTAAGCCTTCAGAGGGCACACAAGCGCTGATGAGCACAATGCGTTGGCAGGCTAGTTGGTGTGAATCCATGAATACTTTGTTCAGCGCAAAACGACAGACACAAGAAAGACGACCAGGACAAGGCGTTACTCTCAACTGACATCATTTTATTGCGTCACTCCTTTATAGACCGCTCAAACCAGAGGAACATGCGCAGTGAGCACCATGCGGTGGAGCCACCAACATCCGATCCCAAGAGCGCACTCATGCGACAGAATCCAAAAAACCAAATTCAGCGCTGTACTGCGGTGGTGGCTCCACTGCATGGTGCTCACTGCGCATGTTCCTCTGGTTTGAGCGGTCTATAAAGGAGTGATGCAATAAAATGATGTCAGTTGAGAGTAGCGCCTTATCCTGGTCGTCTTTCTTGTGTCTGTTGTTTTGCGCTAAACAAAGTATTCATGGAAGCGCTGATGAGCTCAAGGATTAGAGAGCAGGGCACAGGTCTGATAAGCGAAAAAGCCACATTTGATCACTGGCTCAATCAGTGGATAAGACTTGTTTTTCCTTCGCTGTATTGTTGGATAATTGGTTAAATTCAACGGTTCGATCTTCAGCTTGACTGACAGAGGCACAGTTTTCTCCAAATCCTTACTCAATGGCTGGTGATAAGGCATCACTGAGAGGACTGCGATAACTGTGAGATTAGCAACACTCCATAAAAACTTGCAAAGGACTTTCCAAGAGACTGACAGAGATTTGATTAATGCCACTAGAAGGATTCCATGCTTAAATTAATAAAGCTTAATTAATAATGCTAATAAAGCCAAATGTAAGTATTAGGTGCTTGGTAACAATTTCTTTTCCATCACGCCTTATTTTAATTCTTCAGACATTGATCACATTATGATCATTCCAACCCTCAAGAAGTTCGGCTTCAGACAATTCTAGCAGATCAGCATCGGATACAATGCCACTGGTAGTATTCATGGTACGGTATGGAGTCACTGTGACTGGAACACCCCCAAAAGATACAAGTTTGATGAGATCATTCTCATTGTCTTCTCAGGTTTATCAGAGTGGATGATATGAAAGTGGGGAAAGTTCTCTGAACAACTGCCAAAAAAGTTAGACATCTTTGGTGCGCCCTCGTTTCTAAGGGCGATCAGGAAGTGCGGGGAAAGAAGTTTCCATGAAAATGTATAAAAATTCGGCAACAGCGCTGACCGCCCACCACAGAGCCCAACCAGGGGACGCGGCAGAGCTTGCATACAAGTCTGCACGACGCCAGTCGTATGCCGTCACTATAACCAAATATGGTGTACCCAAGGTAGACTAGCCACACAAGGTTAACACTTGCCGCCAAGGAGAAAGGAATAGAAGAGAGAAGAAGACAGGAAAGGCCAGAAAGTGAGAGAGAAAGACAAAGATTCGAGGAGAGAGAGACAGGAAGAGGCGACTGCCGATTTCCCCCGGTGGGTCAGTCCGGGGGTGCCGTCTACGTGAAGCAGAGGCCAAAGAAGTGTGTTGCCACCGTCAGGGCCTTAAAGGTCTGAATACCTGGCATCGGCTCAACCCCCAGGATCACCCTTTGCCCAGACACGGCTAAGCCGCGCACGGCTACACGTGGGCAGGTCCAACCCTCATGTGCTCGGGTACATGGTGTCGCAACACACGAAACGCCTGCTCACGCAGACGACCCTGCGGGCTATTTTGTTATATCCCGTTTCATTATAACAAGGTTCGAGTGTACTGCCAAATTAAAAAGCAATGTATTTGGGAACCAATGATCCCCCAGATAATTTGTTCAACTTCATCTGCCCATCAAGATCAAATTAAGTTAGGTTGAGTGTATAGTTGACCGATTCTTTAACAGTACCATGCGAGCATCAAGTGGCTGGCCAGCGAATGCCTTCTAATGGCATAAAACAATGAAATGAGCAAGAGCAAGAGAGATCAGCAAAAAATCCACATGTTCTTGCTGATCTCACTACTTCATGCCGTTAGAAGGTGCTGACTAGTCAACGCTCGTGCAGTAGTGTTAAAAAATTGGTCAACTGTACAAGTGTGATGCAAACAAGTGAAGGGAAAAAGGGGTCATTCGCCTGAAATGTGTTGGGTGGGTGACTAATTTTTCTCTTTAGTGAAACTTCCTTCACCTTGCTGATTTGCACAGAAGTCGTCTGCCACATTCACTGTTCAGCTAAATTTTAAACTGTGTGAGGAAGTAGGGCTTGAACAGAAACATAGACAGATACACAGCTTTTTGTTCACATTATATATCTTCCTTAAGCAGTTTAAAATTTTGCTGAATCTATGACTAGCCGAACAACATGCCATATTTCAGTATATTCCCTGTTCTTGAGCTTTAAGTTGTCGATTAATTCCTGGTTAGCCTCCTGGTTAGCTCAGCTGGGAAAGTGACCGCCCCAGAAAGGCACTGGTCCCGGATTTGATTCCCAGACCAGGTCAACATTTTTTTCAACTACAAAGCTTTCTTTCTGAGGATTTCCTTTGTATCTGCATGCTACAGTAGCACTGATGACAATTTCCCTTTCATGAATCTTGCTCCACCTTGCGAATTTCCACAGAGCTCATTCCACAGAGCTCACAGTTCATGCCAGTCATGTACGTATGATGTGAGCAGCAAGCAGGTGCTCTAGTAAAATTTTTATTTAAGAAACTAAATAAAGGTCACTGCATGCAACTCACCCTGATAAGGGCAGTGTACTCTCCACGGCCACCAAAAAGGCCCACTCCTCCAAGCAGAATGTCAGTGTCAGCCATAACACGAATGGCCTCCACAGAATGTCCTGAATAGCCCCAGCCTCCCCCATGGCCTGTAAAAGACAAGCAATGCTAGTTATGTACACTGAGAGAGAGAGTACAAAGGATGTGTCGGATCACAGCAAGGCAGTGACATAAAGATGAGAAAGAGAAAAGAAAGACGTTTTCTCTCTTGCTTTCACTGATGTCTATACTGTCTGTGTTCAGTGGCCACTCAGTTGGCTGTGTGTGCAGCACATAACCATTGCAAGAAGGATTCTTCCCGATGGTGGGCAGCAGGAAAAATGCCGCCAACTGCATGTTTGTTTGTTTGTGTGCGTATGAGTGTGAGTGTGTGTGCATGTGTGTGCATGAAGCACACATCATTTATTTATTTATGATCAATGGTACAAAGTGGATATAATTTACAGAGAAAAGTATTCCAGACTAGGATACAACAGTCCAAGGACTGCAAAGGGACCCACAATCAAAGTCACAAGGGTGATACTGAGAGCCTCAATAGCCCTAAAAAGTTAAGGATCGACATAGAAACGTGTGTTGTCGTTTCTGTGTCTGTCCCTCTTCTTTAATACTGTTGAGGTTCCCAATATCACAAGCCAACTAGCCGAAATCAATGCCTTAAAGGGGTAAATTTACATGAATAAGGCAGCAACACTATGAAAGAAGAAATGGGATAAAACAAGTGAAAATAAGATTAAAATTAAATCTGTACAATATACATGAATATAAAACAGGAAAAGTACAGAAATGTACACAAGAAAACACAAATTGAGTTTATGCATTAAAGGGGACTGGAACTACTTTTTATTGTAGTCGAGAAATGTATTTGAAGTTAAATTACACTCTTTCAGGGATACTTTGCCACAAAAAGTACTTCAATGCATCCAGCAGAAGCGGAGCTATGGGCAATCAAACATGTCCTTCGCAGTGCTTCCACTCCTTCAATGCCTTGCACTGTGAAGGCTACACAGGAGTGGGGCGTGCCCACAATGCTCCACCTACTGAACATCACCGTGGCCACGCAGTCCATATTTTAGTTTAGATGTTCACATAGACGCCACTGTTTCCGATTTTGGCGCCTACAACGTGCCAAACGCAGTTGTCCTCAGCAAGCCACAGTGCTCTCAGCCAACAGACTCTTTGCGACACTTCGTGGCGGCTGCAGAACCCACACTACATAGCAGACCACAGCTACATGGCACTGCAGTTCATATGTACAGCATTTGCTTTGTGCACGACAGGACCAGAGTGCGTGCTCGCACTCATATACTCCTGTCTGGCTGTGCTATGTTGTGCAGACTGGCTTTGTCCTGCACTAGCTTGACCAATGGATAGTAGCCACATCCAAATTGTGCATTTTGAAGTGCTGTTATTAGCTCAATACAAAGCGAAGTCTGCCAAGGCATCTAAAAAGGAGCGGCCAGGAGTGACTGTGCACTGATAAGCGTGCATGTGGTCTGAAATTAAATTTCACGTGGTTTGAGGCTAGTTGAGTGCTCAAAACTAGTCGAAATTAACAAGACCTCACGGCTACACCGATAAGCAGGGTGGCCAAACTTTATTTCCTACGCTGGTGGCCAGGGCTGAGCATGAGAAGACGATAGTAGGCTTCTTCCGGAAGTACACAATTATTATCGAAGCTCAAAATCACTTTTCACTGACTTCAGCCTGTTTATAAAACTGTATCAATAAATATACACAGTAACAGTGGGAAGAAGTGCACTGATCCAAACACCCTTCTTGATTGATGTCAATTATTGGCCAATAGCAGCCGCATATAGGAATCTGCTATATTACGAAATACAGCGTCCAGGAAAGAGTGAGGAGCAGGCTTCTGTTGAAAAGAGAATGTTTGAGGAAAAAGCAATTTCACACTCCACTTGTGAGCTCCACGCGCCGCGCACGACTGCAAAACTTGACTGAGGTGTTCACAGCAGTGCACGCTATCCGTGAACTGTGTTTTTTCACTAAGACCAAGGGGCAGTTCAGGACCCCTTTAAGAAGAAAAGCCTTGAGATCTCTTTTAAATGAAAATAGCGATGTTAGTGACTTTATGTGCAGTGGTAGGTGATTCCAAAGAGATATTGCTAGAAATGGCAGAGTTTTCATGCCATAATTGTTACACACAAGTGGCATTAATAAATTTCTGTTGGATGCAAAACAAATGTTATTGGTATTGTGCAATAAAACCTTGCTAATAATTTCAAAGGGCAGTTCATCATCATTTAATCCTAATATATAAAGTAGTAATGCAGTACTGAAACAACTTACATATGAATAAAATGCTAAATTCATAGAGCAATGGAACAGTGCTCGTATGGTGCGTACGGTGTGTAATAATGCGGAAAGCCTGGTTTTCGATTTGGTGCAAAGATGGAGAGTGACAATGGTATGCGCCTCCCCAGGCGACTATTCCATATGTTATGTGACTATGGATGAAAGAGAAGTAAAAAGATAAAAGTGCATTAGTTGAAAAATACAGCCAAGCCTTGATTAATGCACGAATCCCAAACGCAGTTTTTTTCTTAGCATGAATAACACACAAGCTGAAATCGAGATTGGAATCAAGGTAGATGCCAAGAAATGATGCACTTTGCAATGATGCAATGATGTCTGTGATATTTGTGTTAATTAAGCCAGATGAGCGAGGAGAAGTTAGATAAAGCGTGATCTAAAAGAGTGAGGGTGTCATGACAGCCACACCTGGTGTGGGTATTATACAAGCACCCAAAACCACATCCCATAAAACAATTTGCGTAAGCAGAACATATACGCGCATGAGTATCCAATATATTTATGTTAATATGACCTTCAATCAATAAATTTTTGTTCTCAAAACCCATCTGCTTAGAACAGTTTCATAAGCAGATATGAATTCGGCTACAGAGGATGATGGCGAATGATATATGCTAGCTAGAATGAAGTTTTTACGATCAAGTATGAAATAAAGCTGCTGAATTTCCAGCCAGAGTGATTCGCAAAGAGCAGCATCACTGCAAAGATCACGTCTATGGGTATAGCTTACTTCAGGGGAAATAAAAATGGGGGAGCCATCATGAGCATCAGAGTCATGATGACAATACTCAGTTTTGTAAGAATTAGGTTTACCACCCACAGCTCTGGTTGATCACCCATCCCTTTAAGGGAGAATTCGGCAATTACAGCAGTCGATTCAGTCAAAGCTTTTGATACTTTTGTTTCCCCCCTCCTCGCGATTCACAGCTGTTGCCTTACTATATGGGGAAGTAGTTGGAAATATGGAATAGGAGTTAAGAAAATCAGAGTTTTCTATTGTGCTGTCAATAAAAATCGGGTAGAAAATGGGACTTCAGGAGGTGCACTACTGCAATGTAGATCATGCGTCCTTCCGTTGACGCAATGCTGCCATCTTGGTACTGTCATAAAGAAGGGAGATCAGAGTTTCAGACAGCCGCAACACATATTTCACCATGCAAAACTAAAAGCAAAAGAAGCCAGTGAAAAGAGACAAGAACTGTTGTTGCAATTCGCTACTGCTGCCATGTGCACACAAGAAGCTCTCCTATTGGCTCATTCAGGATTAGAACCAGTGACAAATTTGGCGCACCCTTTGACAGCGGCGAGCTGTACATTTCTTTATTTTGGCGACATTCGTCAACCACCACGGTGGGCTGCTATGCTATCTCCCGTTTTTTTCTTTAATGCCTCCAAAACAAAAGATAACTGTTGGTTGCACCATTAAAAATGGTGGATTGGTCACATTAAAAATAATAATAATAAAGGTTAAAAAAAACAACTTATGTTCATGTATAGCCTGGGCGCAGGTAGCTAACAGCTACAGATGACGAGGCCTTGCCTGTACCATCTACTCCAACAGCTACCTCCCCTACTCAAACAAGCGTCGCTTCATTTAGATTTCAACATTGCATTGATTCTGGTTTTCCGTTCTTTTCATTTTTTTTTTTCCTTTTTCCTCAATCGTCAAGAAGCTTAAAATGGCATCAACTCCACTCTCAATATCTGCGCTAAAGAAGGTGTTGTAAAGCGAGGGAACTAAATGCCGGACAATTACTTATTGCGAAGACACCTGTAAGCATTTGGCTGTGAAAGCAGGGTTGACCTTTACTTAAAGTTGCCAGGGGATGGAGATTTGGCACATTCATAGATCAAATGCATGAAAATGGTTAAAATACAGACTTAACAAGTCATATGCAAGGGCACGTACATGCAGCAACCCCTTGACAAGTTTTTCTGGCCATTTGCGGAATGAAGACATTTATTTTATGCTAGTGCCATCTTCAAAACAGCCAAGCTTCCCAATACAACTTGGGATCTTTTTTTTTTCTTAAAAGCCAAGGAAGTAACTGTGCCAAATGTAACATTTAACAGTCTAGACCATAAAATGCTACCTTCCTGTGAAATTTTAATGCAAAATCTTTTTTCTAAGTTTTTAAGTGAAATATACACATCCCTGTACAGTGATAAAGAGTGGTCAAACAAGTGGTGTCTGTGAAGCCTATGTTCCAACAAGGGGACAGATCTTTGTCCCGGTTCCCTTGTCAAAACCTTCGCTCCAGCGGAATTCTTTGTTAAGCCACAGTTGATCATTTTATCTCCATCTTATTGTGTACATCTGTACTCGGTCCCCTTGTCAAAACTTTGGCTCCAGCGTAATCCTCAACCACTGTTGATCACATCATCTCTATCTTACTGTGTACGTCTGCACTAATAAGCTGGAATATAGCAGGTCCTTTATGCCTCTACACTGTAGCACATCCTAGAACTTCCAGCAACTGATAAAAATCTTGCACTCTTCAAACCAACGCTGCTACGCCGAAGGCAAAGGGGCTTTGCACTGCTTAGCAAACAGAGGTTGCAAAGATTCTTGTTGATGCACTCACTCTCAAAGCGGTTGACAATGGAGAAGTCTTCACGGGTGTATGCTCGGGCAAGGCTCTGCTGACGTGCCTGCTCGATATCTTCGCGCACGCTGAGGTCCTTTTCCTGGGCAGCCGTCAGCACATCGAGAGCTCCGAGCAGGTTGAGTGCTGCTTGGCAACGCCCCACCGGGTGCCCTGCAACCCCTGGCAGGCTCAGCTCGGGACCCAGGAACAGCGGCAATGGCACAGCCTGATTCAAGAGACCTTCGGGTGATGTCTGCAGTGGCACGGCCTCACTCCACACAATGCTGTGCCAGCTCAACTCGAGTGTCTTCTGGTTGAGGCTAGAGCGAAGAGTTGAGGGGACATGAGGGCACAAGAAATATGTCGAGACAGTGAAGGAACGCTCACAACTTTCTCATCTTCTGTACAAAAACAGGTGCATGATGGTGAAAACCAGCCCCACTACACAGCGATAAATGCAAAATGTTACATTCTTTCCACTATGGGCACCATCTTACAGTGAAAGTAACATAGGCACATGGAGGAAATGCACTTCTACTGCACTTGCCTGGCATTGACAAATCAGCAGGCAGAGCCAAATTTGGTGCACACCAGTTCACGGGGCTTGATCTCATGAATTGTCACCGGTTAGGCCTTGAAGCCCAATATAAATCAACTTATTAACAATATTTGATGAGCTCAATGTCAGTGAGATTTTTAAACAATGATCGCGAGATTTCTTCCTTTCTTTTTTGCCACTGCAATAATATATATGTGTGTGTGCTTACGTTTTGTTTGCTCCCACTACAGCAGAACCTCATTCATATGTGTTAGAGAAAAAAATACACGAAAAATATATTAACTGGGAAAACACACGCTTTTCAGTGACCGAAGCAATTTCCAAACTAAACCGTAGTTGACACCAATGTAAAGCAAAGCATTGTGTAAATCATTGTGGCACAAGACACTGACACGCACTGAGCTGGTGAGGCATGAGCAGCCCAAGATGCACATTGTCGTCCTTGCGGCTTCGGAAAGCTAACGTTTGTGGCCCTCTAATTCGGCCTTGTTAAGCAGCTCCTTTGGACGGGCCACTTCGGCAGCAAGTTCTGACGTGCTGACTTGGCATAAATCATTGCGGCACAAGACACCGACGCACGTACAGCTGGTGAGGACTGAGTATCCAGAAAAGTGCATTGTCATTTTTCTACTGCATAAGGTTTTTGAAACGAAATCGAGCTGGTGGGTTTACCCAGAATATGATGCCACCTGAGCGAAACATGACACTCACTTCACACTGAATCCAAAAGGAACGGTAGCGTATTTTGGGTTATCCTCTTTTAAATGTGTACAATACATATGCTTCCAATGGCAACAATGGCAAAACACCACTTGCGATGTGACAAAAATAGTTGAAGATGCTTAACGCAATAGGGTTGGCGGCAATAGCTGTGAATGCGGCGTGCGATGACCAGCAAGATTTGCTGGTACAGGAATAGGAAACTAAGTGTGCGCCAGCATTTTCATGTGACTCGGGCAGGCAAGTACTGCGAGAAAGCTGCTGCTGCGAGTGACAACTGTTATCAATCGTGTTCGCCTTGTGCCTTTTCTTGTTTGCACGGGATCTAGTGACCAGAAAAGGTATCGTATAATTGCAATTTGACGATGTGTTTAACTTTTGTGCTGAAAGATTGTGTCTTCCGGAAGCACATCAACCGGCAAAAAAGAAAAGTAACTGTATTCAGTCCTTTTTTTTTGTTCTCAATCATAAACATTGGCACAGGAAAATTGTGCAAAATGGCATTGTATCAACGAGGTTCTACTGTATATATGTGGCCTGTCATTGTTGGCTTATATCACCTTACAGTTGTGATCAGAGGGTAAATGTGTAGGCTTGTGTGAGCATAAATTTTCTGGTTCAAAGCGAAGTCGAAGCAAATCATAATTAATGCCTAATAATGTCATAGCAAATACCGTATTGAGCGCGAGATAGAGCAGAGTCGCTGCATCAGCTGGACCACGAATAGGGTGGCTTGCATCGCGCATTGTCTGCTAAGCATTACATGTTTGTATACAGCATGAATATCTTTAAAGGCTGCTTCTTCCACAGCTGTAGTGCAGTCATAAATGCTGATCCGCACTGTTGGACAGTGAACAAAAGGCTTTAGTGTTGAGCTGTCGTCTTTACGCTGTAGTAATATTAATCAATAACTGTGCCGAGCGAGTGATGTGATTGTCACACTTTCCACTCGCCACAATCACATCAATTTTATTACCGCTTCGTTTTTCGAGAACATCACAAAGAACATTTTACCTTGTTGCAAAAATAAATGAAGTGGTAGCAGCCAGACGTAAATACCGCGTTTTAATGACTTGTCAAAATGTGTTCATCACTCCACAATCTATGTGATACGTACCACGAAACATGTACTAGATGGTGTGAAAATCACTCAGCAGTAGAAAGAAAGAGTCCTATGCATGCATTCATATTATACTGCATCATATGCATTATATTGTCAATAATTGCATTACTCTCGCTTAGTGGTTACGCGACTAGATATTTTCTTTTAAAATGCGGTTCTGATGCCACTACGGTGAAATAACTTTGCGTCGCAAATTAAATCATGCACTTTTGTACTTTGATTCGCTGCTGCGAAAGGAAAGCTAAAATAGGGTATTATATGAAAATCATGTGTGACACGGTAATGAGTAATGAAAGTTTGAAAGTTTATTTAACATAATGAACGTATACAATTGCAGAGTACACACTTTTGGGACCCAACAAATTTGTTAAAGGGTCCCTACCGATTGTTATCAGGGAAAAAACACTTCTATGGCAGCTGTTCTTTTTTTTTTATACTGCAAAATCACACAAAACCTATATACTCTGTAGACAGACGACGTCATAACACTGAATTGAAAGGCAGCTACAGTAAAAGCTCGTTAATTCGAACCGCAAGGGGAAGCCGCTTCAGTTCGAATTAACGAAAGTTCGAACTAACGAAAGTGAAGGGGAGCAACAGTACACTGCGATTTGGAAGCAGTAGGGCATGTCAGAAATTTACCGTGTCAGAAAGTGATGGTGTGTGCCGCGGGCACACGCCATCTTCAAGTCGAAGCTCTGGTTCCGACTGTACCACACCACTGATGTCCACCGAAACGAACGTTAGCCGAGGCTTAACACCATCACAATGAATCGCGACGGCCGATACCTCCTAAGCTGAAAACAGAGGTGCACAACCGAAGAAGACTGCCGAGACAAAGACGCTGAACATGTGAAGGTGGCGAAGGGCCTGATTCGTTGGTTCTTGATTGCAAGCGCAGCTGCGAGGTACTTGATTCGCTGTGTTTTGGCGCTTGCCGTGCCATCTCCGCACAACATTAGCAGCTGTACAAGATTTGCAAAGCCTCCGAGATTTACAACGGGCAAGAAGTCTCGGAGGTTACGTAGAATGGAGAGGCGGCAGCCGCCGCTGCCTTCTGGCTGACCCCGCGTCGGTCAGGTTTTTTTCCGATTTTGCCTTCTCTCGCCGTTCTCTGCGTTTCGGAGGCAATACAGCCTTGTGTGTAGGCAGTAGGCGCGTTTCTCTGGCTGTGTGCCAGGCGAGCGTAGTTCGAATTATCCGTGAGGGAACCTTCTCGCGTTCGAATTAACGGATTTTTTTATACATATACTTCTGTGGAGCTTGGCCGGACCAAATCGTACAGTTCGAATTATCCATAAACTCGAATTATTGAAGTTCGAATTAACGAGCTTTCACCGTATTATAATTTCCTTTTACTATTCATTGTACTGTTGCTAGCCTGATGCAAGACAGTGGCCACTATTAGCTGACATAAAACTACCTAATTATTTTAGCTTGTCAAATTATTGCAACTTTGTCACATCGCTGTCGTGCGCGTAAGAATGCAAGGGCAATAACAATAATCTTGTCTCAAGCAACCTGATGATCTTACTAAAATGTGCTGTCACTGACAGACTCCTAGCTTGCCTAATTGAGCTCATTAATTGTTTAAAAAAAAAAAAGAAAAGGAGCTGTAGACTGCGCATGAACTGATGATGCTGAGTGCCCATTAACTTGCTACTTTACCTTCGTTTTACAGGAATACAGACCTTTTTAAACCCAGTGAAAGATTCACAGAGGATGCAGTATTCATAACTGGTGCAACAATATTAACAGAGTAGGTGGAACACAAGCGAAAAATAGACAAAAAGCCTCGAGAAAGTGCCAAAACATAGGCTGTGTGCCTGAATACCAGTACCTCGTTGAATGAGAGTTTGCGCTTCTTTCAAGTATGAGGGACGTTTCAAAAGTAAATTTCATCATTTTTTTTAAAGAGAAGATGGTACACCAGGTGAAACAAACAATCACGTAAAGAGTCCAAACCCCTTGCTGGTTCAACGATGGAAGAAGCATCAGTGGAGGAGGAATGGCACATGCGCAGAACGCAGAAGAAGAAAGAGTAGCAGCAGACTGGCATGCCTAAGATTATTCGAGTACAAATCACGATTGCAGACAGACGTGTGCTGACAACATGGTCGCCAATTGAAGTGCGTGTAGTGATCCGTATGAATGGGCACATGTGACAGTGTGTTCGTCACCCATGAATGCCTTCAGATCGTGTATGGTCAAGAGGTCATGTCTCAGGGCTTGCCTCACAGGGCACCGAGTTTTACCAGAGTGGCTTCTTCAAACTGATTGCATGCTACGACAAATGTCTCAATGTTGGTGGCGACTACAGTAGCCGACGGATTTTTCGGACTCCAAAAATTCGGACTTGCTGGATATTCCCGACTTCATAAATGCACCGTCAGGGTTCCCATAGAGCTCATGCATTTTCGCTACCAATTTTTCTTATGAATTTGGGTGCCGAAATAAGATTTTCTGGACTAAATTGCTTGATCCGAGCCGCATTACCTGTTTTGAAGGTCGCCATGTTGGATTTTACACTGGGTGGCCAGGCTTGGCTTCGCTCGCTCTGTAGCTTTCAAGATTGGAACACGCACGCGATCCCCACGTCTCGGATGCCATTCCCGCACTTCCTTGGGCGACTAAAGGCCCCAGGGAACAGCACTTTTTTTTTTTTTCAGTCAGCACTATTGTCATAATCACTTAATGGGGGATCAGTTTTTTTTTTATGTTTTGGTTTCTATAATGCACGTGGTGTCCAGAGAGCCGGTGTGTCTCAGAGATGTTGCGTCTTTGTGTGTGTTTGTGCAGCTATGCATCTGTGCAATCAGCACGCGTGTTCGTGCAGCTTCACATTTGTGTGATCGGCACCACCTCCTGTGCTTTCGGCAGAACCAAGTAGCGCAAAGAAACGTGGTTCGTTTCTTCGTGTCTCGGAGACATTGTCGCATCTTTGTGCATGTTTGTGCAGCTTCGCATTGGTGTGATCGGCGCCACCTCCTGTGCATTCGTGAGAGCGAAGTGGTGCGAAGAAACCTGGCTCGTTTCTTTGATCCCCGTGGCGATCTCCACCAACGGTGATCCCCAACGCAGTGACGCTCTTGTTGACTGTATACGGAGACGATGTCATTCTTACGCAAATCTAAGCAAATCCAGTCACCTCCATGCGATACCCTGCCCTCGAAGGCCGGGCATTATTAGGGATTTTCTTAAGCCGCTCTATGCCTTATAAATTTATAAATTCTGACTTCGATTTTTCAGACTGTTTGATCTTTTTGACTACTTTTCGGTCCCCATGAGGACCGGAAAATTGATTGGCTACTGTATGTGGCAAAATAGTGCAAGTTGTATAGTTTATGATACCATGGTGTATTATTTTTTTTTTTTGTAAATAATGATTCCATGTGAAAAATAAATGATCAGAATTTCACTTCTCTTCTGCCATCGCAATGGGGAGGCTGCATTTACGGTGGTATGAGCCATTGCTTAAAGGGCTCCTAAAGCACCCAGAGGTCGAAACTTAGTTGTGGTGTTGCAGTTGTGCATGAGTCTGCAACGAACACGTCGCCTCAAGAATTTTCTGAAACGGACTTGTAATAGCAGTGTTACACGCTATTGATGATCAAAATGCGGCCCTCGGTCATTTTGCTCTTTCCTTTGCTAAGTTCCGTTCTTCAGCTAGTCTCTCCTCCACACCGAGTGCTCTGCCAAAGCACTTTTCAACACGCTGTCCACTCTCAATTACCGGGTCTCCGTGCTTCTCGGCTACTCGCTGTCACTGCCATACTGGCCCATGCTCCTGCTAAGTGTGTCGCTATGGACCCTGTGCTGCGCGCATGTGTGTGCGCACCAGGCATTGTGCAGGGCGTCATCATGAGGCAGCTAGTGTCGTGTCCTTTTGTTTTTCCAGTCTGCGCTTTTGTATCCAAGCGTCACACACTGATGCCTTCTAGCCATCGCAAATCACTGTCGGACACATAGCTAATCAAACTGCTAAGCATGACTGTTGGAACGCGAGCAATCTGGCACTTGCAGTGCAGGCCATAGTCACCGATTCGCAAGCACGCACAAGCAACATGACGAGGAAGAGCAGGGAGCACGCGCACCTGCTAGAGATTAACCGGAAGTCGTAGGTTCTTGTTTGACCAATCAACAGAGTCTGCTCCTGGTGACATGACAACGAGCGCTGTGGATACCAGAAAGGCCCGGAAAA
This sequence comes from Dermacentor albipictus, assembly GCF_038994185.2. Taxonomy (NCBI): domain Eukaryota; kingdom Metazoa; phylum Arthropoda; class Arachnida; order Ixodida; family Ixodidae; genus Dermacentor; species Dermacentor albipictus. The sequence continues at coordinate 17,026,798 of NC_091823.1, forward strand.
GAGCACAAAATCATTATTTTATTTTATGGTGTGCCCGTGGCGCGTAACGCTGCCACATTTGGCATCGTTGATTGTGATGGCATTCTGAACTTGATGCGCGTGTTTACTTAATTGTTTTAAAAATATCGGAGGGGGTTTAGGGGCCCTTGAAAGGGGCATGAGCCATTTATTGCCTTACGTGATAGACACATTTATATTTATATATATATAAACTTTATTTGACAGGCAAAGCTTTTAAGGAGACTGGTCGAAGAACCCTTGTCCAGGGCCCTACTGGCCTCTGCCACATGCCTGACCTGGTTAATTAAGGACTTTTGTCCTGCCAAGTCAGCATGGGCGAACTGTGCCTCCCACTTCTCCATTGTGTTATTGCTATTTGGCCTATGAGAGTGCTTAGTGCACTCTCAAGTTACATGTATTTAGATGCGTATGCCACCGCACCAAGGGCAGTTGGCCCTATAGCAAGTGGCATACATGACATTTAGCAATTTTAGATGGGGTAATACGTCAGTCTGTATTTTGCACTGATTGGTGGCCTCTTCTCCACTAAAAACTTCATTTCTGTCGTTGTAATGGGGAGGCCACGTTTAGAAAGGCATGAGCCACTACTTAAGGGAATATGAGCCATTCATTGCCTTACGTGACGGACACATTTAATAACAGAGGTGATAAGTGAATGTTTGCCTTACGTGACGGACACATTTAATAACAGAGGTGATAAGTGAATGTGTTTGCGTACCTATCGATGACCACTGATCAGGACAATAAATATGTTCATACCTTTGTTCAAAATTCTGTGTCCCCTCTGTGTCATGCGCTAAACAGCTTCGCTGGTCATCCACCTTCACAGAGTCAAATAACTCACGAAAATTTTTATTTCATTATTTCATTATTTATTTATTTATTTACAGCGCCACCCTTAATTCTGAGCTTTACTGCTTGACAGCATGTGTGATGAGTGACAACTGGCACAGGATCAAATGCCTGCGAGTTTATGGGAATTTTATGCAGTATAATAAGGCACATGCTGGCAAGGACAGCTAGTGGGAATTACTAAACTTTCCAAGTCAACATGAGCCAAATGTTTTAGCATAACGGCTTACTAGTCTAGCTTTTTAACACTGAGAATATAATTGCAATGTCCTAACATAACAAATTAACCCAACTTGCTAATAAATGCATGTGCATATCATTATTTGATATTTGAAGCTAAGTATTTTAATTTCAATTCATATTCGAAAACTTTGATATTTGCACACTCCTACAAATTTGAAAAGCTGCAGCCCATAAATGGGGTCGACCCTTTGGTTCGGTCCGTGTAAAGGCCACACTAGATAACTCTAGATAGTAGATACCACTATACTAGATGGCTCTCACCATCTAGTAGTGGCATGCAAAAGTACGCAGCGTACGAAAATTCGCCGATGTGTGCGTGCAGCATCAGGGCAATGAACGCAATTGCTTCTATGTTGGAAATTTTTTTCCCCAAAATTTTCGGCTGCCAAGTTGGGGGTGCAGCCCTTAAACGGGTGCAGCCTTTACACGAGTCTATGCAGCAGTTTGAATAGTTGCAGTATTTGCATAAAACACAACCAGAAACCTCCCATGTGAGAGAGGACTTTTTACTGATAGAGTGTTTAGTTGGCATACTTGAACCTACACTGTCTGTACACTGAATTTAGGTGAAATGGATTTCTGCGATTAAAATGCATTGTCATGCGACCTTGTAGTAATCGAGCAACCTATTACATTTATGCAAGGCACACACAGCCACGACTGCACAGAAGCTCATCACACCGTGCAACTATACCAGTATGCTGCACATCACTGCAATCTGACCTCTGACAAGCCTGTTTTTAATGCTCCTTGGGCAAAGTTTGGCTGCAGAACTTTTTTGAACGGAATAGTAAGCCAGCTCAAATTGTCTCCTAATTCAGGTTGCATGCTATGCCTGGCAAGAAAGGCTGAGAAATAGAGACTGCAATCAGGCTTACATAACTAAGGGCATGTTCCAATTCTGGCCAGCATTGGAGACAGTCTACGTTGACAGCCATGAAGACTGCTTCCAGGTAAAGTAACAAAATGCATGTGGAAGTCATCTCTGTGGCTTGACGCAACCTCGTGTCAACAAGAAAATGCTAACAAAAACGCACATAACCACTATGTTTTTAGCTTTTTCATGTGGGGATCTATAAAGAGCACAACACAGCTTACAATAGGCGAATAGGAAAGCACGTATATGTCCTCATGTGTGCAGACTACTTTCCCTTTGAGTTTCTAAGCATCCTGTTCAGCCATCATCTTCTTTGGACAGAAAAGAAGCCTGCATTGTTTTTTACTTCAATACTGTCTTTGCGCAGCTGTCTTTTTTGCCGGCTTTATCAGAGATGGAATGAAACTTAAGAAGGCCACTGTCTGCTTAGCTGTACACTTAGCTGTCCACTTAGCTGTCTATGGCAAGTATTGGAACACCACCTTAGAAGGAAAGTTTGTGAGACTGAGACTTCACAACTCAAACTAATAACATAGGGTACTAGAAAGAAATGCACACAGGGCATGACTGCGGATCACTGAAGAGCTGGTGTTCTGAGGCAACAAAGCTATTGCAGTGCAGTAAGTGAAGACCACATAAGGCAGCTTTTCTGAAGCAAATGCAATATCTCACCTCCACAGTACGTTGTAGATGCTATCAAGGCAAACAGCGTGGTTCCTGAGGTCTATTTGGTCTGCCGAGTTAAACCTAGAAACAAACATGTTTGGTTCTTATAGAAGTGAATTTCCATAACTGCAGAGGGGAAAAAAATATAATACCAGTACTGAAGAAGTCTGAGCAATCTTGAACCACAATGCATGCAGGAAGTGACACATGACAATTAACACCAGATTAGCAACAGAGATGAGTCACACAATGTCTAGTTCCATTTTACAAAACAGTGTTTTGTAACGTCATAAGCCAAACAAAACCAAGACCTCTAAACCTCAAGCTAGATTCTCATCCCGCAGAAAATCCCGGCACTGTTTACCTACGTGCTCAGAATTACAGTTAAACCTCGAGATAACGAAGTCGGTAAAATTGCGTTGTTGTATCGAAATTTCATTCTATTGAAATTCGACCTTTTATGCAAACAAGTACAGTCGCCAATCTATTTTTCTTACACGGAAAGGGGCTGCAGATTTTTTTAATTATTAGGCAATCGAAAAAAGCAAATTTGAATGAGGAAACAATTCATTTTGATAAATTTGGGAGTCGGCGACGAATGAAACAGATTTATGCCACATACGTCTACGACATCTTCTCAGGGGTACGAATTAAGCAAAGCCAGACATGCTTTCACTTGCACTCTGCCCTTGCGAATGTTAGCGCTGTCCGCACTAGGACGAAACTATCAGGAAAAGCGCCGGCAGTGGAGAGCGAATGCTTCGTCTGCCTTTCACTCCAACAGGTCAACAAAACTTGAGATTATGCAACTTCCAATACTATATGCGTAGTAAGACAGAAGACAGCTTACATGGTACCACACTGTCTTGAACCGCCCACTCTTTGCATACACGGCAGATTACCTCCAAAGCAGGGTGCGCAGCTGCGTATTCACTCAGCTGCACTTAAAGGCACGCGCAGCCATGGCTGAGGTGCGTGCCAACTTACCCCCGTGCCCTCGTGCCTTCACCCTCGTGCCCGCTCCCCTCCCCCTATCCCTCTTTGCTTGGGCAGGAAAACGGCACTCACGAAGCCACCATCTTTCTTCGCTCACCCTCGCACACTTTTACTCGCACTTCAAGCACACGGGGCACGATGGGATCTTATTGCACTTGGGCTTTATATGAAACATTGCAGCTCCACTGCAGCGGTCGCTCTTGTCGCGCGATTTGAGAGGTGCATTTGTAAACAGCCACCTGTATTTCAATCATTAGACTATCGGCATCCACGGAAGTTTCCATTTATTGTTTCGGCATTCCTTTGCAGTGGCAGTGAAACTTCGTTATAATGAAATGGCATACAAACACACTTCGTTATACTGAGGTTCTAAATACATGGTGTGCTATGGACAAGAGGCTAACATAAGTTAAATACTTCATTATATCGAGGATTTCATTATATTGATGTTCGTTATATCGAGGTTAACTGTATTACACAGAACTCAATCAGGACTGCATTTCACTTACATAGATTGCACTCTTGTAATTTCAGTAATGATGAAGTTAAGAAAAGGTGTGAAAGAATAGTCTAACAATACTTCACTTTTAAAAAGGAAACACTCAATTCATTATAATTCCAAAAGAGTCCTAACCCTTTGCAGCTGCCATCAGCACGATTGATCATTAGGCACTTGAACTTGGATGCTTGTTCGGTGTCTTTTGAAATGATTCCTGGAATGACAGTCATACACAATGATTAGTCAAATCATGTAGTACTGGTAAACATAAGGTTAATGTTCAGGTTGCCAGCCAACATATAAGCCACTAACCGAGTTGACCACACAGATCAAGATTAATGCTGAAAAGTCATGTTTCCAGGAAAGAAAACTTAGCTGAGTTAGTGATCTTAATGCAGCAACATTTGCCTTGCCATGGCAAATAAAACATTTATTGTGTGCGAACTTCTCCTTCTGGACAACTATAAACCAGTACAATTGTGGTCCATACTTTGGCGATAACTGTGCGACATATATATTTACTTCAATGGCAATTTCCCACAAGAGCAGTGATAGAAAGACCAGGTTGATGGTTTGAAATGATAGCATTGCTGTAATGTACAGGTGCTTGGCCACTCTCCTGTGAGCATGGAAATAAATTACTACAGAATAAACTAGAGAAATCCCACTGGACATGCTCCCACTGCTCACAATCGCCATTAGATGGCCACACACAAAAGGGCACAACAAATATTATTCTGCAAAGGAAAGGATGATTACCTGAGGCCACTTCCTATGTCAATCACATTAGGACATAACCATTAGAGGATACTGACTGGCCAAGCCCATGGGCAGAATGCTCGTAAGTCCAGTGAAGCAATTAACTGGATGCTAAATCACGCTAAAGGGATACATAATCACCAAAAGTGATCACACAAGAATATGTTTCAGTTTTTGCATAAGAAAGCATAAAAGCATGCTTTATGTAACTGTGTGATCCCATTCTCATATAGCGTTATATTCTTTGGTCTAGATTATGTGCTCCAATTTTGGGTCATGCAAACTCCCAATAATTTAAGCAACAATCTTGGCTGCAGAAAAATTTCCAGTTAACCTTACCTGACCACAGTCAGTCAATGTAAGCATGAATGTATAGTGTATGGTTGTGCTACAGAGGTGGCATATACAGAAACACTAAAAGGAAAAGAGACAAACACAGAACACAGTTTGTTTATTCGCTTATGCTTGTCATACATACATACATTTAATAGACAGTAAAAGACCACAAGAACAAAGATGCAGCTAAAAAATTGTGATAGCAAAGTAACAAAAATGAAACCGCATAAAAAAATTGATAAGCGAAGCAGATGCTTCAAAGACATTGTGCAAATTACCGTATTTATCCGAATCTAGGCCGACAGTTTTTTAAAAAATAATCATATTCCAAACTCTAGGGTCGGCTTAGATTCGAGGATGTTAAAAAGCGCGCCAGTTTTTAATTAAAACTGCTAAATATGGTGCATAGCTAGCGCCATCTAGAAAAGTCAGTATCGCGGCCACTACTAGCCGTGCCAGTAGCCAACCGTACACAAGCGAGGTCGCCATTTTGAGCTGTGTCGTGTCAGCTGTATCGATGTGCAGCGTGGTGTTATCACAATGGCACCAAGCAGGAGATGGCACTACAGTGCCGCTTTCAAGCGAAAAGTTGTGATAGCCGCAGAGGCATCGTCGAACCTTCAAGCCGGGTGGGACTTTGGCGTCGACGAGAAAAATGTCCGTTGTTGGAGGGGACAACGACAGCAGCTTTTTGTGTGCGCCGCAACGAGGATGGCATTTGGCAGACCAAAGAAAGGCTGTCACCCCAAAGTGGAGACAGTTTTGGCCGACTTTGTTCGGACGCAGAGAGCAGCTGCCCTTCCAGTGACAACAGAAGTGCTCCAAGCGAAAGCTAGAGAACTTTCGAGGAAGCGAGGCCTAACGCCAAAGGATTTCAAAGCCAGCCGGGGCTGGCTTCAGAAATTCATAAAGCGCTTCGGCTTCAGCCTCCGATGTCGCACTTCAATCACCCAGAAGCTGCCAAGCGATTTCGAAGAAAAGCTGAGAGCTTTTCAGCGCTACATGCTGCGAAAGAGAGAAGCGGCAGGCTAAAACCTTGGGCAAATCGGCAATGCCTACCAGACGGCTGTGTATTTTGATATGCCAGTGGCGTACACCGTGAATGAAAATGGTGCCAAGGAGGTGAAGGTGCGCTCTGAGGGCTACAAGAACCAGTGCACAACTGTGATGCTGTGCTGCACAGCTGATGGACATAAAGTCCCTCGTTATATGATATTTAAAAGGAAGACATTGCCTGCTCGAGAAACTTTCCCAAGAAATGTCATTGTGCGGGCAAATGATAACGAGTGGATGACGGGTGCGATGGTGAAGGAGTGGGTTAAGATTGTGTGGCGACGGCGTCCAGGAGCCCTTTTGACAAAGAACTCGCTCCTTGTCGTCGACTCTTACTGTGGCCACTTGACCGACGTGAAGGCTGCGCTCACCCAAGCGAAGACGGACCTCGCTGTCATACCAGACAGCATGACGGGCCAGTTGCAGTCACTTGATGGCTGCATCAACAAACTTTTTAAGGATCGTCTGCGGAAATATTACCCGGACTGGTTGACTGACGAAGACCACATACTGATGGCAACAGGCCGCATCAAACGTGCATCGCTATTGCAGCTGGCGGGCTGGGTAGCTGCAGCGTAGGACGACATCCCAGGTACTTTGATCGTGCGCACCTTTAGAGAGTGCAGCATATCTAATGCGGTTGATGGTACCGAAGATAGTGCACTGTTTGAAGGTGACAGTGACAAGGAACATAGCGACATGATGATGAAGCAACATTCACTGGGCCCGAAATAAATCGGTGGTGCATGCAGGCACCAGACGGGGTGGTTCCCTAGTTACGGGACCCATATGTTTCCAGCAGCTCCTGGCCCCTGTCCGTCAGTGCGAGCTGAATCGGTAGGGCGGGGCTGGATGACAAGGTCTCCCATCGCTCAAGGGGTTGGGGATTGGGGGTGTTGGTGGGAAGGGGAGGAGGGGGGGTCTTGAGTTCTGTGCACTCTGCCAAGACGTGCGGCAGGGTGCCCTTTTCTCTTCTGCAAAAAGGACAGAGCATATCGTATTCCGCAGGGTACATGCGGTTCATCAGTACGGGATGCGCAAGCGATCCCGCCTGCGCTCGACGCAGGATCGTCTGTTGTTGCCTGGTGAGTTTGGGGTGCGGTTTTGGCAGTCTGCACTTTTCTTCTCGGTACATCCGGGTAATGTCCCGAAAGCTGGTAACCGGGTGCGGTAGCTCTTCCGGCTCGTGCTTGGCCCCGATTGACATTTCTCGGGCATGGTAGTCGGCGATGGTGTTGCCTGCTACCTGCGAGTGAGCCGGGACCCACATGAGCTCTATGGCTCTTCCCGGAGGCTTGTGCTTGGCTAGAATGGCTCGGGTCGCGGAGGAGATTACCCCCCTGCGGAAGCTTCTGTAGGCTGTCTTTGAGTCGGTGACTACGGTGTCCACGCTCGGCTGTGCGAGTGCGAGGGCTACGGCCGCTTCTTCGGCAACTGCGGGGTCTGTTGTCTTCAGGGACGCGCTGACGATCAGCCTCTCTTTTGAAGTAACTACCACGGCTGCACGGTCACTGTGTTTTCGGAGCGAGGCGTCCGCGTAGAGGACCCTGGGGTTCTCTTCCAGCTTACGGGCTAGGGCTTTGGCTCGCGCGGTGCGCCTCTCGTCGTCCATGTTCTGGGGAAGGGGTTTTGTCTGAATTGTCATTTTCCAATCTTCCGGAAGGGCCGTCTTGATGGGTACTGGCTCGATCTGCCACCCTATCTTGCGTAGGACGGCTTGTCCGTGTTCCGTGTGACTGAGCCGGATTCTCTGATTAGAGAGGTGGGCTTCGATGAGCTCCTCCACCGTGTTGTGGGCGCCCATGTCTAGCAGTCTTTGCGTGGACGAGTATATGGGCATGCCCAGTGCTTGTTTCGTTGCCTTACGAAGCATCGTGTTTAGGGTGTCCCTATTCGCCTTCGTCAGCTGGAGATACGGGGCGGAGTAGGTAACCCGCGACACGACGAACGCGCGTACCATGCGCATGGCATCGTCCTCTTTAAGGCCTCGGTTTCTGTTTGATACCCTCCGAATCATACCAAGTATCTGTTCAGTTGTAGTCTTGATCTTTGTGATGGCGGCCTGTGCCTTTCCGTCGCTCTGAAGTAGTAGGCCGAGAATCCTAATCTGCTGTGTTGGCTTGATGGTCGTTCCAGCAATCGTAATAATCACGTTCGGCGGCAGCTCCTTCTTGGTTTTTCCCGGTTGGATAATGAGCAGCTCTGATTTCTGGGGAGCGCAGCTCAGTCCGCACGACTTTGCGTACTCGTGCACGGTCGTTGCCGCCCGCTGCAATACTTCCTCCATCCAGGCATTGGATCCGGCTCGGGTCCACACCGTAATATCGTCGGCGTAGAACGCGTGGTCCACGCCTTCGATTTGCTTGAGTAGATCGGGCAGAGGTAGCAGGGCCAGATTGAAGAGCAGGGGCGACAAGACCGATCCCTGAGGGGTGCCCCTATCGCCGAGCTCGACAGCGTCCGACTTCTCTTCCCCTATCCTGATGGTCGCCGTTCGGTTTGACAGAAAATCTTTTATGTAGCCGAATGTCTTTCTGCCACACCGGGTTTTGTTTAGATTCTGCAACACGCTCGCGTGGGACACGTTGTCAAACGCTCCCTTCAGGTCGAGGGCGAGTATCCCGCGCGGCGCGTGCCTCGTTGCCGGCTTGACAACCAGTTCGTGGAGTTGGATCATCACGTCTTGGGTGCTGAGATGTTTCCTGAAGCCATACATCATTTCTGGCATCTGATCCGTTTCTTCGAGGTGCTTCTGCAGCCGGCGAAGGACCATGCGCTCCATCACCTTCCCCACGCAGGATGTGAGGGAGATGGGCCGCATGTTGTCTATCGTGAGGGCTTTGCCGGGCTTTGGAATGAAGCGGACCTCGGCGTCCTTCCATTCCTTCGGCAACTGCGAGCTCTCCCAGGCTTCGTTAATGTGCTCTAGGAGGCCGCGGGCCGCTGTACCGCTCATGTTACCGAGCAATTTGTAAGTTATGGCGTCCCTGCCGGGTGCACTTCTCTTGTTACTATCATCTATTGCTGTCCACATCTCCATCATGGTAAACGGCCGGTCCAGTTCTTCGTTGTCGGGTCCTTCGTACCTCTCGGGCACCGGGTACTGGCCCTTCTCTGTCTTTAGGTACTTGGCCTTCAGGTCTTCCAGGAGCCTGCGGCCGTCTGCCTTGTACGTGTTCAATACTTTAATGAGGTTGCGATTGGTCGCAGTTTTGCTACTCAGCGGGTCGATCAGATGCCTCAAGAGACACCACGTCTTCCACGTCGAGAGCTTGCCCTGTAGGCCGTCGCAGGTCTTCAGCTAATTTTCCTTACATAGTTTGGCCGTGTACTCGGCGATCTGTTTGTTCAAGACTGCTATGCGCTTGGCCAGCTTTCTATTGTGTCTCTGACGTTTCCACCGCCGCGTCAACGAGTGTCGGGCCGCCCACATGTGGGTCAGTCTGGCGTCCACGTACGGTGTCTGCGACGTCGTCGCGTTTTCTTGGGTAAATTTATCTAGAGCCTTCTTCTGGTCCCTCGCCCAATCGGTGTAGGTCCTTTGTCCTTCAGCCTGTCCTGTTTCTTCCTCGGATGCCTCTTCTTGTTCTTGGGTAAACTTTCTCATCATGTCCCAATCCGTGATCCGCGCCGTCCCCAGTACAGCCCGATATCGGGAGCCTCGGATCGTGATACCGATCACGCTGTGGTCCGACCCCAGGTCCACTTCTTCGCTTCTCCAGGAGACGTCTAGCGTGCCCGATAGCCACGACAGGTCTGGTGTGGTGTCCCTAGCGGCGCTGTTGCCTCTTCTGGTGGATACGTCCGGCTCGTTCAGGAGGGCCATCTCGTGATGCTCCATTGCTTTCGCCAATGCTTTTCCTCTCTTGGACTGAAACTTATAGCCCCACGTTGTGTGAGGGGCGTTAAAGTCGCCGAGAATCAGGAGCGGCCTGGTCCTCGCCAACCCTTTCGCCTGGCTCACGATGCGGTCAAATTCGTACTGCCGTTGTGACGGACGGCAGTACGCGCTCATTACAAATAAATTGCCCGAGCTGCCGATTTCTCTAGCATGAATTTCGACCAGCGTGTGCTCGCACCCACCCTGCGCCGTGACATGTTGAGTTGCCGCCACGTTGCTGCGGACGAGCACCGCCGTCCCGTTCTCCGTGGGGTCCGTGTAAGTGACGTACCCCGGGAGTCTTGGTTTCCCGTTTGTTTCTTGTAGCGCAATTACATCGGGCTTGTTTTCTTGCCCGTCAATGTGTAATAATAGTTCCGCTTCTTTGTTGCGAATCCCTCGGCAGTTCCATTGGTAAATTACTGTGGTATCCCCACCGGTTTTCTTCTTGTGCTTCTTAATTGGCTTCTGCATCATCCTTTCCGGACGTCTCGAGTCGATTGCGCCTTTTCGCGATCGCGCCTTTGATTTTTTCGGACCGCTCCTTTTTCAGGGACGCGAAGCGGTTCCTCACCGATGTTGAGGCTACTTTTGGCGCTATGCGCCAAAACATAGCGACAAGTCTAGCAGTGACGACGACGTTGAATGAGCTCTGCACGTTCAGATTCAATAAATGTTGTTTGCATTTTGTGAACGCTGTCCTCGCTTTTTTTGTTCGGCCTACATTCGAGGTAATATATATATTACCTCGAATTATATATATATATATATATATATATATATATATATATATATATATATATATATATATATATATATATATATATATATATATATATATATATATATATATATATATATTGTTGGCTTTGGACTTTCGGGGGTCGGCTTAGAATAGGGTCGGCCTAAATTCGAGTAAATATGGTATCATCCTGTGCAAAATCTTCCTCGTTAAAAATTTTAAGGTGTCGAGATTTAAGCCTACTCAAGAAGCCCCTACACATGTGCAGCCAAACTGGTCAGTCATGTAAAAAGATTCCATAATTTTACTTCTCATTTTGTCCTTTCCTGCATAAATCAACTTTTTGTCCCATCAAACACTCCACTACGCTGGGATTTTGAACAATGTACAGCTAAATTGCCCAATATTGGTATCGTGCCTGCTATGATGTCATTCTCATGCTGTCAAAATATTTTGTTCAGGCATTGACCCATTTGGGCTACTATGATCTGCCACAGGAGAGTGGAATTTCATAAACAAACTCTTGTTGTTCATCTCGTTTTTCTGTTAGTGTCCCTGTGTGTACCATTTCTGCAATGCACCTATACACTATACAGTCATGTCATACCAACCACCCCTGTCGAAGCAATTCTGAAAAGTGCAAGCAGCCTGGTCACTGGGAAAACAGTGGGGATGCAGGACTTGAAGCTCACCAAGGCAACTGCGGTTGGCAACCACGCTGCAGTGGGCCAGGCTGGAGGCACTGGTGAGGAACTCATCAAGCTTGACAAACGTATGGTCACCCGAGGCACCAACCCAAGTGGCCCTGCGGCCACGCTTCACACCAATGCCTGGCATGGCACCTGGTACAGCATGCCAGAGGCTGTGCCCCTCTCCACTGATGCTGCGACGTCGCCCACTCCCGCTTTCCTCCCACGTGCCTCGGCCCAGCTGGCCTTTCTGAGATCAATAAATTGAGGAACAACGTTATCGCAGAAAGCTGGGCAGGCAAAGTTGCTAAACGCAATCGTAGGACATATTTATACTGTTCAAAAGATGAGACAAAGTGCACATAGTATTCCTACCTGAATCTTGAAAGATGAAATTGACTAGCTGATTTGGAGGATGTGTCACACGTACACAGTAAGTAAAGTTGTTATGGGCATTTTTCTCCTCAGCTTGTTTTATTTTTTTCCCCACAATTTGAGCCTTGCTGCAATTGTAATGCTCTCGTACAAAGCAATATTAGTTGATTTCAGTGCCTATACTGTATACTCTTGTGTTTATTGTCTTGTCCTTCTAGTGTTGTTGACATATAGATTTTATGTTTCTGGGAAACTGCTTCCTTCAATAAAATTTAGCACATTTGGGCAATTGCATTACCACTGTTGAGTTCTTAAAATGTAAAAAAATAAAATAAATGCTACATTATTATGATCAGAATGTCGACTAATGTCACATGCAGCAATTGCAGCCAAGTACTCAAGAAAGGAGGTGCAGCCGCACCAACGAGGCAACGCACCAAAAGATGATACAGAGCTACCACCAACGCTGTCCGCGTTCCCTACCATTCACGCCGAATGCGCGCAGTTTCTGAAACTACAGCCAGTGGCTCTGATGGAGGCTCGGCAAGTTTTGACCTTGGAAGAAGAGTTGGTCTCACTTGTCATGTAGCGTCGAAAGCCGCCGCCTCTTTTTGCCTCACTACATTTTCCATACAGTATGAGTTCCTGTTGTAGATATGTGTTTACTTGTACTTGTGTTTACACAAGTGCATCACGTAAACACATGCACGCCACATCTACAATACTGGTGATCACGGACTTTCGAAACTTTGCACCTATGTGCTGGCTACAGTGAGAATGGAATCCACCGGCGACTCCAGACAAGTCTCCTCCGACCCCACAGCATGCCAAGCAGTCTCCGCCTTTTCATTCTGCTTCCAACATTCTGGCCAACTGATACCTCCCTCTGGCTAGTGCAAGTCAACAGCCAGTTCGTGATGGCTCAGATAACATCACAGACTTCAAAATTTGACCATATTGTGTCTGCACTTCCTCTAGAAATTGCTGGGGAAATCCGAGACCTTATTCTTACTCCGTCCATGACAAACCCCTATGACATTTTGTTGGCTGAGCTCCTCAAGCATACTTCGTCATCGGAAAGGACAGCGACTCCAGCAGATACTCTCAGCTGAAGAATTAGGCGACTGAAAGCCATCACAGCTCTTGCGCCGCCTTCAGCAGCTTCTCGGTGATAAGGCTGTCTCTTTCAATCAAGGCCTACTCTAAGAACTTTTCTTGCAATGCCTGCCTTACATCGTTTGCGTGGTGCTCGCCACTGTAGCTGGTTTGTTACTGGCTAATATCGCGTGAATTTCGAACTGCGTGATGGACGTCGAAGAGTTTGACTCTCATTGTGTATCGACTTATTACGCTACATGACGAGCGAGTCCAACTCTTTTTCCAAAGCCAAAACTTGCCGAGCCATCGGCAGAGGCAATGGCTGTAGTCCCAGACACTGCACACATTCAGCGTGAACACGGGGGAACGCGGATGGTGCTGGCTCCATCTCATCTTTCAGTGTGTTGCCTCGTTGGTGCTGCTATAGAGGGGGAAAAAAAATGTGACACACACTACTATTTTCATAATCAGTTCCTGTAAATCAACTATTCATTCTACCAATATCTTTAATACTTCGCTCTCCTGAGCACCTTTTTCTGAGCTTTTTCTTTATCTCTACTTTTCTATCACTTTAACTCCCCCTCCCCTCACTCTACAGCGTAGGGTAGCAAACTGGATCTAACCATCTGGTTAACCTCCTTGCCTTCCCCCTTCCTTTTGTCTTTCTCTCTCTCTCCCCTGAGCACCAACACAAGTCATTCTCTCATCAACCATGCTTTCTTCATCTGTCATACCTTTTTGCACAAGTTAACATTATAGGAAAGTGGAGAAGCCTGTTAAACAGAACACAGATTCTCTTTATCATTGACTGTTTTCATAGTCAAACATTTAGTGCCCAAAACAAATAGAGTGAAGGAAGTGGTGTTATGTATAAACACAATTCTGAATACATTGAAAAGGCCGCCCTTTCAGTCTGGCAAACGGGAAAATATTTCGACATCCTACACAAAGCGACAACCTTCTGTGGCAGCACAGGCAAAGCTATGGAGCTGAAGTGCACATTTTGACTCTCTCCCTAACGTGAGGAAGATAGGAGGTCGTTTTTCTTCTTTCTTTAGGTTGGGCCAGATTTTTTCTTTCTGAAGGAACTACTGCAATCAATATTTCATGTAATACATGAACAAAAAGTGGAATGAATGCTCTTTCTACGCATAAAAATTTTATTAATGAGATGTATGTCATAAAAAAGATATAAATTACCAGAATCAAGATTGTGGGATAAATTTGAACAAAGTTTGTAAAGACACGCTTGTATCAGCTAAGAAAAAAAAGGTAACAAGTATTATGAGATATACAAAACTTATTGCCATCTCATAGGCACTATCTCCGAAAAAATCAGAATTTTTCATTGAACAGGTATTCCCCTACACAAATTTAACTGCCAGCACTACAGTTGGGCATGCCAGGCTGCGGTCGCCGATGTTCCGACCTGGTTTGCATCGTCGATGCTCTCACAGTCAAAGCGCAACGAAAAGGCAGCACCCTCAGACTCGCTGCTACTCGATCCATTGATAAAATCACCCACAGACGCACTGGAATTGCGACATCTGCTATCTTTCGAAGTGCATGCGCAGCTACCAGAGGCGGCCATTTTTGCTTTCTACTCGTTAAAAAATTACCACCTGGCAAGAAAAAAGCGAACTGCTTAGAAAACAAAAATATAGTTCTCCTCCTTCACATCTGTTGGCGCAGCATCCCCGTGAGCGGCACGGAAGGTCTCGAAAGCGGCATTTCAAACCATCAATAGCAGGCGGCCATTTTTGCTTTCTACTTTGACGATCGTGAAAACTTCGGAGCGTGTTCAAAAATCATCACCTCGCAGGAAAAAAGCGAACTGCTTAGAAAACAAAAATATTGTTCTACTCCTTCACGTCCAATAGAGCAGTGTGCCCATGAGCGGCGCGGAAAGTCTCGAAAGCGGCTTTTCAAACCATCAATAGCGGGCTAACAGTGCCCAATGGGCGCAGTTGGGAAAAAGTTAAAAAGAAGCTTTCTTTGCCTATCATCCCGTGCTTTCACCTGGATTGGTCAGTTGGTTGGTCAGTTTGTCTGTCATTCGATCAGACATTGGCTGGTTTCTCGCAGAGTAGATTTCTCCTCATTCTTTATAAAAAAGAAGTGCATCCGGCGGAAGCACTCAAATCTCCGCCCACCAGCATAGCAGCCCAATGCTCTAACCATGAGGCCACAACAGCAAGTATACTTCTATCATGCAAACTACAAGCTAGCTCTTTCAGATGATCACCGCGTAATGATTATGATGATGATTTCAATACTATGGCACATACCCACAATGGGGATTGGTCGAGAAGCGGGCGGTACATATTGTGTTAACGCACACTAGCTATTTGAGATGATCATCACATTTCGATAATTATGATCTCCATACTATGGTGTATACCTACAACAAGGCATCAGCCAAGAAGTGGCCGGTACATTTAAAAGAAATAAAAAATGAAGAAATACAAGCCAATATAAAAGTTGTCACATTGCATAGACCAGGCACGTGACAGCACACACACATGAACACCGCTTTCCTTTATGCCAAGGACACGGGAACGAAATGTGCAAAATTATGGCACTTCAATAAATGATTCACAATGGCTTCACTTCACATAGATTCCATGATTTGCGTTGTATATCCATAATTTTTTTTACTACATTCTTGCATGTAGTCTGTGAATGTAAACGTACATAGACTACATAGCATCAAACAAAACATGCCAATTTTTTTCTAGATATTTTTAATAAAAAAAAAACTTGCTGAAGAGAAAGATTTCTGTTTTTTGCAATTTCTAGTTTTCTGGTTTTCCTGGTGTCCATGTCAGGTTTTCCTGGTCCTGCAAACGTTTTCCTGGTCCTGCAAACAAGTATGGCGTCGCCAGGTTGCATTAAATATAAGCGACTGTTTGCAAGCTTATCTGAATTCACTTGTCAGGAGTCAATGAAGACAGTGGTATGTTGTCAAACGTTTCATTGGCTGCATAATATTACGCGGAAAGGAGCTGTGTTGTGTGTAACTGACACCACTAGATCAAGTATGTCACTGGTCCTACATGAAGGCGATGGCCACCTCAATGCAGGCAGCCTGACCGTGTACAGCGAGTCTGCCAGGCTTCAAACACAACTGCGCAATTAGAAGCAGTACATAAAATAAAGGGCCCATTATAATTCCATGGCATACAGGGTTGGCATTCTCGGTTGTTCACTGATACGAATATAATAAAACGCTGGCGCGCATTCAGTTTCTCATCTTAGTACCAGCAAATCTTCTCCGTGGTAGTCGCACGCAGCATTCACAGCTATCACTGCCAATCCTATTGCGATAAGCATCTTCGAATATCTGTTTCACAGTGCATGGTGCCATCGAAAGCATAGCACACACTTTTAACAGGCGATAACCGAAACGCACCGCCATTCCCTGATGCAGACTGCAATCGTGTGTTTTCCGGCCGCTAGATCTTACGTGAAAAGGAAAAGGTGTGAAGCACATGTGATCGAGAACGGCATATAGCTGCCCGCCTCACATGAAAACAACAGTGCACAGTTTCTTATTCCAGTACCAGCAAATCTCCGCTACTCCAGTACCAGCAAATCTCCGCCCAGGTCCTCGTACACTGTATTCACAGCTATCACTGTCAAACCTATTGCGATAAGCATCTTCACCTATCTGTTTTACAGTGCGTGGTGCGTAGTGACATTGGTAGCGTAATGCATGCTTTTAGTAGGCAATAATCCAAATGCACCACCGTTCCCTGCTACAGGTGGCGCGATGTGGGCATCACCTTTTGCTTTGGCAGCATCCAGCATCACCCTCTTCGAACACCACGCAATAGGAAAACAACAAGACGCGTCTCAGGCTGCCGGAGCACCACCAGCTCCACATGTCGGCGTCTCATGCCAAAACGATCTGCGCGACGCTTCGCATTACATAGATGGCAACAATAGTTGAGTCTTTTAGTTACTTTGGATCGTACGTTCTCCTGGTTAGTATGCTTTTTCTTGCAGTTTTTTCTAAAACATATGAGTGAGGTTCTACTGTATACGGGCAACAGCGTTCCTTTTACTGTGCAAAAACAGTGTGCTTGGCCTGATATTCATGAGAGTAAAAAAATTGCTAGCGCACCACTGAAACAAAGTGGTAGAATCCGCGTCGCCATAGTCATCAGCGAAAATTGTACGTCAATAGCAGCAGCACTAGAATGCATTGTGTTTGTACCCATCTTTAAAGACTTTATTCTTGTGTTTACTGCCGTGCATAACACCACATTGGCCGCATGCCTTCAAAACTGCGAAGCTGCCATCCATGATCGCGTCGAAAGTGGCCACGGTTTCTCCCACAGCAGTTGTGGCAAACAGTAGTTTCATTTCAACTTAATATATGCATTGGCTGCTCAGCTTCATAACTGTGTAGTCGCCATTCATGATCGCACTGATAGCCACCATGGTTTTGTCTGCAGCGGTTGTGGAAAACAGTAGTTTCGTTTTAACTTAGTACACTAGTCTGCCACCTGGCTTCATAACTGCCTAGTCGCCATTCATGATCACATCAATAGTGACCGCGGCTTTGTCCACGGTGTCTGCGGCATACAGTAGTTTCGCTTTGACTCGGTGCGCACGTAGGCAGTGTGCCTTCAGAACTGCAAGGTCACTGTTTATTACTGTGTCGACAGCGGCCACCGTTTCGTCCGCAGTAGTTGCGGCATACAGCAGCTTTGTTTTAACTCAATGCAAAGCTGTCTAGGATGAAGAGCACATCACGATGGATGCACAATCTGTTGACAACCAGCTCATTGGCGAAAAAATAATGGGGATGTGCGCGCGGCAGTGAAAAACATGTCTCAAATGAAGGCACGCGCCACAGGCATGCTGCGAAGGCAGCCGCGAGGCCTTTGCAGTTTCAACCATGAATGAGTCATGAGATGGTGAGAATTGCAGTTTCCGGCCTGCTTTTGTGCTGAATGCGCTGGTAAAGGTAAAACGTAAATCGCTTGCAAAATAATGGCACTACTTGGTGTAGTAACACAATTGCAGAGGCTCTGCCCACATAGCTATGGCTTTGCTATGCAAGTTGTTATCAGGTATAGTTATTGTGGGCCTCAAGGAACATAAACAACACCATGCTGATAGAGAACTTATTATATGAATTCATCACTCCAAACACATCAGGCACAGGGCTTACTCATAGTATTCCAGTGCACTTT
Organism: Dermacentor albipictus; assembly: GCF_038994185.2. Taxonomy (NCBI): domain Eukaryota; kingdom Metazoa; phylum Arthropoda; class Arachnida; order Ixodida; family Ixodidae; genus Dermacentor; species Dermacentor albipictus. The sequence goes on from NC_091823.1 coordinate 17,045,088, forward strand.
CCCTCATGTCTTCGTGCTGTTATCGTAACATGTTCACTATCAACACACCAACTAGACCCCTTGTCTCGTTTACAATACGCTGACAAGAACACACTCTTTACTCAAGATGGCAGCCCTTAATGATAAAATATTTTTAGCCTTACAGTAGTCATAAATATTATCCATCCACACAATACTTCGCATTAGTTCTGTTTTAGAATAAAACAGCACTGTTGACTGTTGACTCTTGAAGGAAAACAGTGGCACCTTTAAGCTGATGGCATGAGATAAACCATCAGTCATGTGACACATTGAAGATGAGGCAGACAGCATGTTTTCTACCCTTTTCAGCATTCTCCCCCCCCCCCCCTCCCCTTGCGGTGTCCTTTACGCACCTGATAGCTTCCACATGTGTAGACTTGTCCACACACAGTTAGGAACACTGAGTGATTGCTTCCTGCTGCAACTTGCGTGACAGTTGGCAGTGCGTAGACTAGTGTTGGTGAGCCCCTGCACAACACAGATAAGGAGGCCGTGATTTCACAACACCGTGTCTACAAAAAATATCAGCAAAACATTATCCAAGTTCCCAAAGTAAAAATGTGAAGCAAAACCAATGGGTGAGGCAGATATGCAAGAATAAAACTCAGTGTTCAACAGGGCACCGTCCAATTATGAGAGTCCTTTGACAGCAATGAGCCAATTTACAGTGGATCTTGAGTGTCCTGAAAACAGTAACTAAAGGTATTTATCTATAGCCATTGCAGTCAAAGCAGTGCCAACAAAAAAAGGACATTACAAGCAATTACAATTCACTTCTTATTCATAATGGCAGACAAGACTGGTATGAATGTGTATGCACATCCCCATATAAGCAATGCATCCATGCTTCAAAACTGCCTACTATTTGCTGTAGAAGCAGGACCCCAAACAGTGAAGCACTACAAATAGAGAAAAGTACAAGGCTCCTTCTAGCAGTAATAAAATGGAGGGCAGGTGATCGCCTGCCTCCAAAAACTTACAAATGTTTCCTCAACCTGTTCTGTTTAATTGCTTTAAAAAACGTCAGCTGCTAGTGTTTACATGCAGTGTACACTGCTTTTAAAGGGGCCCTGAAACACTTTTTGAACATAAGAGAATGTTGCAGATCTGTAAACGAGGCTCTTGTGAACATGTGAGCCAAATATTAATGCACTACACGCAAGAGGGAGTTTACAATCTCGTGTCAAAAGCAGTGAAAGATTTACTCTCTCCTTCACAATGTCGTCTTACAGCTACGTCGCAAGCAGCCAAGCGAGCCAACAGTTATTGGCCAATTTTATAATTGCGAGAACGTTCTCAGTGATACTATTGTTGCTAGTTTCAAGTTAAATAAATGAAAAGTACATGTGCCTGCAATTTTTAAATGAGAGAAAAATAATTTCATCTTTGCACTGCCGATTTACACATAACAGTTGAACGTAGCTGCATCTGCTGGCAGAATGACTGAAGGCAGTGAAAAGCACAGATTTCTCATTTAAGTACTGTCATTTGCTCCTTTACTGCCTGCTCCATGCTTATGGCAATCGCTGCTGTCTGAACGCCTGTTTCATCTTATTCCGCACTCCTCTTTGCTTCATCATCACTGTTACTTGATCTTGGCATATCTGCTTGAGACATTGCTATCGGTAAACATTTTAATTTGGCAAATACACTGACAGAACTGCACAAGCAGTTCATAGGCACTGCTACCTACTAACAGTAGGCAGCAGTGCCCCCTATTGAAACTAGATTTAGTGCCATGGCTGAGTGATTTAAAATGGTGACTTTCAAGTCCAGTGAATATAAATTTGCTAAAGGGAGCCACAATGTGCTTTTATTTTTCTACTTGTTACCGTGCAATTTCAAACCAACAAACACACACCAGCACTCACACTATGCTTTAATATTGTTACGTGGTAGTGACGGGGAAGAGAGAACACAGTAGCAGTACTGTGAAAGGCAAAACTAGCTTTTATTGGGCAAACCTGTGCCCACAAAACAGGCTACACTTAAAGCACAACGATAGCGGCGAACACAGTCGGCGATCGTCGAAAATCTGATCAGCGGTTCAAGCGCGTCGGCTTTTATAGAGCAGTCGTCGAATGTTCCAGATTAATCTTTGGACCCGTGTGCCTTCCACAAAGTTTGTGGGGATGCGCGACCCTCGCGCCTCCCCTGATGTTTTTCCCGCATAGCGCGTCTCCTGTAGTGCGGCTTCGCCGCACATGCGGCGGTCCGAGTGGTACAGGCGCAGTCCGAGAGATGGCGCTAGTGTTGCGCGGCTGCGGGGTTACCCTCGGCGGGAGAGGCAAGGCGCGCGCCCTTGGCTTCGAGACAGCAAGCGGGCTGCACGTGCAGCAACGCTCTTCCCCGGCGGGTCGCCGAAGCAGCGCGGACATCCCGCGCGCGCGGCGACCGATGCATCTGCGAGACCGCCTCACGTGGCCGCCTTCGAACGCGCCACGATTCGCGTGACTATACACGCGAACGACCCGGCGTTGGGATCCAGCATGGGGCGAACATATTCGCTCGCTTCCGGTGGCGGTGAGTCGGACTTCTAGATTTGTCGCGCGCCCATCGGCATGTTTGTGGATAGCAACTCGGCTAGCAGGCATTGATGTATGAAAGGTGCAATAAATGCCCTTGTGATTGTGTGCACTACTGTGTTGTCGTTCCTTTGTCCCAAGAGTACGGTGTGAGATATCCTCCATCAGACCCCACATCTGGCGCCCAACGTGGGGCTCTTGGGGCATCGGACGATAATTTTAAGTGTTGCTTCGTTCGAGACCTTTGTTTGAACCGAAGCGTAGGCCTAGCGTGGATTTTGATCGCTAGCGTCGGCGGCGTGCTTCTTGAGCGAGGCGATGGTGGCTGCAGTGTGTTTGAACATGTCCACATGCTAAGCCTTTTCGCAAGTGTTTTTTTTAATGACATTCGTCAGTACGAGAGCCACGTGGTCTGCATCCTGGGAGAGCGAGGCTGAGCGCCCGCGGAGCAGTGGCAAGCCTGAAGCGAGTGAGTACGGAAGCCTCGTGGGTGGTCCGAATTTCCTATGTAAATAGCTTCTTCTATCTCTTTGACTCGGATGAAGTCGCGGCTCTGGGAGCCGGGTGGCCGCGGGCCACGGGTGCCACTACGACTGGTATTGCGGCCTGGCACCGGGCGCTTTAACACCGTCTGGGACGGTGGGCGCCGTCAACTCGGATGCTGTGTGCACCGAGCGGAGTAGGACCACCTCACAGAGCTGACGTCTCCTCGCGGCTGCCTGTTTTGCGCCCATTTTGGGTGTTGTTTTTGGATGCCGGTTGTTGTCAGGGTAGCGACGCTTTAGGCCTAAGGCTTTACGAAGCTGCCTGTCGCACGTGGAGGGACACAACCTGGTGGACCGTGGCGTTGAGGCGTTGCAATTTGCTTCCCTCATTCTATTTAGCCTCGCACGAATTGAAATTGCTCGTTCGACTCAAGAAAGCGAGCTTCGTTCACGTGAACTTAGCATCTGAGTTGCTGCCCGATCTTTTGCTAGCAGAGTTGAACATCGTACCACGTGGGCGATACGCATGCAGAATTCCTCTCCCTTGCACTACTTTAGTGTTTGCCGAGTGTGTTGAGTTTACGCAGTGTGATTGGAGTCACCCCTGGTTTGCCGTCACCTGCACATCGTCTGCGCTGCTGCCCCGGACTACGATCGAGCCACCCCGGGCGATGGTGATGCTGTGGCCAGTTCGGCGCGGCGACTTCGGCGGCCTCCTGTATCCAGCTCACAACCCTCGGCGGCGGACAAAAGAGCCGGCGGTCACCTACAGCTATGGCGGCTCTTCCCAGCAGGGCGCGTCGGCGTGAGCGACGCTTGCTCGTGCCGACTACTGCGTCGTCGTTTCCGGAGTCCTGGCCTGGAATCGTGCCGTCCAGTCTACAAAGCTGCTGCTGTGACCGGCGGACGCCAGCGGTGCACCCGAGGACAATGTCGGCTCGCATGCTATGGACAGCGTGTGGACATTTCTTCGGCGCGACCACTGTTGCATGTACTACCTTGTTCGCGAAGAAAAAAATGTTAGACCGTGTCACAAGTTTCGCCGGAATAAGAAGTGATTTAAGGTTGGGGGGATGTGGGGATGCGCGACCCTCGCACCTCCCCTGATGTTTTTCCCGCATAGCGCGTCTCCTGTAGTGCGGCTTCGCCGCACATGCGGCGGTCCGAGTGGTACAGGCGCAGTCCGAGAGATGGCGCTAGTGTTGCGCGGCTGCGGGGTTACCCTCGGCGGGAGAGGCAAGGCGCGCGCCCTTGGCTTCGAGACAGCAAGCGGGCTGCACGTGCAGCAACGCTCTTCCCCGGCGGGTCGCCAAAGCAGCGCGGACATCCCGCGCGCGCGGCGACCGATGCATCTGCGAGACCGCCTCGCGTGGCCGCCTTCGAACGCGCCACGATTCGCGTGACTATACACGCGAACGACCCAGCGTTGGGATCCAGCATGGGGCGAACATATTCGCTCGCTTCCGGTGGCGGTGAGTCGGACTTCTAGATTTGTCGCGCGCCCATCGGCATGTTTGTGGATAGCAACTCGGCTAGCAGGCATTGATGTATGAAAGGTGCAATAAATGCCCTTGTGATTGTGTGCACTACTGTGTTGTCGTTCCTTTGTCCCAAGAGTACGGTGTGAGATATCCTCCATCAGACCCCACAAGTTCTACACCATTCGCGTTACGCGATGAAATCAGATAACGCAAGGTTCGGCGACAACAGACAGCCGGGTAGAAGCATCGATGACTTTCCAGAAACATCGGAAACATTCAGGCGCGTCCCTCGCTGTGCGATTACAGTTGTCAAGCGGCGAAACGTGGTCGCCCGATAAAGATAAGTACACGTGTCAATACCCCCCTCTTAAAAAGCATCGACCCGATGCTACATACAAGCGAAATAAAAACACCCGTAGCAAAGAAAACAACAACAAAAAATAAAGAATTTCGTCAGCGTCCGTAAAAGGGTTTAAGGCGCACCACGTGGACCACTTCAGATCGTTCGCGGCGCCACTGTGAATACGAAATGCCGTCTGGCACGACCTCATGGTCCAGAGCGCCAATACGTCGGATGACCTTGTCGGGTCCGAAATAGCGTCGGAGTAGTTTCTCACTGAGTCCTCGTCGACGTATCGGTGTCCAAACCCAAACACGGTCACCGGGCTGGTACTCAACAAAGCGTCGTCGGAGGTTGTAGTGTCGGCTGTCGGTCCTCTGTTGGTTCTTGATCCGTAGGCGGGCGAGCTGTCGGGCTTCTTCGGCGCGCTGGAGGTAGCTAGCGACGTCAACATTCTCTTCGTCAGTGACGTGGGGCAGCATGGCGTCGAGCGTCGTCGTCGGGTTCCTGCCGTAAACCAGCTTAAACGGCGTGATCTGTGTTGTTTCTTGCACCGCCGTGTTGTAAGCAAATGTCACGTACAGCAGGACGGCATCCCAGGTCTTGTGTTCGACGTCGACGTACATCGCTAGCATGTCGGCGAGGGTCTTATTCAGCCGCTCCGTAAGACCATTCGTCTGCGGGTGGTAGGCCGTGGTCCTCCTGTGCCTTGTCTGACTGTATTTCAGAATGGCTTGGGTGAGCTCCGCTGTAAAGGCCGTTCCTCTGTCGGTGATGAGGACTTCTGGGGCGCCATGTCGAAGCAGGATGTTTTCGACAAAAAATTTCGCCACTTCGGCTGCGCTGCCTTTCGGCAGTGCTTTAGTTTCAGCGAAGCGGGTGAGGTAGTCTGTCGCCACGACAATCCACTTATTTCCGGTTGTTGACGTCGGAAAGGGTCCCAGCAAGTCCATCCCGATCTGCTGGAATGGTCGGCAAGGAGGCTCGATTGGCTGTAGTAATCCGGCTGGCCTTGTCGGCGGTGTCTTACGTCGCTGACAGTCTCGGCATGTTCTGACATAATGGGCGACGTCGGCGGTCAGGCGCGGCCAATAATACTTTTGTTGTATCCTCGAGAGTGTCCGGGAAAAACCGAGGTGTCCAGCGGTCGGATCGTCATGTAGGGCGTGCAATACTTCTGGACGAAGTCCTGATGGGACAACAAGAAGGTAGTTGGCGCGGACTGGTGAAAAGTTCTTCTTCACGAGGAGACTGTTTTGAAGCGTGAAGGAAGATAGTCCGCGCTTAAATGCCCTGGGGACAGCGTCGGTGTGCCCTTCCAAATAATCGACGAGGCCTTTAAGTTCCGGGTCCGCTCGTTGTTGTTCGGCGAAGTCTTCCGCGCTTATTATTCCAAGGAAGGCGTCGTCATCCTCGTCATCTTGCGGCGGCGGGCCAATGGGGGCGCGGGATAGGCAATCGGCGTCTGAGTGTTTTCATCCGGACTTGTATGTTACGGTGATGTCGTATTCTTGTAGTCTGAGGCTCCACCGTGCCAGCCGTCCTGAGGGATCCTTTAAATTCGCTAGCCAACACAAGGCGTGATGGTCGCTGACGACTTTGAATGGCCTGCCATATAGGTAAGGGCGAAATTTCGCTGTAGCCCAAACGATGGCGAGGCATTCCTTTTCGGTTGTAGAATAATTGCCTTCCGCTTTTGACAACGACCGGCTAGCGTAAGCTATCACGTGTTCATGTCCATCTTTTCTCTGGACCAGGACGGCGCCGAGGCCTAGGCTACTGGCGTCAGTGTTCCATTTCGGTATCGGCGTGATCGTCGAAGTGCGCAAGTACGGGCGGCGACTGCATGCGTCGTTTGAGTTCGTGAAATGCCTCGGCCTGCGGCGTTTCCCACTTGAACTCGACGTCGCATTTAGTTAGCTGCGTCAGCGGCTCAGCGATGCGTGAAAAGTTCGTGACAAATCGCCTGTAGTAGGCACACATACCAAGAAATCTACGCACTGCCTTCTTGTCGATGGGCTGTGGGAACTTTGCTATGGCAGCTGTCTTCTGCGGGTCGGGGCGGACTCCAGATTTGCTGATGACGTGGCCTAAAAATAGAAGCTCCTCGTAAGCGAAGCGGCACTTTTCCGGCTTCAGAGTAAGTCCTGATGACCTGATGGCCTCTAGAACTGTTGCCAGCCGCCTAAGGTGAACGTCGAAATTTCCGGCGAAGACGACGACGTCATCCAAGTATACGAGACAGGTCTGCCACTTCAATCCTGCTAAAACCGTGTCCATCACGCGCTGGAACGTTGCAGGCGCGAGCACAGTCCGAATGGCATAACCTTGAACTCGTAGAGGCCGTCTGGGGTAATGAAGGCAGTCTTTTCGCGATCTCTTTCGTCGACTTCTATTTGCCAATAGCCAGACTTTAGGTCCATGGACGAGAAGTATTTAGCGTTGCAGAGCCGATCCAATGCGTCGTCTATCCGTGGGAGGGGGTATACGTCCTTCTTCGTGATCTTGTTCAGACGACGATAAACAACGCAGAAACGTAGGGTTCCGTCCTTTTTCTTTACCAGAACAACAGGGGATGCCCACGGGCTTTTCGACGGCTGGATGATGTCGTCGCACAGCATTTCGTCGACTTGTTCTCTTATAGCTTCACGTTCTCGCGCCGAAACTCGGTAAGGGCTCTGACGGAGCGGGCGAGCGCATTCCTCGGTGATTATGCGATGCTTGGCGACTGGTGTTTGACGAATCCTCGATGACGTCGAAAAGCAGCCTTTGTATCGTCGGAGCAGACTTCTGAGCTGCTGTTGCTTAATCATAGGGAGATTTGGATTAATGTCGTAGTCTGGTTCGGGAACCATGGTCGTCGGGGTAGATGCGGCGGAATCCGAGAGGACAAACGCATTACTTGTTTCCAGAATTTCCTCGACATACGCGATCGTCGTGCCCTTGTGGATGTGCTTGAACTCCTGGCTGAAGTTTGTCAGCAACACATCAGTTTTCCCTCCATGCAGTCTAGCGATCCCTCTTGCGATGCAAATTTCACGGTCTAGCAGGAGACGTTGGTCGCCTTCGATGACACCTTCTACGTCAGCGGGTATTTCAGTGCCGACCGAAATAACAATGCTGGAGCGGGGCGGGATGCTCACTTGGTCTTCGAGCACACTCAAGGCGTGGTGACTACGAGGGCTCTCTGGCGGTATCGCTTTATCTTCCGACAGCGTTATTGACTTCGACTTCAGGTCGATGACTGCGCCGTGTTGGTTCAGGAAGTCCATACCGAGAATGACGTCTCGAGAACACTGTTGGAGGATAACGAAGGTGGCAGGGTAAGTCCGGTCATGAATGGTAATTCTTGCCGTGCAGACTCCAGACGGCGTGATGAGGTGTCCTCCAGCGGTTCGAATTTGAGGGCCTTCCCACGTAGTCTTAACTTTCTTCAACTGGGCGGCGATGTGTCCACTCATGACGGAGTAATCAGACCCTGTGTCGACTAAGGCAGTGACTGCGTGGCCGTCGAGAAGCACGTCGAGGTCGGTGGTTCTTTGTCTGGCGTTGCAGTTAGGTCGTGGCGTCGGATCACGGCTGCGTCGTGTTGAACTGAAGTTGGAACGTCGCGTCGTCGAGTCGTCGTTCGTCGGTGTAGTCTTGCCTTCCTGACTTCGTCGGGACGGCGGCGTGTCGTTGTTATGTCGTCGAGATCCTTTCGTCGTCGTCTTCGGCGGCGGCGGAGGATCTTCGTCAGTTCGACGAACAGCAACCGCACCTCCATCGGTTGCTGCTTTTAGTTTTCCGGATATGGGCTCGCTGACCGGCCCCGGGCTGGGCCAGTGTATGGTCGGCGCTGCGGCGACAGGTAGCGGCCTGGTGATGGCGAACGGGACGGCCGTCGAGGGCTCCACTGAGTAGCGGCGAGGTAATCGGCGATGTCACGTGGGCGCTCGCCAAGCTGTGGACGCGGCGCGTTGACGGCGAAACCTCGCAGTCCCATCTGCCGGTACGGACATCGTTGGTAGACGTGACCCGCTTCTCCGCAGTGGTAGCAGAGCAGGCGGCGGTCAGGAGCGCGCCAAACGTCGGTCTTCCTCGGGTAGGTGCGCTGGGCGACGGGTGGGCGCGTTGGCGGCGGCGGCGGCGGACGACGGAATTGCGTCGTTGCAGGACCCTGGCGTGGTCGCAGAGGGGGACCTTGACGGCGTACGACGGCGGCGTAGGTCATCGCTTGCGGCTCGGGCTGCGGCGATTCAGGGGCTACTCCAAGTTGTTGTTGGAGTTCCTCACGCACGACATCGGCAATCGAAGCCACCTGAGGCTGTGATGATGGGAACAGCTTTTGTAGCTCCTCCCGCACGACAGCTCGGATAGCCTCGCGCAGGTCGTCGGGGGCCAGTGACTGAAGTCCGGCGTAGTTTGTCGCGTTCGTGCGGCGGTCGAATTGCCGGTTTCGCATCTCGAGTGTCTTCTCGATGCTGGTTGCCTCGCGAAAAAACTCTTCTACGGTCTTCGGTGGGATTCGTACCATTGCGCCGAAAAGTTCTTCCTTCACACCACGCATGAGAAGCCGGACTTTCTTCTCCTCGGGCATATCCGGGTCGGCGTGGCGGAAGAGACGCTTCATTTCCTCTGTGAAGATGGCAACGTTCTCGTTCGGTAGTTGCACTCGGGCGTCCAGCATGGCTTCGGCCCTTTCCTTGCGCACGACGCTTGTGAAGGTGCGCATGAAGCCGGTACGGAACAGGTCCCACGTTGTCAATGTCGACTCCCTGTTCTCGAACCACGTTCTGGCGGCGTCTTCTAGGGCGAAGTATACGTGCCGCAACTTGTCGTCGGAGTCCCAGTTGTTGAAAGTCGCGATTCGCTCGTACGTCTCCAGCCAGTATTCCGGGTCCTCAGTTGCTGCTCCATGGAAAGTTGGTGGGTCCCGAGGTTGCTGTAGGATAACGGGGGACGCTGGGGCAGCCATTGGAGTTGTTTTGACCACGATCTTCTTTGTCGACTCAGGTAGAAGTCCGTGCTCTGGGGGCAGTCCTTGCAGTCTGCGGCTAGCACGCTGGTCTTCGGCGATGTTAGTTTGGTCCTCGGGCTTCGGGCTTGGATCGCGGCTTTGCGGGGGCGTTCGGTACATGAACGCACTAGCACCTCCACCAGATGTCACGTGGTAGTGACGGGGAAGAGAGAACACAGTAGCAGTACTGTGAAAGGCAAAACTAGCTTTTATTGGGCGAACCTGTGCCCACAAAACAGGCTACACTTAAAGCACAACGATAGCGGCGAACACAGTCGGCGATCGTCGAAAATCTGATCAGCGGTTCAAGCGCGTCGGCTTTTATAGAGCAGTCGTCGAATGTTCCAGATTAATCGTTTGAACCCGTGTGCCTTCCACAAAGTTCTACACCATTCGCGTTACGCGATGAAATCAGATAACACAAGGTTCGGCGACAACAGACAGCCGGGTAGAAGCATCGATGACTTTCCAGAAACATCGGATACATTCAGGCGCGTCCCTCGCTGTGCGATTACAGTTGTCAAGCGGCGAAACGTGGTCGCCCGATAAAGATAAGTACACGTGTCAATATGCTGATTACAGCTTAAAAAAAAATAAGGAATTCAATTCATAGGGAAACCTACCGAAGAACGAGATCTCCATGTCCCAGCTGCCCGTGCTGATTGTTGCCAAACGTGAACACCTGTCCATTCTGCAGAAGCACCACTGCACAAACACAATGAACACTTGGTTGCCGTGCTGTGCCAGAAAAGTGAAAGCAATGACAACAAACGCAGTTAGCCCCTTACCTGTGTGGTGCATGCCACAGGCAACCTGCACAGCTGGGCTGCTCACAGGAAGCACTAGTATAGCTGGGGGCAGCAAGGTCACCTTCAATGCTTCACGCTCGTGATCACTGCTGACAGCGTCCTCTGTTCACAAAGCACAGGACGAAGTTAAATTCTAGTAACTGTAAGAACTAGAATTTTGATTTAGGACCTCATACCTCTTACGAAAATTGCCGAAATCGGTAAGCTTCACACAAATTTAAGCAGAAAGTTTATAAGTCCGTAACTATGCACCAAGAACAGCAATTGCAGTTCTGCAAACTGCATCTGTTGTGCATTTAAAGCGGACAAATTTGATGTATGAGTTTATAGCTTACGTAGAATTGTTACAATGCCTACAAGGTTTTTGTAGTATTTCTGCTCATAAACTATTGGTATGTTTGAGAGTGCTGTGTAATGCATAAATTGTGTAAACTTTTGACGGATGTCTCAATATATGCTGCTAAAAGAATTGTTAAATCATTATTTATTACTGAGTTAAGGAGTTGAAAACATGAAATATTTGAAATTCCAATATAAGATTCGAGAATTCATTATTTGAAATGATCGAATAATCGTTCAGTTCAAATATTCGAGACTCTGAACCACACTTCAAGATGTTGAGAGAGCGACTGATGCAAGTGATGACTGTTCCAAATGATCTTCCTGCAGGAGAGTCATGGCTGTTGCGCAGAAGCATCAGCTCCTGAGCAAATGCACAAGGCATACAACTTCTGCTGAATAATTTGCCATCATTAATTGAGAATGCCTTACTTTTAGAATGTCTCATACATATGAATTTGCCATCTCAGTTTAGGCAAGGCATTTTATTATTTGGACAGGGCCACCACGTTTGCATATCATTGAAACGATGTGAGGTGCTGTAGTATCACTCTCTCTATAACAAATGCATCAATTAGTTGTTTTGTTAATTACTTGTTTCATTACTATCATGGTGCTCCAGATATTCGAAAGCCAGTTTTTATCATTTACAAGCTCCTTATTGACTAGGTGTCTAATTGCAAACAGCATTAAATGCATGCAAGAGTGTGTTCAGATAAGTACAGTCAGAGGTGGGTCTAGACAACTTTTTTGCACACGCGAGAGTATCTTGCAAGTCTCAAATGTTCCTGCTCTTACACTAATATTTTTGCCTATAGCATAAGTGAACTCCGTAGGTGAGCGCACTCAAGAAAACTGAGTGGTTGTGTGCCCATCAAAAAAGCAAAACATGCGACAAACTTCTGCTAATCTTCATCTTATCGCCAAACAGAGGCAATTCGTTTTCGTAAGTCTCCAAAAAAGAAAGGGAACGTATGCATGGCGGCATCCTTTGTATGCGCACTCCTCTGAGCAATAAACGAGCGAGTAACAGGTGGTCGGCCTTTAAGCGATTAGTAACAAGATAGCAATCAGTTTTAGAGTGCAAGAAGCTAAAACCGCACACGGAATAGATCCCAAACTAACGGCAGCCCGCCCACGCACGCACCAATGCACGAGCGGTAATATCTAGACGTGCCAGAGCAAACAAAGCATACAACAAAAACCAAGAGGAAGGCGTGAGAAAAAAATTTCCTGTATTCCCACACAGTGGCAGCACATGCCAGGAAAGAAAAAGTTAGGAAATTAGCGCGCTTTTTCAACATACAGACGGCAGCGTAAATATACGGCATCGACCGTTTTGGACTTGTTTGCGGCGCCATATATTTACGTCACTGACCCTGAAAGGGTTAATTATTTATTTGCTTTTATTTGGTCAATTTTGAATTGTTGCTTGAATCCCAAAAATGGCAATTATGGCAATTGTAGAGAGCCTCACGTAACCACAAATTTAGGCCTTTCTTTAGTGCTAAGATTTGCCTGATTGAGTTTTGCTGAGAAAAAACAAAATACAAAAAAAATTGATAAGGCGTTTGCACGACCGCTATTTTACTGCGCTCAAGCGTACAATGAGTAAACAAGCACGGCCGCAGTCCAACTTTCATTTGTATGAGTTCACTCGACCTAGAAACTTATCAGGTCATTTTTATCCCACAGGAAAATTACTGTAGCAGTCATCGCCTTCCATCGCTCTCACGTGCTTCACCCTTACCTCCTTGAAACAGAATAAAAAGCTGTTTCCTTCTTTTTCGCAGTCTTGGACACTTTATCACTTCGTCAGCAATCAGCCAGTAGCGCACATTTGCATTGTCATGCGACAGGAGCCCGAGGTTCAGATGTTTACAACTGGCACAACGCCCTGTCACAACGCCCTGTCACTTCACCGTGGCCGTAGTCACGCTGTAGCCATGCTTGTTCACCCATCGCACGCTTAAGCACAGCAGAAGAGCAGTCGTCCAAACGCCCCACAACATGCTTTTTTTTTTTTGCGCGCTTTTGCCTTCTCTCAGTAATAACAACCAGGCAAATTTTAACACAGAAAAAATGCTTGAATCTGAGGTATTTGAGGATCTTTGCAACTTTATAATTGACACGTTAGAGATTGAAACAACAATTAAAAAGTTGACCAAATAAAAACAATTTTTGATCAATATGTAGAGATGAAAAAAAATACTAGTTTTAAGTCCGCACGACTACCACTAATGTGCATTTGGTACGATTTCCCTAAAGCTTCTGTCTTTCTTTTTTGCAGATCTTGGTCCAATTAGCTGGGACACCTGGTATACTGTAAAGCGAAACACACCCTACAACTCTTTTATTTTTATTTATTTATTTTTCATAAAGTGCCCAATAACAGCTTTATGCCTTAATATCAGTGCACTTGAGTTACATAAAGAACATAAAACTTAAAAACAAAACAGAATATCTTAAACAACAATACTACAAAGTGCAACAAAAAATTGCATTCAGAGACAGAAGTCAGATAATGAGCAAATAGTAGAACTGAATATATCGAGATCATCACACAAGTTATTTTGTTGTGTTAGAAGACGTATTATAGTGTTAGAGGTGCAAGAGGAATTCCCGTAGAAAATACTAGGATTACGCAGGTTAGGGCGAGGCATGCAGAACGCTACAGCTGACAGTAACCGAGGACAGGATAAGTGGTTGTGAATTAGTTTTGTGATAGTAAATAGTAATGGTAAATTAGTTCTACAATAGTAAGTGAAGTGCCATGAAGTGCCACTACACTAATGCTCAGAAACTAGCACAATACATACCTCTAAGCAAGCCTTAGAAATTACAAGAGTGTAACCAACCAGAACGCCATGAAAGTGACATCTAAAGAAAGTGGCCCATGGGCGATGACCAACCTGTTTGCAGCCCTCCCAGTGGCCCGTCTTGGACATCAGCACCATCACCTAGCGAACTGCCGACAGACTGGTATGGGTTCAAGGAGCTGCCACCAGGGGAGCTCTTAGCTGCCTTCAGCGAGTGGCTGCCCTGTTTCCGTCGATGGTGAAAGCGGTACTCTTCTATGCTCCTCCGCAATTTGTCTTCAAGTCTTGCTCCCACCCGTCCTGTACAAGATTTCTAAGCTCAAATACATGTTATATTTTCAAGCTCTATCATGGTGCTGATGCAATGCAAGCAAGCCTTTAAAAGCCAATGCAGGAGTTATTTTTTCAATAAGCATCATTCCCTGGTTAGAAGTATCAAAGAGGTTGTTTTCTTAAAGCTTTGCATCTGGAATAACCCACGTTTAAAATTTTTGATAATATATCAGACTTCTATGAATTGGACATTTTGGTTAATACATTTATATGGGTCCAGTCTTTCGTTACTTCCATTTCCAAGTTGGACTTCGTAAAATAATTAGAACTTAACTAGTCAGCTTCGTCGCAATACAGCAGTTATGTGGTGAAGCATATGCAATCTATGCATTGAAGCATATTGGGAGAGGGGCCACTGTCACAGGACATAGTACGCGTTTCTTGTTTGTACAGGCACAGATGTGCTGTCTCTAGTCACAGTACAGACACCTAGACATGTAATAAGCGTACTGGCAGTTATTCAGAGCTGTTTCTGACTTTTCTGTAGCAATTTGAGCCCTCGTCTTGCCCGCCATTCGTGTCTCGTATATGACATAGTTGACAAAGCCTAGTACACATTCTTTAGCTATATGTGTGTGCGCATACCATACACCAAGAAGCAAAGAAAACTCATCTGTGTTTTGGGTAAGTTAGAGAAAAGGAAGGTGGCAAGATAAAGAAACTCGGAAAGTCAAGGGGACATTCAAAGCCAACAAAAGAGCGTGGCTCTATGTCAAACTATGAAGACCTGCCAGCAAATTTATTATGTGTCTAGATGCTTGAACTGAGATCAGAGACAGTGCACGTGCGTGTGTTAAGGAACACATGCGATGTGGCATTTTTTTTTCTGCTTGGTTTGACTCACCGCTTATCACTGCTGTATTACGGCAAAGCTAACTTTAAAGGCAATACTGCCAAGTTAACGGCATGTTTCAAAGTTTTTTTTTTTTTTCCTTCCTTTTGTTTAGAAACTGGTCGCCTGATAACTCGACCAGTTTCTTCAGTCCCGTCAGTATCGAATTACCGCAAGTCGACTGTAGCAGTGCATGCGGAAAAGAACTACCGTATTTACTCGCATAATGATCGCACTGTTTTGTAAAAAAAAAAATTGACGCAAATTCAGAGGTGCGATCATTACGTGGGTTAAACTACCCACGAAAAAAAAATTTCTTTTTTCATGCCACATTTGCTGCGGGATGACAAGCAGGCGGCTGCTGCTGTCAGTACAGTGTACTAGAATAGGGGCAGTGTGTTCAGAAAGCACTCGCCGCTGAGGCGCTTCATGTAGATAGCACGAGATGGCGCTGCAGGAACATGGGCTGTACGGAACGAACGGCGCAGCGCCAGTGCTGCATGTTGATATTTTGATAATTATTTTCTGCTGTAGTCAAATAGACATCCAACTGCTCGGCGGATGTTAAGATGCATCCCCGAAACTCACTTCATATAAGCGATGAATTATATGTGCACTCCTAGCGCATCTCAACGCCCATTAGACGGATTTATTAACCTAAAGACACCGAAGTAGTGGCGTAAAGCCGTTAAATTTGTTTTGAGCAACGCTGCCACATAACCAGAAATTATTCAGAGGGAAAATTCAGCTGGAAATAACGCCGTAGTAAAGGACATTGAATTGATTTAAACCAACTCGGATTTCAGGTGCACACATCTTCTTTTGCGGTTCGCATTCATAAAAAAACGGCCATGGCATCCGTGACCCAAGGTCAAGCGCTTAGTTCCTCGGCCACTGTTGCAGAAAAGAAGGCAAAACAATATGTACGTATATAGCCCAAAGCCAAAGAGCTTCCCTGCTTGGCATTTATACCTTCTTTCGCTATAAACATTTGTCCCTCGTTCTTTCATTCTGTTTCGCGAACCCCCCGCAACTGCATTTACAGTTTATTCGTGATTTTTTAAAATTCACATCATGAAGTGCTTCCGAACGTTCGGCCATGTTGCGAGTATGAGACACACCGACGTCCGACATTTCTATGAAAAGAATAAAACAGGTAGGAAAGACGCCAAGTAAAAGGGATCTTTGCAAAACTACACACAGTATGCGAAAACACAGAAAAACAGTGCAAGTACATTCCATCCCAAGCAATGGAG
Organism: Dermacentor albipictus; assembly: GCF_038994185.2. Lineage (NCBI taxonomy): Eukaryota > Metazoa > Arthropoda > Arachnida > Ixodida > Ixodidae > Dermacentor > Dermacentor albipictus. The sequence goes on from NC_091823.1 coordinate 17,061,327, forward strand.
ACCTACAGCGGAATTATTATGCGCAAATAAATTCCTTAATTTATTTTTCAATTATATTCACAAGAATAGCTTTTTGAATGCACCAGAAAAACTTGTGCATTCAGATAAAAAAGACAAAGAAGGGTCAGCATACATATATGTTACAGCAGTCTGCTAAGAACAGTATAACTAATCTTAAAGTGGAATTTCTTTTTTCATCGCGCTTCTCTTCACTGATTAAGACCTTTAATTAACGTAAAGGTGCAGCCTTGTTAAGGTATAAAAACGCACAACTGCTTATGTGAAACCATCAGCATGTAATTTGCAGCCTATGGCATAGCCAAATATAAAGCTTTCACTAGAATCGTGACATCAACTATGCTGTCACTGCAAAGCTCCTCTTTGCTGAAGAAGATTGTAAATACATTCCCTCAAGTTTCTTTAGTGCTTCTGAAAGCAACTTGGAGGGATACAGCAATCCTCCCCTGTCACAAATTTCGTGAATTTTGAGACTCTGCTTCTGCAAAAGAAGAGAGCGGCAGTCCTCACATTTGTCGCAAGTAAACAATTTCTGCGCTACATACCCTGCCATATATAATGGATGAGGTGGTCATCACTCCTTTTCTCCACATAAGCGTGGTGCTCTGCCGGTGTACTGTTTAGCCTTTGCTCTACCAGCGTCAGATTTCCAGCTTCATCAAGCGACGCAACGTCCCCTTCCTTGTCAGAATTATCAGGTGAGTGAAGTAGGTATACCAAATCTTTACTGACCTTGGTGTTCCCTGTTTGCACTGCCTTCACCAAGTTATAAAAAGACAGGCAATTCACAACAATAAAAATTGAGACGGCATTGGGAAATCATTGGATCTGCACGACTACCTCAGAATAAGTTCTCCAACTTATATTGGCTTAGTCTAGATGTCAATAGGTACTTGAAACCCTCTCCTTCCAAGTATTCTAACAGAGCCAAAGTGCGGCACAATGTCACACGGAGCCCATCTGCTGTCGACTGGCTCAAGAAGCCACAAGAACTTTTGCATGTGACTCCCGAGACAAAAACTCGAGCAATTCCTTCAGAGTCTTCAGAGCAAGCATGCTGCAACCGGCCGCAACACACAGAGAATGCATCTGTACAGCCCGTGCGACTGCAGCACCGCCACATACATCCGGGACCTGTCTACGCTTCCTGCTTCAAAGAAGTAGTGCGTGGTGCGTTCCGCCGTCTGAGCACACTGCCCCTATTCTAGTACAGGGTACTGTCAGTGTGGGACACGAAAACAAAAATGGCGAACAGCGGAGCAAGCCGAACGCACCAAATGTGATTATTTTTCTTTTCGTGAGTACATTATGCGCACTGAAAGTTTCTTCCGTATCAGTAATGAATTAATATCATTAATATCGGCAAGTTTGCAACAATAACGTAGCCATGTCCACTTTTAGAAGACGGAAACAGAGATGGGCACGCTTAGCTGCCAATGACATAGAGACATATGGCGGGCATTGAATATATTGAATATATATTCATTTCTAACAGATTGAAGGAGACAGGGAAGAAAAGCTGCAAGTGCAGCTTGAAAAAAATTGGAGGACGCTCAAGCTTCGCCTTCAAGAGTGGAACGCGAAAGCGTTCCCGTCGACCCGCCAAGGGGTGTAAGACAGCGGGCTACGACGCAACGACTACGCGCCCCACATCGGACGCGGTGAGCGTCGAGCAGCGCCGCGTTCGGCGCGGCAACGAAATATGCGCCTGAGCAAGCGACGCACGCCTGAGCCTTAGAAACAGCTCGTTTCTAAGGCAACACCGCATTCACTAGAGACGCTTTTGTACCGCTTTGAAGCATCGAACTCGTGGCTGAGTGGTAGCGCCTCCGTCTCACACTCCGGAGACCCTGGTTCGATTCCCACCCAGCCCATCTTGCAAGTTGTTTTTTATTCATGAAGTGCCTGCTGGGATTTATCACTCACGGCCAACATCGACGACACCGACGCCGACGACACCGGCTTTTCTGCGACACGAGCTCCTTAACGCTGTCGCGTTAAAAACACCCTGCCCCCTATGACCACAAGACATGGGCAGCGTGGAGCTGCCACGTGTTTTTAACAATACAAAAATACACAGTTTTGCAAAAATGCATGGAAGCACTAAGTGAAAAGTGAGTAGTTCCGCGTAGTGAAGTTACAAAACGTTTCACACATGACAGATGAAAAAAAAAAAAACACATATATACACATATATATGTAATATAAATGAGAACAAAAAGCTGTAAACTCAACTAATCTGCACTTCTGAAATAGCTGACCGTATAAACATGAATATTAGTCTCGCTAAAATTAAGTTGAGAAAATTCTGATGGGGTAAGGGCACATATATCAATTCCAGAATTCATGCTGCGGAAACTGCGGCATTTGTCTTCATTGCCATCCTAATATGGCATGTTTCCACTAAGGATGGGCGAATATCTTAGCTGCGTTACAAGCATCGGCGAATGAATAAAGTACACTTCTAACATATCAGTGCAAACGTGGCCACTATCGTTGCCACTTGTGATTTGTTGCGTGCCCACGAGTGCAGACAAGAAGAATCGAAAGGCGCCCTTTATGTTGTTGTTGTTGACCAAAACCAATATGAAGCCTACAAATAATAAAGCCGAGGCAAGTTTGGTTGTAGCTTTTTTTTTTTCGTGGATGTGTGGAAAGTGATGAAAGGAATGAAATGAGACATCTGCTTAAGAATGTTGGGTGCGTGCAGACCTCTTGGTATGTATTCACGAGTCGTTCACGTAGCATTCAACAGATGGTAAGCATGATCATCATTAGCCAGACTTGGCACACAGCATATTGCTGCTACAAGTTCAGGATGCAATCATTACGGGAGTGCGATCATTATGCGAATAATTACGGTTAACTGTATAAGAACTGCCCTAAATGCCTTTTCGGGAAATGACATGCAATACTTGTGATACACAAGTAATTGATGCACACCTCCATATCGCATATCGAAGATTATCACTTTGGCTTGCTTGTTGTCGAGTAATGGACTGCCCACTCCACCAACACCAGCTCCTCCAACTGCCGCTCCACCATCAACAGCTGGCACTGCCGCTCGGTTCCAAGCAGCCAGCTCAGCGTCATAGTCATCTTCAGCAGCGCACACTCGACAGCAGCCGCAGGTCAAACATCCACAGTCTCCCTTTCCACAACCACAGAGCCTAAATAACAAGGAAATCCAAACGTTATACCGTCAATATACCATCCTACCGCTAGCATTAGTAACTGACAGCATACAGGCTGTAATTTCTCAAAATGTGGTTCGAAGGCCCCCAGGTCTCACAACGATCCCCAAGGAGAACTCTATACCATACCTTTTCATACTGAAACACAGTCTTATACAAGCATAAGAAATGTGGTGAGGTATTTTCAACACCTTCTCTGTGCAAAGCTGCCACTTTTTGTATAGTGTTAAGAACGGCCAGCTGCAGTGCAAGTTTTGCCAACCAGTTAGGACTATGGCAGCAACATTACGGGAGCGTCGCTGCCAACCTCTAGCCACAGTGTGACTAAATCGACTTTGTGTCGGGGAACAATAGGCGCATCCTCCACTCTCCATCGCTGCAGCTAGGATGCGTTCGAGGAAGCAGACCTTGTGCTGAAACCGCCACCAACCTCTAGCCTCATCGCCGTTGTGACGGAATGAGTTCGGCGGGCCAACTATTGTTATCAAACTCCCCAACGCGGACCTGATCTGCTACGGGTGCGCGAGTTGCCGTGGGAACACCGTTTTGCGCTCATTCCCACGCACCGACCTAGATGCAAGACAATGCGCTACCCGGAACGGCTCCGAGTTCTATGAAATTCGTGTGGTGTCGGTTTCGGACTGTAAACACGTGTGTGTGTGCATGTGTGTGTGTAAACCGTCCTGCGGAGAGGCGGCTAGTTTGTGATGACTAAACGAACGTCCGCATCACCTCGTATCGGGAGAGGACCGAGTGTTTAAAAACCGCTGTTGTGCGGCTGCTCAGGTCACTCTCTCTCAAGCAGTCATGCTAGACTGATGTACTTTCTCAAACAGTCATGTTAGACTGATATAAATACTGTAAATAAACCGATATTCCTCGTTCTTAATGAGAAGCAGTCCTTCCCTTCATCAACGTCCTCAGCGTGGATAAGTTGGAAGATGGCATGAGCCAGCTACCTTCTAATTCATGCCCGACTCCAATCTTGACAACGGATCACAAGCGATAAGATTGAGCCCCCAATCATGACAATAGTGATTCAAATAACATCAGACGAGACTGATGCTGTCCTCCATTTGACCTGGTGTGAGCTGGCATTCAGGAGCACTGATTTCATTAATCACTGATTACAAGTGACATATAAAGCACCAAACATGTATTCTATTTCATGTGAATATAACCTGACCCTGCACAAGACCACATCTCCCATTAAAATCCTCAGGAGAAAAGGTTTGCATATACAGCTCACTGAACAACACTGCACAATTATCTGCATGAACAAGGGTGCTAGAAACAACCTTACTTTGAATATTCAAATCCTATCAATCAGCTAAATACTATTCTATTTGTTTCAAATATTCACATCATATAAAATATCCAAAAGCTTCGAATACTTGATTTTCAAATCAAAGCGAACATAAAAATATTTTGCTATTATTCAAAATCGAGGACATTCATATACCCTTAATTTTTACTTAATGAAGACTATATTTATCAGTGGTAGGGGAAGGGTTTATGAAGAATAACTTCAAGGGGCATACAGGATGCTCAAAAGAAAAAAGAAAAAGAAAAAAAGACAGGATGTATGATCTATTAATGTGGCTTCATCAATAATTCCTGACTTTGTCACCTCATACCACTACATTTAGTGACACTCACGTTCCAGGGTTGCGTTCAGGTCGTCCACTGGCTATGCAGCTGGCCCCATAGCCTGTGCACTCTCCACAAACAGTGCACACTTTGCAAAATGCTTCCTTCCAGCTGTGTTTGCCAGGTGGACACATAATGTCCTGCTCTTCAGATTCAAGGTCCTCATCCTCTTCCTCTCCTACGATAACTCCATTATGGTGAGCAGCCTTACCAGCACGTGAGCCAGATCCTGGCAGCATGTTTACCGACCCAGTCACAACCAAGGCCATGGGATGCACTGCATCAAGAGGCACAAAACATTCATGCTTACTGATTGACCAGATAAAGCACGGACCAAAGCAACACAGGGGTGACGACAGGCAGCTTATTGAAGGGTTCCCGATTAACTTATACTACCTGGGGTTCTTTATCCGGCACCCATTGCCTCAACACAAGCGTACTCACATTGTTATGAAACTGTGACAACCGGGAATCAAATCTGCGGCCCTGTGTTCAGCAGCAGAATGCCATAGTCACTCAACCACTATTGTGGATTACAGGCACATAACAGTAATAGAAATGTCAGTTCTGATAGAATTACAAAGAACAGGAACTGTTTAGGCACTACTGTACAAAACATAGAACATGCAAGATTGAACATTGGTTTATGGCAGAGGCATTCAGATGATGACAATAGCCAGCTCAGCATGGTCTTTTTTCTGCATCACCCTACCACGGCAAACCTTTCAATGCGATAAAGATGCCACTGCAGCAAAGCTAACAATCTATTTTGCACCAAAATGATGCAGTGGATTAACAGACAGTTTTCATATACCATTTCTACTGCTTATATAGACACATGTAAAATGGCTACGACCGCACTATGCAGATGTTCTTGATGATACCTAGAGTAGAACATTTTTCATGGCAAATGGATGTATAACACCAAATGTGGTAGCAGCAATGGAAGTGCCTTTTGTTATGTTAGGCCCGACAGCATCAGACCAGATGGCTGATCTTGATAATGACGACAAAACAACACCAATACTTAGTCATCAAAGAGAGATAAAATTATGCCAAAGATGGCTTTTCAATCATTTTTGTTTTGCTGCTGCGATGCGAAGCGAGTAATGAGGCCAAATTCAAATCTAAGCAGGCTTCCTCAGTGTGATCATGTCATTATGCTAGCCATGCTAACCACATAAAGCCAAGAACACTAAATCCAAATGTTAGCATGCGTATGTAAACTGCAAAGCTCTCTTCATCTTCATCTCTTCAGCAAACTAAGGTTGAAGTATGGTCCGTTATGTCCTAAAGTATGCTGTACGCGGATCCTTTGTAATGAGCGTAGACTGTATAGCAGATTTCCATACGCTGCTGCTATTGGCCAATAACTGACACCAATCAAGAAGCGTGTTTCAATCAGTGTGCTTGTTCCTATTGTTACTGCACATATTTATTGACGTAGTTTAATAAACAGAATGAAGTAAGAAAAAACTTGCTTTTGAATTTCGATAATAATTATACATACCGTATTTACTCGCATAATGATGGCACTTTTCTGTCACGAAAATTAACATAAATTAAGGGGTGCGATTATTACGCGAGTTAAATTTTCTGTGAAAAGAAAAAAAAAACATTTTGTTCATCCAGCGTTTGCTGCAGGATGACAAGTCAACAAATAGGCAGTTGCCGCTATATGTAGTACGGGACAGCAAAACAAAAATGGCGGCCGGCAGAGCAAGCCAAACGCGATTTTTTTTTCTTCTTGTGAGTGCATTACGTGCATTGAAATAATTTCTTCTGTATCAGTAATGAATCTATTGTTAATATGGGCAAGTTTGTGGCAATAACGTAGCCATGTCCACTTTGAGCTGACAGAAATAGATGGGCGCGCTTAGCTGCCAGTGACATAGAAACACATGGCGGACATGCTGCAGAAACTGCAGCATTTGTCTTCACTACTATCCTAATATGACACGTTTCCGCTAAGGGTGAGCGAATATCTTAGCTGTGTTACAGGCGTTGCCTTATGAATAGGGTACACTTCTAACGTATCTGTGTAAACGTGGCTACTATCGTTGCCGCTCGCAATTTGTTGCATGCCTGTGAGTGCAGACGAGAAGAATCGAAAGGCACCTTTTTTGTTGTTGACCACAACCATTATAAAGCCTACTCATAATAAAGGCAAATTCGGTTGTAGCTCTTTTTTTTTTTGTCATGGAAGTGCGGAAAGTGATGAAAGGAATGAAATGGGGCATCTGCTTAAGAATGTTTTGGTGCGTGCAGACTGCTTGGTTTGTCTTGAAGAGTTGTTTGCGTAGCATTCAACAGATAATAAGCGCAATCATCATTAGCTAGACATGGCCCACGACATATCGCTGTGGAGTGTTCGGCGTGCGATCATTACATGGGAAAGAAAAAAAATTGAATTTTGACGACAAAATTCAGGAGTGCGATCATTATGTGAACCATTCATTAAGCCGATCATTACGTTCATTATGTGAGCCATTCATTAAGCCGACTATCACCTGCTCATGCTCCGCTGCGGCCGCCCACATAGGAATTATACTTTGGCCACCCTGCTTATCAGTGTCATAAAGTCGGGTCTCACTAATTTCAACTAGTTTTGAACACTGAATAGTCAACTAGCCTCGAACCACGTGAAATTTAAGGTCACACCACACGCACATTTGCCAGCATGCGCTGACTCCTGGCAGCTCCTAGTTAAAACGCTTTGGCAGACTTATTCATAGTACTTCAAGATACGCAAGCTAGATGTAGCTACTATCCGTCGGTCAAGGTGGTGAAGGACAAAGTCGATCCACACCACATATACAACCAGACGAGCAAACGAGCACGAGCGCGCACTCAAACCCTGTGGTCATCATCATCATCATCATCAGCCTGGTTACGCCCACTGCAGGGCAAAGGCTTCTCCCATATTTCTCCAACGAACCCTGTGGTGCACAAAGCAAATGGTGCACACTACAGTTGCATGTAGCTGCGATCTATTACGTAGCATAAATACCACAGCTGCATCGAGTCCACTGGCTAACTGCACTGTGGCTCACTGAAGACAACCACGTTTGGCTTACGTTTGGCATGTCAAAGGCACCAAAATCGGAAGTAGTGGCATCTGCGTTAACATCCAAACTCAAATTTTAACTGCTTACCATAATGACGCTCAGTAGGTGGAGCGTTGTAGGCCTTGTAGGCCATAGCCTTTTGCAGTGCAAGGCACTGATTACAAATAACTCCATTTCTGCTGAAAGCATTGAAGTACTTTTTGTGGCAAAGTGTTTCTGAAATAGCTAATTTTAACTTCAAATGCATTTCTCCACTTTGATAAAAACTGGTCTAGGGCCCCTTTAGTGCTTGTTTCTCAACGATAACTCAAGAATTTAGACAATAAATTATGGACATATGAATTGTCCACAACATCCTTCTAGAACTCCTTAGCCAACATACAATCTTAAAAGTCTGGCTCTTGTAGCTACTCCATCACCTCTCATTACTTTGCCTTATTGTCTAGAATTTGCAAAAGCTACTTTGCTGCAGGTAACCTCAGTCCTGGTCCATTGCAGCTCGTGATGTTCTTATTGTCGACCTTCTCAGCTCAATGCCATAAAACGCTGCTACCAGCACAACCAGACTTCTGAACGCTGCTGCTGCTGTGGTTCCTATTGCTGCCTTCGGTGCACTCCCATTCAATACCATATACATTTGTGCGTATAACCCACACCAAAAATTTAATAAGTTAACAGTAATGTTGGGATGTGGGATTTTTGCCGACTTCTATTTCCCAGATATCACATGACAGAATGATTTGGTTTCCCTTGAGCGTTTTTCTACAGTGAGTTCACAGTTTGTTAACATGTGCTCGGATTTAAACCTTACACAACTTGTGCTCAATCCTAGTCGTATCTCTGCCTCATTGGCCAGCATCCTGGATTTAATCTCCACTACGCACCCCGACAAAGTTTCCTGCCTAACTTATCTCCAAGGGCTCAGTGACCATGTGGCACTTAACTTTTCTTCATGGACGCGTGTTCAGACAGTAAAACGTATCAAAATCATTCACGTTTATAATAAAGCGGATATGGCGTCTATCGCTACTGAAATGGAAAATTTTTTGTAGAATACATGCAAAGCTTTCAGCAGCATTCAGTTGGAGTGAATTGGCTTTTATATAAAAATGAATTACTGTTTTTGATTGAGCAGAGGTTAACCCCCTTTTTTATCGTGTCTTTGATTGAGCACTTTGAGCCTCAAAAGAAAATTATGTCTATCTAAAATGGCTCCACAACAGAAAAAAGCAAACTTTTCATCATGAAAAAGAAAAGAATACTACTACTGCCTGGTCACGTTATCATGCTGTTGAGACAGAGTACAATACCACTGCATCTAGTGCAAAACAATATTACTTGGATGTTACATTGCCTTCTATCCTTCACACAAACCCACAGAAGTTCTGGAGCCTAATCAAAGGCAGTGAGACACAATCTTTACACCTCATGCTAAGCAACAGTGCATCCGTTTCTCCTGACCAATGCTGCAACATTTTAAATGAATTGTTTGCTTCCCATTTTCACAGCCCTATCCCAATTGCTGTTCAGTACACGTCTAGCTATCAGGTTTTTACCGATGGATCCAATTCTTGTGGATTTTGTCTGTGTTAGTTGTCTAATATAGAAATTAAAACTTTCCTCATTGTGTGGGCCTGATTCTTTAAGTCCTAAATTAATCAGGTGCACTGCAGTTTCTCTTCAGTTATTTTGTCTAAGCTTTTCACACAGTCATTGAAGTGCTCCATTCTTCCAGACGAGTGGAAAGTAGGCAAGGTGGTTCCAGTCCACAAATCAGATAACCCTCAGAGCTCTCCTAATTACTGGCCCATTTCATTACCAAGGATACCATGCAAGTTATTAGAACATGTCATATATTCGAACATAGCAAAGCTCCTAGAGTCTAACTCGTTTTTTAACACTGCTCAGCATGGCTTTCGAAAACATTTCTCTTGTGAAACACCACTTGTAACTTTCACTAATGAACTTTCACTAATGAATGAGTTGATAGTGACTGTACGTTTGCTAAAGCCTTTGATACTGTCTCACATGACTTACTCCTCTCATAAGTAGCTGAACTTAACATAAATGAAGAAGTATTCTACTGGACTAAGAGTTTGCTTTCAAATAGGACCGGTCGCGGTGAGTCGTACTCCTAGATTCGGCTAGCAGGCATTGTGCAATAAATGCCCTTGTGACTGTTTGCACTACTGTGTCGTCGTTCCTTTGTCCCAAGAGCACGAAGGAGAACCCCACATCTGGCTGCCCAACGTGGACCTCTTGGGGCATCGGACGATAGATTTAACAGTTTTGCTTCGTTCAAGACCTTTGTTTGAACCGAAGCGTAGGGCTAGCGTGGATTTTGATCACTAGTGTTGGCGGCGTGCTTTCTTGAGCGAGGCGTCGGTGGCTGAACTGTGTTTGAACATGTCGACATGCTAAGCCTTTTCGCAAGTGTTTTCTTTTTAAGACATTCGTCGGTACGAGAGCCACGTGGTTTGCTTCCGGGGAGAGCGAGGCTCAGCGCCCGCGGAGCATTGGCAAGCCTGAAGCGAGTGAGTACGGAAGCCTCGTGGGTGGTCCGAATTTCTCATGTAAATAGCTTCTCCTATCTCTTTGACTCTGGTGAAGTCGCAGCTCTGGGAGCCGGGCGGCCGCGGGCCACGGGTGCCGCTACGGGCTGACTGGTATTGTGGCCTGGCACCGGGTGCTCCGAGGCGCCGTCAACTCGGATGCTGTGTGCACCGAGCGGGGTAGGACCACCTAACAGAGCTGACATCTCCTCACAGCTGCCTGTTTTGCGCCCATTTTGGGTGTTGTTTTTGGATGCCGGTTGTCAGGGTAGCGACGCTTTAGGCCTAAGGCTTTACGAAGCTGCCCGTCGCACGTGGAGGGACACAACTTGGTGGACCGTGGTGTTGAGGTGTTGCACTTTGCTTCCTTCATTCTATTTAGCCTCGCCCGAATTGAAATTATTCGTTTGAGCCAAGGAAGCGAGCTTCGTTCACATGAACTTAGCATCTGAGTAGCTGCCCGATCTTTCGCTAGCCGAGTTGAACATCGTACCACGTGGGCGATGCGCATGCAGAATTCCTCTCCCTTGCACTACTATAGCGTTCGCCGAGTGTGTTGAGTGTACGCAGCGTGATTGGAGTCATCCCTGGTTTGCCGTCACCTGCACATCGTCTGCACTGCTGCCCCGGACAATGGTGATGCTGTGGCGAAATCTGCGCAACGACTTCGGCGACCGCCTGTATCCAGCTCGCAACCCTCGGCGGCGGTGAAAAGAGCCGGTGGTCACTGACAGCTACTGCGGCTCTCGCCAGCTGGGCGCGTCGACGCGAGCGACGCTTATGCCCCAACCACTGGCACGCGTCGGCAAGCTTCGGCATGCGTCGGCAAGCGAACGCTTCGCTTCGCGTTGGTGGGAGGAAGAGGGCACACAACCACTAGACAGAAGCTCCAACGCGCGCCGAAGCTCGCTCCTCGGCTGCGGTGCACTGTTGCTGGACTATTCCGTCTTCATCCGTCAAAGTCCGGCCTAAAACAGCCTGCTGTAAACTAAGCTTGAAACAATAAGTTAGTGATCTGTATGTGCTTTTAGATATAAAAACACGTTTGAATAATGAATATACGCCTGCCGCAACAGTATATTTTTTATTTTTGAAGTAACAATAGTGTACAAAATATCGACATCAGCGCTCGCGCAGCGTCTGTCTGCAAGATCGTTTTGCAAACACCTACACGACGATGCCATATATCAAAAACTGTTGTGCCATTTTATTTTTTGGTATCTTATTTCACAGCCAACTATGTAAGAATTAGGCGTGCAATGTATAACTGAAAAAATATGTGTTGGAAATATTACCACGTAGAAGCGACAGTAAATAAATAGTGCCGGCTCAATCGCAACGATAGCGACGAGCAATGTCGGCAATCGTCGAAAATCTCATCTGAGGGTCAAGCGCGTCAGTTTGCATACGTCAGTAGTCGAAAGTTACAGCCTATAGACAAGAACGGCACTGAGAGCGGCACTGCTGCGCCGGCGTTGAGAGCGCCGCATGCGAAGAAAAATTCTATTCGCGGGTGGTACCCCTCTCCCATCTCTCGTTCGCGCCGCCTTGATTGCCTCCTGCACTGCGCGTGTTTGGGCACGTTTCGCGCCGCGCGCGGTGTGTGCGCGTGGACATTTCCTTCGAAGGGCGGTGTACAGTCTGTTTCACATTTAGGGGAAAACTCGAAGCGCATTGCATCACGATGCGGCGAGCGCTTGAGTCAGGCGGCGGCAGCAGCTCGCGCAGATGCTCAAGGGGCGGGATCTTGAACGGCGTCGTCTGCTACGGCGGCGCGCGCTGGGCGCATCGTCGAGAATTGTTCTACTGTCAGGTGCAGGGCGCCGATCACATTGTTACTGCGTGAAATGAGCCGGTATTCTTTGCTAAGCGTTGCGCGATGCCCACTGATACGCCTCGAATGTAAGTTCATCGCTAAATGGCAGTCATAGACGACGTACTGATTCCATACATTCTTGACGGCCCGTTTCTGGAAGGCAACTATATATATTCTAACGCGATAGGACGCCGATCCACACTGCTCGTGCTGTGCAAGAACTGCTAGAAGAGCGCGCAGTCACTCTGTTGCAGCGACCGCCTCAATCCCCGGGCGCCAACATCATTTAAAAATGTCTGGGGCTCGTTGAAAGTATCGCTGGCGCAACATCCCCTCTATCAGTCGCCTGAGGATAGTCTTCGATCCACCGTCGTCAGCGACTGAGACGTGCAGCGAATGAACGCATCCCTGATCAAGTCATTCTACACTTCACTGCTTTGCAGGATAAGCGCTGTCATCGCTGCCGCTGGGCACATGACGAGATACTAACTGAAGTTCCGAGCGTGACGTGTCCAATTCCCCACCGGCGGGCAGGGTCTGTCTGGTGTAGCGAATGATTGTCGAGAAAAATCACTTCCAGCTCATTGTCTGAACCTAAAACGTTCATTTAATCGTGTCCGTTTGTTTCACCGTGTTCGACTCCCATTGTTGAGTGCTTTGTTTTCCTTTCGAGTCAAACAAAGACTGAGCACGTTGCGCGCACATCTTGGTGCGTTTTGTCGCTGCTCATTACGGTAGCACACACAGTGAAGAAATATACGTGCACACGCTCAGTACTCCGGACTTTCGAAAGAACAAATGAACCATGTTGTCAAAAGAAGTTTGTGGAACTCCATTATCGCCTGTGGGGATGCGCGACCCTCGCGCCTCCCCTGATGTTTTTCCCGCATAGCGCGTCTCCTGTAGTGCGGCTTCGCCGCACACGCGGCGGTCCGAGTGGTACAGGCGCAGTGCGAGAGATGGCGCTAGTGTTGCGCGGCCGCGAGGTTACTTGGGCGCCGAAAGGAAGGCGCTTGCTCTCTTGGGGTTCGAGACAGGAAGCGTGCCGCACGTGCAGCAACCCTCTTCCCCGGCGGGTCGCCGAACAGCGCGGACATTCCGCGCGCGCGCGGCGACCGATGCATCTGCGAGACCGCCTTCGAACACGCCACGATTCGCGTGACTATACACGCGAACGACCAGGCGTTGGGATCCAGCATGGGGCGAACATATTCGCTCGCTTCCGGTCGCGGTAAGTCGGACTTCTTGATTTGTCGCGCGCCCATCGGCATGTTTTGTGGATAGCAACTCGGCTAGCAGGCATTGATGTATGAAAGGTGCAATAAATGCCCTTGTGACTGTTTGCACTACTGTGTTGTCGTTCCTTTGTCCCAAGAGTACGGTGTGAGATATCCCACATCAGACCCCACACGCCAATGTAGGATCAGAGTGGGGCGACGCACAACGTTTAGTAAAGACTATCAGCTCAGTTCCTGCAGTACCGATGAAATCGGTGCACTGCCCCTGACAGTACCACGCGTCCTGAAAATGCGGCCAGCGCGCGCCGCCGTAGCAGACGACGCAGATCACGACACTGCCCCTCAAGCGTGTGCGCCTGCTCGAGCTGCTGCCGCCGCACGACTCCATTGCTTGCCGCATCGCGACGCAATACGTTCCGAGTTTTCCCCCTAGTGTGAAACAAACTGCACACGCTATATTTGCCTTTAAGAAGATCGGAACGCTTGACGATTATTTTTATGGCTGCAATGCGGCGAAAGGGCAGCGTCTGCTTAACCATGTAAGGGACGCTGAGCAAGTAATTGGAAACGACATCGTATGTGCCGCCGGAAAAATCGTCAGCACATACGATGCGGCACATACATACGGCACCTACGAGCTAAAGTCATTTTTGCAGTTTCTCACATTATGTTTGCTACAAATCCGTGTTGTCTCTTATGGCGACAACGGATTTCTATCGACACTGTGCGGAAATAAACAAGATATATCGCTGCATAGCACAAGTACGACATGCGCACACAACTTTAACTAGTACGTCCCCTACAATATGGAATAGAGGCAGCAATGTAGACAGCTTGGTCATTTTTTAACAGTACTCAAGAGACGGAAGTTGAAAGCATTATTAATCATTCCTGCTTCAGCAATGCCGGCGCGACCAAGACGCGGGTGTGTATTGTCCAGTAACCCGATCGATCGGTGCAGTGGTGAAGCGGGAATGAACTCCGGTCATGTTCAAAGCATCATGCACATATTCAATTTCTCGGCACGCGTGAACTTCGGCCACTGCTAGCGCATACAACAGACATGGTTTCCATTCTTAGACAGCGCACACACAAACGAAACACGAGAAAGAAGACAGGACAAGCGCTCGTTTAACTTAATGTTTTTATATGATTAAAAGAATTATGTACCGAGTAACAATTAATTTCACGTGGGTTACATATAGAAACCGTCATACACTCAGGAGTGATCAATGAACGAGCTCGCTTCGTTTGCCAGATGTTTACTTCGCTCGGCGCAGCGCAGTAATCCATGTCTGTCGTCTGCTTCTTTCGTATCATTTTCTTGTGAATCGGCAGAATTTCACTGGTGGCATCAACCTTTTCATGTTTACATTGCTGTCGTGACAGTTAACAACACAATAATAATTTCCGGTCATCCGAAGAGGTGCCGTCGCAAACAAGAGACCTTTCGCGCGCAGCGCGAACTGAACGCAGGCGCGACCGTGAAGGGAAGCGGCGACGGAAGCCTACACCCGTTGGAGATGAAATCGCTCCGCCAGGGGAGAAACGAGCGCTGGCGTCTAGGATGAAACTTGGCGTGCGGTCGTCTATTCGCTGGTGCCCGCGCGCCTTCCAGAAACTATTACACAATTCGTGTCGTGTATGCAATCAGATCAGCAAGGTTCGTCGACAACAGACAGAACCATTGATGACATTCGCCAAACTTCTGATATGTTCAGGCGTATCCTGCACCGAGCAATAACGTTTAACATTTTTTAGCCGGTGAAATACAGTAACCGGATAGAGATAAAACATCCATGTTAATATAATTATACTTGTTGGTGCATGAGAGAAACGTGAAAAAGTGGGTTCTGAGAAAATCAGCAAAACAGAATTGAAACACCTGTAGCACTCGCAAAAAAAAACCTAGAATAGCTAAAATGTATGTAATTTGTATCTTGTGTCCCCCCGATTCTTGATTCTACCAAATCTAGCCCATGGAGCACCTCTATAATTCTAGGCTGTTTTGATGCATCAACACCGCATTCGGAGGCCTTCACATTGAGTGTATTGCTACAAAACATTTTCAGTGTAAGGGCCATGTTCTGTTATAACTGGTTTCCACATATCAAGTTTGCCTTTCTTTACTTTAATGAAATGACATACCTTCAGATAATACAAGCTTGAGAATTAGAGGGTTTTATTAGGAGTCTTTCGTTGCCCTTTGCCAAGTCGCACTATTGAAGCACTTATTCGAATGTATGGGAGCAGCTCATTTGCATAGTATAAGAAATATCTAAACAGGTTATTTTCACAATTTATACACTTCGTCACCACAAAAGGAAAAATTGCAGTTTATTGTTTTCAGCCTGCTATGATGTTTTGACTGAGAAAGATATATTCAATTTGTTCTGCAAGGCACGCAATAATTGCTGTGGCATATTATTTTGTTGCACAACACTACATACAGTAGCCAGCCATTATTAAAACTCAAAAGAAATTAATAGCACAATGCATATGATCAGGCACATAGCATATTATTGCACTTTCTTAATTCATGCCAGAACGACGACCACAGGCGTCCTTCTCCAACAAGGTCAGCATCCATCGTGCCTCCTTACCATCGGGCTTCACACCCTCAGCACGTTCAACCTCAGCTTTGTGGTGTTTAAAACAACCTCAAGTGCGTCTTACGGTTCCAGGGATAAGAAAGAAGACCGTCCTGCCTACCTTGGCCTTGAAGCAAGCAGCTCTGGATTGATTGCGCACTTTCTAGTTTGATCGAGTCCACATATATACGGATGGTTCTTCCACTCAGACCAGCTCCACCAGCACAGTGATTATACCATCATGATCACTAAGCATCCAATACAAGTTTTCTCACTTGACAACATCGACCGGTTCGGAGCTTGTTGCCCTCCGAGGTGCCGTTGATTATATTAATAACCAACCAGCTAATTGGTGGGCAATATTCTGCGATTCAAAGGCGGCCTTACAATGTCTTCTGTCATCTCTTCGTCGCGGGTCAGTGAACAACTCCTGTCGGAGATACGAGAAATGCACCATCACATGATCATGAAAGGACACGACGTCGTGTTTCAGTGGCTGCCTGGTCATTGCGGTATCTCCGGCAACGACCTCACTGACGAAGCTGCTAGGAAAGCCCACGAAGGAGCAACCCTTGTTTCTATACCTTTATCGCGGACAAACGCAGCCCAACACTTAGGCAAGCTAGCGCACTCTTTTGACATTGGAAAAGTGGCACACACCTGAATTCACTCAACATCAATTGCATTCCCTCGATCCCTCTATGCAACTGCGGCTGGTACCAGGTCTTCAGCGAAATGAGGGAACAGTGCTGTGCTGGTTACGTTTGGGCGTCGCATTCACCAATGTATATGCATTTTTGATTGGAATGGCTGATAGCGCCGAGTGCAATGCCTGCGGTGTCGAGGAAACCATAGAACACCTAATGTGCTACTGCCCATCTTTTGAAGATGAAAGGCAAGACCTTTGCACAGCTCTCAATCAGCTAGATGGAAAGCCGTTCACCTTGAACAAGACCTTGGGACCATGGCCTCGCATATCGCAGCTACAAAAGGCCACAAAAGCGCTGCTGCGATATTTGAAAGATACCGGATTGAGTCAGCGTCTGTGATCCGGGCTGAGTGACCGACTGATATCCCCAGTGCACTTTCTTTTCTTTTAATCTTTCCGTCCCCCTTTCCCCAGTGTAGGGTAGCCAACAGGGCTCAGTCCTGGTTAACCTCCCTACCTTTCATTTATCATTTTCTCTCTCTCTCCTTAATTCATGTTTTTTTTTTAATTGCACAAAAGCTACTGCACCGAAATAGTATACTAGTACATACTTAAAAAGCACAATTTTATACTACGACAATAATAAATCATTCAAATTTTTATTGTAGTGCCCAGGAACAGATAAAGAGCCGTTGTACTGGTGCACTTAACGAGCACTATGTGAGACAAAATGTACAGGAAACATGAATGTAGTAGACAAGAAAATGGAAGAAAGAGAAACAAATAGGGAAAAAAGGAAACGCGGAAAAGTAAAAGGGAGTTAATCCTACGTGATTATCTACAGATACACAAAACACAGGAAATGAACTCTGAAGCATGTTTTGGAGTCGAGTCTTATTAGCACAATCTTGTAACAAGCCCAGGCAACGAATGTGGAATGCTACCTGGTATACTGTTGCGGCACAAACAAATCCATATGATCAAGAAGCTTTAAGGAATGTATAATGTCATGGACCACCTTATACAGGAACAAAAGGTGTGATTAATTAAGACTTGAATCTAGAGGTGCGAGTTGAAGTATATTTGAGAAGGCTCAACTGTGGTCGCCAGAATGGCAAAGGTGGTGCTTTAAGATAGATATCAATTTATTCTGGATGCGTTCAGTGAGGTCAGAATTAGATTTGCTCATTGCGCCCCCCTCCTACAGAGGCATACTCTAGTAGTTGAAGGCACACAGCAGAATTTCAGAAACACAACAGGTGAGTGAAAATCATGCAATATACGGCATGCAATTCCAAGAGCGTGAAAGGCATCTTGTGTAATTATCTGTGTGAAGAGAAGCTTAGCATTTTGTCGAAGTACACACCAAGATCTTTCATTTCATCGACCCTAAGGAGTGGAGCATCAAGTAGGGTGTATCAAAATTTCACATGGTGCGTTTTGTGCATATAACTTAATGCCATAGTGTTGGAAGCATTTAAGAGTACTTATTGTTTCTGCACCAGTTTGAGAGTGAAAAAATGTCTTTTTGGAAGTCGATGCAGTGGTGAACACTGTTGACAGTCTGAAATAGTTTTAAGTTGTCGGCACACAAAGTCATGCTGTTCATTTATTAAAATGCTCTTAGCACTAACAGAAAGCGAGGAATCCCATATCGATTCAAACACCTGACGCACTGAAGAGGATAGATATAGGTCAGCAGTTAGTAACTGCACATCTAGCACCTGATTTGTGCATGGGCAATGTTCATGCTACCTTCCGAGTGCTAGAAAAGGTACTAGACTTTAGGGAACTATTGAAGATGCTTGTGAGAACGAGGAACAAGTATGCTTCGATACGCCTTAACCCTTTCAGACACCACTTTCTCCTGTTGATTGAAAAGTTGGTTTCACCACATCTCTTGCATCCTCAGAATCGTAGAAAGTGTACAGCTGCAGCAAATATTAAGAATTTTCAACTGTTTAGTGAGTTTTGTCAAGTTTACAAAATTTCGACTCTATGCGAAAACTCACTACAGGAACACAAAATATGAGAACATGTACTATTTCATGTTTTGAAAAGCTTGAAAAGCACTTATCCAGCCACTTGAAAATTATGCCTGGTGCACGACATTGTAAAAACAATGAAAGAAGTGAACCCGCTACATACAACATACTGACACAGAGTAACAACACCCAGCCGTCTACCTTCCCACTCATTTTGTTAAAACATTCTGCACGTTATTCAAAATTGCAGCACAGTTCCAATAATAAGTGTTTCAAGATGTATGAAACACATTTTAAATACCATTACTTTCATCAGTGCTTTTGCTATTGATGCACGCTCCTGCTGAGCCCAATTGTGTAGACAGCGGCTTAAAGGGTTAATCTCTGTGGAGGAAATACCATCAACACCACAAGAAAGGGAAAGTTTAAGGCAAAGTTTAAGGCACTTCATATTCTTGAAAACAAAGTTTTCATTGACTGTTAGCATACACTGCGCCAGACTGAGAAGGAAAGTTACTTGAAGCATATTTCACACCATATAGCAAACAGAAATGTTCTGCAAAGGCATCAGCAGTGTTCAAGACAACACCACTATTTTCATGAAGAAGACGTACATCTTTGGCACTCCGTTTAGAAGAGAGAGCCCACAAAGCTCCAGAAATATTTTGAATTATGTGTCACGCTGGCTTCAACACAATAAATGTGGTCAAAGTGATAATAATAATAATAATAATAATAATAATAATCTTAGTGGTAACTTGGCACACCAGACTAAAAAAATGGCCAGGCTTAGCTTGGTTAAGCCAAAAGTGCGTTGCATATTGCGCAGCCGCGCAATATGCGGCCGCGCCTGACCGCGCCAGTTGGGGCCCAGCTTTTCTTTCGTGACGTCACGCGCCGGCGCAGCGCCCCTAGCGGGAGGCGCGGGAGTCAGGTGGTGGCTGCGGCCGCACGCGACCACGCGAGTTGGGGCCCAGCTTTTTCTCCGGCTGTTGTGACGTCACGTCACGTGGTTAAATGGTGGCTGCCCAGCCGGGCCCAAGGGCTGAAGTGAGTGATTGCAATATGCAATGCATAAAAGAAGGCTGATGCCTGTATGTTAGAGGATCTGATAACCAGCCATCTAGAGCAGGAATTGGCAGGATACAGAAGACACTTCCTTTCCCTCCACATGCACACACACTTGCTCAATAACACAGCACAGCACACATGCACACATTTGACAGGAGCACAACACACAGGAGTGCCAATTCAGTCTGGTTCCAAGGAAGGAGAAACCAAATCGCCAGGAGAGTGGAGAGAAAGCTCTGCATGCCAGATATAATCATGGAGTTGTGGTGTCGGGCCATAGAGGCGCGATGAGGGCTCAGGCTGCGCTGACCACTTGTTCAGACGAACTGAAGATAGACTAGTGCTGTCCAGAGAGTCGTCAAGCACCTTGCAGTATAGACTAGTGCAACGTTGCGTTGGTATTGCAGGGTGTGCTACTTGAGGGGTTTGAGGCAATCCTCGAAGGCTGGCATGAGCTTGTGACAACCAAAAAGACGGCAGTAAAGGGTGCGTATTGTCCGGCGCTGAACAAGCTTAAGTTTGTTAGCGTCGCGAGTTTGGTATGGGAACTATACTGATGAGCAGTACTCAAGTGGTGACAGAATGATGGAAGTGCAGAGTGCTCGGAAAACCTTAGGTCATCAGGGAAGGGAGACACAGGACACAAACCCAAGAATGGGCCGGTGCTTACATACAGTGCTGGTGACATGTGCGGAAAAGTTGAGAGAACAGCTAAATGCTACACCCAGAATGGGAAGGGCCCGAACAGTCTTTATAGAAGTGCCTCCAAGGAAGAAGGTTGGACGTGCAGCAGTTTCGTTGTGGCTGATACGCATGGCAGCACTTTTTACGGTGCTACTACAAAGTTTGATATTGTAGGCCCAGTCGTTCACCTTTACGGAATGTATTTATTGTAAGTACATATACTGTGCATCGGCATATTGTTGTTGTGGAAACGTTAACTTGTTAATCAAACACATTCTGCGCAGATGCATTAGTAACTTGGTTTTGAGTAGATCTGTGTCCTGACTACAATTTATAGTATCGCAGCAAGAAACATTTTAGTAGAAGCTGAAGGGATTCCAGCAGTTTAAGCATACTGACTGCACAAAACACTGATGACACCTTTTCACCTTCCCCACAATGCACTCACACCATCTACACTTTCCATAAGCAAAAAGTGAGATAAAAAATCAATTACAGTTTCATTGACTCAGTACTTGCTGCTTCTGAAGCGGGCATCGAAGCAATCGTGGTATACGCTGCTACATGCACAGGTTTTGCATGATGCAGGTCCTGCTATGCACTGCACACAGGGCACACGTTGCAAACAGATAATTTCTTTTTGCAGTGCTCAACTATAACGACACATTGACTCAAACATGACTGCGTTGTCACGTATGCTTCAGTGCATCAGTGTTCTTGATTGCTACACGAGCGATTTATCCCCAACTAGCCCAAAAGACGGACGCACTTGAAAGAAGTGAGTGAATGAGTACAGAGAACTTCTACTCAACTGGATTCACATGCCGAATGGAAGAGCGCAGTGTCAGCTGAAACAGGCGGCGCGGCTGATTATGTAAGTACTTCCAATAGTTCGCCTACTAGTGTATTTCGCTTTTGGAAGTTATCTTTACCACTGGAAACAGCGCAGAGCTTGCCCGTTAAACTTGAGTCAACCGACACTACACGAAACACGCCGCGGTTGACCAACCCAACTTCCACACGGTTCATTCACCACATCACAGGTCACGCGAAGTCAAGAGTGCCATATTTTAAATCACTGCAGCACCAAACGGACCTGAAAATTCATTTTCTTCGACAGAGTTTCTCAGGTGAGTTCATTCACTCGCCAGTTACGAACTCAATGGACGCGCTAAGCCTACGCGTAACGTAAACAACATCGGCGATAGTCGAGTGTTGATTATCCAGACTTCGGAGCTCGTAAACGTGTTTCCATTCGTTTTGAGCACAACAAAATGCACATACAAGCACAGACGTTGCGGCAATCATGATTTGGTTGGCTGTTTTAGCAGACGATCGTACCGAGCCCGGCGGAACCCAGTGGGCAGGTTGGATTAGTCGGTGTTGTTCGAAGTCGCTTCGGATCCACGTCGCACTGCCACAACCCACGGTCGTCGGTTGGTCGGTCGTGTCGTTGTCGGCCTACTATTACAACACTGTCTTTTAGGAACACTGTCGCGTGCGCCGTACGTCCAAAAAACTCGGACGATCGTTGGTGCCGGCGCCTTCGCACGGTCGGCCATCATAGGCATAGCAGCCGGAGGATTCACAGCCTCCGATTGGTTGACGCCTGCGACGGGTCACAGCCTCTCATTGGTGCACGCCGGTGCAGCTTCGCCGCACGTCGGCAAACTTCTAGCATCGGCAGTAGATATAATCGCTGCGCGACATTCCGCTTCGCCGTGTTCCCAACCGACGCTTTTGACGCATTTGACCCTTCAGCGCGCGCCAAAGCTTTCTGGCGCGTGCCAGTGATTGGGGCATTACTCGTTCCGACTACTGCATCGCCGTTTCCGGAGCCCTGGCCTGGAATCGTGCCGTCGAGTCTGCAAAGCTTCTGCTGTGACCGGCAGACGCCAGCGGTGTACCCAAAGACAATGTCGGCTCGCATGCTATGGACAGCGTGTGGACATTTCCTCAGCGCGGCCACTGTTGCATGTACTATCTTGTTCACGAAGCACGCGTTGATGTTAGACCGTGTGACATGTTTTGCCGGAATATGTAGTGATCTATGGTTGGGGGGGATGTGGGGATGCGCGACTCTCGCGCCTCCCCGGATGTTTTTCCCGCATAGCGCGTCTTCTGTAATCTGGCTTCGCCGCGTGGCCTCGCGCCCGCGGCGGTCGGAGTGGTTGAGGCGCAGTACGAGAGATGGCGCGAGTGTTGCGCTGCTAACGCCGCCGACAGGCGGGGTTACTTGGGCGCCGGAAGAGAAGGCACTTGGTCTCTTTGGTTCGGGACAGCACGCAGTGCGGACGTGCCGTGCCGCGTGTGCGCCGATACATGCTTCTGCGAGACTGTCTCGCGTGGCCACCTTCGAATGCGCCACCATCCGCGTGACCGTACATGCGAACGACCAGGCGTTGGGATCCAGCATGGGGCAAACATATTCGCTCGCTATCCGGTCGTGGTGAGTCGGACTCCTAGATTTGTCGCACGCTGTCGGAGTTGGAGCGGTCGTAGTCGTTGGGAGGACCTTGGGAGGACAGGACTAGGCGAGCAGGATTTATTGGCAGTATTTACATTTTGAATAAGACATACATCGACAGTCTAGCGCGACTCCCTTATGGAGCCCGCAAGACTAACATACAGCAAACAGCTTACGAGCACACAGCTCACTAGTACATTTCTAGCATGACAACGAGCACTCAGCTTCCGACGACCGCGTGCTTACACCGCGTGCTTGGTTACCTTTATCTCTGTCGGAATTTTCACTCTGCACCATCTTCTCTTAAACTCTCTTTATAGAACACTTGCTAGACCGAAACTGGAATACACCTCTGCTATTTGGGACCCTTGTCAGCTCACCCTTATTAACACACTTGGATGTATTCAGAAAAGAGCTGCTCATTTCATTCTTTCCAATTATTCATGTCATGCCAGCGTCACATCAATGAAGATCAGTTTAAACCTTTCAGATCTTTCAGTATGTCGCAAGTGTTCCCGTTTTTGCCTCTTCCATAAAGTTTACCAATATAACCCTGTTTTGAAAAAGCTGTCTTTCCTCTACCCACCTTACCTTTATCCAGGTTGGATAACAAGTATAAAGTAGAAGTTACTGTTTCTCATACGAATACGTTTAGCGATTCTTTCATCCCTACGTCAAGCTCCGACTGGAAACACCTCCCTGCCACCATTGTATTTATTTCAGACTCTGGCAAATTCAAATCTGCTGTTTATAGTGCTTCTTCTTGAACCAATTGCATATGTATATTTTTTCTCTCCCACTCCTCTCTGTAATGCCATCTGAACTCGAGAGTATTTGAAATAAATAAATATGTGAATTTTGCCTTCAAGTGTGGCTTCACGGCATTATGGCGCACACTACTGTGAAGCCACACCTTAAAGCAAAGTTCTCTGCCATTCAAGGTTCTGTTATCTGCTTGGGAACTTCAACCTCTCCCCACCCCTGCATATTGATCGCAATTTGAGTTTGCGATTGCAGATTGCATATCATGTGATCATATGTCGCCCACTCCCACGGCGCTCCCTTGGTATTTTCGGCTCAACCACATTTGCTCCGACGCTATTGCCCAGGCAACAGCTGCTCGGTCTGCACTGTCACCCTCTGTCGTGTGAATGTTAGGTGCGAAGTGATCTGATTCACATTCGGTGTCACATGATTGATTTGTCTGCAATCACGTCCGTCGTGTGAATCCAACTCTATCAGCATCACCAAAGACAAAGGGGGGGAGGGACAGAGACACTGCCCGAACATATGACGTGGATGAATCGTGCATCCGTGAATAGAGACTGTTTTTGCAAAAATTTGAGCGCTGTTTTACGGTTTGCAGTCATTAATGCAAAAGCATTATATGCCCCACAAAGCGAGAAATCCGGCATCTGGCATTACTGTACGATAGTACCGAAACCCACATGACCAAAAAATGACATCACATTCCCAGCGCTGGACCTGCTGCAGCTCGCACTGCAAACTGCCACGGTGAAAACCCATGGCATCGAACAGACGCCCTGGCCCACACCAAAAAAAGCAACCTGGCCCACTTGCAAAATTGAATTACGGTGGATTAAAGTGGATTAAGGTTGGTACAAATTAGAGCAAAGTGAATTTAGGTGCAGTTTTAATTTAAGGTGATAACTTAGACAAGTCCTGATGCTTTCGCATTCAAACCATGTAAGGATACTTAAGTGACTGTCAACTTTTTCCCAGGGCTATGCACAAATTTTTCTTTACGGGCTGTTGTAAAGGGGGTGTGGGTTATAGGAAATAGCGGGTCACACGCGGAAAAATACGGTATTGTTTTTGCCAGTGCACCTCTTCTAATGTCTGACTTGCTATAAGGTCCATTCGATTTATTTGCCTGTACCACTGTGAACCAGTTCACGGCGGTTCACGAGAAGTTCAGAAATTGCACAGCTCTATTTCTTCAATGCAAGCACACCCCGACACTTGAAACAAATGCCAAGGTGCAGACGGCGTGCAGGTGTTATGTACTTTTCCAACTAATGTGCAAAGTATGTAAGTTTGAGAGGTCCTGAATAGCTTCCGAGGCGTAAATATACTTGCTTAGACATTGCAGCATACATAAGCAGCAAGGTTTTAGGGGTTTTAATGGCCCTTGTGCATGTGTGCTGTGTCGTCTGCTGCGCTGCTGCTTCGCATCTGCATGTCTGCACCAAGTTGGCACCGACAGTAGAGCGGGCGCAGCACAATAGTGAACCAGCCCTGCACCTTTCCTACACCTTTTAAAATGAACGGCATGGTTCAGAGGGCGCTATTGCTGCACCGCTGAAACAAATGGCAGGGTGCAGCACTTCATCACCTGGTTCAGGTAGTGCAGGTGAATTGAACGTATCTATAGTCATTGACAATGTTGTTGCTGTGCACCTGCTCATTCCACTGCCATACACAATTGATACCGCTAACACTCCTCTTCTGAAAATAAATGTTCAGAATGGCAAGGACATCCACTCTTATGTTGCTCTGCTTATTGTGTCGTGTAGCAAGAATTGTCACTCTCCGTTCTATTGCCTCCACTTTCATAAGGTCTGTCATTGCCTGTTAATGACTTAATCATTTTGATTTCTATTAGTGTTACAGAAACTGACAGTAACGTGCACAAGAATATTTTGTTACAAGTAATGAAGAGAAACACCTGTTAAGTACAATTTTTCAGATGACCTGAGATGTTATAGTTTAAAGTGCAGTGCCTGCTACATGTTTAGGTAAATGAAAGTGCCTTTCAACTCAACAAACTTCAGGAGATGCCATTTTGTCCACTTATGTGTAGTACATGCTCATGTGCACATCTGATCATGATGATTAAGCAACGAATGAGTTTAGGCAAAGACAAAGCTTTTCACCTTTGTAACAAACCAGCCATAATAACCACTGATTTGAAAAGATATTGCAACAGCAAATTTTCTTTCTGATAGGATATAAAGATTACAGAAGATAAAAAGTGCACTCACCATCTTTGCTCGATGAATAGGAAAACTCACGGCCGCACTGGCCACGATGATTGATGCCAAAAGTGTAAATACGGCCATCAGTTGTCAAGGCCACCACATGAGCTTTTCCTAGGGCCACCTGACTGACAGCCACATCCTTTAAGCCTGTCACTAGACCTGCCAAAACACGAGAAATGAAGTGTCAAACCAGTGACAAATGCCACTTTACCGTTGTAACTTAGTAATCAAGGTAAAGATGCTAAGATATATGCAAGTATGTCAGACCAACAATGCACAAGCTATACAACACTCTCATAGCAAGAGTTTATTACTATAGAGATGACGACAGTCTAAAGGTGTTTATTTGGCAGAGCTCGGGAGCAGCGCAACGTCGACGGGCAGGGCAGTCAGAGCTTCCAAGCACGAGAGCCGTTGCTGAGCAGGAGCGCTCGACCCACTAGCGTTTAGAGCCAGTAGCGCTGAACCCACTAGCGTCTCTTCTACAATCTCTTCGCTACAACCACCCCCCGGGAGCGAGAAGGGAGCCGTCCGGCGACCTAACAGCTCGTCACGATGAGCGGGTCGTAGTAAGGCTTTAAACGGTCGACATGGACAATGTCTCGTCCCCGGCGGCGCATGTCTTCAGATGGCTCAACTGGTTCGATGACATAGTTTACAGGAGATGCGCGTTCGAGAACACGATAAGGGCCTTCATACTTAGGGACCAGTTTTGATGAGAGGCCAGGGGCAGTTAAAGGGACTGAGAGCCACACGAGCGCTCCCGGATCGAAGGTGACCCTGGCAGTGGCGTCACCGCGAGTGCTCCTCTGGCGCTCTTGATCAGCGGAAGTAAAGGCCCGTGCGAGGTCACGGCACTCTTCTGCATATCGGACCGTGTCAGAAATAGGGACGTACTCGGATGCATCCGGCCGGTACGGAAGAATGGTGTCGATGGTGTGCGAAGGGTGTCGACCATACAGCAAGAAATAGGGTGAAAATCCAGTGGTGCTCTGCGTAGCGGTATTATACGCGTAGGTGACGAATGGCAGAATGGCGTCCCAGTTCGTGTGGTCGGAGGCAACGTACATTGAAAGCATGTCGCCGAGCGTACGGTTGAAGCGTTCTGTGAGGCCATTCGTTTGAGGGTGGTACGCCGTAGTCGTACGATGAACAACATGGCACTCTTTGAGAATCGCTTCAACTACTTCGGACAGGAAGACGCGTCCGCGATCGCTGAGCAATTCTTGAGGTGGACCATGCCGCAGGATGAATCGGCGAAGCAGGAATGATGCAACATCGCGCGCTGTAGCTGCTGGGAGAGCGGCGGTTTCAGCGTATCGTGTAAGGTGATCTACTGCCACAATGGCCCAGCGGTTACCAGCCGACGTCAGGGGAAGTGGTCCATACAAATCGATGCCAACGCGCCCGAACGGTTGGGTAGGGCAGGGGAGAGGCTGCAGGCCAGCTGGCGAGAGGTGGGGTGAAGATTTTCGGCGCTGGCAGTCGGGGCATGAACGAACAAACTTTTGAATGTAGTTGTACATTCCTCGCCAGTAGTAGCGTCGTCGGAGGCGCTGGTAGGTTTTGAAAAGTCCCGAATGCGCACACTGTGGATCAGAGTGGAACGATGCGCAGATTTCAGAACGCAGGCTTCGAGGTACAACTAATAACCACTGGCGGCCGTCAGAGGTGTAATTGCGTCGATGAAGCAGGTCGTCGCGAATGGCGAAATGGCGAGCTTGACGGCGCAATGCACGAGTGGTTGGCTGCGATGACGGATCAGCAAGGCAGTCTATGATCGAGGCAATCCAGGGGTCCTTGCGCTGCTCAGAAGCGATGGTCCCAATGTCGACGGAAGAAACGTCAAGCTGGGATATTGCGCAACAGGCATTGTCGTCTGGCAAGGGAGAACGTGAGAGGGCGTCAGCATCAGCATGCTGGCGTCCGTTGCGGTACAGTACGCGGATATCGTAATCCTGTAAGCGAAGCGCCCAGCGGGCGAGACGGCCTGAGGGATCCTTCAATGACGACAGCCAGCATAGTGCATGGTGGTCCGTGACGACATCAAATTGGCGACCATACAAATAGGGCCGGAACTTGGTAAGCGCCCAGATGATCGCCAGGCATTCTTTTTCCGTGACGGTGTAATTGGTCTCGGCTTTAGTAAGCATACGGCTTGCGTATGCTACAACATATTCAGGAAACCCTTCTTTGCGCTGTGCTAAGACAGCGCCGAGGCCAACACCGCTGGCATCTGTGTGTACCTCGATAGGTGCCGTTGGATCGTAGTGGCGCAAAATGGGAGGAGACGTCAGCAAACGACGAAGCTTAGTGAACGCCCCGTCGCACTCGGACGACCACGAATGGAGAGGTCCGTTGCTGCCAAGGAGCTTCGTCAGGGGCGATATGACGGCGGCGAAATTGCGAATGAAGCGCCGGAAGTAGGAACACAAACCTACAAAACTGCGCAATTCTTTGACGGACGTCGGTTTAGGAAATTCAGCTACGGCACGAAGTTTGGCTGGATCGGGGAGGATTCCATCCTTCGAGACGACATAGCCTAGTATCATAAGCTGCCGCGCTGCAAATCGGCACTTCTTTAGGTTCAGTTGAAGGCCAGCGTTCGCTAAGCAAGTCAAAACATGCCGTAGGCGTTGAAGGTGCGTGGTGAAGTCAGAGGCAAAAACAACAACGTCGTCGAGATAACACAAGCACGTGTGCCACTTCAAACCGCGGAGGACTGTGTCCATCATGCGTTCAAAAGTTGCTGGCGCATTACAAAGTCCAAACGGCATGACGTTAAATTCGTATAAGCCGTCGGGTGTGACAAAGGCTGTCTTCGGCCTATCGACGTCAGCCATGGGTACTTGCCAATAGCCGGAGCGTAAATCTAGAGATGAAAAGAATTCTGCTCCTTGTAGGCTATCGATGGCGTCATCAATTCGCGGCAGCGGGTATACATCTTTGCGAGTGATCTTGTTCAGGCGGCGATAGTCTACACAGAACCGTATGGAGCCGTCTTTTTTCGTAACAAGGACGACAGGGGATGCCCATGGACTGTTCGAGGGTCGGATCACTTCGCGGCGAAGCATATCGTCCACTTGCTCATTAATCACACGACGTTCCATCGCAGAGACGCGATATGGTCGTTGCCGCAATGGTGGTTGGGAGCCAGTGTCAATATGGTGCGTGACAGCAGACGCCCGGCCCAAGGAAGGTTGCTCGACATCAAAAGAAGAACGAAATTCTTCTAAGATGCGCAGAAGCTGTGAACGCTGAGGTGGGGTGAGGCCATCGGCAATAGATGAATCGAACACACCTGTGGGCAAAGGGTCGGACGTCGACAGAGAACCGAGCGTGTTGTAACTGGCGCAGGACGTGTCTTCGGGAACATCCGTAATTTGTACGGCGTCGAGCACTTCTACGTGGCCAAGACATTCGCCTTGAAGCAGCATCACAGGGTATGAGAAGGGGTTACATACAAAAATAGCTGTGGAGCCCTGTTTGACGTTCACAGTCGCAAAAGGCAGCAGCAGACGTTTTCGAGTGTAAAAGCGGCCCGACGGAGAAAGTAGTGCGATGGCGTCAGAGAGGCTGCTGCACTGCATTGACACAATCACTGACGAGTTGGCAGGAACGTTTGTGTCGTGCCTGATGAGTAGTTTGTTCGCAAAAGGAGCATTATCGGCAAGCGTCATATCTGCTATCGGCGACAGTTCTAGTTTGGCCCGTGCGCAATGAATGACGGCATCGTGGCGGGCGAGAAAGTCCCACCCTAGGATAACTTCGTGGGAGCACGAGGAAATCACAATAAATTCGACGGCGTATACAACGTCCTCGATGAGAACACGAGCGGTGCACGCCGCAATCGGGTGAATACGCTGTGCGCCTGCTGTGCGGAGGGCGAATCCACCAATGGGAGTCGTAACCTTTCGAAGGAAGCGACAAAGCTTTGCGTCCATAACTGATACAGCGGCTCCGGTATCCACGAGGGCAGATGTGCGCACACCGTCAACTAACACGTCTATCACATTGGTCGGGCTACGTTGAGGACTTCCGCGTTTCGACGGCGTCGCAGCCCTTGCCTCATGGACTGCGACGATTAGTTTTCCTCATCCCGAGCTTCGGGACGAGGCCGCATCGGTGATGGGGAGCGTCGGCGTGGAGAAGTTGAGCGGCGGATGTTAGCGGACCGGCGGAATGGTGGTGACGCAGCCCGAGGTTCGTCATCGTAATAAGGGCGCGGAGAACTCGCCATAGAACTTGGCCCATAAGGTGTAGCGCTAGGCGACTGCATGCGACTACAGTAGCGTGCGACGTGGCCTGCATAGCCGCACGCAAAACATATTGGTCGATTGTCCGCTGTACGCCACTGAGTCGTTGCGGCAGGTCCCATCCATGTGGAAGGACGCGTTGGACGTGGCGCCTGGTGAAGTGATTGCATAGCCGGCTGTTGTCGGGGCATAGCGAGGACTTCGGCGTACGTGAGAGGTCCCCGTTGAGGGAGTTGTTGAGGCTGGGTGACGACTTCCGCGTAGCTGAGTGGCACAGCCGTCGGCATCTGTTGGGGCTTGGCCATGACTTCGGCGTAGCCGTGGGGCGCAGCCGCAGGAACACGCTGGTGGTGCTCAGGCAAAACCTCGTGCAATTCTTGCGCTATGACGCGGCGAAGCGGAGGCGCAAAACTTGGCGTAGGCGCGTGTACCGAATGCGGCTGTGCAAAATCCATCAACGAGAGTTGCCGGGCAACTTCCTCGCGGACGAACGCCTTCATTTCTGCGAGCAATGCTGCCTGGTTGGACATGGCAGCCAAACCAGCGAGGTGTTCGTCACGCGGTAGAGATCGACGGGTCAGTGACCGCTGCCTGCGGAGTTCTTCATAGCTCTGGCACAGTGTGACAATTTCAGCCACAGAGCGTGGACTTTTGGCCAGCAACATGTTAAAGGCGTCGTCTTCGATGCCCTTCAGTATGTTTCGGATGCGATCAGACTCCGCCATGGTCGAATCGACTTTCCTGCATAGATCCAGGACATCTTCGATATAGCTGGTGAACGTTTCGCCTGGCTGTTGAGCTCGTTCTCGCAAACGTTGCTCGGCACGCAGCTTGCGAACAGCAGGGCGCCCAAACACATCGGCGAGGGAAGTCTTAAATTCCGACCATGTCTGGAACTCTGCTTGGTGGTTGTTATACCACAGGCTGGCCACTCCAGCGAGGTAGAAAAGAACATGGCTCAATTTGGCTGCTTCATCCCACTTGTTATGGTCGCCTACTCTGTCGTACACCGTGAGCCATTCGTCCACGTCAGTGTCATCCGCTCCAGTGTAGATAGGAGGGTCGCGATGACGAGGCACCCCGGGACACGCAGTGGGTGCAGGAGGAGGCGTTTGCTGGGAGGCGTCTTGGGGCATGGTATATGGTAAGGTACGGGACCGGAGTTCCAGGATGATCGTCTGAGGTTACCCCGCACACTCCACCAATTCTAAAGGTGTTTATTTGGCAGAGCTCGGGAGCAGCGCAACGTCGACGGGCAGGGCAGTCAGAGCTTCCAAGCACGAGAGCCGTTGCTGAGCAGGAGCGCTCGACCCACTAGCGTTTAGAGCCAGTAGCGCTGAACCCACTAGCGTCTCTTCTACAATCTCTTCGCTACAACAGCAATACATTCTAATAAAAAAAAAAGTAACTAAATGTTTTTTTCACTGTTGTCACCTTCAAAAGACTTGAATGGTGCTCCGCATCTTTTTACAGCGAAGCTGTAATAGAGACTTCGACAACCATTTTCAGGCAGCAATTGCGTGCAGTGGCGTGCTCATTATCAAGTGTCAAAGAAACACCAGCAATGCAACATGCATCAGAGTCCCGAATTTTTGCTCTGAAACATAATTATCAATAAGTAATTATAAAATACAAGTTATCTTGTGTATACCTCACTCAAATGGACCACAATTTCTTTGCGCAGTTCTTTTAGCCAGTAATACAAAAAAAATCCGAGGACACCTAAGCACGTCTTACGAGTTGTCAATGCGAAAGCATTAATGTCCAATTGATCGCTGCTGAGTGGCCCTTCGAGTTATGAACTCCTCACGGGCAAGTGAGTGCATTGAGAAATTGGCCTTACTGAGGCGCAGTTAGAATGCAAGCGAGAGCTTGCACAGGCAAGGAATGCGCAGATAACACAGGCTTCCGATAGCGAGAGCAAGGGTGATGTGGCATTGCAGTGATGCACTCCCCCTCATACAACACATGGAGCTCTACTGTAGCAGCAGCTGTTCCCTTTCGACCGCTTGTGACGTTGCATCGCAGCCAATAAGAATTTACCTGTCATTTTGCTGCTACATACGACAGATGCCGGCTTTTTCGCTCAATGGGCCATTTGATGCTTTTGCACCAATCATTCTTTTCAAGTCATGTTTTGCTGTCTCAATGTTGGAGGTCAGCTAGAAGTATGTACGGCTGCATTGGTGAAAGCTGATGGCATGGCCTAGCAACACAGCCTCTGTGGAATCCCAGAAGCGGCCATGTGGCCAGGGAGTTGGTGAGAACAAGCAGGCAGTGTCACTGCTGAATCATCACTAAGAACAGCAAGCAAACAAACCCTTAGTACTTTCAACGAAGAGTGAGAAATTGCTAAACAGTTTTCACCTTCTAAAGTGAAAGCATTGCCGTCAATATACCACAATACATAGAGAAAGCACCCCATCCAACACGTCTCAGACCAGGTCATGAAAAAAGAAACAAGGACTGAAAGCACGCACCTGTCATGCGATCAGCATGGCTGCTGTCCTTCCCAAAGAGAAACAGCTCCCCACTGCGAGTGACCAAGGCACTGGTACCATTATTGCAGGCAGATGCGACAACAAAGTGACCCTCCATCTTCAACATCTTCTTGGGCTTCATAGGCTTAGGCTGACGCCTGCCTTTTCCTGCAAGTTCAACAGTCAGAATGCGAAATATTTGTAAGAGGTGTTCTTTACATTGTTACCTCTCCTGAATCTTGCCTTCCCCACATGAAAATCCTGTTAATGTAATAACTTCTCAAAATGTAGTTGGGATAGCTACAACCAGACGGCACATGATGCTGCACTATCGATACCCACTGAAGGTAACAGTAGCACCAAGTGCACAAGGAAATGAGAAAGAACCTTCCTCTTCAGCTTTACAAAGTCAGTGCATGCAAATGTACTTGGCACACTTTGGTCCACGTTGAGACCACCTACTCACTGAACATGTTAAGCCCAGTTTCAGAGAGCAGTCTGAATGTCTATGTTTTTAACATGTTCTTACGTGTGTAACCTGCTATGCATATAACCCAAGAAGGGTAGGCTTACCAACATCTCCATCTTCCCCTCGTCGGGCAGCGCCCACAAAGAACACTGCCCCATTCTCAGAAACCAGAAGTGCGTGGGTGCCATCATGCCCCACTGAGCATTCCGTCATCTTGGGGCATTTTGTGATGGGCAGCTCAGCCCACTTGTCGGCTGCAGTACCAGTCTGCTTGATGCCAAGGCTCTGAGCGTTGCCTGTGTACAGGATCTGCATGAACACATGGCCTAAAGTTGCAGAAGTAGCAAGCGGGTGCATTACATGCACATGTTCCTGGCATAAAAGAAGCCAGAGTTACTGCTCCCTCATGCACTGTTTCTCCACATCTGGTACATCGCAAGAAAATGGTTTAACCTTTCCAGAGGCTGTCTTCACAAGAGCAAATTCTTTTCCACTGGTGATGATCACAGGCTCCTCTTCACATCCCAAGTCTGCCAAAAAAGTGTAGTGCAAGAGGCAGAAAGTGAGGAACCATAATATAAACTCCTCATCCTTGGACAACCCAGCTAGTGCTTATGCAAAAAAAAAAAGGAACAAGCTTGGAATGCCAGCTGTCATATATTTTGTGGTATATAGATTGTGGTAAATTCGTTGGCTCTGTCTTTTTAGATTTCACTAAAGCTTTTGACACGATTAATCACAGCATTTTGTTCACCAAACTTGAAGCATACGGTATTACTGGTCCCGCCTTAACTCTATTGAAAAGCTATTTGTTGGATAGGCAGTACATGGTTTCTGTAGCTGGTGCCCTTTCTCAAACTAAAATAATTAACCTAGGCGTACCCCAGGGGTCCATTCTCGGTCCATTACTATTTATTATTTCCATTAATGACCTACCCGACCTTTTATAATCATCTCACTGCATTTTATACGCCGACGACACCACCTTATCATTATCAGACACATCGTTAATCTCATTACTATCAAAGTTAAATACTGTGCAAACTGACGTTATAGAATGGTGTCACTGTAATTACCTAATTATTAATTCCAAGAAAACTAAATATATAATATTCAATAGTGGTGGCCACAGGGTCCCAACTTCTTCTCTAGTTCTCATCAAATTCCAGCCGGTGACTTGGTTCTACTTCTCGGTGAACTCCTGGATGCTAACCTCAAATTTAACTCCCACATTAACAATATTAAGAAAACAACGGCATTTGGCACTCACGCTCTAATAAAAGCCCGTGCCTTCTTTACTTTGCTTTTATTCATAGTCATATAACCTATGGAATCGCTGCCTGAGGTAACACGTGCAATTGTCACCTGTCATCAGTTTAGCATTTACAAAATCAGGCCATTCGTATCATTACTAGCAGTCCTCGCGAGTCAAGTGCATCTATTTTGCTCCGTCAAAACCTAATTTTAATCACTGTGAACTTGCTTCAATATAACTTAACCATCTTATTTTCCAAGTTACTTAACAACCAATCGCTTTACGATTTCATTGACTTAAATGATTTACATAACTACAATATAACTAGGTTTGTCTTTAAACAGAAATTTTTTACTGCCTCGTGTTCGTACGAATTACGGTAAACTAACATTATCTTTTGCTGGCATATCTTATGGAATTGTTTACCATCAAACATAAAATCACTCCCTTCGTTCTATGCCTTCAAAAAATCCCTAAATGATTTCCTTTTGACGCATTGATGCAATTATGGTTCCAAATGTTTTATTTATTAACTCTTATCAGCATTTTTCCTATGTGTTGCCATCCACATACTTGCCGTTGCCTTTAGTCATTTTGTTTATAAATGCTTCTTTTTATGTACTTTCTTGCTTTTTATATCAGTTGAAATTTTTTATATTTTTATTTTTTTTATTTTTAGCAAACTGATATTTGTACTTTATGTTCATTTGGGTCTGCCAAATATATTTTTCTATATTTCGTTCCATTCCTTCTTTATGTAATTTAAAGGTTCTGTTGTACACCGATTTTGTATTTATTTGTTCATAGTAATAATGTACACTGTAGTCCTAATCACGTTTCTGTTGTTGCACTTTATTTGTTTGTTTCGTTCAGTGTACAGTTTGTAAATTTTATTTCTGTCGTGCCATCGATGTAATTTTTTCTTATAGTTAGCCACCGAGGGTCCCAGTAACAGTCCTTGACTTTGGGACCCTTGTCGGTAAACCAAAAATGTAACCGTTTCCTTTTTTGTAATGAATAAGTTTGATTTGATTTGAAAAAACAAAGTGTGGGGATGCGCGACTCTCACGTGTCCCCTGATATGATGTTTTCCCGCACGGCTCGCGTGGCCTGGCGCCCGCGGCGGTCGGAGTGGTTGAGGCGCAGTGCGAGAGATGGTGCGAGTGTTACGCTGTGGCGGGGTTGCTTAGGCGCGAGAAAGAAAGGCTCTTCCTCTTTCCCGGCGGATCGGCGAACAGCGTGGACGTCCCGCGCACGCGCCGACCCATGCTTCTGCGAGACCGCCTCGCGTGGCTGCCTTGGAATGCGCCACCGTTCGCGTGACCGTACATGCGAACCACCAGGCGTTGTTGGGATCCAGCATGGGGCGAACATATTCACTCGCTATCCGGTCGCGGTGAGTCTGACTTCTAGATTTGTCGCGCGCCCATCGGCATGTTTTGTGGATAGCAACTCGGCTAGCAGGCATTGATCTATGAAAGGTGCAATAAATGCCCTTGTGACTGTTTGCACTACTGTGTTGTCGTTCCATTGTCCCAAGAGCAGGTGTGAGAACCCCACAAAAGATTACAAAATTTTTGAAGCAGAGCAAAAGTCCCTACAGCCTTACCAAGAAGGCAGCCTTCAGCTTCTTCAGTGAAGACACCAGATCCAAATATTTCAACACATTTACGTGCCAACTTTAAATTCAGTTCTACCGAGCAGGTCATAGGCAGGGCTGATGGCCGAAATGTGCGGATCACAAAGCCATCCTGCAATAACACCACAAACTGTCAATTAGCTGAAATTCTGGAAACAAGCCATAATTATTAGACCTCACTGATTTAGAAAAAACAAAGCAAGGCTGAGATGCTTTAACATTGTAATAAACATGCACAACATCTCTAGAAAAAAGGAGAAAAAAAAACATACAATTGGAAGAGGTAATGCAAGGACTTACATCTCGCATGGCTGTTATCAAACCTAGAAACTCTCCATCACTGAAGTACACACTCTGGCCTGAATCTGAAATGTTTTGTAAGTGTATTGAAGTTTACGCACAATCATCCCAATCACAAAATTTAGCTAACAAAACAGCACAATAGTTGGCCTGGCACGCATGACATTACCTATACACACCTCCAATATGACCTGCAAGAAGCTGCTGGTCCTCAACATTTAATTTGCACAGCAAACATGTATCAACACAGCAGCAAACACTACTTGTGTCTTGAATAGAGCATTTTGTGCAGAAGCTTAATAACTATAAGTATACAATGAGCAAGCACACTTTTTTAATTGATGCCCTCAGCAAAGTTTTCAACATACTATTTAAACACCCTTATGCAAACCTCAATAAATAGTCATGTGACACAAAATTCAACTCATTTCAACGCAAGTCCTCATGCTGAAACATGTGCATGAATACTTGAGAAAGCATGCTGACCTTCTTCAAGGGTGACAACACCTTCCACTTGAAGTGTGTGCTTGTCCACTTTTAAAAATTCATTAATTCGACCTAAGGAATGGTGGATGTAAAGGTAATCCTGTGGGAGATGACAAATGAATACAGTTAGCAAGCCTTCCAGCTGTGAGTACAGAAGTATATAGAATGTGGCAGAACTTTCGTACTGTCAAGAGTTAAGTCCAACAGGTGATTTCTGCATAACAGATGTAAGAAGCCGAATATACGAACTGACCTGTACAATGCCGATCCACCCTGTTCCATCCAGCTGTTGACTAGTAATGAGCTCCCCCTTGAAAATGTAGAAGTGAAAGTGCAACACTGAACATGACGATACACGACCATCTCACTGAGCAGCAGATAGCTCAGGACTTACCATATAAACTTCCCCCTCCCTTGCCTTCCCCTTATATATAACACACCACCACCATATTACGAACCCTCACAAACAGAAAAAAGAAAAAAGGTTTTGTGCATATAAAGGATACATAATTGCGTGCATCTTTATGAAAGGAATCTGTATGGCTGCTTGCACAAAGCAGAGCTCCAGAAACGATTCTGTTTTGCATGTACACTTTCACCGCTGCCTTTTGTCAACATGGAGTGTGAGTTCGAGGCAGTACATTGCCACAAAAAAGCATTCGCAAGTCAATATTTGCAGATTAGTTGTACTACTGCCTTGCACTTATGCATTTCTGGAGTCAGTAATACCTGAAAAAAGATAATTTTCCCACCAGGTACTGTACATACTCAAATTTAACCCTTCCATTTTTTTTTTCACGCAACTACAGACCCAAGTAGGGTAACATGCTTAAATTTCAAGCAAATAGTAAAAATATAAACTCCAAGAAAAATACATAATTTTCCATAAGAAAATTAAAAATTAAACAGCAAATTTTAGATTTCAGAGAAAAACAGTGATTAGCTATGTTGTTGCTGTTATTATTATTATTATTTCTTGTAGTCCAGAGAGATGGAGTTCTCGATACTGCAACTTGATATGACACTCTCCTTCGTGCCAGTATCCCTTAGCAAACTGTCTTTCAGTTCCATCAAGCCTAATAGCAGTGCCCACACTTTTTTAGACTCCTCCACAACACCAGCATGTAAGCTGACAGCTCACATTAATTTAAAGCAGAAACTAAAAGTGGTGATTTCATGCATAACACATTTCCTTTATCTTTGACTCAATATTTTTTTTTTTTTATTCTGGCTCTCCTGTTGTGGGAATAAGGTACCTACATCTGCAGTAGCTTAGATTTGAGGAAATACGATAAATCTTAGGCCAACAGCACACCTATGGTTACGTTACATCCAATGAAGTTTATACTATAGAATGCCATGTATAAGTTCACCATTTGGGACTAACCTAATGTCAGCTACGGCAGGAGCTTTCCTAAAGTGCAGTAATTCTTCAGTCAACAAGATTGCTTCAATATTGAACAAAAGGTTAATTTCATTCATAAAAAGCATAAAACAGAAATAATGATAGATTACCAAGTAAAAATAAGGTCTCATAATCATCACTGCATGCAAGGTAATAAAAGTGTGAACGTCACACATTTTCACTACTAGTGACAGCTGAACTGGAAAACATCTATGTCCAATAAAGATAATTTTGCTTCAATATCGAACAAAAGGTTAATTTCCTTAGTAAACAGCATGAACAAAGAAACAAAAATAAATAAACGGGTGAAGATAAGGTTTCCTAATTGCCATTGCACTAAAGGCATCAAAAGTGTGGAAGCCACACATTTAGACCACTAGTGGCAGCTGAACTAGAAATAGCCTCCCCCCCCCTCTTCACCTACCCAAAAAAAAAAGAACATTAAATGTCATGAAGCATCCATCCTTAGAATTTTAACTTTGGATTATTAACCTCCAACGATCACACCAAACTACTACACATCTCTGGCATGGAACGGTTATTGTTTACAAATATGCCTATATGGCCAGGCTCTTTGTTGAGCTTCCTTGCCACAGAAAACCTGGAAGTCAAATTGAAAAATACGAGTGGAATTGATCAAACAAGTGTCTGCTGTGCACAGCACTGCCACGTAGACGGATATTTATTTATTTATTTAAAGATACCTTACAGGCCTCAAAGTGAGGCACTGAGTAAGGGGGGCAGCACATAGAAAATACATAGAATACAAGACATCTATAAACCGTATCTGTTCACAAACTACAACCGCAAGTGCAACCGAGATGAAAAAGAATTATTTAGTTCACAATTCACTAGGGAAAAGAAGAAAACATGATATAGTAACAAGGAATAAATCAGACAGCTTGTTTTCAGTGAAGTCGTGTAATTAAAAGATCAAACAGTATTAATTATTTAAAAAATGACAGAAAAGTTACTGACGCGACATTCCAACGGAATGGTAAACATAGCGATATAACCGTAATAATGCGACAATAAGTTGTAAAAGATAGTGCAAGTACAAGAAAGCACTGTGCGACAAACATGAAACTTCACATTTCTTTAGTCATGCATTCTGTCAAGGCATCACGGAATGAATCATAGTTGAACTGGCATGCAATGCTGTCCGGGAGTGAATTCCATATTCTGATAGCACGAGGAAGAGCAGAGTAATGGAATCTTTTTGTAGAACCGTAAAGGCGGGCATAGCTGAAATGATTATGAAGCCTATGTGACGTGGAGTAGGGTCATTTCAAGCATGCGGGTGTTCGAGTGGAGTGAAGGAATTTGTGGAACAGTGATAAAAGGGCAATGTCATGGTGAGTGTTCAAGGATTGTAATGAAAGCTTAACTTTTATTTGTGTTACACTAGACTGGTAGCTGTAATCGTTTACGATGAAGCGGCTCGCTCTGTTCTGGATTCGTTCTAGCGTTTCAATGAAGTATTTCTGGTGAGGGGACCAAATGGGAGATGCATACTCGAGCTTGGAACGAACGAGAGTTAGATAAGCTAGCTTGCGAACATTTGAAGGATAATTCCTTAAGTTGTGTCGCAAATACCCCAACGATTGGGAGGCGTTGGCTAAATTGGACATGATATGCTCTGTCCAAGAAAGATACGATGTCAATAGAACTTCTAGATAGTTATATTGTGTAGCTGTTGTAACAGTGTAATTGTTAATATGGTAGGGATACGGTGAGGTTGCCGATATGTTGACCATTTTAAAGCAAAATCAATACTTAAAGCTGCCAGCTCATAAGGTGAGATTATAAAACAACGAATATCAACATTTTTAGGAGCCTAAGTCTCTTACAAACAACTTTATTCAGCAAGTGCACAATGTGTGCAAAAGAATACATCCAATAAAAATTGTATCATGCTCATCCATCACGACGGGATTGCAATAATGAATACTTTGATGGCACAGTGTAATAAAATGTGCGTACCTTGACGGTCCCTCCAAACCCAGTCCCCAGCTTGTACAAAATACCTTGCCTGAACAGATAAAGGAACTTGCCATCACATGCAATGGTACACTGACTTTGAAGCATGTGTTTAGCTGAAAAGAAGAAGAAGAAAATGTGAGGGCACTGAGCTGCATCAAGACACAGAGCATTCACTATCCACAATTTTTCACACCAAGCTGCACATCCAAGCTCTGCCATAAACTTATATACTGCATGCTGTTTTACAGTGCCTGTCACCAGGTTTGGCCATTTTGAGCTGACAAGCGCAGAACACACAAACCACGATAATGATCGTGTCTGCAAAGTATTACATTGCAATGCACCGCGGAGAGGTCCAAAATTTTAAACCGAACGCCATTTTCCCTTCTCCTCACACCTGCCATGCTGTCCAAACCGGAGGATGACGTAC
The DNA here is from genome assembly GCF_038994185.2 of Dermacentor albipictus. Taxonomy (NCBI): domain Eukaryota; kingdom Metazoa; phylum Arthropoda; class Arachnida; order Ixodida; family Ixodidae; genus Dermacentor; species Dermacentor albipictus. Next base: position 17,102,015 of record NC_091823.1, read on the forward strand.
ACATGCTAGTGCACCTACGTACATGTGTTTGCAATGCGACGTCGCTCGCAAGTGACACATGACTTCGAGAATTATTCAAGGCAACATCTGTTATTTGTGTAACATGCTGCTTGAATAGACGAATTAAAGCTTAGAGAAATAATAAAACACACAAACCGAATGTCTGCATGTTTTTGTTTTACTTCGCGCTGTAGCAAGGGAGATGTACTTCCGTTTCGTCTGCTTGTTCCCCCTTTGTGCAGTCGCGCGCGCAGACACCGAAACTATGTCGTTTTCTACCGTGTTCCAGCGCGAGATCATCCCCTGTGATCCGCTTATGCATGCCTCAATATTCGTGCAGCACAGACTTATACCACTAGTCAGGTGTCCTCGTGCACAGCGCACAAAATTGTGTACTGTGCAATCACAACACAACTCAACGCAATCACAACAGCTCGCGTGCGACACCGTCAACAGAAGTGCGTCGCGCCACAAGAAAACGAGGAGAAAAAGAAAATTAAGGTGGGGCCCGTGATGTATGCATCACGCGTCCTCGAGGTCCTGTATGGGAGAACACAGGGAAGGAATTTCGCTTGCGGAGACAAGACGGGGCAAGTCGACCGAGTCTCTCGCTTGGCAGTGGAGCTCGCCTCCTGAAATCATGCATTCGTGGCGCTGAAATATTTCTATCTCTGCTATTAATGAAGTGATTTGAAAAATTTGGCGGGCGGAACACTCCTTAGAGGACACGTAACAACTTCCAGCACATAACCGAAGTTTGTTGTGTGGCCTGGCGAGGGGCCCTTTAACTACACATATATTACAATAGATATTGTAAGCAATATGGCTTATGATGAGTGCACTTTGAACATGACAGAATTTTTTAGCATACACTCAACTTGCAATATTCAAACGTGCATTTTTCATTAACCATGTCATTTCTGTCCTTTCTGCATAACCAAAAATAAACCATTGTTTTCATTTTATAATATCCAAGAAAAAAAAACATCGCTGAGGGTGCATTGCCTCAAAAAAAAAAAAAAGACCCCTGCACTGAAAGAGTTAAGTGGATGCTAAAAAAAAAAACAATAAGTTAACTGTATTAGTAAAATATCTTCCTGTGATAGCAAATAGCAAAAGTACCATTCATGTTGTGAGAGGAGGCTTGGCAAGTTAGAAAAGATACAAAAACTAAAGAAGAGTGCTGCTGCTGTCCTGAGGATCCTGCACCAGCTCTCCATAATGTCATGGATTTAGACAGCTTAAACTAGGGCATATGTAATTGTTTACCGGTAACAGAGGACTACACCATATTTCAAAGGAATTTTTCCTGCACCAAAATTACCAAATATGATAAAACGGTGTTTTATTATCGATGTTTTGGCGGGAAATTCAGACGAGAGTTCAGCCTTCATGTTCTCCAGTGGTAACCAAACCTTCCTTTCTTTCTTTTTTTCCAAATGAATAAAAACAATGTTGTTAAAATACTTCATCAGCCTAAAAGAAAATTGTGGGGACACTCAAGTCCCTCACGTCCCACGACATTTAGCTTCCCCTCATAACACAGATGCGATGGTGGAAGTGTCACATTTACGCAGTTGCAACGAGAGACGGCATGAGAGGGCTGGCCACCCGACAACCGTGCATAACACAGATGCCCTTTGTTCCCAAGAGCACGAGGGTTGCAATGTGGGTTTGTTGGTAATGCATCTTCAAGGGGTGTATAGTAGCGCGATTAGTTAGCGCTGTGTGTGTCCCTGTGCGTCTTCTTTTGTCCCATCTTTTAATCGCACTACTGTACACCTCTTGAAGATCCCAAGAGCAGTTCAGACCCCACATAATTTACTGCTGCTCTTGACTGTCCCTTTAAGAAGTTTAGTCTGTATTCTAGGAGGCAGTTAGAAAGTCATACAGTATTAGGAAAGAACAACTGAGAATGCATCTCAATACTTACCAAAATGGGAAGACTTTGGCAAGTGCAAGGAAAATGTTCCACAGTGTGCCGTCTTTGGGATTCCATGACTGAGCCAGGTGGGGCGCTGAACTTTTCCCAACAAAACTGCTTGGACACTCTTCTGCATTGCCACTAGAATGCTTGGCATCTGAAAGTTTGCCAAGACCACACACATACCAGAATATTAGACACAGCAAAAAGGCCCACTCATATTATTGAAATGCATTTTTTGGTGCGTGCGAAATTAACTATTGCAGTTAGGTAAAAAGGTTATGTAAACAAATCATTGGTGAAGCTTGAAAAGCATGTTATACCCTATTTCTTTCTCTTTTTTTTTTGCCATTCATCAGCACACGAAGTATCTGAAGGCACTATTACATTTCTTAACACCTACTGGCCTGTGTGATCACCTTTCACCACGTGACATTACTCTCACACTTTCCTTTTTTAAGCTTTCAATTCCCCTATCTGCCTTCCTCTACAAAAGTCAGCCAACCAAATGCCTCTTCCTGTTTTCTGGTTAACATACCCAACCTCACCTTCTCATATTCTCTCCCTTTCCCTTTTTACAGTGTTCTTAATTTGACAACTTCTGTTGGCAGGTTCCATGCTCCCACATTTCCTGAGAAATGCAAACAAAATGACTATATGGATACTCTTAATTCAATGCAAAGGAAAATTCGGCATACTGGAATTTCCTCAGCCGTCAGACTCCGTGGACTCATGAGCAGTGCAGCAGTAGCAGATAGCATCTTGGACGTGTCCCCTGTTGCCACCACAAGGCTGAGCAGGCAGGCACATGCATTTGAAGTCAGTTGTGACAGCACCTCGCTGTTGCTCGAGTGTGCCTGACCATATTGCACGGGCTCAGCTGCTTTAGTCGCGATGTCCAGCAAGAGATCGAACATCTTGTCTGGAAACAAAACAGACAATTAAAATTTTGAAATTAGCAACTGCAACAAGTGTAAATCAATGCTGACACCAAAAATTGCATCTTCCGAATCCCAACCCTGTGCTAAAACATGGGTCATGCAGTTTTCAAATACACACAGCAGTGAATATAATGAAAACTGTAATAAAGGGGACTGCATTTATAACAGTGTCGAGCATACTACAATGCAAAATACCCTACCATAATCTGCACCAGCAATGTTTCATCTGCACAAATGCACCAGACTCAGTGCATGGTGCATGCAGATGCGACACCACAGAACATGACAGTACCCTAAATCACTCCTATGGCTATAAATTACTAATGATGACTAGCATTCATGCCATTCACATGGTAAGTAGGCATGCAATCAGCTTGCAATAAATATATTGTTTGTCCATTTCTTGAACCTATTACTATCTTCTGTCAGCTTAGAGATACACATCACATCACATCACCTTATTTTCCTTAAAGACCCCTTTTGGGGTGTTACATAAGGGGTGGGGTTTACAAGATGCAGGCGTTCACAGAAGTCGAAAATGTGGATGGACAGGTTATGGCAGCGACATGCACTGCAGTAAGTGGTGCATTGTCATCCTGCAAGATTTGTCAACATTTATTATTTAAGTGTTGTGATTGCGGTCTGTAGACCTTTCCAATGAGAGCGCCCTGGGCTTCAATATAATGTTCTCTGGACTGTTGTGATTATGTGTGAGCCTCCCACAAAAGCACTGCCGAAGCTGCAGCACATGCCTTTGTACTCACGTGCAACAGTCCGTAGGGCAAATGCTCTGAATGAATGAGTGTGTGTGGTTTAGTGGCGCAAGGGCCAGATATGGCCAAAGAGCACCAAGACAGTGTTAGTGATTTCGTGGTGATGATAATGAGTTCTGTGGGGATGTGACTTGGCTGTAAAGGGGCCTAAAAATAGTGGCTGTAAAGTGCGTAAAATCTACATGCTATAAAATTATGGCGATGACTAATGACGAATACTATGAACATTAAAGTCCATCGTAGAAGAATGATGCATTATTTAAAATATGCGAGAAGTTAAATTGCTTACAGCACTACTGCCTCGCCAGAGCCCTTGAACTACAAGGGCCTAGAGGCATGTGCTATTCAAAATAATTATCACAACAGCATCCTCTGAAGAGAGGAGGCGCTACGAACATGTAGGGCTAATAACGTGCAACACAACATCTTTCAAAAAACCCAGGACTGCGTTGGTGTCAAAGAGTGGTTCTGGACCAAGTAACATAACAGGATGAAGGGGGATGTGCTGCCGGTATGCTAAGAGAAAATGTTTCTTTCTTTCAGATTCGGCTTCCCGACACTCCAGTAGGACGGTCAGCCTCTCCCCGCATCTACCACAGGTTGGAGGCTCGTTTCCCGTGAGTAAAAAGTTATGTGTGCCAAATGTGTGTCCTATTCTTAGACGACAGAATATGACATCTGTCCGGCGGAATTTAATTACAGGAGGCCAGAAACCTAATTGTGGCTTTATTACATGCAGCTTATTATTTGTTTCCAGGTCCCACAAGTGTTGCCAGTAGTTTCGCAGTTTTCTTCTTAAGAAAGGCTTCAGGTCTGTGACAGAGACCGAAGCAGTAGGATTAACTGCATGCATTGAAATTGATGTGGCCATCTGGTCCACTAGAATGTTACCCTCGATGCCCCTATGTCCAGGCACCCAGCATATAATCACATGTTGGTTAGATATATATGTTTTGCAAAGGTCAGAGTAGAGTTCATTAATTACCGGATTTTTGTGGTTACAGAATGACATCAAGGCCTTCACAACACTAAGGGAGTCCGTATATATAACTGATTTCTGGAGTTTTGATTTCTTTATATGCTTTACAACCGACAACAGTGCGTAGGCCTCGGCCGTAAAGGATGGACCGACGGCTGCATAGGACACCCCGTCGTGTGACTTCGATGCATCTGTGTAGAACTCCGTGCAGGAGTATTTGTACTGGAGTTCCCGGAGAAGCATTTGGATTTCAATCTCTGAAGCGTGCTTTGTGACTTGCACAAAAAATATATTGCATTGTATGAGCTGCCACTTCCAAGGAGGTAGCAGCTTGGCTGGATGCATTAGGCGGAGCTCGAGGAGTGGGACATGCATTTGATCACTAAGCTCCCTCACACGCAGCGAGAAAGTCTGTCTTACGGAGGGACAATTATGAAAGAGTGTAGCATATGTCATATCGTTAATGGTATTAAAACATGGATGTTGAGGATTAGAGTGGACTTTCAGAAAAATGTTTGGCTGATGTATGTTCTCTGCAGATGAAGTGACCACTCATTTGATTCTGCATATAAACTTTCAATGGGACTTGTTCTGAAAGCTCCAGTGGCCAGTCGGATTCCTAGATGGTGGACCGGATCTAGCATCTTTAGCGCGCTCGGGGCTGCAGAATGATAGATCACGGCACCGTAGTCCAACCGTGATCAAATGAGGCTCTTGTAAAGATTCATTAAACATTTCCTGTCGCTGCCCCATGTTGTGTGGGATAACAGTTTAAGTAAGTTCGTTGTTTTTAAGCATTTGACCTTGAGGTACTTTATGTGTGCAATAAAAGTTAATTTAGAATCAAGTATGATGCCTAAGAACTTGTGTTCTTTGTTCACAGGAATTCGCTGACCATACATTTCGATACTGGGTTCTGCAATGAGCCCTCTATTTCTTGTGAAAAGCACACAAGAACTTTTGTTGGGGTTCACTTTAAATCCGTTTTCGTCTGCCCACATGGAAACCTTGTTCAAGCCCTGCTGTACCTGTCTCTCACATACTGTGAAGTTGCAGGATTTGAAGCCTACTTGTATATCGTCTATGTATACAGAATAAAAAATGGCCGGCGGCAGTGAAGCACGTAGCGTGTTCATCTTAACGATAAAGAGAGTGCAGCTGAGCACGCCTCCCTGGGGTACACCAGTTTTCTGCGTAAAAGGACATGACAGTGCATTACCGACTTTTACTCGGAAGGTACAACTTGACAAATAGCTTTCAATTGTGTTCAGCATATTTCCACGGATGCCAATTTCCGACAGGTCTCGCAAGATCCCGTAACGCCATGCCGTGTCATATGCCTTCTCCATATCGAGGAATATCGACAGGAAAAACTGTTTATGTATAAATGCATCGCGGATATTTCCTTCAATGCGCACAAGATGATTGGTTGTCGACCACCCTCCTCAGAATCCACACCGATAAGGATCGAGCATATTGTTGAGCTCAAGGAAATGTATAAGTCTGCGATTTATCATTTTTTCAGAAAGCTTACACAGACAATTAGTTAGAGCTATCGGACGGTAACTTGCCGCCAAGGAAGGGTCTTTTCTGTGCTTCAGAACAGAAACCACAATCGCTTCTTTCCATGTGGATGGGAGGTATCCGGAAGCCCAAATAGTGTTGAATAGTGTAAGTAGTGTAACTTGTGTGTCAGTATGTAGGTTGTGGGGATGCGCGCCTCTCGCGCGTCCTGATGTTTTTCCCGCATAGCGGGTCTCCTGTAATCCGGCTTCGCCGCGTGGCCTGCGTGATGCTCGCGGCGGTCGATGTGGTTGGGGCGCAGTGCGAGAGATGGCGCGAGCGTTGCGCTGCTAACGCCGCCTCACGGCAGGGTTACTTGGGGGCGCAGGGCAGAACGGGCTGGCTTTTTCCGGCGGGTCGGCGCACGGCGTCTACGTCCCGCGCGCGCGCGCGGCGACCCATGCTTCTGCGAGACCGTCGCGTGTGGCCGCCTTCGAACGCGCCACCGTTCGCGTGACTGTACACACGAACGACCAGGCGTTGGGATCCAGCATGGGGCGAACATATTCGCTCGCTTCCGTTCGCGGTGAGTCGGACTTCTAGATTTGTCGCGCGCCCAGCGGCATGTTTTGTGGATAGCAACTCGGCTAGCAGGCATTGATCTATGAAAGGTGCAATAAATGCCCTTGTGATTGCACTACTGTGTTGTCGTTCCTTTGTCCCAAGAGTACGGAAGAGAACCCCTCATCTGGCTGCCCAACGTGGGCCTTATGGGGCATCGGACGATAATTTTAAGTGTTGCTTCGTTCGAGACCTTTGTTTGAACCGAAGCGTAGGGCTAGCGTGGATTTTGATCGCTAGCGTTGGCGGCATGCTTTCTTGAGCGAGGTGACGGTGGCTGTAGTGTGTTTGAACATGTCAACATGCTAAGCCTTTTCGCAAGTGTTTTTTTTTTTTTTAATGACATTCGTCGGTACGAGAGCCACGTGGTCTGCATCCTGAGAGAGCGAGACTCAGCGCCCGCGGGGCATTGCCAAGCCTGAAGCGAGTGAGTACGGAGGCCTCGTGGGTGGTCCGAATTTCTTATGTAAATAGCTTCTTCTATCTCTTTGACTCGGATGAAGTCGCGGCTCTGGGAGCCGGGTGGCCGCGGGCCATGGGTGCCACTACGGGCTGACTGGTACTGCGGCCTGGCACCGTGCGCTCCGACACCGTCTGGGACGGTGGGCGCCATCAACTCGGATGCTGTGTGCACCGAGCGGAGTAGGACCACCTAACCGAGCTGACGTCTCCTCGAGGCTGCCTGTTTTGCGCTCATTTTGGGTGTTGTTTTTGGATGCCGGTTGTTGTCAGGGTAGCGACACTTTAGGCCTAAGGCTTTACGAAGCTAAAGTGTACTTAGTACACTTTAACGAAGCTGCCTGTCGCACGTGGAGGGACACAACCTGGTGGACCGTGGCGTTGAGGTGTTGCACTTTTTTCCTTCATTCTAGTTAGCCTCGCACGAATTGAAATTACTCGTTCGACTCAGGGAAGCGAGCTTTGTTCACGTGAACTTAGCATCCGAGTAGCTGCCCGATCTTTTGCTAGCCGAGTTGAACATCGTACCACGTGGGCGATGCGTATCTCCCTTGCATTACTTTAGTGTTTGTCGAGTGTGTTGAGTGTACGCAGCGTGATTGGAGTTACCCCTGGTTTGCTGTCACCTGCACATCGTCTGCGCTGCTGCCCCGGACTACGATCGAGCCACCCCGGGCGATGGTGATGCTGTGGCCAGTTCGGCGCAGCGACTTCGGCGGCCTCCTGCATCCAGCTCACAACCCACAGCGGCGGACAAAAGAGCCAGCGGTCACCGACAGCTACGGCGGCTCTTGCCAGCAGGGCGGGCCGGCGCGAGCGACGCTTGCTCGTACCGACTACTGCGTCGTCGTTTCCGGAGTCCTGGCCTGGAATCGTGCCGTCGAGTTTGCAAAGCTGCCGCTGTGACCGGCGGACGCCAGTGGTGTTCCCAAGGACAGTCGGCTCGCATGTTATGCACAGCATGTGGACATTTCCTCGGCGCGGCCAATATTGCATGTACTACCTTGTTCTCGAAGCAAGCGTTGATGTTAGAGCGTGTGACATGTTTCGCCGGAATATATAGTGATTTAAGGTTGGGGGGTTGTGGGGATGCGCGACTCTCACCTACCCCTGATTTGTTGTTTTCCCGCACGGCTCGCGTGGCCCGGCGCCCGCGGCGGTCGGAGTGGTTGAGGCGCAGTGCGAGAGATGGTGCAAGTGTTGCGCTGCGGCGGGGTTACTAAACATCGGGACGCGCGTCTCCTGTAATCCGGCTTCGCCGCGTGGCCTGCGTGATGCTCGCGGCGGTCGATGTGGTTGGGGCGCAGTGCGAGAGATGGCGCGAGCATTGCGCTGCTAACGCCGCCTCACGGCAGGGTTACTTGGGGGCGCAGGGCAGAACGGGCTGGCTTTTTCCCGGCGGGTCGGCGCACGGCGTCGACGTCCCGCGCGCGCGCGCGGCGACCCATGCCTCTGCGAGACCGTCTCGCGTGGCCGCCTTCGAACGCACCACCGTTCGCGTGACTGTACACGCGAACGACCAGGCGTTGGGATCCAGCATGGGGCGAACATATTCGCTCGCTTCCGGTCGCGGTGAGTCGGACTTCTAGATTTGTCGCGCGCCCATCGGCATGTTTTGCGGATAGCAACTCGGCTAGCAGGCATTGATCTATGAAAGGTGCAATAAATGCCCTTGTGATTGTTTGCACTATTGTGTTGTCGTTCCTTTGTCCCAAGAGCACAGAGGAGAACCCCACAAGGTTTCTGATCATGTCATACATGGCTCTGTCAGGTCCCGGTGCAGTGCTTTTGCATGTGTTCAAGGCAGCTCTCAACTCGGCAATACTGAAAGGCCGGTTATATGGTTCATTCTGCCTGGATTTTCGTATGATTGGCTTACGTTCTATTATTTCTTTATGTTTAAGAAAGGACTGGGAATAATTGATTGAGCTCGACACACGCTCAAAGTGCTCCCCAAGTGAATCTGCCTGGTCTTGCAGGGTTTTCCCTTGTGTGTTTACCAAAGGGAGGGAGTATGTTTGTCACCCTCTTATCCTACTAACCCTGTTCCAGACTTTGGCCTCATCTGTATACGAGTTGATACCCGATAAAAACGTTTGCCAACTCTATCTTCTGGCCTGTCGGTGGGTTCGCCTGCCTTGGGATTTTACTTTTTTAAAGTTTATAAGATTCTCCGCAGTGGGGGAGGCGCGTAGCAACTTCCACGCCTTGTTTTGTTTCTTACGAGCGATCCTACAATCATCGTTCCAGCACGGGACACGCCATTTACATGCCAAGCCATTTACTTGTGATATGCATTTAGATGCGGCATCTATTATCAAGGCTGTAAAATACTCCACAGCAGCATCAATTTCTAACGAGGAGATGTCATGCCATGAGATACCAGTAAGAGTTCGAAATTTATCCCAATCAGCTGTCTCAATCTTCCACCGAGGTGCCTGTGGTGGATATTCGTTTTCTTTAGGTGTTCGTAGTAGTATGGGAAAGTGATCGCTTCCGTAAGGGTTCTTTGTAACTTCCCATTCGAGTTCAGGCAGAATAGAAGGAGAAACTATGCTGAGATCGATTGAAGAAAAGGTTCTGTTTGCTAGAAAGTAATATGTGGGTTCCTTCTTATTCAGAAGGCATGCACCACAAGAAAAAAGGAACTGTTCAACAAGACGACCTCGCGCATCTATACGAGAGTCGCCCCACAGGGAGCCGTGCGCATTGAAATCGCCAAGAACAACATAAGGTTCTGGCAACTCGTCTATAAATGACTGAAATTCATGTTTGTTTAATTTGCAGTGTGGGGGTACGTAAATCGAGCAAATCTTAATGAGTTTATTTAGGAGAACAACTCGAACCGCCACTGCTTCAAGGGGCGTTTGTAGCTGTAAACGCTGACACGAAATGCTTTTATGAATAAAAATGGCAACACTGCCTGATGATACGAAAGCATCATCGCGATCTTAGCGAAACTTGACATACGCTCAGAGAAAGTTTGTGTGTTGTGGTTTTAAGTGTGTTTCCTGTAGACACAGCACTTTTGGATTGTGTTTTGGGACAAGTTCTTGCACGTCATCAAGGTTCCTAAGAAGACCACTGATGTTCCATTGAATTATTGGTGTATTCATGTTGGAAGTAAATAGGTACTGTGTATACGGAAACAGTACTAATAATTACAGAGATGTCAGAGATTACGTTCCAGAGCTCTTTCGAGGCCCTGTAACTTGGGTTTTGCTCTTTTTGAAGCGTTCGAGGGAACCTCGCCGCTCCTTAGGCGCTTGGTGCGCCTTGAGGATATGTGTAGTGTCCACTGCCTCTTGTGAGGCGCCGGACACGTGCTCTTGCGAACGAGATGTTTCCCGAGAGAGTCGCGCCTTGGAGGGCAAGACCCCTGCGCCCACCAGCCCGGAGGTCGATGGGGCTCCCTGAGGGATTTGACTGCGCCGGCTGTTGCCAGCGCTGGAAGAAGCCGGGGAGGTTGGGGCAGTCTCGGCTGCGCCCACCTTCGGGGTTGATACTCCCTTCTGCTCGGTTGGTGGAGCAGCACTAGCTGCGACCACCGTGGGGGCAGATGGCGTAACTGCCAACTCAGTGCTTGTGGGTTGGACAGCCGCCGGAGGCCGTTGTGACACTGCCCCCTGACACACCACTTCGGCAAAGCTTTTCTTTGGCAGGTATGCTACCTGCCTTCGTGCCTCTTTGAACGATATATTCTCTTTTACTTTTATCGTTACAATTTCTTTTTCCTTCTTCCAGGAGGGGGCACGACCGCGAGTACGCGGCGTGATCCCCGTCACAGTTTACACAGTGGAGAGAGTTCTTACAAGCTTCAGTTCAAGGGCACTACATTTCGCACATGTTTGGCGGCCCCGGCAGCTCTGTGAACTGTGGCTGAAACGCTGGCATTTGAAACATCTTAGGGGATTCGGCACATATGGTCTGACACGGAGCTTGATGTACCCGGCCTCTACAGACTCGGGCAGAATACTTGAAGCAAAGGTGAGTATTAGGTGCTTCGTTTGAATTTCTTTTCCATCCCTTCTCATCTTAATTCTTCTCACATTGACAACATTCTGATCACTGAAGCTCTCCAGGAGCTCAGCCTCTGTCAGCTGGAGCAAATCGTCATCCAAGACAACGCCACGGGTGGTGTTGAGAGTGCGGTGTGGAGTTACTGTCAATGGAACATCTCCAAATGATACTAGACTGGGCAGCTTTTCGTACTGTTTCTGATCATGGAGCTCTAACAGGAGATCACCACTTGCCAGCCTTGATACCTTGTAGCCTGGACCAAGGACATCAATTTAGGACTTGGAAACTAGAAAAGGGGAAATGTTTCGTACTTGTTTATCGGATTTTTCTGAGTGGATCACATGGTAACGTGGGAAGTTTGGTCTTTGACGTCCAAGGAACTGGACAACTTCATTGGTGCGCCCTCTTTTGTGAGGGCGGTCAGGAAGCGGAGAGAAGGAGCTAGCCATAAAGGAATTGAATTTTCGGCAATAACACCAGCCACCCACCATGGAGCCCTACAAGGGGACGCTACAGGGACTGTATGTACAGGTCCTGTAAACGCCAGCTTTACGTCATCACTATAACCAAATATGAAATAACCTAGACTGGCTGTTCACACAAGGTTAACCCTTGCTGCCTGGAAAATTGGAAGTAAAAAGAAGCCAGGAGAAGACAGGAAAGATGAAAAGTCAGAGAAAAACGAAGGCTGGAGGGAGAGAGAGACAGGAAAAGGCAACTACCGATTTCCCCCGGGTGGGTCAGTCCGGGGGTGCCGTCTACGTGAAGCAGAGGCCAAAGAGGTGTGTTGCCTCCGCCGGGGGGCCTTAAAGGTCCGAACACCCGGCATTGGCTCAACCCCCAGGATCCCCCTTTCCCCGGACACGGCTAAGCCGTACACGGCTACACGCGGGAGGGTCCAACCCTCGTGTGCTCGGGTACGTGGTATCGCAACACACCAAATGCCTGCTGACGCAGACGCCCCTGCGGGGAGCAAATGCTCTCCCTCCCCCAATGGAAACGTCTATACATATACCTGTCCTGCACACAAAAGGTAGATACAAATACAGCAGAACCTTATTAATTGATTATTTGTTGACCTCTGTCAACATCTGTTCCAAAGTTTCTTTGGCTGTTGGCGTAATTACCAGATTGAGATGTGTACTAATTGTAAAAGTAAGTTATGTTCTATAATTCCTTGATACTTTCACTGCTTCAGTGCTGTTGCCTTGTTTGAGGTACGACTGGTATTACTAATATGTCTAAGTTACATCTACTTCAAAAAAAGGCCATACAATGTATAAATAATGTACCTCATAACGAGCCCTCTAGAGAGTTGTTTAAACAGTGTAATTTTCTCCTGCACAACAGTTATATAACAGATTATTACTCTGCTATAGATCATTTGTCAAGCAGAATGACACAGTCATAACACAACTCACATAACTGCATATAAATGAAAGTATACCACTTCCCAGAAATGAAGAACTATGGAAAATACCAACTCCATAAGCTAACTACTTTGAAACAGGCTTTATCCTATACCATTCTGCAATTACTAAAAAAGTTGCATCAAGAATCCTTTGGCCTATTTTGTTACTGTTACAAAGAAATCAAGTTGTTTTAAACGCATCTGTTTGTGTGATTTAATGTTTCCCCTGTATTTCTGCTATCTCATAAGCAGCAGTTCCTAAATATATATAAGCATTGCTCACAATGTACTTGGGAATTTTGTGTCATGTGTATCGTGTGTATTCTTATTTCTTTTAAACATACAGAACCTATGTTATCTGTGCTATGCCATATGCTGTGTAGGCCAAAACAAATGAGGCAAGGATCTTCACCAAGCCATTCTTATGGCTCCTCCTACTGAAAAGGAAATAAAAATATTGATTTATTGATGGATATAAATTATCAGTTCATATCCTCACGGTAGAGAGCACTAGGATCATGTTTTCCCAGATAGCAACTTCCTCGCATTCATTTATTTTTGACACAGCAATGCGACTCTACAGTAAATGGCATGAATTATTGCAAGTAAAAGATAAGCATGTAAACTGATACCATTCAGAGCGTGTTCCCAAGCACATCGACAGCTAGCCAACTCACCAAGTACTTCCGGGGGCTCAGAACGAAATCCTTCAGGCTGCTGACCTTGGAGAACATCCAGCAGTGCCCGAAGAACTGACAGACAGAATGCTGGCTGCGCTGAACGGCTCTCCCGAATGAGCTCAAACACAGTGCAGAGGCCAACGCCCACAATGCGTGGCACAGTCTGTACGGTATCTTTGCTCTCTGCAGCACTTTCTCCTTCATTCTCTGAATCAGAGTCGAGGGCGTGAAGCAGTGCTGCCGACTGTGGAGCAGTAATCCAGTAGAAGTGTCTGGCAGAGTCCTGGAGATGTTTCACGAGGATGCACTGCCGAACATTGGTGAAGACAGCAAAGGGAGAAGGATTTCCCTGGATCTCTAAGACTGGACTCCTCCATGGCTGGATGTCTGCTGCCTTGTTCTGTGCATAAGAAAGGCAATGAGTTCTTCAAGTGGCAATGAGCGGCATTTGTCACCATGAAAATAGTGCACCTTATAAACATACAACACGTGCATCGCAGTTCATACTCAATGTTATTCAAAGCTAGGGTTAACTTGCAACATATGATTGAGGGCTTAAACTGGCAATGTCTAACAGTAGATTAGAGAATTAATGTGCAAAATATTAAGGTCAGCAATAGCCTGGCAAGAGAACAAGGGCTCATGATTGGTAAACAGACTGCACAGGACTATGTTTATTTTGGCCATGTAGTCACAGGGGACCTGGATCATGTGAAATAAATTTTCGGATGAATAAGAATGTGTTGGAGGGAATATGGTAGCACTCTACAATAACAGCTAACCAATATTATTGAGAAGTAAAATACATACTCAGGAAAATCTATCGATACTAAACTACAGCACTTAAGCTTCAAGTACTAATGATATCACCTCACATTATGCTTCTCATGTGCAAAAAGGGCTCTAAGGATTGCTGGGTGTCAGCAGAAATGTAAGTCTTTTTTCTTTTTTTTAATTGGTGCTGAAGGTCTGAAAATGCAACATTTTAACAGGAGCACATTTTGGACACTGCTGACATACTAAGAACTGTAACAGCAGTGTCAAACGCGGGTAAACATCATCTTAGTTGAAATCAAGAAGAAGAAATGGGCATGGGCCGGACATGTAATGAGGAGGGAAGATAACCGATGGTCACTAAGGGTTACGGACTGGATTCCAAGGGAAGGGAAGCGTAGCAGGGGGCGGCAGAAAGTTAGGTGGGCGGATGACATTAAGACGTTTGCAGGGACAACATGGCCACAATTAGTACATGACCGGGGTAGTTGGAGAAGTATGGGAGAGGCCTTTGCCCTGCAGTGGGCGTAACTAGGCTGATGATGATGATGATGAAGTGAATATTTGTCATTCGAGACCAATCAACACAGGTTATACATGCATTATGTGCAATTTTAATGACATCAGTGGGATAACTTTCAAACAGTAGTACCGGGTGCACAGCAGCATGGCAAGAAAGTCATGAACATGTTCAGTGTGACACGACATGCTCATTAAAAGCCACCACTCACAGAAGTAAGAACATGCTAGCATTAATAGCCAACTTTTTAAGTCAGTGTTCATCTCAAAAACTAAAGTGATGGAACAACAGTAAACACTGGTTCGAATTCTAAAATGTATAAAAGAGAGAACATGCAGTTCATGTAAAAGAAACCAAATTACTGCCACAATAACACGAATGTTCTCTCAACCATCGATGTGTCAATACCACTTTAAGCTTACCGAAGCAGTGTTTATTATACAGGTGCCACACGGGCACATTTAACCACGGTCGAACCCGATCGGGATTAAATTTCTCGATTGCGATTGGCTCTGCGGTGCAAGCTGCGGGACGGGCGAATCGTAATCGAAGAATTCGATTCTGATCGGTCTCGATTGCGATCGAAGATTACCTGTTTGGCCGAACTATATTCATCTACCAGAATATATTCCAACTGAACTCTCCCAGAATGAACATTTTCAGGCAAGAATTCAATCACACACCTTTAGCTTTCTTCTTTCTTTCGGCGTTTTCTTCCTGGATTTCTTGTCGTGTTTTCTCCTGCGCAATTAACCATGCAACATTTACATAACGTGTCACAACTGCGAAGCAAATTTCATATTCAAATTTGTTCAGATTATCTCTCTTTACGTATCAAACTGAAAGAGGAAGACGAAGAAAAGCTATGAAGCAGCGTTTCGGACTGAAATAAAAAAAAGAAATTGAAACCGCATAACGCGAAACGAAAACATTCTTAATTTTCATCATGCTCGTTTTGGCATTGCACATTATTTACATAAATGCAAATCATTACAACTATGATGCGGCACCCACAAGCAGTCACACCTCATGAAGTGCGTTTTGTTTGGGATCGAAATAGAACAATTTGTGACGGTGCGCGACGCGATCGCACGGTCAAATTCCATTGCGCCAGCTCGCAAGTCAGGCGCACGCCGAGCGGCGTTTGACAGCTGATAACAGCCACACGTTACAGCTTCAATGCGCACATTGCAGTACTATTTTACACATGCGGATTGCGATCAAGCAACAGGTACAGGGGCGAGACAAGCCTACCCTCTTGGCGGGCTTGAAATGATTGCTTACCGCTCCAAAGGAAGCCGGAACATCTCGTGAAACTCCCTCTGCAGCGCATCTTCGCTAGTGTCAAACGAGCAGGCGCTGGAGAGAGAGCGCTTCATAGAGCGTGTCTGATACTTCGAGCTCGTGCACGGGACGCCGCTGACGGTAACACAGGCCATCACTGCTTCGGGGTGGGGATGCGAGAAAAATTTAGAATGTGTCTTGCGATTGAACAAGTCCGCTTGTGAGCTCTAAGCGGGCATCTTGCTGCTGCTCGTACGAGAGGTGTGACCGCGAAGGAGGCTTCTCCTGATGCTTCTATTACTACTGCTACATCTACGGCGACCGGCGTCCGCTTCGAAAGTGGAACTGCAGCCTCCGTTGTGCGCACCGCACACGTGCGAGGCACGCCGCAGGGGCATTTTCCACCGCCGGCATCCAGTTCCCGCGCCCGGACGGATTCACAGCATTCCACGGGCAGTCAGTCACAAAACACCGCCGCACTCACTCGTTTTACGCAGGTGAGTCTAGAATCATCGCGCAACTCGCCCAAAAAATGTCACAAAAATCAACAATGGCACAATGTTGCTGGATTTAGCTCGACTTATACCGCGTTTTCCCAAAGTGTAATGCAAACCATGCAAACATGTCTTAAAAACCTTGTAAAAACCACACGTAATAACTTATAGAGTTATAAAATGAAGGTTTGTTGCTTTTGCTGCAATTTATTGTGATCAAACAATGAACAATATATTTCTGCAGTACTTTAGATTGATGTTTAATAAGTAATTACTCATAATAATGTAATTATAATACTAGTGTTCAAATGAACGTGTTTAATATGTATTGTCTTAAAGCTCTTCTATAATAAATGCATCCTTCACAAGAAAGTGCTTACACTAAGAAAAGTTTACACCCTTTGTCGTATTTGCCACACAACGATAAACGTCATCCATCTCGTCCGCATTTCCTTTAACGCTGCGAGCCGGTTTCTTTCCAGTAACGAATGGCATGCGCGTTATCAGCATGACATGTCATTCACGACAGAACGACAGAAAGGTAGTGAACGCTGCGTTTTCAAGAAAGGAAACGCAAGCAAGATAATCGATTATCGTATCGTTGTGTGGCAGATATACACCAAACGCCCCAAAAACAATAACAAAGTTGTGATTTCTTATTTGTCCACATATTAGAGCAATCTTTTTGTGTACGTGCACTTGTCCACAAGCAAGAAACTATGAAAGTGTCTGCGTTCACCCGGTGAACGCAGCGCAAGCGTTAGGTTCACCCAAACGTCACGTCCGGGACGCCACATCCGGTCTTTGTTTTTTTTTTTACGTCCGTGATGTCACATTCGGCCTTTTTGGCGGCATAATATGGCTTATGGCAGACTCGGAGTGCACGAAGCGGTGGATCGCTTATTTTTCGGGCTTTTGCTTCTTGTAAGTATACTTCGTCTTTGCGTTTGATGTGCATCTACTACGCGTAGGTAATCTTTCGACTGCATGATGCCATATATAGGTGTTCTGTGATGATACTTTATAGCCAGGTTCCTCACGAGCTTTTGTCATGCATTGCAGGGACCGTCACACCGGCCAGCCAGTGCTACAGTGTCCTAATGCAGAGAACGTATATTACACGGAACTGCGCTCCTTCAGAGTTATTTAGAGTCTTTGTCAGAAGCACGTAACAGTAACATTACTTGGTTACGGTGCTGCTACATGGCAGAATATTTGAATGGCAGATGTCCCGAGTGCGGCATGTAAGTACGTACGTACGCGCGCTTGTTTAGCCTAAATAAGAGTTTCTATTGTTCCCCAATGGAAATGCACATTCCTGATGCACGGTTCAGATCTGCCGGCTAAGGGCGGTAGTGAATAAAGTCACCAAATTGCGGCCTCGTTGCGGTCTCGCATTGCGGCCTCATTGCACGGTCGGGAAAAATTGCTTTAGAACCAAAATTTCGCTGCGCTGTCAGTAGCCATTCACTGATAAGCTTTCTCCGCAGCGTAATGCTCAGTGCAGATGTGATGGGGGTTGTGTGTGCGGTCGGTATGTGACCGATATTCCTGAACGCAGTGTCATTCAGCGATGTGCACAGCTGTGGCTGATTGTAGAATGTGGGCTGTGACAGGAGTGATGGGGACCATGCTCCTGCCTCGGCCAAGGTTGCAGCGATTTCAGAGCTGCAGAAGGGAGCGCCCAGGCAGAATCTAATCTCGGCCCTATGCTGCAGCTCCAGCTTCTTGAGACGGGCACGTGGTAGTGCCACGAGTGGGAGGACGTACCGCAGGCGTGAGGTGGCTACTGCATGGTACAGCCGCAGAGCCCACCTAGTGGTGCAGCTCTGTCCTCGGGCAACAAGCTGGGAGACTGCCTTGTGGACCCGGAGGACCTGGACATGCAGGGTCTTGACAGCAGGCAGCCAGGTCAGCCGGTGATGAACGTGTAGCCCCGGGTACGTCACTGCCGGGCTTCAAGGTCGCCTTCCAGTTGCAGCTGTGCAGCGGGCGGTTGCTCTTGGGTGGAGCAGCATGGCCTCCGTCTTCCTTGCCGAGATGGCAAGGCCAATGCAGCTCAGGTAAGCAGCGGCGGTGTCGAGGGCTCTTTGCAGAGCCGAGCGCGCACTGCTGTGGCTGTGTGGTGGATTTCGCACACATAGGGCGATGGGGTCCGCGTTGATGGAGGTATTCACGTGGTTGTGGGGGTCAGTCTGCAGGACAGCAGGCAGTCGGGCCAGGTTGAACAGGAAAGGGCTCACCACTGATCCTTGTGGGACGCCCTCTACCAAATAGGTCCAGGGCCTGCTGAACGACTGGATAGGACAGGCCGTCAAAGGCCCCCTTCATGCCGATAAGCACCAGGAGCACGGCGTCACCGCAGGCCTTGGCCTCTTCCAGCGTGGAGACCACGTCCACGATGGAGTCCGCACTGCATCAGCTCCGCCGGAAGCCTATCTGCTCATCGGCCAGAAAGCAATGGCCTCCATCAGCTTGCAAGCAGCAGAGGTGAGTGAGACTGGCCGATAGGAGCTCACGTTTTTCAGCCGGCCTTCAGGATGGGGGCCACGTAGGCTGTGCGCCATGACTCCGGCACCTGCCCTGACTGCCAGATGTTTAAGCAGTCAAGCAGGTGCAGCTGCTCGCTGGCGGCCAGGTTGCGAAGCATTTGGGTTCCTGGTGCACTGGGCTCCTGGTGCACTGCGATGCTTGGAGCTCGTGCAGCATCAGCGGGTCCTGGTAGATAGCCATAACCTGGCTCGATGGCCACCCTGGGTGGTGAGAGAGAAGGGAAGACGGAAAGGCAGGGAGGTTAACCAGGCTGAGTCCAGTTTGCTACCCTACACGTGGGGAGGGGAATGGGGAGTGAAAGAGGAAAAGAGAGAACTTAAGTGTAGGATGTCTATAGTCGGGCACTCAAGTCTGTTGCCCTCAGGTAGCAAAAAAGCGCTCGGACTGCTTTCTGGGCCAATGAACTGTGAGGCCAGGCTCCCAAGACTGGATGACAGGCCATTTACAGAAGAGAAGACCCTGTGTGGTGGTTGTGCAGGCAGCTAGGCAGGCTGACGGAAGGCTGCCCTACCTTCAGGATGGCTGCAGTGCGTCGTACAGCCAGCGCAAACTGGTTGGCGAGGAGCTCCGCAAGGGCCTCTTCGCTGATGCTCAGCGTGATGGCCACGGCGAGGACAGGTTGTAGGCTTCCTCTCCTGCTGGTGAGGGATTTGAGCAGTCTCCAAGCCAGGGGTCCCCTGGACCTGCCCTCGATGGCAGAGCAGAGGCTCCTCCTGCGCCGGGCTTGGCGTCTGCAGCGGGCATCTGCACGTCTGTACTCGGTCCAATGCTCTGCCTTGCCCGTCCGGATTGCTCCACGCTCCATACGGCGCCTGGAGGCACGAATGTTGAGCAGGTGGAGGTCCGGAGCGGGGGTATCTGGTTGGGTAGAGCACTGAACGGTGGCAGCCTGAGCACAATCCACGATGGCGCTCAGGAAGTCACGGCCATCGTCCAACTTGCTGCAGTGCTTCCGGAACAGGGACCAGTCTGTGACGTAAGTTCTTGACCTAGGCCTTCTCCCAGACCTGGGGCTGATCACAATAGGGAAGTGGTCAGACCCCCATTTGTCCGAAGTTGTGGCCCAGGAGTAGGAGCACTGTTCAGTGTTGAGGGAGAGGTCAATGGCCGTGCGAGCTCTGCGGTAGACGTAGGTGGGCTCCCTGGTGTTCCAAGGTCAGCAGGCCAGCTCAGCTGATGGCATCCGTGAGGCCTTTGCCTCAGCGGGTGCAGCTGCGGCTTCCCCAATCCGTGTGGTGTGCGTTGAAGTCACTGCACAGGACTGCATGCCCACCAAGGCGAACAGCCAGCTGGATGAGGCTGGAGGGATCCCACGGCTTTCCTGGACGGATGCAGATGCTCGCCACAGCCGTGTCCTGGCTGCCAAGGCGTAGCACAACGGCGCATGACTCCAAGGGGCCACCGGCGATGTCAGCAACAGGTAGAACAGCACGCGCCAGGGTGCTGCGGACATAGATTGCCGTGCGTGGCTTTCCTGGCTTATGGACTCCATCTAGGCAGGGTGCCGCAGTGCAACTGCGCGTGGCACAGGTGGTGGCACCCGAGTAGTCGGGAAGCCGTAGGTTCTCGGCCACGGCATATGTCTCCAGCAGTGCGAGTACCGTATAGTGCGGAATATAGGTTGAGGTTTTTTCCCAAAAATATTACTAAAAGTTCACCCCTTGACTTACATACCGGCCCTTGGCACAGCATGAATAGTCGTCTGGCAGCATGTAGGAGCGCAGACCTTTCGGCATCCACATTGTTATCGCCCCCTTGGTGACCGACGCGGCCCAACTCGCGGGCGCTGCGCGGTTCTTTATTCTGACGAAGTTCTTTATTCTATGGCGCAGTGCACCCGGAGCTCAAAGACAGGGTGGCGGATTTTGTCCGCGAGCATCGTGCCAGATCTTTGCCAGTCACAGCAGAACTCATCTGCATACCCGCCGTGGTTGTTCAGTGGCTATGGTGTTAGGCTGCTGAGCACGAGGTCGCGGGATCGAATCCCGGCCACGGCGGCCGCATTTCGATGGGGGCGAAATGCGAAAACACCCGTGTACTTAGATTTAGGTGCACGTTAAAGAACCCCAGGTAGTCGAAATTTCCGGAGTCCTCCACTACGGCGTGCCTCATAATCAGAAAGTGGTTTTGGCACGTAAAACCCCATAATTCAATTCAACTCATCTGCATCAAAGCTATTGAGATCGCCCGAGAATCCGGACTGCCCAAGGAACAATTCAAGGGCTCCATTTATTGGGTTCGTCGCTTCATGCAACGCAAGGGATTCGCACTTCGACAGCGCAAATCAATCTGGCAGAAGCAGCCAGAGGCATACGAGGACAAGTTGGTCGAATTCCAGCGCTGTGTTATCCGTCTCCGGCAGCAGCATGGCTACATGTTGGTACAGATCGGCAACGCTGATGAAATGCCGGTGTGGTTTGACATGTCGTCGCTCACCACAGTGTGCGAACGCGGCACAAAAGAAGTCGAGCTTCTTTCTACGGGGAACGAGCATTCACGGTGATGCTCGCGTGTACTGCAGATGGCAGAAAGCTGCCCCCATACATAATATTCAAGAGGAAGACGCTGCCGAAAGAGGCTTTCCCACGGGATGTCGTTCGCGTGAATGAAAAGGGCTATATGGACGAGGCCCTCATGCTCAATTGGATTAAGACCGTCTGGAATCGGCAACCAGGGGCACTCTTGCGGTGTCCGAGCATGCTCGTCTTGGATGCCTTTCGCGGGCACTTGACCGCAGGATTGAAGCTGGCACTCCGCGACGGGAGGACGGAACTCGCCGTCATTCCGGGAGGCATGACGTCAACACTTCAGCCACTGGACGTCGTGCTCAACAAGCCTGTTAAAGACCGTGTCCGTGAACAATATAATCAGTGGATGGCCGGCGACAACCTGATGACCCCAACCGGCCAGCTGCGCAGGCCGCCTCTCGTCACTGTGGCCACATGGGTGTCGCAGGTTGTGCTCGCTGCCCGACGATATGGTGGTGTGGGCATTCAAGAAGTGTTGCATAAGCAAGAAGTGTTGCAAAATTTTTTTTCATAAGCCAGGAACGCACACAGGAGTCCAAAGAACTTTGTCACCAGGAGAAAAAGTTACAGCACAGTGGGTCGAGTCGTAACGAAACTTGCGAGCGTCCTGGGAGACGTCGGTGTTAAGCGGGGCGAGGCGTCTGCACTCTGCGAGGCGAGACACAAACTGTTCCAAGAAAGGAACTGATGGGGGTACAGGAGTCGAAAGGAATGATACATCAAGAATGAAACTTGGTGAACAGCCATAGATGAAGAAAAAATGTTAAAATCCAGTGGTGCGTTGCGTAGCCATGTTATAGGCGAATGTCATGAACGACAGGATTGCACCCCCGTTCGTGTGGCCAGGGTAGATGTACAGTCGCATGCAATATGACTTGCAACACTCTTGTTCGTTGTTGAAGGGGCTCCACGGCTGCGCAGCAGCTCTGACATTCGAAATAGCAGTTTAATAGACACCACTAATTGAAGCTGTGTTTCGGTCTGGAACTTACCATGTGTCTGCACAGCCGTACAGCCTTGGAACCCCTTCGACCACGGGTACCGGTGTTGCAATTCATATTGCACGTGACTGTACATCGCAATCATCAAGCTGTTGGTCTGCGGATGGTAACTGGAAGTTGTCTTGCGAATTGTGTTAGAGGCGCACAGAACTTCGGTAAGGATAGAAGAGAGGAAGACTGCTGCGGTCACTGAGGAGAACACGCAGAGCGCTGCGGTGTAAGATAATGTTGTGTAGAAAGAAATCGGCGACTTCAGCAGCAGTCCAGGATGGTAGAGATGCTGTCTCCGCTTAGCGTGTTGGATGGTCTATGGCCGTTGCAATCCAACGATTTCCATGTGAGGTCATGGGAAGAGGACCGTACAAGTCTATTCCAACTACTTCAGAAGGCGAAGCGGGACAAGGCAGAGGTTGTAAAGAGCCAGAAGGAGCTGTTGGGTTTGCTTTGACAATGAACGCAGGGTGCAACATACTTCGCAACGGCTGAAGATGGGCCAGGCCAGGAGCAGCAACTTCATATTCTGTTGTAAGTCTTGTGGTAGCCTAGAGGACCAGTCGTCGCATGATCGTGAAAGGCTTCAAGCACCTCACATTGCAGAGAACATGGTATGACCGGGACCCATTTGTTGCCATCGATGTGATAAATGTTGCAATGTAAAACCCCATTGTGCAGCTTGAATTGATTAAGTTGTCGACGAAGTCAGGCGTTTGGAGGTGACGAAGAATCTTCCATGCGTTGGAGAATAGTTCAGCAGTGTGGGTCGATGCGTTAGTGGGACACAAGGACAGATGGGCTGTTGTGTCTTAGCCATTCGAGGGCTACAATGCGTAAAGCCGATGAAGAGGACTCAGGACGTACACAATCACGGAGAGGTTATGGTGAATCGTCATGATTCGGCAGAGGGTAGCAAGAGAGAGCATTGGTGTCTTGATGCTTCTTTGCAGCCCTGTAGGTGACATTGAAATCGTACTCCTGTAGGTGAAGCACACAGCAACCCAGGTGACCTGATAAATTCTTTAGCGATGAAAGCCAGCACAGTGTGTTATGGTCGGTAACGACTGTGAAATGACGGCCATGAAGACATGGGTGAAATTTTTGCACGGCCCAACAGCAAAGCACTCCTGCTTGGTTATGGTGTAGTAATTTTCTGCACTGGTTAGTGCACGACTAGCCTAAGCAATTACTCGTTCGCGGAATGTGTTGTCGCATTGTAGTAGAATGGCACCGAGACTGACTGCTAGCGTCGGTGTGAAAGATGGTGGGCGCGGTTGGATCAAAGTGGCGCAGTACTGGATCTGACGTCAGGGCATGTTGCAAAAGCAGGAAAGCATGTTCACATTCGTCGGACGAAACAAAGGGTGCATTACTGGGGAGGAGTTGATGGAGCGGGGACGTAAGTGTAGCGAAGTTGCATATGAAGTGCCGGAAGAAGCAAGTCCAAGAAACCTGTGCATGTCTTTTTGACGCAGTGGACACAAAATTCGAGGATGGTAGTAAGCTTCTCGGGGTCCGGACGAATACCTTCTTTGCAGACTATGTGCCCCAGAACTTTGATGGCCTTGCTGGCCAAACTGCATTTGTGTGTGTGTGTGTGTGTGTGTGTGTGTGTGTGTGTGCGCGCGCGCACGCGCGTGTGCGTGTGTTGAGCTGCAAACCAGCATTTGCAAGACAGGCAAGGACTTCATCAAGATGTTGCAAATGTTGTGAGAACATGGTTGAAAACACAATGTCGTCGAGATAGCACAGACAGGTTTTCCATTTCAAGCCACACAAGACTTATCGATCATGCGTTCGAATGTGGCAAGCACATTGCAGAGTCCAAAAGGCATCGCACTGAACTCGTAGAGCCCATCAGGGGTAGCAAATGTCATTTTTGCTTTGTCGGATTTGGACATCGGTATTTGCCAGTAGCCTGGTCTAAAGTCAAGGCTAGAAAAATAATTAGCACCGTGGAGTGAATCTAGTGCATCATCTATCCGTGACACGGGGTGAACATCTTTGCGCACGATTTTGTTTAGCGCACGGTAGCAAACGCAAGAACACACTGAGCTGTCTTCGTGACAATTGCAACGACATGAGTGTCAACAGCTCAAGTGACAGTTGATCCACGAGGCAACAGTTGGGGTTCGATTTGGTTTATTGCAGAATGCAGAATGAATACGCCGCCATCCACAATGTTACAGGAGTTGACACCTATAATCTTTTCTCTAGGTGGCCAAAGAACGTAATCGGAAGAGGTGACGAGACGAATGCATTCTTCGTGGTTAGGAAGAGAATTGCCAGTGGCATCATCCAGTTGTGTGAGGCGCTGACGACAAGAGATAGAAGCAAACGCCAAAGATAAGAAGTCCCACCCCAAGATGAGTTCATGGGTCACTCACGAAATACCGCAAAAACAATGTGGTGAAGAATTTAGTCTATGGACACACGAACAGGACACGGTGCGATTGGACAAATAATAACCTTGGCCGCTGCACAAAGAGAAAGGCCGGAGTAAGGCAATTCTTGTGTTTTATAGAGTCCCAAACAGTCATATGGCAATAATCGCCAAGCGTCTTGTAACATGGAGCCACCTCAGAATTGCGCCAAACAAAGATGATGGATGCAGCCAGTCTTGCCAGATAACTACATTTTGACTATTCTGTATTGTTTGCATTTTTTGTGTAAAAGGAATTGTCGCAGAGAGTTTTATCTTCAGTGGCCTTCAGTTGACGTCATCTGCTACAACTAGCACATAAGTTAACTCCATAGCACCACTAGGATGGAGACATTGTGTCGTGGGGTGCTTCCTTAAAAGTGGACAAGAAGATTCTAAAGGAAAAGTGTGAGATGGTCACAGTAATAACCAAGGCATTTGGCATGGGAATGACCCAGCTATGAAAGTATTATCAGATGTGGACAAGCATATAATACTAAATGGCACCTTGCACGAGTCCCAAGTGTCAAATGTAATGAGTATTGTGCATTGAAAGGGCCAAAAATGTTTTGTACATGCAAGGGAACACTATGGGCATTTGATAACAGTTGCTTAGATGTACTACCTTAACAGGAACCAAACGAACTCCCTTAGACATAAGCATGCAGCAAATTCAAGGACTAGATGAAGCTTCAAAGAAGTAACTGCATTTCATGTAGGATAGGTGTGAATGACCTTTGTGCACGAGATCAGTGACAAAAACACTAAATGAATGCAGTACAGTGTCTGTATCATATCTTGTGCAGACCAAACTAGCCTGGAGTTTCAGCGTTCCTTG
The DNA here is from genome assembly GCF_038994185.2 of Dermacentor albipictus. Taxonomy (NCBI): domain Eukaryota; kingdom Metazoa; phylum Arthropoda; class Arachnida; order Ixodida; family Ixodidae; genus Dermacentor; species Dermacentor albipictus. Next base: position 17,127,734 of record NC_091823.1, read on the forward strand.
GCAGTTCATTTAAATAGGCACTACATTGTTCAAAGTGCAATATTGTTCTACAAAACATAATATGCAAGATGTAGCATGCTAACCCTCGTGGCTCAACAACTACTGAACCGAAACCTCAATGAGCAGTGAAGCTTCCTTGTAATTTTCATCGTAACCATACGTTCGCTCTTGAAAGTGAACCTCTTTAGTGAATTTGCTTGTGTATTAATTTTTCTTTAGGCAAGTATTTTTTATACATGTTAATGTCTCAATCCTGCTTTTTCTTTCCGGGGCTAAAACAAAATGCCTCTTATTTCACTTTGATTTTTTGACCTAGGAAGCCATCATCTGGTGCTGTGTACAGCAAGCACATGCTTCGGACAAGGAGGGAGCCAGCACCATATCTACATCAGCAAGAACCTCGGTGCTCAAAATAAACATTTTCTGTGCAAATACCTGTCTTTTTATACTTCCAGCATGAATTAATAAGTTTCTTTTGCCTTCATATGCAGGAAGGTTTATAGGAATAAATAGTGACTGTTGAATGCCCAGGAAAAGCCTTGAAGCCATTCTACTTGTACAGTGATAAAGTACATGTGTACTTGAACTTGATAGTACAGAAACGAAAGGCAAAGCAACAGGCAAAATGCTCGGGGCAGCAGTCGTATAAATGGTAGATGAGCACAGCTAATTGTGCTGTCCAGTTTCATTCAGTTTGACCAAATGTTGCAAGAATTGCCTTCAATATGATTCATTCAGTTTAGCCAGCTAAAGTCGAACTCGTACAAACTTTGGAATGTCTGCTGGGAATTTTAGCATAAATGGTATGTGTGCATCCTTCAGCAGCACCACAAGCCCAGTAAGGTTTTTGCGTTACTGTCCCCCCTCCCTTGGGGTTATTGCAGTGTCTACTTCAAGTGCTTGAGGGTATAATGGAAAATGACTCCATTCTCCAATGAGAAGGCTATATAAATATGCAGGACAAGAGCTTGTAGGCCTGGTTATAAGCATGAATTAGATATGTATAGACCAAAGGCAATATGAATACAATATGTTAAATTGCATCCATATGTGGGAACTGCCCACATCAAAGGAAAGAAAGTGCAATACTTGCAACCTACCAACATAAACATCAGTCTAGGGAAGGATTCTGTAAGGATCCACTAAGTGGACTGCTTCAGCACACACTGATTAGGTAGAGCTATAAGCTGGTAGAGCATGTGGCAATCATCACCATGGGCTCTCGTGCTCTATTCATTCAGCGTGTACTGGAATGGACAGTCCACTTAGTCAACACTTAACAGACTAGCCCCCTAGGGCTGTGGAAGCACGCAGTATATTAAGCTTAAGTCTGGAGTGCTACCTTCTGCTTATGTGGCAAGTCCTCCTGTTTACCTGTTCCTTTCAACTGAGAGCTGAGCACTGCCTAGGTTAAGTCAGAAAAAGCAACCAGCGTCCATAGAATTCAAACTATTACTATTTGCCCTATATAAGGGGACAGTGAAGCCTAAAATGACACTTGACTTGGGCCATATTTTTCGCGATATGCCCGAGAATATTGGGATTTCCCATCAATATAACCCTTCCTACATCACATAGTGAACAACCTGAAAACTTAACACTGTTCCGCAGAGCGATGAAGGGTCAGGATTTGAGCAAGAAAACAACACATGACACCTGAGTGCAAACTATGAACTGGTTTATTTTTCTGCAAGTGAAGCGTACATAAAGCCTACACGCATGCACAGGAGTCCTCTTCCCGGTCTACCTACACCCTCTATTGTCAGTGATTACGCTAATCTCTTTATTGCTGAGTGAAATAGACGGCGGACTGACACATGAGCCCTGTGGGTCCACCTTGAGGTTGTATGCTTCCATGACTTGTCTTTTTCTTTGGTTCCTACTTTTCAGCAGAATCATTGCCTTGTGATAAACACCAGTTGATAGTTTGTGCTCAGGTGTCTATTGTTTTCTCGCTCAAGTCCTGTCCCTTCGTCACTCCGCACAACAGTGTTAAGTATGTTGAACCAACTAGCACACTGCACAATTTTCCTGATCTTGAAAACAATTGTAAACTAAAGTCCGTGAGAAACAAAGTGTTCTGTCATGACATACAGATTTATGCATGATCACTTGGCTATATAAAAATACAATTTTAGCCAATGTTAACGAAGAGCTTCACTTCTGGAGTTCACTTAAATAATGTCTGTGATGCATTGTGACAGTACGAGGTCCTGGAGATCCTACTGTGCAGATATGTCAACATTGAGCCTATTCCTGTTTAATGTATGGATAGATGCCTTCATGAAGAGTTGGAGAAACTGCACAATACAATGTTTTATATCACATGTAATAATTATGCTGTGATAAAGTGTACATGCTGAGCTTAATGTTTTAGAAAAGCTCAAGAAAAGGCTCCAGAATAGGTATGATGGATAGGCAACCTTTTATTTGGCTCTCTTCATAGTGAAATCTAGACGCATCACCTAAGCCACACTTAGTAAAATCTGTGGGCTCGTACTGCCCATGCCTTTACTGCACAAGTTGCCTTGGTGCTCCCAGTCTTGACAGGTAACACTTAAGCACACTCTCATGCACGTGTTTGTTCCAAAGCTAAAGCTGCTAACTAAAGTAACTCCCACATGCGATTCTGTAACTCTAGACCTAACTGCAAAAACGCATGCAGTACTACGAGTTTGGCATGGAGTCCACATGACATGTGCACAACTTCAAATTTCGTATAGGCAACAGATAACTGGTAACCTGTTAGAGTAACAAAATGGATGCCAAGGAAAATTCACCCAAAGCCTTAGGCAGGAAAATGAGGTGTTGTGATGAGATAAATAGCAATCACATTTGATCGACTGACTAAAAGCTGGCAGGGGTATTGCATTTGACATGATTGAAATGAGCTGCAGCATGGCATGGTAACTGTGGCAGCCTTTACAATGCCGCGCTCTCTGAATTACACTTATGTGCATCCATATGCTGCAGCGACCAACTGTTTTTATTCAAGAAAGCCAGGTTTGTGGTTCAGCACACATCATACGCTGGCAAACGCACTGATGAGTCAACTCCCTGAGATCATCCCATGAGTCTGAGTGAGCCCAGCTGAGCAGTATTTTGGCGAGTTTGAGCCCGAGTGAGCTCGGCTGAGTAGTATATTCGCTGGTTTCACTAGTGTCAATTGGAAGTAGCGATATCTAAGTTTCGGGCGAAACTTAGAGAACAGTGACTTCCTTAGAGGGGCCAAAATTTTGGGGCGCATGAGCGGCACGTATAGTAGAATGCAGTGTTCCATTGTAAAAAAAAAAAATTGATGTAACAAAATAGAGTGCTGAGTGTTACGTCTTTGTTACATCAAGGTTCAACAAAAATTAAGCGCTGGAAATCAGCGCTGGACGCACATGCAACTCCTTACTCCACACTGAAAACATTTGAGAAAACATTTTTTTTAAATACTTTGTACATTTGTATAAATACCTGCGGATATTCCTCTGGTTTAGCCTAATTATGTGCTGCCTACTTAACTTACTGACGCAGCATACGTATCATTGCGAAATTTATAATTTTTTGCTTTTAGAAAAAGCATCGAGTTATTGAATTTTGCGAAACGAAAAAAAATTGCAACTTCCAATATAGCGCGCTTCCTAGGCTATTAAATAGCTACAATGTTCAAGGAACGTACTGTTTCCATGAGTGGTTTACTCATGCAGTAAGATGTACTGCTCCTACACCTTGTAATAAAAAGCATATGCATCGACACATAGCAGCTGATATTCTTGCTTATTTTCTCATCACAGAGGTAGATGGGGCACATGAACCAATATGCTCACACAAATCAACGTGACCAACTACTGCGGAGAGATGGCAACGAATTCTTTGTTTACCTTGTACACCACAAGTGCGAGGTTTGCGCATTAATTTGACTTCATGAAACCCTATTTATACTACAGGCTTTACGGCAATGCTTGCATGCAGTGCGGTGAAGCGCTCGACGAAACTGCACATATTATATGATTTGTTTGATATTAACTCGAGATGCAAACGTTTGTGCAGGCAGGCAAGCAATGTTTCCATTCACGCAGCGCACCAAAATAGCGAGGTATATGCATTGATCTGGTTTCATGACATCGTACTTTTGCCACTAGCTTTACGGCAGTGCTTGTGTATAGTGCTGCGAAGCACGACGGAACTGCACGTTATTATACGGTGTGCTTGAAATCCACTCGAGATGCAAACGTTTGTGCAGGCGGGGAACGAATGATTTAATTCACGTAGCACAACACGAGAGCGCGCTCTATGCAGTCCTTTGATTTAATAAAACTCTATTTCTGCCACAGGCTTCACAGCAATGCTTGTGTAGAGGGCTGTGAAGCTCGACGCAGCTGTAACAACATCCCACAGTACACACGATTTTTACCGAGTTTGTTTTAAAGGGCCCCTCACAGGCTACATAACAAATTTTGGTTATACACTGAAAGTTGTTACGTGCCCTCTAAGAAGTGTTCTACCGCAAGCATTTTTCAAATTGGTTCATTAACAGCAGATAGAGAATGATTGAAGTGCCGCGAACGCATGATTTCAGGAGGCGAGCGTCGCCGCCTATATAAACACTCTCTCGACATTCCCCGTTTCGCCTGTGTAAGCAAATTTCCTTCACTGCGTTCTCCCATACCGGAGCCGAGGGGTCGCGGCGGGTATACCCTGCCGTCTTCTTTTTTTCACCGTCTCCGGCACACTTCCGGTGACGGTGTCGCGCGAGCTGTTGCGCTTGTCTCGTTTCCTGTAGCGGACGATAGTGCGCGCTCTACACGAGAACACGTGATTAGCGGTATAAGTCAGTGCCCCAGCACTGAGGCAAACGCGAGAGGATAAAAGAGCATTCATGATCGCAATGCTGGAACACATGTAGACAATGACGTATAGTTTCGTTCTCTGCGCGCGTGCAAACGTCGGGAAAAGGAGACGAAACGGAAATTCATCTCTCTTGCTACAGTGCGAAGTAAAACAAAAGCACCCAGACATTCGGGTTGTATTTTTCATTATTTCTCTAAACTTTAATTAGTTCACTGCAGCAACAGATTCAACAAATAACTGATGCTGCCTTGAATCTAAGTCACGTGTCACTCTGAGTGCCATCACAGCACAGCCTGTGCCCCTATGCAGCAGCAAAGTTACGGGCATTCATCTGCTTGCTGCTGCGATAACATTATGACACTTTAACTCAGAGGTACGATTTTTGTTGCGTGAGATTATAGATAGCCAGTAGACTACTTGTCTGATGTTAAATGCTATGACCCACTGGCAATCCACGATGCACTCAACGAAAATGTTTTTATGCTGTGTGTGGCGTGACTCACCAGTGACCCACACGCAAGAATTCTCGCTCTTGTGTTGCCATCTGAGGTTTGAAATTGCAACTAATATATATTTTTATTGCATTGGACATGGGGTGGCATGTTTGTTTCGGAGAGTGGAGTGGCGGCGCATTTCTCAGTTGGGTTTCTTGCAAACTTTCGCAGCAGTCTTTGAAATACGTGCCATTGGAATAAGTACCTGCATTTTTCTTGCTACTCCCAAACTTTTCAGCGTGTCTAATAGATAGATCCTCATGCCCCTTACGGATGAAAAAAAAAAAAGCACAATGCAGAGGAAACAAATAAACTTAGTTTTGGGCCAGAAGAATGCACCAGCAACTTCGCGATCACCAGCGGATGAGTCAAGTGCTTCAGTGTCAGATGTTCAGCAGTGGACAGTGAAATCAGCGACAAAGATAGTGTTTACGAACCATCACAGACCTCAGCCAGCATGTCGAATGGAGAGTCAGACCTGACTGATGATTCTGAGGTGAATGATTCAGGATACAATGCTCTCATTTCTCTCAGCCCATCTCTAGAGAAATGGACACCGGCAACAACCACTTCGCCTAGTGTGACACCACACGTACTCTAGGCCGCCCACTATCATTCAGTTGCCATCTAGCCGTTATGCCCCATCTTTATGTTCACTGTTTATTACGGATGACATTTGGCAAATGATGGTCAATGAAACAAACAGGTTCACACAAGTGTTGAAGTCAACTACTCCTAAATCTAAATCACGCTTGAAAAATTGGACGGAAACCAATGCCAAAGAAATTAAAGCATTTATTCGAATACTGATTTGTATTGGTCTCCTCCGTCTTCCTACTCCCAAATCTAAATCAAAGTTGAAAAATTGGATGGAAACCAATCTCCAACAAACGAAAGCATTTGTTGGAATACCAATTTGTATTAATCTCGTCCATCTTCCTATCCGAGTCACTACTGGGCAAAAAGTAACCTGTATGGTGTTGAACTCATTCATCAAAATATGAGCCGTGACCGCCTTTTCCCTACTTTTGAGGTTCCGGCATTTTGCGGACAATTAACTGGTTGCAGAGTTGCAGGATCATGTCTTTAAGATCCATCCTCTGGTAGAGAAATTGAACCAAAATTTTTGCCACTGTGCTTGAGCCAGGAAAGGAGGTTGTGATAGATGAAACAATAGTGCCATGGCGTGGCAGACTTTCGTTCTTACAGAGTCAGGCTGTTCAAGGCATGTACCAAAGACGGTTACAGGCTAAAGGTTGATGTATATGCCGGAAAGTGTGACTGAACAATTGGCATCGGACACGCCGAAGATGTATGCTTGAAACTCCTGCAAAATTACAAGGAAGTTGTGTGCCCGCTGTCCGTAGACAACTTCTACATGAGCTTGCCGCTCACTTTTCACCTTCTAAAGGAAGACACTTTCATTCGTGGCACAGTTTGCTCAGTGAGGAAAGGGCTGCCAAAAGATCTCACTGAAGTAAAGGTTGCAAATGGCAGTGTTACCGAACTTCAGTCCAAAAATGGAGTGAAGGCACTGAAGTGGATGGACAAGAGGCCTGTTCTGATACTCACATCTGTCGCCAAATATGAAGCAACTTTGGTGGACAGTGGGAAGAAAACAAGGGACAATGCACCAATCATGAAACATCAGGCCGGTCTCGATTACAATGCAGCAAAAAAGGGCGTCGACTATAGTGACCAAATGACGTTATACCACAACTGCCTTAGAAAAGGACTCAAGTGGTACAGAAAGGTAGCTGTTGAGTTGCTTGTTGGATGTGTCATCATAAATGCGTGGAACATTCGTGGCATGCTTGAAGGAAACTCTACGCCAATTATAAAATTTCAAGATGAACTGGCTCATTCATTGTTCGGCCCTCGTCAAGACAACATCGAAGAAACTCGTGGGAGAAGTGTCCACATGCTAAGAAAAACTGGCACATCGGCACACGACACTCAGTGGCTCTGCACTGGCTGCTATGCGGCCAACAGTACCAGCAGTAGCCCAAACACTATGGTGAGAGTGAGAAAAGTGACAATTTTCTGTGAATAACGCCCCGGTAAGCCATTCATCTATTTGTTGTGCTTTAATTCTAAGCACAAGTAACCTGAGAAGCAAGCTAGCTTCAACTGTAAAATGAGCAGGATGAAAACTTCAAGATATGGCTAATGTTCATACTAAATTTTAGCCTTTCTCTAACTAATAAATATTTCTAACACAGGAACTGACTTCTTGTCTTTTTTAATGGCAAGCACTTTGTAGTTCAACATAGGTTTCTAGCATCTTGAATCCATTGAGGGGCTACAGAATGTATTAAAGAAAGCTAAAAATGCATAATGTTGTGCTGAATGTGATCAAGACACATGTACAAGAAACTATAGTCATTAGTTCGATGAGGACAGTAATGTGCTTTAGCAAGTTAGAACTTTGTTACCAACTTGCCCACATTCACATCTTAACAGATTTAACAATGTTTCCACTACGTGGAGAACCTTGACCTACAGTGTTTTTATCATACTGAAGAAGGTTGGTGTTCCTATTATAACACGTGTACTTAAGAAGCTCAATCTCTCAGGATTTCATGTTGTTTTACTTGACATAAGCTTACGAGGCTTACAGATTACGTGCTCGTATCTCAACGTAAACACTTACTTCCTTTTCAATGATTTTCATTTCTGTAAAAGCACAGTAAATTTCGTCAGACGAGAAGTGCAAATGTGTTTTTTATTCTTTTATACTTGGTGCTTGCTATTATACAACTTACTTATATCAACTTGCTTGTTTAGAAAACTCATAAAGAACACTCCCCCCACCTTCTTCTTTCTTCTTTTACTTTCCATTGACTCTGACTTTCATTATGCTAATAAACTTCAGAAGAGCTTGCTCTCAGGCTAGTTTGTACACACTGCTAAGAATGAAAAAATGGAGAGAAAACGGGACAAGAAAGAAAGGCCTACAGAATGCTGATTTGCGCGCGGCAATCTATATCAAGGACGGGGTGCTGGACCAGGGAAGCTAAAAAGCCGCCACAACAAACTATGGGAGCTAGGTGAATGGCCTCAATGTCCACACAGAAACATAAATATAGGAATGTTATAGAATACTGTCATTCAACAACCGCGTGAATGTTGAAAAGCGGGACAGTGATTAGCTGAAAAGAGTTTCAGAGAGCTCCAGGGAGTGGGGAGGATGATACAGTAAGGGGGCTAGGGTGGTGACACGCATTAAGGGCATCAAGAATGAAGTGAAAAATTATGGGATATAGGGGGATTGTCTCATCACTGCTCGATCGCTCAACACCAGATGGCCGTGGCCAGTTGCCTTAGCTGAGATTCACCTACCCTGTCACAGCATGTGCTGTGCTTGCTGCTCTGCAGTCTTTAGAATAGCCAGGTGTCAGGGAAGCATGCCCATAATGCCTGCAATTAAGTAATAGGCGACTTGCAATATAGTGCCCGCTCTCTTCCATACACAGCCATGGCTGAACCACTCACTAGCAAATCTGGTAAGAAAATAACGATGACCTCCACTGTTACTTGGGCTGCAACAAGTCTGGGCGGCAAACAAGAAGACACAAGACAGAGCGCTGTCATGTTTTTAGCACAGTTCACTTTCCTAAGTAATGTACCAACAAGGTCATAATATACATTATATAAATACATCAATTTGTAAACAAAATGTTATTTTTAATATAGTCATTTTTAAAAACAGCACAAGGATGATAGCATAATTTTAGGCGTAGTCTTAGCAATGAAAAACTTTTGTCAGAAGTTAAGCAAAGTTTTGGCAACGTAAAAATGTGCATCCTCATTGCTAAAGCATTCCTGTCCGGGGAGTGCTAGGAGTTTGCCTTGGTGTGATGTAAAACCCTCCACACATTTATATAGTGCTAGAGAGAGAGGTGATGGGGGAGTGGTAGTGGCCAGTGGAGAATCCTTCCCTGAAATGAATTTCTGGCTACATCACTGAATGTCTGCAATGCCTTGTAATAGCAATAGGTCTTGGATGGAAACACTATAGATGATACCAGTGAACCTACTGAGCCTATTCGTGTTTAGTGAGGTGATGTATGTTTTCCCAAAGAATTATAGAAACTGTACAATGGAATGTTTTGTACCACCTGTAATAACCATGCTGTAAGAAAACAGAAAGGCTGAGCTTAAATGTTGTAGGAAATCTCTTAAGAGGCTCAAGGATCGGTAAAGATGACTAACTTCTGTATTCTCCACTCAACCCTCCACCTGGATTCAAATGCACAGCAGCCCCACTCCTTGACACAGGCGGTTGCTTAGCTTTAATTAAACTTCATGTCAATTACTGTGAAACACAGCATCGTCTTCAGTCAAGGGGTGGCACTGCGCTCATCTCAGTAGAATGAAGCTTCCAGTCATAGATGGTTTCAGAATACAGGGCAAGTGACCTCACATTTTACTCTCTTTGTCGTGAAATCTAGACACCAAAGCCTCGGTTTGAACAAGTAATGCTTTAAGCGCTCTCTCATGCATATGTTTGCTTTAAGGCAGAGTCAGCTTACTATTTCCTGCTTCTGCCACATGCAAATGACACAAAAATATCTCAATAAAATGATTGTGATTTAAGTGGTACACACTCTCTGCAATGTGATTAAATGTTTGTAATAAAAGAAGCACTACTCATGTGCTGGTCAGCATCAGCAGCATTATGTTCACCAAGATAGCTCTTTTGTCTCAATATATTCAATATTGTTGCAAATTTAAGAGGTTTTGCAGTGTCTCGAGAACATACAGCTTTAGTTGAGAGGAGCGCTATATTGCATGAGACAAAGGAGCATTTTTAGACTGCTTGTTTTATTTATGTGTGAAAAACAATTGTGAAGGTTTTAATAGCAAAGTAATACAGTAGGTGTTGGCAACGCGAACAAGCCATGCAAAGTGTATGCATTAGAAATGAACTATCCAGATGAGGACCCCCCACCCCACTGATATATGTCAATGCTATAATATCAAATGCTGTGACATTTAACACATATGGTGACTAAAAAAAAAGGATAACTAAAGCAAGAGCAGCATTAATAAAACAACAATATCAACTGCAAAATTTATACAATTTTTCTCAAAACTTTTATCTTCGCATAAACTGTGGCTTCACACACTGTGGGCACTTTTGCTAACAACCTTCACATTTCACTAGTGCTAATTCTAGCTTCCCTTTAGCTTCTAGCTTGATTCTAGCTTCCAGCTCAACTGCAATGTTTTGAACGTCAGGGCATGTGCAAGTGAAAATTAGTTTGTGATGGCCATGTGGATCTGTTTCTCTGCCTGAATAATAGGGAGAGGAGGGCAATATAATTGCCTTGAGAACTATTAAGCAGAAGCAGCATGGTGGATGAGGAGCAGTGGCCGGGATAAAACATTTCAGGAGTTCAATGTAGTAAGGATACAGGAGTCATATGATTAACTTCGCAAGAATATGAGGCCATTATAACACTAAGGGAAACAGACTGGCCCATCACACTGAATTTTCAAATATCGTAACTGGTCTAGAACACCTTGCACAGCTGCTGTAATTAGGAAAAAAAAAAAATGTAGCATTGTCTTAAAAAGACAGCTTTTTTGTTTGTTTACTCTGCTATGCCACTGTACACATTATTACTATTACTTTTTTTTCTTTTGGAACAGAAAGTCACCATATGCCTGGAGGTTTTAGATCACCTTCTTGGTGTGCTCCCGATATATGAACAGTTCGAAAACATTAACATTGTTGCTTGGTTTATTGCTCAAGTAGAGCGGCACGTAACGACTGACTACGGAACCAGGCGTGTGAATATGCACACCCTGTATTCCATCAACCCCTATATCAATCAATTTTGTACAATTAGACCTCCATATATTGAACTTTAATGTAACAAACCGTTTTACTTTGCAGAACTTATTTGGTGTGCATATAGAAATCTTCAATTTATTGAATTCTGTTTATCTGCAATTTCAATTTACGGAAACTATAAATTCTTCTAAAATTTAAATGAGGATATGTGTTGCATTTGAACTGTAAATTCTATGGACGTACAAGCGCTTTCCGGGAGTAAAGCTTCACGATTTCCTTCCAAAGTTTATTCGACTTAAGGACAAAATTCTGCAGCAAAGTTATAAACGACCACAGGTGACAAGCAGCTGAATGCGAGGTATCTGGTACAGACCCACGGGGGAAAACTTAAAAACCACAATAGCACACATTCAGGCGAGTATGTAAACAGGCGAACTAAGCAGGGAACAAAAACAACACAGCACTGCTTTCATAGGTCCCGAATGATCAGAGTTTCGTCAGAGTTGGTGCAAGCACGCATCCGCAGATAAAACGGGCTCCCACCGTGCATTGACCAATACTTCGAGAGCTGACGCCTACACAATAACCGGGGTAGGTTACAGCACTTGTTTCTGCTCTGATCGTATAGTGTTCGAATGATGTCGCGACAACGCAAGTACTTGCAATAGGGGCGACGACCTTCCACAACTCCAGAAAATCACAAAAGACCGTTTGCACATGTACTAACCAGCCAAACAAACTAACCACGGCAGCGAAGACCACTTAAATCGAACATACAACGCAGAAACACCTCGGAAAGGTTTCACCATAGAGAAAGGTTACACCTTGTTGCACAGACGCTCACAAGAAATTCAAGAAATGTCCAAAGCGCACTACCGCCGCCTTTTAAAAATCCAACGGGAGCCAAGCCAAATCAGTAATAAGTTGGCTATTTGGGTGAACGCAACGTACCCGTTAGAACCACCGGGTACGCCCAACGCCGGCCAGAAACTATACATGCCCACAAGCTCCCCCTTCCTTTTATTGCCCCCCCCCCCTTCTTTTTTTTAGTTTGGCTGATCATTTGTTCTTTTGGAGATCGCCATTGGCCCAAAGCGATCACGCGACAAGGTGCATAGCTATGGACAGCCGCCAAGCGGTGGTCGGTGTGGCGTTGGTGAGAAGTGTCAGCAAGAGCAGACACTCGGCGAAAACTGACAACAGGAAACGCGTCACGCCTAGTGTTCACACCATCCGTTACCTGACGCGAGCTTTGAAAAAAAAAAAGAATGTGAAATGAAGTTAGTAGACAATCTCCTTTTTTTTTCCTTTCCCGCTAAAACTAAAGAAATTGTTGCACATAAAAGAAGTTACACTTTGTGACCTATTAGAACGGTAGAAAGGTGCTGCCGACGCGTGTCGTCTGCTGCTTCTGGCAGACGACGCACAACAATTAAGCGGCTAGAGTAAAAAATTGTCGTATGTGGCTTCTTTATTCTATGATGTGGCCTTCAGTGTGTGCAATGAGAAGCTACAGGTATTTGTTATTGCATGTTTAGATGTTGGACAGGGGGGCTAAACCAGCATCGTTGTCAGCTCTAACAAGAGCAGTAGCGGACGTGCCAGTTGTGTGCAAACGACGCTTTTACCGACAGTTCCTTAAGCGCGATTTCACGTATGCGGTCAATGAAGATATATGCATTACCAAAGATGCAATATCATTTTAGAACGCCGCTGTTGGGCGCCCATTCCTGCAGCGAGCGTCGGTGTCGTAGCTGAGCGTTACCGGGTGAACGAGCACAGCGAAAGGTGAAAGCCAACGCGGGGTGTCGTACGTGGGGGGATGAAATATGCAAGGAGGAAAGCGGAGAGGAAGGTGCAGCGGAACCATGAGGCAGAAAGCGGAGGAGATATATAGCGAAAGTGTGATAAGAGAGGTGTAGTGCGAAAGTTAATGGCTGCGAGATGGCGCCAGAGTAGCGCGCGTCGTCTGGGGCATTCTTGTAGGAAACTCTATGGTCTGGGGCATAGAGTAAACAGGCATTTCTCACTACATTATATTGGTCAGAGGCATGTCTGGAGAGTCTGTAGGCACCTTGTCGGCGGCGGCTCGGGCACGTATATAGAGCTGCGCTCAAATTTCACATTAAGGTGATTTTTTTTTTCCGTGTTTGTAATTATTTCCCGGTGCACGGGCAACATATTGTGGTGGTACCGTTGACTGTCGAACTGGGGAGGTTCATTCGCGCTCATCCCTGCATACAGTATCCCTAGTAGCACAGTATGTTACTGCAACGTTGCAACAACATTGCCAATGTTGTATTATGTTGCGCTAACATTCTTCAACATTAGATAATGTTGCTGCAATGTTACCAAGCAACATGCTGATAACGTTGCTCTAAAGTGGTCTTTTTCAGCACCGCATCACTGTGTAGCAAGGAGTAATGGTCAGTTGCTCATTCTTGCGACCTTAAACTGCCGTAACCGTTGTGGTATGAGGATACCATTGCAGACTGTTTAGCCTTTCACGAGATTATTTTATTGACCAGCAACCATTGATAGCTGAAATATTTCAGTGATTTAGAATGCGGTCTCAAAGTTTCTGAAATGTTATGACAGCATTGCGGCAATATTGCAGTGACATTGTCGTGGGAACGTTGCATGTGTGCAAATAAAAAGGTGTAGCAATGTTGCATTTATATTGTCTCCAGAAGTTGCTTTAACATTGACTGAAAGTTGATGTAACATTGGAGCAATATTGTCTCAACGTTGTCTTATGTATGTTGCGTTAACGTTGCAAAAAGAGGACGCTAGCCACGTTAAGGCAATGTTAGAAGCTAACGTTGTGGCCACACTGAGGCAACAAAGCGTGCTACTAGGGATGATGACTTTGTTTACATAACGTACGTAATTTTAACCATGTATTTACGCTCGGAGATAGATAGATAGATAGATAGATAAACTTTATTAAAATAATAATAAAAAACAGCTAATGGTCGGGGCCCTTAGTCCAGGGCTCCGCTGGCTTTTGCCATCTTCTCAGCTCTCTTTATCAGCTTGAGCTGGTCGTCGAGGGCCGAGCTGGACAGCAGTGCCTCCCATTGCTCCCTCGTGGTGTTCGTGTCTGGGTGTTCTATGTTGTGTAGTGCGCACTCCCACGTAATGTGGTATAGGGTTGGTGTGGCCCCACACCATGGGCATTCGTCCCTGTAGGCTGTGGGGTGTATCCTATGTAATATGTGTAAGTTCGTGTAAGTGCCTGTCTGGAGCCTACGCCAGGCAGCGGCATCCTCTGTGTTTAGATTTCGATGGGGTGGTGGATATAGCAGACGACGCCCTCTGTGGTAGTTGACGATTGCTGAATACTGGAGGTCCACAGGGTCCAGGTCTTCTGCAGCCGGCGTGTTGAGTGCTCGGTTATGTACAAATCCTCGAGCTGCTCTGTCGGCCTGCAGGTTGCCCGTGATGCCTGTGTGGCCCGGTATCCAGATGAGGGTTTGGATGGTGAAGTCCTCAGGGTCCTCCTTGAGTATTCCGGCTAGGACTTGTGCAGCAGGTCTTCCAATTCTTCCCTGCAGGAAGTTGCGGCAGGCCTGCTGGGAATCCGTGAGGATCGTCAGTGGTTGGTTTGCGTGTAGGCCCTCGCGGATGGCTAACGCGATGGCCAGCTCCTCGGCTTCCGTAATCGTGCAGGGGCGGGTCGGCGCGGAGGTAACGTGGCCTCGGTAGTCGCATGCCACCGCAACTGCGCCCTTGTTGTTCGTGCCATACATGGCAGCGTCCGTAAAACGGGCCGTGGTATTGAATCTGGACACTTTCTCCATGTACTGGGCCCTTGCTCTCCTCCTGCCGGAGTGTAGGTTAGCGTCCATGTTGCGCGGTATCGGGGCAACGTGAAACCTATCCTGAACGTGACGAGGTATGTAACAGGTTTCTTGGGTTCGTGTTGTTATTTCTGGGAACCCCAAGGTTTGTAGGACCTGCCGGCCCGTGCGAGTCCGCGCAAGTCTCTGTTGTTGCGAGACGTAATGGGCTTCTGCCAGTTCGCTGAGGGTGTTGTGCAACCCTAGCGCCAATAATTTTTCAGTCGATGTACTCATCGGCAGGCGGAGAGCGGTCTTCAAAGCCATCCTTAAAAGTGTGTCGGCCTGCTTCGTCTCGGACTGTGTGAGGTGGTAGTAAGGCAGGCTGTATGTGATTCTGCTCACCACCAGGCTACTGCCGCAGGGTGTCGCTTTCCTTCATGCCTCTGTTCTTGGGTGTTACGCGGGAGATCATGCGTGATATCGCCTTGACACTGGTTTTGAGGAGTGTAAGGGTGTGTGTGGCCCGCTGGTTAGATTGCAGCCACATGCCCAGCACCCTCAGCAATGGCTTCTCTGGTATGAGGCCCCCGTTGAGGCGTACCTCGAGTCTTCCTGTTGGGTCTGTGGGGACTGTGTGGTTACCCCGGCCTCGCCAGACTCGTAGGAGCTCAGATTTCTCGGGGGAGCATTGTGACGTATTCCTGGATGATATTTGCTGCAGTTTGCAGCCGTTCTTCTTTTTCAGCGAGGGACCCTGTTCTGGTCCAGAGTGTTATATCATCTGCGTAGATTGCGTGCCGAAGACCTGCTACGTCCTGCAGTTTGTTTGCGAGACCGATCATGGCGACGTTGAACAGCGTGGGAGAGATGACAGCACCTTAATTGTGGTGTGCCCTTGTTGGGAGGGTGGTACACTGGAGTCTGGATCTCTCCCATCTTCAGCTCCGCCGTGCGGTGGCTCAAGAAGCTCTGAACATACTTGTACGTTCGCTCGCCGCAGTTGGTGTTGGCCAGCCCTTCTAGGATTCCTTGGTGGCTGACGTTGTCGAAAGCCCCATTGATGTCGATTGCTAGGAGGACGTGTTCGCCGCTGCGGGATACGTTACTGAGGACTTCTTCCTTGATTTGGAGTAGCACATCTTGTGTGGACAGGCCTGCGCGGAAACCGAACATGGTGTCCGGCAGGTGTTTGTTATCTTCCAAGTGTTTCTGTAATCTTGCGTTTATAACTTTTTCGTACACCTTGCCGAGGCAGGACGTGAGCGATATGGGCCTAAGGTTTTCAATTGCCAATTTCTTGCCCGGTTTGGGGATCATGATTATTCGTGCGTGTTTCCACATCGCCGGCAGCGTACCTTGTTCCCAGTGTTGGTTGACAAAGGCCGTGAGCGCGGAGATAGACTTGTCGCTCAGGTTTCTGATCATCGAATTCGTGATCTGGTCCGTGCCCGCCGCTGTGTTACGGGTGGTGGCTGCGATGACCGCTCTCATTTCGTTTTCGGTAATAGGTTCGTCCATTAGCGGGTTGGGTTGTCCGGTGTAGGGTGTTCTACATGCTTGTGTGGGAGTGGGATCTCCATAGCACTTGGTCTTGATGGCATCGATGAGGTCTTGTTGGCTACCTGGGTAGGTGTGTAGTAACCGTTCCAGAGCCCTGTGTCCTTCTCCTTTGGTTTTGGTGGGGTCCAGGATGGCTTTGAGGATGTGCCACGTCTTGGCCGTGTCCAGCGTGCCACCGAAGGAGTCACAGAATTTATACCAGTTCGCGGAGGCGAGTTGCATGGCATATTCTTCTGCTTCCGCTGTTATTTGTGCTATGCGCGTCTTCAGTTTCCTGTTATATTTCTGTTTTTTCCAGCGGCGGGTAAGGCCCCGTTTGGCATCCCACAGGTGTAGTAAGTGGGGATCCACCTCTGGGGTCTCTTCCGTTCTGGCGATTTCCTTTGTGTGGCGTTGTTTATGTCGACGGAGGTTGTCGCACCAGTCTTCCAGGTTCGTGATTATGTCGGCGTCTTTCTTGGGCTTCCCTGATTTTTCACCAGTCAGTGATTTTAGCTGTGCCGATCTGCCTGCGTAGGCGTCCAGTCTGTAGTGTTATGTTTAATATGTAGTGATCGCTGCCTAGGTTTTCGAGTGTGTTGAGCCATTCGGCTCGCGTGGTTTGAGTGATGAAGGCGAGGTCGGGAGTGGTATCGCGTGTTACGCTGTTCCCTTCCCTCGTCGGTATGGTCGGGTCTGTGATGAGTGTGAGGTGACACTGTTCAATTAGTGTTTGTAGCTGGAGACCTTTCCAATCCTGCCTCTGGTATCCCCACAGCGTGTTTTGAGCGTTGAAGTCGCCTATGATTACCAGGGGACTGTCTTTAGCGAGGCGGAGAGTGTCCCCAAAGAGTTTACCTATGTTTGCCCGCCTTTGGCTGGGGGGGCAATAAATGTTGAGAACGAAGGCGCTCTGTTTCTGGTTGCCTTTGTATATTATTTCGAGAAGTACATGTAGTATGTCCACGTCGTCTATGGGTTTGTGTTGTATGGTTGTGATGTTTCTGTCTACTAGTGTGGCTACCTTCCACTTGTCGTCTTGACTTGTGTGGTATTCTTCGTAGATATGTAGTGTTGGTCGGGTACCGGGCTCTTGTAGGGCTATGACCCCAGGTGGCTTCGAGGAATGAGCGATAAATTGTGTCAGCAGCCCTTTCTTCCTCCGGTACCCACGGCAGTTCCATTGCCAAATTTCTAAGTTTTCTTTGACTTGCCTGTATGGTCTAGGCATTGTTGGACGTTGTGGTCGGTGATGTTACAATTTGGTTCGGTGCTGCTACAGGTGTGGCCTTGTAAAGGTTCTGTCGTAGCGTCTTACGTAGTTTTATGGAGTGAAGCTGGTTCTTAAGCTTGCTGTCTACAGTGGCTTCCATGTGTTTTATTGCTGCATCTGTGCGTTGTATTGCAGTCTGTGTGATTTGTTCCAATTGGGTGCGTGTAGCGTCCATGAAGGCTTGCATCTGGGTGCGGATGGCATCGACATGGGTTTGTAGGTCAAGGATGTCCTTGTGTGGAGTCATCTCTTGTGGTATTTGTGTGAGCTGTAACACTTGTTGTTTGAGTTGTCTGTTTTCTTGTGTGAGTGTTTGTATCTGTGCGCGCATGGCCGCGAGTTCCTGTTCCAAGTTTATAGATGGTGGCGTCTGTGGTTTTTTATACGAAGGGGAGGCTACTGCTGCCCAGCTTACCTCGTGTTCTTTGGTGGTAGCCCTCTTGAGCGAGGCCTCCTTGGTCTTTCGGTGGTGTTGCTGGGGCCCCTTGCCTTTGAGTGCCGTGGTCGCTGGTGCTGCCTGCTGTCCTTGTTTGGGCGTCGACCGGGATCGCCGTCTGGGCGACCGAAAGTGAGACCGGGGGCGAGAGCAGGAGCGGGACCTGGACCTCTGGTTGGAACCGGACCGGGATCCGTGGATGCTCGGAGACTCCGAGTAGTCGAAGTCGGAGTCTTCCCGCTCGGAGCTGAACCATCGCGGGCGAAGGTCAGCCGCCTTGGTCGACTGAGTGACCGGGCGGGGCTGTCGTTGGGTTTTGGGTGTGGTGGTGGAGGCAGGTTTCCATCTGGATGAAATGCGCTTGAGCTTATTGTTGCACCCTGTTGCGGCCGTGAGATGGGCCCCTCCGCACAGGGCGCACTTCGGAACACAAGTGTGTCCGGCGTCTGGATTAATGTTGTTGCAAACGTTGCACGCACGAACCGTTGGGTTGGGGCAGACGTCTGGTCGGTGTCCGGTGATTCTGCAGATGGAGCAGAACTGCCTTGTCGGCTGGTAGTCTCGGCAAGGCATCTCCCCTCCATAATATTATACAAATCTAGGCACCTGGGGTCCCTCGAAGTGGAGTAGGGCTGTCTGGGATTGTCCGAGCATACGGGCCTGCACGATGCGGACTCCGTGTGTGCGGACCCGAAGATTCGCCATAAGCTCTTCTTCGCCGGTGCCTGCGTCGATGCCGTGTACGACACCTTTAAGCAGGCCCTCGGGTGTTGATAGATACACCTTCACAGGATGTGATCGTCCGTGAAAGGTGAGGCTTATAATTTTCATGAGAGTGGCCGCCGTGGCCTCGTGAGGGGTGCTCACGATGATGATGTTCGAGCCGTGTCGCAGGCGGACGATGAAGTCATCTCCCTTGCAGGTCGGCGCACCTCCGGTGGCTTGTACGATCGCCTTGGCCACTTGGTGGGTCTGTAGTTTTCGAACGATGAGGCCCGGGGTCGGTCGGATAATGACTTTCATGTCAGTGCGCGGGAGTGGAGGCACGCGTCGGCGAGGCCTGCTCCTTGCAGCCGCGTCTTCAGAAATAGGTGTTCCGGCTCCGCGCTCTTCGCAGGTAGCTTGCGACGTGGCTTTCGCGGCGGCGGCTGGCGCCTGGGTTAAAGCTAGCCCTAACGGTGTGGTTGTCGATGGCGGGGTTTGCCCGACTGGGTCTTGCTCACCAGTGGATTGTTGTTTTTGCAGACGGCGTTTCCGATGGAGGGAAACGACCGTTTGCCACTGGGATTCTTGATTGTGGAGCTGCTCCGAGAGGACGGGAGACGGCCCGGGCAAGGCCTCGTCAGGCAGGGGTCTCGGGTGACTCTCGGGTACAACTTCCATGGTTTCGGTGTCGGTGGGTTGGTGGGCAATGGTGCCTGGGTTTTCCACGATCGTAGCGTTCCGGGCTGGGTCGCCCCCACAGCTCACCGTAGACACGGTGGCTGCTTGCGGGTCTCCGAGCTCCCGCGCGCCAGCGTTCGGCGTTAGGGCTAACCCTACCGTCGGCGTGGCCGAACGAATAGGGCTCTCGTTGGTCTTAAAACTGCGGCTCACCGAAGTTCGGCTCCGTTGAATCCCCTTGATGTTTGCAAATATTCCGCTGATACCGGTGGTACCAGGAGGTTTTGGGCACTTGGGAAATTTGAAATCACGGAGCCGATGCAAAGCACGTCTGCACGCTTCGAGGTTCTTCTTCTTCCCCTACGCTCGGAGAAATCACACCAAGGAGTTTCTAGTGAATCCACCTGTGGAATTTGCAACAAACTTGTGGAGCTCGGCAGCACGTACGTTCTTGCCTCATGCTCACAGAATCCGGCATTGGAAGGTTCCAAGGCAACCGTAATTTATGTTTGTGCTAATTAAGACTGACATATCACCCTCAATGTTCAATTGGAGGTATGCTTGTCTTTTCCTGCAAGAAACCGACGGCCGCGCCATATAACTATGCAGGAAAGGTAAAGTTTTGCTTGTTGCCGAAATGAATCAAATGTAGCCTGCTAAACATATTGATAACCACTTCCATCACGGCGCGTAAGAACCATTTGTAGCAATGCTGTTGCACTCGGAGCTGAAGTTATTACGCCCATATATATAATTAGGTTTTGATGTCATTCGCCTCTTCTAATGCTTCATGAACAATCTTTATTGCATTTGAGACCATGCACTAACCTCAGCTCCAAGTGCAACAGCATTGCTACAAATGGTTCTTACCTGCCATGATGGAAGTGGTTATCATTGTGCTATCAGTGAGAAAGAAACTTGACATAGGACAAACCAACAGGTTTCACTGAAAAACAAGCATCATCAGCAATCTCGAAGATATAGTAAAAGAAGCGGAATAATTCTATACTGACCTGTACAATACCCAGAGGAGTCGGGATACCTCCATTAGAAACAGTAATATGAACAGGATACAGAAACTCCTCCCATAACTAGCGATGAGGTCAGAAGGGCCTTGTAAGACATGAAATGAGGAAGAGCGGCAAAAGAAGATGGAATAACAGTCGATTTAATCAAAGATGGAGAAGACATAATGCTTGGACAACTGGCGGCTCTTTATACGAAGTGTCTATCAACTGCAATTTAAGGGTCCCAGAAAACTGGAAGAATGCAAACATTATACTAATCCGCAAAAAGGGAGACATTAAAGAATTGAAAAATTATAGGCCCATTAGCGTACTATACCCAGTACTATATAAAATATTTACCAATATAATCTTCAATAGAATAAGGGCAACACTGGACTTTAGTCAACCAAGGGAAGAGGCTGGCTTCAGGAAGGGATACTCTACAATGGATCACATCCATGTCATTAATCAGGTTATCGAGAAATCTGCTGAGCACAATAAGCCTCTCTATATGGCTTTTATAGATTACAAAAAGGCATTTGATTCAGTAGAGATACCAGCTGTCATAGAGGCATTACGTAATCAAGGAGTACAGAATACTTACGTAAATACCTTGGAAAATATCTACAGAAGTTCTACAGCTACCATAATTCTACACAAGAAAAGCAGGAAGATACCTATAAAGAAAGCGGTGAGACAGGGAGACAATCTCTCCAATACTATTCACTGCGTGCTTGGAAGAAGTATTTAAGCTGTTAAACTGGGAAGGCTTAGGAGTAAGGATCGACGGCGAGTATCTCGGCAACCTTCGGTTTGCCGATGACATTGTTCTATTCAGCAATGATGCAGATGAGTTACAACAAATGATTGAGGACCTTAACAGAGAGAGTGTAAGAGTGGGGTTGAATATTAATATGCAGAAGACAAAGGTAATGATGAATAGCCGGGCAAAGTAACAAGAGTTCAGGATCGCCAGTCAGCCTCTAGAGTCAGTGAAGGAGTCTCTTTACCTAGGTCAGTTAATCACAGAGAACCCTGATCATGGGAAGGAAATTCATAGAAGAATAAAAATGGGTTGGATCGCATACAGCAGACATTGTGAGCTCCTGACTGGAAGCTTACCATTATAATTGAAAAGGAAGGTGCACAATCAGTGCATTTTACCAGTGCTGACATATGGGGCAGAGACTTGGAGACTGACAAAGAAGCTTGAGAACCAATTAGGGACTGTGCAAAGAGCGATGGAATGAAGATTGCTAGGCATAACGTTTAGATACGGAAAGAGAGCGGTAATTCCAGCATTTTGTCTCTTCAGACGATAGCGAAATTTCCCACGCAGCTTCGCTTGCACTGCGTACTACATATTGGGGGCGAGCTACTGGGAAAGCTGGCGCCACCGTCGGCGTGACGTGGCATGAGGGATCACGTGTACACAGCAGCCGCGTCGGCTGCTTCGGAAGCGCCGAAGCGAGCTGCAAACGAAAGTTTAAGTCCCACCTGCGCCGCGGTTCTGATTAAGTGGTGAGGCTTTACCGCCTTGGGTGTCTGCTTGACAATATTTGAAAGTACTAGAATAGGTGGTGGCTTCCTTTGAAGGCGTGCAGCATGGTAGGCTACTGCTCGGTGCCGGACGTACGCAACGGAGCGCGGTGTCAACCTTATTCACACGTAGCCGCGGGACAAGTGCGTGAAGCTTGGCTCGCAAAACTTAGAACCGGCAGACAGCCATCGGCTACAACTCGGGTATGCAGCAAGCGCAGGCGCGAGGAAGATTTCTGCTACGGCGTCGCGAATGCGATGTCCGCGGTGAGTAGCCGAAACCGCGCACTGAGACGCTCGCCCGCTGCCCGGCTGATGTCATGACACTTTGGTATATGAACTTGTTGATGCTAGATACTGACAAGCTCACTGGAGTGGAAAGGGAGCGGTAAAATTACGGGGTTTTACGTGCCAAAACCACTTTCTGATTATGAGGCACGCCGTATAGTGGGGGACTCCGGAAATTTCGACCACCTGGGGTTCTTTAACGTGCACCTAAATCTAAGTACACGGGTGTTTTCGTATTTCGCCCCCATCGAAATGCGGCCGCCGTGGCGATCCCGCGATCTCGATCCCGCGACCTCGTGCTCAGCAGCCTAACACCATAGCCACTGAGCAACCACGCGGGTGATAAAGGGAGCGGTAAGAAGCGCATTAAAGAAAGCTTTGCATATGGCACATGGTCAAATATGAATTAATGTACTGGGGAATAATCGCACGCTGACAAGACCGATAAGCATACAGTGCGACGCAACTTGAGAAATAATATTGAAATGTCCAAGAATTTAGAAGACAAAAAAAGATTGAATCGTCGCGATGGCACATCACAGTCGACGTATAGGCGTCACGAAGTCTCTATAACGAAATTATTTTTGAACAGTTCTGATAGCGTCCACGCAACAATTGTTGCTATTGTACTGTCAAATGCTCAGCGGCCTAAAGCTCACGGCACGTTGCGAAGATGTGCTCACAGCGAAAGCAAAACATTGTGCATGCACATGCATGCAGACGCGTGCGCATTCGGTCGCTGCGTACCCGTGTGATCTCTGCATTGAGGCTTCATTATGTTGTGCTCCATTTGGCTATACAGACAGCCCACTATAAGAACTCTCAGCATTTGCTTACCTTTCTCTCAAAAAGCTGCGGTTCGGGAGACTCCATCGCGGCGACCGCGCGCAGTGGCGTTCGCTGTACGTATTCGGTAAAGAGATAGCATCTGTAAACGATCCTGTGCTTTCAGTTTGCCAAAGATTGTTATATCGACAATCAAAAACTTCCCTCGTTTTGAGAGTATACTGACATAAATGCCCAGGAGGGCTGCCGCGTGGTATTTTTATTGAGCGCCGTAAGCGAAACCTATGAGGAGCGCGCCGCGGGATTCCTCATACTACGCAAGGGAGGCGCTTCCGATAGATGGCGCTGAAATCAGCGGCAGGGACATATCCTTTTCTGTTTACGCTACGTATTGGCGGCGAGGAGTTACGGAGTCGCCATCTATCGGAAGCGCCTCGCTGGCGTAGTATGAGGGATCACGTCCCAAGTAACCACGGATATCCGTGGGACGTCCACCATAAGTCCCAACGTCCATCCATCCGGATATCCAACACGGACGTCCGTGGGACGTACATGAAAAGTCCATATCCTGTTTGGATGTTCGAAGGACATCCCACCGGGATGTCCATGGGACATCCCATTTTGAACGTCCGCTGGCTGTCCATAAATAGGCATGCCCAGGATATACACTAGTGAGTTATATATAAACTAGCATAAATATATTGCCGGAAATTTTAGTTTGTTCATATTATATCTGTTTATTTTTGTTCTCTATCGGACACAGTTCATTCTTTTTTTCAAAGCAAAATAAATATATTTCCAACTTGATATAAATTCTGCCCACTTTAACATCGCAGTATTAAAATACGATTTTTTTTCTATCGGTGGGTCATACAAACAATTTGTAGTTTGCTTTAAAAAAATGCTTGTGGATGACTAGCAGAATATATAAGCGCCCATTTGAAGCCACTTATTCGACCTAGAGCCAAGCACTCAAGTTACCCCTCATTATGAAAAGTTCCTGATCATAGAGTTTTGGTCCTGACCTCCTAACATGTACGTTCAGGTTTATAATTGGAACAGGAAGTAAAACACGTTGTTGGGCTAGTTGGTGCATTGTATTAAGAAAAAAAACCAGCAAAAAAAAAGACGGACACAGGAAACATACACAAGACAGGCCTCTTCCAGCCTCTTTCCTGTCTTCTCGTATGTTTCCTGTGTGCGCCTGTTTTTGGCTGGTTTCTTAAAACAGGAAGTTGTCTGCAGTGTTCAATTGTGCATACAATAATATCATTATAGGTAACAAAAACAAATCTCAAAGGCTACGCTTTTGGTGGCTGCATGCGTTGAAAGCGATTACGAAAGCTATAATGCGTCAGAGCCGCCATGCATTGACAGTAATCTCAAAGGCTATGTTATTCTGGCGCCGACAGCTTTAGCAGAAACTAAAAAAACTCGAAAATCAGATACCGAATATTCCCAGAATAAGTAAATATTTAACTGTGTAATAATAGAATATTTTAAAAACCTATTTATGTTTGTGTAGATGCACGTGGAAGTGTTAGAACCTTGGCAAAACAGAACGCTGCAGTCATCCAATCCAATCCAAGCTCTAGCCATCGTCGCCACGCCATTTTTTCATTCTGCGATCGTTTTAGGGCAGCGGAGCAGCGTTTGTCACCTTCCGTGCCTGCCGAAGTCTCCTACTCAGCTACCAAGGTATGACAGCTACATCGATTTCTTTTTTAATTCGTTTGGGTATTGAAATGTGTTTTCTTCACAGGTGCCAGGATGCCTAGACTGCGGGAGAAGCCGCACGCGCGAAAAAAGAGCGTCGCTGGAAACAAAGACGATATTCGAGGACTTCGGATCTCGCACCGGCAGGCAGCAGTCAACAGCTCGAGAATTCGCAAGTCTAGAACTGTGCAGTGGCGCGTATACCCCGCACGCATGCATTAACATGTGCGGTCGGGCTGTCCCTGCAAACATTTGTACGCCTTGTGATGTTGGTCGCTGCACCGAGGCGACATCGGAAGTTCAGGACGGTGGTTGTGACACTACGCTCACTAAGGACAATGTGCCTTGTTTCCCTGATGGATATACTCTACGTGACGCTTCGGATGGTTCACTTCGCTGTGAGAACGGAACAGGATCCGTTAGGAGAGGTGTACGCACAAGTCAATGCGGGTTTTCTGGTAAGCAGGACCCCGGAGTCTACATTTTTCTTTAGCTACCGCGGACTCTTCATTGGCGCCCTTTTGATTCTCCTGGCAAAGAGCAAAGAGCAAAGATCAGAGCTGTAGCCGTCAGTAGCAGCAAGATCGCCTGCTGATCTCTACGAAAAATAAAAAGCTCCTTTTAAAAAAGTGAAGAATATATTAGTTGTTTTTATCTACAAGTTTGTTTAATATCGTGAGAATATGGTCACTACGGCCACGGCGGGGACATTGTAAACGAGAGTACGCATTCGATGGCCAAGTGAGTTTTAATAATTGTAAGAACGCACTACGCCACGAGAAAGAGCTATTGTTTAAAGAAAATGAAGAATATATTGATTGTTCTTCACTAATAGTTCGTTTAGCTACGTCAGAATGTGGAGGCATTGGGAACGAGAGTACGCATTTGACGGCAAGTTGACTTACGAGAACGCACTACGTCGCGAATAACATTTAAGCTGCAATACCATTAAGCATGTCCGTGTGGCACCCCGCGAATGACATTAAAGTTTAAGGCATTAGCCAGTTAATGTCATTTTTTGTGCCCGTGTCGCAGAGTGCTAGTGAAGTGATGTAGTCAAGATTAATTCCTTCATGTCATTTCTGTTGCTTTCGCTGCTTAATAATGCTAATTGATGTATTTTTGCTTTCTTTTTATTCCATGCTGCAAACACAAATGTCAAAGCAGGGTGGGCAATAAGTATTTTTTGTTCTGCTGTTCTCTACCTTGTGTTGTGCTATTGAAATTGCAAGTTTTCTTCTTTATCCGTGTATTTATTTGTTCTTTGAACAGTACGCATATATCTGCTTATTGGTCTTTTTATGTATATGTATAAGGTGACAATAAACGTTTAATTGTATTTGGAAGTTGGTGTAAGTTCATTTCTCGTTTATTTAAAACAAGAATGCATTCAAGCATTAGACCAATGTAATATATGTATATATAATGGTCCGGTGCTTGAATGTGTCCCGGCCACTACTGTCGCTTCAAGGCATGTGTATATCTGGAATATCCCCGGGAAGATACACACACATATATATATATAATATATATATATATATATATATATATATATATATATATATATATATATATATATATATATATATATATCCTGAACGTCCCCTGAATGTCCATGCTGGATGTCCGCGTCGGACGTACTACGGATGCCAAAGCGATTACCTTTGGATTCCCCAGGGACGTCCCTCGGACGTACGTCGGACATTCATGGATATCCCACGGACATCCCGAATATCCAGAAAGGACGTCCGTCGGACGTCGCCCGGATATCCGTGGTTACTTGGGGTGGCGCGCTCCTCATAGGTTTTGATGTCAGAGCTCACTGAAAACACCACGCGCGAGCTCTCCCGGACATTTCTGTAAGTACTTTCGAAACGAGAGAAGTTTCTTACTGTCTAAATAATAATCTTGGGCAAACTGAAAGCACACAATCGTTTACAGACGCTATCTCTTTACCGAATACGTACAGTGAACGCCACTGCGCGTGGTCGCCGTGATGGAGTCTCCCGAACCGGCTTCTTGCGTGAAAGGTAGGTAAACGCTGAGAGCAAACTATCTGAAATATGTTCTTATAGTGTTTGTATAACTAAATGGAGCGTAATAGAATGAAGCCTCAATGCAGCGACCGACTGCGCGTCTGCATGCTTGTCCGCGCACTGTTTCGCTTTCTCCGCGTGCGCATTTTCGCACCGTGCCATGAGCTTTAGGCCGCAGAATATGAGCATTTGACAGTATACAAGCAACCATTGTTGCGTGGGCGCTATCAGAGCTGTTCAAAAATAATTTCATTGTAGAGACTTCAACGCCTACGGGGACTGTGATGTGCCGTCGCTACGATTCAATCTTTTTTTTCTTCTAAATTCTTTGACCTTTCAATACTATTTCTCGAGTTGCGTAGCACTGTATGTTTATCGGTGTTCTCAGCGTGCAATTCCCCGCTGCTCCTTTTTTGTAATCCAGTGCATTAATTCATAACACAAACATGACCATATGCCATGCTTTTTTTAAATGTGCTTCTTACCGCTGCCTTTCCACTCCACTGAACTTGCCAGTTTCTATAGCATCGACAAGTTCATAGACCAAACCGTCATGCCATTAGTCGGGCAGCGGACTCGGGCGAGCGTCTCAGTGCGCGTTTTCAGAACATCGCAGACCGGGCGCCGTAGCAGAAATCTTCCTCGCGTCTGGGCTTGCTGCATACCCGAGTTGTAGCCGATGACTCTTTGCCGGTTTTATGTTTCGCGAGCCAAGCTTCACGCAGCTTCTGTCCTGCGGCTACGTGTGAATAAGGCTGACACCGTGCTCCGTCGCGTGCGTCCGGCATTGCGACACCGAGCAGTAGCCTACCATGTTGTGCGCCTTCTAAGGCAGCCACTACCTATTGTAGTGCTTTCAAGCGTTGTAAAGGAGACACTCGAAGCGGAAAAATTTCGCCACTAAATGAGGACCGCAGCGTACGAGGGAATTCAAACTCGTTTTCAGCTCGCTTCGGCGCTCCCGAAGCAGCCGACGCGGCCGCTATGTCCACGTGATCCCTAATAGCACGTCACGCCGACGGTGGCGCCAGCTTTTCCAGTGGTGGAGCTCGAGGCCATATTGGCACCCCCTGCCCGTGTGTGTGTTCGCCTGTTCGGCGACCCCTCTGTCTTTTAAAGTTATTCGATGTAGTTCTGGTTTCTTAGACTCTCGGTTTATTTTTGCGTTTCTGCTGCATTTCGATCGCCACGACACCCCGGCACTATTCGACCACGGCAAGATGAGAAACGTTGTTTGGCAGCCTGCGTGAGTGTGTGCTGCATTTTGTACGTCGTACATGTGACATGTTCATGACGTTTTCTCTGACCCCTAACATTAATGTAACTTATTTATTTCGGTACTTTCTTGGCGCGCTGGCTGCACCGGGCGTTATGACTCAGCAAAAAACAGCTCGGCCGCTGTGGCACAGTTTGTTTGGCGTGGACGGAATCTTAGTGGAACATAATTGTGACGCTTTTTATGTTCCCCCAACAACGTTTAACTTATTTCGGTACTCGCGCTTGTCGAAAACGCGACGAGCGATCGCCAGGAGCGATAACACGGGATGGATGTTTTGCTTGCACCAACAGAATGCGCAAAAGATAACGCCGAGGAGCTCAAGAATCAGTAACAATTCTAACTAGAAAATTCCGTTTTCTGAACAATCGAAAACATGCTTTGTGCCCGCGGTTGTCTTGAGTGTGCGTAGGAGGCATTCTGCGAGCGTCTGGCTGCGAGCCTGTGTTAATTTGTGGCCACGTCATGGCGTACCATCGCGTCGGCTGAGGCCGATCGAGTTTTGTCGAAAGATGCGCATATGCAGCCACCCGCATAATTGTGCTTTTAAAGAGCATTAAATATAAGACCCGGGAATGCTTTGAAATCAGATGTATGCGTCATACTTCATGTATAGTATTGTTTGGGATGTGTCAGGTGTTTCCTACGCAATGTTTGTAAAAGCGAATTGCCTTTGTTCGTAATGTCGCCCATTCAGCACTTTCGCATCTGCACGCGGTTTTCCTGTAAGGTTTACGTACCAAAATAATGAATGCTTGTAATTTTTTTTCAGCTGATGCCATCCGGCGGAGCTTCATACGGGAACTAATGCTGTTTACCTGCATGGTACCACAACAATGGAAGAACGCGCACAAAAAGCCCGAAACGAGCATTTTTTATAGAGCGAAATATACATTCCCCCCAGGGGCGTAGCCAGGGGGGGGGGGGGGGGCTTATGGGGCTTCAGCCCCCCCCCGAAATTTTTTCGTGCTGTCCATGCACCGCCGACCAAAGCGACCCCCGGCGCCGGAAATCACTCTGGATTTTGTCTAGAATGTCTTTTTGACGCTCGAAAAGACATTTAACTGCGAAGATTGCGAACTCGGGCTGGATTTCGTGGCAACGCCCATACACCGGCAGTCACATAACGCCAAGCAGTCCCATCCGAGCACAAAGTTTCAAGGGCGCTTTGATGGTGAGCGGGCTCGCCGCGGCATCTCACTGAGGCCACGGAATCTATGGAGCGCATGGATATCAATTGCGGAACTTTATGGGTATAAATCTCATAAGCTCTTGATGTGAAACGTGCATTGACACTTCCAAAGTTGTGCTTTAAATTTTCAATTGCGGAACTTTGTTGATTTAATGTTGTTATAAACATTTGACGCCAAAGGTCCATTGACTTTTCTAAAGTCTTACATCGGAACATACAACGGGACAAGCCAAATCAACACACTAGCAAACGAGTTGACAAAGCACGCAGCGAGGTCCAATGAGACGATGTGTTGGGGTGGTTCATTTCTGCCGTCATGTCACATAAAAAAATATCAACACTTTTTTAACCTACGCCAGAACAACCATGTCAAGACACTAAAGCCAGCCAAAGTAACTACGTTCTTATTTATTTTTTCTACTTTGACTTTTATTCGCCGAGAACACATTGAGCCTCTTCAATTTTTTTTTGTTCTCGCTACCCTACCCGCGGGCTGCCAGAGCGAGCCAGAGCGCATATGTTTTTCTCGTACGGCCCCGACTACCGCGTGGTGCACTTCGGTGGGCGTTCGGTTTGCTCTGGCCGAGCGGATTTTCACCTGACAGAGTTTTGGAAGCTTTCTGGCTAGCAAACGAGAAAAAAAAAAAATGGTCGCTCGCCGCCATCACTGTGGGGACTCGAAGGATTGCACCGCGTTCCTTGAGCGGAACCTTTCCGGAAAGTCTTGTTTCGCCGGTGTAGGATACTGAGCAATATGCGTATGGTTCTCAGTGGGCCAATCGTCTCATGTTTTCTTCGGTATTAATTCTGTAGCCCCGTTAGGTGCCCGATGTAGGCATTCGATTCTGGCCAACATACTTTCCTATGCGTTTTTTTTTCCATTTCGGTGCCTCCGCCTCACAGAAAAAAAAATATATTGTTGCGGCGCAGCGAATTGTCGCATGGTGAAAGTTCGATTTTGATACTTCTTTTGCGGAAAGTAATTGGCGACGGGACGCTTTAGTTGCCGGATACGTTTATTAGATTATTTCGAAAGCAATTATATGGACACTCCAGGCGAATTCCTGCCGTCGCCGTCGCCCTCATGTTTCGTATAAAGTCCAAGGGTGATAAAATCGTGACCACGCGCTGCATGCTGTATGTGCGAGTGAAAACGTAGGGGGGGAGGTGGAATGGGTGAGCCGACGATGGTGGCTCAGTCTTGTGTGCGCAAAGGAGAAAAGCGGGGAGCAAGCGCGCCGCCTTCCGTCGCACGCAATACATCGGGGGGAGTGGATGGAATGGGGGCGGAATCTAGGATTCTGTGAATCTATGATTGTGCAACATGTTTATTTGCCTTGTTTGACGCATTACATACAGTTACTTTTTCTTACATACATAGACTCATTGGAGACTTACACGTATACTTAAATATCTTGTTGCGATGTTTTGTGTATACATGCAGTGAACTATGTTTCCAGTGACACTTTTTTGTCCTTTATCAAGCCGTATTTTCACATTTGTATATCCCATTGTATCCTTGCATTTAAAATGTACGAGGGCGAGTCAAATGAAAGTGCGCCTACCCTAACCACGCAATAATGGTTCGGTTCATTATCTGCGAGGCATGCGCGTAGGAGAACGGCATGTCTCATTTACAAAAGTGACACGCAGGTGTGAAGATAAATGTTCTTTAATGCTCTCATACACTGGGTTGAATATGGTTGCGTCACATAATGGACACTTCAAAAGTTGAACAGCTCGGTGTCGCGAAGTTTATGACAGCTAAAGGTATTTCCGAAACAGAAATTAATCGCCGTATGGCTACCGTTTACGTTGAACACGGCATTTCATTGACCACTGTGAAGCGTTGGAGCAAACGGTTTAAAGTACGTTGTAAAGACATTCCAAGACCGGGCCAAAACCATCGTGCAATCACCCCCACACAATTTCAAAGGTTCATAAGCTGATGAAACAAGAACGGAGGATAAGCATCCATGAACTGGCAGACCGTCTGAACATCAGTCACGGTTCAGTTCACGCCTTAATTCATGAGCTTCTCGGTTATCGGCTCTTTGGTGCGCAATGGATCCCCAAGATTTTGATCCATAGCGAGAAGACGGAGTAGTTTCGCGCTGCCTTGACTCATCTGATCGGGTATCACAATGAGGATGACGACTTCATGTTTGCAATTGTGATCGGGGACGAACCTTGGTGCCACTACTACAAGCCTGAAACACGACGGCAAAGCTTACAGTGGAAACATTCAAATTTACCACGCCCAAAGAACGCAAAGGCCATCATATCCGCTGGAAAGGTGTTGACTTTTCTTTCGGTCGTCAGGGTCCATTACTGATAGAATTTGCTAAATCTTGAGAGGCTATCAATTGTTTCCGATATTGTGAAACGCCAGAACAACGTGGAAAATTGACGAATGGGGTCATTTTGTTCCACGTCAATGCCTGTCCCCACGTCGCTTATGTGGTTAATACAAAACTGGCAAAGTTCAAGTGGGAAACGCTGCAGCATCCGCCATACAGCTCAGACCTGTCACCTTGCGACTTCTACATTTTGGGGCAACCGAAAAAACAGCTCAAGGGAACTGGATACAGACTTTTTGAAGCAGCAACCCAAGGAGTTTTATAAGAGGGGAATCACGCGACTCGTTAGTCAATGGGACAAATGTCTGAATTCTCATGAAGACTACCTTTAAAAGAAGTACCCCGCTGTTGGCTCACATTTATTTGACTTGCCCTCGTATATCTGGCAGAATTCCTGCTTTTTATACGTGCCCTCTGTTGCGACTGATTTCGGTGCAATTACTCACGATACACGACCGGTGACAGCTGCTTCTGCGTAATACATTAAAACAAATTACAGCGTCATTGAGATTTTTCACTGGCCATTGCATATATACAAGAATGTAAGCACGGTGCTTGCATGACAAAGTTTCATTAACATATTTGTCCTCAATTTGTTCAGTTCATTGCCTTTTAAGTTTCATATCAGTGGCATGCACTGCTTTCCTGGTTTCGAACTGATATAGTTCTAAAGTTCGTGTGATATTTTCTTTACTTAAATGGACAAAAATATGGAAGCATTGATATCAGTTATTTTGGGCAATACTTTTGGCACATACGAGTATATTCTTTTATGAAAGAATACATATTTTATTGTTTTGACTGTGCGTAGCGTTCAAGAATTCGTTTGCAGCATCTTTGGCAATGACAATGCAGTTATTCATGGATTTGATCCCTTGACAAATTGTTTAAGAGGAAGCTTTAGCTCGGGCCCAATCCGACGCGGCCTATTCAGATACTTGTAAAACGCAGAAACCCTTTTCTTAGATAATCCTGCGAATCGCTTGTATTGAAATTCGTTGCATTTAAGAGAGAAAGTTAAATTCTAGTTCTGTTGGAAACACAACTTCGATTTAGGGCCTGAATGTTGTTTAAAATATTTTGAAAAATTCGAAAGTTTGAAAATATAGAAGCACGACGTTTACAAACTAATAGCTATGCATGAATAACAGACATTGTGGTTCTGTAAACGGCATCTATTATAACAGTCAAAGCGGGCAAGTTTGCTATGTCAATTTGTATCTTACGTGAATTGATTACGTTGTGTACAAGGGTTCTGCACAAGCCGTATTTCCACAATACTAAATTTTTTTGAGATTCATGTGTAACATATCCATTTTGTCCGCTGTAGATGTACTATTAGATACAATTCACAGAATTGCGATATCATGTTTAATTGTTGAGTCACGGAGTTTTAAACTTGATAGCTTTGTTTTCTGAAAATTTTCGATTTGGCCAATTTTTAATAAATAATTGACCACCTAAATAAAAAATTTGAAAGCAGTAGTCACTACAATTAAACTTTTTCTTTTAAACGCAACAACAAAATTTCTGGCTACGCCAGTGGCCCCATGTGTGTATATATATATATATATATATACATGGGGCCAGTGGCGTAGCCCCCCCCCCCGAACAAAATTTCTGGCTACGCCACTGATTCCCCCATTTCATAAGGCCTCTTCGTCTACTTTATGGAATTGGACGTTGCACAGAGGACAGCTTCGATGAAGGCTTGTAAGGATACCGCACCAAGACGGAGCGCGGTTGAGTAAAGCAAAAACAAATGCCGCGCCGATCACCGCAAACCTGAGCAACGACCTGAGTAGCGCGTACAAGCTACGTTCAAAACGCGCGCGCACAAAACCGGAAAAGGGAGGGTTCAGGTGTTCACACCATCCGCTTGGTGCGCTATAGTCAATTCAGTTACTGGGGTCTATGGGAGTGTCCTGCGGTCCGGCCTTGTTGAATTTATGTTCTGTGGTGTAGTGTGGTGGACTGTGTGTAGGATCCCCGTACTCTTTGGCACCATGGACGTCCGGTAGCCCCGATGTGTGGAAGTAGTCGTCAGAGATTTCGTGTGTTATTCTTTGTCACCTCCGATATCACCCACCACCCCAACAATAAGCGTTGTATAGTAATACGCTCAGCGACCTGCAACAGGCCTCCGCTGGTGCGAGTGATTACACGGTCGACGACTGCTGAGCTACCTTGTCAACCCGGCAAGCAGGTAGGGCCGGCCTTCTCTCCTCAGCTCGCCGGTTATCTCTGCGAAAGTGGGCACCGGTGCTGAAGGCGTAGTTCGAGCACTTTTTGCTATCCACCGAGATTCCACATCTTGCGGGCAGTCCGAACGCCGCACTCCGAAAGAGCGGAGGATGTGTCATTGCGCAAGGGTGCTTTTGCGCTGGGCGTTTCCTGCCAGCCGGTCCGTGATCGCTGCTTTCGCACCGCATTGTGCGTTTTGTTTGCACGACGACTCATTTTACTGAAGTTGTGCCTGTGTGGACAAAACATTTGTAAGCGCTGCGTGTGCTAACTAGATGGCGGAGCCTTGGCTAACACCGTATTTCTGTTCAACAACTCATGTTTTTTTAATGTTAGGTCTCGCACCGGGCTGATATGTTCCAGCATCCTTAAACGTGCGCATTGATGGTGTCATTTTCTCGTAGTACTACATTCAGCGCCTAATTTCTAACGCAAACATCTGACAATCATAGTGCCGTACGTTTTAGTGTTGGTTGACACGCTCCGTTATGCATGCCGGCAGAACCGGTATCCTTAAAACACACTCGTAAACTACAAGGCGGTGCAATTTCTTTGCTTTATTTTTCGACTTAAATATTCAGGCCTAACTTCCGATGCAAACTCCAGGTATCCGTGTCCGAAGGTAAACATCGGCGAGCTCTGCCACATGCAAATTGTCAAATAACTCTAAATGACGAATGAAAAAAAAAAAGGGGGGGGGGGGAGCGTGCAAACACATAATTCCTTACATTTACTGTAGTGCAATGTGCATTTGGGTAATAATCAATGAAAACTGGCATGTTTTGAGCCGCCGCATTTTAATAAGTGCTGTAAGCTTGTACCAAATTGAGCATTATGTTCCAATTGTCTGAGCGCGCTTGTGACGAATAACAATTGCATATTGAGATGTACTTCAATGTTCCGTGAGCTGCGGGCAGCGTTTCACGTGTGCACATTTTCGCTTCTAATGTGTTAACACTGTCTCTACCTGCAGTAGAAACACCAGCCATGAGTGACACAGATGAATTGGCTGTGCAAGAATTCTACAAGGGAAAAAGTGTACTCATCACGGGGGTGACAGGCTTCCTTGGTAAGGTATGCATTTGAATTTGGATACCTCCTCTTTACTGTGCTCTTCTTTTTATGTGGTCCACTTTTGACTTTGATGTACAGCTCCTGCTTCCCACTGCATGTATTATGACATAATGTGTTTTCATTGGAGATGGACATACAACTGTGTGTAGACTAATGTGTGTACGGTACCCCTGGCACATGAGCACCACAAATTATTTGACAACTAATGTCAAAATTGCTTAACATAATTATTTCTAACATCAAGATTTAATGTCATGAAGCGACTCAGAAACATGTGCCTGCAATTTCGTAAAATTTTGCCTGATTATAAATGTTTGCTCATTGAAATTTTTTTTACTGTGGTCCAAATCTGTTATCAAATAATTTTAGTACAAAATATGCCCACTTTTTCTTCATAGTTTATAAAAAATAACCTTGAGAAAAAATGCATTGCAGCTGTGTCAGATACAATGGGAAGAATTTGCTGCAATGTCTGCAGTTTATAACAAGGAACATAAAATATATACTTTGTTGTCTAATATAGCTATTATGTATAAAATACATATTGTGTAACATAAGCTTTAAGTGCAAAAGTGCACATTATATGAGCAGATGAATTGTGGCAAGGACATGAGGCTGCAAATGACATTAAGTTGAATTGCATTAAATCGTGTGTGTTTGCCACTTATCTAATAACATTTACTGCATGCATGTTGTAGATGTTATAAACCATTGTCAAAACCAAAATGTTGAGTGAAGGGGCAGACATGCAAACTGTGTGTGACACAGTGGTTGTTTACTTTTTGCCTTAGGTACTTACCATCCTCACCTCTTTCATCATGTCTCTGCCAAGGCTCTGGTAGCAACAGTTATGCATTATAAGTGTACCATTCAAATGTTTTGTGTCTCCATAAAGCACTGAAAGGAGTTTAGAGTGGCCAGGAATAGGACACAGAGGCTTCGTGTCTTGGTTTCACTCCTGATAAGGCAGTGCTTAACAAAGGCCATTCATTTATAATTCCAAACAATGTTGGCCACAAATTTCATCATGACAGACATTATTCTTATTGAAAGATTAATATACATAAAAACAAATAATGGTGCTTTCTTCTTATTTCTATCGCAGCGGATGCTGACAGGTAGAGCATTTGAAAAGCTAAACTTGCAGATGAGTTTGTTATCAGCGACAAATGTTCTCTCACATTTTACTGAAAAATAGTAGTCCCAGCCATTTGCTTCTTGCATCTTGACCTGAATTGTTGCGCTGAGTTGCAATGTGATTACACAATCAGCACAATAGCGTGTGTCCTATCAGCTCCCACTTTGAGATAAAAACGTGTGGCATTCTACGACAAGGATGCTTCTAATGCTCCAGTTCGTTTTTTTGTACATTGGGGGTTAAACCATAGCTCGCTTCTTGTTTCTGTTTTATAGACCTTCTTATAGTGAGCAGCTGCAGACATCAATATTGTCGACACAGGCAGAACTCTGCAGCAGACAGTCTGGCAATGTCAGCTGTCCCATTTTTTGTCGCCCACAAGGCAGGGAAATGCGAGCCTAAGTTTGTACATCTTGCTGCTTTCATATCACTTCATATGAAAGCACAGCTGTCAAGCACAGCTGCTGTCAAAGCCATTGCAATATCCTGGAACAGATGCTCTTCTATTGTGGCTTTTGGAATAAATGACACAAGCTCAAAGCACCAGCTCTAGTTTGCACGCAGTTTTACACTCATTTAGCATACAAAGACATGGTTGTCACGTTTGGGTAGTGTCTTTTGTTGCAAGCATTGACAGAGACATGCATGTGGCTACCTTCTCAAAACTTTGATGTTGCTTTCAGTTTCTTGTACGTCTGGAGGTTTCCTGCTTAGTAATTTCTCCTTTTTATTTTTGTCTTGCATGTGCTTCATGACAAGCCTGATGTTGTGAGATTTGTACATTCATCCAGAAAGTGAGATGGAAAACAAGTTATTGTGCAGTCAATGCCTGAGTCCCCATTTCTGTTTAATGATTTGTTTTCTTTAAAACTTGTTTAGAGCTTTGTATATTGTGTGAAATAGAAGTACAGTCATTGAATCTTCTCATCTGTCGCGTTTAGTCCCACCAAGTGTTCATGCTTTTTCCTAATTGAAAAATAATTAAACCTTTTATGTGTTTCCTTATGTTGGACGATCTTGCTGGTGAGGGCATAATTTGCTCTTTCAGCAGAAGAAGAAAAATAGAGGGCTAGATAAATGTTTTATTCAGTTAAATAATACCAAAGCATTTCTGCATAGCTTTTCTAGGGGGTTTTTACAACCTGCAATGCTTGAAACCTTTATGGAGGCAATGAAACTGAGCACTGTGAAGCAGCCATTGTTATCAGGTGTGCACCAGGCTCTTCAGTCTTTCTCTAGCACCTATTGGGATTGCAAATCGAAGAATGACGACTAGTGCATGGATTGTCAGATAACAAATGTCTCTTTGTACCTTAGCA
This sequence comes from Dermacentor albipictus, assembly GCF_038994185.2. NCBI lineage: Eukaryota > Metazoa > Arthropoda > Arachnida > Ixodida > Ixodidae > Dermacentor > Dermacentor albipictus. Next base: position 17,165,261 of record NC_091823.1, read on the forward strand.
CAAAAACATTTCAGACCATCGCCCTTTACTTCACAAGTCATGCTTGGGCTATTATTACAAGTTCTAATTTTCCGAGCCTGACAATGGCATTGTGCCTGATTTGGGTGCACATTCAGGTGCTTCTATTTTGACAATCTTACGTTTTGCGTTCTTTTTTTCTGCATACACGAGGCTCTTGAGCACATGTCACTGAAAAGAAATTGCTTTTGTCTGTGGAAGCTTCACAGCCAGTCACAGTGGTAATGCTATAGCAGCTTATTTAGTCTCCTATCAGTTTGATTAGTTGAGTAAACCATTTTTCAGGGGCCACGGCTCAGTTGATGTGGGTTAAGTGAATAGATGCCCATTGCAACATTCTGTCATTGCAGATTTACTTGATGTCACTTGAGCTGTACATGAAAGCAGCAGTGCAGCGAAAATGCGTCTACGACGTCTCATGTGCAGTGTGTGCATTTGCCACAGCACTTTGCTCCCTCCTTGATGGAAGGCATGCTACAAAGCCTCCTATGCACAAAATTCAGTTTGATTGAAAATTGATTCAGTGTATGAAGATATGCATCTATGACATTGATTTCTGATCTGCACCAATTGAGCAACTTCAGCCCACGCTTGAAGCTCGTGCCTCTACATCCTTTACATTTCCAGATCCTCCTTGAGAAGCTGCTGCGTTCCTGCCCAGGCATCAAGCAGATCTTTCTCTTGATACGGCCAAGAAAAGGATGCAAGTCAAAAGAACGACTGTCTTCACTGCTCAAATCTGAGGTTTAACAAATGTTTGCTTAATGCTTTTGGCATGTTGCTTTGACAGTGCTGTCAAATAGCCTTAGAAATGGTTAAGCTATGTCATTCACTGCATGGATAACCAGTGACATGCTTGCTTATCACAAACACAGGTGCCTACTACATGGTGATTTTTTTCTTTTCCTTGCTTCTAGTGTTTTGAGCATGTACATCGTGAACATGCTGGAGCGCTGGAAAAGCTGGTGGCTGTCGATGGAGACCTAACAGAGCCTGGGCTAGGTCTGCAGCCTGCCGACTATGAGCTTCTCACACGGGAGGTGTCAGTAGTCTTCCATTCAGCAGCAACCATCAAGTTCAACGAAACACTTAGGTGCGCCCTGTGACACCTTTCTTTCTGTCATGGGTCTGCTTTCATTTGTCACCAGCACGTTAAAGAACCCTAGATGGTCTAAATCTCCATAGTCCTCCACTACGCCGTGTCTCATAATCAGACAGTAGTTTTGGCACAAAAAATGGTATGACTGTGCTGTGCAAGCTTTTTTCTATGATTGAGTCTCTTTGGGACAATGTACACAACTACGTAATATACAGTAAGTTTGGATGCTTGTTAGTTGGTAGCTTGCGCTAGTGCTTATGATTCCTATGTTCTCTGCAGGCAAGCTGTAGAAATGAATATGGAAGGAACTAGGAAAGTGCTCAAGCTTTGTCACGAAATGAAGAACCTCCAGGCAAGTCTGCTTCGTTTATGGCATAGCTAAGCAGCGTTAGCCAAGCCACCTTCAACGTTTTATTTCCTAAATTTGTTGTGGGTGTCTTTGATATAGGTGCAGTGAATTGTGCCCAATCTTGTTTCTTATTGTCTCCTTACCTTAACTGCCAGTATGCATTTCAGGCATGTCCTGATTGGGCTGTTTCACTGCTTGAAAACATGCACAAGGCCAGTCTGAAAAGTACCCGACCATGCTCCTGGAAAAATAAAAGCATTGTCTGATGTTTTTGTCATACTAATCCTTTTCAAAATACTAGTTCCCTTCTGCATCCATGCACCAAGTCCAACACTATTTCCACTTCTCTTAAGAGTCTTGGAACCGCTTGTTAGGAAGTGCTGCTAAGGCAGTTGTCATATTGCACTTGATGTCATCTAAGGTTCGAAAGTGTGTTCTTTCAGGTGCCTTTCGATTTTTAACCGCCAAAAGTCGTGCAGACGTACTTCTAGAGACTAGGGAGCTTGACAAACTACCGAAACATTGTATTGTGCAAAAAAAGACTGAGCCATGTGAGCCGCACGAACGGGGGCGCTATCCTGGTCTTCTAATTTCTCTTTCAAAATCCTTGGCAAAATCTTTCTGGTACACACAGCATACTCAAATAGTCTTTGAAATGGCATTCATAGCGTCTTAGTTGCTATCCCAGCAAATTTTCTGATAGTAAGCCAATGATCTCTCCTTATCGTGGTTTGTGCTTCGTAAAGAATCTCATCATTACGGCTTGTTGAACACATCCCATAGCGTGGCTCATTCTCTACAGATGTTCGACCCTTCTTGAAGCTGGTTGTACCCCATTTTAATCTGCTTCATGACAATACAGTCATTTACAAACACTGTTTGGATCTTCCGAATTGCTTCTGGTTGGTTATCGCCGAGCTTTGTACGTAAATTTATGCAGTGTCTCTGTTAATCGTTAAATTCAGTCCATCATTTTAACTTGCTCAAAATTGCACCGAGTACTCAACACAACTGATCCTAAACAACAGCCGACGCTACTGAAGGACACGCAACGTGCAGGCTAAAGACATCATGGGCCCTACTCCCAAATTGCACAGAGTGGTAAACCTGTAGATTTCTGCAAAAAAAAAAAAAAGTCAGATGCTTTTCAGACGGGCTTTGTATAAGTGGGAACAGAGATGAATTTTTGCATTGAAAGAGTGGATCTAATGGCATTTGTTTTGTGGTCAGTGTAAAGATACTTGCCATTTAACGGCATCTTAGTAAACAGGACATGAGGTGCTTTTTCTGGATATTTTGTGTGCTGTCATCAGCACCGTGAGGTTGCATTGTTTGGTGACAAATTTCACTTAGTCGTATGCTTATGTTTTAGCAATAAAAGGAAAAGGATGCTCAACAATTTTTTACCTGAATCAACTGATGTATCCATGTCCTGTGATGCTTGGAAAGACCTCTTAGCAAAGCTGCACAGGTTTTTTAGAAAGTGTTTGTGCTGTTGAGAAAAATGCATTGTTGCAAGCTTGTATATGCAAAATAACTTATATTCAGTGTGTCTTTTGTGCTGTTCTTTAGGTTAAAGTGTAATTTTTGAAGATGAAGTTGACCATCTAGGGATAGGGTTCACCCTTAAAGGGGCCCGAACCACCCCTCGGGCTTGGTGAAATAACATAGTCTGTGGGTAGCATACGCTGTTGTGAACATCCCAGCCAAGTTCTGCTGTCGTACGTGGTCTGTGGAGCTCGCAAGCAGAGTGCGAAGTTGCCATTTTCTTAAACGCTCTTGTTTCAAAAACCTCATGATCCTCGCTCTTTTCTGTGTGCTTTATTTCGTCGTAAAGTATACTCCAATGCATGGCTGCTATTGGTCGCTGCGCTCGGCTGCACCGCAGCCGCCGCGAGGTGCCGCCACGAGTCCTGTGGCTAAGCATACTGCAACTCTGAGGACAGCCTATGTTTGGCTTACGTTTAGCGCGGCACAGGCACCAAATCGGAAATTTGAACTGCGTGCCATGGTGACGTCTCCGCCGTAGCCTTTGCAGTGCAAGGCGTTGTAGGAGGAAGGGGAGCACAGCTGACACCATGTTTGATTGCTGATAACTCCGCTTCTGCTGAACGCATTGAAGTACTTTTGCGGCAAAGTGGTTGTGGAATAGCCTATCTTCACTTTAAATGTCTTTCTCCACTTCAATAAAAGTGGTTCAGGGCCCCTTTAAAGGGGGCATGACACGGCCACGCAACAATTTGCGGTTTACCACGAGAAATTGTAATAGAGGGTCTATTATGGCTATGCACGTGTTAAAATTGGGCAGTAAAAACACATTTCTGTCCAAAATATGAGCTAGAACTCCCTGGCTCTGAGCCCTGCCCTTCGACGCCATATTGCCATGCCATGTGTGATGTCATGTGCTGCATGGAACTGAGCCATTGTCTGATACAAAATCAGCCAATGCACAATGTGAGGTCGGAGCATAGCTGCCGTTTGTTTCCGTATTTGCTCTGGATATTGCGTGCCATGTCTTCGATGCCATCAACTTCACATGAAGAAGCAAGCGACGAATCTTAGAGCAGCAAAAGCAGTGATGGTGTTGTATACGCTGAAGATTTTTACTTCAACTCCATCGCCACCAGCTCAAGTGGTGAAAGATGGCCTCCTAGACTGGTGTACACTGGCCGGTGCGTGCAAATCTTGGAGGCTGTGGATGAAGACAGCGTAGTAAATGTTAGCATAGATGGCAACATTAGTGTTGCACGAAATGCAGATGTCTTTCCACAGTGTTGAGTACTAATAAGTTCATTTCATCATATTTCATGCATGCTGCGCTGCTTAGCCAGCCATTCACGGGAGATGAAGTCTCTGGCGCTACTTCACCTTATGCAAATTGCTGTGTGCACAGATTGTTTGCTGGTATGCATTCTATGCATGCATGTCTCTCGGATCTGTACTCAACAACAACGATTTTCCCCAGCTGCCGGGCTTTACAACCAGTTTTTTCTTCCACTCTATAATTGCTTGCGGTATATGTAAACAAATGTCTGTGCACATGTCTGGGGCGCAAGGATTTGGCGCAATGTACGCTTTGGCTGAACCTTTCCTTGAACTTGCTTTATTGCACCCGATATATGTAAAAAAAGAAGTAGCAAGGCCGATGCAAGGCAAGGTTGGCCGAGGCACTGCCTGCTGGATGAGTCGGTGTGTGAACACGGTAGGCATCGCGTCTGGTCGTGGCCTCAGCATTTTGACGGGTATCCGAAACTTGGCGAGCAGGTGCAAATCATCATCGTAACTGTCTGGCCTGAAGTGTTTTGAGAACAAAAAATGTTTGATGAGCGCCACTCCTTCCTGCCCACATTCATCTTCCAAGCCTTATGCTTGACGGGCTCCTTGGGGAACCTGAAGAACTATATGCAGTGCTCTTTGCTCCTTTAGCTCTGGCACCCCACAGTGCTACATAGGTGCCGCAGTGGCTGAACAAAACTGAAGTTTCCCACATGCGTGCACAGCTGAAACACTTAATTCTTTGCTGGCATATACATGCTTTCTTGGCAAGCATGCAGCTTGTGACATCATGGCTCGCGTGCATGCCAGTATTGCTCGACTCTTATGCCCGTTCGAGTGTAACATATAAAAAATTCTGATTACAGATTATCGGGTGGCTGAAATGCGCTAAAGGTTTGCTAATGTGCTCTTGAACACACGTGGATTACCTAACACAATACAGATTATGATAAAAAAATGTGTGTCATGCCCCCTTTAGCAAGCTATGAAACTGGACTACATAACTGCATAATCTGAATGACCCTAAAGATGCAATTGATTTGTAAATTATTGTCCTTTTCGTTTTCAGGCAGTGGTGCATGTGTCTACTGCATATTGCAATTGTGACTGCAAGAAGCTAGATGAACGAATATATCCATCTCACATACACCCTCAAGATATTATTTCTTGTACAAAGTAAGTTTTTTTTATTGTGTTACCATATCGTAAAAAAAAGCTTTTGCTTCCTTTTTAGCTTTGTTTGCAATTAAAGGCAAAAGGGTATTCATGAACTGAAGCAAAGCAATCATACCTATATGTGTAAATTTTCTTACATTGAATCAAACTAGAAGCTCCTGGATATTGTCAAACTCGGTAGTTGACCGGGAAAAAAAATTCTTTACTGTGGTTGTCGTACTGTGGTTCAGTGTGCCAAGCTCCGAGTTGGCAGTTCGGAGTAAGTGCGGAGTTCGAACGATGTGCATTAGGATACTGTGGTTGTCGTAGCATATTGGTAAAAGGACCATATGCATTCTGAATGAATTATTCGGCCGTCATTTTTATTTAACTGTGTTTATTGTGAAGAAAGGCAGCAAATGAACATATATAAGAGACAAATAAGAGTAACTAGTTTTTTCACTACTTTATTTTTTTTACCTCAAATGCATACACTATATGTGCCACAATGGGAAGGCTTCAGTTCCCATCTGATTGACGGAATTATTGTTTTCTTGCCAAAAGTGGTGTTAGGATAGTTTGTTGCTTGGCCTCTGCCTGCTTTTTTTTTTATTTGGACCCTGCTTTTTGTTTTTATGGGTGACTTTTAAAGTTGCAGCATCATTGTTTTGTCACACAAAAATTTTGTTCAGCACTAGGGAATACATTTTAAAGCCTTATCTATACCTTATCTTATCCATTTTTTTTACTCTTAATGTCAACTATAGTCGAGTACAACTTTAGAAAAAAGGGGTGTTTACTCCTCCAAGGTGGATGCACACGAGCCTCCACCAATGATTGTGCACTCTAGACTGACGTCATGAGCCAGACGGCCAGTGGCCCGCGCTTCGAACTGGGCCGAGTCGTGTCAGTTCTGTGTGTCTGCCCCTTGTCATAGTGAATTCCCAAACTGTTTGTGGTGGTCTATCATGCTGGAAATATTATTGCGAGCTTACGATGCACCATTCGCGATGCGTGCGTTTATTCTGAGCAGTGATCCGGCGACAAAACATTGCAGCCAGCATTGCTGATGCTATGCTATGCGACTGGTGAGACTGCGGGCTTGCAAAAAAAAAAAGTGAAATCGAACAAAAAAAAAGAGAAACCTATCACATTCTTGCAAACAAGTTTGTGAAATTCCAAAACCCCAAAATATAAATCTTGTGCTATTTAAAACCAATAGTATTTATTTAAAACAATTAATGAAGCATTTTTGTATCTTTCCTGCCTCAATGTCTTCTCGTCCCAGGGTTGTAATAGTTTCGATAAATGCATTGTTTCCTTTTAAACAGCAACTGATTCATTTTAAGCTCGGAAAATGAGTTGTAAATGTACCGTGTACATGTAAACCATTGCATAAGCTATGCCGAGCTGCTCTTTCTTCTTTTGTCCCGTACAGTGCAGCTAAAAAGCGGACGATGCACAGCATTGTAGAAGGCACGAGCTTATTTTTTTTTTCGCGATCTGTCATGTGCTGTAGCATCCCAATTGCGAAAGCTCTACCAAACCAGTCATCAAAATACTAAAGTCTTTATTTATACTGAGAAATACACATTTTAGAAGCATGGTTTCTTTAGCGGGACTATTTTATTTGCGGAGGCAATCGGCTGCTGTGCGGTGGTCATCTGGGCGCGGCCTCCCCTTTTTTATAAAGTTGTACCCGACTATAGAATATTGCTTGCCCCTATTTGCTCTCCAATCCACAGTGCTTTATTTCTGTCTCTTAATCGATGCATATGTACCAATAGGGTGCAAAATAGAATGCCAAAATAACTAACGAAACAAATGAGCTACATGCTGAGCAGACTGTATGACCTTACTCATTCAGCGTGGCTTTCCTTCCAGACTTCCCCGTGAAATGAGCAGCAGTTCAAATCACGTTTAGTTGGCCCGCATATACAAATGCATAACGCCTTCATAAAACATTTGTAATGCATTGTACAGCGCAAAACGATTTTCATTTTCTTGTGGCCTAGTTACAATTATGCCACCAAACGCATCTACACTCTAAAGACACCAACACTGAAACAGATTGCTTAGGCTTGAATTGCAGGGCTAAGCGCAAGCCAATGCAAATATGGCTGTGGTTGCCACTGAAAACGCACATCCTGCTAAACTTGGCAAACTTCATTCGAAATTAGTGTTTCGACGTAGGTTGGAACAGCTCGATGGTTCGGCACATGATGGTCCAAATGGCAGAGCACTTCCATTCCTGCATCATTTAGTTCTGCTAGCCAAACTTTTTCACAACACAAATATAAATAACAGGAAACTTGCAGGAGTCAATGACATAATCTGCAGTTGTTTGCTGTAATTTCAGATTTCTGGAAATCCCACAAAAGAACACGTGATTTTGATGTCTCCACATCTCAATGTTTGCCAGCACACAATGCTTGCACAATTCAAATTCCAAAACATCCAGGTAACAACAGGGATGTGCAGTAAGCCTGCAGCATAAGTTGCAATAATCTATGAGACACAGTATATATTACCACAGGCCCTTATTACAGTTAGTGACAATCAGTGTTGAAAATTCCACGAAGGCCAGAAACCTATTGCTGAACTGCAAGCCAACATTCTTGCTTGTCTTAAAGGGACTGACAATTGGCCAGAATGTGCTGCGAAATGTTGATTGAAATGAAATGACCATCATTTATAGTGATAGAATCCAGCATGCTGTTTGCGATTGAAGTAGGAATTGTAATTTTAAATTGGCAAAGAAAGTCTCAACAACAAGTAAGTGGCGAGGCCTGGCAGTGAAATCTTGGTACATTGAATGTAGTCTGAGATTACTGTACATAAGTAGGCTGTTTAAGGGCTCTGCCTAACATATTTTGTCCTGTCGCTCATTTTGTGGTCCTTCTCAAGTTTCTTGGTTAGCCTCCAAGTTGCTGCCCCATGTGTTAGTACCGATAAAATGCAATGATTGTATACTTTTTATTCTTTGGAAAAGGCTTGTGTATCTCAGTGTTGTTAATCTGTGTGCTTATTGAGATCAAGGCTGCATAACCTACAGCCATGTTGTGATTTCATTTGCCTGCCTAGATGGATGGAAGAGGGTATGCTGGCTGCATTGACACCACAGCTGCTTCGTGCAAAACCCAACACCTATGTTCTGGCCAAATTCTTGAGTGAGTCCCTGGTTGCTGAAGAAGGTGGGGACCTACCTGTGGCGATTGTGCGACCATCCATTGTGGCTGCATCATGGAAAGAGCCCTTCCCTGTGAGTGGTCTCAAGCTCTCTGCTTTGTTCTGTAGCTCAAGGGCAGAAGTTTCCAGACTGCTTTCTGTGGACAGCCTTTAAATAAGTAATGTGGTGAGGGTGCTGCTGCAAGTAGGTACCCGAATAAATACAGACATAACTCCTTGACAGGTGACACACCTTTTTTTTTTACATTGCTGTGCTACAGCTGTGAATGAAAAGAAGGTACTAACACACTTGCTGGTCCTGTAAACTGGCACGTATAAGTCCTAGTCTATCAACAGGAAGGTGTGAAGCAAGCTGAAGAAGCTGCTGGAAGTAGTAGCTGACTTGAGATCAATGTTAAGTGTAATTAACCCATTAACTATAATAGCATGAATAGGCCACCCATGTTCTGAAGCACACATAGGAGTCCAATCCCCTGCCGGGGTGGTGTAGTGACTTTGGCATTGCGCTGCTAAGCCAGAGGCGGCAGGATTGAATCCCGGCCATGGAGGCCGCATTTCGATGCGGGCGAAATGCAAAAACGCCCATGTACCCTGCACTGGGTGCATGTTAAAGAACTCCAGGTGGTTGGAATTAATTGGGAGTCCCTGACTATGGCTTGTCTCAATCACATCGTGGTTTTGGCATGTAACACCTCAAAATTGAATTTTCTTTTTTTTTTTTTCAGTCTAAGGTCAATATTAATCCCAAGTCTGCTTTGTTAGTCATAGCCACAATGTAGGCCTAAGATGCATGAATTAATGAAGTGAAGCTTTCTTTGCCTCTTTGTTTTTCGTCATGCCTGTCTTGCACGTCCATTGCAGCGTGGCCAGAGGGTGCTTTTGACTAGCGCTAGACCCAGCTGTACTGGCGTAGTTGCAAGCAGCAGTGGAAGCCATCAACAAAATGCTACCAAAACGTGCTCTTATTGTTGTAGAAATCAGGTACAAAAGAAATGACTAGCAGAACAGGCACGTCTTCATTATGCTGCGAGAAGTGCGTATGTGCATGCATTGATGTGTGTGTGTTTGTGTGCATGTATGTGCCGTTACACATGTATAAAGAGAAAACAAATATTAAAGCAAAGGGTCTCATTTAATCAAATACAGTGGAACCTCGATTATACGACTTTCTTGGAACCGCAAAAAAGCGCCTTAAAATGCGGGCATCATAAAATCCGAACATAGACCCGCAGTGGTTGCTCAGTGACTATGGTGTTGGCTGCTGAGCACGAGGTCGTGGGATCGAATCCTGGTCGTGGCGGCCGCATTTCGATGGGGGTGAAATGCGAAAACACCCGTGTACTTAGATTTAGGTGCACGTTAAAGAACCTCAGGGGGTCAAAATTTCCGGAGTCCTCCACTACAGTGTGCCTCATAATCAGAAAGTGGTTTTGGCACGTAAAATCCCATAATTTAAATCCAAACATAAATTATGCCTATAAATATACTATTTATATTGCGTGACGGATTTGCGAGAAACTTGAATGTAAACTACTAACATACTCTACAGAGCTTGGAAACACAAATTACCCAAAAAATAAATGTGAAAATAATTAATGCTGCAGTACAGGTACCAATCATGCTTTATTCAAACGAATCCTTACGGCACTCCACTGCCCACTGTTGTGATTCCAGCCAGCCAGTGCGAACTTTAAAAAAAGGTGGTAAGTTTCTTTTGGACCTTCTTTGATCCGGGAACCAAGAGCTTTCGCTCGAGTTGTGCAATGTCCGAAAGGAGGTCCTCTGCGGCGTTGCATGAACAGATAGAGTTCTGGATGCTGTCTATGTGCCGTAGCACCTTGGTGAACGTGGTAGGCACAGGCACGGCATCTGTGGCATCGTCGTTGTCCTCATCAGATGTTGCAGCAGTGGCGGCACTAGGCAAAGTCTCCTTAATGGCGTCATCCAGCGACACCTCGCCGCAGATTGCAACGTTCTCGGCAGCCTCCACATACTCGGCGAACGTCGTGGTGAGGTTTAAACCCTCGAAATCATCTTCAACGAAGCCTGCATCGGCCTCGAGCGGCATCGAGGTTGTTGCGTCCCCAGCAGAGGAGGCAGTCTTTCACTTAAAGCCACAGTGCTTGAGCGAGTTAGCGATTGTGCTTCGCGACACTGCGTTCCATGAACTGGCAAAAAAATGCATGGCGTCAAGCACAGTGATCTTTTTTTCCGACTCGCTGCGCTCCATAGCCGTCAGCCGATGCTGCACTAACCGCTTCCAGTACCCTTGCTTGATGCACATAATGATGCCGGCATCCAGCGGCTGCATCCGGCTTGTGCAGTTGGCGGATAAAAAACAACCTTTATGTTCCTCAGGCTGGATGTATCGGGTGGGTGGCACAGTGCATTGTTCACGAAAAGCAATATTTTTCTTGCCTCAGCACCCATTTTGTTATCCAGCTGCTGCAAAAAATTTCTGAAGAGCGAAGACGTCATCCACGCCTTTTTGTTGAAGTTGTAGCTGCATGGCAAAAACTTGAAGATGCTGCATGGCAGCGTCTTCAAGTTTTTAAAGCACTATGGCTTTGCAAACTTCCCAACAACGAGCACAGGCAGCCTCTTGGAACCATCCTCCTTAGCACAGAAAAGTGCCATCACGTGCTCTTCACTACGCTTGCCACCATGACAGCTGTCACCCTTATAAGCAAGGGTTTGCTCGGGCTGCATTTGGTAAAGGATACCACTCTCATCGGCGGTGAAAACGTTGCAGGGCTTGTATGCAGCAATCATCTCTGGCAGTGACTCCATCCACTCGTTCACCGTCGAAATGTCCACGGAAGTGCTTTCTCCGCAGGAGCGGCTGTACACAATCCTGTTTCGTTTTTTAAAGCAACCCAGCCACCTGTTCGATGCCCGAAAGTCGTCGATGCCCAGACGCAATGCCACAAGGTCCGTCTTTTCTTTTAGAATGGCGCCGTCGACGTTGATCACATAACTCCCTGCTTGATGCAGCCATTTGACGAGAACTTTTTCGAAGTTCTCATGCTGCCTTCCTTGTACCGCTTTCTGCTTGAGCCCAAACTTGTTGGCATTCTGCAATATCATTGCTTTGTTTGCCAGGATCGTCTTAAGCAGAGATTAAAGGGTATCTTAAGGTCCCGGGCAATGCTGGCTTTCGTGGCTCCATGCCGCTTTTCCGCTTCCTCGATAATATTCAGCTTATTGCTGAGTGACAGAAGTGTTCGCATTCGGGACATTGTGCGTCGCGTTGCTCCACACAACACAAAACCTCAGCTGAACGCTGGTCGCTAGGATTACGACAAAGAACATGTGTGATAAACGTAGGCTTCTCCGCGCTACCTTGTCGGCGAGCTGCTGCTGGGAAACTGGAAGGATAGAAACGCTTCCACAACGCGACGAGAGCCGTCGCCGCCGAGAAGAGAGGGTGTAAGTGTTGCGGAGAAGAAAAGGCGCTATTTGAGCGTAGCGGGTGTCGCGGACAGCTGCTGGTGGGGGCTAGAGAAACACTTCCCCAATGCCACGAGAGGTGACGCACTGAGAAGAGAAGAAGAAAGTGATTGTGGAGAAGATAAGGTGCTCTTTCAGCATAACGATCATCGTGGACGGCTGCTGGTGGAGGAGAGAGAAACGAACGATGAGACGAGGCAAGGAGGAAAGCTGCGCCGGAGTGAACCGGTCGAGCAGTGTCAAGCACTCCGCGTGCGGAGAGACGGAGCGAGGAAAGAGACCCGCAGCACTTTTCTTTCGTCCGTCGTTCCGTTCCGCACTTCGCGAGGGTGATCATATAACGTGGGTCCGACGTAAAATTGCGTCGGATAACGGGTTTTTAATGCATTGCTTCTATGGGGACTTCGCCGGGACTGCGCTAATCCGTCGCAAAACCCAGGCCATTGCAAAACCGGAGGAGGTATAACCGGGGTTACGCTATATAGGCCTAAACACAACTAAATATGCAAGTTTGCATATTCATCTACAAAAGCTTTTCTGTACGATTTCCACAGGTGTGTATGGAATCTGCTGAAATTTTTATTGCAATAAGACATAATTAGCTCAGAGTCAACACTTAAATAAATTCGGGGGTTTTACATGCTACAACAATGATCTGATTAGTATTATGCACACGATAGTGTGAGACTCTGGATTAACATCAACCACCTGGGATTCTTTAATGTGCAGCTATTGCATGGTACAGTAGCATTTTTGCATTTCGCCCCCATTGAAATGCAGCCTCGTAGTTAGCAGTGACCCGTGACCTCGTCCTTAGCAGCGTGATGCCAAAGCCATGGTGGGTGTTAGCTCGGATTTCAGCCAAAGAATTGTGAACTATCTGAATGTGCAATTATTAAATTGACCAAGAAAACTATAAAGAAATGCTTACTGCATCAGTATGCTTTAGTTTAGTGAGTAAATGCTGCCCTTGGGGTTTGTATTTAGCATATCTGCACAGAAACTGATTTGCATCACCTAGTGCAAATTATGCAACTTCCTGGAATAACTCTCACAAAACAGAACATTGAGTGCCTCACGGCTTCCTTCACAGTGCAGCAGTGCCAGCATCTTGATGAGATCCAAAATGGGCGTCCTTTAATGTGCCAAATGCATGTCCTGACTATTTAGCATCAGTGAGCTAGCCCGAAACTACTAATCGTCAATCAATATCTAGTTGGCATCTAGAAGTATAGCTCCTGGGCTTGCTCAAATTTACCAGTGCGCAACCAAATAGTATCTCCTAATTAACAATGTTTTTGATGCCATTGAGTAATGCATACATGTACCAGGACATAGTGGCAAGCCCGAATTATCTTATTTATTTAAATCAACAAGGGTAAAATGATGTTTTACTGTACAGTCAATTTATTATTTCGCTCTGGATGGGACCGATGAAATTGATCAAATTATCTGGCGGGTTGAATTAAACACGACGCAGAAAAAAACTCCACAACATGCCGCTGATTTATCTGGCAGTACTTGCCCAATTCTAACGCATCCCCATACCTGCCAACCCTCCCGATTCGCCTGGGAGGCTCCCGATTTTCGACTGAACTTTCCTATTGTACGATCACTGTCTTATATCTCCAGAAAAGTGGTCTCTGTTGGCGCAATAATAACCGCGGAATTGACAGCCACATTGTAATTGTCAGCACCACCAAAAACAGCCGCACTAGCACCATCGGTATCATCGACTAAGCAGCCGACTGCAGTGCCTAGCAAGCCGACCAAAGCCAGAGCCAATGTAGCTCTTGCATTTCATGCATGCCTTCATCCATGGTGCATCTTATTGCTGCTGCATGCATGTATGATTAGTGTTGGCTAGGCCGTGTGTGTGTGGTGCACCGTGTGACGTTACAGTCATCGTGTGCTTGATGCCATGGCACTATCAAAGCCCAAGAAAAGGTATTTGCAGAAGTTTTTGCGATCTTATACTTCTGAATTTCCGTGCTTTTTGACATGTGGATGAGACATCAGTATGTCTCACGGTGGCAAAGACAACTTCAAACTGCACGTTTCCATGGCGAAGCATCAAAGCTATGTTTGCACCGTTGAGCAGCAAGACAGCATAGTGAACTTTCTTCGGAACAACTGCGACGACAGTGTCATACATGTGGAATGCCTGTTTACGGGATTCCTCGTCGAGCACAACCTTCCCCTTAGTGTCAGCGATCACGTTGGGCCTCTTCTACGGAAAATGTTTCCGAAAAGCGACGAGGTGAAGTGTTATGGATGTGAACGCAACTCTGAAACACAACTCTGAAGAATGTGGAGGTGGCCATCCTGAAATTTATTTCACAGGCATTGCTCTCGAGTCTGTTTCTTAATCCAGAGTTTCGCTCAGCTGCTGCCCTGCGGATCCATTGAATATGCTGAAGATGCTTCAGATGCTCTCGAAGCTGAGTTTGCCACATTATAGGCGCACACTCTTCAAGAGGACATTCTGAATGAAGAAAGGTGGGACGTGCAGTGGTGTATGTTTGGAAAAATGAAAAACACTAATGGAAAACATGTTTCACCGAGTTGCTAAGGTGATGCTAGATTTACTCGTGATACCGCATAGCAACGCAGAGTGTGAGAGGATATTTAGCATGGCACGAAAAACTAGGACTGAATTCCGCTCATCAATGCGCAACACAACCCTCCAATACCTGCTGCTAGTGAAAGGCCATCAGTCTGAACCATGTTTTGAGCAAAGCTACTCTGACAAATTTTTGAAGTGAGCAAAGTCTTCTACTGCAAGGTCCCTGCAAAAGGATTCATCGAACACTGCCTGAAAGTTTGAACGACCCCCTCCCCCCCTTGGCGCGACCCCCCCCTTGGCGCGACCCCCCCTTGGCGCGACCCCCCCCCCTTGGCACGAATAATGTTTACAGATTTTTTATCTCGCCAGGTTGGCAGGTATGCATCCCCAAATGAAATGCGCGCCCACTTTCTATGTGTCTAAAGTAGAAAAACTAATCTAACGTGCACCTGATTTTTTAGCCAGAAAGTGTTGCATAAGGGCAGCCGGTTTCTCGGTCAGCTTCGCCGCAGTACATTTGCCTTGTGCATTAAAGCGTATGAACGTTGCAAAGGTGGTTTTGGTATAGTGTCAGATTGCATCATGCAAGCAATTTTTGGCCCAACTTTACCGAAAGAAAATGATGCGCAAATCGGGTAAATACTATAGCCAGAAATTGTGAGCTACAATTATTGCTTGAAAATCTTCTTGGTACAGGTTGAAAATAGGTATTCTTGATGAGAGATGCGTGTTCAAAACATCCATTGTGTTTTAAGCTTCACCGAGACAGACGCTGCCACTGAAAGGGTTGCTATTGGGCTCACCATAAAGATCAGGTGTGTGCATGCTGACTTATCAAATTCGAATTATCCAGCGAGGGCAATTTTGGGATCGGAAGTTTAGGCCCATAGAAATTCAGAGGCTCCTGTAGGGACCTTTGGTTAGAATCGAATTAGCAGAAAAATCAAATTAACCAGAGTCAAATTAACAGAAGTCTACTGTATTATGAACGTGTCGGAACAACGCATTACTTTTCCTGTGATACAGTACCTGCAAGGAATTGCAAGAACTGTACTGCAAAGCACTTACAGCTTGCCTGTAAGTGCTTTGCACAAGCACTTGCCTTGATTGATGTGCTTGGCACAAGCACATCATTCTTGCCTTGGTTTTAATACAATATTTCTATCTCTTTTCAGGGCTGGGTTGATGCATTAAATGGATCTACAAGTCTGCTGGCATCTGTAAGATATTTTTCTCTGCATGTTTGTTTTAAAAAGGAAAGTGTAAAACAGTCGGTAGAAATTTGGGCTTGCTGGTACTTAAGCTTTGTATTGTGTAGCACAGTGCAAACACAGACATAATTAGAACATACAACAGCTCTATACGCTTTGTGTTGTCATATATCCTTGTGTCCGTCTTCACCGTAGGCACTCAATAAGAAAAACAGTCAGTTACACCAATAAAATTGCGTAGTCACTTGCACAGGAACATTTCAGATTTTCTCAATAGATTTCATTGTCTTTCACTGTATATATAGTTCACTGGGGTACTTGTTTTTCACCCTTAAAGGGAAACTAAAGATAAACACTAAATCAGATTAGACAAAGTATTCTTTGAAAATTATATTTTCGTTAATTTTACAGTATAGGTTAATTATTAAAAACAAATGGTCAGTTTCATTTTCTAATTTCTCGCAGAAGCTCCAGCACCAGTATGTCAGTGTGGTGTCATGAATTTCAAAGTATTTTTCATATTTGGGCCACATTGGCTCAGTAAAAGTTCCTGAAACTTGCCATGCTCAATGTCTTCTTCAAAACACGATGTAGCTGATGTGTATTGTTAGACAATTAACTAGGCCCAACAAACACTGTTAAAATCCATGATGTCACGGCAAACTGCTGCAAGAACGTCAAGGTGGTGTCGCAACCAGTCTTTCCTCCTTCTTGCTGCAAGAGTGCCTCTTCTTGCTGCAAGAGTGGCATTTTTGGTATTATAAAAGGGTAATCTACTAATACAGGTGAAATCGTTTTTCTCTTTAATGTTTAAGCTTGAAAAGCTTGCGGGAGGTAAAGGTTGAGCAGGTGTGTTTTCGCCAACATCGGTATTGTTATTCTCTTCTGTATGCAGTTTGAGTGAGCTTTGCATGTTTGACATCATTTCTCTTCATGACCGGGTGAGTGGGGTGCCGTGGTTGGTCTACACCATCTGACTGATATACATAGATTTGGGTTTAGCTGTTTCTATGAAAGGCATATCGCAGTGCAGAAGTGTTTATGGCAATAGTGTGAATAGAATTTTTTGCATGTAAACTTGGAAATCACATTCCACTAACCGTTCAGAAATGCATGGATGTGTTGCAGATTAGCAATGCCACTGTATGCTATTCCATCTGTACCTTAGGTACATAAACCATAAATATTTTGCCAACGAACTGATGGGTAGCAAACCCTTTTCTGCCTTAGTTGTTAATAATTGAAATATTTCCATTGCATACTATCCATGGTAGTGTTAGAATGTGCTGACCTCATTAAACCAGCCACACATAGGTTTTATTTAGTTACTGCATCACAACTACCATATATACCTCCCCTGCGTGCACATGCACCTTGGTGCTACCAACCTTACAGGCACTCGGGCACAGAACACAGCATGCATGCAGCAATAGCAAAACAAACAGAGCACATTACTAAATTTTTTTAACAAGATGTGTTGGCTTTTAAGACCCATATTGAGCAGGCAGAATGCAGGCAAGCAGGAAGCTCAGGTATTTACTTGTGCTCGGTGCTGTGGTCTCCAGCATCATTAGTCTCCCATTTGCGATCTCCTTGGAAGTTGCAATTTCAGCTGCTTGCACTCTGGTCAGTTTCTTACAGTTCGCCACCGCAAGCCTTTGAAGGGTATGGATGGTCACTTTTTGCGCATCCTCTCCTTTAGCTTGGGTCCATGCAATGAACAGGTTTGATGGTATTAATTCACTTGGCATTCTTGCTTTCTGGTAACTGCCTGTGCCTGTTTTTGTGTGTGTCATTGGGTACGTGCTACTCTAGGTATGTGCCACTGGGTGTACGCCACTTTTCAGTCATCTTTGACGCCAACTTTTGTCACTGGTTATGTGCTACCGCGTATGTGCTGCCATTCAATGACAAAACAAAAATGTCTAACTTTTCTCCAATGGGTATGAGTGAAGAATTTGGCAATTCAGTGCGTCACTACATTGCTTCAATGCTAATCTCAGTAATATCGACATTCATCGTGAGATGGGTTCTGCCAGAACTTTTGCAACTGATAATATATGGTGAAATTGGTAATTTTTTTGCTACAGGCAGGTTATATTTCTGAAAATTCATTTAGAAACTTCATTCATTAGAAAATTCATTTAGGACGAAATAGCACAGTAGCTTGGATTAAGGTCAGCACAAACACAGAGCAGCAGCTGAGCTGTTGTTGTCGCCTTCGAGACACAAAGCACCCGTAATGGTGTATTGCTGTGCAGTGCTGCAATATGGCGCAGGCAAGCAGGAAAGAGATGCAAGGCAGGAACCAAAGAAGCAGCTGATGTGCTGCATACCCATTGGTCTGCTAGCAGTACTGGCAGCAACCAACAGCTCACTGCGATATCGCTTAATACAAAAACAAAGTGTTCACCATATGCTAATTATGTTGCAAACACTTTAGGTAAAAATAAATTATCCCTGTAGCTTTTTGTGTTTTAAAGCACTCTCTTTTTGCGTCTTGTTCAAACTTGCCATTTCGTAAATGTTGCTTACTCTATCATGCACAGTAAGAAAAAAAGTGTTGCTTTATGATGGGCATGCTTTGAAAAAGGGGATTTGAATGTCTCCAACTTTTCTTGCAGTGTGCATCTGGTGTGATGACAACCATAGTGACCGATGTCAAAGGCATTGCTGACATTGTGCCTGTGGACATTGTAGCCAACCTGTTGATTGTGGTTGCTTGCCAAACTGCAGCTAAAAGGTGATTTACATTACCCATTATTTAAGCTTAGTGTAGAAGAAAGTGCTGCAAAAATTTCTGTAGACATTGTGAACTTAACCTTGGTGTCATATTATCATGTTTGCACTTCATCACTCAAGCTGCTGGCATTTCCAAATCTTCTGGTCTTTGAGAGAAAGATTAGCTTTAATAGAATACTGTCGTAAGCCTTGTGTCCTTGTCCACTCGTTCACATGCACCTCCTTCCTTGCCCCCAAATAATGCAAGGCCCATCAGTGAATGTTCAGACTAAAAAGATGGTACATGTATTAATAATTAAACATTGTGCATTACACACATAAAAAGAAACATGGGAAGTTTAGGTGAGCCTGCTTTCTTTTAAAGAGCCCCTTATCAGGTTTCATTGCAAATTTTGTTATACACTCGGAAGGTGTAGGGCATCAACTAGGGAGTGTCCTACCGCAGTAATTTTTTTTAATTTGTGCATTATTATAGTAGATTGGTGTAATTGAAATATTCTGTTGACACGCTGCCAGGAGGGAAGCTTCACAACCAATGCTGACATTCTCCCCTTATGTGCCTCAACTAATGTTCACCAGCGACTTTTCTTCCCTGTTTTCTTCCACAACAGAGCCAAGAGACGGCCTCATGTTGACTATATGCCTAC
This sequence comes from Dermacentor albipictus, assembly GCF_038994185.2. Classification (NCBI taxonomy): domain Eukaryota; kingdom Metazoa; phylum Arthropoda; class Arachnida; order Ixodida; family Ixodidae; genus Dermacentor; species Dermacentor albipictus. The sequence continues at coordinate 17,184,462 of NC_091823.1, forward strand.
ATCGCTGTTCCTTTTTTTTTGCTGCATGGTGCACTCCCAGTGGTGGTTACACGTTCTGCATCGGACAATTTATAGAGGCCTCGTGCTATAATTGGTGACATTGCAGGCAGCGTGTTTTGCATAGAGGCATTTGTGCGTGTAACACCTATGCCACGAGGGCAAAAAAACGACATTCGTTTGTTATTGTCTTAACTTTCGTAATGACATTTTTTTCGGTGGAGCTGCCACATGTCCAAATATAATGCCATTTGATGTGGTGGTGTCAATGATGGCATCTTCTGAAGTGAGCAATCTTAAAGTACTAAATAAAAAGTAAATATGCATTTACAAGTTTACTTTGCACCTTCATGAATAGTGAATAATAAAAGTGAGCATACTATAGCGCTATTAGCTTCAGTTTGTTGCCGTCCTTTACAATGTTGCAACCGACTTCAGCCATTCAAAGTCAAACCCCAAGTTCAAAATCAAAGTGGCACTTTGCCCGTCAAAGCCATTCCAACGCTGCCCTGATGAAGTTTACCAAGTACAACTCCTTGCAGGAGCGTTGTAGTTGAAAGCTATGTATAAATTATTTTTATATGGTGGATTGTTTCATGTACATCAATTGTAATGCACTATGCAAGCTATGGACTCGAGGGCTTGCATTTCTCAGTCAAATGAGTTCTTGTGAATGCACTAGGTAACGAATGACATTAAGGCAAATGACATTGGGTTTGTCCATGTGGCATCACCCAAGTGACATTAAAATTTAAGGCATTAGCGAATTAATGTAATTTTCTGTGCCCGGGTATCACGGGTATGACCTTGACTCTGCCTGGAAGCAAAGCTCCCTTGAGAGGAGTGTGTGGGCTTCTGTCTGAAAATTTCAACTATTTTCACGCCAAGGTGCTACCTGATACTTTGTAGACATGATTGCCATTGAAAGATCTATGTGCTGCATTTGTCTGTTTGCAATATTCAAACATGGTGAAAGACCCTCTAAGTTTAATGTCACTTATGGTCAGGTCTCTATCAAATCCTGTACTGTAAAGGCTCCTTAATTTGGATCTCATGGGACCGGGAAAAATGTCCGAATTATCCGAATGCTGAATTAACAAATTAACAGGAAAAGCAACATTAAAATGAAGTTGGAGAAGCATACCTTTATTTACTGAAGTATTTTGCAATAGTTGTCTGCTTTTCCGCGCAGATTCCAGCTGACATCACAATTTTTTTTAACTCTTCCAAGTACCCAACAGCCTGCAAACTTTCGGGAGTGGCCATCCAAACGTCCTACAATATCAAAAGTGCGTCCGTGACTTCCCGTGAGGTGCAATGAGGTCGTGGCTGCACCTCCTCACATGACTTCGTCTGAATCATGGTCTTCCCAGGTGGCCGTGACATAATTAATAATTTCATCGGTCAGGAGATCAGTCGTGGCAACACAATCATCAATCGCGACGTAGTCCTGAAGGGTCACGTGTGGGAAGGACAGCATCGAAGGTCGGGCAATCATAATCGGGGGACTCGACTGACACCTCGTCGGCTACTGCCGCATGCTCGGGCCTCACAAAACCGCTGTACCGAAAACAGTTGGCGATGACTTGCGGAGGTGTATTTTTTCAGCCGTGAGCAATAATGTGCACTGCGCCGAGTAAGTCCACTTCATACAGCCTTCGAACTTCTCAACATAAGATCATTCGCTGTAGCACGCTCTTTCAGTACTTCGACTTCCATGATGAACTTCTGCCTGGTCCATCGGCTGAAGGGCACATGTAGTGTTGGGCAGCAAAAAAATTACTTTGACGCTCTTCAGTTCGACTACAGTTATGTGCACTGCAGCTCTCAACAACCATAATTATCTTGCGGTCCTTAAATGTGAAGTGCCGGTCTAACTGCTGCAGCCAGCCTCGAAAAATGTCCGAGGTCATTCAAGCCTTCCTTAGAAGTTCGCTCTGAACTCGACAGCAAGGCTTTTGATGTTTTTAAAACAACAAGGCTTATGTGCCTTCCCGATGACAACAAGTGGCAAGCGCTCCGTGCCAATCATATTGGCAGCAAAAAGCACTGTTATCCTTTGCTTACACTTCTTGCCACCAATGGACGGGTCCCCTTTGAAAGTCACTGTCTTGTCGGGCAGAGCTCTGAAAAATAGAGCAGTTTCATCTGCATTGAACACGTCACTTGGTCCATGTGCGGCAATGTGCTCAAGCAGCTTCACATTTTTCCACTGGGTGGTCACGCTTTTGTCAACGCTGGCCTTTTCGCCGCACACACTTCTGAAGATGAGTTCGTGTCTCTCCCACCTCTCGAGCCACCCTTCTGAAGCTCTGAACGATTCAATGTTCATCATTGCAGCGTATTTCTCACCTTGTGCCATGATGAGAGGTCTGCTCAAAGGCAGATGCGCGTTGCAACAGTAAGTAACCCACTGGAGCAAAGCTTCTTTGAGCTGGGGATGAGCTGCGGTTTGCAACCGCTTTCTTGATGCATGAAACTTCTCGCTTTCAAAGGCCTGAAGAATCTTAATTTTTCACGTTTGTTTCCGATGTGCTCTGCTTCACATTGTACTGGGTCATAATGTGCTGTCGCGATTCGCCGTTCTTCAAAGCCTGCAAAATTTCCACCTTAGTCGCCAAGTTCTTGGCTTCGTACTTCTGCCGCTTTGCCGGCGTTGCCATCAGTGTAGCGCACGATGGTGGTGGCGTGCAAAACACGGTCACAACGAAAAAAGAAAACTCCGCAAGAAGAGATGATGCCGACTTGACAACACAAGGGAAAACGGTGTCGAAGGCACAGTAGAGGGAAGAAAGAAGACACCAATGTTCGGAGATGCTGTGATCGCCCCCTCTAATTGATGACAATGGTGATGCCTCTCAAGTTTCGGTTTCACTCCAGGGGTGCCAGCGCTGCTTTACCACACTTTTGTGTAGAGGCAGCCATCGCCATTTGTCTGAATTAAGCGGCGCGGGGCCGAATTCTGACAAATTATCGAAGGTTTGGTCCCATAGAGTAACATGCCTTTTGGCCGGGACCAAAGAGCCATCCAAATTATCAGAATTTCAGAATTAACGAGTGTCGAATTAACGAGTTTTTACTGTATAATGAAGTTGTACTTGCTTTGGGGATACAGAACATTTGTGCGAGTCAGTGTACATCCATGATTGGAAAATTGTGAAGGCACCTGAACAGAAAAGGAAGTTACGGTACATGGCACTAATTAGGAACTTTACATACTGCTTCTCGACTAGCAGCTACAACTACTCTTAGTTGCATGTGAGGGAGGTGGGTTCTATTTTATTTACTTGCCTAGTTCTCTGAAGTTCTTTGTTGCATTGGTAGACAGCACATTTTGTTGATGTCGCCATAAAGAAGCTCAATTTTAGCCTTCGGCTATGTAGAACACCAGCTGTCTGCCTGAATTGCTGTCCCTTGAGGTGTGTGGTTTGTGGCTGCAAGTCTTTAAAATTCTTTAGGGCACGGCAGAGAGAGTTGGAAGCATCCACGGAGAAGCACTGGGAAACTGTCGAGGCTCAACCACCGGCCGTGTACAACTGCGTCACAGGCTCGCTGAACAAGCTGGTAGTGGGGGATGTAAAACGGTACCTTGCCAAGTTCCTGCCTCAGTACCCATTCCAAGATACCCTGAGTTGCCCCCGTGTGGACATGACATCTAGCCGCCTTTACCAATCCATAATGGTGTTCTTCCGAAATTACCTGCCGGCTCTCGCTGTGGACCTATTGAGCCGTTGCACAGGCCGGAGACCACGGTAAGCATACTGGCAGACCTGTGCCATTTTGTAGCATGGCCTATGTTTGTCTCTATATTGAAACTTATTTGTGTTCTCATAATCTGACATGAAAAAACACATGATGGCCTGTCTGATAATGGGCCATCTTATGGCACTTTAAGTCTGGCACTCATTTCACAATTTGAGATGTAATAACGCTTGCTGAAATCATTCAAGAAAGAAGAGGTATACCCAGAGAGGAGGTGGGTGCTTCTGTAACATACTGCAGAGAACCACTCCCATGTGATTGTGATACGCCGGGGAGAGGTTTGTTGCAGGACATTTCAGCTGGTGGTGGCAGCAGCTGGTCACTCAGAACAGTGCACCTCTTCTTTCTTTGATATTTATTTCTGCAGAAAGACATTTGCATTTACTGTGTGATTTTGTACTATGAGATCATTTAGCATGCGAAAATAAAAATGTAGCGCATGCTGAAGCTTTGCCTTAAAAAATGGAACGTGATAGCATAAAAAGATCCCTAATCGCTTCTCACACTTCCAGGCAACTGCACCGTATGTAACTATAATGGTTACTGGGAAACGCTTGTAGTGAATGCTATGCATGAAGGCAGGGCTTTCTGGTAGAAACACGGCCCCTTGCATGGGCCGCGACGTGGCGGAGGCAAGTGCCATCTGGAATTGTTGTAAGGAAATGGATGTGCCGCTCTGTGGCCTCCAAGATATTCATGCGCCGGCGCGCGCAAATGGTGGACACTGTGGCCCGTTTATGAATGGTAAAAACGCTGGAAAAGGGGGCTTTCTTTTGAGTTTTCGCGTAGCAGAATTATGTTTTCTCGTATAGCTAAATTACAATTCGAGAGCTATCATGTCTCTAGGTTGTGTGTAACTTGTAGTTTAAGATTTTTCTGCGTATTTTAGCTTGAGAAATTAAATTAGTTGAGTAACTTCCTTGCGCCACATGAAGAGGCTGGGTATAAGTGGTTCCAAAATTTTTTTGCTGATACAACGTTCGACACTGGATGCCAGACGCAGACGTGGGACATCGGACAATGACACCGATGCTGGGTTTCCTGTGACACAGGGCCCTTAACACTATCGCGTTAATACTGGCGAACGGAGGCCTGAGAGAGTACATGAGATTATATACATGAGATTATAATAAACCTGGCGGTGCAGGATCTTCGGGGCACCTAACGGGCATTGGGGGGATCCTAGCTGGGACTAGTCCAGGTTCCAGCTTCAGTGTCCCCGTGGCCCCTTTGATTTCCCGGAGGCACTGTAGACATATTTACTTGCACTTTCAGCTTGATTTGCACATGGCGCAAATGAAAGAAGAGGCTCGCCGACTAGAACATTCTGCAAAGAACCACTCCTGATTTGGTGGGATATGGTGATGATTATGATGCCATCATCGGCAGGACAGTAACTAGCACAATGTAGTAGCGGCTTGCGGAAACTAACCAGCGCTCAAGTGTGGCTTCGGTGATGGAAGTGGCACACCGTTGCAATATCAGAGGCCATGCAGGCACGCTTAGTGCAACTATTTTGGGTTCTACAGGATCTACAGTAGGGGTGTTGCGCCTGCCTTGCATAAAGACAGGCGTTACACTAGTAAATACGGTATGTGAACCCTGAAGTGAGGTACAATAAAACCTAATTTAGATTTCACAGACTGAAAAAAGATGTCTAAAATAACTGAATTCCGAATTATCGAGAGTACCAAGAGAACAATAAAAAAAATTCCTTATACAGAGACGAAAGTGCTGTGCCAATTGTGCCAACCTGCGCTAAAACACTAATTTCGAACGAAGTTGCCAAATTTAGCAGCATGTGATGATTCAGTGGCAACCATACAGCCCGCAGACATGTGTTCGCTAGAACATGTGTTCCTGCAATCCAAGCCTAAGCAATCCGTTTCAGCGTCAGCGTCTTTGGAGTGTGGGTTTCTTTCGTGGCATAATTGTAACTAGGCGACAAAAAAAGGAAAACGGTTTTGTGTTTTACAATGCATTACGAATGTTTTCTAGAAGTGGGGGAGGGGGGGGGGCTATACATTTACGTATATGTGGAGCAGCTAAAGATGATTTGAACTGGTGCTCATTTCATAGGGCAGTCGGGAATGAATGAGGTTGTGCAGTCTTCTTAGTGTGTCGCTCATCAGTTTCATTATACATTTTAGGACTCGATATTGCACCTTATTGGTACATCTGTATAGATTAAGGGCGATTGTTGTGCGTGTGATGTTGTAAATCTATTTCACATGTGCACCATGTCCACTTACCGGTATGATAGTGTGGCATGCGGACAAATGATCTGCTTGCTTTCATGAAAAATGGCAAATGCAATCGTTATTCAAGTTTCTACTCGGGCTACACTAAGTTCTGCCAGGCTACACTAAGTTCTGCCAGGCCACACTGCACAACATCAGGCTCTTGCCACCGCAGAACTCAAGCCAACAGTGTAAGGTTTCATATTTAGCCAACTTCGGTGGCCAAGTTGTGGTCGTAATTGAATGTTTCGTGAAACCACAAACCTCCGTAATAGCATTCGTGACAATGATGTTTATGATGTGACTTGTGCAAATCGAGTCCAAAAGTTTTAATAAACCATTGTTCAGTGCGCGAAATATCGGTGGCTATTTTACACTGGCTTTATGACGCCTGGGGCGGAAGCGCGAATAATCAAGTATAATTGAACTTTTTCAAATTATTGGTTGATGACACAGGCCGGAAAGCCGGTGAAAATTTTTTACCCTTTGTTGCTTTCAAAACATCTTGGAGCATTCTCTAGGTAACCATGTGAAATACTAGAAAATGTGCAATGACTAGTACGTCACTTCACATTTATTCTGTGGAATTCTGCTGTCTTGAAGGTCGCTGAGAATGAAAAAATACCAGAGGGCACTACGCGGACAGCGTTCACTGTACTTTGGTGGGTGTTGTTCGTGGTAGCCACTGAATATTTCTCGTTCATTATGCCCGAATACATTTAAAACTGAATTTATAAGCTTGCCTAATCGATAAGATGTCAATAAAAAGCTGTGGATGAGGTTGACAAATGGTCGATAATGGCATTTAAAAAAGAAAACTAGGATTTGTGAAGACCTTTTTTTTAAATGAGAAATAAAAGCCTGAAAAGTAAATGGAAAAAAAAAATGCTGTGACTATGACAATGCTTATGCGCACCAAGAATCGCACCACTCTTTACGCAAATCCCATCAAACAGTGGCACTGGGAATGAGCTGTCGCACTTTCTTCTCCCCGCGTCGGCACCTTTTAGCATACATCTTCGTTCCCTATCACGTGTGGAATAGCACCATCTCGTAAGAAACACAGGCTTTTTTTTTTTGTCTAAAAAAGAAAGGACCACACAAGACCTAGGTTGCTATACGGTGTTTTTTGAGCTACACCAAATTTTTATAGATTACCTATGGCAGATGGCGTGGTTCTAACTCTTGATCTAAATTACTCGATGAGGTGGCCATTAATTCTGTGAGAAATCGAAATGTTCAATTGAATAATTAACGTAATTATGCAACTTAACTTTTTAAATTAATTACCTTACGTTACATATTTCAACCTACGAGTTATAGCTGCCGAGTTTGCACGGCGTGTCCACTCGAAACGAATTCTCTGGACAGCACCAGTTAAAAGATATTAATTTTCAGTGTCCAACGAAATGCGTTGGTGTTCACTTTCGTGCTTCAACAGTGGTTTCTTAATGTAGCTGGACCGCCAATGCATTTCATAAGGCACTTATATCTCGGAAACGGTGCTGTTCAGAGAATTTGTTCCAAGTGGATACACCTTGCAAACTCGCCTACTATGCTTAGTAGATTTAAATATATGCAGTAAAGTAAGTAATTAAAATGTGAATTAACACAATTATGTTAATTGTTCAATTTAATTTTTTTATTTCTCATAGAAGTAATGGCCACCTAATACAGTAATTGAGATCAAGGGTTAGAATTGTGCTATCTGCCATAGGCAATCTAAAAAATGTGGTGCAGCTAAACAAAACCCTCTATATGCTGTTATAAATAATTTCTTGATGTATTCCACAACCTTTGCTTTGGCACCTTATTGAATAAGTAAGGTAAGAAATGTTCATTAAAATGAAATCTTAGCTTATTTATATTTATACATATTTATACAAGTACCTGCAGCACCACAAGGGTATTATTGCAGGAGGGGACAATTGAAGGAAAATTAACATGTGACAAAAACTTAAAACAGCTAAGCACAGTTGGTAAAAGTAACAAAGTACGTAACATTAATGAGTCATCTCGACGGCAAAACGGTCTTCAGTGAACTGCGGTGCAAAATTGCAACACAGAAATGGAAAGGGTACACTATCGCATGAAGTGCAATGCCAGCCAAGTGATATAAAGAAAACGGGATATTTTACTATAGCAGACTGCGTGACAATAAAGACAAACTCTGAACATGTTTTACATTCACCAATGCTCTTGGGAAGCCTATTCCAATGTGCGGAAGCATGCGGAAAAAATGAATTACGGTAGACATCAGTACGACAGCGCATTTCAAGAACTTTTAGCTTGTGATCGCATTGTTTAGAGATAAAGTGGGGAGGGTAAATGTACAAGTTCTTATTTATTCCTGCGAGATCAGAGTAAACTCAGAAAAAAAGTTCTAATTTTGCAGTTAATCGGCGGTGTGCTAGTGTTTTCAAACCAAGGTCCTCTTTAACTAATGCAATACTGCTACGGAAGGTATAATTACCAGAAACAAATCTTAGTGCAGTTTTGGACGCGTTCAAGGTTTTCTATAAGTTCAGAGCTTTGAGGGTCCCATACCTGGTACCTGCCTGAACACAAGAAAAAAGAAAAACTCGACTAGCCTAATGCGAGCCTATGAACGGAAAGCCCTCGGTTATGTGTTTTTTTTCTTGGGCACATTTTGTTGGCACATCTGGTATGTAATTTTATGGTAGTTTCTGAGAAACCTGTATGGGCTTCCTTGTAGCTTCATGCTACCTACAGTCATATTTCCCTAATTAATTTAATTATGGGGTTTTACGTGCCAAAACCACTTTCTAATTATGAGGCACGCCGTAGTGGAGGACTCCGGAAATTTTGACCACCTGGGGTTCTTTAACGTGCACCTAAATCTAAGTACACGGGTGTTTTCGCATTTCGCCCCCATCAAAACGCGGCCGCCGTGGCCGGGATTCGATCCTGCGACCTCGTGCTCAGCAGCCCAACACCGTAGCCACTGAGCAACCACGGCGGGTTTCATATTTCCCTGTCATGAGTTTTGCCCACCTTGCAGGCTTCAGCAGGAACTGATTTGTCGTAACCTATTAGTGTTCTACAAAGTTCTACAAACGGACAATTCGTGCTCCAAACCTGCTCCAATGTGCAAAATTTGCTGCTCCCAGAGCTGCTCCAAAGCTTCCTTGGCCTCTTCCATCCCTGTGAACACATCAGCCCGGTTTTTATTTACCGAATGGATTAGCAAATTCTGTCTCTACTTTGCACAAAAGCACTTTGAAAGCTGAAATTCTCATCTCATGACTGATTAGAGGTTGCAGTGGCGAAGGCATCACTGAGTCTTTTGCATTGCTGCCATGGCATGAAGCCTGTTATCTTTTATCTTCATCTAAGATATGCCTTTGCTACTGCACACAACTTCATTATTTTTTCGCCAGTGAGCTGGTCGGCAACAGATCATGCATCTTATTGCGATGTAGCCAGTGGATTTGATGCCGGTGTGTGGGCTGCAGTATCGGCTATGCATTGCACCCTGTCAGAACAAAACTATTCCTTGCTGTAATCGCTGCAAACAAAACCGTGGTCACAATCGTTGCAATCATGGATGGATTGCGTCCATGTAATTCTAAAGGCTTGGAGCCGCGCACATTGAGTCAAAATAAAACTGTTTGCTGCATCTGCTGCGGATGAAACCATGATCACTGTCAACGCCACAATCATGAATGCTAACTACGCAGTTCTGAAGGCGCGCGGCCAACATGCGCTCAATCAAAACAAAACAACTGCTTCCCACAACCACTGCAGATGAAACCACTGTTGCCATCAGTGCAATCACTGATGGTGACTATGTGGATCTGAAAGGCATGCAGCCAACGCCACGTACAGAGTCAAAACGAAACTACTGAGAGGCACAGATGCTCCAGGTGGAACCATGGTTGCTATTGACACGATCACTGAAGGCAACCATACAGTTCTAAAGGCTCGCGCCCAACATGGTGTCGTGGGCAAGCTGCAAACACAAGAATAAGGACCATAAAGACAAACACGAAACCCGCATTCTTGTCATTCTGTGCTGATGAATGGCGATGCAGACTCCGCCAATTCGTTTTCAGTTGAAAATTAGCACCCCTCTCACTCTGACGTTGCGCATTCGCAGCGCTCTATGCTCGCTGTACTCCGAGCTTTGTCCAAATTAACTAGTGTGCAGCCAAACATGAACAAATTAACGAGAGCTTTATGCCATTAAATACTAATGCATACGGTTTTATCCGATTTTCTGAATTGAGGGGGGTCAAATTAACGAGGTTTTACTGTGTTTACTTATGATGATCTGTCAGCTGTAATTACCTGATTCAAGTTATACAGTCGCAGGCTACCTGAGCTCATGCTGCTGATGTGAATGGGGTCACATGTACTTCCAAGTTAGCATTCCTGGAAACTGCTAATTGTAGCTTGATACCATTATTTTCTAAGAGCCCTGCGGTGTATATGAACCACCTGGACAATCTCCGAAACATCAGCTTGCAGCATTCAATCAGTTCATTCATTAAAAAAATAGCTTATTGATACTGGCTGTATTGGCCTTGCGTTTTACATATTTTTCATGAAAGTCCAGATATGACAACCGCTTCCCACGTAAATATTATGTTTGCTATAAGTGTGCTGTACTGTCATGAATATTGTGCTTCTTTTTTTTTCTTTTTTTCTTTTTTTTTTTTGCACAGAAGCTGGTTGGTCAGCTTAGAGTGACACTTAATTGTAAGATGTGCCTTCAATGTGTCCTCTTATATTGTACCAGCATGGTACGGTTCCTGGAGCAGTCCAAGAGTGCCATGGAAGCAGTGAGGTTCTTCACCACGCAAACGTGGGACTTCTCGTCCAACAACATGCTGCTACTCCACAGTAGGCTGTCACCCTTCGATAGGCAGGTCAGCAAACACCTCATACCAGTACATTTCTTTTTTTGTGATTTCTAATTTTGGACTTTTTTTTTTGCTTGTCTTCATCTTGCTGTGCAAAGAAAGGGAGAGTGACTTATTTCTTTTTCATTTGCATTGCATGCTTTTGTTGTCAGCAATATTGAGGTGGTTCATGTTGGTATTTTTAATTAATAATTACAGAAAGTTTGTAAGTAAAAAAATCGAGGGGCCATGTCATTTGTGAAGAGAGCCACTCATGTGCATTTGCTGAATTCTGGAATGGACCTATAGTGCACTTTTGACAGGGAAATAGCATTCACAGCATGTACACTTTGAAACTTGCTTTTACGTCTCAAATCACTTTATATGGAATTGGCGTCCCCTGTATTTAATATTAGCCCAGAAAAGGCACTGCTTCTTATTTTTGAATGCTTGGTAATTGTGTGCCCCTGATGGTAAGATGGAGTCCTAAAATTTGGCTTGATCAGGTTTAAACAGTTGCAGTAATTTGCTTGTGTTACTGGTAATGTGAATGAGTCTGCGGGACCTGACTCTCTCTTCTTTTTGTTTCATGTCTAATTTTGGATTTTCTGATTGCAGACATTTGACATAGACATTCGGAAGATTAACTGGGAGAGCTATTGGGAAAACTATCTTCTTGGTGTGAGACGCTACCTGTTTAAACAAGACCCTTCGACCATCCCGGAGTCTCGAAAACGACTGAAACGGTAAGTTAAATTTGATGTCAGTTTTATTTTACTCCTGGGAAAATTTTTATGTGCATCGCTTCTTTTGAATCCATTCTTGCTAACTCCTCTGTTCAACCTGTGGCGTTTCCTCCCCAGAGCCACTTGTCTCGTCTGCTGTGTTTACAACACTGCAAAGCTCTCATTACAATTTTCGTTTCCAATCTGCTTACTCATGCTACTCTAGACCCTTTTTATTGAGGGTGCTGCTGTTTTGAGATAACAGTGCCTTCTATCATCCGGCACCATGCTGGTATGTGGGATCGCACTAGAGCGTGCACCGTGAATGTGCTGTTGAGGATAAGTGGCAAGTTTTTGCATTTTCCTGAGAGGCGTCAACAAGTTTTGGGGATTGGGAAACTTCTTAGTGTGTCGTTACTAAGCTTTTAGCTTAGAAATAGCCTCATTATCAAACGGTGGTGGTCCTAGAGGTGCTGCCACAGCTCTGCCCGCGATCGAACTAGGAGGCGAGTGAAGTCTGAACATTGTCTATACGTGACATACGTGCAATGTATTAATATTGTATGAGTAGCCTTGAACTCTATTAAGGTGTCACTCAGGTTACAACAATCGGGGGGGTATCTCCGTGTGCCATGCGGTGTGGCGCACCAACGTACATCCTAATTCAGGTAACTGCGAAGCTCCCAGGAAACATGATTAGCTAGCCTTCGTGCTCCTAAAATTTTCACGGTGTGGTTTTCTAAGTATGGTTTACCTGGCACCCTGGACTGGCTTTACACAATTAGGAACTGCAAAATAATTCAACTGGAAGGGCCGTCAACATGGATAAAACAGCGGAATAACAGTGGCCACGAATATGCCAGAACCAACCAGACGCACGCGATGCTTTGAAAGAATATGCACTCCTATGTCTTGAGTGGTGCCTGTGGAAGGGCACCTCGCCGACTCGACAGGGCTGAAAAAACTAACAACTGCTCTTTGCAACAGCAACCTTATTTTCTGAAGTAATACAGTGCGCAATGTGTGGCATCAGCCAGACAACTTGCTGGTGAGAATCGTATACAGTAAAAGCTCGTTAATTCGAACTGCAAGGGGAAGCCGCTTCAGTTCGAATTAATGAAAGTTCGAACCAATGAAAGTGAAGGAGAGCAACAGTACACTGCGATTGTGAAGCAGTAGGGCATGTCATGAATTTGGCGTGCCACAAAGTGATGGCACACGGGCACACGCCATCTTCAAGTTGAAGCTCTTGGTCCCACTGTGCCACACCACCGATGTCCACCGAAACGAACATTAGCCGAGGCTTAACACCATCACAATGAATCGCGACGACCGATACCTCCTAAGCTGAAAACAGAGGTGCACAACCGATGAAGACTGCCGAGACAAAGACGCTGAACATGTGAAGGTGGCGAAGGCCCTGATTCGTTGGTTCTTGATTGCAAGCGCAGCTGCGACGTACTTGATTCGCTGTGTTTTGGCGCTTGCCGTGCCATCTCCACATAACATTAGCAGCTGTACAAGATTTGCAAAGCCTCCGAGACTCGCAACGGGCAAGAAGTCTCGGAGGTTACGTAGAACGGAGAGGCGGCAGTCGCCGCTGCCTTCTGGCTGACCCCGCGTCAGTTAGATTTCTTTCCGATTTTGCCTTCTCTCGCCGTTCTCTCCGTTTCGGAGGCAATACAGCCTTGTGTGTAGGCAGTAGGCACGTTTCTCTGGCCGTGTGCCAGGCGAGCGTAGTTTGAATTATCCGTGAGGGAACCTTCTCGCGTTCGAATTAACGGACTTTTTTATACATATACTTCTGTGGAGCTTGGCCGGACCAAATCGTACAGTTCGAATTATCCATAAATTCGAATTATTGAAGTTCGAATTAACGAGCTTTCACTGTACACGGGAGAAACCATGTGAATTAGGAGTAGCTGGCACATGTTAGAGAACGAAAAGAACACCTTCATTTTCTTAGTTGGCACGTACTGTTTTCGTGGCACATACTAGGTAATTTTCCACCACAACGTTAGTTACCAAGCGTGACAATCTTAGAAGACATTTGAACAAAATAACTTTAATGTGCGTGCGTGAAGAAATAGTTGACTTTGGTCATTTGCAATGGTTGACCGACTCTAATATGCACCTTTCGTTCATATCCCAGTTTGTTCATAGGTGCCGAGTTCTTTGCCGTGCACTCACTGGAAACAAAATATCCTGAACATATATGTGACTAATCTGATGGCATTAAGTCTTTTCTGCTTATGCTGGCAATACAAAGCAGAGTCCACGAAGTCGCCGTGCCTGAAGAAGCGCTTCAGAATTGCTTCCGAAAGTTATTTGTGCAGCTGAATACATCGCAGAGGTAGCCTGTTGATGTTAAGTCATCTGATATCGCAGCAAGCGCAGACAGAACACGTTAGAATCTCACTAGTTCACTATGAAACTACTATTGTTCCAAGCTGCCAGTGGGAGAAACGACGATCTGCACGCACCTATGCCAGAAGGAGAGCGGTGCGGCACTCTGGTTCGAGGCTGCCTTCCTCTACGCCGATAAAACAGCCTATAGACGTTTTCATAGGGTGAGGAAGAAGGGCCGCGCTGCAATTTTTCCCTTCTCTGGCTTGTGCGAGCTGGAGCGGCGGTGCTTGAATATGTTGCTGAAGCTTGCTGCAGAAAAATTTGCGGCTGTTTTAGCTTGTTCTCCAATAAAGGTACGTGATGTCAGTTCATAAAAGGACTTTGGGAACCACTGTGCAGCCTTTCACTGCAGCAGTAACTACAGTGTGTGGAAATTTCTTGTGGCTGCGCTAAAATGCGACGTGCATCACCAGCCGTGGTGTGTTTGTGTTTTAGCTATTTTGGCTGTATCAGTTTCCACTCGACAAAAAGCTATTTTCTCTCTGAATTGCCAACGTGAATTGGAAAATCTTCTGTCTGATCGCTTGGCGTAGGAACTAAAACATAAGAGTGCTCGTGTATGGCCAACATAATGCAAACCTGAAACATTCTAAGCGTCAGTCATTCTAAAATAAATGCGTCAGCCACCGGCACCGTTGTCACGCGTTTCAAGTGCATAGTAGACTTGAAATTACTAGGCTATGTCTATGTCAGCCTCGTGTATGAGGCCAATGGCATGGCTCAATACAGCAGCCACTGCATGTGGTTGGTAAACCAGCATAATACATTTAATCTCAGTGCTTCTGCATTGCCTTTGTGCCTTGTAAAGCAGTAATAGGCAAATTAAATTATATAAAAACACTGCGACGGCTATTTGCGAGGACACAATTTCCGTAAAACGGTTGAGCACGCGGTAGAGGGCAGGACAAACAATACTGAACAGAAAAAACGGTTTTCATCTTCTTGCGGCTTGCAAAGTATGACTCACGTGTACTTGTCTAGAGGTGCCAATCAGCCGATTTGGTCTGCGTCTCTCATGAACAAAAAAATCTATAAATAAAAGAAGCACAGACTCGCACTACAACAAGACCACGCATGCTTGGGCCATGTGCTTTAAAAGAAAAAGATCTATAAACCAGTATCTACGACTATGTTATATGCTAGTGCACCACAGTCAGCCCCTCGACTACTTAACAAGTGTGATTCGCATGGCAGTATGCTGTTATTAATGAGCAAAACTATTTTATTCGCACATAGAGACTGAGTCTATCAAATAAGGTAACGTTAAACCTCAATATAATGAAGTCTGTATAATCAGCACTTTGCTTTGTCATATTGAAATTCTGTCACATTGAAATTAGACCACTTAGGCAAATAAGTACAGTCGCCAATGGATTTTCTTACATGGCAGGGCCACAAAATTTTCCAATTTATCCGGCAATCGGAGAAGTCAAATTTGAATGAGGAGAAAAATTAATTTTGTTGAATTTGAGAGTCAGCGACGAAAGATAGTTTGTTGTTGTGTCGTTTAATGCCCACATCGGCAGCACGAAGTGAAGCCAGCCATGCTTTCACATCCACTCTGCTCCCGTGGCTGATAGTGTTGCCTGCAGTGGGACGACACTATCGTGAGAAGTGGTGGCAGCTGGGAGTGAATGCTTCATCTGCCTGCCTCCCGCTTCAGTGTGTCTCCGAAACTCGAGATTATGAACCTCCAATACTGAACACATGGGAAGGCAGCACACACGATGCCACACCAGCTTGGCATGCCCACTCTCTTGCACATGTGGCAGATTACCTTTAAAATAGGGCATGCAGGCTGCATATGCATGCAACCGCGCCATATATGTAGAGGTGTGCCAACCTGCCCCCAAGTCGCTAGATCACGATACCACAAGCTTGCTCCCACTCCCCCTTTCCCCTGGCTTGAGCGGGAAGGCGGTGCTCATTAAGCCACCATCCTTATCAGCTCACACTCTCATGCTTGCACTCACACCCAAAGCATATAGCCCGCTGGGTGCGATAGGGTCTTACCGCCTTTGGACTTTATACCAAACTTTATGCTGCTCCGCTTCAGCAATCGTTCTTGGTCACATGGCGTGCGATTTGAGAAGTGCATTCCCAAGCAGTCGCTTGCAATTGAACCATTTGACCATCTTCGTCCGCGGGAGTTTGAATTTATTGTCTTGGTATTCCTTTGTGGCAGCAGTAAAATTTTGTTATACAGTACAGTTGAATTTGACTATATCGAACCCGTTTACATCGAATTATTCTATATATCAAACAACTTCTGGATGAGGTATAGTTACAATGAGTATATATAGCAAAAATTACGCTTATATTGAATAAAAATAACAGCGGCTCCCGATGCATCGAACGTCAAGCGGCGGAAAAGTGCCCCCAGAAGCTGGCTTTCCCTTGCGGTGCAGAGAAACCTCGCGGCGCGGCTCCATCCAACCGCTCTCCCTAACATGACCGCACTGCCTCAAGCAAGCCTTCGACACCCTCCCCTGCAAAAAATGATCCTGGCCCGCCTGCAGCACTTGCTCAGACAGCCAATCAGAGGCTCTTGTGCCCTGGTCCTGGAAGATAGCAAAAGTACGAGTTGTCTTGCTGCATTTCTGATTCATTGTGTGCGTGCCTTGTGGGCCTTCTCCCGCAGTGTTGCCGTGATGAAGCGGCAAAATTCGTCTTTCATCGTGAAGCTCGAAATCATAAATCGGGTCAAACGCGGTGAGAAGTCGAATGTCCCCACAGCGTGCAAGATTCCGAGCAGCACTCTCAGCACGATCTTGAAGAATAAGGGGGAGATTAGGGCTAAAGTGGCCAAACTCGCGACCCGGTGCCCATGGCACCCCACATGTACGTGTACAGCCGTGTGCGAGTGGTTAATCTGAAATTGCTTCAGCCGTGCCGGCTTTGCGTGCTCGGTGATGACTGTAAATTCTGATGAATGCGATGCAGCCGTTGCCGGTGTTGCCGAAGTTCGGAGCGAGCTGTCAGAATTTTGGGAAGCTGTTGACAAATCAATGGTGGATGACTTTGTGAGGGCAAATGATGGTGTAGCAACCACGGGAGAGCCCAAAAACGAAGATTACATTGCCGAAATCGTACGGAGCACAAGTGAAAGTGGGCACAATGAGGAAAGCCCACATCTTCCGAAGTGATTGGTGCGCTCGCACTAGTCCAGTGCTTCTGTGCAAATGCCGAAGGTTGCGGCTTCAGTTGCCGAGACTCCTTAGACAATGTGGGGAAGTGCATGCCTTGCAGGCAGTGAAATTGCCCAAGCAGAAGAAAATGCAGGACTATTTCATGCGAAACTAAGCTAGTTTCACCAATAAAGTGATTTTATAAATGGTATGTGCTTTTGACATCCAATTATTTAGCAAGCTTATATCGAAATATGCTCTATATTGAACTGATATGCGTTTTTTTGCGAGTTCGACATAGCTGGGTTCGACTGTAAAACCTCGTTCATACGTTCTGGAAAAAAACTCAGAAAAAACTTACTAACCGGGGAAATGTACAATCCAAAGTAATTTAAAAAATTTGACAGACTCAACTATTGTTCACATCTACATGATGCGAAGCATCGCGCGGACCATTGCAGCACAAGACGCTGACACGCGTCAAGCTAATGGTGCTCCCGCGGCCTGAGACGCTTTTGTTGTTTTCCTATTGCGTGGTGTTCTAAGACAGCAACAGGAAACCGAAACGAAATCGAGGCGGGAGGCGGCACGCAGCGCCAAAGCAAAATGTGAAGCCCACATCATGCTGCCTGCAGCAGGGAACGGCGGCGCGTTTGGATTATTGCCTATTAAAAGCGTGCAGTACGCTACTAATGGCACTACTCACCATGCGCTGTAAAACAGGTAGGCGAAAATGCTCATCGCAATCAATTTGGCAGTGATAGCTGTGAATGCGGCGTGCGACGACTCGGGCGGAGATTTGCTGGTATTGGAATCAGAAACTGTGCGTGCTTCACGGCTTTTCTTGTTTACGCGAGATCTAGCGGCTGGAAAATATATACGATCGCAGTCTGCAGCAAGGAACTGCGGTGCATTTTGGTTAACGCCTATTAAAAGCGTGCACTGCGCTTCCAACGGCATCATGCGCTGTGAAACAGATAGGCGAAGATGATTATCACAATAAGATTGGCGATGATAGCTGTGAATGCCACGTGCAACAAGCCCGTAGATGGTTTGCTAGTACCAAAGTGAGAAACTGAGTGCATGCCAGTGTTTTCACGTGATGGGCAGGCGAGTATTGCTGTGAAGCTGCTGTTCCCGATAGCGCGTGCTTGCGCATTTTCTTGTTTACGTGGGATCTAGCGGCTGGAAAACATATTGTACAATTGCACTTCGGCGATGTACTGAACGTTGGTGCCAAAAAATAGTTGTTTCCCGGAATGTAACAGGAACATGTTGACAAGGTTCTACTGTATTAAAATCGCATATAAACAGACTGTTACAGTAAGGCTTTAAATACATGGTGTTCAATGACAAGAACTTATGAAAATGTTTTCATTTTATTGACCTTCGTTATATCTAGGTTTAACTGTAATGCTTCACCTGCATAAAGCTGCTGTATTCAGGTGAAGCTGACTTTCAAGAACCTGCATTATGCAACACGCCGTGATTTCTGAGCTTCGAAGCCAGTGGCAAGGATTACAAAGGCGTAGTCAGTGCCATTGCTGACAGCAGCGAATTGTTTCAGTGAAAAGCATGGCATTGAACAGCATGAAGCTTGGTAGTGAACGTCGGAAGTAGCTAGGCGTAGCATTGCTGCAGTGGTGGCTGTGGTTGCTAGCAGGGGTGTACACTGATTAGGCATGATTTGACCAATTAAAAGCAAAATAGTTTCTGATTTGATGCCTTTTTGCCATTAGCCCTCGGCTATTGGTCAAAGGCTTTCGGGCTGCACCCACTTCACCTGCCTGTCAGGTGACGTCACAAAACCACAAGAACTCACCACGTCAAAATGACATGCACACGTTAAAGATGCATTAATATACTGAACAAAACCGAGTTTTCTTCTGGATAGCCAAAGGCTGCCCCATAAGAAAGGAATAAAATGGCTGCCGCCGATCGCCCAGGCACTGGCTACTCGCACCTACCGGAAAGCATGTGTTTGCATAAGTTCTAGAATGTACACCGCTAGTCTCTTCTCATGCAATCTGATTACACCAAGCTCAGCAGTAGCGTAAACTACGGATAGAACTAGTGGTAACATTCGAGAAACTTCCGATACAGAAAGGCACATCTGAGGCTGGCCATAACTGTGAACAGTTAGTCGGTGCAAGATGGTTACAGGGTGTCTACCAACCGGGAAAAATGGGAATTCTCAGGGAATTTGAATAGTCTGGAAAATACTCAGGGAAAACTCAGGGAATTTTTGCTTCTATCAAGGAAAATTAGCTGTACTTTTATTGAAAGGGAATGAAAGTCGTGTTAAGGCTGGCTTCAGTAACAGACGAATCGCAACGAATCGTCGTTGATGCCGTGTCATCGGCACAAGGTATTGCCAGACTCGTTAACGACCGATTTTCCAGAAGCCCGATTTTTTGGACGTGCCTGATAATTCACGCGGCTTCGCAGCACCACCACGTACTCCATAGAGTCAATGTACATTGCCCTGACTGCAGGTCTGAAATGTAATTAATCAAAGCCACCACCACCGCCATTTCGATTGTCTCGCCGCCTCGAACCGGTGCTCTCGCACGCCGATCCACGGGCAGCTGTAGCCACCACCGCACAATGTTAGGCCTATCTGCTTCTGCGTTCGCTAGCTTCTTGCCATGCGTTGCCAGGTTTTTCATTGAAAGAATTCGCCGCTGTCGGCAATGGCACTGACTCCGCCTTTGTAATCCTCGCGATTGGCTTCGAAGCTCTCAAAGCACAGCGCATTGCGCAATGCCAGTCTCCGAAAGTTAGCTTCGCCTCAATAGAAAAATTTTACGCAGTGAAGCATAACAAGCGTAGGAAGGGGCAATTGTCACGGGACACAGTATGTATTAATTATACACACGTGCACCCCCGTCTCCTGTCACAATATGAGCACTGATATGCCTAATAAGTGCACTGGCAGGCTTTAAGAGCTTTTTTGGACGTACCCGTGGCAATTTGAGCCCTTAACTCTTAGGTTACCGCGAGAAAATGGTAGTTTTTTATAGGTCTCGGAAAAAAAATATTTACCACTACAAATAATATTCCAGCAACAAAGCGTGTTGTGCATAATAAAATTCTCTTTCCAAAAACATACATTGCCAAAAAAAATTTTTTAGGTAAAACAAAAATTCTAAAAAGCACCATTTTTGCTGCCAGTCAATAAAAACAATCAAAAAACGATATCTGCTGAAACAATAATATCAAAGGAAATTCCAAATATGCATTTCAAAGATAAATAACCAAGAAATAGTGTCTGAAAAAATAAAGGCTGAGTACTCCGCCGTTCTTCGTATACAAAAAAAAGAAACTAAGACCAGTTCATCGCTCGTGGCATGCGGTGAAGCAGTTCCTGGATTTTGTGAAGCATATGTGCACTCCGCATTTTCCCCACAAAATGTCTGGTATTTGTTCATCTTTGCGGTCCTCATAACACATTTTGCAGTTCCGTCTTTTCGGCATCTTCTGAGGATGGTCCGATGAGGAGTCCAGGGAACGCACTTCACAAGTTTGTCTAGAGTCATGCACCTCTTTCAGGACCAATCGCTCTCAGCGTAGCTGGAAAACTATAAGATTATGCATCCAAGCATATCTGTTTGCATTTTTTTGCAGATTGTCTTTATCACTTCTGCAGAGAAGAGCAGAAAGAAATCCCATGCCGTTGCAAACTGTCTTGCACTGATCCGCAGTGCTGGGTCAGGATGTGCTACGGGTGGCCATCTTGGCGTGAATGGAAGTTTTTTTGCTGCTGATGGCAGCACATCATAACCAAGCGAAGTATACACCCTGAAGATAATCAGGAGAGCTCTCAGGTTGTGCAAGAAGATTCGCAGATAAGTGTGCACAAGGAAGGAGACTGCTCAAGGCTGTAACGAAAACTCACCGGTGAACAGTTGCGGATGTCCCATGCTGACTCAAAACATTGTCGCCGTCAAAGCTTGAATCTGCTTTTCTGTCATCTTCGGAATCATAACTCGAGTCCTCGTCACTAATTGGAAGTCCGGGTCCAGCATAGTTTCGAGCACGACGCTTTTCTCGCGATGCAGCCGCGTGGGATGATGCCGTGGGAGCCATTTTCAATAACTGTGCAGTGACACCGGCAGTGCCCCTTGCCTGGTTCTTACGAGAGGAGCAAAACCGATACTCTTGGAAACTAGTTGGAAAAGCCAGGTCCACATGCTAGACATGCGGTGGACCTTCAGAAATACTTTGGTGGAATAAAACGACTCGGACTCCAAACCAAAGCTCATTAGTAAACAGCTGGCGTCATTTTCGGTTAATTATTACTGCTCAGCACTGTCGCACAGCAAAGCTGGCGGTATAATTTAATTCTTCACTTACTGGGAGCCATTTAATTACAAAATTTTGATGCTAGTGCAGTGTAATCGCGAGCGACATGATTTTTTCTGAAGTGCGGCAGGTGATGGCCACGCCTCTTTTCGCTACAACATATGCGTATTCATTCGCAAAAAGGTCCATAAAAAATTGCAACATCACTGGAGCATGAAAATTTTAACTGATTCTGAAAGTTCAGAGCCTGTACTAACTACTGCATGGCCTTAAGTGGATAAAACGGCTCCAACATGTTGAAATCAGCAATCTAAAGTGTTGGTCACCGGAGATCGATTGTAATGTGTGGTAACAATAGAGTTAAAGACATGCATTTATTTTTTCCGGACCCCGATTTTTCGGATGTTTTTGCTGCCTCTAGGGAGTCCGAAAAATCAAACATTGACTGTACAACCGATGAAGAGGATGCTTCAAATGATACATGGAGTGAACGCGTGATGAAAGGAGGATGAGAACAGAAAGGACTGATGCACTGAGGAACTAACAAGAAAGGAAGCATGCCACCGCCTCTTTGAAGGAGCTTGAGCTCAAGAAAACAGTGTTGGCTGACGCCGAGATGCAGCTGTCCCTCACCCAAACCAAAATAAACTCTTTAACGCAGTGAAACTCAACACTGAGATATTGTGTACAGGCTGAGAGTATGTCAGGACAGTTGAGGTTGACTTCCCAGCTGCTGAAAGAGCATCTTAGCTGTGACAAAGTTCAGGCCTCATACCGATGAGCTTGCTACCAGTTGATAGAAATTGCTCATATTTGAAAATATTTGCTTCAGTATGCATCTCCTTTTCATTCGTATTTAAAAATGTTAGACTTGACTCGGAGTGGGTTTTACCATTTCTTCAGCTGTGCATTTTACTACGTATCACCTTCTTTCTGTTCTCTTTTTGAATAACATAAATATTACTGCTTCCTATTCAAACTAGATTAAATCATTCTTTTTGTTTCAACATGCTTACTAGAGAGTGACAGCATCGGGCAACATGGTGTCAGCCCGTCTTGCCATAAAACAAAGGTCTGGCCCATTCAGCGAATTTTTCAAATGCGCTCAGGGAAAACCTGGGAAACTAGGGGAATTGGGAAATGTCAACTTGGTAGACACCCTGTAAGTAAGTGTACGTGGCCATGCTCCCTTCTTAAAAAGCATCATCGCGATGCTGCATATAGAAAATGAAAGCAGAAGCAAAAGCACAAGTAATAGAGGAAAATAACAAAGGAACATAGAAATAAGGTCCCAAGTTCAGCACTGCGCATAGAATGGCTTAAGACGCACTAAGTGGACAACTTCAGGTCGTGTGCGGCACCATTGTGATTGCATGATGCCGTCTGCATGACGTCGTAGTCCAGTGCAGCAATACGTTGAAGGATGTCGTATGGTGCGAAATAAACGTCGAAGTAGCTTTTCACTTAGTCATCATTGGCATCTAAGGGTTAAAACCCAAACACTGTCGCTAAGCTGGTATTCCACATAGTGCACTCGAAGGCTGTAGTGTCGGCTGTCTGTTCTTTGCAGATTCTTGATGCGGAAGTGGGCAAGCTTTCGGGCTTCTTCGGCGCTCTGGGGGTAGGTGGAAACGTCAAGGTTGTCTATGTTGATGACGTGCGGCAGCATGGCATTGAGTGTCATCGCCAGGTTTCTTCCACAAGCTAGCTTGAACGGCATCATCTTTGTTGTTTCTTGCAATGCCATGTTGCGAGCAAAAGTTATGTATGGAAGAATGGCATCCCATGTCTTCTGCTCAATGTCGATGTGCATTGATAACGTGGGCAAGGGCCTTGGTCAGCTGCTCCGTAAGGCCATTTGTCTGCGGCAGTTAGGTGGTTGTCCTCCTATGATTTGTCTGGCTGTGCTGCAGGATCGCTTGTGTAAGCTCTGCTGCAAAAGCCATTCCTCTGTCAGTGATAAGGACCACTGATTGATTCCCCATGTCACAGCAGGATATGCCCGACAAAGAATTTTGCAACTTCTGTTGCACGACCTTTGGGCAGGGCCTTTGCTTCTGCATAGCGGGTAAGATGATCCACTTGTTTCTGAATGACGATGTCTGAAAGGGCTCATATGGGTGCATTCCAATCTGCTAGAATGATCAGCAAGGAGGCTCGGTTGGCTGTAGCAGTTCCACTGGCCTTGTCGGTGGTGTCTTGCATCGTTGGCAGTCTTGGCAGGTCTCAACATAGTGGGCGACTCTGGAAATGAGGCATGGTCATGCTTCTGCATTCTCAAGAGTGTGGGAATGCCCGAGGTGCCCGGCTGTCTGATTATCATGAAGAGTGTGCAGGTCTTCTGGCCGTAGTGCTGCGGGCACTATGAGAAGGTAGTTTGTGTGGGCTAGGAAGAAGTTCTTCACCAGGATATCGTCTCTTAAGGGAAATGAAGGTAATCTGCACCTAAATATTCTTGGGATGAAGGCAATCTTGCCTTTCGAGTATTTAGCAAAGCTTCTTAGCTTCAGGTCCGTTCGCTGCTACTCGGCAAAGTCTGCAATTAATGTTTCTGGTAAGGCAACCTCATCTTGGTCGCCTTACTTACGTACATACTTCCTTACTTACGCCTTAAGTCTGGCAGCGGCCATGGGCTGATGGGGGTGGAAAACAGGCAGTCTGCATCACAGTGTTTTCATCTGGACTTGTAAATCATGGTGATGTCGAATTCTTGCAATCTGAGGATCTACAACAGGGCTAGGCGTCCTGAAGGACCGGTCCTTTAAGTTCACTAGCCAACACAGTGTGTGATGGTCTTATACGATTTTGAAGGCCCTGCCACATAGGTAAGAGCGAAATTTCACAGTAACCCAAATGATGGCAAGGCATTCCTTTTCTGTCCTAGAATAATTGCCTTCCACATTTTCCACCGATCGGTTGGTGTAAGCTATGACTGTTTCAAGTCCATCTTTCCTCTGGACTTCGACGGCACCAAGGCCTACGCTACTTGCGTCGGTGTGAATTTCTGAATTGGCGTCTTTGTCAAAGTGGGCGTGTACTATGGATGACTGCAGACTTCTTTTGAATGCTTTGAATGCTTCAACTTGCAGTGCTTTCCACTTGAACTTGACCTTGGACTTTGTGAGGTAGGTCAGTGGCTTGGCGATGCAAGAAAAGCTCTTGACAAAGCACCTGTAGTAAGCACACAGGCTAAGGAATCTGCACACTGCCCTTTTGTTGATGGGTTGTGGGAACTTTGTGACGGCAGTTGTCTTCTGTGGGTTGCGGCGTACTCCAAGCTTGCTGATAATGTGGCCTAGAAACAGCCGCTCTTCGTATGCAAAGCAGCACTTTTCTGGTTTCCAAGTGAATCTGGATGACTTGATTACCTGTAATACTGTTCCAAGGCATCTCATGTGCTCGTACAAACTTGTGAAAAGGAACTTTCATCCAAGTAGATGAGGCAGGCCTGCTACTTCAAGCCAGCCAACACTCTGTTCATCACATGCAAGAACGTGGCAGGTGCCGAGCAAAGGCCGAATGACATGACTTTGAATTCGAAGAGGCCATCCAGCATAATAAAAGCAGTCTCTTCTCATTCCCTCTCATCAAACTTGATTTGCCAGTAGCCAGCCTTGAGATCCACAGCAGAAAATGCTTTGCATTGCAGAGTTGGTCCAGTGTGTCGTTTATCCACGGGAGGAGGTATACGTTTCTTTGTGACTTTGTTAAGGCATATGATAATTGACTTAAATATGCAGACTTCCATCCTTCACCAAGACGACAGGAGATGCCAATAGGTTTTTTGATGCATTTCATTGACTCATTGCGTTATGGCCTCTTGTTCTCTTGTAAAACTCAGTACAAACGTGGTCAAGTGTATTCCTTGGTTATTATGTGATGCTTAGCAACTGGTGTTTGTGGAATTTTTGATGGCAACAAAAAGCAGTCCTTGTATTGCTGGAGGAGACTGCTGAGCTGTTCTTACTTATGCCTCAGAAGGGTCGGAATAATATCGAGAGATAGTTCAGGAATATGGAGCTTCTTTGTAGTTTCAGCGGAATCTGAGAGGACACGCATCACTGACTGCTGTAACTTCTTCCACGTATGTGATCTTTGTGCCCTTATTCAGGTGTTTATATTCCTGGCTGACTTTCGTCATCATTACTTGCACTTTCCCCTTGGCATAATTGCACAATTCTCCTTGTGATGCCAATTTCTCTATCAAGCTGCAGCTTATGGTTGCTCTTGATGATGACTTTCATGTCTCTGGTTGCTTCAGAGCTGAAGAACATCATGATGCTGGTAGGAGGGGGGATACTGACAATATTCAAGTACACTCAAGGCGTGGTGACTGAAAATCTCATCTGGTGGTATCACTTGCTTTGTGGACAGCATTATAGACTTGGATTTTAGGTCAATGACTGCGTTGTGTTGGCTCAGGAAGTCCATGCCAAGACTTACGTCACATGAGCATACGTTAATGATTATGAAGTACACAGGGTATACCCAGTCATGAACAGTTACTCTTGCTGTGAATATTCCAGTCAGCATAATTATGTATCCTCCAGCTCTCTGGATTTGAGTGCCTTTCTAGGCAGTCCTAACTTCTTTCAACGTGGCAGCAAAGGATCATAATGTTTCACAATTCTTATTCGATATACCTATCTATTGTCTCAGCAGCTCTTATCTCTTACTTAGAGTGGAGCGTTATTAAAAATCCTTGTGGAACTGACCATTTTCCTGTAATTTTAAACTTAATTCAACAGCATGAACACTCGCCGTGGTTGCTTAATGGCTATGGTGTTGGGCTGCTAAGCACAAGGTCACGGGATTGAATCCTGGCCACGGCCGCCGCATTTCAATGGGAGCGAAATGCGAAAACACCTGTGTACTTAGATTTAGGTGCACATTAAAGAACCGACTTAAAGCGACTCAGGATAGTGCCATCCACACTTCCTTGTGGAATGCATAAGTCGGACCGGTTGACCTTTTGTGTTCTTCAAGCAGTGTGGTGATCCTCTTTCCGTTAACGGCCATAGGTAGTATGCTTCACCGCATTACACAACTGTTAATAAAGGGAAGATCAGACATCCATCTGTTTGTAGCAATTGCTACAAAGGAAACCCATACGGGTTCCTTGAAAGAAAAGCCTCACAGTTGAAGAAAAATTCATCCTGGTCCGAGACTTGAACTTGGGACCACCGCCTTTCCGGGGCAGCCACTCAACCACCTGAGCTAACCAGGCGGCTAGCAGATGGCAGGGCGAAGTCGAATTTGTCGACAACACGAAGTGAAGGCAAGAGTTTGACATAATAGTTCTGCGGAAACCCGCAAGGTGGAGAGAAGTAATTAATAAAGGGAAAATCAGACATCCACCGTAGCAATTGCTACAAAGGAAGCCCATACGGGTTCCTCAAAAGAAAAGCCTCACAGTTGAAAAAAAAATGTTCGTCCTGGTCCAGGACTCGAACTCGGGACCACCGCCTTTTCGGGGCAGCCGCTCTACCATCTGAGCTAACCAGGCGGCTAGCAGATGGCAGGGCGAAGTCGAATTTGTCGACAACACGAAGCGAAAGCAAGAGTTTGACATAATAGTTCTGCGGAAACCCGCAAGGTGGGGAGAAGTAAATAATAATGGGAAAATTAGACACACAACTCGTACACAAATCGGACAACACAG
The DNA here is from genome assembly GCF_038994185.2 of Dermacentor albipictus. Lineage (NCBI taxonomy): Eukaryota > Metazoa > Arthropoda > Arachnida > Ixodida > Ixodidae > Dermacentor > Dermacentor albipictus. The sequence goes on from NC_091823.1 coordinate 17,211,555, forward strand.
ACCTGTGTGTTGAGGTTAAGCTTAGTAAAGGAAATTCGTCATAATAAAGCACAAATAAGGCCCTTGCTGCAAGAGCTATCCATACTTTGGGAGTGGCACCTTGCCCATTTTTACTGCTACCCTTCAGATTTAATTTCTTGTTTGACAGAATCTACCAAAACAATGCTGTTTTGTTGGAATAAATACTTCTTTAAAGACCAAAGTGATTGCGCAACCAGTTAGAAGTGAACTGGCAGGGGGCGCAGCGTTTGATATGTTGTATGTGGCACTGAACGAGAGTTCGATGAACACATCTGTATTGAGTAGAGTGGAGAGTGTCGTGGTAGAAAATGCGGTGACAAAACACTGCGCAATGGCAGCAGCTCCAAACACCTTTGAGTGGCCGACAAAGAAAATGATGTTGGCGGGTGGTGGCATGAGCTGTCAAATGAGGGAGGAAGAACGTCACCCAGTGAGGCGTTGGCACGAAATCAAGGATATGAGGCACCAACAGAGTCGAACACTGAGAGATCGCTCCGAGACACAGGGCTCGAAGATCGCTGGTTTCGAGGTCGGTGCTGTCGGAGTCCAGACCCGAACTCGAGAGCCTCGACAGAACCAGGTTGACCCTGGCTGTCCTTGGAGAGATCCACCGAGTGTAGGGCTCGGCTATTCTTGCTGCATATGCTGCTTCCGTTCCTGGTCCTGGTACTGAGCCACCATGCGGAAAGTAGAGGTCACCTGAGGGTGACCAAAGGCCGGGAGTGATGCAGGTGAGAGGCGCTAGGCTAGAACTGGGAGCCAAGGACAGGCACCGCTCAGCAGTAGTGGTCACACTTGGACGGCCTCTAACTCCGACAGTCTTGGACTCTGACGTCCGGGGTTGGCTTTATCGTGCATGTGCACCTCTCTTCTGCCACTGCCCGCCACACCACTTCCGCCATCATCGCAAGTGCCATTGTGTGCTGTCAACACTGCCACCTGAGTAACTAAGACATTCGATGACTGAGTTTCTTTTTCCTTGTTCTAGAATGACAGTGATTTGAACCTTCGGCCTGCATTAACGCAGCTAGTGGTACTTTACTTTTTCTGTGCTTTCTGTGTGCTCTTTGATATTCTCTTGTCTTTTTTTTTCCTGGTAATGAATATTAAGTTTGTTTTGGGGAAAGCGACCCGCCGTGGTTGCTTAGCGACTATGGTGTTGGGCTGCTAAGCATGGGGGGGGTAGGGGGGTAGGTCGCGGGATCGAATCCTTGTTTAATCAAATACAGTTGAACCCTGATTATACAACTTTCTTGGGACTGTAAAAAAGAGTCGTAAAATGCAGGCTTCGTAACATCCGAACATAGACCTGCCGTGGTTGCTCAGTGGCTTTGGTGTTGGGCTGCTGAGCACGAGGTCGTGGGATCGAATCCCGGCCATGGCGGCCGCATTTCGATGGGGGCAAAATGCGAAAACACTCGTGTACTTAGATTTAGGTGCACGTTAAAGAACCCGAGGTGGTCGAAATTTTTGGAGTCCCCCACTATGGTGTGTGCCTCACAGGATCGTAGTTTTGGCACGTAAAACCCTGTAATTTAATTTTTTAATTTAAGTTTTTTGGAAAGCAAAATGGCTTTGTCTTTCCTGAGCTTAGGCTCTGCCTCAGTTTAACGACTCGCATTCGAGGAACCTGTCATCGCATCGTACAGTGGCACACTTATACATGGTATTTCCAACGGCATGTTACTACAGTTCGATATAGGCAATATTTTGGCATATCCAGGATCGATTGGCTGTTTCAGGGAAACAATTAACTTGGCCATGTTCATGCATTAGTATAGCTCTAGAACAGTTTTTTTTATTGCCATGTTTAGCTGCAGCATCTGCCTGTTTTGTACAGAATAAGTCAGAAGTATGTGTCATACTCAATGGTTCCAGATGTAAAATATCAATCTTATTGAAATGAATAATAGTGTTTGTTGCCATCAGAAAGGCAGGAGAAATTTGTTGCCTTAAAGAAAAGGCGCACAACATAGATGAAGATTATTGCTTGCGGACAAATAAGCCCCAAGAGGTGCTAACTTTTTCTAAGAGTGCAGTTGTGTGCTCAATCAGTAATTTAAGCTGAACCACAGTCATCACTCACCGTTGTATTTCTCTACGTTCACTTTCTTAGGCAACATGCAGTGCATGTAGCCCTGAAGGCACTTCTGCTGCTTGGTTTCCTGAGGCTGTTGCTGGGCCGCTCAAAAGTGGTGCGGCAGCTGTTGCAGCTGGTGATGGGACTGCTGACGCAGCTGCTGTCTGTCATCCGCTTCAGCTCTTCCTAGGCACTACATTTGAGGATGTGCCTGTTCTTTTTACAGTGTTTGCTTTCAGAAAGCCACTGCTTTGTTCCATGCAGCCTTGACCTAGTATTCTTTAATAGTGACTGCTAGTAAGCATTTCTTTTAACCCGTTCTTTGCCACGGAATACCCACAAGCACTTGCTCATGCTGACCATGGGGGCCTTTCACTTTGGCTACTTCTCTTAGGAGTCTTTTGCTTTCATCAATTCTGCCTCTGATATTAGTTTTTGAGCCCACCCAAGAAATGCATTATAAAGAAGGTAGTGTCTACGTTGACAGGCACGACTGACTTTCCTCCCAAGGTTCCATTTTTTTGTGTATTTTCTTGATTACTTTTAGTTTTTGCAATTTTTGCACATATCTGCTAATGCCTGCTTCTGTTCAAGTAGAAAGCTCAAGGCTGTCTGGAACAAAGTCTGTGTCCATGCTCTAGAACTCCGTTATCATGTTCCTGTTTTTAAATGCTGTTGGTCTATTTTGTGAAAATAACCTTGCATTCACAAAGGCACAAGAATAAGCAAAAACCTTTCATTATGCGGCATTTATACAAGGTATGCAAATGTATGTACCTTGCTGTATTGTGGAATTCTTTTGGTTTAAAGAAATTTTGATGTTTAATTTACATTGCAGATTGTACAAGCTTGCCTGCATGTGGTATCATTGGTTGAAATGTTTAGTTTAAGCTGTTGCGTGTTAGATCAGCTGGCAGTACTGAGCTAATGCATCAATTTACTCAACTTGCGCACCTACTTGTGTGCATACATTCTGTTCTTTGTTGTTGCAAAAAGCAACTTAGCAAGCAAGCTGCTCAGAAAAAAGGTGTATTTTGCATACGGCTCTGTAGTACCTTGACAACATTTATTTACACCCTGTGCATTGTTTATTTAGGGGTTCGGCCTGACTGTGGTTTCAAAAGTGGTATCAGTTGTGGGAGAAGGTAACTTCAGTGATTAACGAAGCCCAGGTATTTAACAGCTTCTAGCGTTTATGACAAATCAGATGTATTCTTTAAGCTGCCCAACTTCTTTATCTGCATCACTTCTGTTTACTTGTGCTTGCATTTACATACTTCAGTGGTAGCAATAGCTGGAGCCCCAAAAGTCTCAACATCTCGCACAAATGTGAAAAGAAGTATGTAATTTTTATGATGCGGGCAGCAATAGAAACATTATTCATGACTTCAACTTTCCTACAATAAATAAAAATGCAATATTTGCATGATTCTAACGTGCGCCTTTTTGAATCAAATGTGCATTCAAATTTGCATGCACGTTACAACCGTAATCAATTCTACTCAAAATCAAAAACGAAAGCGATTCTTACTGAAAAGGAAAGCTCAGTGCAAGGTAGCCAGCCACACTGCCATTGAATGGAAGTTATCTTATGCCTTGGTTTGCAGTCGCCATATTCTAATTTGTTGTATGTGTGGAATTTCTAACGTATTAGATCGAAATGAAGACGATTTTCTGTGGTTGGTAGACAGAAAAAAGAAGGTGTCGTAGGATACCGATAGTGACTTGCCACTAAGATACAGCTGGGTGTGTGTCTGTGTGCCTTTGTGTTTTCCATAAAGTTGTTTCAACATGGTATGTGTTCACTCAGGTTTCGTTACTTGATGTGCACAGTAGAATTGCCACCAAGATTTTGTAAAAATATATTTGGGCAGTAATATAACCAGACATTACAATGGGGAGCACGGTAGAATTGTGCAAATACGGCAGTATACTGTCGTGAAACATCACTTGATCAAAGCATACAGAAATGAAGAACTTTAGCCCCTGCTGATTTGGTCAGATAAACTGCAGCAAGCCTCATTGGACTATCAGTTAGAGGGTGTCGCACACTCTCAGAAACTGCTTTAAAGTCTTTATTGTCATCAGGACAGTAATAAAAAGTGTGACCCTAGCTAATCAAGCCAGCTATGTCACCATGTTCTGCAGGTGACACCATTGCTGGGTGAAGTAATGGCCAGATGTCAAGCACTTTGTGTGTCTTCTACTGTCAACTGGTTTTAGCGGACAACTAATACCAATTGGCCAGCCCAAGATTTTCTTCACAGGCAGAGCTGATAGGGGTGGTTCAGGCAAATATTGTTTGTGATATAGGATATTGACATTGATGTTGAACATGGCTGAGGCTGAGTACCAGGGGTTTAGTCATTTAATTGTGTAATTGCAGTAGTTAAGACAGTTTTAGCACCTTGTAACTAATTGTTATTTTACACCGTATTTATGTGTTTGATGTAGCCATTTGAATCGAGTAAGTATGTCTGCTCATGGAGAGCACCAGTGTTGTAACCGTTGCACTCAATTCAGCATAATTCTGTTTGTGTGCGATAGCATTTTTATGAGGTACTTTGAAACACTCAGAGTGAGCGGGGCATCCCACAGCATAGGGCGGAAATGTTTTTTATACGATGGAGCATGTGGTGGGTGCCCAACATGCTCCCATTTCTATTTTAATTTTTCTAATTTTCAATCGAGATGCCTAGTGACTGCTCCAGCTGATATAGCATGAAAAGTTGTATTTCCCTCTATATAAACGTGAAGATGCTGGCCATCTTTCAGCATTGTCTTGCCTGCACAATTTTTTTACGTGTATGATGAAAATCTGAATTCACATTTTATTAACACCTTCTGTTGCCTTGCATTCAGGTTATTCTTTAACACTGTCAGTTAAGGCTAAACCCTACAAGAGTGATTTTGTTCGCGAATGGGATGGCTTCGAGCGCCAAAACGAGCCATTGCTTGAACAGATCACTTGATCTTGTCGCTCGATTGCTCAGTTCTGGAAATCTAAAATTCGTCGTTCCTCACCCAAAAGTGCTATGAGCGACTAGCCAATAGTGCAAAACTGGAACTGGATGTACATCACTACCGATTGTCACACGGAACGAGTAAACGATTGAATTTTTGTACGTGCAAGGATAAGAACCTACTACAAGACCTTCAGAAATATATTATGCTGCTCTTTTACAGTAAAATACATGAAATAAATTAATAAAGCATGCGTCACACTAGTTTCGATGCGTATTTGATGCCCTCATATCGGCAACACTGGGAAAACGTCGCCCAAAATGGTTGCTCGGGGGTGCGACTTGTAGGCGACGAGCGAATGCGACAACCATCTCTGTGGCATCGCTTGTCGCTGTCATGTGCAAGATTGCTTGCATGGGGTTATTGCATTACCTAAAAAGTGAAGAGCAAAAAGCAAAACTTTTTTTTTTTTAGAAGCAAATTCTGGTAGCTATGATGAAGTGGTGCGAAATATTGCTAGAAGAAAATGGCATAGTATGTGTTGAGTGTCTGAATTTAGAAATCAAACATCAAAGGGGCATATGCCTACTGGCTAAACTGAGATTACAATAGGCTGCAGATAGATGGACTAGCACAGAACTAACTGCACTTGTTAGAAATGAACAGTGCACATGTGGCATAATTTTTCTGTCAAAATGCTACACAAAGCCATCGAATATGCAAGCAAGATGATGAAGTCTCGTTTAATGTGTCAGTGCAACAACATACATGCGAGATTGAATTTGTATCTTTTTTTAGAAATGTCTGAGCTTTATGTGCTACATACTGTGCTGTACCAGCTGTCTACCCACTGGGCCCTTTGGGAGGATGTTTAAGTTCAGTGAAAGTTGGCTTGTTCTTGCCTGCTTTTTGGAACTTGTGGTGTCAGGGATCTTTGTTTTCTAGGGGCATGGTGTCGGGAGTTTTTATTTTTTCCAAGGGTTCTTAACTAACAAAGAAGGATGCATGTTTTGCTGCACATACCAGCAAAGCATTGCACTTTTAATGCAGGCTTGTCACCAAAGTGAAAAGTGAAAGCAGGACGTTTAATGTACCTCATTTTTGCCGACCTTTTGGTTGCATTCATAGAGAAGCTTGTTACAAGCCCTCTTGTCTCCAAAGACATTTTGAGCCCATAATGGCATTTCTTGACATAGGGCCCCTTAAAACATCTTGCAAAAGTTTTTTAAATGTTTTGTGTAGGTTCAGTCATCACTCAGTAAACCTTTTCCTAAGTTTAGTTCTGGGTTGTTTGTTCACCTGGCTCTGCAGTAGCAGTTGCAGTTAAAGAAAAGAGAAAAAAAAACATGTATTCAGGAAACTGAAGACTTGTTTTAGTGGGAACTGCTCTATTTAGTAAGTGCTTCTTCAAAATGTGCCTGCATTGCATTTCCTTGTTAAAAACTCATTGCGCGATTCTTTCAGCCACTTGATTACATCTTTGTAAACACATGCAATATAAACTGCCATTTGAATAGAACAAATACTGTCTCGCTATTTGTAGATGCAGAAATTTGGTACTGAAACAGAAACCTAAAGCGTTCTTTGTAAATGTACCATATTCTGTTGCTAGGGTATACTGCAGTTTTTAATCCCTACTTGGCAACACAAAGCTGTTCCTGCATTCATCAGCAGCTATGTTGTTCCTCTTGTGCTTTCTTTTCTTACAATTATGCGCTGTAATGAACTGCACATTATCCGCAGTCGACTTTGCAGGTTTCTTTATTTTTAATTGCACACATCTGTAAAATGCATGCATAGAGTTGCCATTACATCTGTATTAGTTGACAAACTTTGCAAGCGCTAATCAACCGAAAATTTAATAAGGTACAAGATAAGCTCTTCTGTGACTGTATGTGATGAGCTGTCTTTTCTATGTGAAAAGTTTGCTACAGCGACTTTTCTTTTTTGTGTGGCCTCTCTTCAATGTGCTATTGAGGTCACTGAGTTGCAACATGTGAGGCGTGGCCGGAGCATGCTCAGGGGCAAGCTAATGATCGCACAAGCGAATGATCACACGCACAATGTACATTAGAGAAATGTCTCCTGCGTTTTGTCGTTCTAAAGGTGGGTGTCAACCACATAGTGTTTTCCATCGCTCCCTGCTCCTCTTTCAAAAAAAGTTTGCACCGTTTCTGGCCCTGCACTGAAAAATGGCATGCCACTGTTCCATTCCTACAAGTTCTTCCCTGAGAGTGATGCAGACTTCTGATTTGTTTTCATTGAAATGAATAAGTATTGTGCATAAACATTGTATTAATGTGGTATGCAGCAGTATTCAGTTTGGTCATACTTTTTAAAAAAATTCTCCTCCGAGGTACAGGAGCTAAGAGGCATTCCCACAAGGAACTCCTCTTTGCAGGAATTGCCGAAAGGTGTTTCTGACAGCGACTGCTTCACTTGAAGGGCAGTGCATTTAGAAGGTCACTTGGCAGAGTTTAGTAAGAGCTTCAAGACACGTAGAGAGTGTGATTGCGTCTTTGGAGTGACGGAGCCCTCTCCACTTCTGTTCGCACTGCTGCCACTTCTTGCCAGAGTGCACTTCCTCTTTGCCTCATGCGTTGCAGTGCAAACTGAATGCGGCAGCAGTATATATACTACGTTTTGAGAGCGTATTTGGTTGACGCAAAGTTCAGTTATGGTGGACTCTTAGGAATTGCAGTTTTTGTCTTGGTCCATTTTGCAGCTGTGCTCCTCACTTGAATGCCATACTGTGCTTCACAGAAAATAACTGATGCAATGACATACTAGTTTATGCTCCTGTCGCACACTTTAAATGTCAAGTGCATTTCTATTTTCTTGCTTGCTCTATTGAGATTTCTTGTGCATGTAGTCACTGTCGCAGTCAAGTCCACTGCAGGTTGTATGTGCTTGTGCACATCTTTATGAGCCATTGCTGAGAATTTCGTTGTGGCCATATTGTTATACAGAAACAGAAGTGGCACTTGACATTGTTCTTTCGTGGTTTTTTTTCCTGACTCATGTTTTTCCATTTCAATGTGCACGTCAGTGTCACAATTTACACTCGTGTTTTAATTCTGGCCACACAGATCGCAGAAGCGTTTTATTCTTTTTCTTGGTATCAGTGTTTGTGTACATGTGTGTGTGAACATGTGTATCTGTGTGCCTGTTTGTGTGCACAAGCCACTTCCTGGCTATTGCATATTTTTTCTGCATACAGTCCCTTCCGTTCGTTGTGGAATGGGCAAGTGTAGGTGAAGGCTTGTTTCTTTCATGCCTTTATTATTATAATTATTCATATTGTTTTGATAGCAAGTAGCTACTAGCTGATATGCAACACTTCATGTTTTGCTGTTGTACACTAACGTGCGTGCGTATAGAAAAAAGGAATGTGTGCAGTTGCTTGATTCTTTAAATTGCTGGTCACAGTGGTTACAACACCTTCTAGAGCAGTGTAGTACATGTTATAGAAACTTTTTTTTATTATTATTGCAGAATTGCTGCCACTTTTGACAACTAAGATTATCACTAAGCTGTATTTTCAGAAGCAAGTGTTTCGAGCACTTTCAAGTGTTGGTTTTTCTGGCACTTTGTCGCAAATTTTATGCTTTTGTGAGGCATTAGTTTTGCCTTAGTACTTCAGAGCAGTGCCTACAAATCATAAGAAAAGGGAACGTTTTTGGAGATTTTTTTTTATCTTACTGATACAAAACTGTAAAGGCAAACATGGTGAGGATTTCCTGTGGAAGGGATAAATACATATCACGATTTTGCTGCGGTTATAGTACTTTCTGCCGAGTCATTCTTTATTATAAAGGACTGGCTGTGTCGGATAGTACTCTTCTTTTTAGAACTATTGGTACCTGCCAGTGTATTTGGAGAAAACTATTTGCGTGACAGTAGAACAATTGCAGTAATGTAAACAGAGCTTCAACAGCTGTGGAGAGCTGTACAATGAGCCATTCATAGTGTTTTTGGTCACTAATAAGTATGTCAGTTACATTCTCTCTTAAAAATGCACTTGCAGTATGTTTATGCAGTTATACATTCCCAGGCATTCAAAGTTTTTCATTCCTGTCAGTCTAATCAAAGCTTGCTGCCATATTTAGTAACTTTGCAGGTTAGGTAATTGGCATGCCAAGTTCCTTACGCTTAGCTGCACTTTTTCTTCTTAGTAGATAAGCTAGGTAATTTCGTTTTTACAAGCAGAGCTTAGCTACATGCATGGCCTGGAAATGCCAGAATATAATATTTGGGGCAGTGGTGCTGACTAAGACAAGGTAAACAGTTCTTCATCCTGCCATCTGCATGTTAGTGCATCAGGAAGCTATTCTGTCTCGCTCAGCCTTGCATGAGAAGTTTATTAACCTTTAAGGCTTGGTGTCAGCGCAGCCTTTTAAAAAACAAAGTGCACCACACGAAGCAGTACACAAAACAATAGTTAGATTTTGTTAGGATTCAAGGTTTGCAGCGAACGTTAGAGGAGCAATCGAACTTGCAACCCAAAGTCCAGAGTTTCCATGTAGAAACTTGTCCAAGGCACCATGCAGGCTGACCCTTTTGCTAAGCTTATTGATATTTTTGTATATGCAGTGGGCCAACTCTTCTGTTCATATATATGGCTTTTGAGGATTTTAAGCTGGGACATACATTATCACACAAGGCACATTTGTCCTTGGGTATAAAATGACAGTTGGAAGCTGTTATGGGATTTTGATGTTTGTATGCTATGGTGCCTATGGTGGCAGTAATATGGTGCCAGTAATATGGTGGAGGCTTGTTTAAAATTATATGCTCACTCTCGTGTTGCTTTATGGTATTGGTATGCATTCTTGCTGTTGTGTGGACATAGTTTATTTGTTCAGCAGATAGTGAAACTACTAACACTGATAGCAACTCCAAGCTATTAAACATAACTTTTTTGTTCTTAGTACGGAAAACCTTCTGATAGTGGTTGCAGCCAAAACTGACTAGCACATTTATTTTTAACGTTTACACGTGTAGTGTCTTTAGCGTCCATATGGTGATTGATTTTGTTTCAATTGACATATTTTTCAATCTCAAGTGGCAGTATACTGTCCATTTCAGTAGAAAGCAATTTGGGCTGCTGTTTGTGTACACCGAGACATAAATGCAAGGAAAAGGAATTATACAAAGGTCTTTGATGTCAATGATTGATATGTCATGTACTGAAGACTGAATGTCAATAAAGACTTTTTCAAGTTAACAGCATGGTTGAGATCTGACTGCAGTCTTTTCTGGTAATATGCAGACAGACATTGCCACTGTGGCTTTTCTTGTATGGTTTGTTGGCTTGTGCAAATTTAAATGCACTTAAGTCAATGGCATTGCCAGGTTAATAACTTTCTTCAAAGAACCAAACAAGGCATCTATTTACGGGAAGGTGGAGACTTCAAATAGTCAACAATGCTTGAACAAGTGACATCTCGGGCTGTATTCCAGTGGCTATGGCTTCGTGCCGCTGAGGTCACTGGTTCGATCCTAGCTGCTACAGCTACATTTGGTTGCAAAAGGGTCGCTTCACGAACCCTTTTGCAAACTGATTTTCTTGCACTTGTTGTTACTACTGGGTGGAAATGTTGAGTTGAACACAGGCCCTACACTAGATGGCATAGCAGAACAGTTAAAGCTAATTGCAGGGGATATTCAAGAAATTAAGAAAAATACATAAACACTAGACTTCATGCAATTGACAAGAAACTTGAAAAGATAGCTGGCATTGAAAAACAGATCTCGGAGAACAATAAACGAATATCTAACTTAGAAAAAAGCCTGATGGCTATGGAAAAGAAAGTGGAGGATCTGGAAAACCGGAGCTGTCGGTCCAACCTTGTCATATACGGCATTGAAGAACAACAAAAGGAATCAACATATGTGCTTCTTGAATTGGTAGAAAAGAAGATTTTAGATGGTATAATAATTCAGATAAAAACTAAGGGAATCGAACGAATCCACCGCCTAGGTAAAAAGAAGCAAACTGATACTTCTAGACCTAGACCCATAATCCTTACACTACTCAACTGTCGAAACAGTTTGAATCCTCAAGCACTGCACGATGCTCCTAGGCTCAGGTTTCTCTATCAGTGAAGATTTTTCTTGCAATATTCGAGACATAGGAAGCGGTGGGATCGAACGAAAGAATACCGGGATAGGCAGGAAAGGGTGTCGCTAGTCTACGATAAAGTGCGTATAAATGGTCAACTTTTTGTTTGGAATAGGGACCATGACGACTTAGTTGCAGCCCCAAAAAAACGAAGAAAAAGACTCCTTACAAAAGAGTCACACGAAGTCGACAGAGGTAACCCTACTGAATGTGAACGTGCGAAGTCTTGCAAATAAAGTAGGCCAATTCGAAGCTCTTGTTCTAGAAATTAAACCTAACATTATTGCCGTCACAGAAACATGGCTTCACTTGGATATCTTGGACCATGAAGTCTTGCCACCGAAATATGTGATTATGCGCAGAGATAGGGGCACTGGAGGCGTGGGTGTCATACTTTTCTTTACGAAAACTACGATGCACCGTTTTACCAGATAACCCAGAAATTGAAGCGGTGTGGTGCAAACTACAGCTGCAGAAAGGCTACATATTTGTAGGAGCTGTCTACAGACCGCCTAAAGCTGAGACAAGCTATCTGGAACTTCTTCTGGATTATATGCACGATCACATGACAGATAACACGATTATCATGGCTGGTGATCTTAACCTGCCTGAAATGGAATGGTCGTCAAAAAAAAGTGCGAAGTGCAGCGAATGACGTCATATTGGATATGTTGTTCAACCTCAAGCAACTGGTATATGTCAATGGCAAATCCAGTTCTATTCTAGGCATTGTTCTTGTTGGTGACCATTTCCTGAATGACCAGACATGCACCAAAATCTTAGACGGCATATCCAATCATAAATTAGTCTTATGCACACTGCCTCTACCTGGTCTTGTACGACACCACAGCCCTCTAAACCATGTCTGCTCTGTTGAATGCAAGAACGACGACGCAATAATCACATATTTCAGTCACGAATTTCTCGACTTTTCAGATCGTTGCTCAGATAAAAACTCAATAGATTATATATGGTTGCAATTCAAAGCACACGAGAAATAATTCACGTGAAACGTAAAATTAGTAAGCTGAGGAAAGCTAGGAGGTCTGGCTTAGCCGGTAATTTCACTGCTCAGATTTCTGCGTTATCTAAAACATTGAAAAGCAAGATATGCGTTTCGAAAATGCACTACTATGGTACCACTTTAGCCAAGTTCATGAAAATGTCACCAGCAAAATTTTGGCATTACGCAAGTGGTAAGCATTGCGATCGAAAAGCTCCTCCTTCAATAGAAGTGAAAGATAAGGCGAATCATTTCAATCACTACTTCCACTCGATTTTTCCAATCGATAATGGACTAGTGCAACATTCCCCAATTATCCCATCTACCAAAAATAAATTACTAGAAACCCCAGAAATAACCGACAGTGGTATACTGTGTCTGCTATTGAACCTTGATGAAAAGAACAGCTATAGCCCAAACGGGATACCGGATGCTTTTCTCAAACGTTATGCTGAACCAGTTAGTAAATATCTAGGCTTAATATTCACAAAATCTATCCAGGATTCACAGATTCCTTCCGAATGGAAAGTCAAAAAAATAATCCCAGTGCATAAATCCGGTGACAAGACGATGCCATCAAACTACAAGCCCATTTCCTTGACTTGTACCAGCTGTAAAATACTCGAGCATATTGTCCTTAAATTCATCACAAAGTTTGTCGAAGACAATGATCTCAACCAGCATGGATTTCGGAGAGGCCTATCGACCGTAACGCAACTTGTTGAGATAATGCATGCCCTGGCCCAAGGCATTACCGAACACTCCCAAATTGACATAATTTTTATAAATTTCTCAAAGGTGTTTGATCGGGTTTCCCATGAAAAGCTAGTTTTCCAACTGGTCCGCAAACTTGGGGATGGGCCAGTGACTCGATGGATATCAAGCTATTTGTGCATATATATAAACAATTTGTGCAATGCAGTGATCACGTTTGTGACACATTCAATGTCATACCAGTGTGCCCCAGGGATCCGTCTTGGCACTGATATTATTTTTGTTGTTTATAAATGACCTGGTAGTCAACATTAACGCAAATATTAGGCTATTCGCAGGTGACTGTGTAGTGTATAAAGAGGTTAAAAGCTACAGTGACCAAATTGAGCTGAACGTTACCCTGAATGAAGTAGTAAGTTGTTGCTCTAACTGGCAAATGGTGATTAATTCAGACAAAACAGTTGCGATGTCAATAACAAAAAACAAGCTTAGCATTTCCTTATGGTTTTAATGATGTCATGCTCCGAAATGTAAGCCAGTACAAATATCTTAGTGTAATAACTTCTGATCTCAGTTGGGCAGTTCACACGGAAGCTATAACCACGAAAGCAATGAAAAAATTGTTTTCCCTTAAGCGGACGCTGCGGCACGCTGACTGTGACACAACATTTAGCGTACACCACACTTGTCCGGCCGATTCTAGAATATGCCAATATAATCTGGTTCCCCTTAACAAGTAGCGCTATCAGCATGCTTGAAAACGTGCAGCACAAAGTGATTAGATTTATTTTTAACCGTTTGGGTGCCTTGATTCCCCGACAGAATTGCTACGCCATGCAGGTTTGCCCTCAATCCACAGTTCACCTAAAATTCACCGCCTGAAGTTCTTATATATGCTACTGCACAACTATTTTAAGATAGACCACACAAAATACGTCGAAACTAAACAAACAAGGCACCTACATCATACACGTGATCCCACACTCCAAGAATATTCATGCAACAACAATACGTTCTATTATTCTTTTCTCCCTGGATGCATTCAGGAATGGAATTCTCTTGACCGACTTGTAGTCGAACAGCAAAGAATTGATGATTTCCCTAAGCTATTATATAACTCACTTAATACGTACTCATCAGCCTGATGTCATAGTAATTATTTGTATTCTCGATATGATTATTTGCTTTTTCTACTGGCATGCTTGTCAATACTCATATTCATACTTACGGTTGTACGTATATTTTGTTCTTCTTGTTTGTGCTTGTTTAGCATATCTGCCCCTGAGAATTACTATTATTAATTGCTTCTTTCTGTACCCCACTCCTTTAATAACCCTGTCAAAGGGTTGATAGCAGGTATGTTGAAATAAATAAAATGCATAAATAAATTTCGGTGGGGGTGGAATGCAAAAAAATTGGTCTCTCCCGTAATTGAGAATAGATGTAAACATGAAATGACAACCAGCAAAGCAGATTGGTTGGAGATGATAATAGCCACAATCTTAAAATGGGTGTAGCACATGTTCGCAACGGCACACTACACCACATCTCGCCGCACCACACCATACTGTGCACTGGTCCATATGGACACTGCCACGCTAGAAGAAGAAAATTGGCTGAAGGTGGCATGACAGGCAGTGAAAGACGTCAGGGAGATGGAACACACTGCCTAGCTAGAAGAAAAGGGCCTGAAGAAGGTGCCACGCAGCATGGCGCCATTTCTTGAGGAAATGCAAAACCGGCACTGTGGAACTCGCTGACTGCTGGCATTCAGAAGAGCACTGGCAATCCTGTCTCGGCACCAAGAGATGATAATGGAGTATATGGTGCCCTACATCTGCCTTTTGAATGTTGCTAATGAAAATGACATTAGCCATTTGAATTTGAACATTAGGCATCATTAGCTACAGGTACCATCTTCTGGTTTTGAAAGAGGCTGGCTTTAGCGTGGGTTTTCGGCAAATGGTTCAAGCTTTGTATGCTCTACCAGCTTCTGCTGTTCTCGTACAGGATCACGTCTCGCAGGCTTTCATTGTGGGTCATGGTATATGGCAGGGGATTCTCTCTCACCTGCCCTCTATGTACTCGCTTTTGAACAGATTCTGCAGAGGTTGTCCTGTGACAGTAGAATTGGCAGGTTCCTACTCCCACCAGGTTCCCCTCCAATTGCACTGTTCGCCTGTGCAGATGACTTGTCTATTGTCCCAGACAAGGCACCAGCGTGCACAGTCTTGGATTTCATAGACAGTTACTGCAGGGGGAGTGGTGCAAGGTTGAATAGGCCAAAAAGTGCAGCCATGTACTTTAATTCCACTCTGTCCAGTTCGCATCCCGTTCATGGTCTACCTGTGAAAACACGCTTGCGAATTCTAGGTTTCCAATTCAATTTGGATTGTCCGTCTCCTGAAAACTCGCAGCAAGCGACGGAGAAACTTGAAATCGGAATTCAGGAGTTCAGGGCATTGTCGTGTCTATTGACAGCTCAAGCAACGATTCTTCGGTTGCTTCTGTTTTCCACTTATCTAGCATGTGCGCCTCCTGCTTCAATGCGAACCAAGTTTATCGTGGATAGGGTTCCGTTTCGTCTTCTTTGGAAAGGGACAAATGGCTATGTTGCTCGGCGGGTGCTCAAGCAGCCCAGGGATAAGGAAGGACTCTGAACTCCCGACCTGGGTATCGTGGCTACTGCACTGCATGTCAGGTGGACCCAGGTCGCTCTTAACTCAGACATGCTCCCGACTCGAAGCTTTAATTCCTTTTTTCTTAGCGCTTGACTCTGTTGGTTTTCACGATGCACATTTTCCTCCTGTGTGCCTCTCTCAGGTTCTTCATCTACCATTTATGTGGCGCTTGCCAATTCTCTGGTATGCCTCTGCAAGGTTCACCCCGGCATCTATGTAGTTTCAACTCCAGTTCAAGAACCAGTCGATATCCTCACCCAAAGTCTCCCGTCGCATTGCCAAAGGTATGACCTGACCTTACTCATGCCAAGCTGGAAGCTCATTATGGCGAGCTTCCTTGATGCCAGGCGAAATATGCTCGTGCACTGCCTGGCGCAGGGCAGTCTTCCGGTGAGCAAGAACCAGAGGCAGAAAATCCAGAGGATTGGCAGAATCGGTATGTAACCCAGCAGTCAGCTTAGCGTCCCAATCACTGCCACTTGGGAAGTCAACCAGGCAGCGCCGTCCAGCATGCGCTATTCCCTCTGAAGCTCGAACTGTCTTTTTCTTTCCTTTTGTATGGGAAAGGAGTGTTATGTTGTAGTGCCAGAGCCTCCACGAGCCAGTGGTGGCGCTTTTCATGGCAGCACCTACGGTACAAGAAGACAACCAGCAATGACGATTGGCCAAAGAGCCAGCCTGAGCGTGCTACATGTATCAAATAGACATCTGCTTGTTCCTGTTCGGCTTGGTGTCTTCATATCAGCTGGCCATGAGGCCCCTTTTGAGGCCACCAAAGCGATGTCTCGGTGGAGTTCGCATGTCACTTGCCGCCTGTGACTCTGCTTTGCAGTTAAGCGGTGCCATTCTTGAACGCAGTCAGCCATGGCTTGTTACATGCGATCGAAGTGTGCAGGAAGCAAAGTTAAACAGTTAACCGAGTCAACACAATCAGCATCCGGATGGAGGGAGGTGGTGGGCAAGGGCACTGGCCTCCCCGCCATTATAGTTTTCTCTCAACAGTTCTGCCATCGCCCATTTTGATTTTTTTTTCATGCAGCCTGGTTGTAACAATTATTGGTCATAAGAGTAGAATTTTCATGGCAGTTGAATATTTTTATAAGTGTGTTCGACTGTATTTTTTACTAATGCTTCATAATAAAACTTGAGCAACATGCAACAGTTGATATGCAGTGACTGCATCTACAAATGGGTGGGAGAAGCAAACATTGCCACATTGCAAAACTATATGGCTTGTAGATATTGTGCTCAGAGAAAACAAGAACAGAGTGTTTCACCTTTCCAAGATTTTATTCCATTTTGTAATGGCTCTGTCTGCGTTGCCTATTTTGACAGGTACACAGAACCTCGTCAGTAGCCCCCAAAAAGGATGCTTGTTCTAAGAAGCTTGCACTACCATGCTAGAATTTAGTGACAAGGACAATCTCACGACGTCTATACTTTTATCCTGCGTCATAAGCTAGTGCCTTTGCTATGCACTGCACCACACTTGCGTTGTACACTTTGGCACTAAGGAAATATTTAAGAAAAAGCAGTACCTCAGTCAAACAGATGCACTGGTGACAACTGCGTCATTTAATTGCAAAAAGATGTCCTAGAGGAATACAGCACTAGAGCAAAGGTAAAAGTACCCATTTGTGCACTTTTGTCATGCCGGCCGGCGCATCAAAAATTGCTTGCAGCCTTTATACTGTAGAAAGGGGTGAAATGGAACAGCCAGACTAACTACTTGGCAAACACTTGTATGGCATTTGATGGGCAGTAAGGAATGTACAATGTTTTCACAAGCTAAATGTGGTGGCTTCCACCCCTCCCCGTCTTGTGGACAAGTCTGTGCTAAGACCAAGCACTTCGAAGTTCCTCATGAGCTGACTCTATAGGGTATGCGGTGCCATCCAGTCTCAAAAAGTGCAGAGTGGTACCATGTACATGAAACAACAGCCTGCCCAACAGCAGGAGCAGTTAGCTTGCTTGAACTACAACTTGTACAAAGGTTTCATTACCTCAGCAAAATAAGTAGTTGCCCATTATCATACCAAGCACAACTATTATGCACTCACCATTGTAGGTGAACATTGTAGCTGCCCTTCTATTGCTTATTGTAGTCGCCAGTGGTAAGTTTTCTTTTTCTTTTCTAAGGGGTCTTACACTAAGACACGCATGGGAAAGAAAACAATACTGTTTCACAATTGAATGGTTGAGGTCTGCTGTTGACCACACTTATACAGCTGTATACAGTCAGCTGGTGCCTTCTGCTGCACTGTGCCTTCCCAAACTTGGTTCCTTGCTCTGATGGCCAGTCTCTTGACATTGCTCTTGCAAGCTACAGCACCAGTTAAGAGGCAGAACCCTCTCAGAGTTCTCACTTGGATAGTGGCCTTCAGGAAGGTTAGCATTACATAGGTTAAGTATCATTTACAGCCCTAGAGCCTTGTCAAAAGCTATAATCAAAGCATAGATCCTTCTAAAATACCATATATAAGGGCCACACTTTTTTTCTAGTATCCTGGCTGGGTGCAGCCCTTGCACAAATCGGGCTGATGACAGCCCACTAAAGGTTCGCACTGTTTCTGCAACTGTAGCAGAGGGTAAGAGAGGACATAAGGCTGCAGTAAACAACCTCAGATGCTGGCCCATCATCCCTGACCAGCGCCTACCCAAACAGGGCTCCCTTCTTTCTCTAGAGGCAAAATGCCACCGATCTGACTGGAAACACTGCCAACACAGCTGAGACAATGCGCCACACAAAGAAATAATGACGCAGTGGCATTGCCCTGTGCGGCATTGATGGAAAAGCAGCTAGCATCATCTAGTGGCAACGAAGCTAACATAGCTTTCCGGCGGGTCATTTTGAATTTTTTTCCAAAATATTGCCCTCCAAAGTGGGGGTGCAACCCTTAAACGAATATATATGGTGAACCCTCGCACAGTTGCACAGCATTGATTGGTGAGGAGCAAATGGTGTGTGGCAGCAGAAATATTTCCATACTGAATGCAGCACTCACTGGGAACCAAAAACTTCAGTTTTTTGAAGATGTGCTTGCTGCAGCATTGTGGCAGCACAACAAAGTGGCCTATGCATTGCCGAAAACAGAGTTCAATGTGCATTTCTTCCGACTGGCTTCTGAGAAAAAGCCACAGACATTGTTACCCTAGCAATTGCACACAGCGTGATTGCACTCTTTGCAGCGCAAAGCAAGCATGCTTCAGTTCAAAGCCAGACACGCAATGCACACAAACACCACTACTCATTATGCATAGCCAGTCTCTGCAGCTGGCTTGGGGAGCAAGTGGCACCGTCCGAGACGGGCAGTGTATCGTCCAACAACTGCAGACTCAAGGCACTGGCTGGAAAGCACTGAGACAGCGGCTGGCATTGGTCTTGTCCAGAGTGATTAGTGTTGAGGAACTGATGCAGTGTGAAATATATTAGACTATATAATGCTGTACACTTGAACCAAAACAACAGTTGTTCAGGAAAAGAGTGCATGTTCATGCTGCAGTGGCGATTGAGTGAAAACCAAAATGCTGCTAATGTTGCAGTTTTAAACACATTGCTAAAGTCTTGCTGGTGTATACAAGTTTTTGTGAAATCTGAGACAAGCGTAGTTGCTGTGCCTGCAGATAGTCGCAGTTTAATTCACTTTGCATGCTGCTGAAAAAATTGCCAGTGCAGCCCCAAGCTTCATAAAAGACCTAGTGTTCAGCAATGAAACCTTGTAATGCAGACATAGCATGCAAGCTTCAAAGAAAGAGTATGACTAGGCCTTCGATTCAAATCTTTCTATATTTAATGTCAACAACATTATACGATCCCCCCAAAATAAGACAACTCTCCCTTTCTAATCACTAATTGTCACCTCATTAAAAAGGAAAAGGCCTATGCATATGCTTGCAATATACAGCATTCTCGTAATTAGTGATTGTATTGCAACATATCACTCAAAGAAAAAAAAATCTGGATACTTACACAAGCGCAGGTAACCAATGTTCAAGAACAAAAACATGCAACAAAAGGCACAAGGACACACTGTAGTGTACTGGAAAGTTTCCACTGCCTAAAATCAAGAGTACTATGGAGCGACAATGGCATAATCCTAAAAACACTTGGTCAACACAGGCTTATCACATTCTTCAATGCCATCATCAAGGTGCATAAAAAGAAATGCTTACACAATTTCAAGATGCAAAAAGCAGGTACTGCTAAGCCCAGTTATTGTTGACTGAGAGCTAGCAAAATGAACTAGAGTTCTCAAAGAATGCAAAGAAACTAGATCAAGCGCCATACTTTGTGAGGATTCTTCTCCTCTGATTCTATTTGTCATTTATCCATTCCACCAAGCAGGTGATCCTGTCAATAGTGAAGACGCAGCTTCATGCGAGCTCTTCGCAAAGAGTAGAAAGAATGAAAACGTTAAAGAATTGTCACAAATTTCGGCCTCTGGTTTGTTAAAGGAGTACATAATAGGATAACCATTGACTGTTGTTTAAAAATGTTTCCTTCATGGCAATTCTACATGTATCAAGATACCTGGTAATTTGTATCGGCTCAGGAAAATCCGAGAGGCTGCGTATAAGGCAGAAAGCTCAAACTTCCAGAGACAGTACAATTCCAATGCAATCTGGACTGTGCAAACTGTGCAACTTGCCAAGAAAGCTAGCCAAAAGCAGCATTTTGTCAGTGTCGCAGCATGCTAAAGCTGTGCTTGAACAGCAGAGCATAGTCTTGGCATGGGAATTCTAAGTGGCTACATAATGCCGAGATAGTTAGTTGCTGCAGCATTTCAAACACTGTACACATTGCAGAGATGCATGGTCTGCACATGCGTGCTTGGCTCCTCGTGCACATACAGTGTGTGCAGATCCGAAGTGCCCATGAAGTAGGAAGTATTTCTGACAGTGACCAAAGGGACAGCAGTAATGCATCCGTTTTGGACTGCTAAATACCCTATATGATTCGCATAGCCATGTTCACTTGAAGCTGCAAGTAGATCTGGTTCCTCGAGTGACAAATGAGGGGAGGAATGGTGGGAAGGGTGGCCATTTGAAACAGTCTCTGTGGCCACTGTCGCTGGGTGGCTAGGCAGTTTTTAGCAGCCATGGTCGTTGTTGGCGCATGTCATCTTGCACTGCACTGTTGTCACTGTAAGATCTGTGACAGCAGAGATCACAGGGTACGCAGGGAGGGCAGCATTTTGCACAGCCTCATGGCAAAGGTCAGCATGAAGTAGCAGAGGTTCCTTGCGGTCTGCGACCGTGTCATCAACAGTCGCCACACAAACGTGACCACAAGGAGGTTGAGACACAAGTGCATGATATAAAGCCTGTAAAAATAATAAAGGCCATTAGTGGTAGCCATGAAAACATTTTCAGAGTGCACCAGTAAAACACAACTGCATGAAGTGCAGATACACCTGAGACTATTGAGCGTCAGGCAATGGTAGAGTATTGTTTGCTTTTCTGAAAAAAAAAAAAGCCTCCATTCATGCCACTCTCTCATGGTGCATTGTATTGTGTGGCAAAATGGAGAAATAGTGGCTTTTCGTGTACTTTTCAACATAGCATGTCCACACATTAGTATTCAATGGCTTATTTTTCTCCTTAAGTACTGTAGAGTGTAATAAAGCAGCTTTTCTGAAGCTAATAAACCAGCAATACATGAGTAGGTAAGCCTCTCAGTGCACACACATATTTAAAAAGAGTGATCATCGATGGCTCAGTGTGACGGACCTCACTGGTGCCTACTCAAGCTTAGAATTGCTGCACTAAGCAAGTGACCTCGAAGGTAATGCTCTGCCTTATACTGAAGCCCCTCCATCCACATGCCACCGCGCTTTCTGCGTAGTAGCACCAACCTTTGACATATGTCACTGTTCCCCAAATTGTCACACCAGTTACGCTTCCGGGATTTCCGGTTCCTGAATATTCACTTTCACTGGTGTTACATGCTTGCACCTTTATGCAGCAGTAGCAGATTGCAGTAACGTCGTTTCCACTTGGAACCAGAAACTGGGACGACATAAGTTACGCTTGAAGCCAAAAGCTGAGGAGATGGGCGAGAGAGGAGCATAGAGGAGGAGAGTAGATTTACAAAAGCTCTGTGGCTAGTGGTACTTAACCTAGGCGGTGGAAACGTGTGTGTAGGGGCTTTACCTTACACAAATAACTGCTTAAGACTGGGCGCCACATTCCCACAAACAGCACCAACAGAGGGAAGTGAAGAGATAGCATCAGGAGTATGTATGATTATAGTGCTATTGGAGGAAAATCAAATAACATTGGCCTAACTGAATTTTCTTTAACATAATTATTTATCATTTTGTTACAGGTGGCTTACCGTTGCTTAACCAATTGCAAAGGGAACATTAGACATCACCAAGAGCTAGCACCACATTTGCACAGTGATGATGCCAAATGCTATGTCTGTGGCAAAAGTGATGCTTTGGACATTTGAAATACTAATCTATCAAGGTCAGTTAAAGGCAGTCAAGTCACTCAGTGTTTCAGAACATGCAGTATCTGGACTGAATATATATTTTGCTACACATGCATTATGATGCTGAATACAGGTTGTCAATTCACCTAATTTTGAAATAACTTTGGCTGTTAAAACATCATTTTACTATTTGGCTTTTCTACTATTCCAGGTAAGCACTTCAGGGAAGAAGTGAATAATATTTGTAGCAAACTTCAACTTAGTATGTAAGAACTACTTCCTCCTTAACCAGGCATTGATCTTGTTATACTTTTCATTAGGACATTCCCTTTTCATTCGAGCACTTCCCTTAAATTAGTTGTGTTTTTCCCTTGATTATGATGTGGCTATTACTGTTCTACAAATAATTGATTATGTAATTAATAGTTGTTTGTGTTTATTACTAGTAATAGTTTGTACAGTATTCCCTGTTTTTGTATTGGGCCGGTCACAACTCATTTAGGCTATCAGTACAAATATCTGTCTGATTTTCTTAATCATGTAATAAAACTTCCTTTGATTGATTGATTACAACATTGTCATGATGTAATGACAGTGAAGAACCACTCAGTGCCAAAACTGTGAGCTACAAATCTGTTTAGTACTGGACAGACTTATGCTTAGGAAAACAAGTAACACTCAATAGCACACAACAATAGCAGCGGGCACGGTCGTCGGTCGTTGAAATCAGATCTGCAGTGTGTCAGCTAATTATGCATGACTCATCATATATTTCAGCATAAATTCTGGTGCTTGCGAACATTCCAGAGTGTGCAACACCACTACTTGTGTTGCACATGCAATCTGATTAGGCAAGGTTCTTTCACTATAGAATTGGCAACATTTGTAGAAGTCCCTATACATGCAGGTGCTTTTTGCGCTGAGTGATAACTTTGTAACAGTGTTTAACTGGAATAGTTGAGCTATGTATATGTGTCAGTATTACACCACAGTGCACCAGAAATCAAGAAATGATAGTTTCTGCAACATGTAATTTGTCATGGAAGATGGGATTTATTGAGTTTACAGACTTGAAGCCAAGCATTATGCAAAGTACACACAATTGCTAGAATTCCTGTGCCTAGTGCCAGTTACAAAAGATGTGTGTCCAAATATACAGTGAAATGCACTGCTGTTCCGATTCAAGATTTTCCAGCCTACATTTTTCCGCAGTACATATGAAGGACTCAGTTGCTTGGTGAACAATTTTCACTATTTTTAAGAAAGCTTTAAGTGCATGGTTAGTGATTCCAAAAAAACTTACCACTTCATGTGCTTTCGTGCTTCTGGGAGCTTGGACACTTCAGCCTTAAAGAGGTACTTGCGAATACCCAATACATACTGTTCCCAATACAAATACCACTCCAGGTTTCGCACATCAAAGTTGAATAACTGTAAAAGAAAGGAGGTCCTTTTATGCATGCCAAATTACAAGCGTGCGCATGTGCAAGCATGGTGTGTGCGAGTATACACACATCTTAACCCTTTTCAGGAGAACATTCATTTGGGCTAGATGGTGCATACTTGAATTAGGAAGGAACAGCGCCAACTAAGACGAACACAAGAGGGGAGAACGACACAGGACAAGCGCCAACTTCATCTAACTTTATTCACCGAAAATTCAGCAAATATAGGAAAAACACAGACATGCGCACAATGACCATCATGCGTCATCTGCCAAACCGTTCCAGGTATGACATTTCGCTTTTGAAGAGGGTCACGGAAGTATCACTAACACAGTTTTTTCCTCTTTTCTTTATATGGAATGCTTCTAAAACTTCACGTGCCTTAGTTTCCCTACTTCTGCCAAGAATCTTTATCGCTCCGAACCGTGGTTCACACTTCTTGCAGAACTGGGATTGTCTTTGTGGCGAATGTTCTGCCGCTTGGTCACACACGGTGCAAGTTGCGCAATGTTGCGAAAGATGCGCACCTCCTTCTTTCAGCGACCTCACATGTTCAGCAGCCCTTTGACTGCCACTCCTGAGATAACTTGGGCATCTGTCCTCGCACGGCCCCAGCCACTCCCGCCTATACTTGTTTTGTGTTTTCAGCGCACTCGTTGGCTCTCAAAAAGCAACTCAAGCAAAAAAAGGAATATTGCATACCTGTTCCATCTATGGAGAGAGAGGTCATCTAAATGATGCCAGCAAACTTTCCTGATTTTTTTGCAAGGTTAGCGAATATAAGCTTATTCTATGATTTTATGAATGTTGCACTAAACTTTATGAAAAGTAGATTCTGATGGAGATAAAAAGAGTTGAAAGGCATCGTAGGATGGGGCAGTGTAATGTTGTAAAAATGTGTACAAGAAAGAAATTGTGATGGCCCCTATGCTGCTCTTTCGTCGCATCGCAAGGCACCACATACCAGAACAGCACTAGTTTCAAGCAGGTTTATTCAGTCAAGCTTCTGAAGCAGGCGAAATTGGCAGTTGCAAGGTTGGTGAAAAATGAATGTGGTCTAAGAACAATGTATGTCGCAACTAAAATTATATGTATCCAACAAAAGCTGTGTGCTCAGGACAAACTTTTTAAAAATATGCATGCAACCGTTCCCTCCTCCCTCTCCCTGGTTTGTCCAAATATCTGTGGCATTTTTACAAATTGTAAAGTTCACAGGCATATCTAAACAAACCAAAAACTTGGAGGGCAAATTTCTGATTGGAGGTGGAGCCATAGGCACCGACTACGAGGGTCTCTGGGGCCCTCCCCCCTCTCCCCCACACATATACGTACCTAAATAGCCATTACCAGAGCTTTGCCACCCACATTATTCGAGGTTTCTTTGGACTTTCCTTAGCCTTTTCACTTGAAGTTTTACTGGGGCTTATAGCTTGCTGCATCACTGTTGACGTGGGCATGAATGGCTTTCAGTTCATACTTTGCCCTTTATTTCTACAAATCCTGACAATAGGAGGACACGCGCACTAGAAGCACTAGTGGCTTCTGCATCGTCCGTATCTTCTAATTTCAACATTGTTTTAAATTTCCACTGTAAACACCATGCATATACGCAATATATACAAATATACACACATGACAAAGTTTATTACATTTTTGAAAGAGAAGCAGACAGCGAATTAAAAATTATTTCTAAAGGTATGGATAGCCTATGCCTAGAGAATGAATATGTTGCTGTAAGTTCACCTCGCTTCAAATTGCTTTGCGTGCTTTCTTGACCATGAAAAAAACCTGCAGACTTTAGTGACCCCTTCGGCAGAGTCTTTTATCAACAGCATGTGAAATGCACGTGAATGATATGCATCTCAGTATTGCTTCTCCTTCCAGTAAGCAATGCTAATGACTCAAAAAAAAAATTCTAATAATTTACCACACTTATTAGGGATGGAAACATCGTCACTTGCATGCAGAGGTAATAAATATACACAGGGTGTCCCAATCCACTATCATGCACCAAGATTTTAAAAAAGAGCAATGCGTTACTAGAATAAAACCTAGTGTATATTGTTTACAGTACAGTGCAGTAGCTGCAAGTAAATTTTTCATTACTGAGATTTAATTAGGTAATCGTAATTATCTAACTCAAGACATACTATCCCAACTATCAAAGTGTCAATAAGGCATTTGAAGACACAGCGAAGGGACATATAACTGCAGTATTTTCAGTGCCGCACTAATTGTGTACAAATTTTTTTCCAACTGATAAGTAAACCCTGCAAAATATGGAGAATACCACGTGACTGCACTCTCACCCGGATCATAAAACAGCGCCCTCGAACAGACGCCCTCTGAGTTATCCAGAACGAAATAAAGGAAATGAAGAAAAATATTGTGCTCGAGCTAGCGCCTTATCTGCCGTGCCCCGGCAGAAGTAACATGTCGCATTTGGTGTTAGTTGGAAACAAGCTGTGATAACTGTTGTCTTAGCATAGATTAAGTGCACGGATGTTTTTTTTTTTTCTACAGAACCTATCACCACAAAAGTGAATTGGCATCAGTACAAAGGTTTAAAGGTGCATTTTGTTTCACCCCAGTTGCCATGTCTTTTTCTAATGATCAGAAGGTAAACATATGATCCTTGCCTTGGGATCTGTAGGTAGCAACAAGAGGAAGGCCGCAAATATATGTATCAGTCATGGAAGTGTGGCGGTAGACCAAACGCATTGACTATCATTAGAAATTATGAAAACCTGAGACAAACCGGCAGCTTCCAGAAACAGCAGCGCAGGACTACATCTTTGTGTTTTAGCCTATGCACAGATGTTCTAGCATTTATGGCCTCAAACCCTCATGCTAGCAAGCGGTGCGTGGCCGCCCAGGTACCAATTTCCAAGTCATCAGTTTGAAGGCTTCTAAATGATGGCCTTTCACCCGTACCACCATAACCAGCACCAATGCTTGGAAGATGGGTAGAATCTCTAGATTTCTTGAATAAGTCCTCACAAAAGCCAATGAGTCCCTGGACTTTTAGAGCAACATCATGTGCACTGATGAAGCCAATTTTCGCAGAAACACCTAGGTAAATTTGAATAATGCACACAATTGGAGGGACTCCAATCTACACTGGGTAAAGCACAATCGGCACTATTACCATTGGTCGCTCAATGTGTGGTTCGAAATTTACGCCGGTGCTATAAAGCATTACGTGAACAAAATCCTTGAAGGAGTGGTGGATGAGTTTCTCAGCGAAGCCCTGCTATCACATCTTCCACTTCTGTATTATCAGTGAAATGGGGCACCTGCACACAGCAGCAGCTGAGTACGAAACTGGCTGGATGTGACTTTTCATGCGCAATCGATTGGAAGGCATGGGCCTGTAAACTGGCCGGCTAGGTCACCTGACCTCCCCACTCGATTTCTTCCTTCGGGGTTGTGAAAGATCAGGCTTACATGGTCGAGACGGATGTCAGACTAGCTCAAGGCAAGGATAGTGGATGTCTGCCGTAGAATTCTAGCGTCGGTCATCAAGAAAGTCACTGAAGATGTGATAAAGTGGACTCAGTACTGCGTAGCTGCAAAAGGAGACCTATTTGAACACGTCCTCTAGGCAGCAGCTAGTGTTCAGCGGAGCTTAAGAATTCATAGGTAATAAGGGCACACTGAAATCTGATGTTTCTTTTCTTTTTGTGCAGACATCCTGATTGCCAATTCGGTTCATTTAGAAGTTGCATATTTACTTTCTTGAATGCATCAATTTTGCCTTCTCTCTACACGTTGGTCGCTTCTCACTCTGTTTATTTTGCTTTTATTTTTTGACATGAACCTGTTTTTGCAGCACGTATATACTTTCATGAAAAATAAAATGGTCACTTTAATTTAGCTTTTGTCCGAAGCAAGACTCCGGCGTGAAATATCACTTCACACGCACTCGTTCGATGCGGTGCGAGCAAAGTCAGGATTTTGAAACATTCTATACTTATTACATCGCTTTTCACATTTCGTGCATAGTCAGAGCGGCGCTTCGGCCATGTTATCAAGGGGCTTTTGTTATAGATGTGATCAGTCGGCCTTGTGAGATGATAATAAGTGTGACATAGAACTGACAGGAAGGAATAGCTGCGAAGCTGCGAAACTTGCTGTTGGTGCTCCTTTCGTACCATTACCAAGGTGATGCGCTGTCTCTTCGGCTTTGCGAAAGGCAATGCAGTTGCTTATAATCAGCTTATTTGAGGGCGCTGCTTTATGGATGCGGGTTTATGATGCGCACTCACATGGTATTTTTCATACTTCGTGACGTTTGTTTGCCAGTTGGAAAATATGGTACGCAATTAATACGTCGCTGAAAACGCAGCAGTTAGATGTCATTTCAGGGTGCCTAGAGGTGCCTGCAAATTCCTCATTGACACTTGGATAATTAGGACAGTATTTCTCGATTTAGATAATTAAGTGCAATTGTCAAATTAAATTTAAGGAACGCAATAATTACTTGCGGCTACTCCACTGTACTGGGAACGACATGCACTAGGTTTTCTTCGAGTAATGCAACTGCTCTTTTTTTAAGTCTTGGTGCATGATAGTTGGGGCACCCTGTATAATTCTCTCAGTAACCAAAATGAGGCCAAGCTGGATTCACTCGAAATCAGAATCAACAGCAGTTGTGCGCAGGAGCACTTATACTCGGACTTTCAGAAAAAAGAAAAGACCAGAGAGGCTGCAGTTTCACCAGAAAGGCGAAGCAGTATTAGTGACAGCAAAGTATACGGCACTTACACGAAGGTAGATTACACCACCGAGAGGACTCAGGCTGTATATATATATATAATATAATTATGGGGTTTTACGTGCCAAAACCACTTTCTGATTATGAGGCACGCCGTAGTGGAGGATCCCGGAAGTTTCGACCACCTGAGGTTCTTTAACATGCACCTAAATCTAAGTACACGGGTGTTTTGGCATTTCACCCCCATCGAAATGCGGCCGCCGTGGCCAGGATTCGATCCCGCGACCTCGTGCTCAGCAGTCCAACACCATAGCCACTGAGCAACCACAGCGAGTGACTCAGGCTGTGAAATTGAGCTGTCTCCTACTATGAGGTCTCGTATATACTCGTATAATGCCGTCGCTTCAGCGCTCAACTCTTCGAGGTCATGCAAAGTTTCTTCAAGCGCAAGAAATATATATATATATTAGTGGTTCGGAAAGCTGGTCCCTCCCCTGGAAGAATGTACTCTCCGCCTATGAGAGGAGCAAATGTCTTGGTGCTCTCTTGAGGTAGGGCAGCTATGGCGAAGCAGTCCGCGATTTGACAGATGAAGAGGTTTATGAACTGTTGATGAATTCTCAATTGGAAGGAACCGCGGTAGAGGATCAATTTCTATGTAGTGTTAAATGTCTGCTGAACCGACATACAAAAAAAGAATGGCACGGGCTGAGAATCAGAAGGGCAACTATGCCCAGTGTGGCAGGTCTGTCCATCCGGACTATATGTGATGGACGGAGGAATTTATGAATTGTTCGTAAATACTGTAATAGGAGAAAATGATGGATAACCAGGTTTTATGTAGCCTGAAATGTCCTCTGAGCCAATGCGTGAAAATACAAGGCAGGGGTTGAAAAGCAGTTGAGATAAATCCCGCCAGTTAAAGGGTTAATGAAAAAGCCCCACATAAGCAATGAGGCAAGTCCAAATTTGACTTCACTCTATATTTTGCAAGAAAATAGGCATTTTTACTAGATAAAAACAACCGCACTGTAGCCATGAACTTAGAAAAGTCAAGAAGCTGTGCCTGTCCATAAAAATTCTTAAGGAAACAATTCCTACTTAGACTCCTATTAGGCAAGAAGAAAACGAAACCACAAGCGTTGCTCAGCTGAATCCCTTAGATGCAAGCAGAAACTTAATGTAACTGGTGTTCAAATTATTTGAAAATGACACATTTTTGTATGACAGGTGGCTCTCCTGCAACAGAATTCATTCAAGAATCAAGTGTCACAGTTTTTAAATGCTCTTTCATGACCTGGAAAAGTATCATAGAGAGACAGAAGTTGCCATAAGAGGCACCACATTCAACAGAGCAGTAATAGGAAACAATTTGAGAAACACTGGAAGTGTATCTTCAACTGTTGCTTAAATTATAGAACTGGATTTCATAATGGTCAGAATGTGAGCCCAATTCTGCCTCTACCTTGAAGGCTACATGTTTGAAGTGCCTTCAAAATAGCTCATTATGCTAGGATGACGTAATAGTTTTTACAACTGGTTTTCGCTTAAATGTCCATATTGTGCACTTTTCCCTAGTCTTCTGCTTCTACTACTATTAATTTTTTTTTTCATGAAAAGTTTTATTTAACAATCAGTTTACTCATGTGACAAAGTACATGATTTACATACTTTATTATACACCGTATGCAGCATTTCTGATTTTTATTTTTTTATGCACATTGCCTTGGTGGCTTCACAGAGGGAAGAAGCTTGCAAAATACCAAAACAGGCCTGATAGCAGCATATGTAAATTTGAGCATGGCATGCTGTTTTTGGTGATATACCAAAAATTTAGTTTATTTGTGGGAGAAAATGTGCGCGAGTCATTGTCCTATGCCCAGCAGCACACGCCCTTCAATAATGCCGGGCCACAGCACACATTTGTGGATAAGTTTTATCACCAGTCAAACACTGAAGCACTTTGCAGGTGCCTGTTGACAATGAGCAGTCCCATCTGTAAGGTCATTTCTTTCTTTAATAAAACTGGAAACATTTATATTATTATTTAAAGAGATTAATGTAAATTAGACATGTGAAACAAAAGACTGCCATTCATATTCAGGCATTCACTGTAAGAAAACAACTGTTTGTTGTAAAGATTCACTGTACAGCAAACGGAAATCTAAAGTGGCAGACCTAGACACAGCTGCTGCAGTGGCAGCAGCATTCTGCTTCTGAGCACAAGGTCACATGTTCAGTTCATCACTGAGGTAGGCACTTTTTTACAGGCTGAAATGCAAAAAATTCCGGCACAACCCATGTTGCGATGAATGTCAACATTAGTGCATTTAGCATTGAAACAATGGTGCGACAAATTGTATTGTCACCTCAGTGATCGTTACGTATGAGGCGTATATGCAGCCAGGTTTCTCTCTCGTGCTTCCCATTTGTTTTATCTAGTGACCTTATTCCTACTGAACAATGTGTCTCATCTAGCGACACCACCGCGAGGTCCGCATGTAGTGTGGGTGTGCGTAGAGTTCCATACAATAATTACTAGAGGAAACTCTGGCGCTTGTGTCCATGGGAGTTGCATTCAGAGTGGTTCAGCCAGCATGGGAATTATGGGAAGTACATGAATTTGCCTAAACTTCATCCTTCTGGCTTCAAACGGCTTTGTGACTTTGTAAACTCATAATTTTCAACAAAATACTGTGTAATAAATAATTAAAGAAACATCATTAAATTGCCCGACAGCAGGATTCAAACACAGGAACTCTTGCACAGAGGCCCGATATTGAAACCATTACGCCACCAACACATGCAGCCAACAAGAGCAATAGAACGCCCTTATAAATTTCTTGCGGGCAAGTCAGCACGTTGAGACGCTTGGTGCGTTTCGATTTAGCGACCCCCAACAGGCTGAACTGCTGCAATTAGTAGTGTTTTTGTGTGTTCGCAGTCTTCTGCACTTAGAAAAGTATTGATTGCTCTGAAATTTAGGACAGGTAAGGCAGATAAAGTATAGTAAACAAAGTCGCAAGAATGTCTGAAGCCACAAGCACGAAGCTCAGACAAATCCATGTACTTCCCATCATTCCCACGGTGGCTGAATGATTGCAGCACCAAAGTTCCCTCTAGTAATTATTGTAGGAGACTCTATGCATGTGTGAATATACATTCAGACAAGGTTGTCTGAGTATATATGAGGTGGATTTGATTCCGCCTCATCTAAAAAATTTTATTGTTGTTGAAGAGTGGCACATATTGGTGGCATACACCCATTGACCAAAATCGGTATCAAAGAGGTTCATTGAAGAGCATCACATACACAGCTACCCAAGTTGGCATCAAAGAGGTTCATTGAAGAACAACATGTACCTAGTGGCACATGGCACATGACTTTCTTCTCTTACATCCGTGTTGTTTTTGGTTGCACAGTATCACTTGTGTAATGGATTACCAACTTGCCCAGAATGCTGCTCACATGACCAGAGTTGGCAAGAAAGAAGTTCATTGAACAGCGGCACATACCTGTAGCAGCATGACTATTGCCTCTAGAGTTGAAGAAGATGGCTTGCGTGCATTTAGTGAGAAAAGAACAGGCTAGCACGCTTGACCTGAGTGGCCGGGTATCGACCGCTTCCGTGATCCCGTGGCACCATGGTTGGCCGGCCTAAATAAACAGAGGCCATGGTGGCTACTTCTTTGCACCACCTCGCACAGATTGGTGACACCGGAAGACCAAGCCCAGCCATGCCAGCATCAATGCACCGACCCTACCAAGGTGAGAGCGACATGGTGACATGGGGCCTCCCACGATCTGACAGAGTCCTGCGTTTGTAGGGTGTCTCAAAATTCTACATCAACATGCCAGACAGCCACTTCCGTATCAATAAGGTGCCAGGCTTCGGCTTTGTTCCAGGCTCTGGCTGCCACTCTCTGGCCCTGACTTCTACAAGGACTTGAGGGCAGTTGTCCTTGCTCATTACACCACCTCGAGTGCTCAGTCACAACAGCTCTCCTCATTTGAATCGTCGCATCATTCCACGTCTTGTCATCCCACATCGCCTGCGTCCACCTGTGCCGATCGTCAGCATGCGCCGGCCCCAGCATCAGACCTCTACTTGGTCCGTGACCCTTCTCCCCATCTCAAAGGCAGCTGCACGACGACTCTTCCCAAGGAATTGACTGGACCAAATGAAAGCGCTTTCGGCTACACTATGGCCCGTCGCTCTCCTTCCTTGGACGTTCCCACAAGCTATCCGCTTTCCGTTCGAGGACACTTCACTTGTCACAGACTCAGAAGCTCTCCCACCGGCTCCACTAGGTGCAAATTTCACTCTTGTGGGCACAGAGACGCCACAAGCATAACCTTGGCGATGCCGTCAGTGACCTTCACAACCCTGATGCTTTTGGCATTCGAGATTTCGCCGCAAGCAGCAGCAGGCAAGCCTTCTAGAGTTCTGTGCTCGCACCTTCTGCAGATGCATGCCCTACCGAAGTTTTGCAGGAGCAGCTCTGCCATCTGGTTACTTCAGCTCAAGAATCACTTCTATGCCAACAGTATGAGTGGCCAACACTTGCACTATCCCCATGCTAGTCGCAGGCTGCCTGATGGTTTTCTTTCAGAGCTCTGACTTCTACCAGGCACAGGCATCTACGAGAACCTGCGGCATGTCATGATTTCACACTAAAGTGTCACTGTTGCTCTGCCTTGCTCACAACCTATGCTGCCGGTGCTGCCTGGTACATATCTCTCAGATTACGTGAACCACACCACCAACGTCTATAGCATCTGCTTTCCGTACCCGTCAGACAGAAGCCCTGCAAATTACGTGCCAATTGAGCAATGACCGGAGTGACCACGCCATCTCGAGACCAAGGCCGCGTCATGCTGGTCGTCCCAATACGCCGCCACGCACAAACGTACCTGCGCCTGAAATGGTGACGCAGCATGAATCAACAAGGACAAGAAGGCACAGTGCCACTCGTAGTTCTCGGCCACTGCCACTATTGCACGCAGTTCGACAACATCGTATTCTACGTTGTTCCCCTCAACAGCTTGAACTCTCGGCATGTGCTAAGAACGGGCCATTACGCCTCAATTCTGCTTGCCAAGTTTGTGGGGATGCGCGACTCTCACGCGTCCCCTGATAAGTTGTTTTCCCCGCAAAGCTTCCGTCTCCTGCAGTGCGGCTTCGCCGCATGGCCTGGGGCCGACGGCGGTCGGCGTGGTTGAAGCGCAATACGAGAGATGGCGCGAGTATTGCGCTGCTAACGGCGCCTCACGGCAGGGTTACTTCGGGGTGCAAGGGAGAACACGCTTTCTTTTTGGCTGCGGGTCGGCGTACGACGCGGACGTCCCGCGCGTGCACCGATCCATGCTTCTGCGAGACCGTCTCGCGTGGCCTCCATCGAACGCACCACCGTTCGCGTGACCGTACGCGCGAACGACCAGGCGTTGGGATCCAGCATGGGGCGAACATATTCGCTCGCTATATCCGGTCGCGGTGAGTTGGATTTCTAGATTTGTCGCGCGCCCATCGGCATGTTTGTGGATAGCAACTCGGCTAGCAGGCATTGATCTATTAAAGGTGCAATAAATGCCCTTGTGATTGTTTGCACTACTGTGTTGTCGTTCCTTTGTCCCAAGAGCATGGGTGTGAGAACCCCACAAGTTACACCACTGGGCGTGCAGGTGCCGACAACGTAAGACGATGTCCTCAACGCACAAGACAATGTGCCTTGTGTCCAGACACTCTCAGCCATGACCACCAGAGAGCTATTTGGGCCCTTTGCCACAACATGGACTTTACCTGGACTTCTTAACGGACTCTATGAATTGCCACTCATGTATATTGGCCTACAGTCTCTCTTCTTTCTATACACGCACCTTTTTCACACATTTCAATCACGCTTTGCACTGGGAGAGGGGCCCCATAGCGGTGCAACTATTGCCTCCAGAGCCAGTAAAGAAGAAGACGGCTCACATGCACGTAGTGCAAGAAAATAACACGCTAGTGTGCTTGTCGCCGCTCCCGAGTTCACGCGGCACCATGGTTGACCGGCCTAAATCACATCACCTCCCACATACCCATTGGCACATACCTAGTGGCACATATTCAGTGGCTCGAGTTAATGCAACAGTTGGTTTTTAACTCCATTCCCTCAGCACAGCAGCCCGATGCTTTCTTTACGCACTAGACCACGGACTACTAGTGACCTAAGCTGACGGGAAAACGGCTAGATTGAAGATAGTGCCCTGAAAGTGCATTAAGTTCTCAAGGAATGCAATCACATTAAACCACTCGTATTCTTGGTTCACATTAAACAATCCCAGGTAGTGGAAATTAATTTGGAGCCCTCCATTATAATGTCTGTCACAGCTCCTTTATTGCCTGGAGAAGTAAACACCATAACTTGATTTGGTTTTAGACCCAGAGAAAAGTAATTCACACTTGTATTTTTGCATAACAGCAAGACTATGCATTCCATTGCAAAATACAAAATCAGGCCTAAGGATCCATTCACATTAACACAGTAAAACCCCGTTGTTACATTTATTAGGGGACCACAGAAAAAGAATGCGTGATCTGGGAAAACTTAGCATCCGATAACAATTTTGTAAGGCACATACACAAACAGGGCTGATGTTTCAGGCACAAGAGCCAGGAAAACGTAACAAACATGAACTATCAACGAGGTTTTACTGTATATAGCTAGGCAACTGGAGCTGAATCTGTGAGTTCACAGCTTAATTAAATGTAACTTCTCCAAATCCTTTTGTGTCCACTATTAAAGCTAGATCTGGTATATGTTCTCTGATAATAATGTTGAGAACATGAACACTGCAAATATCGTGCCTGCAGAGTTTGCATGTTGAATTAGAATGCAAACTGCAAGACGTACCTGCTTATCTGTCTGTGAGAGGTCCTCCACAAGTGCCACCACATTGTTTGATCGGAACAGCCACCCGTGAGTTGTAAAATACTGCACAACATCAATGCCCTTTCGAACCTTCTGGTAAAGGGATAAAAATCTGCAATATGGTAACAGTTAAAAAAAAAAGCATTTTATACAACAATTTTCTTTTTTTTATATGCCCTAAGGGCCTATTAGAGCATAATAATGGGCCAGGTGGGAGAGGATGTAGATAGAGCAAGCATATGCACAATGTGCACATTAATAATATAGGAAGAATTTGCTTACCTCAAAAATTGCAAGGTAATGGATATAAAGCAGGAATAGTCTAGTTCCTTTCTTTATCATGTTGATTAAACCTTGACACACAGCCCGTGTGTAGTATATTTGTTTTTTATTTTTTGAAATGACAATTTTTTTTATTGGTTTTAATCAGAAAATCAAATTTTCAGTTTTCCTGGTCACTATTTTTGTGCACATAAAGTTCTCACTCTTGGTTCTGCTGTTTTCTCTGTTGAGAATATTTTGTAGGTGCGGAAGGTTACCAGTGTCTATTGCTAACTATTTATGAACTCTAGTGAACAAGAAAACTTTACCAACCTAGGCTTTCGTCCTATTAACTGCAAGGCCAGGTCTCCTATGCACGCAGGCAGGTAATGGAGGCAGTACAAGTTCAGACTGTGCCACGCCACACTGTTGGTGAGAGCAACCTTCGGGAAGCGCATCACATGAGGCAGTGGGTGCCGCACAATCAGCTTCTGTGTCGTCGCAGTCACTTCACCCCACGTCTGTCGCTGTAAGGTACCGCTCGTACAGTGGTAGACCCTCACATGTTCTGGCCTGTGAAAAGAGGCACACCACACTCAGCGCACCCTACACTCATGACTATGGGGATATACAATCAATCCACAATAATTTAAGGGACCCTGAAGAGAAACACTAAACCCATATAGGCTAATGGGCTGGTTCCTCCAAAACTCTATTTTCATAATTTTTTTCGGTGAGAGGTTCATTACTTGAAGAGAAAATGAAGTTCACTCTTTTTTTGTGTATTATGTCCCACCTAAACCCTATTGCCATACCCTAAACCCTAATAACTGATGTCACACTGGCTGATAAGTCAGCTTTGTGTCATGAATTTCAAAGATTTATTCACATTTGGACTGCATTGGCACAGTAATGTCCTAGAAATTTGCTAAATTCACTCTTTGGCTTCTTTTACAATGTAGTCCATCGTTGCCAATAAAATATTGACAAGCCCTGAGCCGACACTGTTAAAATGCATGACGTCATGGTAAGCTGGTGCAGGAACTTCAAGGCAGTATTGCTGCCCGTATTTAATTTTTGCATCTTTTCTGGCTTATCAAGCCTCCTCTCACGCTAAGAGTGGCCGTTCTGGTTTTGTAGAAGCATATCTAACTAATACAGCTTAACTTACTTAGACACGGTGGTTATTCCCAGCATGTGGCTGTGAAAATTTACATATTTCCTGTAGTGCATCAGCAATATCTTTGTGAGAAATAAATGCAGTTGAAAACGTCTTGTTACTTCTGATTACAAGTGCTGCAGTGCCATTTTTCTGGAGCGCGAGAACAATGCAAAGGCGCGTAACCCACTGGTGGACCACAACACACCAAGGTATATGACATGCAACTCATCAGCAAGTCACGACCCACAGGAATATGGACCTTAAAAAGCACTACCACTGTGTAATGCATCAAACCTGTATTATTTGTAAATTCAGTTATTTAAAACAACTATCAAAATGTTTGGTGACCAACTATTTCTTCACTGCATGTTACCCATTCAAACGGCACTTTTGGTTAACTAACTTTTTGCTTGTGTGGATGAAGCTGCACCAATGTTTTATTTACTACACAAACGGTCATTTATAAAGTATGCCATGTTCAAAATGTGGACCGCATAATGACAATAATTCATAAAATGATGGCCCTGTTTCACTGAGCTTTTGCTAACTGACAATACAGGAATCATTGCCAGAAAGCTCCTAGACGAATACTGTTAAAATGTAGTAACATTGTAGCTCTGCAATGTTTTGTAGAAACAACCCAATTTATTCCCAATTATCAATTCAGGAATTAATGCCCAACCTTGTACCCTGAATGTCAAAAAAACTTAAATGGGATCAAAATATCCTATTAATAATGTGTTGACAAAAAAGGCCAACTTTTGTGTCTGATGCACTATCTTTCGGATTCTTTTTTCATCTTTGGGGACACAGGTGGCATAAAGTCAGTATAACCAAGTCTCTGCTTAACAAATAGATGTCAGTTGGATTTGCGGGGCTTATAAAGGAATCACTGGTGACTTGCAGTGATCTAATTGCTGATGAACAATTATGATCTTCGCTCATCTGTTCCAGCTTTTCCTGACTGCCAGTTCCCACATTTAGTGGTTTCATTTCACCGATTTCTAGATATGAATCTGATGGCACAGCCAGGCTCTATGTCACCGCACTGTATTTCATGAAACAGAGACATGCAGGCCATAAAAACTGAATGCACACATTGCTCAAGTGCGAGATAATGCAGTTTTAATCCCTACCTTGCTGTGGCAGTGTTCCAGGCGACAGAGATGAGCATGTTGGCCACTACATCCACGGGAATGACATCAGCTATGCAATCTTTTTCTATTATTACTGACTGTAACAAGCCGAGACCACACTGCAAAATAGTGGAGTAAACTGATGTCAGCATATATAAGTACCACAAGCTTCACAGAATGTATTCTTGCTTGAATAGTGAATGCATACCGAGACTATAATACCAGTGAAGCCATTGTAATTGTCTACCCAGCCCTGAAATGAAAGAAAGTAAAATGTTACAAAACGGTCAGGCTAACGATACCAGATCTTTCAAATTCAAGCTTCCATAGTATGAGCTATCTCAAACTATAGTTTACAGGGGCTGTTGATAGAAGAATGTTAGTGTTCCAGTAAAATTAGTAACACAATTCCATGGTGCACAGTTAAAAAAATTGAGATTGAAAGAACCTAGAGGCAGGCTATCATATAGCTTGTAATCACTGACTGTACAGTAGCACTAAGTGCGTGTGTGTTCTCTTACAGGGAAGGGCTCCCGCCATGAGGCAGTGACAATGGAAGGCCGGACTATGGCGACTGGAAGCTCTTCTCGTTCGTCAAGCACCAGTGACTCGGCTAGCGCCTTGGTAAGGGTGTAGGTGTTTGGCCGCTGCCCGAGTAGAAATCCACTCATAGTGTCCATCATCTTATCATCCATCCACCTGCAGAGGAATTCAGTAGGCTCTGCTGTTGGTTACCACTGACACATCACGCGAGGATACTATGAGCACAAACCTTTGGACATTTGTACTTCTTAAAGGAACACAGGTTCCACAGTGCTACAAGTGCATGACACTTTTAGGGAAAGAAAGCACAGCTGAAGAAAGCAGGGGATTAAATGGGGTGATGACGTTACAAAATTTGCAGGCATGGAGTGGCTTTGGTTTGTTGCTGGACAGGGGGAAAGCCCTTGCCTTGCAGGATAATGATGATTTTGGTGGCAGTGGCAGTGCTAATGGTAGTGGCGGTGAAGGCTTTGATAGGACATGGTAACATGAGCAGAATAAGGCAGTATTTCATGCAATATTTCATGCACCTTTCGTTTAGTAAATTTGGCCACAGCGTGACTGCACTAAGCTGGACTGTGACATTATGTGCAGTGCAAATTTGCTTTACAAAAAGAGACATTTGTCATGCGTTTGATGGTGCGTATAAAAAAAAGGGCCTCCTGGATTTTGCGCATGTTTTTTCACCTGCATATTCCAGCAATGCTCAAATTTGTCCTCATGGTTTCTTTAATAAACAAATTGAATTATGCCAAATCAAGCGTGATCATAACATAAACACTGTGATTTAATATACCTAATGTGATGCAGGAACAACGCTTCCAGAGATACTTACTGAGCAGCTTCTATAATTTTTTGGGGGTCTACAGGTGGAGGGTATATCACCTCATCTACTTCTGGTTTATCACAGTTGCAATATGCTGTCGATACATGTACAAGAGCCTGGAAGAAAGCACACAGAGCAATAAGAACATATAGAACTAAGCAGACAATGTAATACTAAGACAGCACAGTTTAGCATACACAGTGTATTTGGTAATAAATACTTCATGCAATTTAGAGCTGTGCAGTCGCTCTTTGATAAATAGTGTACTCACGCAAAGGTTTGGCATTTGTTTACAAAGGTCCACTACACGTCGTGTACCCAGAACATTGAGCTGAACCGCTCGTCTGAAACAGAAATGGGCCACACATTAGGCTGTCAAAGCCATACCAATTTCCACACATCACATCTGTGAAGCTTATGGTCGTAGAAACATAAGTTATACAGCTTCAAGAAAAGATAAAGTGGAGAATGTGCTAGTCATCTATGAGTGGATCACCCATTTAGAAGCCTGGCTGACCGACTAATTGTCAAGAAATAAAAGGCTGTCTGCATGCTTCCATGACCTCACAGTGCAGGCAGGTACGTAAGCTCATACAAAAAGGTTGCTCCACAAGTTTCCAATGTCAAAAGCACTGAGTAAAATACATATTGTGTCCAAGCTGCTTCTGTATTCATATTTCTGAAACATTTAAAAATATGAAAAGCAACCAGCATAGATTATGGTGTCAGGCAAAGCTATGTCAGCGTGTGTCAGGCAAAGCTCTGGGCTGTCCCTTTAACTTACTTAAGAGGTTCATCAAACTTGACTGTGGCAGCCGAGTGGAAGACAACCGAGACATTCGCAACTAAAGTGGCCTGGTCAGGCGCACTGAGCCCCAAGTTCGGCTGAGTCAGGTCCCCTGCTACCGCTCGCACTTTATGAAGGGCACCTGGTTGCTCTTGCTTAAGCCGCTCAAACACCTGTTGAAAAAAAAAAAAAACAGTACAGTGAGCTGTACATGAGCTAGAACAATTGACATGATGGACATGATGTTTTGTGCTTGCAACAATGTTTAGCAATGCACAACCTACTGTCTTTTGGGAGTCTGGGAGTTTCATGCAAGAGAACACTTTACAATGCACTTATGGCTGTGACCGCTGCACAAGCTTAAGGGAGCCTGGAGGCAAGTTTGTTAACAACATTGCACACACAGAGCACAGCGTTCAACTGCATATGATGGCTTACATGCTGACAAACACTCTGAAAAGTCAGGCTACAGTGAGCCACCATGTGTATTTTGATCAGCTAATGGCATGAATACAGCATCCACAACTGAAACATCACTGCAGCAGTACAGGAGCCAATGGGCAGGGCAAGGCAAGCACTAGGCTTCAAAGTAGTAGAGCTGCAGCCAGTGATTTCCCTACACACCCCCTTGTTTTTCTGAAGGCACCCCCTTAATTCGTAACGATTTTTCTTTTTTTACACCCAATGGCAAATTTTTTTGTTAGCACCAGAATAAGGGCATGTATGCAAAGGGACACATCTTCCACAGCTGGCTTGTTGTAGAAGATGTAATGGCGTTTATGTAGAGAACACATTTTATGTAGTCCTTGTTCTTTAGTTTTGTCTGTCATTAAATATGACGATTAAATAGAAAAATGTGCGGAATATAACCAACCTTTATATATAGCTTTCATTGATTACGAGAAAGCGTTTGATTCAGTCGAAACCTCAGCAGTCATGGAGGCATTGCGGAATCAGGGTGTAGACGAGCCGTATGTAAAAATACTGAAAGATATCTATAGCGGCTCCACAGCCACCGTAGTCCTCCATAAAGAAAGCAACAAAATCCCAATAAAGAAAGGCGTCAGGCAGGGAGATACGATCTCTAAGTATGAGTATGACAACACCCATGGATTGCAGGCATATGACACTACCAATATGCAGCGTGTGAAATCTACCTTAGATTTGAGCATTGTTTCAAGCCTGGCCTCTGGTCCTTCTCCGCTCTTGCCTCGTACCAATAGGTAGACTTGCTTTACACCAGGACATGATCTGAGCAGTTTTTCCAGCAGAACCTGAAATATGGTTGCAGTGAGCCTAGAGTCATTCATTGAAAAACAAACCCTCAAAATGTGTAGAGTTGATAACACGAAGACAAGAGCAATAGTTATGTTTTTTTATAATCTACATCATTCACCAAACAACCTTCTGGACAGCTGTCCTACACATAGCGAAACATGTGTTCAAGAACATAATTCCTCATGTGAAATGTCTTCACCAAAAGACTGAAAGACTAAGCATGTGAAAAAGTACATAGAATGTGCTACT
The DNA here is from genome assembly GCF_038994185.2 of Dermacentor albipictus. NCBI lineage: Eukaryota > Metazoa > Arthropoda > Arachnida > Ixodida > Ixodidae > Dermacentor > Dermacentor albipictus. The sequence continues at coordinate 17,252,894 of NC_091823.1, forward strand.
TCAGTGGTTTACCAAATCTCACTAGATTGCGAGAAAGTGTACATTGGGCAAACTGGACGTTGTCGAAATAATAGGTTACGGGAGCGGAAATGCACATGCCAGCTTCTGACAGCACCTAGCAACTTGGCTGCACACTGCAAACAATGCAAATGCTCTCCACTACTAGAAAGCACCACAGTCATTGGCACATCAGAAACAAAAACGGAGCGAGAAATATGGGAGGTACTTGCGATAGCTACGGGAAAAGAGATATGCGTAAGCACTCCACCCATCACACTTATTGAAGCTGAGGTCGAGTTTGCCAGGGCGAACGGGTGCAAGTGAACCTTGTATGCCTGGCCCAAAGTATGATCACATGTCGTCACCTTGCCATATCTTTTTATATGACCCCCCCCCCCCCCTCGTCATATCTCCTTGTATATAAGTGTGTTCATTAACAGTATTAAACAGTTGGTAGTTTGCGCTATGTACGTCCACGTCCTGTCCTTCACTTAACATAATCAGTGTCACACTAAGCACAATATAATCATGAGCTTTGGAACCAAAGCTTTATCGTTTGTTTATGTTCATTTAAGTTAGTTTTATTGGAACAGCGGTCCCGCATTTCCACAAGTGCACTCAATGATGTACTGCTAATTAATAATTCACTTATTGAGAAAAACTATGTTACTTTGCTATGTTTGCATGCGAATTAAAACCGTTATGAACTGTAGTGGATAATCATTTTTTTTACGTTCTTGAGCAGATTGGAATGGAACATTCTTCAGTGGGACGAAGCTAAAACCAGAACGAAAGAAATTTCGTTCTGACACCATGGTACGAACACATCTATTGTTTTGATCGGTGGTCATTGTGACGAAAGGTACGCGCACACACTTATTTATACAGTTTAAGCTCATTGCAATGTACCCGCGTACAACAGACTTTCGGATATGACTGACCATATTTCCACCTTAGCTTGTTCTACCTATTTTATTAATGCAGCAAAGTTCGCTTGTAACGGACCGCGCTACAACAGACTACCGGCCACAGCGGACAAAATTAGCGGCAGTTTTCAAAATAGGGCGTATAAAACGTACTTTTGCCGTGTTGACACAGGCTGACAACCGAGTTGCGAGGGTCAGCCGACAATCGTGGCACAATATCGCGCGCGAGGAAGGAAGGCGGGGCGGAAACGCGCCGTCTTCTTTAGCGTGCGAGGCACGGGGGGTGAGGGGTCGAGAGAGAGAGGGGGCTTTACTCCGGCGGCTGCTGTTTACGACACGGCCGCCGTATCTTGAGAGCGATCTATGATGTGGACAAAGTGCCCCCAAGACCGGTAGCTTCGCATGCGCTGTGCTTTCGACGTTCAGTTCGCATTGAAGCGAGAGCCAGCACGAAGGTCAATTCGCTCACCGCGCTTATCTTGCTTAATTTGCCATCCCAATTGACGCTTCGCCGCTTGGGCGAAACTGCGACTTTTTTGTTTTTTTTTTTACTTTGGACGTTCGTCACCCATTCTTTGCAATAAAGTTGTTAGACATCGCGACGAAAGTTTCGGAATTGAGGCGTTTCGGATATTACGGACTTCGGATATTACGGACTTCCGATAAAACGGACGTTTGTTTTGTCGGATTACCGGGGTCCGTTGTAACGAGAGTCGACTACATACATTTGCGTGGACGACTATATATATATATAGTACAGCGTCTGAGCGGGACTAGATAATCGATTACCGATGCACAGACATTACGTGTACTTCTAACGGAACAAGAGACAAAACCCAGTGAGTTTTTATTTCTGAACAAAAACGGCCCAATCGTGAGAAAGTACTCTGAAATCGTCAACGTCAAGCTAGCATGGTAGTGCTGTGGTTCAGGCGCGAAATTCAAAAAAAGAAAGCTTTGCCTTTCGTTTTCTCTGCGAATATAAAACAAACATTTTCACAGTAAACAATGCAATTCGATTTTTGAGAAATTATTTTACAATGCTCTTTAGTGTCTCAGTAGAGAGCAACTAAATCTCGTCCTTTAATTACGTCTTTCGTGCCGAAACGGAGTATTCGCTCACTTCGACGCAAATTGAACTAGAATCGCGCTGCATTGACAATATATGCCTTAATGCTTACACCTGCTGCTGTCTAACACAGGGTTGCAGCGTCTTTCGGTTTGGTTTTCCAGTCGCTCGACATAAATTATTCATAAATTGACAGAAAATTCTTTGGAATATATTATAATTATCTGGTTCAATTGCCTCCAGTCGAACGGCATGTCTGACTCGTCATTAGAAAGTTTCGAAGGCTCACAAATATCTGCTAATGCACTGTGTATAGCCTACTCATAGCAATCTCACAAACAGCAGTTTCACTTTCCTCTGGAGTGGCCATATGAATATTTGTAACATATCATGAGCTATCAGAACAACGTACGCGCGTCGGGCAAATTTAAATAATCAGCGGTAAGTAAAAGTCACACTGTAGTAAAAGAGGTAAAGGAACCAAACTCACTTTTCCAATGAACCCTGTTCCTCCTGTGAGGAATACCACTTGGTCCTGGTAGAACTGTGCAATCACCGAGCCCTTATCATCCTCAGTTACCACAGCTGATGACGGAATTTGCTGTGGATGGCGCCCTGCCGCCGCCATGGTGGTTTCTCTAGGGGTGGCTGCAAAACACAAGAAGTCGACCATTCATTTAAATGGCTCGGCATCTCGAGTGCATTAAAATCAAGCGCTACATATGCCCTGGAATGCAGAAACTGGACGACAAGCGCAGATCTAACATACTTTTTAATTTATAATTTACACGGAGAACTGCACCGAGCGGTACGTATAGTAGGTCAATGCTGCGCTTAAAGGGACACTAAAGGCAAATATTGTCAAGCTAAAGTGATAGATCATAATGCTCGAGAATATTTGAGGCGTCATAATTATCGCGAACAGGGCCTTAGTAATAGAAAAAATGAGGTAAATGCAAGACACGATTTTAGACTCCCGCGGGACATTGAAGTACTTGCCCGATGACGACGGCACTCCTGATTTAAATTGTGCCACTAGTACTCAATCGCTCGTTACGAAAACATCATTGTATTACACTATACAACGAATGAAAATGCTTGTCCAGTTCTATTTTTTTTTTTAGAAAAAGAGGTGATTGACATTACTCTTGACAACGACGCGGGTGGTCGAAAGGTTTCGTTTTCGCTCGACTCTGCGCCGCCCGCGCTTTCTCGTTTCAATAGTTTCGTTATCGCGTAGTGCTGCGCTGGTTTTGCTGGATCGCGAAACTCACATAAACTGCAAGTAGCAGAGAATTTCACTTTCATATGATGTCACGGGATGTCTGAACGCGGTCCACGCCACTTGGCCTGCAGCAGCTGCAGTGGTGAATCATAGAATAAAGAACAACTGCTCTGTCGCGGTTCGGTTTCTCCATGGCCTGGCGTTTGCGTTTTGTGCAATATTTTTATTGTGCAAAACCCCGTAGCGCCGTCTGTCGGGCGCCGTTTTACTCACCGACAGCCGCAAGGCGCGGTGATGGCGTATGCAACGTCACCACTGCCCGGTTAGATGGCGGAAATTTGAATTGCGATAGAGGTATTCGGACCCTGCAGCTGCAATTTTCTCATAAACTAAGTATTTTAGTGGCACGAAACACCCGTTGCGAGGTTTTTGGGATGATATTTAAACATTCCACGTCGAGTTATCTGCCTTTAGTGTCCCTAGCGTACCCCCCCCCCTTTTTCCTTTTTCTTCCTTTTTTTTTTGTCAGCCGGCGTGTCAGACGCCCTTGACACGCCGGCTATCGCGCGTGGGTTAACAGACTGGGGTGAGGGGAGCGGGGGTCCTGGCTTTGACCTTGTACACAGCGTCCCTTTACTAATTCGACACGCCAACACACTTTCCCTCGTTTCCGCGCCCTCCCGCCTCACACCCCCTCCCCTTTAGAAGAACCCTACCTATATATACTGTGGCGAGGAAAGCATATGTCGCCTTGAAGGAGACAAGTCCACTTGTCGAAACGTTGGCTCCTGCATTCACCTTGTTCACGTTTTGCTCCTCGTCTTGAGTTACCATCTCCCGCATTCCCCGTCTTTCCTCTAGTGTCCGTCAACTCACATGTGCGGGTTAAGTGAACCAGAAAAAGCACGCTAGAAAACAAAGTGCACGTGTGCGACTATGTCGACCCGCTCGAACGCAAATATGATGAGCTTCTGCGCGATGTCTGGACTACTGTCTTGAGTGGATCTCGCAGACATCGAGGATTACCTTGTGAATACAACGAGCTTCATGAGCCGCGAGCAGATGAAAGCCTACAAGTCAATCGAAGGCCACAATTATCTGACTAGCGGGTGGGTGCAGCAGCCATGCGTTTAAAGTGCTCGCGTAATCTCCTTCGTTACGGAACTTATTGCGTGTTGTCCGCTTGGGTCGTTAAAGGTAGCGTTAACGTTGCTTCACTAAAAAGAAAAAAGAAAAAAAAACAGCCGAGAACTTAAACACTGTGATTTCACAGCCTTCGTAATTCTTTATGTTGCGTCAATTCTGCTTGTCTTGCCAAAACAACTTTTTGTGGGCCCTCCCAGGTTCAGCAATCACGATCATCTAATGAAAAGACACTCACACCATGGCTACTCGTAGAAGGAGACGGCGAGGTGCTGGCTGCATTTTGCACAATACAAGGCAGGCCTTGCAGTGACATGCTCACGCATAGCTGCTGTATTTTTTTACATTTAGACTGTAGCGAAGAAGAGCGATAACCAGGTACCGAGAAGAACCCCATCAGGGTAGCATACCTATCGCCGGGTTTCTTTCTTGTGTGATTGCTGTAGGCAAACATAGCACAGTTCACCATGACACCGAAGCTCAGCTGACGCATGGCCACGGCGCGTACTCTGTCCGGATACGCAAACACTGTACGTAAACCTGTTCAGTAAACAAATACCAACAGCACGGCGCGCAAAACACTGAAATGTCTGTGCATATAATCAGCGACTTTTCAGCCACAAGGCGAACGGCGCGCCCAAAGACAGGGATCAGACGTTCGCGCGAGAAAGACTGCTGGCATTTTTCCGACGCTACGCCACGGACACGACCACAAACAAGGCGCGGCTGCCCCGGCAACACTGTAGGCCTGGCCACGTCACCATCCCGTGGCGCTGTCGCCGCCTCGCGGATCGAGCTCAGTGCATACTCCCTATACTTGGCGAATGAAGTATCACACAAGGGACGATCACGAGTGAGAGAACAGACATGAAAGTTGATACGCTGATTCCGTGTTTTCCCTGGTATATCAAGCCAGCTAGCCCATCCACAAGCTTTGTTATGCTTGTGCATATGCGACCAAATGGACGTCTTGCTCACTAACAGAATGCGGGAGTGAAACATATTTATAGCCAGGAGAACAAGATGTGTAAATAAAAGGTTTTTTTTTTTCTTCAAAGGTTGCCTTGTCGCATGTGTCCGGACATCTAGTCCGGACTATGCTGTGCTCCTGCAGTAGTGAATATAGTACTAGGGACACCGGTGCAACAAATAAAATAAATAAAAACGCCACTGAACGGTCCTTCAAGTTATGAAGTCCTCGAGGGCAAGCGAGCGCGCTGAGGCGCTTGGCGCGTTTTGATGTGGCCTCACCGAAGTGCACTTGGAACGCATACAGGCGAGAGCCTGCACGGACAACGAACGCGCGGATAACACAGGCTTCCGGGAGCGAGGGTGACGTGGCGTCGTGGCGATGCCCTCCACCCTCACGCAATATCGCGGCAGCAGCAGGTGCTCTCTTTTGCCCACTCTGCTCCGTCGAGGTTCCAGCCAGCAAACGCGAGTTAGCAACGAGCGCGAGAGGTGCGCTCGTGACGTGGCGTCGCAGCCAATGGGAAGTTTCGCTGCTACAGACGACGCCAGCTTTCTCGCTGAATCGGCGATTTGACACTTTCGTATAAGTCAATAAATAAATTGATTAATAAAGGGGGAACTGTTACAGGCGAAAAACGAGTGAAAAAAAGAAAACCAGTAATACGAAACGTATTTCAAGTACCTAGTGGTGCACCTAAAAACCGCTCTGACATTAGAACTCGCGATGCATGTTGTCGCGAAGTGAGTATACCGCGGGCCCCGTTTCTTTCTTTCCGCGAATGTTGTGGGCTCCTCGATGCGGGGAAGCCTTTGTGCAGAAATCACAGCGACAGCGCCTCTAACAGCTGCGTCACTTTATGGTGCGATTTTGCGTGCGATCCGGCAAACGACCGTTCGCATCAGCAGCCGCACTCAGCAGGTTCTCAACAGGATCCTCTGCCTGCAGCGTCGAATCGCATGCCCCGCATGCAACCAACTTGCTGGATATGGTCGCACTGACCAGATATGTTTTGCTATCTAGGGGCCGGCGAGCGAGCGCCTCAACGCTCTGATCATGCCGGTGCTTTTCTTTTTTCTTCTTTTTTTCCCTGTCGAAACGCTCGCCTCTTTCGCCGCTGACGGCGGCACAAAAATGGCCTATACAGTTTACGTATGACACGAAATAACTTATCGAGTGTGCATGTGACGAAGCGTTGTGCGAAATAGTAAATCGTTGGCGTGATTTCGACTCCGAAGCGGTCAGCGCAGATGCCGCCGCAGTCGTCTATGCGGAGTGGCTCGGCTGACTGGCGTGGTTTCTCATCACTACCAATGGCGTCGGAAAATCTAATCGTATTTTCACTTAAAGGGCCCTTAACCAGGTCTGGCCATATTGAACTGAGAAGCGCAGAACATACAATGCGCGATAACGATCGTGTCAGCAAAGTACATCGCTACGCGCCGCGGAAAGATCCGAATTTCAAACCGAACGCCGTTTTCCCTTCTCGTAGCCACCGCGCTCCAAGCCGGAGGATGACGTACACGTGCTAGTGCGCCTACGTACACGCACGCATAGAGTTTCCTACAATCTATACGTACACGTGTTCGCGCTGTGACATTACTCGTGGTGACACGTGACTTCAAGAATTATTCAAGGCAACATCTGTTATTTGTGTAATACATATATGTGGCTTCAACAGACGACTTAAAGCTTAGAGAAACAATAAAACACAAAAACCGAACGTCTGCATGTTTTTCCTTTTACTTCGCACCGCAGCAAGAGAGATGTACTTCCGTTTCGTCTGCTTGTACCTATGCCGTACAGTTGCGCGCGCAGACACCGAAACTATGTAATTTTACCTTGTTCCAGCATGGGATCATGCCCTGTAATCCGCTTGTGTCTGCCTCAACAATCGTGTAGCACGGACTTATACGGCTAGTTAAGTGTCCACGTGCAAAATCGTGCGCTGCGCGAAACGAGACAATCGCAACAGCTCGCGCGCGACGCCTTCAGCGGAAGTGTGCCGCGCCACAAAAAAAAAAAAAAAAAAACGAGAATTCGCCGTGGTTGCTCAGTGGCTATGGTGTTGGGCTGCTGAGCACGAGGTCGCGGGATCAAATCCCGGCCACGGCGGCCGCATTTCGATGGGGGCGAAATGCGAAAACACCCGTGTGCTTAGATTTAGGTGCACGTTAAAGAACCCCAGGTGGTCAAAATTTCCGGAGTCCTCCACTACGGCGTGCCTCATAATCAGAAAGTGGTTTTGGCACGTAAAACTCCAAATATTATTATTATTAAAAAAACGAGAAAAAAAATGAAGGCGGGTCCCTGGATGTATGCGTCACGCGATCCTCGAGTACGGGACGGGAAAACGCAGGGAAGGAATTTTGCTTGCAGAGGCTAGACAGGGCAAGTGGAGAGAGTGTCTCACGTGGCAGTGGAGCTCGCTTCTTGAACTCATAGGCTCGTGGCATTGAAATATTTCTATCTCGGCTATTAATGGGCCGATGTGAAAAATTTTTGCGGCAGAACGCTTCCTATAGAGGACGCATAACAACTTCCAGCGTATAACCAAAATTTGCTATGTGGTCTGGTGAGGGGCCCTTTAAGAGGAACATAAATGTTCAGACGTTGATTGTGCTGACGAATTTAGACGCTTTATTACGAGCTGCGGAGGCATCGCAAGGGCTGCCGGCCCCGGAAAAGACAGCCGGCGAGCTAGGCCTATACGGTTTCCCAGCGATCGCAAGCTCGCATGGCTTGCTCGTTCGCTTCCGTCGGCAGCGACAAAATCAAATGTATTGCAATTTAAGCGCGACATAGCTGTGTATACATGTTGTGCCGACCAACATAGGCGTTTCGTTATACGAAATACATGTGATCCTGTCGCAAGCGCCACAGGCGTCGGATTCGACGCCCGAGCGAACTATGCCTGCCGGCTCCTGCCAACGGAGCCGGCACTGCGAACGCGGCCTCGCGGAAATACGTGTATACGCTGTTCGCATGGACGTGTTTATATCGTCATCGTTTGCTTAAAACGAGACAGCTGTGCAAACACGCTTGTTTTCACTTTGCGAAGTTACGCAGTATTCCGATCGTCCATGCAGGGCCGCCGGTTCTGGGCGGAGCTACGCGCCGCTCGCTTATTCGTATCATGTGTCCCGAATCGCCGTATGTGGCATGTCGGACACGACGTGCCGTACAAGGAATCGCACGCAATATCGCACCTGTCTCACGCTTTACAGCTTCACAACTTGTAAATATAGGTATTCAGCAAATGACGGCACGGTGTGGCACTTTGCATCGCGAAAGCTATAATGTGCAAATTTTCCAACATGTTTTCATACCCGTTTGCAGCGTCAGCAGCGGGGCCGGTCCACCTTCTCGCGTTTAATTACGGCAACACCTCGTTATACGCCGGTTGGTCCGTACCGAAATGTTGGACGCATGGAATAAACGATCTGACACCCCGCGTTCTCAGACTAGGTACTGAACTTATTACATGCTATCCTATTTGAAGACGGAGCTTGACCGGCATACACTGGCTTGGTGTTCTTGGGGTAATCAGCAATAGTGGCTCTGTGTCTTGAATTGGTGTGCTCTTTTGAACGTGCGCTGTAGATTTTAGCTTTTAAGGCGAAAGCCTTACTAACCTCGTCGAGCAGAGTTACGTTGTCGCCGCGAATTTGACCTTTATTTGACCGCAGCTGCGCCGCAGCCTTGGCAACGCATCACGTGACTTGCCGCGCCGAGCTCCGGCGCCCCCTGACCACGTGACGTGTGGGCCGATTTACGCTCGAGCCGCCCATCGCCGCAAGCCACACCGCACGCGTGCGGTCGCACGAAATATTGAACGTATGAAACAGTTGCGCACAAATTTCGGTTTACGATGTGTAAGGTATACACTGTGCACACAGTGTAAATGGTAATTTGTGCACAAGTGTTTGATACGTGCAATACGTGCGAGGCCGGGCCGTCTTCTCTGAGGGTTGCTATGGGGTTGTGCGGGAGCGAAAGGCCTTGATCCGTAGTCGCCAAGCGGTGTCTGACCACCCCGCGGATATCGCCCGGCCAGCTGCTTCGCTGGAGAGTGTCCGGACGGTAACAGGCGTCGCACCGTCGAGATCAATGTAGCGACCGCACTCGCGCCCTGTCCGTTTGTGCTTCAACGCTGCGCATGTTCTCGGCGTCTCTTTGCATGTCTAGCAGTTGCACTGTCCCTGTGGCACAACAGGCGTCGCACCGTCGAACGATGCGTGTCTACCCAGCGCCTCCTCCCCAAGCCTAATCACAGTCATGTCTAGCCACCGACCTAGGCACAGCCGTCATACCTGGCTGAACGATGATTGTATACCTATTTGTGCTACTCTTCGGGTCACTTGTCTGGTAAGTCATCACGACGGAAGGGGTTTGTATCTATGCTGGCACCGCTTAATTTCAGTTTTAAGTATTCTTTCGTTTCCATGTGATGGCAGTATACGTTCGAATCATCTCAGTAAACTTTCTCAAACCGGAAACCGCTGAAGTTCGCAGGCGTGCATGCGCTCGTGCCGAACAGAAGAGTGCGACGCAAGGGCTCTACTTTAACCCTTTAGACACGACGTTTAGCCGCTTGACTCCCAGCACGCCGTACACGTGTGCTCTCGGAAAAGCGGGAAGGGCACGGTCCGTCACGCCACCTCAACTACCGCGCCCAAGACGTCACGTCCGCCTAGCAGTAAAATCCCATATCAAATTCGAGGGCCAGATCGATTTCGACTGTGAGGCCAGGCTATACACGCCACCTCCCCACCATCTCTTTCCACTACCGCCGTCGCAACGCCACGATCGCGGGTCACGTGCGAACCCGTATACTTCATCCCAGCGCTCGCACTAGCAGTTCGCTTTCGTAGTTCACGCGTCGTGCGAGGCCCAAATCGCTTTCAGTCGCCTCGCTAGAACTGTGCAGCGAGAGGAAAGCTGTAGTGCGTGTGTAAGGTTAATCAAGACAGAAAGCGTGCCGGTCGGCCGTGTTCACGTCGTCTGCTGTCGAAAAATAGAAGACAGACGACGCTGCAAGACGAGCGCCGCGTCAATAGAGTACTTTTATTAGTGTTCACTTAGAGTTTTCACTTAGAACCAGTGTGTGCCTAGGCTTTACTTCTTCCTCTTGCGATGGTTCTCTTTAATCGTAGCTCTCGCAACACTAAACGGTTTTAGAAAGACATGCTGACGTGTATTGAAAGCAACCACGCGGTACTGCCCTCACGTCGGAGCTCGTATAAAAGTTTTCCACATCGGATCCACGCCATCTATAGATTTGCCCATCGAGACGATGATGAAGTCTTTTACCACGTGCACTCTTGTGAATCCGCGTACACACACAGAACGAGAGTGGAAGCTGAGTGCTGATTAGCGACCTCTTGCGCAGCAACCTTAAATACGGCGATGCAGCTTAAATAATTAAGCATTCAGACTAGCGTTTTCTGGGTAGTGTCATAGCGTGCGCCTGCGGGGATGTCCTTAAGCACTATATTCTGGAACAATATACAAGTGGTGGATGACGATTGTTGAACGGTGTTGTATGTGTAAATACAAGTCAAGCACACAAACAAGCAAAAAACGTTTTCAACACCGTGGGGGCAAACAATTTTACGTGCTTCGTGTGAATTTTCTAGTTTCATTATAAACGAAGCGCGCAGCGTTTTAAACCCCCCGAAACTACTTTGCAGCATGCGTACCTCACTTCCAAGCGCCAGGCAGTAATGACATATAATTAGTATTATTTTTTAAAGATTATAAGCAAGGAAGAGCCCACAGGGGCATATAGCCAGGGGGGCAGGGGGTGTCACACAATGCAAGTGAAATAAAAATTAAGGCAGTAGCGAGAGACGAGACAAAAAAAGCTGCATGAAGAATTTGTATAGAAAACTCTCATGTCAGATATTGTGGGGCTGCGTTTAAATCGCCGTCATCACCGCGCCACCACCATCACAATCACTACGCAAACCTAGTTCACGGCGGGAAAAACGCTTCAGACCTACCACGGCCGGCGGCCGTGGACCTACAATGAACCCTGTCCTGATTCTTCCGTCGCCGATTCTGTTGCTAATTGTACCTTCGGTACCTTATCAAACCAACCGGTAATCTCCTCTACGCGTGTCGCACAAGTTCACCTCTCTCTAATCTCAGCTAGAATAACATCGACTTGTGCTCATTCTTCTAACGCGTAATGCGGCCTATCAAAAGCCATAAGCATGTTTTTCAATGCGTAAGCATTCTTTGGCGAGCTCCCCAGCCCTGTCACGCGAAAAAATGTCATGTCTTGTATCTGCACAAAAATGTGTAATTAGCAAAGTCAAGAGATTTATTCGTTATGGTAGTGTAAACTTAGATGATTGGTAGCTTTTAAGCGATAAGGAACAAGGGTCCCGCCTAGGGTCCCTCCCCTAGGCGGGACCTTCGGCCCTCCCCACCAACTGGCAGGACACACAATAAAGCTATTTCCTCCTCCACCTCCTTTTTTTTTTTCCTGGTCGCGCTTTGATTCGTAAGTCCGCTTATACCTGTGAGATTGTTAATCGTCAAGCAAACAAACAGTCCAAACGCCACGCAGTTATGTCAATAAGAATGAAACTGACCCTCCCCCGCCCCATATCCTCCTTAAGTAAAGGAATGAAGAAAAGCAAACAAGAAAGTAAGAAAAGAAGGAAGATAAGATAGAGATAAGATAGAAGATTAATCATCTTTCGAATGTTCTGCCAAGTTGGTTTCCCCGCGCGTTACATCTGCTAGATTCGAAATAGTTGTTCATTTTCCAGCAAGGTGTAGATGAGATGACAATGGTTGAGTTCATCGGATCGTCTTTATGTCGTCTCCTCCTGCAGACCGACTACTGCGCAGCGCAAGTTTTCTTGCGGTGAAGTCAGCTTTCCGGAAAAGAACTAGTCCGCGCTGACTCGGGCGAGTCAAATAAATATGCCAGAAGAAAAACTCCGGGAAAAAAGAAATTGCGGAGATCCCACACACCATGGGAATCAATGTTATGCGAAGCGTTTTGCAGGTACCTGGCTAACGAGCCTTGTTTGCGTTTCCGCAAAACGATATCAGGTGGACCAACGTGTTCCTGTAAATTGAGCAGTTGCGTGCTTGTCGCGAGCGTACGTGTGTGTGACGACAGCAGCACGATGACAGTCACGTTGTAGACGATCTTATGACGGCAATGGCATGATTTCTACGTCCTAAGCGAGCCTACGACTTGGCGATTGCTGGGTTCTGCATAGTTAGTGTACGAACGCAAGAGATAGAAAGACGGACTGTGGCGTCATCAACCACAACGTGTTGTACAATTGTACGTACATATGTATATTTCATGCGGTTTATGTTGAAACGACGATGGCAATTGTACTTCGGCGAAGAAATTTAAAACGTGATTAACCTGGGCGACCGTGAAGTCTGTACAACGTCGCACAGTTTCTACGTAGCCTTAGCTGCTACGATGCGTTAAGGTAAAGTGGGCCGGTCACGGAGATCGTGCGCTCTAAAACACGGCGCATCAAAGCGCGAGCGGTCGCAAGAAAAAAAAAATCGCAAAGAAAAGTAAAGAGACAAAGTGGCACGGAATGCACGCGCCGAGTGTTTCAAAGAGCTGGCTGGGTTTGTAACGAGGGAAGCGTGCGTGCGATTGTGGCCTAAGAAGGAGGAGGCCAAGACAGGCGTCCAGCACGCCTGCTGTTTCGCGAAAGCATTGCCCGGTACACTGAAGTGCTCAAAACGCAAGAGTTTGTTCCTGACTGGCTGCTCAGGGTGGAGCCCTTGGTAGACTTGAAGGAGCTTTAAAATGACAAAACCAGCCATGGGGTGGCTGACTGGCTTTTCTCTATGTTGTAAGGTAATAAGTGTATGCCACTGATTTTTGTAAGATGTTAAAACCACGTAGTAAAGATCGAGAGAGAGAGAGAGAGAGAGAGAGAAAGCGATTGTGGCCTAATGGTTAGAGCACACGGCTGCTGTGCTCGACAGCAGAGGTTTGGGTGCCACAGTGGCCAAACATTCACTCGCTCTTGCAGCTTCGCTGTAAGAGCGAGTTTTCATACCATATGTCGTAAGCACTAGGTGCTCTGTTTGGCGCCTGTTCTCAGTGATGGCTCATCACCGTCGCCGCCTGCGCGTTGTCATCGACGCCCCGGTCATACAGCTGCCTTGAGGCTCTCGCGCAGGGTACGGCGAGACCACCGTAGCCGTACAAACTCTTAGCTGGCCACAAACGAGGAGCTGGTCAAACACGCCGTGAGAAACAATAATTGCCGATTACTGGCTGAGAAAACCACGCAAAGGTGTCATCTATTCGTGTGCGGTAGACGGAAGGTAACATTTATTACGACATTGTATAATGATTCGTTTCTAAGCAAACATTCGAGACTTCGACTCAGGTTGCGTTGCTGATTGATGCCAAGCACGCCGCCGCACGGAAACGACTGCGAAACTCGAGCATTAAATTAAAAAGAAGAAAAGAAAGAAAGAAAGAAAGGAAGGAAAGGCCAGGCAATGAAAGAGGGGAGGGGGAGAGCGGTAGAAAGGCAGGGAAGTTCCTTCTATTGCTTCGCAAGGAACTTCTATTGACTCGCGATTCGGAATGTTGTAGGATACTATTTCGCACATGATGCGGATAATATGCGCGACCGTTTTCTTTAGTGTTCCCTATAGCGCCCATATTATAATAGGGGAGCACGCTTACACGTTGTGCCGTGGCTCTGTTTTCGAAGCCGAGTGCAAAGTGTTAAGAATGGCGAGCTGCAAGGCAAGATTGCCACCCAGTTACGACTGGGCGACACGACGCGCATCTCCCCCTCACCGTCGCTGCAGCTAGGAGGCGTTCGAAGAAGCGGCCTTTGTGCTGAAAACCGCCTCCTTCCACCAGCCCCATCGACATTGTGACGGAACGAGTTCGGGGTGTGAACAATGGTTCCGGAGTTCTCCAGCGCGGACCTGATCTGATACGCATGGACAAGCTGCCGCGGGAAAGCCGTATTTTGGTGCTTCCCATGCCTCGGCGTGACGCAAGACAACGAGCTACCCACGATTGGCACCGATACTTCCCGGAACGGCACCCCTCCAACGCCGTCGTTTGGGCATCGGAATGTGTGTGCCTTTGTGTACGTAAACTGTTCTGCGGAGCGGCAGCAAGTTGACGATGAGTAAACGAACAGTCGCCGCCTCGTATGGCCGGCGGACCGAGTGTATAAAAACTGTTGTTGTGCGAATGCTGGACACACTTCTCTTGAGCAGTCATGTTAGACTGACACACTTCTCTCATGCAGTCATGTTGGACTGACACTCTTCTTTTTCAAGCAGTCATGTTAGACTGATTTAATTTCTGTAAATAAACCCATATTCCTCGTTCTCGATGAGAAGCAGTTCTTCACTTCATCGACGTCCTCAGCGTAAATAAGTTGGACGACGGCATGGGCCAGCTACCTTCGAATTCATGTCGTACTCCAATCTTGGCAAAGGACCACGAGCGATGGGATTGAGCCCCCAATCCTGACAAAAGATGCTTCGCATTGGAGCCCACTCGCAACACGTGTTGACCACGCGCGGAAGCGGGCATAGCGCGCAGGATGTCACGATACGGGCGAGTCGTCGTTGGCCAGAAGGCGCTCGTCGAAGTAGATGGGCCTTGATCTGATCGCCGCGGCGTGTCGGATTGCCTCTGCGGGCTCCGTCCGCAGCAGCTCAGGGCCGCGTACTCTGAGTGCGTCCGCATGCGTACATTGACCTGCAGGCGTTTCGCCACAAGGCCGCTCGTGTTCGGCCCATTTTTCTCAAATGCAATTTCTGGCGATATCTGGTGGTTTTATACCGCGACATGTGACTTAGGCGCGGGAAATATAACGCAATGCATTTAGCGTAACGTTTCTGATATCCTGGAATGAAGTTCCCAGCTGTGGAAAGCCAAGAAAATCAATTGTAACTAATTACTATAGTAATTATGTTCTAATTTTACTTTGTGTGTAAAGGCTATAGAGCGTTGTGGGTTTAAGTGTTCGGCACATTAAGCCTAGCCACACATTGTATGACACAATTGAACGACCACCGCCGGCCGTGAGGACACCCCGTCATTGGAGAAGTGCGTGAGCTGCTGCAGAAACGCGCACTCGTTGTGCTGGCTATCGGCAACTACGAAAATAATGATGTCAAGTATTTTACTGAACAGTGTTCACAGGAAAACGCGATCGTATTGCTAAATTTCTACGAGAAAAAAGCACCAGTAACCGTTGATCCGTTTTCTTAGAAGTTGCAATAGAACAGAAATGATGGCCGCTGTATGCATGTATATAGTACGCGCCGGTTTTCACAGAGCTGTGAGCAAGCACTGCACTTTAGCACGTGGAAAATACTGCCCCCAAAAGTGCTCTTCCGTTGTTACATTTTGGTGCAACCGGTTCGCTCATGCCGCACGCATACACAACGAGTCCATCACACCACAGTGCGGAAGCGCCACCGAAAGATATAGGATTTCGCCGTGTTGACATTCAACGGGACAGCAAGCTGCATGAGTCCCATATCTAACGCTGTTTAAACTGCATACACTTAATGAAACGCTTAGTATGCAAACCCTGTAATCCAACGAGACTCCTCTTCGACTGTTAAGGAAGCGATCCGGAATTGATACAGAATAATAATAATTTCAGTAAGCGAGTCTGGTACAGAAAGAACATGAAAAAAAAAAGAATACCGCAGAAACCCATTTTCCAATGACTGTCGAGGTTAACACGGTTAGCACTGAATCAATGTAGCGACACACCGTATTGCCTGTGGCTAAAGCGCGTCATGCGTGAGGCGTGTATGCAGCCGGGCTCCTCTCAAGCGCTTCGATGATGATGATATTTATGTCATGCAAATGCACGTCACACGTGTCGTGCACGAATATCATGAAGGCATGTCATTCTCATCATGTCGAGCATGGCATTCTCATCATGTCGAGCATGGCATGACATGCATGCAAAGAAAGGCTCGTGCCCTTAGGTTTTGGTGCGTGCTTAAAAAATAAAAAAAAAACACTTTCTTATTTTGTTTCGTATTCAATTCTGCAATGCACTATTTAAAACTGACGAGAATGCATTTCTGTTCGAATATAAGGGACAACAACAATTAATGGAGACTAGGGAGAAATATCGGTGCAAGTGAGGACTGTTCCGAACGATTCTTCCCCAAAAGGGTCAGGCATGTTGAGTTGAGGCACCAGTGCCAGGACGAT
Organism: Dermacentor albipictus; assembly: GCF_038994185.2. Taxonomy (NCBI): domain Eukaryota; kingdom Metazoa; phylum Arthropoda; class Arachnida; order Ixodida; family Ixodidae; genus Dermacentor; species Dermacentor albipictus. The sequence continues at coordinate 17,269,448 of NC_091823.1, forward strand.
CCAACGCACGTCGCCATATGAACTCTGCTCTCCAGCCAGTCAATAAGAGTACCTCGCTTTTAAGCAGCGTGTGTACGAATTCGTCGTCTCGATTTAGGCAGATCATTCTATTTTCTAACCAGGTCTCGTCGCATCCCTTTAAAACAATGTGTGGTGCATGTAATAACGCACTTATCTCATTCAACAAGCACAACATTCTATATGCGCTTCTAGTAACGCGCTGTTTTTTCTTTATTTTTTTTCTCTCTTTTTTTTCTTTTTTGTTCCATTGCTGTCATTGTCGTGGCTAGCCAGTTCACTTAATTCGGTTGTTCCTCATTCACAAGCTCCTCAATCAGCAGGATGTCCAGTAGCCAACAGCGTTACAAGCAAGCATCAAATAGCGCAAGTAAGCTTCATTTTAACAAAGCTCGTTGCTGAGCTAGTTGGTTCATGACTAAAAAACAATGGTCACGGCAGCAGACGAGGACGAAGTGAGACACTTTTGGTGCCCGCATGTGTCGTTTGTGTCTCACTTTGTCCTCGTCTGCTTAGCGCCCTAACCTTTGTTTTTGTTTTTAAGTTATGAACAAGCCTATTTTTTTACCAAGCGCATTAATTTATATAAACTTTATATTTAACTTTGTTTAGAAATGAGAACGTTTTCGATATTCGTTATGACATTCTAGGGCCGGTTTGGTCATATATTCGTATTCGTTTCGATTCAGAAATTGCACAATTCGAATGCCCCTAATTAAAAGGTGGGACAAAAAAATGAACAGAAAATAAACATTGTAAAACAAGAACTAAGAAAAAACAATAGTGCGACTCAGTGATAAGCGACACAAATTCGCACTAATACATGAGTTAAACCTAGAGAATTAGAAAATGAGAGACTTGAGCGATTTCCGCAAGCACACAGTCGGACGCGTCGGACGATGAAAATCTGCTCGGTTTGTCGCACGCCGGACGTCCGATCCGGTGCTTCGGCACGGCAAAACACCGAGCTCGATTCCAGCTGCCGTTCCGGCGCGTCGGACGCCGGATCGGACCGTGTGTCTCCCGCTTAAGAGCCATTCGAAGCCTCTTGTTTCCTTGACGTACGTTCAGTTAATGTTTCTTTAATGGTCGTGTTGCTTTAGGGCTGGGTCATTTAAGGTACCTTCCCGCATTAAGTGCATTACGGTGCCCACTATAGCAAGCCTCACGTAACGGTAATACCCTGTTCTTTACGGCCAACTGCAAGTTTGGACAATCAGGGTAATGCGCTGTAAGTAATGAACAAGCGAGAATCCCGCGGCCAAGCTGTTGAACACGCGGTTAATGTATGAGCTGCTTCGAGATGTCGTTGATGGATCATTGTTTCGTTGCTTTTTCTTTCTCGAAGGCATAATGGCATCCCGCCATCCCGTTGAGCAAGTGTTTTCCTCACCAAACATTCCTGTGCATTTGCTCGAACCCCTGAACTCCGCCCCCTTGCGCAAAGTGACGCATCGAAAGACAAAAAGTAGTGACATCACACCAGCTGGCATCGACTCGCTCATGGAAATACCAGCGGGAAGACCGCTCGAGGAACTCATCCTGCAACTGATTGTCGTACGACCGTTTCTTTCTTCCTTCATTTTTGCACAATGAGAAGAACATTGCATCGTGATAACGTCGTCGCGACTTTGTAAGCGGCATCTTAATCACCAGCCTGTCAGGGAACAGCTCGCCTCCATCACAGATAAGCATCGAAACACAAAATACGAATTCAGAAAGGGAGGCGTGACTTGCATACGCGTAATATACTACACGACATCTGTCCCAAGATATCGTGCCGCACATTAAAAACACAGTTCATCTCACAAATTTACGGACACATCAATGTTGTCACCTTCAAAGAAATGCTCCCCATAAGACACAATGCACTGGTTCCAGCTCTTGTTGCGCCGCTGGAAGTCGTCCCATCCGGAAGCACATCCGAAAGGCCGCCTCCGCGGCACCACTTGGCAGTTGCGAGACAGAGAGAACACAACAAAGTCGCAGTGCACGCGCTAAATCCGGCGTCTAGGGAGGGTCTTCGAGCACAGTGATGCGCCAAAAACTCGAGCGCCATGAATACAGAATGCACAGGGGCATTGTCCTGGTGCAGAATCCATCGCCTTCCTTTGGATAAATTTGGTCGCACGAGACGCGCACGATTTTTCAGACGCTTCAAGAACTCTACGCAGACAGCTGCATGACAGTTTTACTTTCAGCTATTTTTCATGGTGCACAATACCCCAGTAGTAAAAAAAAAGACCATAATGGCTGATTTAGCTTTGATCTTCAGCGCTTTCATTAATCAATTAATTCATAATTATCAAATAATTAATTAATTAATAATTAATTTGTTTGCTTGTTTGTTTTTATGGGTTGACCTTGGCTCGTCTTCCTCTTTTTTCTTTTCAACTCGTTGTTCTGCGGCTTCACTTCGATCTCGTATTCGTAAATGCAAGACTTGTCGTCGGTAGTGACTCAAGAATTCAACGCTTTCGTCTGAAAATGTCCAATCGATGCAGCATTCTTTTAGTCGAAACTTTTGCTCCGGAGTGAATAGTTTCGCACACCATCTTTGCGAAAACGCTATTTCCAAAGATTTTCCTCAGAATCTTGTGAATGGACTTGCTCAAATCAAGCGGTTCTTGGATAAACAATTCATTCACTTGATGAAACGCACACGATGGATGTTTGTACCTTCGTGCCTGGTAGAGGGGTGTCTTGATCTCATAGCGCCCTTGAGGTTTTCACGGCCTTCCAGAAAGCGCTTAACGGACTCATTTAAAGAACGTTATTTTCTTTACGGCGTACTTTACATACGCATGTCGCGACATTGGATAAATTTCTGTCTCATTCTTAGCGAATTTCACAAGAAACGTGTCCTTTGTTCACTATGTTGGGCGATCTCCATTACGACAAAAATCAAAACTGGGTTGCACACACACACACACACAAAAAAAAATCTATGCACAACATTCTGGCTTAGCCGTGCAGCTGGGTTCCTCTCGAGTGGGGAGAGCGGGAAAGCAGCGTGGTCTCGCGCTCTCCCACTTTTTTTTTTTTTGGTGACTAGCTGCGTGAACTTTTGGGACAGACCTCGTGCTATACATACCAGCACTACAAGCTTGTCACGCTTAAAACTAAATAAAGAAAGCCTCAAGTGTAAATATGCGCATATTAAACCTAGTACTATCTATATACAATTTACAATTTTACACATTCTGAAAGTTGAACCCTCCCCCATGCACACATTAAAGTTAACCATATGAATGAATGAATGAATGAATGAATGAGTGAGTGAGTGAGTGAGTGAGTGAGTGAGTGAGTGAGTGAGTGAGTGAGTGAGTGAGTGAGTGAGTGAGTTGCCAATAATTACAACGTTCTTGCAACTCTATTACTTTTCTTTTGCTACGCATACCTAGCGGCAAATCACTTGAATTAAAATATCATCATCATCATCAGCAGCATCAGCCTGGTTACGCCCACTGCAGGGCAAAGGCCTCTCCCATACTTCTCCAACAACCCCGGTCACGTACTAATTGCGGCCATGCCGTCCCTGCAAACTTCTTAATCTCATCCGCCCACCTAACTTTCTGCCGCCCCCTGCTACGCTTCCCTTCCCTTGGGATCCACTCCGTAACCCTTAATGACCATCGGTTATCCTCCCTCTTCATTACATGTCCTGCCCATGCCAATTTCTTTTTCTTGATTTCAACTAAGATGTCATTAACTCGCGTTTGTTCCCTCACCCAATCTGCTCTTTTCTTATCCCTTAACGTTACACCTATCATTCTTCTTTGTTGTCGCTCTAATGAACGGAGACAACTTTATATGCTGCTGGCACTAAGAGTACGTGAATCGCAGGAGTGCTCTGTCGTACACTCTCGCGACACGCATAGCCGACTCGAGTCGTCACGCAACAAGACGAAATTTTCGCTGATATATTGTACTTGACCCATAGGCGAGGTCCCGAAGCGCAAATATGCCAGCTTACAGAACTCGAACGCCGCTGAAACCAGCAGGAGACATCGCGGTGGCGACGCGACGGCGGCCACGAGAGACAGACTCAAGGGTCGGTCGGCGCGGCTTTGATGTGACACCTGTAGCGACTACGGCGCGGAGCCAAACAGATAGAGCGCGATACGCGCTGAGGCGGAACTCACACGGCCTGGCGGCGGAGACGATCGTCGCTGCTCGGTCGATTGCCCAAGCGGGCCTTGAAAAGGTGTCCGTCGAGAGCGGCCGTCGGGACCGAGAGGGCCAACGCCCCCGCCTATGTACACACGCTCCCGAGTGGTGCAACAGCGATCGCACGGCCAGCACGCGGGCACGCATCCAAACGACGCGGTCGGAACGAGCTCCGCGGTTGCCTCTTGCGGTGTCCGATATGCCAAGTCGGGTCGACAGCTGGCGGCCGACTCAACCCGTCCCGATGTTCCGTCGGCACAATCGCGCTTCACACGGATCTGCTGGACAAAGCCACTCGCTCAACTTCTCTGGGTGGTGTACAGACGCGCCTGTCGCCAGCGGCGTAAATTCGAATAATTTCATACGCCCATTTCAAAATGCCGTGCCGAGAGCGTGGCGGGTACCTCTTCCGAGCCACTTCCGTCAATTGCTGCACGATGGACTCTCCCGTGGTCTCCGTGTCCGGCGAGCCCGCCTGGCTGGCGCAGCACATCGCGTGTTCCCCTTTTGAGGCAAAAGCTTTTACCGTCGTTTCAAGTGACGTTGTGTTTTGAGAAGAGCAGTGGTGCGTTTTTTTTTTCTGCTTTACCGCCACGTTCCTTCGCACAGGCACTGCTCGGGACGACATTCTCTTTGACGCATCGCGTGCGCCTGGTTGATCGTGGAATATTCGTTGCACCTGTCGGCCAGGCTCTCTTATACATTTTTCGAGTGTTACAAGGTGGTCTTGGCCTAGATTAGCCGACTAGCGCGCACACGCATGCACGCACACAAACACACACAAAAAGTAAGACACTGTAATAAACGCAGACGAAGCTTTTTCGTGCACTAGTCGGCTAATGGGAAATACGAACAAGCCCAAACTTATACTCTTTCTAGTTATTTTGTTATAATAAAATACTTTACCACTCTAAACTGATTTAACGTTGCTGTTTTATGTCTTGGCTAAAGCGCGGTCGACCCTGCTATTGTTCTTCCATAGGTAATCCCCTTTCTTTCTCCACTTCGCCCTCCATCCCCGACATGGCGAAGAAGCAACTCGCGGCCTCGGACGCCAAGTGTTCGGGATGTAGTAGCAGTACACGGCGGCAGCGCAAGCGCGCGGCAATGGGGTCCCGGTATAAGGACTCCACCGACTGCGGAGCCCCTTAAGGGCTCCACCTCTTTTTTTGTTTTCAATAAAGGCTTTCAAGCAAGCAAGCAGCTGGATATCGGACGTCTCTGCACAATGTCACAGGTGGCCTTCCGTCACGCCGGCTCTGCACCGAGTGTTTGTGACTGGGGAGGCGCACCGGGGAAGCTGTCGGCAGAGTGCGCTCTCCGAGAGAGAAAGCACGCCGACAAATGTCTCCTGTCACGGGCCTTGCGTACGCGACGGATGCACGTGCGCTAGTCCTCATTGTCTCGCGCGGTCGCCCGCCGAGCAGCAGCCCCGGGCGCGCCCGTCGCACTTGGTGCCGGTCGGAAAACACGGCCGACCTGCTGCTGTGCAATCGCGGGGAGGAAAGTTATCGCACACGTCGCCGGTTGCACTTGAACGTCGGTGATTATACGGGCCAGTATATAATGCTTGCAAAGTAGTGTTGTTCACTTCTTGCACTTCCGCCATCGTGCCTTGGCTTCATTCCCGTCATTTGTATTCTAAGAGTCGCCATTGAAGTCATGGCGACGACACCGGGCTGCGGCTTTGGCGCGTTCACGTTCGGTCATTTCAGGCGTAACATTGCCGTAACACCTATCGACAACGGCGCTACGAGCCTCCGAGATCTCGGTTTTGGGCCAGCAAAGGCGGCTACGCGCAGCGCATGGGAACGCGGAAAATTTGCAGCATTAAGAAAGCATTTTTCTTTTTTTCGTTGGCGTATGCGTTTCAGTCCATCTTTTTTTTAAAGTACAATTGGCAGCAAACACTGCAACACAGTATTCACCCGCCCTGGTGGCTCAGTTGAACACGGTGTCATATGGGTTAGACTCCCGGCCGCGGCGGCCGCAAGTCGTTGGGGGCGAAATGCAGGGACCATCGTGTACTTATATGGTAACAATAAAAATTCAAACAGCGCATAAACGACGGGACCAGAATGAGGAGGAGACAAACACGGCGCTGAACTTACAACTGATTTATTTGAAGTAGGAAATCGAACATTTATACGTACAAAACTGGGCACGCATGCGCCCGGTCAATACATCAATGATCACATACAAACTCCGCACAGCAAACATTCGCACGCGTTGTACCTGCCCAGTAATCTACCCTTTATGCAGCAACGCCATTTCTTTCACCGACAAGATTAAAGATGTTTTGCTAACGCAACTATTGGATTTTCTGGTGATATGAAATGCTTCAGCGACTTCTCTGGTAGTCTTGTCACTATGAAAAAATAACAATTTTGTATCGTCAAAAAAAGGTACGCATTTACAAATGCTGCAATGCTTAGCCAGGTTAGTGTCTTTTTTGTCTAATGAATTGGCATGCTCCATTAGTCTAATATTGATGCAACGGCCTGTCTGGCCTATGTAAGTTTGGCCACAAGATAAAGGAATTTGGTAGACAGCACCCTTCTTACAACTGATGTACTTGTTAACATGATTTACCTTGCAAGCAGTATTCCGTTTAACGCCTTCCTGCTTCCTCTGAACTGCTGCCCCTAACTTACCCAGCTTCATCGGAGCAGAAAAAACGACCCTCACACCATATTTGGCCCCTACTCTCTTAAAACGATGTGACAAAGCGTGCTCATAAGGCATGACAACAACCTTTTTTCCCGCGACATTTTCTTTGGGCTGTTCCGAACACTTCAGCGTTCTTATAATCTTATTAGCACCAGCCACAATTACAGAATCTGGAAAACCGGCCTCTCTGCATCTCTGGGCTTGGACCATCAGGCTACTGGACATTTGATGAGTACACGATTTCTTAACAGCCATACCAATACATCCTGTTACAATTCCGAATTTAACAAGCTTAGAGTGACAAGACGCGTAGTTTACAAGAGGTTTTTCACTCCTGGGAGCGTATCTCCAGCGCACATGGTTAGACAGAAAAGTCAAACTAAGATCCAAGAACTGCAGGACGTTGCTCTGTGGGATCTCATGTGTGAAGCTCAGTCCAGAACCATGCTTAGAAAAAACATCGAGTAAGCCAGGCACACATTCAGCACCCTTAGACTTAACTAGAATTAGGAAGTCGTCCACGTATCGAAAAATTCGAATAAACCTTCCATTTAGGTCATTCTCTACTTTCATGTCAACATAACTTAGAAAAATGTTACTAAGTATAGGTGCAATTTTGGAACCAATACACACTCCCGACTTTTGCTTGAATACTTTATCTTCCCACATTACATAGGTATTCTCTAAATAAAAGGATAAAAGTTCCATAAAAGACCCACTCGAAATGCCACAATTATTTTGGAAAGCGCACTCATCATTTTGGTCTGAGATGCAATCCTGCACACATTGCAGGAGTTGATTATGGGGAAGTGAATAGAATAAATCGACCACGTCTATGCTAAAACCAAAGCACGAAGCCGGGTTGTCCTTCAAGAGAAACTTTACAACTGCCTCCGAGTTAGGCACAACAAACGGGTCAGTCACGGAAAGTGCTGACAAATGCTTATTGAGGTAAGATGATACCACCAATTGCCAAGTTTGACGTTCAGAGACTATTGCTCGAAAAGGAATGCTGGGCTTATGCGTTTTTGCCGAGAAGAAAATTTCAAGCAAAGAGCGCTCCGATTCTTTAACTTTGTTTGCAAAACTTAGAAGCCCCATGCCTTTCAATAACGAAACGGCTTCCTTCTTAATCTTTACCGGTTCCTTATTAGTCACTTTAAAATGTTTGCCGATTGCCTCAAGCGCCTTGTTTGAAAACTGATCCTCAGAAAGTACAACAAAGTAACCTTCTTTGTCAGATTGTACGACGCGCAAATGGTTGTCAACCAAGTAATCCACCAGCAACCGAAACCTATTGCTGCGCACTTTAGCGCTGCTACTACTAGCCACAGCGTCAGCACACTCCGATACACACCTAGTTCTGCCCTCGGGCTGAGCCTTAGATGACACATTATGGGCGAAGGCCAACTTTTCAACGGTTCTCAGACCCGGGTCGAGGCAGAACTTGGGTCCAAGGCGCAGGGTCTTTTCATACTTTGAATCCAAAACGACATCTCCAAGGACCAGCAGCTTTCCTTCTGCAGGGATACTTCTTGTGCCTTTCGGAAGGGATGCTCGGACCGTGTTCCAAAGGAATTCCGTGAGGTGGTCAATGATCACACACCACTCGCGAAACATACGCTGACCTCGGCATCTAGTTCGAAGCAAGTCTTTGAACAGCCTCACCTGGCGCCACCACTCACTCTTGAGAATTTTGCATATTCTTCTGTTGTGTCCCGTAGACGGACGTAGCCAGCCACAAAGCGCTTGTAATTCCAAAGGGCAGGTATCATACCGGCAGTGCCACGACGCGGTGCGAGCTCGGCAGATGCACACGGCGATGATGGACGAGAGTGCAGCCGGACTTGACAGATCAATATTTTGACACATAAAAGAAGCCCATGTACAAGAAATGAACTGCAGAAGGGCAGCGGATTTTGTAATAACAGGATGTATTGGTATGGCTGTTAAGAAATCGTGTACTCATCAAATGTCTAGTAGCCTGATGGTCCAAGCCCAGAGATGCAGAGAGGCCGGTTTTCCAGATTCTGTAATTGTGGCTGGTGCTAATAAGATTATAAGAACGCTGAAGTGTTCGGAACAGCCCAAAGAAAATGTCGCGGGAAAAAAGGTTGTTGTCATGCCTTATGTGCACGCTTTGTCACATCGTTTTAAGAGAGTAGGGGCCAAATATGGTGTGAGGGTCGTTTTTTCTGCTCCGATGAAGCTGGGCAAGTTAGGGGCAGCAGTTCAGAGGAAGCAGGAAGGCGTTAAACGGAATACTGCTTGCAAGGTAAATCATGTTAACAAGTACATCAGTTGTAAGAAGGGTGCTGTCTACCAAATTCCTTTATCTTGTGGCCAAACTTACATAGGCCAGACAGGCCATTGCATCAATATTAGACTAATGGAGCATGCCAATTCATTAGACAAAAAAGACACTAACCTGGCTAAGCATTGCAGCATTTGTAAATGCGTACCTTTTTTTGACGATACAAAATTGTTATTTTTTCATAGTGACAAGACTACCAGAGAAGTCGCTGAAGCATTTCATATCACCAGAAAATCCAATAGTTGCGTTAGCAAAACATCTTTAATCTTGTCGGTGAAAGAAATGGCGTTGCTGCATAAAGGGTAGATTACTGGGCAGGTACAACGCGTGCGAATGTTTGCTGTGCGGAGTTTGTATGTGATCATTGATGTATTGACCGGGCGCATGCGTGCCCAGTTTTGTACGTATAAATGTTCGATTTCCTACTTCAAATAAATCAGTTGTAAGTTCAGCGCCGTGTTTGTCTCCTCCTCATTCTGGTCCCGTCGTTTATGCGCTGTTTGAATTTTTATTGTTACCATGCAACACCAACTCGCCCAATCCGCTGCCCTTCTGCAGTGTACTTATATTTAGGTGCATGTTGAATACCCCAGTCAAAGTTAGCCCGGAGTGCAACTCGGCTTCCCTCATAACCGCCTTTTCAGTTTCGGAACGTTTTAAACCGAACAATTTATTTTGTTATTTCGCCCAAATTAATTTGCTCTGGTAGGAAAGTGCGATCTATACAGTGACTGCAAGACGTCATAAGTGACTTCCGGCCGCTGCAGTATACGACGACGCATGGCCTTGGAGGTATGTTTCCGTTGCTCGATCTTCACGGCCAAACGGGGCGCGACAACACCATGACCTTTGGACTCCGAGATCGCGCGGTAAACGCCTCGAAGGCCATGCAATAACGCTGCTGTAGCATTGACCGAGCTCGCTCGTCATCATTCCCGTTTGCCTGGGCTGTCGGCCCACTTATACAGGGTTTTTTTTTTTTTAGCTGCACCAACTTTTTAAAATATTGCCTATGGCAGATAGCACAATTCTAACCTTTAATCTAAATTACTCGATGAGGAAGCTGTTACTTCTACGAGAAATCAAAATTTTCAATTGAATAATTAACATAATTACGCTAATTAACTTGTCAATTTCATGCCACCTAATTCAATCTACGAATTATAGCCGCCGAATTCGCGCGGCGTATCCACTTGGAACGAATTCTCTGGACAGCACCAGTCCCAAGATATTAATTTTCAAAGTGACCGTCGAAATACATTGGTGTTCCACTTACTTTTGCGCTTCAATGCATAAAATAGTGGTTTCCTAACAAAGTAACTGCAACGCCAGTGCATTTTGTCGGACACGGAAAACTTATGCCACGGAACTGGTGCTGTCCAGAGAATTCGTTCCAAGTGGATATGCCGTGCGAACTGAGCGGCTATAATTCGTAGATTCAAATAGGTGGCGTAAAGTAATTAATTAAAGAAAGTTAATTTGAGTGATTACGCTAATTATTAAATTGAACATTTTGATTTCTCGCAGAAGTAATGGCCGCCCCATCGAGTAATTTAGATCAAGGGTTTGAATTCTGCTATCTGCCATAGGCAATCTAAAAAAAAAAAAAGAACGTTGGCAGGCGACCGTAATCTTTGACTTAGGTGTCTCTTCCGGCATCTTCGACTGTTCTCCTCCATGCCCCGAAGCAGAGTTGAGCAGATCCGGCGTTCCACGAACTCGGAGGCAGAGGACAAGCGCACAAGCCGAACGTGTGACTCGCTCTCGGAGGAGGAAGTGGCAGGTGCATAGCCATGGGACTACTGCCAACGTCCAAATGTTTCGCCTATCCTAAAGCCCCTGCATCTACGCGCCACCGCCGCTGGTCGGCGGAAACGTGTATGGTCGGCGGAAACGTGTGCGGTCGGCGGAAACCTGGTCGGCGGAAACGCGTATGGAAGGGCTTTAGCCTATCCAAAGCCCCCGGCGCTGCCGAGAAAACCGGCGGACGCGACGGTGGGACGAGCGTTCGTCGAGACGCCAGCATGCTGAGGGCTGGGTTGCCTAGGTTACGGTGGACGGTTGCCAACAGCGGCGACGTTGTGCTGCGATGACGTTGCGGGAAACGCTCTCAATCTCGACGACTGCTCCGACGACAGGGCTCGGAGCGCCTCAGAGCGCTCCAAGATGGAGGAGAGTGATCGAAAAGAACCAGCCGAGCGGCGCAAAGCGCGCACCCCAGTGGCGTAGCCAGAAATTTTGTTCGGGAAGGGCTACGCCACTGGCCCAATATATATATATATATATATATATATATATATATATATATATATATATATATATATATATATATATATATATATATATATATATACACACACACTGGGCTAGTGGCGTAGCCGGAAATCTTGTTCGCGGGGGGGGGGGGGGGGGGGCACATTGCAGCTCGGCGTCCTCCTTAAAAGGAAGCTTTAGCTCGGGTGCTCCTATTTAAATACATGTAGAAGGGGAATTCGTTTTTCCCTGCAACCACTTCACCAAATTTGAGGAGGTTTCTTGCATTTAAAAGACAAAGTTTAATTCTAGTGACTGTTGGTTTCGAATTTTTCATTTAGGTGGTCACTTACTTCATAAAAATGGGCCAAAATCGAACATTTTCAGAAAACGAAACTATCAAGTTTAAAACTCCGTGACTCAACAATGCAAAATGATATCACAATTCTGTGAATTGCATCTAATAGTACATCTACAGCGGACAAAATAGATATGTTACACATGAATCTCAAAAAAATTTTGTTTTGTGGAAATACGGCTTTTGCAGAACCCTTGTACACAACGTAACCAATTCACGTAAGATACAAATTGACGTAGCAAACTTGTCCGCTTTGACTGTTATAATAGATGCCGTTTACAGAACCACAATGTCTGTTCTTCATGCATAGCTATTAGTTTGTAAACGTCGTGCTTCTATTTTTTCAAACTTTCGAATTTTTCAAAATATTTTAAACAAAATTCAGGTTCTAAATCGAAGTTCTGTTTCCAACAGACACTAGGATTTAACTTTCTCTCTCAAATGCAACCAATTTCAATAAAAGCGATAAGCGGGATTATCTCAGAAAAGCGTTTCTGCGTTTTACAAGTATTTGAATAGGCCGCGTCGGATTGGGTCCGAGCTAAAGCTTCCTCTTAAACAATATGTCCAGGGATCAAATACATGAATAATAACTGCATTGTCATTGCCAAAGATGCTGCAAACGAATTCTTGAACGCTACGCACTGTCAAAACAATAAAATATGTATTTTTTCATAAAAGAGTATACTCGTATGTGCCAAAAATTTTGCCCAATATAACTGATATCAATGCTTCCATATTTTTGTCTATTTATTAGGTAAAGAAAATGTCACACGAACTTTAGAACTATATCAGTTCGAAACCAGGAAAGCAGTGCATTCCGCTGATATGAAAAATTAAAAGGCAATGAACTGAACAAGTTGAGGACAAATATGTTAAAGAAACTTTGTCATTCAAGAACCGTGCTTACATTCTTGTATATATGCAATGGCCAGCGAAAAATCTCAATGACGCTGTCGTTTGTCCCAGTGTATTACGCAGGAGTAGCTGTCCCCTCTCGTGTATCGTGAGTAATTGCACCAAAGTTATAGTCGCGACAGAGAGCACGTATAAAAAGCAGGATTTCTGCAAGATATACGAGGGCAAGTCAAATGAATGTGAGCCAACAACGGGGTACTTAATTAAAAGTAGTCTTCATGAGAATTGAGACATTTGTCCCATTGACTAACGAGTCACGTGATTCCCGTCTTGTAAAACTCCTTGGGTTGCTGCTTCAAAAAGTCTGTATCTGGTTCCCTTGAGCTGTTTTTTCGGCTGCCCCAAAATGTAGAAGTCGCAACGTGACAGGTCTGTACTGTATGGTGGATGTTGCAGCGTTTCCTACTTGAACTTTGCCAGTTTTGTATTAACCACATAAGCGACGTGGGGACAGGCATTGTCGTGGAACAAGATGACCCCATTCGTCAATTTTCCACGTTGTTCGTTCTTGATTGCGACACGCTGCCGTTCTGGCGTTTCACAATATCGAAAACAATTGATAGCCTCTCAAGATTTAGCAAATTCTATCAGTAATGGACCCTGACGATCGAAAAAAAAGTCAACAACACCTTTCCATCGGAAATGATGGCCTTTGCGTTCTTTGTGAGTGGTAAATTCGAATGTTACCACTGTAAGCTTTGCCGCCGTGTTTCAGGCTCGTAGTAGTCGCACCAAGGTTCGCCACCGATCACAATTGCAAACAAGAAATCATCATCCTCATTGTGATACCCGATCACATGAGTGGGGCGGAGGCACCGAAATCAAAAAAAAAATAATAACGCATAGGAAAGTATGTTGGCCAGAATTGAATGCCTACTTCTGGCACCTAATGAGGCTACGGAAGGAATACCGAAGAAAACATGAGACGCTTGGTCCACTCAGAACCATACGCATACTGCTCAGTATCGTACACCGGCGAAACAAGACTTTCCGGAAAGGTTCCGCTTAAGGAACGAGGTGCAATCCTTCGAGTCCCCACAGTGATGGCGGCGAGCGACCATTGTTCTTTTTTCTCGTCTGCTAGCCAGAAAGTGTCCAAAACTCTGTCAGGTGAAAATCCACTCGGCCAGAGCAAACCGAACGCTCACCGAAGTTCACCGCGCGGTGGTAGAGGCCATACGAGAAAAACGTATGCGCTCTGGCTGGCTCTGGCAGCCCGCGGGTAGGGTAGCGAGAACAAAAAAAAATTGAAGAGGCTCAATGTGTCCTCGCGAACAAAAGTCAAAGTAGAAAAAGTAAATAAGAACGTAGTTACTCTGGCTGGCCTTAGTGTCTTGACATGGATGTTTTGGCGTAGGTTAAAAAATGTTGATATTTTTTTATGTTACATGACGGCACAAATGAACCACCCCAACGCTTCGTCTCATTGGACCTCGCTGCGTGCTTTGTCAACTCGTCTGTTAGTGTATTTATTTGGTTTGTCTCGTTGTATGTTCCGACGTAATACTTTTGAAAAGTCAATGGAACTTTGACGTCAAATGTTTATAACAACATTAAACCCACAAAGTTCCGCAATTGAAAATCTTAAGCACAACTTTGGAAATGTCAATGCACCTTTCACATCAAAAGCTTATGGGATTTATACCCATAAAATTTCGCAATTAATATCCATGCGCTCCATACATTCTGTGGCCTCAGTGAGATGCCGCGGCGAGCCCGCTCACCATCAAAGCGCCCTTGAAACTTTGTGCTCGGATGGGACTGCTTGGCGTTATGTGACTCCCGGTGTATGGGCGTTGCCACGAAATCCAGCCCGAGTTCGCAATCTCCGCGGTTAAATGTCTTTTCGAGCGTCAGAAAGACACCCTTGACAAAATCCAGAGTGATTTCCTGTGCCGGGGGTCGCTTTGGTCGGCGGCGCATGGACAGCACGAAAAAATTTCGGGGGGGGCTGAAGCCCCATAAGCCCCCCCTCCCCCCTGGCTACGCCCCTGGCGCACCCCCTTTCAACCGGCCGAAGACAACGATGCTCGCGAGAGCGGTCTAGAGCGCTTCCAAAGGGCCTGCCGAAGATGCCATTGGTGGCACTCGCACCTCGGCGTTCTTTCAGTTAACTTTAGGCGAACGCAACGCACGAACCGAACTCGGAGGTACCTTGCTTTCCTTTAATTAGCCGGTTCAATATCATGCCACTTTCCTGTGCGTGATGTAATTAGTGACGTCATTACTTCCGCTTTCTAATTCCGGGTTTCCAGGAATGTCGCCAAAATCATGCTCGCGTGGCGGGTCTCTAAATTCTGCAGTTATGTGCCTTGGTGTGCGGTAATCAGTGATTTCAAATTCTAATTATTCCAGACGCCTCAGTAAATCAACTTGTAACTAAACTTATGCTCTAACGTCATATCTATAATGGAGCCCATTAATTTTGTACAGTAGAATTTCTTTTCTATGTTCTCTCGTTTATTTTGAATTTCATATCCGGTCGTCAGTGATTTCTAATTAATTGTAATTATTCCAGACACTTAAGTAACTAAACTTGTAACTAAACTTGTGATCTGATGTCACGTCTATAATGAAACCCATGAATTGTGTACTGCACAATTTTTTTTTTCTATTTTCTCTGATATATTTTGCATTTCCTTCCCGGCCGTCTCAGGAGGTGAACCGAAAGTGCTACGCAATTGAAACAATAGTGCCACTCGATGCTCCTGCCACTAAAAAATTGGTGCAGCTAAAAAAAGAACAACAACAACTTTGTATAACGTCACAGAGCGCAAGAGCCTCGTGTTAACCAAGAGACATTTGTACTCGTTTCAGCAGCCGATTATCAAGCCACCACTTGCGCCGAGAACAATCCCATCCGTCTTGTGCAGTTTGTCACGCTAGACCGCGCACACGTGCGACGAAGCGCGTCGTCTAAACGCCCGTGACTAAGTGCTGAGACAGGCTTTCTGACATTCGATATCGCGGTTCAGTCTGCCGGCGCTAGTGACACAAACCTCAACGTGAGCCAGAGACTCGTGAAGCGCACATCTATAACGCACGTCGAAGCTCCGCTGGTCCGCGCATAGTATCGTCATCGTAACACAAGTCATCATTACTCCATTCAAACGCCCCAGGAGACGTCGGAAAGGACGCATGCAGCAATGTGCGCGTTCTTTCTGCGTTGTCAGTGTGCACATTACTACATAATTTTCACAATGTGCACTGCGAATATAATGACATGTGCGCTACATATGCCGTTAATAGGCTATACTCTCTTCCCCTGATATAGTAAATTAATACTATATTGCCTATTTTTCTATCGGAATCTGCAATACAGGCGAACTCAACGTTATACGTCACCGTTAGCAGATTGATTAACCTCATAGGTAGCAAACCGCGGTCTCCTGGCGAGTTGATTGAGCCTAAGACCATATTCTGTGCGGCATCAGAAGATTAAATTGATTACACATAAACTTTTCATGAATATGTATATGTACCACGTGTTTCTGCGATACAGGGGATCGGAGACAAATGATCATCATTACTGACGAAGCTTCGGAGCAACTTGAATGGAAGAAACCAGCGGTGAAGTCGATACACAAAGAAAAAAAAAAGAACGCGCTTGGACAAAGCTGAGACCCAGCTTTGCGTTATCGTGTCCTTTCTCTTCGTGTGCCGTACCCGCCGCGGTTGCTCAGTGGTGTTGGGCTGCTAAGCACGAGGTCGCGGGACCCAATCCCGGCGGCCGCATTTCGATGGGGGCGAAAACACCCGCGTACTTAGGTTTAGGTGCACGCTAAAGAACCACAGGTGGTCGAAATTTCCGCAGTCCTCCACTACGGCGTGCCTCATAATCAGAAAGTGGTTTTGGCACGTGAAACTCTGTAATTTTTTTCTCGATACGTATTCTACTTAAAATATCTCTTTTTCTCTGTATGTGTGTGAAATGTTTTCTGACTCAGCCGACTGGCTCATAAGCCACTGAAGCACATTTTGCTTCGGTACCCCGGCGGCTGCTGCTTAGTGGGCCTTTGTAAATGTCAATCCGAACCAGAGGCGGCACAACAATGTCACCTCGGAGCGGGAAACTTTCGATAGAGCTTGTAGCTTTAGGAAATGCCATCTTCATAGCTTGATCGAGCTCTCTGTATATCTCGCTACTCCCTAGCAGCTGCGGATATAAGAATTCGTGCTATTATACAAGAAATTCACTAGCTTTAGCTAATATTAATGATTAATTAATACTTTTAGAGAATATGTTGTAATAGCAGAACTAAAGTCAGACATGCAGCAGTCAAAGCATCACATTTTGCTGGAAACTATGTGCTTTGCGCCATCTTCAAGAAACAAGTGCTGAAAATCTGAAGCGAAATGCACTGATATTCCACTTCAAGCGTTTCCGTACTGTGGAAAAATGCAGCACTGCGTGTAGGAAGTGCGCATTTACTGACAATACCTCCGACAAATAATTCAGGTTTAATCGAACGAGAACTTTCAGGTCACATAGACTAAGAGAAATAATGTGTCGCAGTGCTTGGAAATTCAGGCCCCGGTCCTACGCGAAGCACGTGCGAAGTGGTGCGTCTAATCGGCTAGGCGGACAGGTGCGTCGACCTGCATCGCATGCTCCTACTACTATGAAACTTCAACGGAACTGCCGCAGTGCACTGGATACAACACTTGGCTCGCAAACGGAAAGTCGTGAGCTCGAAACGCGCCAAGCTAAAGGTAAAACAACAGCTAAAGGAAAACACTAAATCGAGGGACGCATTCTGCGACAATCACTTCCGGCGATACTATCGCCTCGGCCGTCAGGCGCGCGCTGATAGGCTCGTTGAACAAAACCGGATGAGCTGATTGGCTGGTTGAGCCCTACGTCATGCGATAGCGATAGTATCGTCGAACGGGATCGTCGCAGAATGCGTCCCCTATTTACGCAAACCGGTTAAGCCGAAGTTTCGCTTACGAAGAACAATGTGTGAACATTTGGTTCGTTTGTTATGGAGCCGACGCAAATAAAATCCGCTTAACACGAACCTAAAGCTCGGCCAGACTATATACTCACCGAGATGCCCGGATCTGCAGACCTGAAAAGGTAGCTATAGGTGAGAAGCAAATGGCGTTTCACCTGCCCCAGCGTCGACTATGATGTACAAACCGTCAGGGCTGACACCATATAAACAATAATTGAGGGAAACCTCGAAGTGCCTTCGCAAACTGGTAATTATGGAAAGTAGCACCCAGTGGTATTAAGACTGGATGGAAGTAATAATATCCTGAATCCTTTGGCGCATATATATATATATATATATATATATATATATATATATATATATATATATATATATGTGTGTGTGTGTGTGTGTGTGTGTGTGTGTGTGTGTGTGTGTGTGCGTGTGCGTGCGTGCGTGTGTGTGTGTGCGTGTGTGTGTGTCTGTCTGTGTGTGTGTCTGTGTGTGTGTGTGTGTCTGTGTGTGTGCAATTAAATGAGTGCGCCAAGGATCTTTCAGGAAGGTAGGTGAAATGTCGGCTTTTGTGACATTGCCCACGTTTGCACAATGTCAGTAAGCGACAATCACTCAGTAGCCTAGTAGATCTATCACATGAGAAAAAAAGACCATTACCTTTCTAATACATTGAAGTTGAGGTGGTATACGAGCATAGCCATTGACATCAAAGCTTACTGTCATTCGCGGCATAGTGCGTTCTCAACTAGTTTGACCATAGAATGCACACTCTCGCTCCCAATGTAAGCAGTTGGGCTGCACATGAAACACGCATTGCTGAAGTAAACTGAGATTATGTATAGTGTATGTGCCTATATGTTTTCCGTGCTGCTTCTTGAACTTGCACCCTCTATTTTTTATTTTTTTTGAAGTAATACTATTACGACTCTCGAACAACCTTACAACACGCACCGTAGCTATCATGATCACGACATTTGAAAGATTCTCCGGCCTCTTCGATTTGTTCTTAACGGAAGTCTGACTGATTCAATCAAAACTCTAGTTGTGTTAATTTCGCGGTAATGGCTGATTGCTATAGAAAAAGAAATGAAGTCGAAACCTTGAATTTATTGCCTAAATGTCAGCACCTTTACACGTAGTGCAGGTGACTTTACTAACTTAAGTTATTTTTGTCGTATTTGGGGTTCTTGAAATTTGCCAAGTTCCTTCTTCGGCTGCTTCAGAATACAATGTAGTCCGTCTTCACCCATAAAACAAGCCAAACTAAGTTCGATCAGCAGCCATCAAAATCCGCCACGTCACGGGGAGCCGTTCCAAGAACTTGAAAGCGACGTCCTCGGCGTCGCCGCTCCATTTATTTATTTACTTATTTTCAATAGCAGGTGGGCATGCAATAGTGTAAAAGAAGCAAAAAAAAAGAAAGAAAGAAAATGTCACGAATGGGTAAATATACAACCAAACCAAGTTACACTGCAAGTTGACGTTGCCCAAATCTTTCTTTCTTGCGCCGTCTTTTCTGGATCATCAAGCCTCCTCACACGGTAAGTGCGTTTTTGTTTCTTCTTCTTCTTATTATTTTTCTTTTTGTAGAGGCGTACTTATTGTGGCACAAGTTATTATTCTCCTTATCGTTTTTTTTTTTAAAGAACTTGAAACCGGGGCTGCTGTGTCCGTCTATCATTTCATCCACATCGTCGTCGTCATCGTCGTCGTCATCAGCACTCGCTACACGGGAAGAAAAACGAAGCTCTGGTCACGTGAGCACGTGCAGCCACGTGCATTTGGGAGGCGGACTCTCCCCGTTCGGATTCTGCGTTCGGATTTTGCCCACGCGCACACCCGTGGGCAAAAGTACACGGACCAGAGGTTCGCCCCAAATAAGCGGAATTCCTTCGTAATTCCGAGGCACCAAATTGAAATCGACGAGTCGCACTGGAAAGTCCGCAATGCCAAGTTTGCACTGCAGTCCTCCATTTCGAGTTACATTCATGGCCGCATAAGAAAATCGCCTTTATCGCGGAATCCTCGGTGGTCACACATTTTGGTCAGGGGAGTATACGCACCTCGGAGGCCGTAGCGGGCAATAACCAAGGCGTTGCGCGCACCGTTAAAAAAAAAAAAAATCTCGAGGAGACGACGATGTTTGCTGTGCGAGTGAGCTGCCTTTGCAAGGAATGAGTTGATGACACTGCGGTCGAATCGCTCAAGTCTGCATCGGCGCATTTTTGATGGAACTGACAGGCATTCTCAGCGACGACCGCATGTGTGCCCTCACGAACAGCTATCGCGTTGCGAAGATGAGGCGAAAACAGAAAACTACTGCGCGTGCTCACCAACTAATGTTCTTGCGCTCCGCTTCTTACCGCCGCTCGCTGCTTCCTTGGACGCTTGCGACGGCAGCGGTTCGGCGTTTCGCGGCAGCAGGTCTCCGGATCCCATGGCGCGGACGTGCGTACGGCACAAGACCTGTCACGGCACTGTGCACGTCGGAGAGCATCGGACACCATAAAAGCCGAACTCTCAAGTTTGGTACGGGACAAACAATGAGGAAAGGGTGAGATATAGGAGGAGGAGAAATCGGCGTTCTTTTAATTTTTTTCTTCTTTAAAGCGTGGTCCTGCGCGCATCCTGCTGTCCCGGCCCCGTTCATCACTCTGCCAGTTACACTATATTTATTTTATAACATTAGAATATAGACCGCAGGGCATTTTCTTCTTTTCGTCTTCGTTAATGACTCGCTCATGCACTTATTTATGCCTGAACGTAAGGGCATTTGCATTGCAAAATTAGGCTTATATTGCACGGACAGACGCGCACTCTCTCTCTCTCTCTCCAACTGTCCCCGCACCTCGTTTGCTACGCATTCTACGTTCTCTCTACAATCATTCGATCACACTGCGGCTGCAGGTATAAGGCGACTTCGCGTGAAACTACGTAAGAGAAGCGACCTTGAAGCAAGGAGGTACGTTCGGAGAACAAGGAAAGACTTGTTCGCGCACTGCTCAGGATTTAAGGTAGTGGGGCGCGTGAGAGGAGAATCCTGACGACTTTCCGGTGGTCATTCGCCGTATACGACGTTTGCGTAACCCACGCAAGGGTCTATAGCTAGAACTCATGATTGTGTATCCATGCCGCTGAAAACGCGTCAGGTGTTGTCCGAAGCAAATCGATCGGGGATTTGCCCATTGTCGATTGCGTTAGCGAAAATGTGTACGCTGGCGGGGCCTGTCAGGATTGGGGGCTCAATCCCATCGCTCGTGATCCGTTGTCAAGATTGGAGTCCGGCATGAATTCGAAGGTAGCTGGCCCATGCCGTCGTCCAACTTATCCACGCTGAGGACGTTGATGAAGGGAAGAACTGCTTCTCATCGAGAACGAGGAATATGGGTTTATTTACAGTAGTTAAATCAGTCTAACATGACTGCACGAGAGAAGTGTATCAGTCTCTCTCTCTCTCTCTCTCTCTCTCTCTCTCTCTCTCTATATATATATATATATATATATATATATATATATATATATATATATATATATATATATATATATATATATATATATATATATATATATATATATATAGTATAGTATATATATATACCCCTCGAACGCCTCGCCAAGCGTTGAGGTAGGGAAACAAAATTTCAATCACCTGCATGCGCGCTAATATATAGTATAGGGCATGTGCATTCTCAACTTTGGCTTGTCGTCATTCTTTTGCCTCTACATTCACCAGCGTTGATCTCACATTCGTGTCTCGGTTTACCCAGGAGCTCAACGACCTTAATCCGGGAAGGGATACGCCAGCGTTCACTATAGGCCGAGGCGCGGCTAAACGTATGCGAGTTTTAACCGCCGCGCCTAAGCATTAACGTCGATGATCCACAGCACCTCCGATCCCATTTTTCTATCTTTGCACTTTATTTTCACTGACACGCAGATGGTCAAACCCGCCCCTCGGTTTGCCCGGATTGTCACATCGTAATCCTACAGGCAAACTGAGCACCCCCCAGCTAGCATACTATAGGGGAAGTATGCTGGCATTTATGAAAACGGGAGGTGTTGGCCTGGAGCCAGTAAGGCATGGCGTGCTACTCTCAATGAAAGCTTAAAACACAGGGTTCCCTGAGAAAACCTTAAACAATGCCCCTTCCCTTCCAATCAATAGGATATATATAGAGAGAAAGTGAATCTATGGGGGCACCGGCACGCAGTAAACAAAAATGTTCATATCTCTGTCTCCCCAGCAGCAGCACTGCACATCCTGTTTGAAAATATCAAAGAAGAAGAAGAAAAAAACATTGAGAACATGTCGCGAATGTGTAATTGATGCCAGTCAGCGCTCTACGCTGGCACCAGTTTTGAAATATCCGCCCGCGAACTTCCGGCAAAGTGCCCTGGCGTCCCAACATATATTATCCCGTAAAGCTTTGCATACTGCGAAACGCCAATGCATATCGTAGTCGATCTTGCGGGGACGGATATCTGGAGACCATAGTCTCAGATTTTTTTATTAACTGGACATGCCTTGAACAGTACGTCGGCTTCAGTTTCGCAAGTATACAACGTCGCGTTTATACTGTGCAATGAAAATGGTAATTACCTAATTTTAGTTCATTAAAAAGTTGATCGGCGAGTGCCGCGCAATTTATATATGTCTGCCCCACGCGAGTAATGCGTCGCCTAAAAAAAAAAAAACATCCGCTTCTGTAATGCTTTGTTTGTATGATTTACTTCGCCGAAGTGTCTGGTGTATGTCGGTGTACACCGCTGAGTTCGAGTCGTGTAGTTAAGAAAAATTGTTCGGTGAATTCTATGAAACCGACAACAGTGCACGGCTATACTTAGCCCTCTTCGTGCACAGGCACGCACATTTTATCGTTTTCCCGTATTGTTTTCATTAATATTTCAAGTTTTTTTTTATCAATTGCTGAATGAGCACTCCAAAACTAACGCCGTAGCTTTCGTTAACTTAAAGGAACAAGGGAAAGTACGCCAAAAGCAGGACCCAATGTGCAAAGAATATTTCTGCATTAACAATACATTTCGTTTTTCTTTTTTTCCCTCAAGTAATCAGGTAATGGAACGCTCTTGACCAATTTTATGTAGAACAGCCAAGAGAACAAAAGTTTGCCGAGGAAATTGAGAAATGAATACTGCCTGTGCTCCCACCAAAGTGACAAACCTTTTGTGTGCCGTTAATTTTACAGCGTTCTTATTTTTCTTTTTCCTTATATAGCGAGTACAATGTTTGTGCCTGTGCATGCATTACCTGTACTAAACACCCACTCCTGTAATAATCCTGTTCATGGGATTGACACTAATCCAAAATAAAATAAATAAATCTCCCACTTTCCTCCGGCGCCGGTGTAGAGTCGCACATTAATAGGAAACTGGTTACGCTGTCTACCTTTATTAAGATTTATTTTTATCTCTCTTGTCAGTTAACTGCACGTCTCGGTACAGACACCTTAAAGAAAGCTTGGCCGCAGAGAATGAACGCAAGGCTAAATATATTGCAGGTGCGTAATGCAAAATAAAGGTGTCGTTGTACCCCTTATGTTAACATTTAATCCCGTGTACGTTTAAATCTCGTAACGACTGCGACGATTAAAGAACAAACGAACAAGACGGATATGCGAGTTTACATGTACTGTAATCTAATTTGCAGTATATGTAAACTCGAATTCTTTCTCTTTGAATTTTGAATCGAAATCGCGAAGGGGGAGAGAAAGCTTCCGGCGTTTACTTCCGAGTAAAAATTGAGAGTTCAAATATCCAAACATATTTAAACTCTGAATTTTCAACATATCTTCAATCGGAGAATAAACTCCGGGAACGTGCTCTCCCCCTTTCCCTCCACGCTTTAGATTCAAAATGAAACGCTGAGAATGCAGGGAACCCTGCCCGGAACTCTCACGCCGAGATTGAACGGCATGAACGTATATATATATATATATATATATAGATAGGCCCGCTTCGCACAAAATGTAATCACTTACTCATCTTTAAGGAAAGACTGTAGTCGTTGCTATGTTTTCGTTGCAGGCTGGATAGCCGACGAAGCGGTTGGCAACAAGACATTACGTCAGGTCACTTCACTCAAAAAGCAAAAAGGCGGTAGCCTGCGCACGAACGTCGCTGGGAAACGGGCAAAATCTTATCGATGTCTCGAGGGCATCGCGATACGACGCCGTCGAGGATTTGTTCGCCCAACGATCGGCGTTACGTCGCGAGAATGCGTCCAGGAGCCAAGACTGTGCTTCTGGTTCGCTTCAACCGCGAGGATGAACGACAATGAACGCACGCACGCACGCACGCACGCACGCACGCATGCACGCACAGACAGACAGACAGACAGACAGACAGACAGACAGACAGACAGACAGACAGACAGACAGACAGACAGACAGACAGACAGACAGACAGACAGACAGACAGACAGACAGACAGAACAGAACAGACAGGACAGGACAGGACAGGACAGGACAGGACAGGACAGGACAGAACAGACAGACAGACAGGCAGACAGACAGACAGGCAGACAGACAGACAGACAGACAGACAGACAGACAGACAGAGACAGACAGACAGACAGACAGACAGACAGACAGACAGACAGACAGACAGGAAAACTGTGGCGTGGAAGGCGGGAAATAAGCTGCGACTTGAAACGCAGCTTGACTGGCCCCACCTTCCAGCGAAACAAAGCGGCAGAGTGTCAGTATTCAAAAATACCATAAGAAGCCAACAAATTCTGACACCAAGGAAAACATAAGGGAGATTACTTGTGCTTGATAAATGAAACACAAGAAACGATAAATTAATGCAAATGAAAGTGGATGAAAAAACAACTTGCCACAGATGGGGAACGATCCCACAATCTTCGCATGCGAAGGTTGTGGCATCGAGGTAAACTTGGGACACCTGGCAGATCAGTGAAGAGCAAGTCTATTCGTCCTTGAAAGATGGCTGGCGCTGAACTTGCTCCAAAGAGAAGTCTGTTGAAGCAGGTCCTTGTGTGTGTTGAGCACTGTTAATTCTTTAGCCTTGTCATCCAACGGTAGTTTATTGTAGGCTTGTGTCAAGTCGAGGGTGGTGAATAATTCACCACCGTTTAGTCCTGCGAAAATGTCTTCCACCCGTGGCAGAGGATATTGTTCAGTAACTGTAGCTGCGTTCACAGTCAGACGGAAATCTCCACAAACTCGGATGGATCCATCAGGTTTCACGACAGGGACGGCAGGTGTTGAACATTCTGCATGCCGTCGTTGCAGGTGATAGAACACCGTCCTCCGCCATCCGATCAAATGCCTCCAAAACCTTGTCTACCAAGGCATCAGGTAAGCAAACGAGCTTTGCAGAAACGAGGTGTTGCCTGTTGCTTGTGTTAGAATTTCACTGGCGGGCCGGTGAATCTTCCAAGTCCCGAATCAAATACATCGGGGAAGTCATCAAGTAAAGTTCGTAGTTTTTTTTATCCGCTTGGTCCGGTTGTGCTTGAATCATAGATACACGTTTGGCTTCCAGCATTGCTACCCCACATCGGCTGAAGGCTTTTATAATGTCTCTCCCACAAAGCGCCGGGCCGGGGGTGTCTACGATCACTAATGCTCCGGCTACCGTCTGCCCATCACACGACGCAGTCATGCGTAGTTGACCCACCACGGGAAGCTCCCCCCCCCCCAAAAAAAAACAACAAAAAAAGAGGAAAGTCGAACAGTCGTAGTGGTTAACGGTGAGCGGTTGTACCGGTGCTAAGACGACGCTAACTGGCGATCAGGTATCCACCAGCATGGAAAGAAGTACACCATTCCAAGTGATTACCTTAAAAGCCGGCTTCACAGTGTGTATGTTAGTTGGTATAAAGTGATTTGTGATTGGGCGATCGGTGCTCGGAATCCGCCAACATGGCGTAGCTATACCGCGAGACTTATACCTCGCGCTCCAGAACGGCACACC
Organism: Dermacentor albipictus; assembly: GCF_038994185.2. Taxonomy (NCBI): domain Eukaryota; kingdom Metazoa; phylum Arthropoda; class Arachnida; order Ixodida; family Ixodidae; genus Dermacentor; species Dermacentor albipictus. The sequence continues at coordinate 17,295,060 of NC_091823.1, forward strand.
CGAGCGATGTGTCCGCGCCGACCACAATTCCGACACACGGTTTGTTGGTGACTTTTTCTTCATGAGTGTCCCTTCCGCATCTCGGCCATCGTCGGACACACTGAGGAAGTCGTCCTTCCCGAGAAGGCATTCTCGTATAGAGAACCACCCACTGTTCCTATGTCTGCATGTTTCTGGCGTTCTCACTAGCGTTCTGCGCTGAAATGGTGAAGCCTTCCGCCTGCGACAACGTCAGGCTACGTCTTGTGAGTAAATGCCGCCGAACGTCTTCATCTACCACACCGCAGACGATTCCCGTAGCATGCGCTGCAGGGAGATCCCAATGCCCTCCCCCACCGAAATTTTTTCGTGCTGTCATGCACCGCCGAGAAAAACAACTCCGGCGCCGGAAATCATTCTGGGTTTTGTCTAGAATGCCTTTTTCATCCTTGAAGAGACGTTTCTGCGCGAACGTTGCGAACTCGGGCTGGATTTCGTGGCAACGCCCATGCAACTGAGGTCACATAACACAAGAAGCCCCATCCGATCACAAATTTTCAGAGGTATTTTGATGGCGAGCGGGCTCGTCGCGGCATCTCGCGGAGGCCGCCGAATCTACGGAGCGCATGGGCGTCAATTCCGAAACTTTATGGCTATAAAGTTGTCATAAACTTTTAATGTGAAAGGTGCATTGACATTTCCAAAGAAGTTGTGCTTTAGATATTCAATTGCGGAAGTTTGTGGGTTTAATGTTGCTATAAACATTTGACGCCAAAGGTGCATTGACTTTTCTAAAGTCTTAGATCGGAACATACAACGAGACAAGCCAAATCAATACACTATCAGACAAGCTGACAAAGCACGCAGCAAGGTTCGATGAGACGAAGCGTAGTGGTGGTTCATTTGTGCCACTATGTTGCATAAAAAAATATTAACATTTTTTTTTCACCTACGCCAAAGCATTCATGTCAAGACGCTAAAGCCAGCTAGGGTAACTACATTCTTATTTTTTTTCTACTTTGACTTTTATTTGCGAGGACACATTGAGCCTCTTCAATTTTTTTTATTCTCGCTACCCTACCTGCGGGCTGCCAGAGCGAGCCAAAGCCCATGTATTTTTCTCGTGTTGCCCCGACCACTGCGCGGCGCACTTCGGTGCGCATTTGGTTTTCTCTGGCCGAGAGGATTTTCGCCTGGCAGAGTTTTGGGCGCCTTCTGGCTAGCAGACAAGAAAAATAAACAATGGTCGCTCACCGCCATCACTATGAGGACTCGACGGATTGCACCGCATTCGCTTGAGCGCAACCTCTCCGGAAAGTATTGTCTCGCCAGTGTAGGATAGCGAGCGCTATGCGTATGGTTCTTGGTGGACCAAGCGTCTCACATTTTCTTCGATATTCATTCGGTAGCCACATTAGGCGCCCAAAGTAGGCATTGGATTGTGGCCAACTTACTGCCCTTTGCGTTTTTTTTTAAATTTCGGTGCCCTCGCCCCACAATATGAAAAGAAAAATATAATGTTGCGGCGCAGCGAATTGTCGCATGGTGAAAGTTCGATTTTGTTACTTCTTCTTTTGTGGAAAGTAATCGGCCAAGGGAAGCTTCATTTGCCGAATACTCTTATTATACTATTGCGATAGCAATTATATGGACACTCCAAGCGCATTCCTGCTGTCACCGTCGCCCTCAGGTTTCGTATGAAGTCCAAGGGCGATAACATCGTAACCGCGCACCGCATGCTGTATGTGCGAGTAAAAGCGTGGGGGCGGGGTGGAATGGGTAAGCTGACGATGGTGGCTCAGTCTTGTGTGCGCAAATGAGAATAGCGGGGAGCAAGCGCGCCGCCTTCCGTCGCGCGCGATACATCGGGGGGAGTCGATGGAATGGGGGCGGGATCTAGGATTCTGTGAATCTGTGATTGCGCAACATGCTTATTTGCCTTGTTTGACGCATTATATACAGTGACTTTTTCTTAGATTGGAGACATACGTATATTTAAATATCTTGTTGCGAGGTTTTGTGTATACGTGCAGTGAACTTTCTTTCCAGTGACATTTTCTTGCCCTTTATCAAGCATTTGTGTATTCCATTGTATCTTCGCATTTCTAATAAACGAGGGCGAGTCAAATGAAAGTGAGCCAACCCATCCCGCGCAATAATTGTTCGGTTCATTGTCTGCGAGGCATGCGCGTAGCACACAGACATTTCTCATTTACAAAAGTGACACGCAGGTGTGAGGATAAATGTTCTTTAATGCTCTTGTACACTGGGTTGAACATGGTTGCGTGAGATAATGGGCACTCCGAAAATTGAACAGTGTGGTGTCGTGAGGTTTTTGACAGCTGAAGGTGTTCCACAAAAAGAAATTAGTCGCCGTATGGCTGCCGCGTACGTTGAACATTGCATTTCATTGGCTACTGTGACGCGTTGGAGTAAACGGTTGAAAGAAGGACGTGAAAGTTGCAAAGACGATCCAAGACCGGGCCAAAGCCATCGTGCAATCAGCCCCAACAAAATTGCAAAGGTTGACGAGCTGATGAGACAAGAACGTAGGATAAGTATCGATGAACTATCAGAGTGTGTGAACATCAGTCACGGTTCGGTTTACGCCATAATTCATGAATATCTCGGTTATCAGCTCTTGTGTGCGCAATGGATGGCCAAGATTTTGAACCACCGCCAGAAGACGGAGCAGTTCTGCGCTGCCTTGACTCATCTGATCCGGTATCACAATGAGGGTGACGACTTCTTGTCTGCAATTGTGATGGGGGACGAACCATGGTGCCACTACTACGAACCTGAAACACGACGGTAAAGCTTACAGTGGAAACATTCGAATTCGCCAGCCACAAAGAAAGCAAAGGCCGTAATTTCCGGCGGGAAGGTGCTGTTGACTTTTTTTTTTTCGATCGTCAGGGGTCATTACTGATAGAATTTGCTAAACCCGGAGAGACTATCAATCGTTTCCGACATTGTGAAATGCCGGATCGGCTGCGTGTCGCAATCAAGGACAAGTGACGTGGAAAATTGCCGAATAGGGTCATCTTGTTCCACGACCTGGCTATGGTGTTGAGCTGCTGAGCACGAGGTCGCGGGATCGAATCCCGGCAACGCGGCCGCATTTCGATGGGGGCGAAATGCGAAAACGGCCGTTGTACTTCGATTTAGGTGCACGTTAAAGAACCCAGGTGGTTGAAATTTCCAGAGTCCTCCTCTACGGCGTGCCTCATAATCAGATAGTGGTTTTGGCACTTAAAACCCTATAATTAAATTTTTTATTGTTCCACGACAATGCCCGTCCCCACGTCGCTGATGTGGTTAATACAAAACTGGCAAAGCTCAACTGGGAAACGCTGCAACATCCGCTATATAGCTGAGATCTGCCGCCTTGCGACTTCGACATTTTGGGACAAATAAAAAAAGCAGGTCACGGGAAACAGATTCGTGTCGGACGATGACGTGAAAAAGTAAATTGCAGACTTTTTGAAGCAGCAACCCAAGGAGTTTTATGAGACGGGAATCACGCGACTCGTTAGTCAATGGGACAAATGTCTAAACGCTCATGAGACTACTTTTAAATATTTAAGTAAAGTACCTCGTTTGTCATATATTCGCATTGGCTCACTTTCATTTGACTCGCCCTGGTATATTTTGCAGAACGGCTTTGTATACGTGCTCTCTGTTGAATCAATAATTTCAATGCAATTACTCACGATACACGACCGGTGACAGCTGCTCCTGCGTAATACACTGGAATGTATGACAGCGTCATTGAGATTTTTCACGGGCCGTTGCATATGTACAAAAATGTAAGCAAGGTTCTTGAATGACAAAGTTTCAGTAACCTATTTTCCCTCAACTTGTTCATTTCATGGCCTTTATATTTTTCGTGTCAGTGGGATGCACTGCTTTGCTGGTTTCGAACTGATATAGTTATAAAGTTCACGTGATACTTTCTTTAGTTATTAAATAGACAAAAAGCATGGAAGCATTGATATCAGTTATTTCGGGCACAAGTTTTTGGCACATACGAGTACATATTTTTATGAAAAAATACATATTTTACTTGTTTGGCAAAGCGTAGCGTTCAAGAATTCGTTTGCAGCATCTTTGGCAATGGCAATGCAGTTATTATTGCTGTATTTGATCACTCGACAAATTGTTTAAGAGGAAGCTTTAGCTCGGGCGCGACTCCGACGGGGCTTATTAAAAAAAAATTATGGGGTTTTACGTGTCAAAACCACTGTCTGATTATGAGGCACGCCGTAGTGGAGGACTGAGGAAATTTCGACCACCTGGGGTTCTCTAACGTGCACCTAAATCGAAGTACACGGGTGTTTTCGCATTTCGCCCCCATCGAAATGTGGCCGCCGTCGCTGGGATTTGATCCCGCGACTTCGTGCTAGCAGCAGCCCAATACCATAGCCACTGAGCAACCACGGCGGGTACGGCCTATTCAAATACATGTAAAACGCAGGAACGCTTTTCTGAGATAACCCCTGGATCGCTTCTGATGAAATTTGTTGCATTTGAGAGCGAAAGGTAAATTCTACTATCTGTTAGAAACGGAATTTAAATTTAGGGCCTGAATATTGTTTAAATATTTTGAAAAATTCGAAAGTGTGAGAAAAATAGAAGCACGACGTTTACAAACTAATAGCTCTGCATCAAGAACAGATATCGCGGTTCTGCAAACTGCATCTATTATAAGAGTGAAAGCGGACAAATTTGGTATGTCAATTTGTATCTTACATGAATTGGTTACGTGGTGTACAAGGGTTTTGCAAAAGCCGTATTTCCATAATACTAAATTTTTTAGATTCATGTGTAACATATCAACTTTGTCCGCTGTAGATGTACCATAAAATGCGATTCACAGCATTGTGATATTATTTTTCATTGTTGAGCTACAGAGTTTTAAACGTGATAGTGTCGTTTTCTGGAAATTTGCGATTTTTTGCCGATTTTTGATAAGGAATTGACAACCTAAATGAAAAATTCGAAACCAGAAGTCAGTAGAATTCGTTTTTCTTTATTTCATTTCAACAAACCTAATCGAATTTGGTGCAGTGGTTGCCGAGAAAAACGAATTCACCTTCTGCATGTTATTAGATAGGAGCACCTCTTGCTAAAGCTTCCTCTTAACGAGGAGGCCAAACTGCAACGTGAGCCCGAGGGTAATACGAGGGGAAGTAAAAAAACAAAGGGACTTTTGCAATTTATCGCACTAGGGCTTGGTAACACTGCTAGTACCCAGCGGTCTGCGACACTACGAACGGTCTGCTACGAACAGGTGGATGTCTGATTTTCCCTTTATTCATTACTTCTCTCCACCTTGCGGGTTTCTGCAGAACTACTACGTCAAACTTCTATGGAACGTGTCACTCTTATTCCCGCGTTAGTCGTTAGAACGTAGCAGACTTTAAACATGGCAGCTCCATTGTCGATCTGCACCACGGAGGAAACGAAAGCAGTGATTCGTTTTTTTGTTTGCGGAAGGTGTTAAACCTGCGGAAATGACTCGTCGAATGCAAGCGCAATACGGTGACAGTTGTTTATCGCGAAACAAGATCTACGAATCGATAGAGCGTTTCAAACAGGGAAAACTTTTTCATGTGACGAGGAAAGATCGGCAGGCCATCGAAGTCAAAGATTGAGGACAATTTGAAAGTCGTTGAGGGTATAGTGATGGAAAACAGTATCACAGTGGACAAAATCGTCAATGCTTTACATATCAGTCATGGTTCAGCGTATTTCATCTTACACGACAGGCTAAATTTTCGGAAAGTGCGTGCAAGGTGAGTCCGGAAAGAGTTGTCAGCGCAGCATAAGGCCCAAAGTTGGACATCTCTCGTAAACATTTGGCCCGTTATCGTAGCGAGGGAGATGCAATTTTGCAGCAAATTGTTAGCGTAGATGAAACTTGAGTACATCATTACGAACCGGTAAGTAAGGCTGCGAGCATAGTTTGGAAACACTCATCATCACCAGAAGTTAAGAAATTTAAACGTCAACCATCAGCTGTTGAGATTATGCTAGCCCTACTATTCTGGGACATGGAAGGTGTGGTAGCCATTCATTTCACGCCAAGAGGCGAAACTGTGAACAGTGAGAACTATTGTAATGTGTTGCGAACTAAACTCAAACATGAAATCAGATCCAAACGTTGTGGAAAACTGCAAAAAGGTGTCATCCTGCAGCAAGATAACGCTCGTCCACATTCTGCCAAACGGACGGCCGAAACAATAAAGGATCGAGTTGGAATTCGAATTGCTAGGACACCCGCCATGCAGTCCAGGCCTGGCTGCAAGTGATTTTCATGTCTTTGGACAATTGAAGGAAGCACTCAGGGGAAGAGGATTTGCAGCCGATGCAGAAGTCATTGATGCAGTGCAAAATTGGTTACAGGGTGCAACCCCAAAACTTGTTTTCCGACGGAATGAAAAAACTCGTGAAATGTTGGGCAAAGTGCGTTCAATTGCAGGGAGGTTATGTAGAAAAATGTATGCCTCAGTTCTGTATCATTAAAATAAATGTATCTTTTCTCAAAAGTCCCTTTACTTTTCGACTTCCTCTCGTATAAACAAGGTTCTTGAATTACAAAGTTTCATCAAATATTTGTCCTCAATTTGTTAATTTCATGGCCCTCACGTTTTTCATATCAGCTTCATGCACTACTTTGCTGGTTTCGGACTGATATAGTTCTAAAGCTCATGTGATATTTTTTTTAACTTATTAAATAGACAAAAGAAGTGGAAGCATTGATATCAATTATTTCTGGCACAATATTTTGGGACGTACGAATATATTATTTTATGAAGAAATACATATTTTACATGTCTTGACAGTGCGTAGCGTTCAAGAATTCTGTTTCCGGCATCTTTAGCAATGACAGTGCAGTTATTATTCATGTATTTGATCTCTCGACAAATTCTATAAGGAGCAGGCCGAGCTGAAACGTTAAGCGAAAGTTAAGCGAAAAGAACAAGGGACAGAAAGCTTAGTTTACCTTGCGCCAGAACCACATTACAAGCACAAACCAATTAGTACAACATCTCAATCTGCCTACTGACGCTCACCACGCCACGTCGTCGTTAACGTTGGGATCCGCTACGTGACATACAAAGTCCGGAAATTAATAGAACCGCAGGAGGGAAAAAAATAGCTAGTGGAAAGTTTGAGTGGTACTGCATACAGCGGGGCGACGCTTTAGGGCAGCACATATATGGTAATGGGATGGGATGTGCGTACGATAATTGAGACGGCAGTGGTTCCTTCTGACGTCCGTGCGCCCGTCTTTCGCAACGAGCCACACGTCCGCGCAACTATCGGCGCATGCTTGCGTATATGTACGTGTATCGTATATCATTACTCCCTCCATCCCCGCTTCTTTTCCCGGTATACTCCGATTAGACTGTGCAAGTAACTGCGTCATGGGTTTCTGCTCTGTATAGTCCGCCCAGACGGGTCACACCTAGTCGTGCCCTTCTCTTTTTCTTCTTTCTTTATTGGCTCATTTGCAAGTTCACTCAGAGAACAAGCACGTGAAATACATATGCAAGATCTACTAAGCAGCATGATTGCAATCACATAAAAATTTTCTTATTTTTGTCAAAGGTTCTGACCTCGACAACCATTCCGAAGGGCATTCTTGCGCTTCTTGCACCTCCAGATAGGCGTTCATCGTGCATCTGGGTCACAGTAATACCAAGCCATTCTGGCGCGCCAGAGGCTGTGAAGGCCAACGAGCATTAGTAGATCAAAAGGAAACCCATCATGGTAGTTTTCTGCAGCTAGATACCTGATGCCGTGGGCATCTAGCGGGAGTTCTTCTTTAACTGTCCTTTGTAAAACACACAGACACACACAAAGAAAAGCTCCTCCCCAACAATGCAGGAAAACATGATATGTGATCTCAGGTTGTTTACAGATTAAACAATAAGTTCCCTACGGTAAAAAAAAAAATTCTTCCAAAACTGTTTTTACTGAAAGCGTCCCTGTATGAACTTTGAGAAAGGAAGTTTTAACACCTGTGGTTGCTCAGTGGCTATGGTGTTAGGCTGCTGAGCACGAGATCACGGGATCGAATCCCAGCCACGGCGGCCGCATTTCGATGGGGGCGAAATGCGAAAACACCCGTGTACTTAGATTTAGGTGCACGTTAAAAAACCCCAGGTGGTCGAAATTTCTGTAGTCCCCACTACGACGTGCCTCATAATCAGAAAGTGGTTTTGGCACGTAAAAACCCCCCCTTTTTTTGCGAAATTTGCATCCTATGGACACCGGGGCACACCGGCACGGATGGGGGAAACGCAGCTGCCGCGCAAGCGGGTGGGCTTGATTACGCGTACAGCTCCCCACACTCCATTTCCTCGCCAAACTTCGCGGACCAAAATCCATACCTAAAGATATTGGGCGAAGGCTCTCCTAGCAGAGCACTGATGCATTACATTCGTACTAAAATAAAAGCAGACAGTAAACGGAGATCATTAGAAGCTACACCAGTACATGTGTTTGACGACAAGGGCAGACTTACTCGCACGGAAGAGATTTTTTTTTAATAAGGTTATGGCCAACGCTGCATGCACACCACACATACTTGAGAAATGGCACCAACCCAGACAAGCTACGATTGCGAAGACTTATACCCGATGCACACATTGCCAAGAGTCATGCAGAGCAGAATTGGCATTTGGAGCTGTGCAGCTTTTTCACAGGGGAGATCCAACATTCAGCATTTACTACACGGAGACATTAGAACACTAGGAATTGCAATACAACCTAACCCTGAAACACACAAAACCATTGCGATATATGGCAGACAAAGTGGCCTGTTTCGAGTAGTGTAGAAGGGGTCGATCAGCCCATGTGAGAGCGGCGGAACTGAACATGCACCTGAGCCTGCAAAAGCGGAAGATCCAAGACTGAGATGAAGATGTGCTTCAGCCAACAGACTGGGAACCCACATTCCCTTCCCTCCTAATCCCCATCAGCGACCTAGAGCCGTCCCCTTCCTTAAAATGAAGGCTTCATTTATTCATGCCTAGTAATGCCTGTTAACGTGACGAATGCGGCTTCGCTCTCGACCACGAGCGGCCTTGGCTTGGCTTGGCTTGCGAAGCTTGGCTGCGTGACTGGCTCTTTCCTTCCTCCGTGGCCGGAACCTTAAGTTGTGCACGAGCTCGATTGCCGGTGAAGGGCGTTTGCTAAGTTTTGTTTTTATTTTCCCTTATGGCGAGGGTCATGCTAAGGATGAGAAGGCATCACGGACTTTATACCTACATTCTCGTTTACATTCTCGTTGCTGTTCCCTCCGGCGCTCCTCGTGCGCATGTTGTTCTTCGGGTGTACGAACTATACGTGTCCGCCCCATCGATAACGCAGCTGTTTTTAGCGCCGATGCCTCTCCTGCTCATATACTGCGATAACCTTGACGTCACGCAATCTTTCAAGCGAGCTTTCTAATATGTTCCGCATTTTGAAATCTGCTCCGCCGCACTGCACCCGTATGGGTTTGTTAAAAATCGCCAGGTCCGTTTCTGTTGCCAGACGCCGAAAAAACTAAGGAAGGTTAGTCATATGCAGCTTTCGCTATAAAAAAAATTGGCAGTGACTTAGCTCGGCTATGCCAGGGTATACGTAGCGAAAGCTAAGGCATGGCATAATTAGCCTTGGTTAATCTTGATTGCAAGTCCATGTTAGTCTGGTTGTCTAGCTATGTTGCGGCGTTTAGCCACGCGTTCGGCGCGCTGTTCGTCTGTTTCCTGGGCGATTCGTTTCCTTTTCATCTCGTTCCGATGTCGATTCCAGGCCTCCTCCTGCTTATCAGAATTGTCGCCGTCCATACTGCCGCCTCAACTGTGGTTGCGGCGCATGCGAACTCTCCTTTTCAATCCTCCGACATGTTATCAGGCATGCGACGCAGCTGGCGAAGCGAGCGGAGGCGAACGCAACGACGAGGAACGCGGTGTGACGTCATGTGCCTCCTCGGAGCACGGCCACGGCGAAATCGCAAGTTCGCGGCCAGTAAAGCTTTCGCTTTAGAATTTTCTCCGACGGTTACGATACTCCCTACTGCGAATCCTGAGCGCAGCTGATTAGGTGTCTTGAATTCGCGATATATTGTTGCAAATAATTTGTTTCTGAACGACATGGTGCTCTCGGCGGCGGCGGTGAGCCTCTGCTCGAACAGCTCGTTTAGCAGCAGCGGCAGACGAAGCATTCCCACTGGTTGCGTTACTCATTGACCAGAAAGAAAGCGTGAAGACGAGTACGCGTGGTTCACGCGGAGCGCATTCTCTAGCTGCGCCGGCGCCGCAGGCGAAGTAGCGCATGCGCAGTGGGCTCGAAGCCCGCGCCAATGCTTTGTTTCCGCGATCGCCGCACGCCTTGTCGCCGTCGGCACTCCGCTTTCCTCCCCATCCTTTCGCCATACCCTCCTCCACTTTCCGCCTCATAGTTCCTATGCGCCCTCCTCGCCCCTTTCCTCATCGCGCCTCTTCGCTCTCGTCACATTTTCCATCGCAAGCTGCGCACCGCGTCCGCTGTCACCTTTCGCTCTGCTCGTTCGCCCGGTCTCAAGTGCCGCCGACGCTCGCCGCAGGAGCGGGCGCAGCCCCGACCACACGAACGCTTGCGGACGCGCGCAAGCTCGCGTCCGTGCGCCCATGCATGCGCGTACGGTGCGGCACGGCTCATACGCGTCAAAACGCGGCGCTATCACGGTGAACAGCTCCTCTCTGTTATCGCGCGCTCGGGCTGCCTCGCGTCGGGACCGTCGGCGCGCCCAGCTACGCAGCTACGGCATGATACAATCAACTGGCACGAGCTAGGATGACGTCGAAGAAGACGAACCACTTTCTCCGCCTCTTGTGTTGTACTGATAGCGCAGTCAGAACATGCAGTCTGTTATCTTATTATCAGTACTATATAAAAAAAAAGAACAGCCCAGTCGTCGAAAGCTCATAGAGGCCAGCGTAGTGACAGAATACGCTCCTTGTCGTTGCGCGTGCCACTTATGGTATTTTGTGAGAGCGGGTCTGCGGACAAATTCCGCAGAAACGTGGCGACGGAAATAAGAGACACCCATGCAGCGTGGAATCGCTAAGAGCGTGGGAATATGAGAGAGAGAGAGAGATAGCCATGATGGGAAAGAGTGCCGAATGCTTGCCTAATGTCTAACAACTCTGCTAAGTATATTAGGCACAGCTCAGTAGGTGGTGGCTTAAATTCAGTCGTAACATCACTGGATAGGGGAATGTCGATCGAGGCGGGCCAGGAATTCCACCTCCCCTTTCTGTTTGTTTGCTGAAATGTATTTAAAGGCTGTATGGAACCCATTCCTTTCAGTCTAGGCTGTAATAACTAAACAGATGAATCAGTAAGACTCCGCACGATGCAACGCTAGTCTAGGCCGTAACCACTTCGTGGTCGAACAGTATTAGACTCAGTTGGTTGCATGTAGGGACAGTTGTCCCGTAGGCTCTAACTTAGGAAAAATAGAAGGCGCTGTATACTGACGGCATGCATGCATTTGAACATGATAAATTCATATTTAGCTCACGCTTTAGCGTAACTCTGCGTCTTTACCGCTCATTTTGGTTGTTCTTTGCAAAAAAAAAACCTCCATAATAGCCAACTGAATCTCAACAAAAGGTCTATTGAGGGCAGTAAAAAGTCAATAAAAACACAACAAAATTTATACGCCAACTTAGTAAGAGCACACTACTCTTTCCTGTGATTTGCCCCTTTCTCAATCATTCACAGCAGTGCGCCCACTTCATGTCCAGTATGTGCTGCGCCTGGTTATGCTTTGGATTTTCGCGTCCATTCGGAATAAAAATAAAGCAGCAGTAAGAATTTGTTTCCAATCACTCATTCCGAGTTCATCTTACCGATAGATGGATGAGCCGACTCTACATTGTTTTTTTCTTTGGATACATTTTAAAACGAAGCTTTATTATTTGGGCTCGCAGGTTCTTTCATCTCTGTGTACGACATTCTTCTATCAGTGCCACTGCCATTCTTCTATCACTACCAAGGAGTGTATAATAGTTATATAATAGCCTGAAATAAATTTATGTCGCAGTTCTCTGCGCAAACACCTCTTACCATCATCCTTTTCTCGATAAGCATCGTATGCATCGCTTTCGTCCACGTGACATCGCTGCATTGACGTCTCACACAGTGCATCTTCCGATCAGGCGTTTGCATTTCGGCATAGCTTATGAGCAGTGTAGCCCATAAATATCCGTTGTGCAGCATGAAAACAAACACGATTGTGTGCGTCGCATTTAGTTGTACATACCATTTACTTAACCGCTTCACCAAGGCTTCACTTTGCATATTACAACATGCGCGTTGGATCTGTAGGGAATTTTTAAAGGCACACTAAAGGCAAATACTAAGTGGACTTGAACTGTTAGAATACTATTCCAGAAACCTCGCGGCACTTGTATGGTGTCGAGAAAAGCGTTAGTTTACAAGTTAGAGTTCGTTAGAGTTAGAGTCGAGAAAGAGTTATTTTAGCGCAATTCAAATCGCCCGCCCCCGAGCGGGGGAATGGTGGCGATGCATACGCCATCGCCGCCCGTAACTACCGTCGGGGAGTAAACGGCGTCCGAGAGACGTGCTACAATTTTCTGCGCTAAACGCTAACGCGCGGCGATGCAGAAGCCGAGCCAAGGCAGAGCGTTGGATTCGCCGCTGCAGCTGCTCTTGGTCAAGCGGCGTGAACCGTTCGGGAATTTGGCGACATCACATGGAAGTGGAATTGTCTGCTACTTGCAGTTCGTGTAAATTTTGTGAGCCAGCAAAACAAGATCAGCACTACGCTATAACGAAACTACCGAAACGCGCGAAAGCGCAGGCGGCTCCATATTTGAGAACACGAAACCTTTCAACGGCCCGCGTCGTTTTCACGGGTAACATCAGCGACTGCTTTTTTCTAAGCAGCAAATAAAACAAGAATTAGAATTTCATTGCGTCTTATAATGTGAGACAATGATCTTTATATTAAGAGTGGTTGATTACTAGTGACATAATTATAATGAGGAGTGCTTTCGTCATTGAGCTAGAATGTCCCGGAAGGGTCTCTAATCGTGTCCTACATTTGCCTCAATTTCTCGTATACTGAAGCTCTGTTCGCGATGACACTGACGCCTTAGACGTTCTCGAGCACAAATTTATCACTTTAGCTCGACTTAGTATTTGCTTCTGGTATCCTTTTATAGCGAAGCTTTCTTTGCCTCTTACTTCGACTTTTCCTCTGATTCTACTGTTACTGCTGCTCCGTCGGGCATACCGCGTTGGGGGGACGGGGGGGGGGAGGGGGGGAGAACAAGCATAATGTACATGCCAGGGGCACGAGTGAGGAGAAGAGGGTATCCCCGACGTCGCCACAAGGCCCTCTGGAGCTCCCTGGCCGTCGACACGATGCCCCCCGAACGGTTGTAATTACTCGTGAGCACCCCGTGAAAGCATTGCCGAAGCTGCAGCGCTTATCCTTGGACTCGCGCGCAACAGCCCAGAGAAGAGGTAGATAGAATGGTAGAGAGGAGGTAATGGGAGGAGACAGAGAAAAGCCAATGCCATCACGAAACAGTTAATTGACAAATTTGCCATTCTTCGTTCGTGGCAGCTTGTACACAAAGGAGGATTGCGAGAGAGCGAAAATGCACCTTCAGAAAGTAGGGCAAGTTTCGGGTCTCGTAATAAAGGAAACGCTATTACTAGACATGGCTAATGTTACGGACAAACTGAAAAAAAATTATTTCAAGGTACGGCACCGCACGTTTCTGCTGTTTCTGAAAAATAAACACAGTGCAAGTTGGTCCATGCGGACAACTGACACAATCAAGCAAACCAACAACTCAGACACGACACGATGTGCTCTGTGAGGTAATGACAGCGCTAACCTTTCCGCACGCTACTAATGACAATAGAGTATAACAACGCCTCGGTCAAACACATCTCGCTGTGTGCTCTATGACTATGCAGACAAACGCAAGGAGTGTACGCAAGGTAGCGTTTTATACCACCTCACGAAAGTCGTATGCTGCAACGTCGCCGCGGAACATGGTCAATCAATACAAACAGCACAGAAAACTTCGCTTACCTCGATTCCCACAGTGCATGGGATCGGCATAATTTTTTAAATATTGTTTCTGTTTTATGATTGGGTGTTATCGTTTTGTCTTACACTCTTATTTTTGCATATTAATTTATTAGGTAGTTTTTCCTTTCACCACTGAAACAATATGTGTGCGCGTAAGACAATTCGGCGGAGCCCCTACCCGCCACCTCGCATGTCTCCCAGTAGAAAGGCTCCACACGACATTCAGTGCAGCTGTCTTCGCGCACCATGCCTCTCTCAGGTCAGGTTACGCACCTGCGGCGAGAGCTCCGATTCCTCCATGGTGTGTGAGCCGTACTCAAGTAAACCTAACAATCCCAGGACTTCAGAAAAAGTCGGACTTGCCGCCATCTGCACTCAAGCAACTTAGTCTACTCCTCCTGTACGAGAAATACAGCGACTGCACACACGTCTATACTGATAGATCAATTACATCGACCAGTTCCGGTGGCGATGCAGTTATATCAACAATGGAAATAACCCAGCTACTCAAGACTTCCCATATCACTACGTCTACAGCTGCAGAGATCGCGGCTCTCCGCGGTGCGCGTTGTGTGATAAATACTGAAAGTCCTCGAAAATGGGCAATCTTCTGCGATTCTAGGCCGGCCTTACAGTGTGTGCAGTCTTTTCTCGGACATGGAACTCACCATCAGCTCACGTGCGAAATCGTGAAACTTGTCCATCACTTGAGAGAAAAAAGTCATATCTATTTTCGATGGATACCAGGCGGATGCGTGGAGAACGTTGACCACTTATTGTGCCACTCTCCTCAATTTGAAGCACAAAGACAACCTATGTCCAACGCATCCAGGAAACTAGATAATCGTCCTCTGAGTGAACAGACAGTACTAGAACACCATCCCCACCGATCATCGGCTCAGAAGGCAGTGAAGGCACTTTTGTGCTTTCTGAGAACGTCTGGTTTGCACGAGCGGCTTTGACTCTAGTACTGTCAGTGCATGTCTCTATACCCTCTCTCTATATCCCTTCTCTCTCTCTTCCACCTTTACCTTCCCCCAGCGCAGGGTAACCAACCGGACTCTTGACTGGTTAACATCCCTGCCTTCCTGATATCCCTCTTTCTTTCTCTCTTTCTTTCTTCTTTCACCGTAAACATCTGGAGCAGCATGCCAGGCATTTCTCTGTTACTCGCTGGCGTTGTCGCCTGTCGCGCGCTGCATTAATGGGGATGAAGCTTCAAGGGGATGCGTCACGTTCCGCGCATTAAAGCGCGGAGCACATGTGCTTAAAGACCACCTGACCAGCCGTGCCAACTAATACCAACAAGCACGCATCCAACAAGTTTCCGACAGGATGCAACAGTCCGAGCAGCCATATTTTGCGACGAGTGGCCGCACGATGGTCCGGAACCTTCTTACGCACATGTACATGCAAGGAAGATGGCTCTCGAATTGTTGAAATTTTTTAGAAGCGAGTTGGATGTATTGTTAGTACGACCAGCCATGCACGATGAATCGAGTGATATACGTTTCTACGCACACGTGCTTCCCGCCATCGTAGGAGCGGCGGAGCACACCGCTTGTAGGCAAGACGCGGCTGTCGTGCCCGAAGTGCCCGGGGGAATAGTACTCGATATCCCGATCACGTCTCCGTCGCCGCCGAGTACAGATATAACGCGGCGCTGCAAAACTGGAAACGCATGCGCCTACATCGTATGGTGCTCGGACGGTCCAGGCAGCGAAAGAGCCACAGGTTATGTCTTCCGCTACGTCAATACTCGATGTTAAAGAAACGCGGCTTCGATTTCTGGCCGCGGCGGCCGCATTTCGATGGGGGCGAAATGCAAAAACGCACGTGTACTTAGATTTAGGTGAACGTTCAAGAATCCTAGGTGGTTGAAATTAATCCGGAGGCACCCTACTACGACATGCCTCACAATTTGCCTCACGTGGTTTTGGCACGTAAGACTCTAGGATAATATATATATATATATATATATATATATATATATATATATATATATATATATATATATATATATATATTTATTTATTTATTTATTTATTTATGTGGTGTGATAGCTTCCGAGTAATTTATAACAACTTCGCGTATGGTGTAAGGGAAAGAACTCCTGTAATACGCACGACCATAGTAATAATACTGTAATAATAATAATACGACACGACAGCAAAACAGAGACGATAACGGCGATGATGACGACGGCGGCGGCAGCAAGACTAGGACACAACGACAATGATGGCATAACGATGCATGCCGCCGCGTAACGGAACGGACGGACAGGGCAAACGTCCTTCCAAGCTGCTAACTCATTAAAAATTAAAGTGTAGGGTTGTACGTGCCAAAACCACTTTCTGATTATGAGGCACGCCGTAGTGGGGGACTCCGGAAATTTCGACCACCTGGGGTTCTTTAACGTGCACCTAAATCTAAGCACACGGGTGTTTTCGCATTTCGCCCCCTACGAAATGCGGCCGCCGTGGGCGGGATTCGATCCCGCGACCTCGTGCTTAGCAGCCCAACACCATAGCCACTAAGCAACCGCGGCGGGTTTGCTAACTCATGTCCCAGTAATAAAACCAAAAGGGTATACGTGTTACAGGGCCTCCTTGAATCCTAGTCATAACAAATAACGAGCCTAGTCATCATAAACAAGGTGGAAGGTCTGTACAAAAAAAAAAACACCCCAGCAGGTCGCCAAGCGGTAACTTTAAATCCCATTGAGCGCGCCGGCGGTGCAGTGCAAACCGGGAAACGACGGCGGAAGAGGCCGCGACTCGCGAAGGATTACTGCCAGACGTTGTGCTTACTCTAGCTGAGTGCCCCTAAGACCTGTCTTTCTTTCTTTCTTTCTTTTTTTTCCCCTTCTTCTGTGACATTGAGGTTAGGGCCATTGTTTACTGCGTACATTTCGCCGCCTTGCCTGCTATGATTGGCTCAAGTTAGAGGGCGGTAACGTCAACGCTGACTGGCTGAAACAAATGAAGTAAGTTAAGTCCTGAATATAGCCAAATTCCCGACAATCAATTTGTTACGTTAGCTAACTTGCGTAATTCACGTAATCAGTGTTACGCACGAGTTATCCTTTATGAGGAAAAACGCGATACGCTACCTTCGCCAAGAATTGATCGAGCCCTAGGGACCGTCGAAGTTATCGAACGTGCGAAGTAAACTTGCTTCAGAATTCGAGAAAGAAAGAAGAAAGCGCCTTGAAGCTGAACAAATAGAAGCTAACTGAAAAATGACAAGAATTGACAATTACACCAGAGCATTCATATTTAACACGAAGGAACTTTGCAAACGTGCAGTCGCTCAGGAACTAGTTCTCTACAGGCACTGTCTCTCCATTCTACCTTAAATCGTACAGTGTTCTAGAAGCCATCGACGCCGCCACCAAATCAGGAGCCTATAGTCGCTGAATTTACAACAGCCAGCGTTCTAGCTGCGAAGGCACCGGCCTAGAGATCTGTACATGCTACATACATGCAACCTAACAGGCCGACTCAGTCTCTAGATCTCACGACACTGCACGGAATTGGTGAAGTAGGGCGTGCAGGACAGCAGCTGTGAGACTAGACATCATTTTGAAACTAGGGGGTAGGGGCAGGCAGGCAGACCTCCGCACATTTCGTGTCGTCTGCGAAGCCACAAGCCGGCCTGCAGAGACGGGTTTGTGCGCAGACAGAGAGCGAGAGAGAGAGAGAGAAAATCGACTAAAGAAACGAAAAGGTTGGAGAAAGAAGAAAGCGAGGCAGCGATCGAAGCCGTCTGCTGCCGCAGCCTCCACAAGCAGCCTCTAGAACCCGGCAAGCCTCGCGGCGCTCATCGCAGATGATACCGGATCGGACGGCGGCGATTTCTCCGGGACATGCGGACGCTTCAAGATAAGGCGGTCGAGGGCTGACACTGCACGCGCAGACGCACACACACATACACGCACACACGCACGCACACACAAACACACGCACGCACTGTCGGCAAATGGTCGTGACTGGACTCGCTCGCGTTCATCGTCGTTCCCCTCCTTGCCCTCTGCCTCGCTCTCTCACCCCTCCTTCGTCAATCCACGCCCGGCACGCCAGCCACACTTCCCGTCGCACTCGCACCATACCTCCCCCTTTTGCCGACTGCACTGACTCTCCCTTTGTCATTCAACATCCGAACGGCGTGTTCGAACACCGCGGCGTGTTGGCACCGCAGCGTTTGAACAGACAACTAGAAACTATATAGTCAGATACACTGCATGTCAATTAAAATGAGCAAATTGAAATTCACATGCAGGAATTTGTACCCACAGTAGCATTACAATAATGAATGACGTACATGTCAAATATACCTTAGAAGGGTTTAGGTGTGAGCTACACTGTGAAACAAAATTACAACCTTTCCGTTGTATCTTGCCACAAAACAATAAACGTCATCTGTCTTGTACGCATTTCCTTTCTTTAACGCTACGAGCCCGGAATTTCCCACACTCTTACACTCTAAGAACAGTTTACACCCCTTGGTGTTCGTTGCTGGAAAGTACCGGGCTCGCAGCGTTAAAGCAAGGAAACGCATCAATGCAGATGACGATTATTGTTGTGTGGCAG
Source organism: Dermacentor albipictus (assembly GCF_038994185.2). NCBI lineage: Eukaryota > Metazoa > Arthropoda > Arachnida > Ixodida > Ixodidae > Dermacentor > Dermacentor albipictus. The sequence goes on from NC_091823.1 coordinate 17,313,747, forward strand.
AAGGGGCACTCCAAAGGGTGTAACTTTGCCTAAGAATGTAAGAAAAGTTTACAGGTGTATATTTGTCCCACAACAATAATCGTCATCTGCCTTGCATGTGTTTCCTTTTTTGAAAACTTGGCGCTCGCTACTTTCCTGTCGAAAATGCTGCGTCACACTGATAACGCGCATGCCGTTCGTAACTGGGAAGTACCGGGCTCGCCGCGTTAAAGAAAGGAAACGCGGGCAAGACAGATGACTATTGTTGTGGGACAAGATAAGCCCCAAAGGTGAAATTTTTTCTAAGAGTGAAGCGTGTAGTTGGTACGGGTCATTCATTTTAAACAGCACCAAAAAAAGCACACGTCCTGTGCTATTCCTTGTCCGTGTGCTTTTTTGGCGCTGTTTAAAATTAATGATAATATATACTGGGTGTTTCAGCAGGCACTTTCAAATAATAATTTAAAAAATCCTGCGACAGATCCCACAGTTCTTGTCCATGAGCTGGTCTACGTGAAGAGGCGGACATCACTCGCTCAAAAAAATTGAAATGTATATTCGGCTAATTATTAAAAAATAAATGAATAATATTTTAACTAATTACATTATGGCATATATTGCTATCTACAAACTCTAGCCGGAAAACTCGCACGAATTGAAACGAATTCTCAGGATGACACCAGTTTCGATATATTAATTCCCGAACTTTGCAGAGAAATGCATTGGCGTCCCAGCTAGTTTTGTGCTTCTATGCATAAAACGACGTTTTGCTAAGAAGGTAAGGTGAACGACATTTTTTTACCGCAAGTTTGACAGCGCAAATCTCGTAAATGGTGTCACCCACACAATTCCTTTCAAGTGGATATGCCTTGCAGTTTCACCCGCTAGAATTTGTAAATTGCAATATATGCCATAAGGTAAATAGTTAGAAACGTAATTAGTGATTTTTTTGTTAATTCGTCGATTATGCATTTCAATTTCTTGTGCAAGTAATGTCCGCCTCTTCCACCAGACAAGCTCATGGAGTAGAACTGTGTTCCTGCCACGGGCAATTTAAATGTGTTCGTTGAAGCACTTTGCATATATAATGTAAAGTAATAAGGTTGTTGCTTGCTGCACAAGCTAGTTTAAAGCAAGTAAGGAGGGAGTATGGTTCATTTAGACGTTTATTTTCTCGACGTTTCGTCCGAAGGATCGGCCATTATCAAGAGTGATCAGCACACACAGTGCGCGCGCGTGTGTGTGTGTGTGTGTGTGTGTGTGTGTGTGTGTGTGTGTGTGTGTGTGTGTGTGTGTGTGTGTGTGTGTGTGTGTGCGTGCGTGCGTGCGTGCGTGCGCGCTTGTGCGTGAGTATGTGTGTGAACGAGAAGTAAACTCAGAGGCCCGATTTTTATTAGCCACAATCATAAGCATCCAACAGACGATGACACCAAGGAAAACACAATGGAAATTATTTGTAGTGTTAATTGAAGTAAAGAAATGATAAATAAATGGAAAGGAAAGTGGACGGAAAGACTATTGGACGCATATGAGGTACGAACCAATACGAAGACATGAGTTTGTATACCATCTGCGGCCAGTTGTATTTTTTTTTTTCGACCACTTTCGTTTGCACGTATCTATCATTTCTTCACTTCATTTAAAACTAAAAATAATTTCCTGTGCTTTCTGTTGGCTTCTTACCTCTTATTTATGATGGTGACTATATATGAAGGAGAAGAAGGGTGACCGTGGGCCCGATTTTTGTTAATCATGTCCATATAAAGCCAACAGGCAATGAAGCGAAGGAATACATACATACATACATACATACATACATACATACATACATACATACATACATACATACATACATACATACATACATACATACATACATACATACATACATACATACATACATACATACATACATACATACATACATACATACATACATACATACATGGTGTCCCAGCTAACTTCAGCCAGAGATAAAAAAATATGCAATTGCCACGTAACTGGACAGAACCACGGTAATGTTATTTGCCGTCGCTTAGAAGCATTCAAATATATTAATTCCGCTTAATTCGATAATGAGACTTCAATAATTAATCAATATCTCAAATATTATAATTAGATGAAAAGCGTCAATGATTCATGAAACACTCCCGATATAGCTTTCTGTTGCTCAATACGGGCTACATAAAAGTTTTTCCTAGCGTGAAAGAAGCGCTCAAATGTACGCAACATTATCGCGAGACTGGCCGTTCAGGGCACTGATCGATTAATTAATCAGTACTAATTATGTAATTAGGTAGAATTAAAAAAAATAATTTGAGTATCTGCAAGCGACGGCAAAGAACATTACCTTGGTTCTGTCCAGCCACGTGCCATTCGCATATTTTTAAACTCTGGCTAAAGTTAGCTGGGACAGCTTATTTATTTATTTATTTATTTATTTATTTATTTATTTATTTATTTATGTGAGCCCATTGTCAAACCATTTTAGGTTTTTAACATAATTCAGGAAAAAAGCGGCAGCACGAAGTGGTGATACCAGTTACATGCAGGCAATTCATTACGAGCTGCCGTCAGCCTCGGCGCACTGAGTTATTCAGGAAGAGGGAGAAGTGGCCGGCTCGAGTGCAAAAATTTGCGCCAGCGTCAAAGCCGTGCGCGATAATAGACAGTAAAGTACGCTTAACACATTTACTGAAATATCTACGTAAAATAACACTGAACATTCGCGCTGTTAATTGTTGTGTGCCTCGTATAGCGCGCCTCTATAGAGTCTGCGTGTGTGCACATGCGCCAGCCTTATGCTCTCTCTCTCTCTCTCTCTGTTTTTTTTTTCGCGTAATATATGCTCGTTTCGTTCCGTTCGTATGTATTTACGCTCCTATTAAAGGCTGAAATGTATACACAGAGGCGCACTGTTGGAAACATTTACAGATGCTCGTTCCTTCTTTTTTACTTCATGTACCCTAAAGGACTGATATGAAGTGCTGTGCCACACGTGTCAAACATGATTCGTTCTTTTTATGTTACGTCATAGGCAAGCAGCCTATATATCTAGTTCGCTGTCACTGAAATAAACGAGTGCGGTACGTGCTCTTGGATCGTCTCCGTCACTCTGCCACCCGCTACAACAGTGGCGACGAGGGTGACCACCCCGCGGAGCCCCCGCCACGAACAGCGGCGTCTCGGTAGCGCTGGGAGTCCTGCTGGGTACTGAAAGTAATCGAGTCTACGGAGCATCGGCGGTCATGGCCCTGGCTACGAACCTCGGTACCCCAAGTTTCGACGAAAATCAAGATAAGTGGGATATTTACTTGACTCGACTGGAGGCATTTTTTGAAGCAAATGATATTAAGACAGATGATAAGAAAAGGGCACTCTTGGTTTCGACACTATCAACGAAGACGGTAGGCGTTCTTGCTGGACAGTGCGCGCCCCAGAAAGTAAACGCCCTGAGTTACAAGGACGCACTTACCATCCTAAATAACCACTATGCGCCGAAGACTAATGAGGTTGCCGCAAGTTACAAGTTCTTTACAAGGGATCAGGCTGCAAGCGAATCTGTCCGGGACTATGTTGTTGAGCTACGCAAGCTTGCGGATAATTGTCACTTCGGTACCAGTCTGGACCGTATGTTACGGGACCGCATTGTGTGTGGCATCCGAAATCGGGCGGTGCAGCAGACGCTGCTTGAAAAAACTGAGCTCACACTTGCCCAAGCTGAAACGATTGCCATAGCGGCAGAGACAGCCGCACTGGAAGTAAGCGCCATGACTAGACCTGATAATGAGGCAGCGGTGTGCACTGTAGCGAGTAAATCGCGCCGATATCAGACCTTCGCCAAAAATAAGCAAAGCCATACTGAGTGCGCACGCTGCGGACACTACGGTCACGAAGCAAGCGACTGTCCACACAAAAAGGAGCAGTGTTTTCGCTGTCGGAAGACTGGTCATTTCGCAAGAAAATGCCGCTCCCAGTCGGGGCTCCGGGCTGGTCGTAGGCGCGATGGCGTCGCTAACGCAGTTCATTATGAGAGCGCTGTATCCGACACGGAGGAAGGCGATATTTCATCAGTCTTCACATTGCAGGAATCACGGGAAAAGAAACTTTTGCTCCAGGCGTTCCGCAGAACTATCCGCTGGGGTGGCGTGCCCTTGAACATGATTATTGACACGGGATCGCCGTTTTCTATCATTCCGCAGGAGGTGTATCTAAAGCACCGTCTGAGTTGGCCACGCTTATCGAAATGCAAACACACGCTCAACTGTTACTTGGGCAAGCTGCCCATTGTCGGTGAACTGCACCTTCAAGCCCATTTTGCGGGGAAGACTGTACCTGCCACACTGATAGTTACAGGCTGCTCGGGTCCCAGCCTTTGCGGAAGGGACTTAATCCAAGCGTTCTCGCTTTTGCCTTCCGGGTTTCTCGCTGCGCTTCAATCGACGTCAGCAGATCCCGACATCCTCAGGACCGAGTTTCCTGCCCTTTTTGAGCCAGGACTTGGAAACATTCAGGGGCCACCTGTGAAATTCCACATTCGAGAAGGCGCCCAACCGAAGTTCCACAAAGCGCGGACAATTCCTTATGCTCTTCGTGAAAAAGTGGAAACTGAGCTGGACCGTTTAGTAGAGCAAGGCATATTATCGCCCATAGCACATTCTGAGTGGGCGGCGCCAATCGTACCGGTACTGAAGAAAGACGGTTCCCTACGCATCTGCGGCGATTTCAAAACCACAATCAATGCTGCGTGCATAACTGAGCAGTACCCTTTACCAAACATTGAAGACATTTTCGCGTCGCTCCGTGGGGGATCATTTTTCACAACACTGGACCTTAAGGATGGCCTTCTTAAGCACTCGTTGGTGAACGATCTCGAAACAAAACTAGCGCGAGTGCTCCTAGGCTATCGACGTACCCCACTACCGTGCGGCAAGTCTCCTTCAGAGATGCTGATGAACTACCAAATTCGTTCGCGCTTGGATACTTGCGTCCCTTCTCTACCTCAAAGTTACTCGCAGCCTCCCAGATTCCAGTCCGGCGACCAGGTGTGGGTGCGCAACTTTGGCCAAGGGGAGCGTTGGCGTCCAGGCATCGTCAAGAGCGTAGAGGGTTCACGCCTTGTAACGGTCGACACTCCAGATGGCCTCGCCAGACGTCACTTCGACCAAATTTTCCGTCGCGTGCCTGTCACCCGTGACCCCAAAAGCGGAGGCGTCCGACTCGCTTCAACCCAGCCCGGACAACAAGAATCGGCCCTCGTCAACGCCAGAAGCCCGGTGCAGCCTGGCCACTCCAGAAGCAAGTGGCGCTGCGCCTGTTCCTTCGACAACACCTCCAACGTCCGTCCCAGCCGAACAGGCTCTCTCTCCCCAAAGTCCGCCGGTCTTACGGAGGTCTACCCGACAACGAAGACCCGTGCAAAGACTGCAGTTTTAAAAGAAAGGGAGAAGTGATATGAAGTGCTGTGCCACACGTGTCAAACATGATTCGTTCTTTTTATGTTACGTCATAGGCAAGCAGCCTATATATCTAGTTCGCTGTCACTGAAATAAACGAGTGCGGTACGTGCTCTTGGATCGTCTCCGTCACTCTGCCACCCGCTGCAACAAGGACCATGGGGGTATTGGATAGTATAGCGAAATATCAGGTGTACTCAAATCAAAATTATGGATCCAAATGCGCAGAAGTAAATACCGCGTCGTAAGCGCGCGGAAACAAATGACCGTGTATGAATCAAATGCAATACGTTCAACGGCACACATACTTCTTCAGCTGTGGTTAGTGTAATTATTATTGCCTGAGAACTCTTTAAGTTGTCGATAAATGTGTCGTGGTCAGCTACATCACGTGACGTCAATCTTCTAAGCCTTAAAATTAACACGTTAAGAATGACCTGTCCGCCTTTGAAAAAGATATAGGCAGGCCCATCGAAACGTCGGCCAGCCTGTCGGAGGCACTTCACTCCTCTTTATTAAACTTTTATGCCGCATTATATTTCCAACTGTCGGCGCCCATCTTGGCTATGGTCAGATCAGTAATAGAGGCGACAGATATGCGACGGGAATTCCGCTAATGGTCGTGTTAAGAAAAGACAGGCGCATTAGATGCGTGCACGCAAATGGGAGGCTGAACCTTGAAGTCATGATCAATGCGTGGAAATGTAGTGCACGCTGGGTTGGATTAATGCGGTTGTAGAGTTAGTGCGATTATGGCAGGGTTTGTGATAAAATGGTAGGCTGGAAGCTTAATTTCCTTCTAAGTTCTAGTTATGGCTAATCGATGCTATTTTTAATGGTTAGTATACTTGAACGTGAAGAAAGCAGGACAAATCTGTAGCTGCTCTATTTTGCGAGGCTTCCAATTTGTTTATTAAATATGATCATTGCGGGCTCCATATAAATGAAGCGTATTCTAATTTTGATATTATGACAGTGGTATACGCAGTCTGTCTGGTGTTTTTGTTGCACGACAATGTGTACGACGGATGTAGCCAAATTTTCTATACGTGCTATTTAAGATGGAGCCAATACGTATATGATGTGTTAATTTGCATCTTCTGCTCAGAGCACCAATGACTAAGTTTATTCAGGTCATTCAGTAATGCAAGGCAAACGCTAGTATCGGTTAGAGAGCGATAAATAACAGTCATCTTATCTTATCGATGAATTTATGCTAATGCAAACATCATTCACATAGCCTAAAGATAGCGCGAGTCCCAAGGCGGAGCCATGGGGAATACCAGATCAACAGGTTCATATGTAAGTTGCCTGTTATTTATGACAACAGCTGGATGCCGTTTATACAAATATGCTACGGCGCATTGAACATTTCTTTTAATTTATACGTTAATAAGCTGTATCTTAAAGATAGTCTTGTATGCAGTAAGCGATCGAGTGTATTGGCGAAGTTTATAACAATAGGGTTACATAATATGTATGTCAGAGGAATCAGTTTTTATTTCTAGCACGCCGACGAGCTGCCCCAGCTTACAGGCACCGATAACACTATGTCGCAGAACAGCGGCAGGTGCAGAGTCGGTTGGGCGATGAAGCAAGGATGTCGACGTTGCGCAAGAGGGACTCCATCACGCGCGCAAGTGCATACTGTCCGACTGGGCAGCAACGCCGAAACCGCGCTCCGCTCTCAGAATATGAAGAACGTACATTCAACAGCAAAAGTTTACGGGATGCGGCTTCCCCTTCAAATGTGAATTCCTGCCCTGTTAAGGCGTGACACTTAGTATTTAATAAATCACTGTGCAGGTAGCGAAGGTTACTACATGTTGGAACATTCAATTCGAGGCTGTGTGACCACGCTTCGCGAGATTTCAGCTCCTTGGCAGATCCTGCGTCCCGTAAACTTTTGCGGTTGACTGTACATAGCTGTACAACTATAGTGTCAGCTCGACGGCCGAAGCACGTAGCTGTGGCACAGCCAATCTGAAAGGTAAATTATATCTCTTGGGCAGCCGTTCAGCTTTCGTGCCGAACCTTGACGAGCGTCGATGCGGGAAGACCAAGCGACGAAAGGATTTGCACATGGAGCAAGCTATACGATAGAATGACGACGAGCGGCCACAGTACGGCTAGTGTCTCCACTGCTGTACTACCAAAACTACTACGGCTCGGCGAGCCTCGCCGTCCGACACGAGAGCCGCTCTGCGGTGGCTGGGGCGACCGGCGCGACGGCTGGGGTTGGTGGGAGTGGTTGGCGCGCAGCGCATCACTGCTGGCGGCACAGAAACAAGCCGGAGAGCAATTCCTCTAATTGGCCCGAACACAGGGCTCACGCTAAACCAGTGCTCGAACGGCCAACATATCAGCAAAACCTGCGCCCTCTCTAGCACGGGGAAAAAACAGATGCGCACGCGAGCGCGCAAAGCCAGCTAGCGCCAGACCCGGCTCATCGCGAGAGCGGCGACACGCCTGAACCCCGCAAGCGAGCTTTGCTGCGCTACTGCTGCACGACATGAAGCGAGGCGGCAGCGCTCGGGCGTTTTCTCAGCGCTTTCGCTTCCAGACGAGCGCAAGAAGCAGGTGCTTTGTGTGTGCCTCGAGCGGATTAGAATTCAATTCAGCTTTTGCAGACGGGGATACGAAGCGGTTCGCATAATTAAACCCACGCGCTCGATCAAGTCGTCTACCTGCGGCGGGTACTCAAGAGGCTGGCTCTAGGCCCAACGTATGCGGTTTCGTATATTGTAGTTCAGCAAGAATCGCGTGTCAATTGTGTGTCATACTATAATTATATATACCCGGTACACATACTATAGTTTAAAAGCACGGTTTCTACTGCCTTATTGGAGGTAAAAACGTATCCCATCTCGTTTACACTCACTCCGCACAGCTTCGACTGAGGCTGAAGAACAGCGGCTATGAAATGCACGATACGTGATCACGCTCGCGCGTTGACGTTTCCCGGCAAAATACGAAGCAAGGTAACCAAATAAGTGATCGTCCAGTTAGTTGGCTAGGCTTAGCGCCCTCAATTCACCGTCCAAGAGTGGATATATTCGGCATCACAGGAGAGTTTCTTCCCAGCTCTGGAGCTGAGCCACATGAGCCCGAGCTCTCGTCCAATGCGGCATCGTCCGCAGCTCAAAGCCTGCGCTGGCACACATTTCCGGGGTCGCCGGCTGACCGCAGACGCATTCTCCGACCACTCGCGCGCAAATAACAAACGCCGAAGAGTGAAAAAACGTGCGTCCCGCCCGACGAGTCGGCCTCCCATCCGGCATCGCTCCCTGTGACAGCGAAGGCAGGCGCGCCGGCGTTTTCTCGTGGAGTGGTTGTTCCGGCTCCGCGGGTTCCCCGCCCGTTTCGGGATGATTCCGATCAGACAAAAGAAGGGGTTCAGAGACTTACTCACCGTCCACTTAGCTGCTCTGGGACACTTCCATTTCGATCCTCTTTACCCGCGCCGATATTGCACAGAGAGGGATGAAATTTAAAAAAAAAAAATCGAGCAAAGAGATGCACGCAGGGAAACTTGCAGGTTGCCGTTGTCGCCGTCTACGGGCGGTAGTGGGCCGGACGTAATAACCACGTGACCGTCGCAGGCGAATGTGCATGAGCAGTCTAAGGTAGGAAACTCGCGCCATCTCCTAACCTCACGCTGAAGCCAAGCGCGTTCATATTTTGTTATTTTGGCTACTAGATGGCGCCACGCAATGTTTATTTCTTTTTTTTACGCGCGTAATTTGAATTATTCGAAGAAAGAATTCAGTCGCAATTTAGCATTAAATGCGAAAGAAATACGTAAGCACTGCGTCGCACCTATTCGAGGCCCCGGATCCATAATTTAGACCACGCTCACACGACACCCTTCCTCTTCGAGGAACGAAGTGCTACTGATGGTAGCGCATTATATATATATATATATATATATATATATATATATATATATATATATATATATATATATATATATATATATATATATATATATATATATATATATATATATATATATATATATTGTGTGTGTCCATACAAGCTCTTAATGGCTTCACACACTTTTTCCCACTTTGAGACTCCCGATGCTAACGCATTAAAGCTACACGTCTACATGAAACTTCATCAGTTGTCATGCACATTGGTCTTGCGAAAACTCGCAAACGTCCAAGAAACAAGCCCGAAAATCTGAGTTTCTCTTTTTGTCTCTAATTCTTCTAACCTTCTTCTATTTTCTTGTTTGTTTCCTTCGCCACGTACGATGCCATTAGCGAGCATCCTTTAATCATCTAGCTGCGCCGCCTCACATAGATTCAACATTCGGAGCAATTAATTGTTTTCTTAACTCGATCAAAAATTCCCTTAAATATTACAAGTTTTTTTCCCCATGTATTTTTTCAAATTGCGTTTCTCTGTGTATTCTGCATACATCTTTACTTTTAAATTTTCTTTTAGACATTTACTTTATTTTAAGGTTGTCTGCGCTTAAGTTGCATTAAACACTTCTTTATTTGAACACGAGCCCAAACAGTGCCAAAGGATGGAAACATAAATCATTATTACAATTAATTTATTTATTCATTTATTAGCACGATCTGCAACCGGTGTAGGAGCCCGGATTTCGTGGCATAAAACGAAACTTGATTTAAACACAAGCAGCTTCAGCCCATTCGTACAGTAAAAACAGGACATTTTCTTTCTCTCTCTCATTGAAATATTTCGTTTTCACTATAGCGGTAAACCCATTTGCAATGATAGTCGAGTCTTTTCAACCCTCGAGTAATGCTTCCAAAATATTCTTCAATGTGCTTAAATTTTCCCGTTTCCAAAGCAGTGCTCAAGATCCTGAGTTCCAAGGAAATTTGCCTAAATGTGGCAGCCCTGAAGCTTGAGCTTGTGTGACGGCTCATGAGGACACATGTTTATGCGCATATGGCATAGCCTCCGCGGTCGAGCTGGCGCATATGCTACGCTCGTCGAGTGGAAGTGAAACTGTGGTCCCTTGAACATAGGCCAGTCTGCCGTCTGCCGTCCGCCGACGGGAGCGAGGACTGTTTTCGAAGAGTGGTGGCGGTGGCGCTGCGAGCAGTCCTCGCTTCTATATACGGTGCGGTGCTCGGCCGCGCGGCTGCGTGTTGGCGAAGCGCGCGCGCTCGGCGTATAGTTTAGCCGCTTACCTCTTTTAAATGCTTTTCTGCCGCGGCCTACCTGCGCCGCATTAGAGCAGTATTTATTACGGGTGCGATGAGAGACTTTAGCTGCGTAGAGTGGTATTCGTTCTCGAAGACTTTTTGCGGAGCCGTATGAAGCGTACGACTCAGAACGCAAAGCGATTGCTCAGCCTGAAATAGCTTGAGCACCGAATTCATTTTTTCATGCAATACTGCTGCCCTTTGGCAGCCAATGCCGCAGTGATTAAAAGCGAAACAATAAAATTGAAGCGGCCCTTATCCCAATGCGAAAGCATTGCGACCACCTGACGATGCCTATGCACTTTCAGTCGTCTTAATTTAACTTCGCCATAATTAACACCAAAGGTCGTGGGTTGGACTCCCACCAAAGGTCGAGGGTTCCACTCCCACCAAAGGTCGTGAGTTCGAGCAACTTAATTAGCTCTACTTTAATTAACCTCGCCCCAATTAACACCGAAGGTCGTGAGTTCGAGTGTCTTAATGAATTTCATCCTAATAAACTGTGCTTTAAATAATTTCACCCTAACACCAAGGGCCGTCGGTTTGACTCCTACCAATGGTGTGAGTTCGAGAGCCATAACAAACTGTAGCTTAATTAAACCTACCTTAATTCACTCTGTCTTAGCAGACCCTGCCTTAATTAACATTGCGTCAATTAACTTTGAATTAATTAACATACTTTGTGAAAAACTGGAGACGAAGAAGATGTTGTAAGCCCACCCGCGCCAACCCGCCGCGGGGCATGCAGGCCGCCAAGCAAACGACAGCGAGGAGCGTAGCAGTAGGACTGCTCGCAGCGCCCTCTGCGCTTTCATTCAAAAAGCCTCCCGCCCGCGAGCGGCCCTGGGATGTGGCTGTGTAGGTCGACATGCCGGGCTGCGCCCAGTATGAGCGAAGGTCCTGGGAAGGGTGCCCGGCCCTGACCGAACCGTGTAAGTTCGGGGGGAATCTTTTTGGTGGGATACTTCTTGAGGCGCTGTGGCTTGGTACTTCCATGCTACGAGCAGGTCGTCCAGCGTCGTCCTGTAATCCAAGCGGAACTCGGGTGGTTGGTCCAGTCACAGGGGGATCTCCAACCGCCCATTTGGATGCAGCATCATGGTGTGTGTCCATAAACCGTGTGGCCTAGTCTGGAGGAACACTTGCGTATTGGCAGCTGAAGCTGGAGGGTGTGGCGACCCTCTGTAATCCAGCTTCTTGGAGGCCGTGCACGTCGGTCAATGGCAGATAGTAGCACAATGCTAAAGGTGGTGCCTAAGGCCGGGGAGGGTTGCGCCTCCTTGTAATCCAAGCATGGAGGCCGGCACAACCATCCGAAAGGTAGGTTAGGGATGAGAGGCGAGGTACATTTAGATCCCAGGTGTCAGGACAACCTCGCCATCTAAAGCTGGGGGACCTTGCGAGCCCCTGTAATCCAGCTCATTGGAGGCTGCGTGAGTGAAAGCGAGCCAGGTTGCATGTGTGCCTCACCGAGGTGCAGGAGATCCACACAAGTCACAGGTGACTTCGCTGCGAGAGGTGGTGCTCTCGGGCAATCCGAACCGGTGATCAAGATCAAGTAAGCGCTGCCTGTGTAGAACCTCGCCACCCCCCCCCCCCCCCTTCCACGTGGGCTACTCGGGCAACACTGTAACGTGGCTAAGAGGGCGAGGAAGCGAAACCAAGCCTTCGGGTTTGGGAGTAGTACCGTAAGGTGACAATCGGGAGTTTCCTGTTGTCAGGACTCAGGCCTCCTGTTACTGATAGGGGAGGTCCTTCTGGGAAAGGGCCGGCGGTCAAGCCATCGGCTATATAAATGTGGGGAGAGATGACTTCTCAGCCAGAGGTCCGGTGTACAAGGGAATCACCAAGTTCGAGGACGCTACGGCGCCTGGCAGCGGAGCCTTTCACGGGGGCATTCGGGAAGTTATCGCCACGGCCAACTCGAGTACGTGGGTTGACCACAACACGACCAACGAGGTGACAATAGTAGGGTGGGCCGTCACGCTCGATTTTAGGACTTCGGTCCGACGATGACCCAACGTAAATGGGTACAGGACGTATAGCACAATGTTATACGTCCGCAAGGTGGAGATGAAGCAGTCTGCACAGCCATAGAGTTTCGTACAATAATTATTGTATGAAACTCTATGTGCACAGTAAAACGAATAGTAAGCTTAGGAGGCTGGGAGAATGCGGCCGGATATCACGATCTCTTCTTTTGCGCTCCGCACTGTAGAATGGAATTCTGAAACGACAGCGCGAGGTTTCTGTCGCCCTTTCTGATTTTACGCGCAGTCTCAGCGTTATTTAACAGCGGCTGTAACACTTTTCTTTGGGCTCTTTGGCGCCAAACGTTTGTTATCAACTTGCAAATATATATCAGCGTTCTAGTTCACATTTCTTTGGCAACAGAAGGCTGCCCTTATCAGCGGAGAAAATGAAAACCAATTTTTTTGAATTTCGCGCCTAGCGACGGTGCAAATGAGGTTGTTGTGGCGCCGTGGTTTTCATCGCTTGCTTGGGTTCTTTTTGTGCAGGAAGGATCCGCAAGAGCTGCCTGATCGAATTGTTTGTTTCCCAATCTAATGCGATCGTCCATTTAAAAAGGGGGCTTCGATGTATGAGGACGGTACTCACGGTATTTGGTTAGCAGTGACCTTCTGCTAACTGGAGAATGTTTTACGTTATCATTGACTGGCTGATTCGCAAAAAAAAAAGTTGCCTGAATTTTCGATATTTCTACTATTACGTAGGCTCGAATGTAAAATTGCGCATCGCATTACAAAACACCATTTTCAATAGTTTTCAAATCGTTCCCATTTCTCTGGGTATTTTTTTCTGTGTTTCCTAGTTTTGACGAAGAAAAAAAAAACGAGCGAAGTGAGCGTGGGAGCAACGCTTTCGATAAGAATTTCAAAGCCCTAACATACTCAGTGGCTGACTTAATGGCCTCACAAAAGTAACAAGCCGGTGCATTAACTGCACTCATCAAGAGAAAGGTTTTTTGTTTGTTTTTTCCCTCGCTTCAGTCGTACTCCTTATCGCCGCTTTAAACCGGTGTACACTGCTCTAGCGTACAAGGTCACGCGGCTGTTTGCCTATAGCCACAGCCAATAGGCACACCAACGCCTTGTCACTTTTTCTTGGTGGCCAATTCAACCATCGAGTAGCGCTAGTTGTTTGAAACCCCTTTCCGTGTCCAGCGCTGCTGTCGCGCGCGCGCTCACTTCGCATTGTTGCACTTAATAATTCATCGTCATCATTATCATCATCACCAGCATCACCAGCAGCAGCCTATTTTCGTGTCCATTGCAGGACGAAGGCCTCTACCAGCGATAAGCTACTACCCATGTCCTGCGCTAGCCGATTCCAACTTGCGCCTGCGAATTTCCTAATTTTATCGCCTTACCTAGATTTATGCCGTCCTCGACTGCTCTTCCCTTCCCTTGGCACCCATTCTGTAACTCTAATGGTCCACTTGTTGTCTACTCTAAGCATTACATGGCTTGCGCAGCTGCATTTTTTTTCTGAATGTCATCTAGAATATCGGCTATTCCCGTTTGTATGTATTATTTAGTATTTATTAAATTAGATCGCTTGTTCTAGTTATTTAAGCACTGTTAGATAACAGAAAGAAATATCCAGTTTGTACAAGGCAGCTGCTATCGTGACACTGCTGGTCCCATCTTCCTATCTCACAGCCCCCCCCCCCCTTTTTTTTTCTTCTTGTTTTTCAAATAGCTTGGTATGTGCTAGCTTGGACACCCTGTATATCACGTCACAGGAATGCGCTGGTGTGGGATTCTAGAAGTGGGGTCGGCGCCCTCTATAGTTCTTGCACCCTCTCTCACCCAGCAAGAAAAGGGCGTTCTCTTTACAATCAATGCCTGAAGCGTAGTTTACAAATGTAGTATAACTTGATTATTTCTCTTCAGCATCCCTTGAATCCCCAGCTTGCCTTTCCCGCAGCACTTTCTTGCGTTGAGTTGGCGACAGGTTTGTCCGGCGCTCGCTTGATCACCTCGAAAAATCGTGCAAAAACACTATCATATGAAGAAGAGAAAGGCTAAGGACCATGTGTTGTGAATACATGCAGGCTTGTCCTTACGCTGTCCAGTTTCTCCGAGTTCCGTGCCTATATATACCAGAATGTGCACGCCCGTGAGCGCATTACTAGGGTGGAACCATAATATGGCCTACCTACCTCCGTCTCTAAAGTAAATAAATAAACGGAATAGAGGGGCCACCTGCATATTTAAAAAAAATAAATGCTGAATGACGAGTGATGCGTACTTCGAGAAAATACATGTGTGTTCAAAATCGTTTCAATAACTTTTTTGTGTGTGTCAACAATTCATATAATATCTGCAATCGTTGTAGCTGGAAGAAGGAGGAGGTAATGGTGCCTGTGAGCAGTACCGCCTATAGGTGTCAGTGCTGTGAAGTTTCTTGCAAACTCAAAGCGCGATGCATATACCGCCAACCGTGCACCTTGTTGCAGCTCTGTGAAATGTAAAGCAAAGCCTTGTAAATGCTTTGCTTTTAATTTAAAAAAAATCGTTTGACTGAGCCTTACCCACAGCGCCATTCCATTTGGCAAAGAAATGAACGCACATGCGCCATTACAGTCTGCTCATGGCAGACGGAGCTGCTGTGATTTAAAATCGTATAGTACATTCTGCGACACCATGCGCGCGCTGCCCGAAACATTAATGGCATTGGTATGTGTGCATAACGAATAATAAAGAAACGCCCGCGTGCACTTTGATCGTGTTATGGTTTGAAGAGCATTTAAGTTAAACATGACTGCAATCGCCTTCAGTCTAATGAGCATATTCTGGACGAAGCTTCATGCCAATAGTGAAATGTCTTTCGCCATCGTTCACGTATTAGTCTCCTGTCTGCTGATTTCGCTTAGAATGATATGGCTGGCTGGGACTGATAGCAACGCAAAGCACGATAATATGTTGC
Organism: Dermacentor albipictus; assembly: GCF_038994185.2. Classification (NCBI taxonomy): domain Eukaryota; kingdom Metazoa; phylum Arthropoda; class Arachnida; order Ixodida; family Ixodidae; genus Dermacentor; species Dermacentor albipictus. The sequence continues at coordinate 17,329,324 of NC_091823.1, forward strand.
ACCGAACAAGGAATTCAGTGGCCCCACATAACGCTTAAAAGCATCTTAGAAGTTCACTGCGTCGCACTCTCTGAAGAGAACACGTCGCAGGTCTTTCTACTGACAGCAACTTTATTTACTGGCCTGTTATCATTTATTTTCAGTTAAAAGCTCGCATGTCGGGTCCTCTGGGCTTTTGTTATGGAGTGTAATGTTTAATAAGATCGAACGAACGATGTTTATTTCAGACGGGTTTTCGTTCGTGCTGTCAATTGAATAAAGTCTACAATTGGTATAAGAGCCTGGATTTCCTATCCTAAAGCAAAGCGTTACTTAAGCCCATTTGTACTGTGGAAACAGGTCTCTTTCTATTCACCTTGGCCAGCAGTATCCTCGATTTGCAAAGAACAGTAGAGGCTGGGAACCCTGGAGTAAAAAAAAATAATAATAAAGATATTCCTATATTTCTACTTGTTTCCTCATTTCCACAAGAAACGCCAAGATATGTAGGTACAACAAAATTTCCCTATACAAGATTAGCTTCAGACAGTAGCATGACGGCAGCCTAACGTATTGGCGGAGCACTTGCTTGGACTTGACAAATTTACTCATAATGGCAAAGCCTTTTGCGCTTTGCCATAATTATAAATTTAGCGTACCAACTAGCCCAAGAATCAGCCTTGTTGACTAATTTTCAGGCGCTTTGCTGCGTGCACACACAGTGTTCTCTATATCCCGCTTCCTCCTTTCGGTTCCCCATTTCCCTACTATCAGTTTAGGGTAGCAAACCTGACGCTCGTCTGCTCGACCTCCCTGCCTTTCCTCTCTTTGCTCTCGCTCCCCCCTCGCCCCCCTCCCCCTATACATCTGACAGCACTCCGAGTTGCGCCCGTGTCAGGTGGTTTCCAGCGTGGGAAACGTGAAGGCGCCAATGACCCATCCCTTGTGGCGCACGAAGGACGGAGGTGTGGGAGCACCTCTGCTAAAAAAGAAAAAAAAGAAAAAAGGGGGGTAAACGCAAGCTTGCAGATAAATATCGTCAGACTGGTAAATACCGTAGCCACCGCTACCACGCGCCAACTGCACTCTAGGGGCTTCGTTATGTTCACCACCCTTTGCGGGACGAACTTGCATGGCCACCAGAGCGGGTTCTCTCCATGAAAAAATCAGTTTGTGGGACGGTCTTATACGAGCCCATCGTCAATAGAAAAGATTGTATTTATCTCACTAACAAACGCCTAAACTACATTTATTGTGCAGCGATTGTATTATCGGCGATACAATCAATCAGGGTCATAGTGAATGTTTCCATAGCTTACTAGCTCATATAACACCTTGAGGCTCGAACGACGTCCTCAGAGCTCGGTTAGTCACTGAATTCTTTCTTGCTTTCCATAACATGCTCGCCTCCTTTGGAGCCCAGGATGGTGGGGGCTTCCGCTCGCGAGGAGACTGACCTTGACATCCGCTGCAACGTGCTCAACATTCTGTCTTTGCCTCGCCGCACGTGTTTCATAAAGGCTAACGCTTTCTTTATTTGGCGTAGATGACAGTTAAAAACATTACAAAACGAAAATACAAATGCAACAAACCTGAGCCGGTTTGAACAGCCGGAACGTCCACTGTTTGTACATGCAATGCCCGCGTGTTTTGCATTGATACTAGTTTCCGAGTCTGGTTAGATCTCAAGTCAATAGCGGTCCCAAGAAGGTCAAATAAATAGTAGTATGCCAGAAAGTCCAACCATAGCGGGGACCTTGGTGCTTCGTTTTTTTCCTCCACGTCCTTGATGATGTGAAAGCCAACTTGGCACCAGCAAAAACGAAGTGCTGTCGGTGCACGCGTGCATGCACGCCGAAGTGGCGCGCGGTGAGGGCAGTGAGCTTTTCAAGAGCGTGAGGCACGTGCGTGAGTACTATTTATTGAACATAAAAGCATGTATTTACATGATATGTACAGTGATGGTGCACTCAACGAACAACACCAAGTCTTGCGCGCGTGTACACTCGTGGCTTCATGACGGACACTGCCTTAGCGTCGCAACCAAAAAGGGGAGAAGCCTGCACACATACGCTGCTTTGTGAAATCCATAAATATGCAATATGTACATCTGCGCGCTTCCTTGAGAAGGCAGCGTCTGACTGTGACAAACGCAAAAGTGCAAGGGCTAATTAGCATTCGCTGTTCCAAGGCACTCAGAATCGTACTGGCGAAGGGGTACTCAAAACACCCCGGTATTTGCTGTGGCTGAAATACTGTTCTCAACGGGGCATCCAACTCGGACTTTGGTCCCATATTTATAAGACGATGTAAACAGAGCCAAGACGTACTAACGTATTCGGACATCAGAATACCAAAAGACGCAGACGCAAACAGCAGCAATGTTCGCCAACAGGGTGAGGCATCGTTTTTCGAGGAACGCGTGTGAAACCTGCAGTGCAACGGCCGGCTCTATACAGTTTGCTGTTGGTGGACGCATGTCGGCAACAAAGTACAGTCGAACGCTTCTACATAGAACGCCTACACAACGAATTGAACTATATAACGAAGAATAATTTTATCCCCCAGTTGTCTAGTTAGGGGTGCGATGCCACACTTTTCCAACAAAGTGATCTGTATAACGAAGGATTTCGGAGGGGCCAAGCACTTCGTTATAAAGGCGTTCGACTGTAATCCGTATGAAGTGACTTTTCCCACTTTATTTTTCGAAGAAGTGTGGCGCTACTTAAAACGCTTCATGCGTCTAATATAGTTGATCACAGGGTCACGACAAGGCATCAGCAGCGCCGCTGTTCCCGAAGACGTCTGCCGGTATTCCGTTTTACGTGCGCGCTATGATACGACTGCGCGCCACACTGAGGCCCTCTGTCAGCTCCACGGAGTCAAGCCGGTGCACGTGCCACTGGCGTTTCCGAAACACGGAAGGCACGCAGAATCTGGATCCCTCCGCGTCAGGGACGCACAGCACCGAGGTTTGCGAAGCGCATAACGCATGTCGCACACGATAACGCATATAAGAACTTTCGGCAATTTACTGGAAGCCTAACCAGACGTACAACCGGCCAATTCTTTCCTAGCAACTTTCACATTCCGATTTTTTTCTCCTGTCACGCGTACAGTTACAGCTGGAAAAGCAGAACAACTTTCTTCTGCAAGATACAGATTTAAGGAAGCAGTGCAATCTTTGCGATCGCAGAGGCCAGTAACTTGAATGGCCACGACAGAGTCACAGAATCAAGCAGCGCGATTATCGTTTTCCGAGCTCTGAAAAGTATTCTTTGTCAAGCTGTGAAAGTGTAAATAAAGTTTCGGAGCTTCCTCCCGCCAAGGAACAAAGCATAAAATGAGGGCAAGAAACAAGAGAAGGCCGTCGCAATGATTCAGAAGGCGTCGATGAGCTCTTGGACGTAGCTGCTGGCCGTGTAGATCATGTCAACGGGATCCAGAGAGATCATCTTGAGCACCCGCCAGGTTCCAAGAAGGATCAGCAGGTTGCTCACCTTGCTCACAACGTAAAGCCTGCAGAAAGGAACAGTCACAAGAGAGCCGAATGTGAGCATCGGACTGAGAAAAGACGACGCGAAGCACTGGAGGTGTCGAGAAATGCTGCTCATGAATTGACTGAATCACATATTTGTATAGTGATGATGACAATTGGACTTCTTTGTGAAAATGGCTGCGCGCTGTTACTGTCGAGATCTTGGTCAAATGTGGTCGCCGATTATTTGCGGCCAATCTATACGTAGGTGCGCCTCAGCGTAACTAGAGCGCGCAAATCTGGCAATATGGCCCTGTCGGTAAAGGTTGACCATATGACAAAACAACCTAATCGTGCAGCAGGATCTCGCTGTGCCAGATCTTGCCTCGAGCACAAAGTTTGAGCAATAAGGTGTCCGTTTTTGCGACTGCAAAGTGGTACCAGCGTACCTATAGGCTACGTGAGACTAATCGCCAGGGAAACGCGCCGTTAGAACCGGTGAAGTTTTAACGACACCAGGTTATCACGGGTCATAATCACCATAACGTAACACAGCCTAACGTGATGAGATCATTCACGGGAACTATTGGAATTGTGCAATTTTAATTCGTGGAAACGAGTGAAATGGCGAAGCAAAATAAGGACCATCCATGCGTTTGCACATGTTTTAACAAGACAGTGTGTCCAGTCAACAGGCAGGCGACATGGTGCGGGCAGGTGCGTTCGACTTTCTTATTGGCTCTGAGGCAACCCGTACCTTCCAAAGTTATCCGTGGACTAATTGAGAAATAATCATTCGAGTTAAAGGTAAGCGCGCGCCACAACTAAATCCATTTAATCCCTTTATGGCAATGTAGATGGCTGAGGGCTATTCTGAAACAATTAAAACGTCGCCGTCTGCGGCGCGCTTAGTCGTAAGGGAATGTGCCGGTTATGTGGTGCAGCCGCAATATACTCTTGTAAATCTGCATGAAGACGGGGAAAAAAACGGCACCTTGCCAGCTGTCGCTTTCCCTCCTTGATGGTGGACAGGTCCTCCTTGAGCACATATTCTCGGATGCCGAAGCAGTAGGACAGAAGGTACGGCTTCCACTCGATCGTCTTCACGTCGAAGTTGAACACCTACAACGTCAAATCGTATTGTGACGGTCATGAGATTGAAGCACAAATTGGACTCGGTCGTCAAGCTGGTTTGTGGACGAGGTACCTTACAACGGGAAGCAACAAGACGCGAAGAAGGAAATGTTGCCGAAAGGAATCACTGATGCTAAAGCTTGATATGCACGGCCCAATTGCTTTGCGCCACTGAGGTGTGCAGCTGATACATTTGAGTAAATGGCCATAGTACAACACTTGAGGCGGCCACCACCCAACAGGGAGCTTTAGGAATAGCGTACGCAAGCGACTTAGCGTGCGCAAAAGCCCAAGCTACACTGTAGGCCCTTTGTGTTCTTTTGTACGCCTAGCGGTTGGCGTCCCCCAGTGCTTTGGTACAGTAACTTAAAACTTTCTAATATTTCCTCCTACCCCGCGTAACCCCACTTCTACGACAATGGTGTGCCAAGTGACCCCAGTGTCCTCCTGCACCCACAACGAAAACAGACAATCATGCGCAGCTCTGTTCTCTTAACAGAAAGATGCTGGCGTCAACCCTATACCTAATAAGCCCGTAATACCAATTTAAAAAGAGAAAGAGAGAGATAAAAAAAATAAAGGAATCAATATTGCTGAACAACGTAACAGCGCTGTGGCAGCAACTTTCATTTCTTTAGGTGCTATAATGAGTCGGCTATCGACAAAAGCAAGAACAACACAATGTTGCACTTACGTCCTTGTCTGTGGCGTTGAGTTCACTGTAGAGGGCCCTGACGTTTTCATTGTAGAAGTACCACTCGTTGGTGCTGAAAAACTCCAGCATGTCGAGGTGGTTCTCGACCTTCACGTATAGCCTCGACAGCCTGCGGAAAACGGAGGAGCCACATCAGGATTACGCAATACCCAACAGTTAGGAAGTGTGCCGCTGATTGCCATCTCCGCGCGATCGACCCCTTGTGCTTGGGTATTTCACACTGTATTTGCCGCGGTGCCTCAAAATGATTCATGTTTGCCTACGGTAAACAGTTTCAGTCATGGGCACATTAAGCGCAACAATAGACAGAAACTTCGTAACAGAAACTTCGTCATCGGACAAGATCTTAACCGCCTGTCCTGTGGCTGTGTATCTGCAGTGTTGATAACATAACGAGAAAGTCGCTAAATTTGGCAAGTTTACAGCCTGCTATTGGATCCTTAGCTTCTTTCTTTAGTGATTTTGTCAGTGACGTAAATAACCAATAAATACCTTGTAATATCACTCGTCCTTTGGCTATGTTCATTGCCTCACTCCTATTTTATCCCAAGTGGTTTACATGTGCCTCCATTTGTCGCTACTTCTAAAGATTACCGAATAGCTTAGTAGTGATCAAAACGGCCTTTCCATGGAAAGCACACTCTTGAGATCTGACACGAATTTAGAAAGTGAAGTTGTTTTTTCCCATTTTCACATTACAATCGCTGCCGCAAGCGGTAATTTAAAGTCATAGTTGAAAGAATGACAAGAAAGATGTCTAGGAACAATTAAAACATAAAAAAGACAATTCCGAGCAAGCGATCGCAGTCATCACTCAGCCGCGTTTTGCTAAAGATAGAGCGTTCTAATGTACTCATGATGAATAGACCCTTTTCTTGATTCGCAAGTGCACTCATCTGCACAGCACAGTTGCCCGACTAATGACGGCACCGGTCGTCCTTCAATTGAAGACGAAGTGCTAGCTGCACATGCAGGGGCTTCTCTTTTGCGCACGGTTTCACCACGAGAGCCACGTCTACAGTTTCCATGTCACAATACAACCAAAGTGTGCATACACTATGTTTACAGAATGAATACGCCACCATTAATTGGGCAAGCTGCCCCTCAGGAAAGCTAACTTTACAATTATAAGAAGTATCTATCGCGGGCAGTAACAGGCAAACGTATTACTGCTCGCAATTAACGCGGTAATTAACGCAGCGCTACTTGTCCCCTTGCGCTAAAGACTGCTGCGCCATCTCGCGCCAACAAAAGGGAGTCCCAACTGTGCAAGCAAGAAAACTGACTTACATGGGCTTCTTTCCGATGGCCCACAAGGCCACGTCTCCTGCCTGGGCGACGAGGTAGTGCTGGAAGAACATGCGGATCCTGTGCAACAATTTGCTGTTGGTGTGGCGCGGCTGTGGGTAGCGGAGGGTCAGTTTGGACGGGATCTTGTAGGGAATCTTCTGCACACAGTCCAAGAAGTACTGCCATGTCAGCGGGTTGTCGGCGCTGGAGCTCATGTTGTACACGGTCATCTTCTGGCTCCTGAAACACAAGAATGGCACACGTCGCAATTATCGAAACCCTTTGCTCATAGCGAGAGCTACACTGGCTAACCATGCTGTATTTCCCTCCCTTTTTATCTCGCTCTAGGTAATGATTCAGTTATGGCACAGCGTATATATACTAGCGTAGACGCATCCGGGAACAGCAGTGCAGTTGACAACATTAGATTATGCTGTGATCGTCCACAACACTATAGTATAGTTCTTGCATTGGAACGCCTTCGTTATAACGCATATTTGGTTAGTCGAATACGTTGAGTGAGGCAATGCAACTGCGAAAAGACAATAGGGGGTTTTATAGAAAGGGAACCCAAATTTAGGGGACGCTATCGGCGAGGTGTACGCATAACCGCTTGGGTACGCAAAACCGCTTGAGGACGCCATGACTAAAACTTCATAATGGCGATTTCAACTTTCGGAGGTTACGCGAAGCAAACAAACAAACAAACGATATAATTAGCGTCACATGCCGATTGCTAGACGAGCATTCTTACCGTCCAGAGCCTCTTTGCCAGGCTGCTGCGATAACGCAGTTGGCAACCATGTCCACTGGAATAAAGTCGGTGACCTTGTTGATGTCTCCGTAGACAGATGTTAGTACACCTTTGGCCAGCTGCACACAACACGAGGCGACATTAACTTCACGATGCCATTGTTAAAGTGTTGATCAGGAATGCAGCCATCGTGTGTAAGTGCACTTACAGCGATCAAAAGCCCGGTGGGACCATTGTAGTTGTCTACCCACCCCTGAAAGAAAGAGAGCACGTGGGGATAATGAGAGAATATCCAGATTTGAGTATAGTACAAAACATTCTGCAATAACAAGCGAAAAATTGCCTTGATTTAACCCGTTTGAAAAAAGATTCAAATATTGACGGCACACATTATTACGATATGAGTGAAACGTTGGACCACTATGGCGAACCTAAGCCAAAAAGTCCCACGGATGAACGCGCTCACCGCGAATGGTTCTTTGGCGGTGCCTGTGATGATGGAGGGTCTGACGATGACAGCCGGCAGCGAGGTAGCATGCTCTTGGACCAGCATCTCGGCCACAGCCTTGGTGAATGTGTACGAGTTGGGGCGACCCTCGAACAGCTTCGGCTCCAGAGCTTCTAGCATCGAATCGTCCATCCACCTGCGGGAAGCCGAAGACACTCATCGCACATGTGGCTCTTGCTTGCGACCCTGCGACTCTCGCTAACGGAAATCACTGGCATATAGATATCAAATGTATCTTTAGAGCGCAGCTCTTAGGCGCCAGATCCTGCGGTGAGCGTCGGCGTTGCCCCTCGTAACCGAGCGATCGAGCACAGCGAAGGATGAAAGCGAACGCGGAGTGCAGCGGGAGAGAGAAGGAGATTCTTGATGGGAAGGAAAGGTTGGGGTAAAGTGCAGCGCAGTAACTGTCTCTCAGCAGAGGACACCTCAACCGCGCTGCACAGGGGGTAGGGAATGAAAGTAGGGGGAGATGCAAGACAGCGATAGCGAAGAGAGCGCCAAGAGGAAAGTGGAGGAGGAGGGTATGGCGAAAGTGTGAGAAGAAAAGCGTAGTGGCGCGCATGACGGGCTTTGCTGCGACGTCGGCTCCGAGATGATGCCAGAGTAGCGCGCGTCGTCTGTATGAAAACGAAGCGCTGCATGAGCGGAGGTCTGTCTGCGGCGGCTGCAGTGGATCGCGGCCACGCGTCACCCACGCGCTGCCTCTCGCGATCTCCCGATTAGCGAAGCAGTCGCGCCACACTTCGCCACACTTCGCTCCGCTTGCAACGCGTGCCGCACGAGACAGATTGTCCGCGCCAGTCGATATATAGCGAAATGAAAACATGTTTAGAACTGCGCTCAAATTTCGCATTAGGGAGCATCGTAATCACCGGTGAATTTTTTTTTTCGTTATCGTAAAATGGGGATAGTGCGCCATGGTGATAGTACCACTCTTCAATGAATACCATGTAGAAAGAGCGATAACCACGATCCGGATCCCGCAGTTCAGCTTTTCGTTCCATTCCCGTTGCTAGTATTGCTAAAAATTATATATATATATATATATATATATATATATATATATATATATATATATATATATATATATATATATATATATATATATATATATATATATTTCAATTATTCATATACCCGGATTTCTTAATTCTGACGCGTGTTACAGCGAGCAAGTCATCCGTAGAATACGATCGAATCTTTTGTGAACGCTCGATTGATCGATTAACGCAAGCTAACTTCTCAAAGCAACTAAGAACCCACCAAAGAAGGCGCAGTGGAGAGCCCCGCATTAATTTTGACCACCACGTATTTTTGAACGCGTGCCTATTGTCCGGTGAGCTATGAATTGGGCTAGTTGGTGTGTATTCATTTTTCTTGCGCTAAATACTGTGTGACGCAACGGCGACGCTCCCCTGTGCCACCTCGTGTCCGCTTCATATCCAGTGTTCATTTCGTCCCCGTTGCGTCTTACAGTATTTAGCGCAAGCAAAATGACTGACGCAAGGTACACGAGCGTTCCTGAATTTCGTCTGCAATGAAGTGCGACCTTTGCGATCGTAAATCGAACCCACGACCTCGTGCTCCGCTGCAAAGCGCCTGTTGGGCCCTGGAATGCGAATCACTTGCTGTGATTCGAAGAAAGCAGCGCACAGAGCTCAGAAAGTGCTTCAAAACCCATTGTGTGCCCTTTCACGCCGCGTTCAGCCCCGCAGCGTGGAACGCGCACACTTGACGGGTGCTAGCGCGTCTGAAATATCGGACCCGCAAATCGGCCGCCCAGGGTTTCATGAGGGGGCGCAGCGAATTCGTGGTGAAATCGTTTAATCAGACCGAGAGAAAAATTGGGGACACGGCACTTTGTCGACCTCACTCGTGCAGGCACACGGTATGGAGGACGCGAAAGGCGCACCGGTGCGAAGGTCGCACTCCGAGACCTCGAAAACGCGGGGTGCCCCTGAACGGTTCTTTCCGCTCATCTCGTGCAAGGCTTCTCTGTATAGTCATTCTCGCGTGTGAATTGATGCACACTTTCTTTAGGACCTGTACAAGCATACCTCTGTCACCCGCAGGCCTGTATGGTATTAACTGAGCATGCGTGTCACGATATACCACGCGTACGCGAAGCTCTGTCGCTTGGCAGTAGAGGCAATTAACGTGGTATTGCGAAAACGGTGTGCCAAGATCATGTAACTGAAAGTGTTGAGACAGGAGACTCAAGTCTTAGCGTACACGCTGAACTCTGTCGGCTCTTCGGCTTCAAGAGTTCTGGAATTCTGTCGGACGCATCCAGCATGTTAGCAATTATGCCACTGCAGACGCTGTACAGTAGCAGCTAAATAGGACACGGTTGGCCACTGCAGTGGCTGCGTGTCCCTCAGCGAATCTCGAGCGACAGGAGATGTCGCTGCCGACGCGGCTGGTCTATAGGCTGGTCAGGTCTGCATCTCCGGTAACCTGGCAATGCTCGCAAAGCTCCAGAAGAAAGCTTCCGGTCACTTACTCTGCGATGTTGAGCAGGTTCGACGGGCTGATTTGTGCAGGTGTGACTATTTCTCTGAGCTCCTTTTGATGGCAGTTGCAGTAGGTCGTCGACACGTGGACGTAGACCTGAAGGGCGGACATGAAATACCGACGCATTTCAGAAGTGGGCCTCACGTGAAAGCTTGAGCACGTTGAGGGAAATATTGCAAGGCGGCCACCAGAAACTCGGCAAATGCAAAATATTCATTTATTTTATTTTATTACGTTGGAAGTCGTGGCAGCGAAGACTGATCTTCTCAAAGCGTTAATTGTTCTATAAATTAAAGGATGATGTTAGCTGAAATGATTCCTCACAGCAATTGAGCAGTACGCTACCACACTCTAAGTCATTTGCAAAATTTAACATAAGATGGAAAAAACAAAAACAAATACAGAATTTTCTGTTTGTTACGGCGGTTCTATGCATGTGAACGTTATTGTTAAGCAAAGCCTAGATTCTTCCAGGATTACAAGTCCACGAAGCTTACTATTTAGTGTAGGGTAACTATAAGTGTGCACTGCAGGCCCATGCTGATTGTGCACAAGTGAGTGTGCGACGGTGTTGGTCCTGCTGCATGCCGCTTAAAGCTGGAATTATAATGTGTGACGGTAAGGCGCGTCTGCTACATAGTGATCTATTTCAGGCGTAAAACCTTTGTTTAAAAGTGTCCGCGTTCTCACTTTTATCAGTCAGCCTCGCGAAACAGGTTAGACAGATACTGGCAGAGCGAGAAGTGCTCGAAATATCAAAAGAATGCTAATTGCATTAAAATGCTCTCAAATAATGCCCGTTTGATACGCTGTAAAAAAACCAAAACCTGTACAAGCTGATATGTCATTTATCTTGGGAACAAAGTGGAGGTAGACGATCGGAAGGACTAGGCAGACACATACATGTTTCGTTGAAACATTCAGCATCCTTAAGCGTTCATTGATGAAGCAAGAAACGTACTGAGACCGCTGTTATGTTAATGTACCTAAGATAGACATTGGTTGCACAACTGCAGGTTAACTGTTGCATTTTAATAAATATGCAGAAGCTTACTGCCACAGGCCGCCATCTCGCATAACCTCACTGTATTCGATTGATATCCATGCCCTCTCTTAATAACCCAAACATAGCGAAATTCGACAGTGTGCAGAATCACACATAGAAGTTACACTTTTGCAATCTTCTCCCATTTTTCAACCAGTCAACATGATCAACGGGCACACAAAGGTCTACGAGCATTATAGCTTACGAACGTGGGATAGCAGCTATGAAAGCGTCGAAGAAGCAGAATCATGTCGTAAGCTTTGCAGCCTTCGAGTCAGTTCAAACGATAACCACGTGACACTCGGTTTCCGTACCTTCAGGTTCTGCAACTCGTAGCAAAGGTCGATGACGCGCTTGGTCGCCCTCACGTTGGCGTTGACGGCAACCCTGCAAAGCAATGTGCACGAGGACTTTAGCAAACAACAAACACGTCCGGTGGTTAACGTAATGGTTGTACACTTGGCTACAGTAAACGAAAGGGAGCGGGAGTATGTTTTGATGCTGTCAAACACAAAGACGCAATCGCGAGGTTCAAGCGCTTCGGTCATTTGTGCATGGCGGAGCTCTAACTCAAGTATCTGCAAGTCGACAGAAAGGACTCTCCGTATCTCGACTACATTTACGCCATCAGAAAATATAAGCTTTCTTTACGCGACTTGCCTGCTCCGAAAACTTTCACGGCGGGCTGCAGATGTACATATATGTACTCCACAGCTGAATTCGCTAGTATGCTTCGCCATCCTGACGCAATGCTGTGTTTTGCGTGGCGGATAACCCGTTACAAACTGATATTCTGCTTTAAATTGTTTGATGAGAGCTTGGCAGTGGTATTACGCCACCTTGCCTACTGCCCTCCTATGAATTTCTTGGATAATAGCTAATAAAAACAAACAAAAAACGGAAAAATCTCAGTGCCCTTCCAGTCTGTGAAGAAGGATGACCAGCGAAGCTGTGTATGTGGGCCCCTCCTTAATGGTGAACTCCACCTACGCCGCGTGTCCGCCCGGAATTTCACTATCTTCGGGATCGGCCGAAGTAAGGGGAGTGCTTAACGCCTGCTTCACCTCCCTTGCGGGTCGGCCTGGCATTTCACTATTTTCGGGATCGCCCCACGTATGGGGAGTGCTTAACGCCTGCTTCACCTACACCGCGGGTCGGCCCGGCATTGCACTATCTCCCGGATAGGCCCACGTATGGGGAGTTTTTTGCTTACAACGAGACGAAAATTTTCTTGGACTGTAAAGGTATACAGCTTCGCTGTAATATGCACAGGAAGCGAAAAAGCAAATGAACATTGTTATTGGCCCTGCGACATGGGCATCAGTGAATGTCGCTTCAGCAATGACAACGCCGGCCAGTAGGTTCATGTATGGGTCTTCAACGTCGTGGCATGCCGCTATGTAATAATCTAATTTGTTGTAGCGCAGGTAGAACGATACGGCTGTGTAATCGTTACGAATACAGGTACCCAGCACATGTAGTAATAGGTAGTATACTAAGGACAATCTTTGATGGTAACTACAGCCGACGTTGCGGCAGTACCCTGCAAGGCAGCCCAAGGCTGCGTCGATATCGATCAGAGAGGTGGCATAGAGGATCTCAAGAACGACGAGGTTAAACTCGGCAACTCGCTGGACGTAGTGCTGTGGCGTATGCATCACAAAGATCCGCGAAAGCATACGGATCGAATGCGGTTTGAGACGGCGGAGGCGGCGGCCAGCCTGCTCTGGCCGGATCATCGGCTAGAGGTCAACGATAACCACGCATGGTCGAGACACCTCGGCGGCTGAAGGTCGACAAACACAAAACAAAAGCCCTGCACGGGCACGGAATAGGTTGTTCGAATTTCAACTGTAAAACGGGCACGTTTAAAGTCGCGACTGCGCGCATGCTATGCAACGCCACGTCCAGGATTCATTCCTCGCACGGTGTATCGCGCTCTCGTAGCGACGAGAAAGAATGCGAGCGCTTGTGGTGCTTGTATGTACAGTGAGCGTCGCCATTCGCGCATGCACCTAGCTTGGTGCGGAGTCCTCCCGTGCTCCAGTGAACGAGACCTTGACGGGGCGAGCGCGAGGCGGGGGAAGACCGGTCCAGCCGGTCAGCGTGCCGGTGAGGCAAGCACTTTCTTTTAGAGCGCAGCTCTTTGGCGTCCGTTCCTGGGTTTCGCGTCGTCGTCGTCGTCGTCGTCGTCGGCCTCGTAACCAGCTCCGCCCCCCTTTCATCCCCCCAGCGCTAGCAGCGACCGACTGATACCGCTGGATGCCGCTGACGCCGCTAGAGAGTGAAGATAACGTGACTGCATAGAACGCCGTCGCCGCCATGCAGAAAGAGGAGGAAAGGGTCCCCCCCCCCTGGTTCTTAGCGCTGCGGAAGCGAGGGTATCATATTGTTTGTGTCGGCATCGGCGGCGTTGTCCCTGAAACCAACTCCGCAGCTGGGGTTGACTCACTATCGGCGTCAGCGGCATCAGTCAGTCGCTGCTATCTCTTCCCTCCTCCCTTTATCGTGTTGTCCGCTTGCTGCACGCGCTTCTGCCCCCATCGTTTGCCGCTGGGTGTACACGCCGCCCCCTTCCCACCTCTTCCTGCGAGTTTCCGGTTGTCAAAGCGCCGGCTCGAACTTTGAAGTTGGCGAACTGTGCGCCGCAAAGTTGCCCAACGGCTTGCTGGTAGCAGCTGCCTACTTCGCCCCTACCGCACTCACGAAAGACGTCGTGCACCTCCTGCAGCTCGCATTAACCGTCCATCGATCCACACCGATGTTAGTAGTGGGGGACTTTAATGTTGACATAAAGACAAACAGCAATTTCCTAACACTTATGCGGGAGAACATCCCGTTCCTCTCGCTCGTAACGCGTCCCACGGCTGTGACAACCTCGCGAGGCACTTGTATAGATCTCGTCTTTGAGAATCAAGCATTGGTGTACCAAGTCGAACATATATCAGTATATTTCTCCGACCACAAAGCTTCCTTCATGACTGTCAAGAACTGTTAGTGGATTCTTTGTTAAAGGAATACGTGTGAAAAATAAAAAAAAATTCTGTGATAGCGCATACATGTGTTGCTCGATTTCTTTGCCTCAATCTATCGAAAAGGTGAAACAGCTTATTTGCTGCGCTCAAATTTCGCATTAGGAAGTAACGTAATCGTCGGTAATTTTTTCTACCAGAGCACAATGCGCATAATAAAAACAAAAGTGAAAGACAATCGGTAGAGAGGCGTGGGGGAATCGATTCTTCCTGAGGAAAAAAAGTCGGGCACCTTACAGGAGGACGACAGGCGCACGCTGGTCACGAACATACGCGCCGTGTGGTTGGCGCGTACGCTCGCTTGCGCGCGGACTGCGCCGAGAACGACGGCACGCGCCAAACCGCACACGCGAAAACGAGGCATCGACTGATGACACTCGCCATAGCGCGTGCCATCTCTGGCTCGGAGCCAGCAATAAGCGCCCTTGCCAATATCGACAGCGGCGGCTGATAAGCTCGCGCGTCACGAAATGTTTCCTGAATTAACTATATTCCATTCCATATATAGCAGTCAACGCTGTGGAAGCTAGAGAGAATTCTTGCAGTGGCTTCGTTCGCACTTATATATAAATCGATGTTTTTGTTTTGTTTTGCTTTTTACCGGAATTGTGCGCAACAGTTTATATTGTATCAGCAGGCACGTGCCCAAGGGAGGGTCCCCTTCGAAATTAAGTGGCATACCTCACCCCCTGCCCACGCCACCACTCCTCACACACATTCCTAAAGCACCGCCAAATCAATCTCGAGACTTGACAGCGATTCGGCGATCAACATTTTGCTGCCTCTTTCACTCCTTTTGGATGGCGGCAGTTACCGGCATCTACTGAGTGTGAAGGCCAGTTTTCTCATCGACTCGGTGCCCGCGCGATTAACTCGAGATGCGTTCAATTGTCACCATCTATTAGGTCGAGGCATGTCTCCTTTATGCATCTCTCACTTTCTGTCACCATCTATTGCAATGGTCACGCGCATCGCTGTTCCTTCGTTAGTTCAACTTTCTTTGTTTACACTCATCCAGGGACCAGGAAAGGGATTCAGTTCATAGTTAAGCTGGTCTGTATATGCTCTTCGAACGAGTTGCAGCCGGAGAAAACGCCACCTGTGTTTAACTTTTCCTTTTACCTCATTACTTTCTCGAGTGACGGCTCGCCACGACGCTGGCAGATCCTCGGAACAACATACCCATGATATGGGCTAGAAAGGTGGAAAATAAGATCATGCAAAACAGCGTCCGTCATCAAACTCAGCAATAACCATTAGACCCATAAGAAATACGACTGTCACCGACTGCAATACGACTGCATCGTTACGCAACTTCCCAATTAACGATACGAGTCGGTTTTGGCACTTGGTAGAGCAGTAAACGAGGGATTCAAAAGAACTGTGACTGTTCCTCAAATATATATTTCTCTATAAGTCTTCCAGACCTAATTAAGAAAACGCTAATAGAAATCTTTATTTTAGACTTTCGCGTGCTTATTTGTTCTTGTCAGTGTTCTTCTTGCGCGAGTCCATATGATGTTCATTGTTAAGTAAAGGAGAGGTCTATCTCACAGGCGTATCTGTGAGATACACCTATTTCATTTCTCTTTTGTGGGTTTACGCGTTTTTATAGCGAACGGTATGCATTATTCACGTTTATACTAGTAAAAGTACCTCCCCCCCCCACCCCCTTATTTTCATAGAAAAGTTACCTTGGCTTGCCCCTCCTCCCGAAAGAAGATACCGAGTACGTGCCTGTGGCTCAGTATTGAACGAAACAAGTTTTATTCCTTAGATACAAGAACACTGTGGTATAGTGCTGCTAATGCATTGTTTTAGATCATTTTTATTTCTGTTGTTATTTTCGGGGTTTTTTCTATTTGCAACCCATCGCGAGGAACCTCACAGGCCTGCTCGCGCGCAGCGAAGCATAGACGGAACGTGCGGAGCAATAACGTTTCTTGACCGAACTTCTTGCGTACCTTCAACAGCGTTGACTGCCATGTGTGGAACGAAGTATACTCGCGTACACACGGAGACAGCATTAAGAAATACAGACGCCCTTGCTCGCCTGCCGCTGCTACATTACGCACATGGCACATGGTGTGTGTGTGTGTGTGTGTGTGTGTGTGTGTGTGTGTGTGTGTGCGCACACACACACACACACACACACACACACACACACACACACACACACACACACACACACACACACACACACACATACACACACACACACAAAAATAACGCCGACGATATCAACAGTGGGATCTACTCTATTATTATTATTTTTGTAAAATTAATTTACATTCTCAGCTTGCTAGATCCACGAAACTGAGACGACGTGCTCTTGGGAATGAGCGCGACAGACGAAGCACTGACCTGAGTGGCTCGTCAAAGCGCACCGAGGCGGCGCCGTGTATGACGACGGACACGTCTTGGATGATGCGCTCCCGGTCTGCGTTGGAGATGCCCATGTCCGGCTCGCCCAGGTCGCCTGGCACCACCACCACCTTGCTGAACATCTCGGGGCGCTCATCTTGCAGGGGGGCGAACAGCTGCGTCACCAACGGGGAAGGAACGTCAGGTGAGGCAGAAACACGGGAGGTTCACAGTTTCTTTGTGTTTTTTTTTTCTGGATTAGTAAGCGCAACTTGGTGCTTGCTTTTATTCGTGAGCGAGAGTGAGCACGGCAGGGTACGAAACTGTCTCCTCGTGCACACTGTTTAGAAAAAGAAACAAAAGAAAAAACGGGAGTCGATTGGGATAATACCGCCGGTCTAACAAAAAAAAAAATGTGTAGGAGCGTCGGCATAAAAGAGGCCATAATCTCCCTTGAACTTCAGTACCTCACACTGCTGTCACGAGACAGTCAGCAACACCTCAGACAGCCGTGGCGCCTGGCATTTCAAGCAGCGTTGTCCGAAGGGTCAAAAGCTGATTATCTGTAGCCGTCGGCACTGGCACCAAGGAAGATGCACTGGCACCAAGCGCAAAACTAAAATCGAAGTTAGCGTCCCTCCTGAGGGCTGGAACGAGGCTCGGTACTTTTGCGGTCACTCACGGACTGGTTTCATGTTGGCGAACACCTGTGGTGGCTTTTGGTGCTCACAAATACGCTTTAGAATGCAGACAGAGAAATAAAAAGGAAAGAAGAAACTTTCTATAAATAAACATTTAGACGGGCGCCGGGATGGAGGGGGTTCGAGAGGGGAACTCGGCTAACCTTTACAGAATGTCGGGCGCCGTTGGAGCAAGTTGGGGCACAAAATTAAGCACCGTGGTGGGCAAAAGATTTCATCCACGACGTGTTTACGGCTCCCACTTTCGCTTCTGGCGCTTGCACTACACAAGAGCATGGCCTTCGAGAAAGGCCCCTGTTACTCGGAGAAAGCCGCCGCGGAGAGCGCTATTCGGATACGCATAGGATCGTGAGTTGTAGTGGCTCTGGCGTTGCGCTGCTAAACCAGAGGGCGCGGAATCGAATGCTGGCCGCGGCTGCTGCATTTCGACGGTGGCGAAATGCAAAAACGCGAGTGTATCGTGCATTGGGTGCGCGTTGAAGAAACCAAGGTGGTCAAAATTAAGGCGACGTCCCCCTCTACGACATGCGTCATAATCACGTCGTGGTTTCAGGACGTGAAACTCCGCGATTAAATTTTTAGCTACCTATAGCACGAGCCTACAGAGCGAAAGCAGCCCTACAAACTCCGCAGTTTGCCCTATACGTCACGTGTTACACGAGCGACTAGCGTGCGATATAAGGCACGCTCATCACAACACGCTCGAGAAAGGACACGACATTGTATTTTAACGGTTGCCGAGCCATTGCATAATTAGCGGCAACGACAGCGCAGATGAAGCTGCCCGCTCGGCTCGTCAAAAACATCAGCGGATGCCCCTCCCAAGAACGGATGCTGCGCGGCAAGTTCAATAACTTGCCCGTCACATCACACCTCTACGATGAAATTCACCGGGTTTCACCGACTCACGCTTGTACCCTCTCGACCCTAACTTGCGACTTTGCCTGCCACCTGGACTCTCCCGTCGCGAAACAACTTTACTGTGTCGCGTGTGGTTGGGCGTCGCACTTACAAGTTCTTATTTATTCCTAGTTTATTCAACGACGTGCTCTACAAGCTAAACTCAGCCTATAGTTTATATAGACAATAAAGTGCTCTCGCAGGAAAAGATCCTGGGACCATGGCTTATGCATTCTTGCATTTGAAATGCCACAAATGCGCCCTTCCGCACTTCTTGAAGGCTACTGGACTGTACGAGCACTAGTGAAAGTGGACATTCCTCTGCGACCGACTCTGTGAGTGACTAACTCTCATTATTTTCTTCTCTCTCCTTCGTATGTATTCTTCCCCTTTCCCTCTCCCCAAGTGTAGGGTAGCCGACCGGGCACGTCCTTTCTCTCTCTCTCACACTCTTTCTCTCTCTCCCACATAGGGTGTGTATGTTATCTGGAGAGCCTCCGGCATGCAAAGAAGGTCCGGAGAGAGTGACAAACCATCGTAGTGTTTGAAATCAAGAAACCGGCGCGCCACCACCCGTATTATCTTAAGGCAAAAGTTCTACTCCCTGGCGCGCATTCAAGCGTGACAATATCGTCGCGAAGCACGCAGCTATAAGGGCCTCGCTTTACCTCCATGCGTGCCAACAGGCGCCGCTGTATACGTTAAGGAAACGAGAACTGTTCTCGGCTCCGAAGCACGCCATCCGCCCAACGACTGGCAGACTTGCTTAACGCCAGGAAATATTACATGCGTGCGTGACTTGGCTCTTGCGCACACACAATAAAGTATCAGCTAAGCAGTTCCTTTGTAAACGTCTGCCGTGTGTACAGCGGTGGAATTGTTTTCCCACTATGCTCAAAAGATTACGGCCGCCAAGGTCTTTTGAAAACAACAGGAAAACCCGGTTGAACGTTTGGAGGAATAATCGGACTGCTTGTAGTAATGTTGCATTCGCTTAATTAGTCGTAAACAACCAAGCGCTCGGCCGATCGACCCGTGCATGGCTAGGAGTTTTACTGTAATTGTAAACATGAAGACATTCTTGGCGGGCTCCACAGGTCACCGTACCGATATATCTGCACAGTATCAGCGCGTAGAGCACGAAGCCACGGCAAGACTCACTCTTACCGGTGTAGAATAATGACGTCAAATCAACGTCGTAAAGTGTAAGTAAGCATCTTTCTATAATATACACCAACCAAACATTTTTCAAGAACACCACAGGTATACCATTCAGTTAATATAGCACACTGAATATGACTGTGCTATGGTGGCGAGGAATTCATCTTACATCGATTATCACGGTGGCACTTTTTAGAAGTGAGCGGATGATTTCTGTTCAAATCGGATCCTCGTGTGATTCGCCGTAAACTATACCAATAACAGGACAACTGCGAAAGGGAATGTAGTGACTCAGAGAGGTTTAATTGTGGCAACTATTTACAGCTTAATAGGAAAGAGGGAAAGTCAATGATGAAAGGCAGAGTGCTTAACCAGAGTAACTGTCCGGTGGAGATGCGGCAAAGGGTGTCCAATAGAATAAACGCAATGCACAAAAAAAAAAGTTGTGCCGATCCCACGCACTGTGGAAATCGATGTTATCCAAATCATTGTGCAGGTTACTGGCTATGCAGCATTGTTTGGGTTTCTGTAAACCATTACCAAGCGAATCAACGTGTTCTTGAGTAAATTTAGTAGTTTTGTGCGCGGGTCGACGAGCGTGCATGCGTGCGGCACATGTGTACGATATATAAGCTGGCTGTACGGCGCCAGCTTATGACATCATGATTGTGGGGTTCTACATGGGTAGTAAATGCGCTTAAGCGTGAGAAACACGCATTGTCATGTCATCAGCAGCTACGTGTTATACAATCGTACGTACCTGAGATTATGTCACGTGGTGTATATGTTAAAACGACGATGACGCTTGTACTCCAGCGAATAAATTTTAAAACTTGATTAACGTGGGCGATCATAAAGATGGTTAAACGTCGCAGTTGTTATGTAGCGTAAGCTTCTACGATGAAAGTGCTGGTAATAAAAGGGCCGGTCCCGGGGATAGTTCAGTCTGACACGGCGCCTCAAAGCGCGAGCTGTCACACGAGCAAAGACGAGAAAGTGGCACGTGGCACACGTGGCGAGTGTTTCAAAGGGCTGGCTGCATTTGAAGCGAGTTAAGTATGCGTGCGAATAACGAAGATAAAGAAAGAAGAAAAAAGCGATCGTAGCCCAGTGGTTAGAGCACCGAGCTGCTGTGCTCAACGACAGAGGTCCGATTGCACCATCGGTCACACACTATCTTCTTTTTTATTATGGCGAGGCGAGACAGGAACTTACCTATCTACCGCAATGTGTCAAGAATGAGGTAAAGAATGCTTCGCATGAAAAGATAATAATAATAATATTTGGGGTTTTACGTGCCAAAACCACTTTCTGATTATGAGGCACGCCGTAGTGGAGGACTCCGGAAATTTTGACCACCTGGGGTTCTTTAACGTGCACCTAAGTCTAAGCACACGGGTGTTTTCGCATTTCGCCCCCATCGAAATGCGGCCGCCGTGGCCGGGATTCGATCCCGCGACCTCGTGCTCAGCAGCCCAGCACCATAGCCACTGAGCAACCACGGCGGGTGCATGAAAAGAGATGAGGTTTCGAACTCTCAGGCGTACGAATCATGACTCACCTTCTCATTGAGGATCTGGTTGAGGCGGTCCTTGCCCTTCAGGCCCTTCTTCTCACGCACCAGGACGTAGACGTTACCGATGTCGGGGCATGACCGCAACAGCTTCTCCAACACCACCTGCGTACACATGAAACGAGATGCGCCGTCAGTTAAGCACCGAGATCCACACAGTGTCGAACGCAGTATTCACAGCCAGCATGCCCACAGTGGCTTCATTGCACGATCTTCGCGCAGCCGTCAGCGGCGCGTTGGAAGCGACCGCACAAATAAATGCCAACACACATGTCACCAGAATGTGCGAAGACGTTACCTATCATTCAGGGTGCGCGAATATTTGATGTTCCGAATACAATTCGAACTGTCCATGCTATTCGAGTGGTATTAAATTCAAGCAATCACTAGTCGGCATTGAGAAACATTCGTTGCTGTTCAAATATTGGAGTCTCGCATGAGAGAAGGGGTGGGGGGGGGGGAAGTAAACATTGACGCAAGCAGGGTCCGTTCAGAATTATTTTGCGCAGGACAGCCGCGGATGCTGCAGACGAACCCTGCAGTTCATCAGCAAACGCATGAAGCAGCTAACTTTTCCCCAATACTTTCCAGTCATTCAATAATCATACGTCGCCGTTAGACGGCCTATGGCTTGGTTGTCTGGATTTAACATAAATTCCGGAAGAACTCATAGCACGAAGACTGTCGACAGTGATCCGATTACTAGTACTCATGAAATTAGGGACACACCGTATTGCTCAAGACCCGTTTATTTAGGATCTGTAGTGGTCATTTCGAGACTTTCGTTGCTTCGGTTAAATGCGAATACGCTGTTTTTCGTTATCGGCTCTCATTGCTATGGCATTCGCTTGCGAATGTCCGGCATGACGATGGTTGTATGATGACGACACAGTGGCGACGATAGAATGACGAAGAATGAATAACGTCGATAGAACGACGCAGGTGGTATGACGACGTTGGCACGAGGACAACGGAATTACAATGAACGTATGACGATGAAGGCGTGACAACTGCATCACGATATGACAAAGAACGTATGATGACTGCATGACGACGATGGCGTGAAGAAGCTGGAATGGCGACGATGCAACGACCACCAAGGCAGCGCATACCGCCAGCACATTACCTAGTGGCCCAAGCTATGACAACTTGGTTCACTGGGTTGGCGTGAAATGTGTGATGACGACAGAATGACGACGTTTGAATGAAGACAGTGGAATGGTGACATCACGAGGATGGTATGGCAGCGACAGCACAACTGGGCCCAACCATATGCACGCGATTTTTGAGCGACGGCGACGAGCGACAGATTTTGCCGTCGCGGAGGCTTTTGGCCAGCAAGAAAATTTCGCTTGTCGCCCTGAGGTTCATACGCGAACAGCGTTATTGCGCGACAACATGGCAGCAACCACTCCGCTCGCTTCAATATAAATTTGCTCTTACAACAAGCTTAGATACTTAAATCAGCCATCGCTTTGTCTTCTCTCAAGCTGAGGACAAAGTATCGGCGTTATTTTGTCGTTATTGTTGAGATCAGCTTTTTTGTTTTGTTTTGACGCTGTCAGGCCTGACACCACCGAGAGCCGCGAAATTGTTTAGAGTTTTCCGCGCCAGACGGCGCCACAGCATTTCACGTTGGCGGCATGGAACTGATTTTCACTGACGATAGCATATTAACGCGACAGCTTTAAGCCGCCCGTGTCGAAGAAAATCCGGCGTAGGCGTCCCGCGTCGACCATCGTTTCGGCAAAAATAGTTTCGGATTATGCATACTCATCCACGCAGGCCCTCCAAGTGGCGCAAGGAAGTTACTGAACTAATTGAATTTCACAAGTTACAATACGTTTGAAAAATCGTAAAATGCGACCTACACACAACCTACAAACATGATAACGTCGGACTGTAATTTGAATATACGAGAAAACATAATCCCGCTTTTACCTTGTTCTCGTTTTGCTCATAAAACCCCTGTTCCGGCGTTTCTACCATTCATAGAGCGGCCATGGTCACTGAGATTTGCGTGTGCCGGCGCGCGCAGATCTCAAAGGTACTAAAGCGGCGCGTTTGGTACCTTGCAACACCTACAGATGGTACTCGCCTCCACCGCATCGCGGCCCACGCAAGAGGCCGCGTTTCTACCAGAAAGCTCGCCTTCGTGCATATATAGCGTTCGCCGCCAGCGTGTCCCGGTAAACATTACGGTTACATAAGCTGCAGTTGCCGGGAAGCGTGAGAAGCAGTCAGGGATCTTTGAATGCTATCGCGTTCCACTCTTAAAGCCGAAGCTTAAGCGTCCTTCAAATTTTTAAAGCTATATAGTACTAATACACCTTTGTTAAAACCTTGATCTCGTGGTACGTTTGCGATTTCTTTACGGGCACACGATCGTATTTATTCGGACAGCAATGTAAACTTGTCGCTACATTTTCCCTCGATGTCAGGTGCATGTGGTTGCTCAACGCCGCGACGCGACAGGATGTGCCTGACACGTATGTTGTCGCTGTCACCAGAATATCGCGTGCATGTGGTTGCAGCTTCATCCGATGATGGCACGTCGACGACAGCATGACGAAGCTGGAATGACGACGATGCAACGACCGCGACGGCATCCCAACCACGACCACATACATAGTGGCCAAAGCTATTAGACAGCTTTGTCCACTCAGTCGGCCCAAAAGGCATGAAGAAGACGAAAGGACGAGAGTCAGATGACAAAGCTGGAATGACGACGATAAAATGACCTCGGCGGCATCACGACCACGAACACATATCTCGTAGTCCAAGCGGGTAGACAACTTGGAACATTGCGTCGGCGTAAGAGGCTGGATATATAGAGAGAAAGAATACCAGAACGCTATGCGCTGAAATAAGCTTCTATACAGCAGTGTCTATTCGAACATCTTGCTTATCAAGTAGCCTACGAGCACCGGCTGTCACGTGTATGACATACTATTATCAGTGCGATTGCAGTAACGTGTGCTCATGTTTGTAATTAACTGACACTGTACTGAAGCTGCTCCCATCTGCAGTAAGTTGCATTCTAATTTAGTTATTTTTGCCGAAGGGAGAGGCCGTCCACGCCGGAAGCTGACTGCGAAGCACGCGTGCACTTAGTCCATGCGCAAATATCCAAGAACACGTATACGCGTTGCACACTAAACGATCGCACTGCCTTTGGAATGTCCCTGCGTATACGCACACGAGGTTAACATCAACGAAAACAAAAGCGAAGCGGCCAAGCACAGTCGCTAAACGACAATACAGACAGCGCTTTCTTTGAGGAAGACGCGTCCCAAGGCCTATTTCATTGTGCTCAGCGGCGCTGCGATGGTCGACAACGGCGATTCTGTGCAAATGGCAATTGCAAGCCGAACGTTTCCACAGAATGACGCTACATCTGCCCGCACGACGGGAGTGACGCTGTCGCCGGCTCCTTTTCCCGTGCCAAGAGGAACCAGCGGCTGGTGTAAGCAATCATCAATATTACGCGAGTGACACGCGTGATTCTAGTAAACAGTTGATGCTCGGGGTTTCCAAATCAGCTTTCAGAAGGCGCCTTTGGCAGTACAGGCGCGTAGTATACGAGCGCTATAGCCAGGCCCTCTCGTCGAGAAATAAAGACGCGACCTCCACGCGCAGCGCACAGGTGGAGGAAAATAAGTTCGGGATTTTGTGCGAGGAAGGAAGCGAGGAATATAGCCGACTTGTGCGCATATGACAACTCAAACTATAGCTGTTGTTGTTATCGTAAGAGTATATAGAATCGGCTGCCTTCGATCCGCAAGGTGATCGAGCACGCGTGGAGGCGCTCGACACTGTGGCAACGCTAACGTGACAACCTGTTTGTTGTTTTGTTGCTCGCTCTAAGGGCACTGGCAGAACGTAACACATTAGGATGTTCTAGCAAAGCATCACTGCTTACCGTAATCGCCCCCGCCATGCAGCACGCCCCGCGCGTGCTTCCGTGACACTTTGGCAGAGACGGTAATAAATAGCAGTAACTGGAGATTACTTCACTATTAGACCCCTAAGCAACTTCTAGTGACACCTACGGAACTTCAACCGGTCTAAGAATGGTAAGTTCATTGATCTGAAACGAGAGCACTGTTGCATTTGCTATGAGCAAATAGACGAACTGATGCGGGAGACAATTCCGGCGACATGCCACGTGTAAGCGAGTTGTGTTATCCTGGTCGTTGTTTTTTCCAGAGGCATGTTGTGCTTAATATGCATGCGAGCTCATGTGGCGCCTTATACGGCAACACCGGCCGATAGAGGAAAGTATATCTGCTAGTTGCCAAATACTAATCACGCGAGATGGCCGTCCATGGGCTTCATCCGGGAAAATTTGGGGGTGGGGTCTGGCTATTTCTATGGGAGTCTTGGGAGGGTTAAAGGGCAAGAAGTGGGGGTGGGGGGGCAACCAATGTCACGCGAATCTCGAACTTGTCTATGTCAACACCACATCACAGCGCAAACGTTGCGTGTACTCGCGTTGTGGTTGCGACTGCGTACAGGCGGACGAGTGCTCAATGCAAAGCGGCTCAAGCGTGGGGTACTATTTATGAATTGCAATGATGCAAAACTTGGGAAAAAGGCTCTCGAAGCCGGCAATCTGAAAATCACCAAACCCAGGCGGCCAAAGAAATAAAAGCAACAAGAACAAGTGCAGGCGCAAAATATAGAGGAGCGAAGGACCAAAGCAGTCCTCCTTCGTGGTCGGGTTCATAAGGGTTTATGAACATTTCTTTCTCTCACAACTACGCTGTTAGCCTCTAGTTGGTCGGGATTTTTCGTGGTGTGCTCACCCAAAACACGGCAGCTAAAGAAAGGGGTTTGTGTTTATTTCCGCGTAACAGAATTATGTTTCATCATATGTTCGCATTACAATCCGATGCTATCATGTGTGTACTTTGCGAGTTTTCTTACGCATTTTACCTTGAGAAATTAAATTACTTCGATAACGCACTTACCACAAGTGAAGCACACATCAAATTGTTTCCTGTCTGAAAAGACCGGGCTTCAGGACACTAATAAAGTTTTGTGAATGAATGAATGATAACGCACTTGCGCTAGGCAGGGGGCGTACTAGAATGAGGATGTATGCTGTGCTAACGGTAACGCCACCTAGCGGCCACTCAGACAGGCCTCAAAAGGCAGCTGGAAAAGATCTTTGTCGTTCAATTTCCGCGTAACAGATTTAAATTTTCTCGTATATTCAAATAGCAGTCCGAGGCTATCATGTCTGCAGCTTGTCTGCAAGTTATACTTTACGCATTTTCTGACGCAGTTTACTTTTAAACATTAATTTAATTCAATAAAGCACTTGCTCTTGGCGGACGGCCTGGCAGAATGAAGATGAGTGCTGCACTTCCGCGCACGAACGTGCGCGCGCGCCTGACGTACGCCTCTTGCGGTGGTGGTGCTTGTGTAACGTCGTCTGACGTCAGTTGTGGTACTTGTCTCACGTCCACACCAGCTTCGCTGACCTTCACAGAGCGGAATGGAGGCCCCATTCTTGTTTTTTATAATCTTTTGCGAAACTCTGAAATTAACATGGCAAGGGCAGCTCAGCAGGAGGTTCGATGGGTACCAATGTACGTATCCCACGTGCGTCGTTATAACGGATTCTTTTTTACACGGACCGCAACCTTTTGCATAACCGAATTAATGAGGTACCGACGTCAGCGCAACAGCCCTTGCTCTCCAAGTTGCGCGCAGTGACGAACGATTCGTCCGAACGTTTGCTCCACTTGTTCGCGTTGCGTCCCCTCTGGCTCCGATGGCAAGGCAGTTTTCCCTCACAGACGATAACTAGTCGGAGTGCCGGCTTATATAACATTCACTTGCACTCCACGAAGCATGTGCGTCTACTTTGACCTCTCCAAACTGCACCGGTTACGGCTGCAGCGTTTTCTGTTACCTTGAGTCAAATCTTCGCGATCAGAGTGAGAGAGTTGAGCGCAGAGAAACGCGAGCCCGTGACAGTGTATATAGCAAGCGGGTGTTACAACTGACGATTGCATAACTTCACTAGATCCGAGCAAGAGGTGCTGGCGGGCGTGAGCTTAACCAGGACGACAAGCTGGGCAACCGCGAGTTGCGAACAGGTTAGGGACGTTTGCTGCAGCCACAGTGAAACCGATTATTGATACAGAGATAGTGCTCCTTAAGTAAATGCGTCTCCGGTTGACCTAGTTGAATATGTAGCGATGTCGGGGACGTGTAGCTGACTACCTTGGAGCACGGGGATGAAGAGCGAGAAGGCGATGGAACTCGCAACAAGAAAACAGAACGCACTATTTCTTTGTGAAAGCGAAAGCGTCTGCGCGTAAAAACAGCGCAATCGTGTCTTTATCTATGCGGCACAGACGACACGTTTTCTCTTCAGTTACAGAAAGGACGTTTTGTTCCCAGTCAGAAATTGCCGAACCCCAGACGTCAACGAACCAAGCAGTTCAGGGTTGTTGCCCCTAAAACATACACGTCGCCCTCAGCACCCTTCGGGAGCAGTCACAAGGTCTTTCTTTTCCTTTTCAGTATTTTCGTGTAGTTTGTTATACATCTCGCCGGTCAGGACTTCGCCGTATAGTCATGTTTTACTCTGTTTGTAATTCATGCTAGCGTTGAATAGTTAACTGGGCGTACATTAAACACACACACACACGACATCGTTTATTTCCACGCGCGCGGGAATAACCCGTGACGTGTGCGTCCTTTGGGGCGCGCGCGCGACCACGAAAACAGGAAAGAAGGTCATGTACTATGGCTCTAAAGAGGAGCCAAAAACAATATGATAGAGTTATTGGCGTCTAGGCGCACACTGTTAATTGACTTCTAAACCGTCAAATGTGTGGCTAGCTTTTACTAAGCTGCATTAAACACTGCCGCGGCCATGGCAGATGTCGCAGTCGTTCTCTCTCTGTGTCACGAAAGTCGGCGTTCCCAGTAAGGTAAC
Organism: Dermacentor albipictus; assembly: GCF_038994185.2. NCBI lineage: Eukaryota > Metazoa > Arthropoda > Arachnida > Ixodida > Ixodidae > Dermacentor > Dermacentor albipictus. Next base: position 17,357,430 of record NC_091823.1, read on the forward strand.
CTGATCGATCTCGAATATATGTAAGTCGTACATCTGTGTACAAATCTGTTACCTCAGTTCAAGCAAGGGAACTGCGAGTTTGGGAGACAAAAGTGAAAAAAGAAAGATGCTACAGATAATTCTGAGAATTGTCTAAGTAAGCATTCTTTAAAGTCAGCCGCTGCTTCGCTTACGCTTCCTTATTTAGCTAGCTTATGCATATCTACTCATGGCTACCAATGATCTACTATTGCACTATTATAACAATTGCATGCGTTAACTTGACCAATTATGTATTTATTTTGCAGATATATCGTATCAACTGAGCCCAACCACTTTCTTTATATACATACATTCTTTCTTGCCACACCGCAGGTTTGTTTTCTTTTTTTTTTTTTTTACCTTTTTTGTTACGACCTTGTCGCGGCGACGTCACCAGATTGTTTTTCTAGCGCTACGAACAATCTATTACACTAGTATAGCGATTACGTGTGCTGACTACGTTACTTTCCTTTTTTGTTACGACCTTGACGCGGCGACGGCCACGTAACCTGTTTGTTTATTTCCACTTTTTATATATTTTTTCATAACACTACCACTCTCTGCCATTATATTATTGCAACGATTACATCTGTTAGCTACACCAATTATGCATATATCGAGCCTCACGGAACGGACAGATATTGCTGGGATACTCGCCAAAGAATGCTTGCGCATTAAAGAAAAAAAAAAACGCATTCCTAGTGCTAAATGAAAACGAGTGCGTGAGACCCTGCCATGGAGCGAGTGATTTAAGCGGTCACGGGGATTTACATGCCAAAACCACGATGTGCTTAAAAGGGACGACGTAGTGGGGGACTCCGAATTAATTCTGACCACCTGGGTTTTTTTAACGTGTATCTAAATCTAGTACACAGGTGTTTTTGCATTTTGCCCCCACCGAAATGCGGCCGCCGCGGCGGGGATTTGATCCCGCGACCTCGTGCTCAACAGCGCAACACCAAAGCCACTAAACAACCACGACGGGTAAAAGGTGATTTTGGCACTCTGGACTCGGAGCGTCATAGGCGAAGGAAACCAGTAAGACAGGAGAGGCCGATAACGTTCTCATAGATGTCACATCCACACAGGCCGCGCTCACAGCTAATGTTTCATCATCCCGCATGCACATCACACAAGTGCTGGCGTCATTACCGGCGTCAATTCTTTCATCATGGAGAGGTTCTTGCAGCTGCAGTCAAGATTTTCGAGTTTTGTGGTCATTCCGGTTCATCAACTGAAAGCCTATCTCTGAGGGGGACACCCCACCACCTATGATATAAGTCGTACTACACAAGGCACCCCCGTGTGCCGTTCCGTGCTTCGAGCGATGCAACGTTAGCGCGGCCCGCACAAATTAGATGCATGGTGCGCCGTCTTGGTGCAGGTATAGGTAATTACGACAAAACTCCTTGCACATTTCAGTAAAAGAAGTGTCGAAGGAATGAGCGAATCAAAAAAGGAGGAGTTCGCCGTGTAGAAGAAAATGCAACAGGAACAATTATACGCACACACTAGCGCTGTGAAAGGAGGCGTCCGCGTCCTCAGGGAGCCCTTTGATCAAGGAGCTGCACATCAAGAATGTGCATTGCAATCAGATGCACCTGCCTAGCGCCCAGTGCAGACTACGCAAGAACGAGTAAAAATGACTATTTGAATCTCGAACCAAAGTACGTTACCGCAGAGATTGTGGCCTTTGAGTGCCATATATGAACAGTGAAAGTAGTCACACGCACATGTTTTCAGTATATGGCATTGAGATTTGTATTAGCGCGTGGTCGCCCATCTGCATAGACACGAGCTTGGTCTCTGGCGTTCCTTGCTTGTTTGAAGGACCCCTCTGGATCGTCAGTCATGCGCTTTCTCTGGTGGTGCAACCTAGAGCGCTCCGTTGAATTCTTTGCCGTCGATGCAGCCACTGCTCCCAACAGAGACATGCAGGGTTGTGACACACGCCACTGATGCATAAATTTTAACCACGAGAAGCTCACGCGTTAAGGATTTGTTTAAATATTCATAAACCAGATTTGACTTGTCCGAGCGCTGATGCACGAGGTAGGAGAGCATACATGCTGGCGTATGCTGCCCCAAACAACGCAAGTTCAAGGCAATCCAAAGTGCGTGCCAGCAAACATATTTGCTTGCGACTGAACGGTAACGCAATCTGTCACCGCTCGACACGTTTCGTCGTGCTTTTCTATTTTATTTTATTTTTGCCTTAGCTGCCGCAGATGACACCACTGTTTGGTAGCAGTGACATGGCGGGCTCCCTTTGTGTTAGCATATAGCAGGTCTTATAGCAGGTCTTGTGTGAGCTATAGCAGGAACATCCAGATAACGCCAAAACTTTACTGCCGAGGTGAGATAAAGCGTAGCGAAAGTCTATAACACCATTGACCTCCCGCGAGAGAGGTAAAAGGGTGAGAAACGGTATCCGTACGGCCCCCAAAGGTCAAAATTCCACCATGTAAGGTGATGACGTAATTTTCGTTGCACCCGCAAATCTGCAATAAATAGCAGAATATCGTCTTCCGGTAGCTAAGCTTGGTACATGTAAGAAGCATCAGGCTGGACTCAAAAACTGGAACAGGCCTTAGCTTCGCGGACCCTTACATTCGGCAAGGCCTCCAAAGTTCAGCGTTAGACTGCCATATTAACAAGATGAAGCTAATGATAAATGCCTTCCAGAAGCTGCTTGCTGGTTTCAGCAGGCTTGCGTTCAAAATAGCAGCGCAGGCTGAACACTGAAGAACTGGTTACACTCATATTTGTACATTGCCTGTTACACACGGACATGTGTCGGTGTGCAACGTACGAAGGTACAACATGACTTCATTTCATCATCGTCTTCAGCTCCTTATATAACCGTCAACTGTCTCTCTGCGATGCTCCCCTTTACAACGGATCAATCGCAAATTTTCGTTAGTCGGCCACACATGCAAAGCTGTGTTGTTCTGCAGGTGGGGCTTTTGAATGGTGACAATGGTTTGTCTCACTGGTCTGTGGCCGGGAGCCTGTGGCTGTAAAAGATATCTCTGTGCAACTGCAGCATAATTGTGAAATGCGGTCCACTCCCAAAGCGCGCAGTAGTAGGACACACGCTCACGAGTGTCTACGCGAGCATTCGCTGTATGACCCGCTTTCCCTCCACCCGCTGCACCACATCATACAGGGAGCAGTACTATAGCTAACAACACTGATTTGCCTATTCTTCTCACGAGTACCCCTAACCCCTCTCATTACGAAAGAGAGAAGCAAACCACCAATTCCAGCAATATTTGGCAAGCGGACTCGCGCAACACATGTATTTCACGAAGTGAATCACCGCACAAAACACAAAAGCGCGTTTCGGGGCTTCATCTCCTCGGGCGACGCCGTTTTCCGTGTTCGGTAATGAGCATCGTTTCACTCCAGCCGCGTGCTTTGCCGCTTTCTTTCCACAACAGCGACGGTTATCGGCCTGGTAATACTAGTGTCGGCGTAGAAGTTGTTTATTCGTGTCCATGGAGGAAAGAAGACGAAATCTAAGAAATAAACAAGCAGTTCTCATTGGCAGACATACATCAGGGCCGCTCGGCAATGTGGTATAAATAAATCCTTGCCTCATGAAGAACTCGCGGAAAGAACCAGTACCGCAAATATATATATACCTTTGTCGTGCGCAGTTTTTTTATTAATCTGCTTCCGGTGACGTCACAAGCCTTCGATCACGGCCGGACCCTATCGCCGGCCATCGGCATAATTCGGCTTGGTTAAACCTGCCGTTCAAGGTCCGTACGAGAGAAATAAAAGAGAGACGCTTTCTCCGCAGACGCCCTTGGTCGGCGTCGACGGAATCGGACGAGCTCCCTCTCCGCCCGGTCTACATTAGTATACCGCGCCGCAATTGAACATTCCGCGCCCGCGTCGCCTATCGTGCGCCTGCTTTCGCTGGCACAAGTGGCGGTCGAAAGTCGTTCAGAGGTCGTGGGCCTAGGCCGTGCCTGCTTGGTATGTGTGTGTTGCGAACGGAGACTCATGATCGGTGTGACAAGTGGCCCGAAAATGAGAGTTAGCGAGGTGCGTCTCACTCACAGCGAGCGGCTGAGACAGAACGAATGCCCATAACGCGCCTCCAGGGCTAGAACAAATTACTTGCCGATATACAGAAAATACCTTTGGCCGTGCAGCTACTTGCCGGGCACTCTCGTGTGTAGTAGTATGTATTGTTTGGGAATGGGAAGAGAAAAGCCGCGGGGCATCATAACTGTCCCGCGGCGAGAAAAAAGAAGGGGGGGGGGGGGCGAGCTAATAGGCACGTGCAGTATTCACGTGGGGGGTCATGCTGAATACTAAATATGGCCCTCACACTTCTGGCACCAACATACCATTTGGAAAAAATGTTGCTACGCACGCGTGAGAAAAGTATTTTCCGTTCAATATACTCTCTACACAGACTCATAGAACGTAGAACGAAGTATTGTTCCCGTTCAAAAGATTCTCCTTTACCATCACCGAACCTGGCACACCCGTCTTTTCTGTGCGGGATTTCCGCAACATGTAAGTTTGTTGGATGGCAACAATAGATTTCCTATCGGTAGCTGAGTGGGGGAGAAATGTAGTATAGTGTACGAGAGATAGCTTTTGTTGAAAAGCAACCTTGCTGGGCAGCCTACTCCAGATTTTTGCAAATAACTACCATGGATTGCCTTGTTTAGTGCCATTTATGCGAAGATGAGCCTATACTGAATGTGACAAAAAACAAGTCCTGCTCGACGCTATATACGCATCGATTGTGTGAGTGTCCCTTAGCGCATTTACTGCCGGGAACACGCGTTTTCCAACCACACGGCGAGGCACATTTAAGATTCTGGCTCTAGAAGTCACCACGAGTTTGGAAACTGGTCCATTAGGGTTACATTTAGAAGTGTACGTACTCATTATTTAATGCGCATCGTCTTGATCTCGTAGGCTAAAGCAGTCTGAACCATGCTGCCACTGACAAGTGCACGCGATGCATGTAATAAATGGATCACGGGAAGTGGGGGCTGCCAGCTGGACACGCCGGTAAGGGTAATGACAACGCTGGACAGTTTTGGTCATGCTGGGGTGCTGCCACACGGAAGAGCAGGAAAGCTCGGTGCATTAATCAAGCTAGTTAGAAGCCTTGTCGTGTGTCAAATACTCAAAGTCTTGCGTTCATTGGTTTATTAAAACCGACGCGCAACGTGGAGTCTGCCCTCACGGTGAGCGGCTCAAAACCATGGCACTTGATGAAACATTATATATCGCGACAAACAGCGAGCCAAGCTAGGCTTAGTGCGTCCTTTTCGAGCTATCTTACAAGTGTCATTAATTATACCAAATGCCTCGATTGTTAGAAATGTTTCACTCGTGCGGTCACAGCGAGTCTTGCACCGTTGTTTATGGACTCCTCACGAGTAGGCCTCAGCAAAGAGAGTCACCGGATAGCATGAGTACGTAGCGAGTTCCATAGCAGTTGCGAATGAGCACGCGACCGTTTGGGTCGCAGCCAATAAGAGGCGGCGATAAGGCCGAGAGCAAATCACAAACGTGAGGAAGGAAGCGCCGTAAACGAAATTCGGAGACGGAAAGGGCCTGGCTCAGTGGACGCACGCAGCTGCGGGAATCTGCGCACAAGGTAAATTCGATTGCGTGACGTGAGTCACATTTGTTGCCTCACATAGGGAAAGCAATGCTTGTGGAAACGACGCTGGGGCCTGGACCATAAGCGCGACGACGGCAGTAATGAACGAGTAATATCGGCTCTCAGGAAGAACAAGCATTCACTAATCGCAACGCAGCGTTGCAAAATGTGCTTAGCATTCCAGTGACGTTGGGGCTTTCCGTAAAAAATACGAGGGCGAATCAGAAAGTCTTTGTCCCTATTTTTTTATTAGTGAAAGTAAGTTACATACAGGTAATTACAAATATACGTATTATTCTACGTACCTTACATCATTTTTCCCCATTGTCCCCATACCGGTTCAGACCCCATTCGTCCCATCGCAGCACTAAACGTGAGACGCCTTTGGAGTAGAATTCGTCCGGCTGGCTATGGTACCACCGTCTTGGCTTCATTGTTGCACGTTAATCGCTGTACGGTCAGGAACTTCTTCAGCGGACCAAAAACGAGGCAATCACGAGGGGCGAGGTTCGGACTGCGTGGTGGGTGGTCCAGAGTCTCCCGGTGAGATGACCGGTGCTTTTTGGTGGTCAGCGACGCACCCGAACGCTCACTTCAGGGCCTTTTGCGAACTCGCAACGCCACCACCTCACACTTCTCAAATCGAGACACCTTGATTGTGGCCGCATGGGCTGCATTTCTCTGTGGATTTCGATGGACGTTCGTCCCTTTCTCGATAGAAAACGAATCACACTTCGTTGCTCGTTCGCCGTGGACGTGTGAAGCACAACCACCATCTTCAACAACTGACAGCAGCGCCGTGCCGCTTAGCTACCGGCAGATGAGACCGGGCAGGTCCAAGAAAGGTCCACCGTTGGGAATGGATGCGTTGACTTCGCATTTACAGCCGTAATGTGGCTCGAAAAATAGGGGCGAAGACTTTTCCATTCACCCTCGTATGTAAGTTGACTGCTTAGCAAGGCCGTTCTTCAACAACAACAACAACAACAACAACAACAACAACAACAACAACAACAACAACAACAACAACAACAACAACAACAACAACAACAACAACAATAATAATAATAATAATAATAATAATAATAACCAAGCTCTCCCGTCAGCGAGAGTAAATGTAAGCATGAAATGGCAACCGGCAAGGTAGATTGGTTGGGAATGATACTAGCCACAATTTTAATATGGGTCTAGTGCATGTTCGTACCGGCGCACCCCACCAAACCACACCGCACCACGCCATACTGTGCACTGGCCCATATGGACGCAACAGTTTCCTGTCTCGGACAGAACCTCATTGCAAGTCTCGTCTCGGTCAAACAGCTATTCACGACTCGCGGACCACTGGCGTTGAAAATAGCACTCAGCGCCAAAAGACGACAATCAAGTGTATAGCGCCCTGTATCTGTCTTTTGAACGTCGCTATTGGAAATGACAAATAAAACGTCAGCGTATTAGAAGTTACAGCTTGAGTGATGTTGTGAACAAACATTTGGAAGAACTCGGAAGAAATGTTTTTGTAATATATTTGGGACGTAACTAGGGTGTGTAGTGCGGTCTTCACTGGCTGGCTGGATGATCTCTTTTCGGTCTCGCAAATTGCCCGAATGTAGCCCAGCTGTCCATACTTAGCGAATGTTCGCGTTTGAATGCCCGTATAACGGCTCTGGCTTGTGGCTTAAGGTCACTTGAAGGTCGCCGACAACGGGAGCTAAAAGCATTTCATGCTTAATAAAGAACTCTGCCCGTTAGTCAGACAGACCCCGAGTCGGCTTGGAAAGAAGAAAATTACGTCAGAAATGCAAAGACTAACGATAACACCGCAGATCCTGCACTCAGTCTCGTACGAGCAGCCTGCATTACTTGCTGCCCTACGATACTGTTTTTCTCTCCCCCAAGAGGGAAGTGCGAACAAAAAGGCTTTCGAGGAATTACTTGGGAGATATTGTGTCGTCATATCTTCCCCATACCCCTCAGCTGGCCACCGAGAAGGGATGTGCTGTTGCCACCGTGGTTATTGCCATTCGATAGCACTCACCACCGATGGGCAGAGTAAAAAGATGCATGTGCAACAAGGTACGGCGGCAATAAAGCTGTTGAATGGGAACAATACTTCGTTCTGCTAGTTTGTGGTCAAGAGCATTCCGGTTTAATAATAGCTCGAAAAGGGCCATCTGGCCTACGTTTGTGAGCGATTAAGAAACTTTTCCTGTTTACTCTATAAAGACACTTCGACCTTTATAAGCGAGCAAATAAATTGTATACTCTTTGGCATGTTGTGTAGTGCGGTATGGCATTTGTTGCTTTTAGTTTTGTTCTGTAGAATGGCGAAGCAAAATAGTCAATGTGCTCAAAAGAATTTTAGCTTCAGTAATATATGGGCCTGCAGAAAAGCGGTAACGTGCCTGTGTTTTCTTTTCTACGTATGCCAGACATTGAGCCTCTTTACTAAAACTGTTTGTTTTAACTATTTGTGGTAGCAAAAGTTCTGCAGGTCCTACATGCATTGTCGTGAACTGTATCCCTTAGTGTAGTCCGTGCACGTACCACGTATGCCCAACGGATTAGAGGCTATTACATGCCTTATATGTTTAGTACGTTGCCTGCAGAAGCCTTCGGGCTAACTCTCCGAAAAAATTATGAAACATTTCATACATCTCTTCTCTGTGCATATTTTATTTATAATTGCTTACTTTAAAGTTTGCAGCGCACTTGAGTCGTACTTCTTTTTGTGTAGTTCTATCACTAAACATTCTTTTTCAGCTGACTGCTGTCGAATATTTTATTGTAGACTTTGTGACCCGCCACCCATGTCCTTTGTGGCTTTGGCAGGCCCAAAAATGTAGTTGTCCATAATTGATAAAGATATTATTATTAATGTTATATAATGCATGGTACAAATAACCAATGCCTCATTAGAGTAGCGGACGTGGGTGCCGAGGGAAAGGAAATGTGTTCCAGTTGAAGGACGCCCGAGGATTAGGTGGTGCACAGAAATGAGCAAATTTGCAGGTTTGGAACAAAGGTGGTGTGGTATCCTGTGTTGGCTTCCGGTGGCCGGAAGGTGGCCGATCAGTATTTACGTCGGCTAATCGTCGAAAAGCTTCACACTCTCTATCTACTATGTCTTCTACCGCGTACGCGAGACTAGGATAAGAACTGCGGGATTCTGTGACTAATAAATTGTGTGCTTTCCCACAATGCCCCCCTCCCCCCTTTTCACGGCGTCGGAGATAATCGACTTCTTGTATGGCGGCAGTCGAATGCCGAAGCTTCGCCCACCAAATCTCCGCTAAGCTTATTTAAATGATGCCAGCGGGGACCTGTCAATGCACCATCACGAATTGCTTTTTCTGTGAAAATTTCCGTACTGTGCTCAGATGAACGCCTTTCTGAGAAATTCCAGGGAATTGGTTTGCACCTGTGGCCAGAACACACTTCAAGTCTGCCGCGTGTCCATTGTGCCCAGGAAACGTTTAGGGTAAACAAGACCCACCCCACAGCTCTATAACAGAGAGTAAGATGAAAGATCGTCTGGTGCAGAGCGGCTTCTCCAGCAATGCATTGTTCCCTTGTCCGATCCCTTCGCCATGACGAATTCTGCAACTGGGAACGTTTCTTTCATAGCTATGTAGCTTCGTGCTACTGTAGGCAGGATGACAACTGTTTTTAGAAGGGTTAACTGCTGGGCTAGTTGGTGATCTTGCATACTGAAAAGATTTTGCGCCAAAAAACAACACACACAAGAAAGACGACAACACCACGGGCGCTACTTCAACTGTTTAATGAGGGTGAAAGCACTCGACATATATAGCCTTCCAATATAGCCTTTTCTTTCATTAAAGCAACCGCCCCCCCTCCCGCCCCCGCTCCATTTGCGAATATGCGCTCAAGTTCGAAGACTCCTTGCAAGAAAAGTCAAGGAACAGACAGAACCGGGAAGGATGACGAGTGCTGCCGGCACTGGGCGTGATGTTAGCGTTATGCAGTGCCATGTGTGCAAATATTCAGGTGTTGCCAAGACGAAGGAACGACCTCTTCACCCTCAACAGGGGAAGCGGTCGTCAGATATGCATCGGCCAAGCTTTTGAAAAAGAGGCTTGTTTCGCAGAAGGGCTGCGGGAACCACGACTCTCGGGACATCGTCGAAATAAGCACACAGACGACCGCTCAGGCACCAAAAGGACGTGCATGTCAACGGCGAGCACGGTACACCGAACTAACGTTTGAAAAAATAAAGAAGTGGACGGAGGGTGGATGCTGAAAGCAAAGAGATGGATGACACCGCTGCCCTCTGGCAATTTTTCCCTCGTCAGAAAACCAAGAGGCGCATGGGACCGACGGGTCGAAACAGGTTCTTCGCTCCCTCTTTTCGTCTCAAGCCACGGTGTAATCCTGAGCAGCGGGTGTAGGGTGCCTCGGTGCGGAGGGGAGCGCGCACACCGAGGCACCCTAAGCAGGTGTGGAGCGTGGCGACACCACCGGAGAGAGGTAGGTGGCGCTGGCGACTGGAAACCTCAACAAGAACAGAGGAGGCCACGCTGAAGCCTGAAGCAAACAAGAAGGCAGATCGTGTATGCCGAAGAGGGAGTTGGAGAAACAGAGGCAAGAGCGTTGTGAGCGCGACGCCGGGCATTGGCTGGCGCATCCATGCGGTCATGGCAATAAAGTGAAGCGACGGCGCGCACACGGCGATCGCCGTGCACCTTCGAGAAGCCTTGTTAGAGCGTGCCCGGCTGCTGACAAACGCGTAAAAGAAGCTGTCACTAAGGTGCCACTGACAGCCATGCTGGAAGCGACGAACCGATGCGCAGCCTGTTGACATGCATGTGTCGAAGTCATTCGACCGCATTAGAAGCAGCGATATAACATGGGTGCAGAAGAAAAGCAGCAAACCGGCGCGTGAGGATCGTTTGTGGTTAAAGTAGCAGCAGTCAGCAAAGTTCAGCCGGGTGCACACGTTTATTGTAGCTACTACGACATATACATGCTACTTACAAGTCAACATGCAAGGTAGACGGCAACAGTGCAGGAAGTAAAACCATCCAGGATCGTAGAAGCAGCTGTTGATACATAAATATCGAAGATATAAAAAACATCTTTTTTCGAAGAGACCGCTTGACAGCGCGCTTACAGGTATGACGACCTCGTTCTGTTGATCACCTTGTCGTAAATGTCCTGCACGCGTATATAAAAACACAGTGCGATCTGGAAGAAACATTCTAACTATGGACGCAAATGAGAAATACAATGGACGCGAAGTTTGCCGGAATGCATCTTGCGGCGAAATATCCGGGGGTCCGTGTCAGCAGCACATGGTCGCCGCAACGTGGCGGCTGCTCGCACGAGTAGTTCAACGATGTTCGCTGCAAACACGCCGGCTTCTCTAGAGCGGCGACGAACCACCAACACGAAATACAGGGTCAGAAGCTTCGGAAAGGCGTTTGAACGCAGATAAGCATTATCTACACCACTCGCAAAAAAAGAAAAGCGTGACTTATACTGTGAAGCGAAAATGCACTGACTCGTAGCTTAGTCATCGAGAAATTTTTGCAGACACGTCAGCTGGTGGACGCAGATGTGATTCGTTGAAGGGGTGCCCTGAGCGCGGCGCAAAATCGAAAGTGTTTTCGCAAGAGGAGAATCAAGCTCACCTTGCCGAGAAATCCAGTGATCCCAGTGAGGAAGACGCTAGTGCCGGCGAAAAACTCCGCGATTTCAGATTCGCCTTCCATGTTCGAGTGCACCGGTGTAGCAGGTCGTCGCCTCGATCCTGTGTGTCGGTCGCGTGGACGACTGGCCGACGAATGCCCAACGCACGAAGCACAGATAGTGTTTCTCAAAAATCCACAGCGCGTGCGCGCTTGCAACCCAACTCTAGCGAGACGCGGTCACCGGCAGCGCTTTCTTTCTTTTACGCAGTCCCTGGTTGACGCATATACACCACCACTGAGACATGTGATCTCGAGGCATCCAATCGGAAGCGAGAGCGCTACCTCACCCTTTCTTCACTCCCCTCTTCGTTTGATCCTCGTTTCCGCACATGCGACGTGGGCTGCTTTGCAAGCGAACGTACCGGCAGCCAGAGTTGTTCGTCGCCTTCACCACGTTTTCCCTTTTCACCATGGCCCTCGCCCGCAAAACCACCCCCTTTCCTATGAGAGACGCTTTCTCTTCTACGATGCCCTCTCCACTAGAGATTATGACGTTTGCCGTGTCGGGGGGTCTCGAATTCCTGCGGACGGGCGATCGCTCCCCTGCTCTCCCTCTCCTCCAGCTTACAACTTTTTAAAAGGGGGGGAAAAAAAAAACAACCCTAGGAAGAGGGCTTTGTGTGTAAAAACAGGAAGGGGCACCCAGTAGAAGAAAGTGGCTTGAAAGTGAATCGTATGTTCCCTATGCTTAGCACTGCTAACTATTGTGTCCGGCCATTTCTGTCACCTCCTGCCAAGTTTCTTTCTCTCTCCACTGCGTGGCTTTGCTCCTCGGCTTCCAGTGCACTGTTTTTTACGAACGTAATACTGTGCATGTTTGTTCTGGCGGAGTCAAACGCGTGCAGCCCTTTTTGAACGTCAACGGCGTCCTCGCTGTAAAGTGGGCGTGTGTTGCGATACGAGTTCAGTTCTTAACCGATAGGTTGATGCGTCACGGTAGCGTATCATCGCGGGAGACTAGTCTTTTCACTACTTGGCCATGTTTTCTCACGATGTTTCTTTCGCGCTCCAGAAGCTATGAACCGGCCAAGTTTAACCACACGCGAGTGCGAGTGCGAGGCATCTGCGGATGACAATCCAATTATGACCGCAGAAAAGTCGTAATCTACAACTGAGTAAAGTAATAAATACTTAAGTATTTAATATAGTGATATAATATTATTGTTACTACTCAGTCGCTGTCGTTGCGGCGAGTTCGACAACATGCGTTCAAGAAGCGAGGGACGCTAAAACACTTCTGTCCGGCCACAGGCGAATGGCAGCAGCGCGGAAAGACACTCGCTTGAATAAAAATTTAGTGTCTAAGTAATCTACTGAACCATCATTTGCTTGGCAATGCCGTGACGTGTAAGTGGTCATCCCAAACCCTCGGTACGTACGTGGCCAGGAACCGACAGCCCGATTGTTTGATTTCGATGGATTTAAAATTGAAGAGCCGGAAAACATGGCGATCCAAACCATGCTGTCAAATTCCACACTTATTCTACAATTACTCGGCGGTCGCGCTAATAATCTAAAGTGACTGCTCTGTTATGATCTACTAAGAAAGAAAAATAAATGCGCCTCTTGACGCTTCAATGAAATTGTCTTGTATTATCCTAAATTATTTATCATGTTTCCCGCCTCTTTGGTCTGTTACAATTTCTTGCTAGGGTGTACTGAAAATACATTGAACATTTAGTTTTTCGTTTTTAACTGGTGCGTAAAGTTCACTGCGATTGAACATGCCGACATACATCGTGGTCAGCCTTCCGCGTGTCTGTGCCAAGCGCCCCGGTGGAATCCTGCACGGGTCGCTTATACTGTTCTGCCGTGCACGCAAGCGATGCTTCACGGCTACGTGACGGCTGGATACAGCTGTAGTACAAGCAAATGCGTTTTTTTTTCAGAGCCAAGCATCGTCTTAAGTAGTTGATATTCTGTGAGATGACCATTAAAGAGATTATCTACACAAAACGAAATAGTATGGGGAATGCATCTTGCAATACAGCGAAGGACGTCACTCATGAAAACGAAACACGAACAGCTCTTCGGGAAATCAGCCGTAGTAAAAAAAAAGAATAAAGACAGAAAATGCAAACTTGGCAACATACGCGCTCACGTTATTTTCCAGTCAGCCGTAACAAAAAGTTGGCAGGAAAGCGCATATAGCGATGGCATAAGTGCTTGGAAGCAAGTGCAAATTGTGCACTCAGAGAGAGAAAGAAAAAAAAAACATGCATTGGTCATTTCAGTTACCATGCATATAGTACTTATTTCACTTATTTCTGTGTAATACATTTCTCATTTCATGTTCATTATTCTGTTTTGCAATTGTACACAAACGATGTCCCTTCCAGCCCAAACTCATTCCAAAGAATTTCCTTGTTTGTTTGCTCGGTTTTCTTTTTCGTGCGCTTTCTCCATATATTTGTCATCGCTGTGTTTACTTAACTCTTACCAACTTGGTGACTTGTCAAGTATATTTACCAGTTTCAAATTTTTACGAGTTTCTTGAAAATTCATACACATGCACAGTAAAATACAATCAAAGGGGAAAATTGTCATCCTCCCGACTTTCACACGAACTTACAGAGGAAACCCATACGGGTTTCTCAGTAGAATCCTTCCGGAAAAATCCGTATGAGTTTCCTTTCTAGTTTCGTGCTAAATCGATTGGATGGCAATGTTTCCTTTAGTTCTCTGAGAAAAACGTATGGGTTTCTTTTGCAGCTTCGTGCTACAGTCAGGATGGATGATAATCTTTCCCTTTCATAAACTTTCCTACACCTTTTCGGCTTTCACAGAACTGATTTCCCAGCAAAATACAATAGTTGACAGAAATTTCATGAAGGGGTAAAATTATTTTCCTTTCATTACAGAAGGCGGTGTATCATACGTCGAAGCTCGAATCACGCAGACAAACATGATGACTACCCTATGGGTAATCCATCGGTTTTGCTGTTGTAAACTTGCACGTTCTTATTTTTATATTTCTTCTCTCCTTGGTAGGGCACGCTTGCCTTTGAAACTTCAACGCGGGTGCCATTTAGTGAGCTACAGTGAAGTGGTATCGGTTGGCGAGAGAAAATCTTAACACGAAGAAGCAAACAAGAGCTGAAGGCGAGCAATCGTATGTTGTGGAACAATCTGACTGCTGTTATAAGCTAAAAAAATAATAAAAAAAAGACCGGCGAGGGGAAAAAAGTGGTAGGGGGACGGGCTGTCAACAGTGGAAAGTCGCGCCTTTAGATTGAAAGGCGGCGATAAGAAGCGTGTGAAAGTCTTCTAGAACGCTTAGTCAGTGCCTGAACTTCTGGCCGTTATCGCATGGAGATTCAGACGGATCATTATGGAAGTTGGTGTTACAGTACTTAAGCAGTGCAGTGATCCGTTCAGTTCATGCCGTGACCCATTCAAGCACAATTCCATCCTCCCTCCACACAAAACATCTCCGCGCCTCTCTCTCGCGTGAACTGCCGTGACCCATTCAAGCACAATTCCATCCTCCCTCCACACAAAACATCTCCGCGCCTCTCTCTCGCGTGAACTATATATAGTCTTACACCGTAATTCAGTTTCATAGCACCGGAGTGAAAATGAGGGGAAAAACGACAAACGGTTCCAGTATACGTGAGACCGCACAATCGACAACGCCTTCACGAAGACCCGTATTTGTTACTCAAAGCAAGCCATAATCTTTATTGCCAGCCTGTAGGCCGAACCCACTGCTGCTATTCACCACGCTCGTCGTAATACGAAATCGCGCGACATTAGGCTGGCGACAATCCTGTCTAACGCAGCTTATAATTAGGATAATTTTGCGCCGGCCTTGACGAAGGGTGCCTGAAGGCTTGCGCTTGTTGCGAAAACCTCAGAAATTGGCTATGTATGGCGTAAGTACATGAAGTTAAATAACAATCGATTTCAAGTTCGGCGCTATCGTGCCCTAATGTGCTCGATTAAGATGTCCATTAAATGTATTCGTGGTAATTATGCGTGCTCGAGACATCCACCTGGCAGCCTAATTGTGCTCGTGGTAATCAAGCAGCGCTCTTCCCTTCTGCTTCAAAATGGCCGTTCCATATACGAAATCGACCGCTTGATATTCTTGAAGAAGTATTGTCTGCGGACAACGTCGCGAATACTGCTCACTGATATATACTTCAAACCATTTTATTTTCAGCTTTCGAGATATGCTCGTTGGCGTTATCTTATCTACCGGGTTATCATATTTAAGCCTTTCTAGAATTGTAAAAGATCGCCTGCGACAGCTAGGATAATTCTTGTTTTTGAGCTGGATTATTGGAAGAGGCGGACAACAGTAGCACGATAAATCTAAACACATGCACATAATTAAAAATGGTAATTAGCGTATTACTTAATTACATCATGGCACTTACTGCAATTTACAATTGTAACCGGTGCACGAGGTCGCGGGATCGAATCCCGGCCACGGCGGCCACATTCCGATGGAGGCGAAATGCGAAAACACCCGTGTGCTTAGATTTAGGTGCACGTTAAAGAACCCCAGGTGGTAGAAATTTCCGGAGTCCTCCACTACGGCGTGCCTCATAATCAGAAAGTGGTTTTGGGCTGCAGAATTATACCTCAGCTGTAAAACCGTAAAACCCCATATTTATTTATTTAATTGTAACCGGTGCGTTTGCAAGACGTATCCACTTGAAATGAATCTCCAGGATGACACCAGTTTAGAGACATGATTTAAAGTGTTAGACGGAATACGCGGGTGTTCCAGTTACTTATGTGTTTGTATGAATGAAAGAGCATTTTGTTAAAAATTGGTAAGTGGAACAAGAGAGCATTTTTTACGGCGAGTTTGATGGCGCATGTATCCAAACAGGGGTCATTCTGGAATTTCATTCCAAGTATTTCAAGAATTTCATTCCAAATTTTAACCGGTGAGTCTTGCAGACTCACCGGCTACAATTAGTAAATTACAATAGCGCCGCAATATATTTAATTAAGAAGCTAATTAGTGAATTTCTTAATAGTTGGGTATGTGTTTCGATTCCTCGCCCAAGTAACATCCGCCTCACTGAATAATCCAGCTCAAGGACTAGAATTATGTTATCTGCAACAGGCTATATGTAAAAATTCTGGGGAACTTAAATATGATCACCCCATATACGTTCAACCGAAACACCACCGTTCACATACATGGCACGTTTTTAAAACAGTGATTGGTCCTCTAGTCGAGCTCCATGCGCTCGCTGTACCAAAAAGAAAAGGAAAAATAAAAGTGGGGGGGTAGAGGTGGAAGCTTTTTGTCGCAGCTCATCTCTTAAATAGAATGAGAGAGATATATAGAAATATTAATAAAATTAGAAATTGCCATTAATTTGTATGAGCTTGTAGACTATTTACTCTCTATGTTCTGTTTACTATTTGTTTCGATTTCACATGTATTTTCTCTTAAGTGATGAGCTGATTAACAACTTATGTATTTTAGAAGGCTTTTCCAATACATGGCTTTAATCGCCTTGCTTTGTGTGTATATCTTCCAATACTAGGTTGTTATTGAAGTTGCGCATTTCAGTTTCTTGTACGTCCATAATGTGTTACTTCTTCATGTACGTGTTATAAATATTAAAATAAATAAATAAATTACTTCCTTCGCTCTTGCGTTATTTTGCTAATACCTGTGTATTGACCCACCGTGCAATGACTCATAATTAGACGGAGTGCACGTTTAAAAAAAAGAAAAAAAAACCCAGCTTACAACATGATCTTGCGCGACATACAGAGAACTTTCATGCTTGACGTTGGCACATAAATTACGGCTTTCAACTTTTGAGATACTCCTTTCCCACCGCTGTAAATTATTATATCAAGTAACTGATGAAAATTACGTCCCTCATTAAGAAATACAATACTGAAAATGCTCTTTTTATTGTGTTTATTTGTGTAGGTCGTAATTTAAAATCGTTCCTGATGTGCATTTTGGGAAGGGCTTCATGCGCGTTTTGACGGACCATCCCTCGCTGCCTTTCTGTCGTCACGAGATGGTGTGAGCAGTACGAATTCCGCAACCCATCTTTTCCCCCAAGCTGCCCTTACCACTCGGGTAATGTTCGCCTCGTGAAAATATGGGGAAATAAATAAACTCAGCGCAAAAGTAATGAGCGCTTTGGGCTCGGACGTCGCACTATATAGAAGAACGACGCTCTGTTTAACCCAACCGACGTTACTTAACGCCATGAACTGTTTTTCTGAAGCGAGGTGCTATGAGGGAAAAGTGTAAGCTTTCTACGTGACTTCACAGTCAGGCTATACGCAGTATTTTCGTTATCATTGCGAGTATTCGCGTGACGTCATGGACGCCGTTTTTGCTTCCACAGTGCTGTTGAGATAAGAGAACCGAGATAGCGCACTGCCTTTCACAGTGCTATCCCTGCAGCAACGTGGCGGCTGCCGTGACCTCAGTACATGCCCCCTGTTGATGGCGTCACCGTGGCATTTAAGGACGTCTGCACATACGCGTATACTCGGTAGCTGTGGACGAGACGGATCCGTTGCTTTCCCTGTGCACGCTGGGCTGCAGAATTATACCTCAGCTGTTTGGTGGATATTTTGCAAATACGTGTGGCTTCACAGAAAGCGTCTGCACCGTCTGCTAAATCACCGTGTCGGGGGATCAAATCCCGGCCGCGGCGGCTGCATTTCGATGGATGCGAAATGCTAAAAAAAAAAAAAAAGACGTCCGTGTAACGCGCATTGGGTAAGTAACCCCAGGTGGTCGAAATTAATGCCGAGTCACCCTAGTAAGGGCGTGCCTCATGATCAAATCGTGCTTCTGGCATGTAAAACCACAGAATTCAATTTGGAAACTTTTCCTGCACTGTCATTCTGCAGCTTTACTGACTTGACCCACTCCAGCAATTCGACCACGCCCCTCGCGCGTTATGTATGCAAGCGTCTGCAACGACGAAGGGTACGCGATACCCAACACGCGAGGTTTATCCGTATGGTCGACATCGTGCAGCCTTGTCGAAGCTGCAAGATGTGCTGAGGCGCTCACTACTGCTCGAGGCACCAGAGACAGCCGATGCAGCCGCGCTTATGCTGCTATGCAGTGAGCGTGCAAACATTTCTTTGATTTCCTTTTTAACTCGAGAAAATCCATTTCGATTTCACGCCACGCGGTGTTCACGCGATCTGCCGCAAGGAGGCTTCGTCACTCGTCATTCTGCAGGGCGTGAGAGGTGACGCGAATGTTAAGAGAATTCCCGCACGTAAGAACTGAATTTTATTAAGGCCTTATGTGCCCCATGAAGCGGAAAATCTGGCGAGCGTCCGGCGTTAATATCGGATGGTAAGAAAACCCACGTGACCATGTGATGACGTCAAGTTCGCGGCACTGGAACTGCTGCGGTTCGCGCTGCGAAATCCCATTGCGAAAGGTAGGTACAATTTAGAGCAAGGTGGATTAAGGTGGAGTTTTAATTTAAGGGGATAACTTAGAGAAGTCCCAATGCTTTGGCATTCATATCACGCAGTGATACTTAAGTGACTGTCAATTTTGTGCTCCTGCTAGAGCGTATCATTCAATGCGATTTGTGTGGTCATCCGAGTTACGTATACTATAGACGACGGGAAGGGGTATTTGACGGGTGGGTATAGGCATATAGCACTTCCGAACATTAGACAGGTAGATGACTAATAGCTGATGAATACTGTTGAATATAGCTTGTGATTAGGCAAAAGCACAAAGCGCCCTGTTAGATATGAACGATAAATAGAAACACATAACGATTCGTTGCATGATATGCGAATGATTTGTTAATTTTTCAATGCCTGTTTTTTAGTACATATTGCAACACTAAGGCCTACTTTTTTGCTTTTTTCTTTTGCAAAGGGTGGAGTTAACGTCAACTACGCAGACAGAGTCTACAAAACCAGTCTCATAGACGAAAACTTAGTGCTGGGTCGGAGTTTTGAGTGACGCATTTTCACTTACGATATTCGCCGAGAAGCTCTACGCCTACGCGCAGCTCTGCGCATTTGGCGCCTGAATAGGTTGCGCCTGGTCTGTAACTTCCGTAACGCTGCACGTTATTATTGCTGACGCGGAACGCGAACCCACGTGTCGTGCACTTTGCGGTGACGACTGCATGCACTACCCACTTTCAACGGACGCTTCTCGCTTCGTCACCGACAAACAGAAAGTAAAAGCCGGCCCGATTGGAGTCGCGGTGCATGTTTGCGCATTCCGCCGCCCCGACTTGACCTTGCGTCTGCTTCAATATGCGCATGTTCTGCAGTGCTGGCAGGTTGCAGTGCAAGGACATGCCAGGTGAGTGCAGCAATGCAGCCGCTGCCGCCTATTTTCGAGAAATGACTCGCGTCGTTGGGCTCACTTTTACAACTCGCCGACGACTGCCTTTTCGTTGTTCCGTTCTCGGTTTCTGCTCCTGTTTCGCTGCCGCTTGCTCTGCATTCCGGTTGATTTGCATTGCAACGTTGGGGTCGTACAGGCGTGGCGCGTATTCTCTTTCAACGAGACACCGCCGTCGCCGTTTTATTTAACCAACCAGCAGTGCGTTTACATTGACACTTTTTCGATGCTGCACTTATGCGACTCCGAGCACGTGCGCATCATTTTTTTTTTCTTTTTGATTTCTTTTACGAGACGCGGCTCACGAAATCGCGGAGAAGCGAACAAGCTGTCTTGGGGGGCGACTTCACTTTTCGTTTTCTTTTTGTCGTTTTCTTTTTCTCTGGTTGCAGGAAAGCTCGATCTCTTGAAGTGCTAATTTCTATCGGACCCAGAACAATTTCTGTTTCTCGAGAGAGAGAAGAGAGAGAAAGCAAGGGTAGGGAAGGCAGGGAGGTCAACCAGAACAGCATCCGGTTTGCTACCCTACACTGGGGGTGGGGGAAAGGGGAATAGAAAGAGGAAGAAAGGGAGAGAGTCAGCACCAACGCCTCTCTCTGCGGGCAACTTTACACAGACTAGACTCGAGACCATTCACCGAGTCAAAGATACTCGGACCGTGGCCACAACCGTCACTGGCTCGAAAAGCGATTCGTGCACTAGTGCGGTACTTAAAGTGCACGGGCTTAAGAGACCGCTTATAGTGTCATTGTGTAAGGTGTCCCTCCCACATGTCTGTTTCTCGAAGTGCGTATGCAAGTGCGCACCTTGAGGCGTATACTATGCGTTCCGCCATCGCTATGCAAGGCGACGCGGCGGCGATCTGACGGCACAGCCAGCACAGCGCTGTACACAGTACGCATGATGCTTCGGTTTGAATGCGCGTATCGTGCATGAAAAGCTTATCGGATGCGCTTAGCACGAGAACACCAGTTCCATCAGCTCTTCGTAGTTACACAACAGGGAAGTTCTCGCTCATTTTGGAGCGGCTCTTATTGCGAAACTCGACAGAACGCTATATGGAGAAATTTGCGCTCGTATGGCGACACTCGCCGAAAGCAAAACAAACTCTACGATAAATTTCCAGTTACGAAAGCTATAGACTGTAAAACTCTATGGTAAAATCTATACACAGCGTCTTATCCTTTGTCACCTGTAGTTGCATCTCATTTCTATGACATAACCTCGATTACACTTTTTCGTGCTAATTTATTCTGTTTCTGTGTCGTAATACAAAAGGCGAACTTGAAGACGTGTCTGCAGGTCTTCAGGTGTCTGATGTAAGCCCCGATGTCAGCTACGAGTGCGATATCGGTGAATAATAACTCTCGGGGGCGAGCTTTACGTGCAATAAGAATGCGCGCCACTTGCTTGTTGCGCAATGACGTAATATCGCTCAAAATCGGCGCACATTGGCCCTCAGCCACACAACTGTTTCCCGCAGAACGCGCTCCTCGAGCCGTGCAGCAGGGTACTCGTGTGACTCCGGTCGACTCCGTCAAATCCGACGGCGGTTCAGCGGAGCGCCTCCGTCACGCGCTCTTTCAAGCCTGTCGACGCAGAAACTCGAGGGCAGTGTAAGTATTTCAGGTGCATCTAACGAACATTTTTATAATCTAAGCTACACACATCGTCCTGACCCTACGCGACCCACCATGGAGACCGATGTCGCAACGTTCTCTTGGTGTCCGTGGCGCGTTGAGGAAGAAGACCCGTGCCGTGATTGCGTGGGAGCCTGTGTTTCGGGCTCACACTACAGTGCCTTCTAGCAGTTATCGCTGTTGGGAATAAACCGCGTTGTTTTATATATACTACGCACAAAATACACGTACGAACTGATTGTTTTTCAAGGCTGGTGGTTAGGGGTAACTTATAATGGAGTGACATAGCCGCTGTTTCTCGCAGGCACCCACATTTTCTGACACGCATTTAATAAAAGGATACATATTCATGTCTCAAATCGCGCAATCGGGCACATTAAATCGTGCAAATAAATCGTGCGAATAAGAGCCTTCGGAGATTAGCCTACTCTTAAGCTTCGTATACGTCTAGCTTGATGCGTCATTCTGTTGTTTTTCGCCACATAAAAGGAAGGATTTCCTATCGACGAGACACTCGCCAATATATATATGCAACGCATTATACACTCTTAAAGAATGTAACACCCTTGGGGGCCTGTGTTGTCCCACAACGATGATAGTCATCTGCCTTGCCCGTATTTCCTTTCTTTAACGCTGCGAGCTCGGTAATTCCAAGGCACGAACGGGTTGTGCGTAATCAGCGTGACACAACATTCTCGACAGGGACGTAGTGAGGTCTCAGTTCTCAAGAAAATAAACGCAAACAAGGAAGCTGACCATTATTATGGGCTGCAACTATTTTAAGAGTATACATACTACTATGTCCAACGGGCATGCTTAACTTGAAACATTTCCAACATAGTGGCACATTAGGAAGGGAAGGTCACCGAGTTTACAGGCAAAGATCTTCCAACGCATCGGCTAATACGTCAAGCAACATCATTACTAAATTAATGGAGAATTATTATGCGGGGGCGCGAAATTTCATCCTCGTCGACGTCGACAATGACGAATTCTGAATGCAAGTCCGAGGAGCGCGCTTTTGTCGTTCACAAGTGAGCGCCTCGTATACAGTGCGAACGAACTTTGTGCGCATAAGCGTGCAGCAGCTGCACTTTCTCTTGGCACACAACCGGTTTCTTCATCGATGTGAGTGCACGAGAGAGCTTTAGGTGAGGCGGCTGCAATGTGCTCACGTACTTTACTCTAAATCCTCCTAACAGATCTTGTGCGTGCGCGCGCGCGCCTTCAAGTAGACAGCGCAATGATAGATCACAAGTATTCTATTTTACATAAATTCACTTCATTTCCTGGTAAATTCTGCATGTAATAGTCAAGCAATGGAAACAATCAGACAAGCAGCCCGGCTGGTCTACGGACAATCAATGGATTAATGAAGATTCGCTACGCGGTCATCCGAGTAGCTGCGCATTGGAGTGCCTGAGCTTGCTCGACCAAAGTGGCCAGTGGCGTGCGCCACGTACCCAAGTACGTCGTAAAGTCACATGCGTGACGACAATCTTGTCGCGTTCTCGCGACACGCCAGCCGACGACAGGAAGGCTCTTCTCGAAGCACGCCCGCCCCTTCGGGGCACGCAGCCGCGACGACGACACCGGCTCGATCGCGCCCGCCCGCGCATGACCGCGCGGGGCCCTCGACAGCAGCGTGATGGGGCGAGAACGCCGTCGCGCGCCAGCGGCAGGTTGGGACTACGCGCGCGGGCGGTGCTAAATAGAAAACGCGGTTGTGGAGGGCTCCGGATTGACCGACTGAGCGTCACGCACACCAAAAGCATGGCACACGAGCGATCTTGCGTTAGGCTGCCGCATCGCAATGCGGCCGTTGCGGCCGGGAGTCGGGAGCGAATACTCGTGCTGAGTAACTAAGTAGACACCACCATAACCATTGTACCACAGTGATGAGTCACAGAGCCGGTGCTTTCTTCAACACAAAAGCTGTCAGAACCGACCAACTGATCAATCAATCAATCAATCAATCAATCAATCAATCAATCAATCAATCAATCAATCAATCAATCAATCAATCAATCAATCAATCAATCAATCAATCAATCAATCAATCAATCAATCAATCAGGTACGGTTTCCTTTAACGGCCCTAAATGACTGTAAAGGTGTAAAAGTCGCAGTAGAGCGCTTTGGAATTCGTTAGGTTCTCCGGGTTCCTTGGACGTGCGACCATAGAAGACACGAGCGTTCTCGCGTTCCACCATCGCTGGAGTGCACCAGTCGCGGTCGCCCAACTGCTTTCATCGGGGATACTACTCGATACAATCAAATCCCGGCCACGGCGGCCACATTTCGATGGGGGCGAAATGCGAAAACACTCGTATACTTAGATTTAGGTGCACGTTAAAGAACCCCAGGTGGTCAAAATTTCCGGAGTCCTCCACTACGGCGTGCCTCATAATCAGAAATTGGTTTTGGCACGTAAAACCCCATAATCTATCTAACGGATACAATCAGCACGGCGCACGCTCGTACGCTGCCCTAACACCTCGCCTTGAGATACTTATGACGCAACACTTGTGCCCCTGAAGCTCGCTTGCAACACGTGGTATTATAGGTCATTCTGCCGATAATGTATGCGTGCGCTCATAAAAGTGAAAATGCGATTCTAATCGCTCGACGAGCGACTGACAACCAAGGACCTGCCACGTTGTTTCACCGGGAGCTTTCTCTTGTCAATAAACATCCGATACAAGATTTCTCACGTGACAACATCGTCCGATTGGGAGCTTGTTGCCCTCCGAGGTGCCGTTGGTTATATTAATTAACAACCAACTGGTTAACCGGTGGGCAATATTCTGCGACTCGAAGGTGGCCATAGAATATCTTCAGTCAGCTCTTCGTCGCGGGTCCTGTGAACAACTCGTGCCGGAGATACAAGAAATTCATCATCACATGATCGCGAGAGGACACGACGTCGTGTTTCAGTGGCTGCCGGGACATTGCGGTGTCTCCGGCAACGACCTCGCTGACGAAGCTGCTAGGAAAGCACACGAAGGAGAAACCCCTGTTTCTGTACCTTTATCGCAGACTGACGCAGCCCAACGCTTAAACAAACTAGCGCACCACATGACATTGGAGAAGTGGCGCACACCTGAATTCACCCAACATCGATTGTATCCCCCCGACTCATCTACGCAACTGCGGCTGTTACCTGGGCTTCCGCGAAATGAAGAAACAATGCTGTGCCGCTTACGCTTGGGTGTCGCATTCACCAACGCATATACGCGTTTGAATGGAATGGCTGTTAGCGCCGAGTGCAATGCCTGCGGTGTCGAGGAGACTATAGGACATTTACTGTGTTACTGTCCGTCTTTTGAAAATCAAAGACGTGACCTCTGCACAGCTCCAAATCAGTTAGGTAGAAAACAGTTAGATAGAACACCTTGAACAAGATCTTGGGACCATGGCCTCGCATATCGCCGCTATGAAAGGCCACAGAAGCGCTGCTGCGAAATTTGAAAGCTGCTGGATTGAGTCACCGTCTGTGATCCGGATTGAGTGACCGATCGATATCCCCAGCGGACTTTCACTTCGTTTAATCTTTTTCTCCCCTTTTCCCTTTCCCCAGTACAGGGTAGCCAACCGGGCTCAGTCCTGATTAACCTCCCTACCTTTCATTTATCATTTGCTCTCTCTCTCTTCTCTTGTCATAAGTGACGGAGTTCTGAGCACGGTTCTTGTGGCGATTAGTACACTAATCGCTACAAGAACCGTTCTCAGAACTCTGTCACTTATGACAAGAGAAGAGAGAGTGCAGAGAGAGCAAATGATAAGTGTATATATATATATATATATATATATATATATATATATATATAGTCATATAATGAGAAGCCAACAAACACTGACACCAAGTACAACATAGGGGAAATTGCATGTGCTTAATAAATGAAATAAAGTAATGATTAATTAATGGAAATTAAAGTGGATGAAAAAACAACTTGCCGCAGGTGGTAACCGAACCCACAACCTTCGCATGTCGCGTGCGATGCTCTACCAATTGAGCTACCGCGGCGGCGTTTCCCCATCCACTTTCTTGGGTATTTATGTGTACTAGTAGAACCCTGGGAGTGTTAGCCAGCGCCCCCACTCACAGGTCTGTGAGTGTGTCACAGGTCATATAGTAGTGTAACAGACTGCGTAGAAAAAAGAACTGCATGCCACTGTTTCTAATTAGAAACTTCTTCCATTCTTTTTTGGACATGATCAAAATTGTAATGTTATATTTTCTAATGAGTTTAAGCAAGCACGAATGTAGTGTTCAGTTCTCTTTAACCCATGCATAGTTAGTGCGAGAGAAAGGCACATACCAGGAAGGCCTTTCTCTAATATTATAACGCGGTTCTAGTGCTTTCCTAATGTTGCATAATTTAAAAAAAACAAGCATTGTTGGATAACAAGCTTAGCTTGCATTTTATAATGAGGTTAAAGCTGTGTATTTGGTGGATTGGTAAAATCTTAAATTTTCCAAACAATTCACTCGTATGGGCGTCGTATTGGGAGCTTTGCAATATGTCGAATTGCTTTTTTTTCTGTGACAAGAATATGTTGTTTCTATTTTCCGGAGGTGTATCTCCCCAAACAAGACTACAGCAGCCTACGTGAAAGAATAATAATTCATTTTTAAGCGAAAGTTTCATTTTTAACGGAAACAGTTGTCGAAATTTAGACAGTATATGCCGCAAGTCCTAGCCATTTTTTGAGTTATTTTATCAACGTGTTGGTTCCCAGTTTAGATTTTAATTAAACATTGTTCCTAATGGTGTAACTTCTTTTACAATCGGATTTTTTTCGGGTCCGCGGTAACTATCGGAGACAGCTTTCTGTTAAAGGGGCGAGCAATACGCCGCACTGCCCACTGCGCGCGGGGTGGACGGTGTGACAGCCGAACTCGCGCGAACTCGTCGGACCTCCACTCGACGGGTGGGGCCAACAGGGAGGTCGGAACCACACGGGGCTATGAGAGCTGGCGTGGTGCGCCGAAGGATTTCCTCGTGAATGTCCGCTGTTTGAGAGTGTGGAAGCGCTGAGCCAACGGGTGCATGCCATCCTTTCGAGGGATGGCATTGCGGCGTCTGCCGCGTTAGGAGCGGGTACGCTAAGATAGACGAATCGAGGCAGACTCGGAACCGGGCGCGGACAAGACGCCGCCTAATGTTGTCAGCCGATCGCTGCATCCGCTGAGCGGTCGGCGAGACGGAGCGCGCGCACCGCTGGCCTCGATTCGGTGTGGAGAACGACGCTTCTCGGGCGTGGCCCCTTGACGAGTGGCAACATGGCGGTCGGGTCATCGCGAAGTGCAACTAGCCCTGCCGGTGCCGAGGTGATGGAGGTGTGTGACTCATATGAACACGTCTGCTTTACATCTGGACGGGAAGGACGCACTATAAGGCAGTATGAAAAATTGCTGAACTCAACCCGTCATTCTTATAGGCGCTTAGGCCTTGTTCCCGGAGCTCCGAACAGGAAGGCGTGGGTGCGGTGGTGCTCACGCAATTTCAGTTTTTAACTGGCCACCGGGCGAATGCAACTTGCTCGCAAGGCTTTGGAGAGCCATCAATGGTACCTGATTGCGAGAATATGCATTTTTTTTGGCAGTTGATGTTGATTTTGATGTCGATGTTGAGCAACCTGACAAATTGTATACGTAGGCGGAGGCACTTCTTTCTCTGCTGCCTCTTCATATTGCGCAACAAAAATTGTGCCGAGTTCCAAAAGAAGAATGCGCAGGAATTAGTTAGTGCTTGTTAATGCAGTGATCAAGGTAATAAAATAACGTTTCTACGAATATTTCGATTTAGTTAGAGTGTCGAAGGGACACGAGTGGTTTCTCCCAATTCGAAATGAAAGTTCGTGTATATATCTGGAATACAATTTGTGCGCGCACTGTTAGAAAGAATGCGACGCATTTAGACTTAGCGTATAGAGCATCGTATCGTGGCAGCGTGTGTCTTTAATGGATCTTCTTTTTAAAATAAAAATGAAGTGCACATTTTTTTCTTGGATTGAACACAATTCACGCCTTCTTACTTTATATATAGCTGGTGTATGCATCCATTATTGTGTCAATTGCGACATAACTTACATGGAAGACGATAATTTGGACGCCTGCTATATTTGAACCAAACCTGCATGCGCTTGAGGATGCAAGGCCGACGTCGAAGGATGCTGAGACGCCAAAGAGTTACCGAGTAACCTCCTCCTCGCAGAGAAAGCCCCTCATCTGCAAGGCCACAGCAACAAGGATTTCATTATTGATGACAAAGAAGCAGCGAGTCTTGCACATGGCTGGCAGTGGACATATCGCAACCCGGCAGAAAAACTCATCAATATTCTGTTATTCGTATTTTCTTATTGAATCTACTATCTACTATCGCGCTCAGTGTGAGCTACATAGCGTTAGCGCGTGGTAAAGCGGTCGCGCATTGTAGCTTATACTGAGTGCAACAGTACACTGTATCTGCTGCTCAAAATGTCTTCGCATTTGACCCAATGCACCCAACCAAAGTCGACACACTTTCTTTCATCTTCTAACGCCATGCGCGCATACTTCAGTTTCATGCGTTCAACGCTGAACGAAAGGGCACATATCCCTAGCACAAAAATGCATGGCGTTAACCAATCTTTACTCAACGTAGGTCCAACGTTGCGGCAAATTGAGCGTTGAATCTACATACGCCCCGTTTTCTGGGCCACTTACATGGATATTTTGTGGAGGTAAAGGCTGGTAAATGCTTCGTTTACCATACTAACCTTATAATGAGCACACTGCGCAAGAGTTCAATCATCATTGTTGATGTTCAGTTAGTTAAAACAGCTACTCGCTTCAATTTGTACGCCCTCTTAATCTGTATGATGTCACTCTTAAGGTTTTATTGACGTGCCGTTTCTTTAATGATGTTAACAGCCCTCTACAACTTTCCTAAATCAACAATTGTGTGCAATAAGTTCCGCAAAGAATTTCGACGTGCAGCGTAGGTTTTGTACGAAGGACGTAAGTGCTCATGATTTTAACTGGCGCACACTCTTGAAGTCTGACGGCTACAAAAAGCGATGCGTGGCACTTCCGCCACCCGAAATCTCGCGACCTTTAATGGTTGTTGCTCCTATGATGTATGATGACGTACTGCGATGACGTCTGCATTTTGTGGCGTCTCGCATACTTGCGCGTAATGCAGAAACTACACTGCGTTGAACAAGCACTGAGGACACGCTATGACGTTTCGCCACGAAGTTGATTCTTGCTTATGCAGATATGTTATCCTCCTAGTTATATATTAAATATAGCTGCACGCAACCTAGCAATGTATGTGACAGTGAGTTACGCGTTGTAACTTCGTGTTGGTAGCTATACTTCGGCGGTTTGCCCTCAGAATGCGCGACACAGACACAGTTAATGGCGCGAGTCGAATGTTACGAAATATCCGAGCGCGGTTATTCAAGGATACCGGCCAGGTAACGCTGATGCAATTGTTTTTGACAGCGAATTGTTCCCGTCTCCGCTTTCGCTGTTTTCTCGTTTCGCACACGTGGCACGCGAACGACCAACGTTAGATTTGGAAAAAGAAAAAGAAAACATAAAAGACGAGCAGAAAGAGGAACTCGATTACGGATTGGCGTAAAGAAAAAAAAGAAAATGTGGAGGCTGAAAGTGCAGCAAGCAGATCAAGGAAGCCTTTGGCCCCGCACAGAACCTCGCGTATGCCGGACAATGCCGCTCTCTGGGTGGGTGCGTGTCCACGTGCCCGGCCAGGTTTTCCTTAGCGGGCTCCTTGATAGCAGTGAACGCGCTTCGCGTGGATGGAGTCGAATATGTCGTCAATGCGAACATCGTTTATGACAAGCATCTGTGGACAGGGTGTTGCATAACCACTCATGATAGGAAAAAAAAGAAAGCTTAGAAAGTTTGCCTCGAGTATTCTGACGTATTACCGCTTGCTTCTTTCCGGGAAGGCACTTCATATATATATATATATATATATTTTTCACGCATTGTTCGTAAATTACCCTATGGCAGGGTTTCATTAATGCAAGGATAACGTAAGAAATTGTTTACATTAAGTTAATCACTGACTAAAGGAAGTTATCATCGACCCAGGATGGTTTGCTTTCTAAAACACTTCCGCATCGATAAACGAAACCTGTCCGTTAACGATTCTTTCCGCGCGCTGCGGCTCGTGTTAATCTCAATTAAGGATGTTCGAGGTACTTTTTTGTGCAAAATTTCCGTCAAGCAGTCGTGTAGGAGGAAGTCAAGAGGAGTAAGCTCCGGTAACTGAGACTATGAACGGCCCAATGAGAAAGTCATTTGTAAGCTAGCGTCACTTGCCAATTAACTTTTGAACTCTTCCTGTCGTGCTCTCGAAAATCACGAAAACTACACAA
Source organism: Dermacentor albipictus (assembly GCF_038994185.2). Classification (NCBI taxonomy): domain Eukaryota; kingdom Metazoa; phylum Arthropoda; class Arachnida; order Ixodida; family Ixodidae; genus Dermacentor; species Dermacentor albipictus. The sequence continues at coordinate 17,387,180 of NC_091823.1, forward strand.
AACACATTTGCTCATCTTTTCTTTGCGTCTGTGTTACGAAGTTCCGCTAAATCGAATAAATCCATGCAGCTGACGGTTGTATCGTATCATACGTATACCATATAGCAGGTTTTATAGTAACACAGTCGTGTCGAACTGCGATTGATAATAAAAACCGCGCAGATTGTCAACTTTTTGCGAGGAGGAGGAGGACGAGGACGGTGCAAGCTGCAGGCGGATCTTATCCACCCAAGGCATGCCGGCCATTGCTCTGCCTGTACGGCACTGCATTTTTACAGTTATAGCCGATGAACAGTTGACAATTTCGTTGTAGAGACCATTATACCTCACCTGACTGAGAAAGGACATCAGATTGTTTTTCAGTGACTGCCAAGTTTTGTAGTATTACGGGCAATGAACATGCCGATGAAGCTGCTCGACTGCCTCGTGGAGAATGTATATCGATCCTGGTTTCAATGATGGGCGCTGCAAGAAAGCGACGCACATACACTATTGGTTTACGGTATGGGGAAACACTACACAAACAAACATTAAGGAGAGTTCACGACTGCGACAGCGATTCCTGAAGATAATTGCTCAATGAATGTTGATATTACGCGGGAAATTGTTTACTAAGTAATTTTAGCATGATTGGCTTAGAAAAGGCTTACATGTGCGGGCTCTGCAAATATTTAAACATGAACACAAGGAAATTACGACAATTTTTATGTCAGCTAACTTAAAGGTTAAAAGTTAACCTACAGATTAATGACCTATGAAGATGTGGCTGTCAGTTTGCTTTAGCCGAAGTCACATACCAATTATGTCGAATACATGCTCTCCAAGATCATTCTTCGAAACTTAGTGACCTCTTAGTGACCATTGCTCTAGAATTACAAGATATAGCTTTTGTAGATTCGAAAAAAATTGCTTTTATGTTCACTAACTAATGTTTGATCATTGTGTATTTGTGTTTGAGCGATCTTTCACACAGGTGTCTGTCACAGTCTACTGGGCGCAGGAGAACACTGGTATTATGGGGTTGAATACTGTTATTGTTTTCCTTATTCATGTGCATCATTGGTATTCTAGATTTCCTGCTCTATGGTTACGTTCATTCTTTTCTCTTATTCCTTGTCGTTATTGTCATGTATTGTGGTTGTAATTAAGTATACTATATCTCTAATCTCTTACTGCTGCCTCGTTCCTGTGTATATTCTTGTTTTGTCTAAGTTTCATTGTGGATTTTCTACTTTGCTGTTATTGCCCATGTAAAAGGCGGTGGGAGCTACTCAAGCTGCTTCAAGGCGACTTTCTCTCCCATTGTCCCTCATGTATTATGCATGAAAACAAAGACAAATTCAAATATTTCCATGCGATGTCCGACTGGAATGAAACGCAATTATCGTTCATAATACCTTACTGGTGAAGCAGCACACTGACACGGACACAGTGAAGACACACAAGAAAAGACGACACTCGCTGCTCGTGTTACGCCTATGGTACTTCCCGCATGCTTTTTTTTTCTTTCTAGTAAGATGATGCATATAGACAAATATTTAGCTACCTCCCTCCCCGAATCTTAACATAATAACAATTTAATTATCACGCATCACAGCATCTTCTAAAGAGGCGAAGCACGAATGTAAATTTTTTTGGAAAGGATGCACATGAAATGCATTGTTTGGTGCTCTCAAAATACATAAGTATAACGCAGAGTTTGCTTCTTTTCTTTCGAGCATTCCGTTACGTTGCTTCGTGCTCCCATACGAGGCTGCGCACAAGACGACATCGTACTTTGTGTTTCGAAACTTTTTCCCAGAACAATCTCACGTCACGCACACCAGGTATCCTTCAGTAGCAGCCAGCTTCTATCAGTCCTCTATCGTTGTGGAGACTGATCATGCATCAATATGTGAAGAGCCCCAAACAGTGAGCCCCAAGTGTTCCATAAGCAGATGCGATGCTTGGCGACAACTTCTGGCAATAGCCTTGGACTTCCCTAAGTTCAAATGGGGGGCACTTCATCTCGGATTTGCGCACTCGAGAACCCAGAAAAGCTTTTCTTGAGGCCCTTATGTAAGTGCGCCCCGCTCTACTCTAATCACTTCCTCGTGTTTAGTCTTTAGAGACGACTCGATCCATGCCATGTATTTTACACATCCCATTGTCCGTGCCTCCATGGAAACCTCTTGCAATGTCTTCTTTCAGTTGCTGAAGGAAAGCAGACGGAAATAACAAACATGAACATGGCTGCGGCGGCTCACGGCGGTGGCACGGATAATCTATAGAAGGCACTCGAGAATACATGGCATTTTCTGGTGCATTTTCTGCTGCACTGTTGCTGTGATCTTAGGTTATGGTGGCGTGGCGTTAGAAAACCTCGGAACAGGCAGGCTGATTAGACCTCCTAACTTCTCTTGCACATCCCATATGCTGAACAACAACAACAACAACAACAACAACAACAACAACAACAACAACAACAACAACAACAACAACAACAACAACAACAACAACAACAACAACAACAACAACAACAACAACAACAACAACAAAGACGACAAGTAAGCCCTGTCTCGGTCCATAAGTTTCCCAGCGACCTCATTCTTGCTGGGATACTTGAACAGACACTAACATTGCGCATTTGGAAAGTGTACAAAGGAAGTCAATCAGGTTTATTTTCCATCGCTACAGTTGGCAGATATCACCATCCGCGCTTTTGCAAACGGTCCAGCTGGAGCTGGACCGTCAAAACGTGGCGGTATCACGAGAACTTCATTTATACAACGACATATTACAAATTGACCAAAATATGCCCATCGAACGTATCACCTGTCGCACTACATGTTTTTACCACCCCGAAAAAGTCGCCGAATGCTCACCACTTGTAAGCGTCCCTTCACACGTGTTTACATTCTCTGTATATTTAATCACTTGTTTGAAAAAATATACCAGTTGTTAGTCTGTGCTCGTGTGGTGCACTTCCTTTTGTGTTTCATCCGGGTTGTGCTGCCCACCACCAGGAACATGTTCAATCACCAACTCGCCCAGCTTGCTGTGCTAATGCTCATGCAAAACAAAAAGTACCTCGCGGTTTTTCATGCCATATACCCCGAAAGATACCCCAGTGCGGACTTCCCTGCCTGTGGACTAAGGGCAACATTGGACCATGTGTTGTGGGGGTGTGAAGCCGTCGGCTCCTCCTTCAGCGAGGATAGGTGGGCTGCGCTCTTGGGCAGCCCCGAACTCAGCGACCAAACCCTGGCCGTCCAGAGTGCCCGCGATCGGGCCGTCAAGCTCGGCTTGGCGGTCCCTACGTGGGACTAGCCGGGTGGCGCGGGTCTCCCCTGCGTCTTCTCTGGACCACAATAAAGTTACTTCACTCACTCACTCACAAAAAGCTCTAAAAACTCATTCCTCTTTCGCACTATCTCCGACTGGAATGTAAGGCCTGCATATATGGTCGCAATCCAACAATTGATGTATTTCTGAAAGCACTTAGAAGTATTGAACTGTGAAATTTCTGCTAATACTTTTTCACATGGCATCAAGTAAAATCTATTACTACTCAGCTTCGTGTTTTTCCAAATGCCCTTGCGATACTTCATTTGATAATTCCTATATGTAACACTCATGTTGTTCATACCTGTGATTTTATTTTACCTACATAGTTTAATCAATATTATTACAGAAATTAGCGTTTTGAAGGTTTGTGTTGTAAAAATTGCACTCAAATGTGTGACTAGCTAGCGTTTTTCAATGATGAATGGTGCTGCTTTTTCTTTTATTTAACATGTATGTTCTCACAGTGAACGTGACGGCAAATTGAACGAAGTGTGCGTTCTTTTTTTTTTTGCAAAAGAAAAGAGCGCATCATCATCATCATCATCATCATCATTGCGTGCTCCAAGATTCGTACTCCCCTCTCCCTTGCGACGACAGCTGGATGAGGGGTGACGAAACCAAACGAAAAAGATGAGTCGCAGGTGGTGTCCTCATCGCGCCCAGTCTCTCTCTGAGTGACGGATCATCGGAGGCCACGCTTATGTGTACTGCAGGTGGCGGAAGCGATTTCAGAAGCCGGAATACATCATGATTGCCATATTTTAGACATAATCTTTGAGCGGTTACAGTGCTCAGTGATTCGAACACTATATACTCGGAGCCCAACGCTGCCGACGCTGCCACCAGTGGACGCTGGGGACACCGAGCTGATTGTGCATGGTGGTATACGATGAAAGCGAGAGAATTTGTGACGCATTGGTGATTGCATTCGGCCCCCTTGCAATCACCGAGTATTCACCACTGGAGCAAAACGCACCAGCTGCCATGCGGTCCGATTATCACGTTTGAATCGCTATGCACTGTGCACATAAACTGGAACACTTTGAGTTGACAGTGTGAGTTAACGTACTGGCCGTTCCTGCATTTCGAAGGCATGCCAAAAAAAAAAAGACTACATCGCCTGCGTTATTTCTAGACAATTGATTTCTTGAAAAGGGACAGAAGAAAGGAAGACAATGAAGCGCCAAACTACCAACTGTTTAATGGCAGCCTGAAAAAACGTATAGAAAAAAAAGACAACTTCCGCTCATGCGCAGGGAGCCAAGGTGTGCCAGAACAACATGATCATGATAACATACTTTGGATAAAGCACATTTCTGCGGGATATAATACGATAGATGTATTGCTGACACAATCGGACCATTTCTTTTTAATATAGAACGCTTCCAACAACTCCCTTGCAGTTTGGTTCCTACTTTTGCCAAGAATTAATACTTGTTCAAAGCATGGCGTACAAGGATAGGCTTTACAGTGCGCAGGAAGATGCGTCTTGTCACACTTACCGGTACTATTAGCGTGCTCCCTCAGTCTGTCATTAATATAACGTCCCGTTTGTCCGACGTATGACTTGGCGCAATCTGTAGGGGTACCTCGTAGACCACCGTCCCTGAAATGTTTGGCGTGCTGCTTCTGGCAACCCCGCGGCCCCTCGCGTGTGATCCGGGGGCACAATTGAGACAACTTGTTGGGAGCCGAAAAGACAACCGGAATGCCATGTCTGGTAGCTACCTTCTTGAGGTTATGGCTCACACGGTGCACATAAGGTACTACTTCTGGCTTTACTCGCTCCCTTTCCTTCGAGTGCGTTTTCCCACTCGCAGCGGTAGTTTTTAGCTTCTGCAGGAGGGACTTGACCACGGAAATTAAGACAGACTGAAGGTAGCCTGCTTTTAAAAGTCTCTCACGTTGATGGCAAAACCTCGCCTGCATCACAGGCACACATGACTTGCGCGGTGTGCCTGTGATGGGAAAAACTTGGCTTATCGTAAATGCACAATGTGACGATTTCATTGCTTTTACGACTAGTCTACTGATACGATTTCATCTGTTAAAACGATAGAAATTGCATTTCTTTATTATTGTGTCTGCCAGTTGAATCGTCTCATTAACCACGCTACTTGATCAGAACTACGTAACTATGTCTTTGGTGCTTTGAGCCTACCGGCCGCAGCTCGTGTGATCGACTCATTGAGATTAAATGAAAAAAAATACTTGAATTGCATACTTATTGCATATAACCTTCTTATTAAACTAATTTCATCAATACTTCCATACACACACTCTGTCTACAGAAAGAAGGTTGGGAAAGTATTTCTACACCATAAATTCGAACGACAAATTATGTCCTGTTATTTCAAGGCCCATCTCTCTCAGTATATGCTACAAAACACATCAACACATAACGTTCACTCGCAATCCTCAACTCAGTTTTTTTTCCCTTCAGCAAGGCATGACACTCTTTCATAAATTGCAGCGCATGCCTCGAATTTAATGTCAGAAGATGGATAGAATCCGCCCCAATTATTTGCTCACAATATGTTCTTGCTGATTACTAATTATTCTCTCTGAGTGGTTGCAGTCTGGTGTACCGCAAGCTCTATACTGCGGTCTCTTTCAAGCTTCGTATCGTCACGTTGTTGTGACGGTGAAGGCTTCACTAGCCGAAGGGTAATAAAAAGATTAAACTCCTTGTCGTGAGATACAACTCTCTATTGGGCAGTACAATAATAGCGGCGAGCCGCTATCATTGTACTATGAGTCGTCGGTCGTCAAAAATCTGATCTACGATGAGAAGTATTGGATCTTTATATTAAACCTTATAGATAAGTCATCGTACATTCCAGAGTATGCAAGTTATTTAGAATGAGATAACATGCGAGAAGCTGCCGACACGTGAGGGCGCCTCTTGCACCGAGCGATAACATTTGTGAGCCGGTGAAAAACTGTCACCTGAATATAAACAAGTACAGATATGAGTATAATCGATCGCTTTCCGTACGGTGGAAGTGACATCATATGCCAAGTTTTTGGAAAACGAAAATTCAAACAAGACCGTTTAAGTTTCGCGCAGTTGTGGGACAAGTAACATTTAAGGAGTGCTTGCTTCTTAGAGCAAAAAATAAGGAACTTAAGGACGAAGTTTTAGATAGCAAGGGCCATAGAAAAACAGCGTATTGTGCACTCGGGACGCTGTCGTGAATTACATAATGCTATCTTCTTTTATATATTCCAGGACCTTCAATTCGGCTGAGCAGAATTTTTTCCAACGCTGCCACAGTCTTTAAAGTTGTACACACACCCAAAGCACCAAGCTCCGTACGCAGTTCACCAGCTGTTATGTCTTCGAAATCTGGCACCTCTGAATTACAGTGCTTGTGGCGCGGAACACGGTCTTTCTTTCTGGAATCAGCGATACCGCCCCTTTGCCAGTACTCGACGCCATGCTTTGTATAAGTGCGGTTATGCCTTTGAACACTATTCTCTTCCTGCCTCTTCGCGAGCCTGAGTGCGTCTGCCGCTGGGTTCCACTTATTTGTTCTAGTGTGACAAATGTGTTTCAGCACATCGTTTTTCTTCTCAAGACCTCGGCTTGAAAAGCAGCGAAGGTTCATGAAGTATTCATGTTTCCAGGATGCGTGGTGTGCTAAAATGTGCTTGTATGGAGTTACGCGCCGTGGACCATATCCCCGTCCGTGCAGTCTGTCCCAGCTTAACGAAAGTCTCTAAATATACATGTGTTTCATTTTCCATGGGTGTCCCTGACATGTCATTGGTGAAGCGCCGTAGAATAGAACGAAGAATCTTTCAGAGGCTTTTAACCTCTGTTTCTGTGTCCGGGTGCAGTTTACCTTGCATCGTATCCGGAAGGCAATCAAGGTGTAAGTCCACATCATTCCCTGTCAGCGAATAAAATGTCACAGTCTGCTTTTCGTCTTTCCAAATGTCGAACCTTACTCCGCAATTTTTCACGAGCTGGAAAAATTCATGAGTGCACCGACCTTTTGTAGCGTCGGGATCTCGTATTCTCGAACAAGTGTCAAACTCTTCGAATTCAAGAATTAAAGATTCCAAAATTCGGTTGCAAATCATATCTTCATATGTAAGATGTCTGGGACAACGAAGGCTGGTTCTATCTCAAAAAGAGGTTTGTTATGAACTCCATGAGTCAACTTGTCACAATCAGTAGCCATGTTCGAGAGGGTCCTAGGGTTCTGCGGTCTATTAACATTCTGTAAGACCACGTACGTCAGCGAACTCACCGCAATGTCCTTCTTTCCTTCCCTCCTCTCTCCCCATGTTATCTTTGTTTTCCCCTTTCCCTCTCCCCCGGTGCAGGGTAGCCAACCGGACGTTATTCTGGTTAACCTCCCTACCTGTAAAATGTAAAAAGGGCACGGATATGTTGACGATGTTGGTTGTAGACCTAGTACTGCTAAGCGAAATTTCAGGTCAGCCCCAAGGCACACTGTCAGGGGGACGTCAACGCCGCAGACGTTAAGTGCCTTTAGCTGCCCTACACTACTGATCTCTCTTAACAAGTGTGCACAAGTTTCTTTGACCGGAAAGTAACTCTCCTGGACGTCGGCAATAGCTAGAAGTCGATGTTTCTTGTGAGAAGGCACATCTGCATCGCATTCAATAATAAGAAATTAAAAAGAAGTGCACGACGTACGTCGGCTAATTTGGCATCCGTCCCCTTCTACTTTCACAATGATCTCTTTATTGACGAGTGCTCTCAATGTCATGTGTTTTTCTTTGGCCTTATCAACAATTAGTTTTTTGAGTTCAGCACAAAAGAAGCTTGTGCCCCTCTTGATGCTCCTGGAGTGCGTTTAATATCAGTAACAATGTCAATGGATTCTTTGTAGGAATGAAGGAAGCGTAAGGCAGGAAGATTGGGAAGGTTGTGCGATAATTCCTCCCAAAAAGTGTCACTAACATAGTGATCGTCTAAAAGGGCAGACACATCTGCGACAACCCGTTTGTTGTTAGGGCTAAAGGCGTCTAATGAACGAGCTTTCCCATCAAAGCACGACTTCACGTTGAAGCTGAGTTATGGTATGCCTCCTTGGAAGGAAATTCCATGCAGACGACCTTTGAGCTCAGTGACAATTATTTCTTGCATTTCAATGCAGTAACTGTCAAGCACGCCGCCCGGATGAGCTTTGCATGCAATAGCAGCTCGCCAGAGCGTTCTTCGGTCGGTCTTTCTGCTGCTTCGCCAATAAGTTTACCAGTGTTAAGGCTAGCACTTTGTTGCCTAGTACTTTCATTGTATTTTTTTACTTCCAATTCCAGCTCTGAGACCCTTTCCTTTACAGTTTCGACCATGCATTGAAGCTGCTCTAGGCTTTCTCGGAGCTTATCATTTCCGGCAGCTTTCTCTTTCAATGCTCTCTGGATGTCACATTGGTGAGATTCTTCATGTTGAGAACTTGCGTCTGCACGTGAAGGGAAACGACATGTTATTTTTCTCACTTTCCTCAAGAAGGCTTGTTTATGGACCCCCTTTATTTCTTTATGACTGTACGCCATACCCACGCAAGCAACTTTGAGTCAATGTTTAAGATCAAGAGAAGACTGGGCGTATTGTGCGCCACTTGTGGTATGACCCAGAACTATATCGGTGTAGTATTTTCCAGCAAGAGAGTCCTCATGGTACATGCTGAGGGCTGCATTGTGTGGCAGTTTTGATACTATCGCATTTGAAGATGGGGCAAAATACACCAAAGCTTGTTCGGCAAACATAGCGAGCACATAAATACAAACGGGCACGACTCAAAATACATTTGTTAAACAAACATACACAGTTATTGTACTCCCTTTGCGGCAAGAAAGAGGCGGACTGATTCGACTGGACAGCCCGTTTGAAAAACGCAGCTCTTCGACATGTTCAAATGCCTTCGGACGCGCACTGGGAAGCGGATGGACATTACAGAGCCATACTTGTTGTGCGTCGTAAACCACTCTGCCGGCAAACCTAAGCGGCGAAAATCGTTTTCTTCACACAGCATCCATCTCCGCTTGAGCTTCTGGTCCTGATTTGAGAACACCCAGCGAAAGACTTCAAGGTCAAAGTTCGCAACTACCATTTGACCAGAGGCATTTCTTTAGCTCGCCAGCTTCCTTCGTACAGCACAGACAAACCTCTTACTGCAGGTCGCGGGGGAAAGTGGTAAAAGCGAAGGCACGCTGAGTTGAGATTACGCTTCGGTTCAAACGTGCTTTGCCAAATTGGATAGTTCTTCCGCTTCAGAAGAAAGCCTTTTTTTCTGAAAGAACAACAACATGAAATTAATTTTGAACAACTGTGATAGCGCCCATGCAACAATGGTTGCTTGTATACTGTCAAATGTTCATATTCTGCGGCCTAAAGCTCATGGCACGGTGCGAAAACGCGCGCGCGGAGAAAGCGACACAGTGCGCGGACAAGCATGCAGACGCGCAGTCGGTCGCTGCGAATCTGCGCGATCGCTGCATTGAGGCTTCGCTCTATTACGTATACACTCCATGTAGTTATACAAACACTATAAGAACATATTTCACACAGTTTGCTCACAGCGTTTACCTACCTTTCACGCAAGAAGCCGGTTCGGGAGACTCCATCGCGGCAACCGCGCGCAGTGGCGTTCGCTGTACGTATTCGGTAAAGAGATAGCGTCTGTAAACGATTGCGTGCTTTCAGTTTGCCCAAGATTATTATTTAGGCAGTAAGAAACTTCTCTCGTTTCGATAGTACTTACGGAAATGTCCGGGAGAGCTCTCGCGTGGTGTTTTCAGTGAGCGCTGACAGCAAGACCTATGAGGAGCGCGCCACGTGATCCCTCATACTACGCCAGCGAGGCGCTTCCGATAGATGGCGACTTCCGATGGTGATGCCAGGCTTTGCTTTTTTGCCACTGTCGTGGGCCAAATCGTTTTTTCAGCATCATTGATTTCCTTGATGACTGCCTTGCGCCAATCTGCCTCTGTCTTAGTGTCGTGGTGTTTTGAGTTTTCGCGGTATTTCGTGTCTAGGGACGTGTATTTCCGAATCCAAGCCGTCTTGATGTTTTTGTATCTTAGGTGTAGGTACATTCTGCGACTGTAATTTGTGTTTGCTATGAATTTGAGTCTGCCGGCATACTGTAATTTAGACCTCGCCTCCCTTGCCTCGTACGAGGACCAGCTCATTTCACTGCTTACTGCTGCGTTTGCAGTGGCTATGCTGCCCCCTAGCAGCCGATGGCCTAGTTCTGTTTGGTGACGCTCCAGGCATTTTATGGTTTCACTGGAGTAGGCCAGCACATCGTCTGTGTATGTTGTCGCTGGTGCTGCTACTCCCTTCCACAGCGTGCGTCCGACAGTGTATGGGTTGTATGAATGTCTGGCCAAGTGCCAGATGCGGCCTTTGAGGCGATTAGATTTTTTTACCAATTCATTTTGGTGCGGATCCAGAAAGTTTGGTTGGTCACTCAGAGTTATGCCGAGGTATTTGTATTCCGATGTTTTTTTGACGAGGTTTCCTTGGAGGGTGAATTCATTGTTAGTGTTGCTTGTATTTATCCCCATTCACTACGTTTCTCAGTGTTAAACCTTAGCTGGTCACAGCAGCCTGGGCTGACAGATGGCGCTAGTGACCGGTGTTCCGAATTCCTGGACATGATTAATAAAGAGCGAAGTCATAGTCAGCCCATGTCGATGGGGATGAAGGAAAATAAAAAAAAGAACGATACGGTTTGCCGTGCCTGCTTCGACACGTGGAAAAAACACGACACCGGCTAGGCGCAGTGACGTTGGTAACTTACAGGTACAGACTGACGACAGACTTAGTACGAAGTACAGACTGTCCTACACGCACAGACTGGCCATGGCACTGACAGGGTCAATCGTCGCCAGTCGCTGCTCTCTCTCTCCCCTCCCCGCCCCCTCCCCCATTCCAACTTCGTCCATTATCGAGATTTTAACCTTGCGATCAGGAACTAATTTGCCGCAGTGGGTAAAAAAAAATAGAGATGTGTTCCTTACGCAAGACTTACGCAGCAGTTACAGCCACCATGCAGAATTTCCGCACGAGCTTGCGATGCCACAGCGGCCATGCACAGAAAGAAAATGAAGGTGGCGATCAGGCAACGTCTGGATGATGTGCTGCCGCGCATCGTTCGTCCTCTTCATATTCATAAATGCTCGCAGGGTGCTTTTCGTTCTTGTCAGACGATTGCGCAGCAATCCAGCCTCCACTGTCATCTGAGGTCGTTGGGCGGGTTATCGTTTTGCCTGTGCTGTGTACGTGGAGGAGCACACGTGCAAGGAGTTGAGTGCCTTCTCGAGGCGTCTTGAAATGGCTGGAACCGAGAAGAGTAAAACTGTCGGAGAGACACTATCAGTGTCGTTGTAAGCTCGTTAGAGAGCCGAGCGCACTTGTATGGTAACCTGTTGAGATAGGTAGCAATAAATTGTGCGGAAATAAACAGCGCAAGCAGACGCGAGACTAAAGAATTGCTAGCTGACCCATAATCGAGAGTAAATGTAAACATGAAATGGCAACCGGCAAGGTGGATTGGTTGGAGATGATAATAGCCACAATCTTAAGATGGGTGCAGTGCATTTCGCAACGGCGCACCCCACCACACTGCACCACAGCACGCCATACCGTACACTGGTTCATATGGACGCTGCCCAGCTATAGAAGAAGGAAACCGGCTGAAGGCGACAGGACAGGCAGCGAAAGACGCCAGGGAGACAGAGCGCACTGCCCAGATAGAGGACAAAAAATCGCATGAAGGAGGCGCCACGCAGCGTGGTGCCATTTCTCGCGGTGACGCAAAACCAGCGCCGCGGAACTCACGGACCGCTGGCGTTCAAAAGAGCTTAGGCAACCCTGTATCAGCGCCAGAAGATGACAATAAAGTGTGTGGTGCTCTGTAGATGCCTTTTGAACATCGCTATTGAAAATGACAAATAAAACTACAGCGTACTAGAAGTTACAGCTTGAGTGATATTGTGAACAAACTTTAGGAAGCACTCAGAAGCAACATTTTTATAACTTGTCTAAGCAGCAATTGGAGTATGTAATGCGTTCCTGCACAAAGGGCTGGGGACCAGAGACCACATTTTTTTTATGTTTTGACTGATTGTCTGAATGATATCGTTTTGTTCTCGCAACTTGGCCAGATGTTCTCGTTTGAGTGCCCGGATATAACGGCTCTGGCTTTTGGCTCAAGGTGACTTCAAGGTCGCCGACAACGGGAGCCAAACGCATTTCATGCCTAATGTAATTAAAATACGTTAAAATCAGACTGTATAAGTACACTCAAATTAAGAAGGTTGTCTAAATACACATATCGCTGTAGAATGTTTCGCCTCTTCTTGTGATATTTAATTAAGACGACTCCAGAAAGCAATGCTAGTGTATGCATGCTATCAATTTTCCTTTCTTTTTCAAGTTTATTTCCCCTTTTCTGGCGAGCTCCAGAGATATATGTCTTCACGGCATGGGTAAAGAGCGAAACATATTTACAGCAACTTTGTATTCCGCTCTTGTGAGCTTTATTCATTCGTATACGTTGCAAAAGTACATGCTGCAAAAGGTTCCGAAGAGATATGCGACAACTTCCTGTTGGCATGTCACAGAAAGACATGTTGTTATTTCGCACCCATACTGTGCTCTAAATATTCAAGATAAACGACTCTTCTTGCCTCTTTATAAAACATCACACGACTAATATATCCATGTCACTAACCTTACTGCTATATTGATTCTAGCCTTACAAAATTCTAACCATCATATGCATCATCATATGCGCCATCACACCATCATAGCATGAACTTGGTATCATATCTTTGTCCCTCTCCGGACTGGCCGAGCAAGCCAGCGTCATCCAAAATAATCGAACCGTGAGTGTCGTATATGTATGGCGTTGTACGACGGCACACTCTATCTTGTCATGACACGTATTCGCGCTCTTATTTTGAAGGCGGACGTATGTATTTGCTAGCAGGAAATTTGCAGCACACCTCCCCCAATGAGATGACAGCCTTCACCGGTAAGTGCTAGCTCATGGTAGCTGAACAAGTAATAACCGAGGTACAAGACAAAGTAAACACCGATTGTTTTGCGACGACTGCATACTGGGCTACACACTTGCCAATGCACGTCAGAATTGCCTACCTCCGTACACAAATGCGCAAATCCGCTAAGGGCGTGTTCGAGCGCCTTATGTTTGACGCTGGTTGTTGTTGGCCTGACGGCGAGGCCAAGGCGGTCAGGCCCGAAACAAGTTACAGAGTACTATTGTATTTTTTCACACCAAAGCAACACAAATAGGGCAAGGTGTCTTGTCGTAGAAGGAAGTACGAGTGCCTGTGAATAAATTTCGGGTGTAGAAAGGCTCGCCACATGTGTTCGCAAATCCCTGCATGCGGGGCCAGATACGGGGCCTACGTAGGGTGCGAACCGTTACGACTTTAGCGGGACCGTGTTGACTATTGAGCAAATCTTCCGAGTCTCAACCATAGGGGGCGTCAAAACATCTCGACTTTTGTGTTTTTTTTATATTGGCTAACAATAAAAGGACCAGATCTCCTTCTTTATGATACCTCACGTCTCGTTCACACGTCCTTCTTTCTTTTTTTTGCGCTCTCTTGCGTTGTCATAAACACAAGGGTGGTTTCGGATTTGTCATAGTTCACGTTCTGTTGCAGGCTCTAATCATTCACAGTACCTCTATCTGTATTGGTAACTGTCTTAGCCAGGCAAGCATACTGCACTTTGTTACGAATGGCGACACAATAGAACTAAAAAAAAAAAGAATGTTCAAGTTGGTTGCACCTTTAGACTGGCGACCCCTGTAACTGATAAGATTAATCGTGGCCAGACTTCCTCCCCCCACCCCCCCTCCTCTACACAATTCCAACTCCGTCCACTATTGGGCTTTTAACCTTGCCTCAAGAACTGATTTGCCGCAGTGAGTAAAACAAATGAAAAATAGCGAGGTGCTTCTTACGCATGACTTGTTCAGTAGTCGAAGACGGTTTGCCTGTCATTTAGGTTGCTTGCCCTCAGGTAGGGTGGGCCATCCACCTCCATCGATAAAAAAACTTTATTCCTTCGATTTTGTTGTGCATTCTGCCGCTGTTTTGCGTAGAGGTACTGCTTCCGTGGCTCAGAAGCGGACCTGTCTGGAGCGGCCAATAACAAAAAAAAAAAGCGATAAAAGATGAGGAGAGAAAGAAAATGGAAAACAGCTTAACTTAAACGTGGTGACCAACCCGGCAAGGCAGAACTTTCACAGGAACTGGGAAACGAACTGCCTCTTCCAAACATTATGTATACACACCTTGACCTCACCCCACCCCCTCCTCCGCGTCATTATCATCGTTATCGCAGTTGCGCAAAAGAATGCCAGCGGACTGCACGGAAGAGGCTGCGGCAGGCAGGCGGGAGGGTGAGGGGAGAAGGCAGGGAGCTGCAGAGCACTGTTTAAGCGGTGTATTCAGCGCAGTGGCAGCGGAAGTTTCGAGTACCATCGGCGCGGGGAATGACGTAAGCGTTGACGTCAGTGAATTTTCATTTCGACCTAGCAGGGTGTGCACGAAATGGGAAGAGCTCAGGGGAAAAGAAAATGCACATTACAAATAGTACCAAGAAGGCGCATGGAATAAATTTTGGCGGCTAGTGAACCGCGGAGGGAGAACTGACCTTGAACCCTCGACAGCGCACGTTCGAGGCAGGCCGAAGGGTGTGTGTGTGTGTGTACCCGTAGGCCTGGCGCGATTTCACTGCATGTGAAGCCATTGTTGATCATAGATGCGGCCGTATTCCGCACAAGGAGTAACAGCGCACGCCTTTGTCTGTATAACTGAAGGTGTGTCAGGCAGGGGTGCAGCGCCGGCCAGTCAGGCGAGCGTAATGCCGTTGAACAATGTGTTGATCCCCGGCACATTAACTTTCCCGGCTGTCCATGGTTGTATTGCGCTGGATGTAAGCATTGGTTAGTGTAAATGCGATCAACACTCTTCCACGATGCTAGTTTTTCCCCCAATGTCTGTGAAGGGACAAATGACCGGAGACCGGCGCGAAGCATGCACGGTGCTATTTCCTGCCTCTTCAACACCGTGGGCCCGACGTGCTGGCTATAAAGGGAGAACTTCCTATTTAGGGCTCAAAATCACTAAGTTGATCACAAGTGCGAATAGTCCGTAATGGATCGCTTCGGCGAAGTGATGCCTTGGGTTTCCCGCTATCAATCATTCCCCAATATGTATGACGACAGCTTCATGGTCAAAATTACGACTAAGTGCGCGGCTCGAGAAATGTACATCCGTACAGCGCGTGTACTTATAGTACTGCGTGGAAACGGCTTCGCCTGCGTGCACTTACCAACGCGCGCTTCGCGCGAAAACTCTGTAGACTGCTGGCTTCGTTCTCCAGGGTTATAGTTACTCTAAAAAGATCAACGGTACATTCTTCAAGACAATGATTACCTTCTGTACGTTGACCAATCACGAGAGCCACATAATCGGCCAATCACAAATTCAGATCGCTCTAGAATGACGCGGCGTATTCGACCCTCCATTAAATGACTGCAGCTTTAGATGTAGCTTTCATAACGCGTTACGCAGTTTGGGGTGAGCACGGATGGCTGGAAGTTCTTCGTGAGGGAGTGCCGGATCCGCTTCTCAGGAATGACTATGACCCTCTCCTACGTACACCCATTTCCGTTCTTCATACATCCAGCCATTATTGCACGATGTGCGTCGTATTTAATAAGTGCGATTCGTTTCAGCAGCATCCACCGTGGTTGCTTAGTAGCTTTGGTGTTAATTGCGCTGCTAAGCACGAGGTCGCGGGATCAAATCCCAGCCATGGCGGTCGCATTTCGATGGGGGTGAAGAACACCCGTGTACTTAGATTTAGGTGCACGTTAAAGAACCCCAGGTGGTCCGAATTAATCCTGAGTCCCTTACTACGGCGTGCCTCAGAATCAGACCGTGGTTTTGGAACGTAAAACCCCAAAATTTCAGCAGCAAGTGCGCGCTGAACGATCTGGAAGCAAGCTGTACAAATCATTACAGAGTTAGCTTTGGCCAATCTCCAAAGATTCATCGCGAAACCTTGAGATAATAGAGATTGAGCAGCTACAAACTAAGAGAAAACCATGCCACAGGAGCGATGCGCAGTATAGAAGTTCTTAAAATACTCTGACAACATGTTTTTGAACGATCGACAACAGAAATTTTCTAAAGTGGTAAGGACCCCAATTTAGGTAGGTATCGCCTCTAAATCTGCGCCCATTGGACATTCGCATCAAGACTGGGCTACACTTATCAAGAACAGCGGCCGGCAATGCCCCGTCATCTCACACTACTGTCATCATTTTCTTTTGGGCGAAGCGCTAAACGAACATCGGTGAGGACGCACCGCCTTTATCGTTCTTGCTATTTTTGGCACTTGCTGTTGCCCTCAATAATGTAGTCCGTTGTTTTCCAACGAGAGGTTGTTCGCTTTCGCTGTAAACGACGGGGGGGTGGGGGGGGGGAGGCACGCGTGGATGCTGCGCGAAAGGTGGCTCCGCGCCCCCTCGCTCATGCCCCCCCCCCTCTCCCCGCAAAACACGCACGCGGTGGGCAACGAGAAAAGTGAACAGCGCCTATAATTAGGTGACGGAGCGGCATCCACGGCCGCGGGCACTCCTTCACTTAGCACCGCTCACGAGCTGGCGCATCTTCTGTGACGCGCGTGTGTATACGCGCGTTTAGTGTAATTCAGCGGTACCGAGCCATACTACTCCGCGAGGTAGAGCGTTAACTGAACCTGGAGAAAGGTGGCCTTCGTCACGACAGCATAGAGTCGAAGGGTCGCGTCGATGCGCTGTAATTGACTTCGTCAGTTGAGCCGACCGGGGGCTGTGGCCGCGCAGGAGACTCGAATTTAAATCGTCTTGCTTGCGCAGGATCGGCTCAAGAAGCACACTTAAAGCCGGCCGGGACGTTAGAACTGTGCTCGCAAGTAATCATTCTCTTGTTTACGCTGCGTGCAAACAGCGTGCAACCCCCCCCCCCACATATATATATATATATATATATATATATATATATATATATATATATATATATATATATATATATATATATATATATACACACACACAGGCTCTGGACGGTTTCCGGTTTTGCTCGCGAGCAAGAGCGGCAGTGGATGCGATATTGAATAGCAAGAGTGCGTTAAAATCTAAGAGCACATATCCAGGGCCTGTGTTTATATATATATATATATATATATATATATATATATATATATATATATATATATATATATATATATATATATATATATATATATATATATAGTAGGCAAAGAGGGTTTCTTCAGGCTACCTTTCAAACGTAAAGAACTTGAGTGGTGCTACAAGGTAAACAGAACAAGTATTTAATTTCGACAGTTTCGATCGGTGGACCGATCTTCGTCAGGGTTTACAAAAACCCTGACGAAGATCGGTCCACCGATCGAAACTGTCGAAATTAAATACTTGTTCTGTTTACCTTGTAGCACCACTCAAGTTCTATACATATATATATATATATATATATATATATATATATATATATATATATATATATATATATATATATATATATATATATATATATATATATATATAATTTTAGCCAGTCAGTTTGGAGGCATGCTCCACAAAAGTACCGTAAAAATGCACTGTTGGTCCGCTTACTTTTTTAACAAAACGCTTTGCTATGCATAGAAGCACAAAATTAACTGGATCGCCAGGGTATTTTGTCTCACACTTTGGAAAATAATGTATCAAAACTGGTGTATCCTGAATATTCATTTCAAGTGGATGCGCATTGCAAACTCACAGGCTACAATTTGTAAAGTGCAATATGTGCCGTAAAGTAATTAATTGGGAGGTTAATTAGCGAATGTTGGCTAATTAGTTGAACATGTGCTTGGATTTCGCGTTCTAGTAATCTCCGCCTCTTCGAATAGTCCGGCTCAACGAGAAGAATTTTTCGACCTGCCACAGGCGATCTTTAAAAGCTTAAGCTTCGCCTTTAGGAATGGAACGCCACAGCATTGAAAGATCCCTGAATGCTTCTCACGCCTCCCGACGACTCCTGCTTACGTAAAAGCAGTGTTTACCGCGAAACGGCGGCGATGAATATGCATGAAGGCGAGCTTTCTGGCAGAAACGCGGCCCCTTGCACGGGCCGATCTCGAAGGTTGTGCACAGCCGCCCCCCCCCCCCCCAAAAAAAAAAGAAAAGTACATGATTTTCAGGTTTCTGTTATTGTTTCGCACTTTTGATACTTAAGACTGAGAAGAGAGAGAGCAAGGACAAGAAAGGCAGGGAGGTCAACCACTCTGAGGAGGTTTAAGGAAAAGACATGCGCTGTTGGTGTTTTGCTTCAGGGCATTTTGTTTGTGGGCTGTCATTCTCAAAATCCTGGGGAATAATCTTGTCAAGTGTGTAAGACAAGGTACGAACAACTTTAGCGATAGAATAGTGTGGTAATATAACCGCACATATCGTATGTCATATCCCAAAGCATGCCATATACATACACCTAAATATATACGGCAATTTTCGCTCACGGGACGCCAATGCCAACGCCGACACCGGATTTTCTGCGACACAGGGCTCTTAACGCTATGACGTTAAAATTTTGTAAACTTAAAGTGATCAATCTGTGTAATTTCGCGATGCACTTAGAGCAGGAAGCGGGAAAGCACGTCAGATTCCTTTATTTAGACATATCTGAACTGGTTTGGTTCGGTATTCGTTCGCTGACGGTGCATACTTGAACAATTAGGCGCGGACCTCGCCTTTTCCACTAGCTGATCGTGGTATTCGTCGTTGTTTAACCGTCGCGGATTGGATCTGGCAATATGTAAAAACTACACATGTACAATTAAGCAAGCGTTGACAACCCAAGATGACTCCCTGGTTTGTGAACAAGCTCGTTATGTTTGGCGACACAATGTCTCCTGATAATTGATTCCAGTGGTTAATGGCAAAAACAAGACGTGAATGTAAGAACAGGGTATTTCGAAAAAAAAAATATTGGCTTTGCTTCAAGTTTGTGATGCAGACGCGAAAACACTATACGTTTCACTTCTGCTGAATGTTCGTGAGTATTTTTTGACGTTGAAGCGGGCACCCTTGCTTTGAAGTGATTCAAGTTTATTTATTAGGTACGCCTAGGGGAAGGGTTTCAGTGAGCATTACGGTTCCAATGGTAAGTATTTTGCTCGACAAATTAAATGGTCACTAAATAGGAACATACTAAAGTAGTTTAGAATTATAAAATACTCTTTTACAACTCCGTTTTCGTTAACTTTGCAGTTACAGATTGATTAATAGAACATAAAATGAAGGTCGATTTTTTTTCTTTTCTTTTTTGCGCCGAGACGTCAGTACGACGCCATAAATTTCAGTGTATGTGTATTTTTGTATTTGGCGCCGCTATGGCGCTTTAATAATTCTTGAAACTAGCTGGGTTAAAACTTTTTTCCCTTTATATCACAGTGTAGTTAATCATTCCGATAAACATATAACCGGGCCCAAGCAGATGCCACTAAAATTCGTGACGTCACTGCGAGTCGGTGCGAGAACCTGAAGGGGGCGTCGCCACCTATTTCTAGTTTTTCTTTTCTTTTCTACTTAAGTAAACATCTGCTCACAATTAATGGCAGCTTTCCCTGGTAATTTACTAACAAATATGCACTTCTCTTTCCTGTGGTGTCTCTTTGGGTGCACACATAATTACCAGTTCATTTCATTTAATAAAATTTGTGGACCTCTCGTGGGTTGATACATGGCGGGTAAAAAGAAAGCCTGCCAAGAACTTCTGTAGCAAATGAACACAGATAAGCAAAGAATGAAAATCTGTCATGGCAAGGTAACTCCTCGGCGGTCAAATGAGACACTTCCTTGGTGTCTCGCGTGACTGGAACCACCTTCCCGCCAATCTTGTTTCTATCACGGATCATGCTTTGTTTGGACAATCTTTATTTGATTTTTTTTCATGTTACCTAACTGTCTATATAGCGAGTAATTGTGTTTGTATCACGCGGTTTTTGTTTTATCCTTTTTGTTTTATCACACAATGCTATCGATTATTTAGGAAGGAATACCCAGATGCGGATCGGGAACTCAACAAAAGGAAGAGGGAATCTGGCCCAAATTACAGATTGGAAACCACCCAAATCTGCTACTGCTTAGTAAGATATACCCTAGCCAATTTGAAGCTAAACAAACATTGTGAAAACCCGGCAAGCATGGTCCATATGCTATGGGCATGCCCACAGATATCAGATAGCACACGCACAACAGACATCTGGGAGGCTCTGATGCGCAGCTCAGGCCTACAAGCCCAACGGGCGATCGTCATTCAAGCCCAGGCAGCCGCCAGGTCTCAAGGGATACTGGCCAACTCCTAGCAACTTCTAGCAAGCCCCTACTCGTCCTCGCGACGATGGGTCGGCTGGGGCATTTAAGGCAGAACCTGCCCATCGTTAGAGAAAAAGTCGCCAACACCACCCCGTCAGTCTGGCGCATTCTTACCGCTACATGTTGTTACGGTTGACGTTTAACACCACGGGCAAAAAGATGCTCAAAGATGATGCCTAATCAAAATAGAGGATGGGTTCCTAATTTGCTATGGTTGTCTCGAGTGGTTGCCGGTCTGGCAGGCGCCCCGCAGTGATGACAGGCCCCTTTGTGTGTGCGACCAAGGGGAGAACCCTTTCCGCGAACTATCCAACTCTAAGGAAGAACGCTTTGCGCGAACCAAACAGGACCCGCTGGTTGCCGCCAGGAGAGGCAATCACGTGAAAACTCACGTGGGAGAAGGGATCCACCGCCTATCCCCGACCAGACTCAGTGCATGTCACGTAACGTTGACGTGAGCAAGATCCCGCCTACAACTTTAGTGGGCCTATTTAAGGGGCCCCGCATTGTACTTTTTCAATTCATTCATTCTCTTCTTCTTATCCTTCACCAACCATTGAATAAACAGTGCAAGTTTCGCACTAGAAATCGTCTCGTCCCTGACTGGTGGCCATGGTCTACCGGACGCCTGCAGCCGGCCGACAACGCCACGCTACCCTATAGTAACGCCGGTCGAGGTTCGAGAAACAGGCGTCCCAACAACGTACGCTATCTTGTGCTATATCTGTACATGTTGTATAAAGCGTTTCCTTACCTCTTTGTCTGCTTCGAGAGTACGGCTCTCTTCCTTTAACCTGAAGTCACAACGGCGGTGAGATTGCCAGACGTATCCACTTGAAATGAATTTCCAGGATGACACAGGTTTCCAGAAATAGTTACCCAATGTATGGGACGAAATACTTGGACGTTCCGGTTACTTTTCTGCTTCAATGCTTAAAAGAGCGTTTTGTTAAAAGAGTAAGTGGAAGGGGGGGGGGGGGCAGTGCATTCTTACGGTGAGTTTGATGGCGCATATCTTAAAACTGGTGTCATTATGAAATTCATTCTAAGTTAATGCGCCTTGTAAACTCACCGGCTGCAACACGTAAATTGCAATATGTGCCGTAATGTAATTAATTAAGAAATTAATTGTTGATTATTTATTACTTATCTGAATATGTTTTCAATATATCATGCACGTAATGTCCACCTTTCTGAATAATCCAGCTCCAGGACTAGAATTGTGTTATATTGCAACGGGCATTCTTTAAAAATTCCGTAAAACTTAAATATGGTCACCCCGTATACACCTACGGCTCGATTCTACCAAACAGCTCAACCGCAGCTGTCGTTATCTCTAAGAAAGGAACCATAATTAATTTTGAAATATCTCACTGGACAACAACGACAGCTGCAGAACTTGCCGCCCTTCGTATCGCATTGTGCTTGATGGCGAAGATCCACACAAATTGTCAATTTTCTGTGTCTCGAAAACGGCACTGAAGCTTTATTGTTAGCATTGTGACGGTGCCCACATAAACAAGTTGTATTTGATATTTCGCAAGCGATACACCATTTAGCCGGGAAGGAACACCACGTCATTTTTCAGTGTTTACTGGGTCACTGTCGCATTATCGGTAATGAAGGTGTGGACGATGTGGCTCGATAAGCTCACGGAGAAGCCCAGTTTTTGTCAATATTGCTTTCAAAGACGGATGCTGCAACAAGACGGCATATTTGCACGCCAACGCGCATTGTCTGATTGGAATGGACCCAACTTCAGAAATACATGACTACGTTCCCTGGACCCTGAATTAAGTTTCCAGGCACCTTCAAGACTGTCCCGAAGGGTCGGAGCCCTCTTAAGCAGACTGTGGTTGGGCGGGGCGTTCACCTCTGCGTACGCCTTCCGCATAGGAAAGGCCGGCAGTACAGCCTGCGACCACTGCGGCGAAGAGGAGACCATCAGCCATATTATGTCCCAGTGTCCTCACTATTGTGCACAGAGACGTTCACTTATTGCCATGGTCAACAATTTCGACCACCGACCTCTGTCGAAAGAGGCACTCCACCAACGCAAACACGACTCAACCTCTCATTAGAAGACTGTTAAAGCGTTGTTGGGCTTTTTTTAGATCTATACAGGACACAGGGAGCACCTTCTTTCTCTCTTCCGGTGCTTACGTTTTGTACGACAGTGCGCACACCATGCATGATGTGCGTATATGGGAAATCACGTGCAAGTGAGGCAGTAAACACTACGATTTCTTCACCAAATGTTGCCACATGGTGTTTGTCACGAATCAGCTGTTTTTTTTTTCTTATACCTGATGTTGTTTGTCACAGGAGGCTGCATTAGCTGCCTTCACTTTCTGTTTCCTTCTTGAGAGACAGAGAGAGAGAGAGTGGGTACGCTGTTATGCTAGAAAATTATTCCTTGGTTATACAGCACAATTCAGCATATATGTATACGAACACCTTAACTATAACCGCGCGCCATGTGGGTTCTATGACTGGTTGTGAGAGCTAGTGTGCGTAACGCATGCGCGCCAACTGATGCTTTCAGCCAAACACAAAAACCACGGTGCTCATTCGTACTTCTTTTCTGAATACGTTATTTTTGTGCTATTCATAGCGCATGCAGTGCGTCGCCAGTCGCTGCTCGGTTTCTTCTTTACGCATTCTTAGCGCCGAATGATGGCGCCACTAAGAACTACACGTGACGAGGAGCCCCTCAGCACACCGCCAATAGCGACGACAATGGTGAAGATGCGTTTGCTCAATCGCAGGAACGGCGAAAGATGAACCCGCCGATTACCACGATGCTTCGCCTAGTCCTGCAGACAAAATTTACAGCAAACAAGAGTCGCATATCCCGTAAGACAAACTCGTCGTTGCCCGAGCACGGTGGATCTTTTAGGAAGCAAAAAAGAAAGACGAAAAAGGAAAAGAAAAGAAAACGTGGCCATGGCTTTCGCTCTCTTAACAATTTATTGGTTTTGTTATACGTGTCGACAAGGACGTTTGGCTGCAGTTATTCCATCTCGACACATGCCAGCGTCGAAGCGATATCGCGTAGCAATCACTTCCTCGTATCCCAAGGGATCGGCTGCATTTGATTACGATGCAGGGTTCTCAACGATTATATCGCTCACTTCGTCCCTGGGCCATTTTTTTTTATACTCGCGGGCAACTTTCACTGGCAATGAAAGGAAAAGTAGACGGTGGAGGGCGTCTGTATCTTGTGTCACTGCGCAAAGTATTTCGGCAACGTTTGGCGGCAGTTTTGGTTTCTCGGTACAGACACTGAATCAGCGTAGCTCCCACGTGTAACGGCCTCGCATTTGCTCAAACACGGAAGAGAAAAAGAGAAAAATAGGTGGAATTTAACACTCAGTGGTGTATATTGTCCTATTTTGCTGCTGTTAATAAAATGATAACCTTCTCGCTTCCTCTGCTTAAGCTAACGGAGTTGAGAGTGAAGGACTTTTTTCAATAGCGCTCTTGTGCGCGCTTTGCCTCTGCAGCTTGCCCTTCGTTGCCACAGAGCGTTGTCGGCGAGAATAGTTGATAATGGCTCGTGTAATCAATTTGCGCTTCAAACGAACCTTCAGCAGATGGTTCCATGGCTCCCAACAGGGTAGAAACGGGAACGCATATTGCGAGTTGTTTGCTTCGTGTACAGTTGGGCCGGTGGACGGCGATCGCCTGCAGTCCAACGCCAGTCAGTAGCCAATTTGTAATTTCTAGCTAATAGTTACATCAGTCGTCCGTTCAAACAAGAGTGCGCGAGTGTTTTGTCTAAGTGCTAGCGCACCAAATTGTTTCTACCGGAATTCAAGGATTGCAGCTTCTTCGCAAATATCACGTGATGCCTACCGCGCATGTGCAGCCGATGTCATGCAGAGGTGCCGGTCGCAGTGGAGCGTAGCGCAGCACGGTGCGGTATATACGCACTCCCGTGTGCCGTCAACGACGTGTCACGTAAGTGAACACGGCCCATACACCTCCGGCGCAACCTTTCCTCCTTTTACGACGACATCGTGTGCTGGCCGCACGCGAGTTCTGGATCGGATGCGAAGCCGCCGAGTATACGAGGAAGGTTATGATTTACGCACGCGCTGTCGGCGCATACTGCGCACGACGGGCACGAATGTCGAGCGCGTTCGTTTGCCATTAAAAAAGACAAAGGGCACAAGCCCGTCCTTCAGATATTCGCTGCGGTGCAAGTGCTCACAACGTTCGTTTAGAGGGCGACGCGCGCACGCCATGCTGTGTACTACTGTTGGGACGCAGGGTCGCGTATCACATCGCGCTGTCGTGCAGTTGTTGCGAGTCTGCGTCCGAACGGCCATTACGGTTCCGTGGATGATGACGACGTGCTAGGTGCCGGGCGATCGAGAGGTGCGAGGCATCGTCCAAGAGATGAAAAAAGAGAGTTCATTTACAAATTTACACAATGAGAGTTCACATGCAGTAGCATGAGTTCGAGTACTATTACGAGCATGAGTAGGAGCACACGTATGATCGAGTCGAAGAGCACTCCCACAGCACTCAAGATATACTTTTTAGGCACTTCCTTTTCCTCTTTCTCTCGTCGGGAAAATTCACTGTTCTTCTTCTGGGCCAACCACAATAGTTAAACCATTCGCAAAATCCAACCCGTGACGTCGCATCGTCCTGCCGGGCTCCGTCTTCAAAGTTGTACGTTCGCCCCCGCATAGACAACGACCTGGCAAGCTGGGAACTTGATGTCGAAGTCGCTCCCACGGTAGTCCTCGACGTTGGCCCGCTTGATCAATTAGTGGGCCGTTCGCGACGGTCCACTTGTCAGAATCAGGCGCCGGTAGAGTGGTATTCACGATATGGTTGTTGCTTCCACGAAGGAAGACGGCTGTTATCGCCTCGACGTGAGCGCCTTTGCTGGCGTGTCGCCGTCTATGTCGGGTCCAGGCGGGCGCTCGTCTCGCCTGTCAGCTTTGACTACGCTGATTTAGTCACCAGCCCTGTGATCCTGAGAAAGCGACGATGCAGTGTGAAAGGCCTTTCATAGCTGCACGATCGCCGATGAAGCATTAACTGTCAAGAAGGGATGCCGGGCATAACAATGCTAAACGCCAATCGTAACAATACCTGTAGTCTAGCTTTGCTCCGTAAACTAATCTATTTCTCTTCTGGCTGATAAGGTGGTTCGCGAAGGAATGGCTCAGGGCTATCTACGGCTTGCTCCGCAGAGGAAACGCACTAACTAAACGGAAAGAGTATAGATAAACAGGAAGAAAAAATAAAGGAACAAAAGTACGCAAAGAAGGGAAACCGTGGCGTTCTATTTAATCACGTGTGTAGTTATCCCGAATGTTTGTGCAGAATGTATAGAAGACCACAGGAATCGTCCTCTATTTTTCAGTGCAGGATGATCGCAAGTGCAAGGTTGCTGCGCAAGACAAATTATTACGACGCACGCCGTGGCCTGCCTCGATGAATGGTCGCTTATCGGCTGGCGTCATATCGGAATGATCACTGATCGGCTGTGGGGCTGTAACCTCCACACGATTCTCTAACGTATGTGTGCTTTTGACAGTTCCGCTGTCGGGAAAACGCGTGATCTGTGATATAACAGCGCGCAATCTCCGCGTATATACAGCGATGACATTGGTTACGATAAATGACAAAGTACGCGAGACGAGTTGAAAGGTTGTCGCTTCTACTTGACGACTATGATATAGCGCATAATAAGTAATAATGACGACGTGTAGGAAACTGCTTGGTTTGATGGAAGGCACAAAGTAAACCTTGCGTCGCGGAAC
The DNA here is from genome assembly GCF_038994185.2 of Dermacentor albipictus. NCBI lineage: Eukaryota > Metazoa > Arthropoda > Arachnida > Ixodida > Ixodidae > Dermacentor > Dermacentor albipictus. The sequence goes on from NC_091823.1 coordinate 17,413,743, forward strand.
AAGACGCGTCAGTGTGCAACGAAGCTGCGCAGTCGAAGCCGTGGGCGAAACTTTGCACTGTCGGTTCTCGACCGTTGAAGAATGGCTGACGTGGTTGAGGTTCTGCCAGACACTTTTGTGGCTGCAGCACGTGACTCAACTTTTACGCGCCTCTGTCTCACTGCAGTACTTGCAACACAAGTTCAGGTTGTTTCGCACTCCACGGCGGCCGCGTTTAATTTTTCGCCTGCCGTATGCGTGGTAGAGCCGTCTGAATTGGTTGGAAAAAATGTAATAGCTGGAGCATCTAATAAAGCGAGAGCGGCTGGCTTTATACCGCAAAAGTGATAGTGGCGGTGATTGTGAGTTGTACCAGCATGCAGGTTTAGCCTGGCCATCAAGGCCGGCAATTGCTTCGCCCGAGCGTCTCTTTTAAAATCGCTGTTGTGTTTCACCACCTGCCCATCAGACCAGTCTCTCTTAAGAACACGGTAAGGAGACGTGAGGTTTCTTTTCGGGCTATAAGTGGTCCTTCGGAAAACACAAGGTGTTGCAGGCACGCATGGAGAAGGTGCTTTTGCTGCAGATTTTTCAGGAGAGCGTCTCTTTCATCTCGGAATTTCGAGCACGACCACAGAAAGTGCTCAGTGTCTCCTGTCTCAGATAGTGCAAGAGATACAAAAGGTGAATCGACATAGATTTACATCTCCCAGCAAATAAATAAATAAATAAATAAATAAATAAATAAATAAATAAATAAATAAATAAATAAATAAATAAATAATTACAAGACCTTGCGCAGGTCGACCCTCCTGTAAACACGGGGTAACAGAAGCCCCTTTCAAATTAGGCAGCAGAAACTAACACGTGGCCTGTTCGCGTGTTCGATGACGCTCGAGTAATCGTCATTCACAAAAGCGCATGGGAATAGTACGGCGTTTGTTGTACTAGTACGGACACATGCTGACGCCAGAAGCACATCGAAAAGAAAACACTCCTATTTTGTCTTCACATTCTGGGAAGTTCAATCTCAGAATTTCATGGCGCTATCGAACAGCTCGCAGTTTTCTTTGAACTAGGCAATCGCAACAGTGTGGAAGTTACCATTTTATACAGAATAAGTAGCCAAGAAGTACAGCGTATTCATTCATTCATTCATTCATTCAAAACACAAATTTCCAGCAATTACATAGCCCGTACGATTACAGAAAGCACAAGCAAAACGTTATAAACACCACACGTGCAGTCGCCATCGGGTTCCCTTGCGAAACATTGTAAAAACGCGCTCAGAAAATAGAACGCCAAGAGGCGCGCAACCACTACCTCTTCGTATCTCATACCCGCCGTGGTTGCTCAGTGGCTATGGTGTTGGGCTGCTGAGCACGAGGTCGCGGGATCGAATCCCGGCCACGGCGGCCGCATTTCGATGGGGGCGAAATGCGAAAACACCCGTATGCTTAGATTTAGGTACACGTTAAAGAACCCCAGGTGGTCAAAATTTCCGGAGTCCTCCACTACGGCGTGCCTCATAATCAGAAAGTGGTTTTGGCACGTAAAACCCCAAGTATTATTATTATTCGTATCTCATAACGACCTCGGCAAGAAACGCGCCAGTTTTGTAGCATACTATACTTGCAAAAGTTAATTCGTAATAGCGTACCTTGCTTGAACAGTCAATAAATATGAATGGACGAATGAACAGATATGGTTGACAAAAACTTTTATTGAGTGTCCTGCAGATTGATGAGCCGCGCTCAAGTCTCCCACGTCGGGACATCCAGGCCTTGCCTAGACGCCGCTTCGTTGGCCTGCTGGACGTCCCAGATTTGGCTGGCGAACGTGGAGCTGTGCAGGGTATGGCGGCCCACCTCGCCGAGAAAACAACGGGACTAATGTCTTTGGTATTTGCCTCATGTTTCTAGAGCATGCATGCTCCAGTGTAGCAGGCTGTAAACCACAGACCTTGCAGATGAAGTCGTGATAGATCTCAGTGAAGAATCCATGCATGATATGCTAGCGGGTTTGGATAAGTATCAGTCTGTAGTTGCCGCCAGGTGGTCGCTTGGGCTATGAATAACTTGTTGGTTAGGCAGAGGGAAACTTCGTCGCGCCAGATTGAACGCCTCAGTTATTTATTCGCAGTTCGTTAGCCTGTCCTTGGCTGTGTCAACCTCGAGGGCTATTTGCGTGAACAGATGCGATTAAGACCTTCTTCTTATTTCTTCTGGCGGTTCCATAGGGCAGATTCAGTCAAGGCCTTGGGTCGTATTAATAGAAGCTAAACACGTCCTTTGGAGCCATCTTTCTGGCAAATCTTGCAACCGAATGCATTTTATAAGGGCGCAGAGGGTGGAACAACGAGAATTGTCGCGGGACTGCGACAGTTTATCGACGATTGTCTTATAAGATATTGGCACGTGCGCCACTTTGCAGAAAACATGCGTATGAATTGTTCCCTATATATACAGTCTCGTAAACTTTCAGTCGGACAGAATTAGCAGTGGCTGGCTTCGACACTCTGTGGTCTATCTCTCATTATTTCTGGGTTGTGAATTAGTTCAGGTTGTACCGTCGGCGGGAAAAGCTTCTTATAACATACGAATTCTTCAACCGTACAATAGCAGTATCAAGCTGAGCCATCTATCGCTAAGGAACGCAGTTGGCATACGAATTTGTTGCCTCGTTGTCAGTGTCAAGAAAAGAACTAATGTACGGCTTGAAAATCGTGTCTTCTTGCGCGAGCGTTTTCCATGAAGTGTCTGGTGTTCGTGGGGCATCACGCAACACGAGAGCGAGCGAGATCGCGGGCGAAATGTCACTGACGGGGATTAAAACAGCGGTGCATTAGGTCGCAGTGCTGAACTCAATAAGGCATTCAGGAATCGTCGACCGATTTCTTCTTAGATATATAAGTTTCTAGGCGTCACAGACTTCCACTGACCTCGCAAAACGTAACACTCCCGGAAATATAGTTGCGGATCCGCAAAGGCTTTGAAATGTATCTGTATATAGCACCATATACGTCAGCTATAACCAAACAACGGAAAAAATTGGAGGACGCTTGAGCTTCACCTTTAAGAGATGAACGTGATAGCATTCAGGGATCTCTGACGGCTTCTCATGCTTTCCGGCAACTGTCTTATGTAACCGCAATGTTTACCGAGAAACGCTGGCGGCAAACGTTATGCACGAAGGCGAGCTTTCTGGTAGAAACGCGGCCTCTTGCCTGGACCGATCCCGGAGGTAGTGCACAGCCACGCCAATGAAAGTGCATCATTTTTAGGTTTCTGTTGTTGTTTCGCACTTTTGTTTCGCAAATATTTCACTCTGAGAAGGTTGAACATAAAAGGCATGCGCTGTTGGTGTGTTGTTTCATGACATTTGTTTGGGGGCTGTCATTGTCAAAATTCCGAGGAATAACTTTGTCAAGAATGTAAGACAATATATGAAGAAATTTAGCGGTAGAATGGTGTGGCAACATAATCCGCATATACAGCATGTCGTATAGCAACGCGTGCATGGCGTATACGTATACCTGTGCGGAAATTTTCGCTCACGGACGACTCCGCCGACGATGGCGCCGACACCGACACCGGATTTTCTACGACACGGGGCTCTTGACGCTATCGCGTTAAAAAGGTGAACGAAAAGAAAAAGAAAAACACTGCGGCCCTGGTCGCAGTCACAGACTTCAAACGAGCGACTTTCAGAATGCGAGATGAGCGATATATCTATCCTTAAAGCTATCTACGAGATCCTTAATTTAAAAATGTATACCCACACAATATTTGTTCAAGTGTGTGTGCTACTTTACGCAAACGCTATATGGGCATTAGTCACTATGCTTAAACAAACCCCGAAACGACGAAATGTATAACTAAGAACAAAAAGAGCGAGATAGAGAGAAGCGGTGGGATCCAGTTTAAAATATGACTGTGAAAAAAGAGACAGAAAAAATAGAAAAATCTTAATTATTGCTACCAAATCTTTTTAATAAAAAAATCAGATTCACTGACAAAAAAATTTTTTTTCCTGCTTATGCTGACATCGCTCTTGATTTTTACAGAAATGGTCCTCATACAGTAAATACTCTACGCGAAATAAGACTTCTTCGTTTCTTTATCAATATATCTTCAATAATGCTTGTGTGCAGCTCACCAGCCGCGTAAGTATAGGCAGATATATATCCCATATGCATGAGCCGATCGGTCTTCATTAATGAAAAAATGCTACAGCTGCTCTTCCGTCGAGCCATGGCTACATAAGCGCGTGGAGTGGATACTCTGACGGTTGTGCGGTTATCTCGTCGCCGGGTGTGTGGTCACATCTCATACGTTCTATGTAGTGTGCTTATCTGTACTTGTACGATCTGTTACAGCCGTATCACAGCATTTGACTATTTCGTACACCATAAAAGCTGCAGTCGTGAGAGATGTACAAAGAATACTCCCATAAGAGGCTAAATCATGTAACAATTTATATTCTCTGTAAAATGACCGGAAAGGCCATCAACGGAAAATGTTAGGGAAACAACAGAAAACAGAAGAAAACATAAAACTCATGTTACTAAAATTGCAATATATTTGCTGTTTCTTTCATAATAATTTTTTCGTAGTGCTGTGTTTGTTGAAGTCACTGCGAACAACAGTGTTGATGTATTTTCTCGCTGTTATTTTCCTTTCCCGTTTCGCTTCTTTTTGAGCTGCGACACCATCTTGTGCTTGGCGTTCTAAAACACATGCGCGCCTCCGCTTCCGGGCTGCTTCTTTTCGGTCTCGGTCAGGTAACGCGAACGATGGATGGATGTATGGATGTTATGAGCGTCCCCTTTGGAGCGGGGCGGTGGGTGGCGTCACCAAGCTCTTGTTATTTTATTGCCTAATCTTTTACTTATGTCAAAAAATCAAAAAGAAAAGGAAAGAAAAAAGCCACCATGAATTCCCGTAATCAAAGTTTCTGAACCCCTATTGTGAACTTTGTTTTTGTACGTCTCCGTTGTTTGTTGTTTCCCTACTATTCTTCCACCAATCTTCCAATCACCTCTTAATAATCTCTGTTGCGGACATGTTCACTTTTCTTCTGCTCTCGCTGAACCCAAGGGCTTCAAGGAGGCGAGTGATTCCTAAATCAACCACTGGGCAGGTATCTTCGCATTCTAATACAACATGCTCCATCGTTTCTCTAGCTTTACCGCAGGAAACACATGCTCCTTCCTTATATCTCGCTTTATAAGGGCTTGTCCCACGCATCCTGGCCTCGCTTCAAAAAGTAATTAGCTTCTCTTTGAGTTATAATAAATGGTTTCTTTCCTGATTTCGTTTTTTTCCTCTTAAGTAGCTACTCATGGCAGTTTTCTTTTCATTGTCACCACCCATCAGATTATTTCAGCCTGTCTGACTTTCCGCTTGACGTTCTTTGTTGCTGTGTTGCTCACCCTACAGGCCGCATACTTGCAAGTAAGCTTACTAGTTCTTTTCCTCCACTGTGAATCAATATTATACCTGTACAAATACCTGAGCACTCTCCCTGCCAATTTACTTTCTTCCATATTCCTCAGTCGTTCTTCATAATCAATTTTACTGTGAGCTTCCCTCACTTCAAAACTAGTCCATCCCAAATCACCCTGCACAGCTTCATTTGTAGTCTTCCTGTGAGAACCCAATTCGAGGCGTCCCTCTGACCTTTGGTTCCCATCGAGTCCTGATAGTACCCCTGATTTAAAGCAAACAACCGCATTTCCAAAACTAAGTCCTGGAACAATTACACCTTTCCACATACCCTGAAGCACCTCGTACCCATTGTATTCCCCTAGCGCTCTGTGTTTCATTATGGCCGCATTTCTCTTCCCCTTTACTGTTATCGTTTTTTCCCGAGTTTCACTATATCTATTACTTTCGTTTGTCCATATACCAAGGTATCTATATTCTTTTATGCGAGGTATTTCCTGGCCCTGTATTGTCGCTGTCTATTCGCTATTTTCATTGAATACCATCACACCTGTTTTTAACGCTAAATTTCAGACCTAACTTATCGCCTTCCTGTCCACAGATATTAGCTAGACGTTGCATATCACTTTGAGAAGAGACGAGACAGAGGAAAGGGGAAAGGCAGGGAGGTTAACCAGAGGGGAAGATTCGGTTTGCTACCCTACGCCGGGGAAAGAGGGGAGGGGGAGGTAAAGTGATAACAAAGTAGAGATAAAGAAAGAAAGGAGCACAGACATACAATCACAGTTGGTCACTGTCACCGCACACTGTTACCGCACAGCACAGTAGCACTTGCAGCACTATGAACATCTGTTCATGCTACAGCCGCTTGTCCAATTCTGTAGCCCTTAAAAACTGCAACAGTGCCCTGTAAAAGACTTCTGTTTTCTGTTGTTTCCCTAACATTTTCTGTTGATGGCCTTTCCCGTCATTTTACAAAGTGCACATCACTTTGCTTTAGCTAGCAACACAATGTCGTCCGCACAAAAAAAAGAAAAAAAACTTGCAAGCTGCTGCTCTGCTACTGTACCCACCTGTTTGTATGAGAGATTAAATTCGATATTATTTCCTTCTAGCGCCCTTTACGTCCTCATCATGTAAACCATAAGCAGTAGTGGGGATAAAGGGCAACCCTGCCCCGGTCCCTTGTCGATATCAACTTTCTCCTCGCTCCTAATCCCTTCCTATTTAACGCCAACGGTATTTTCTAAGAAAATCTTTCTCAAAATTTGTAGACAATCGTCGCCTAAGCCTTCCCTTTCCAGAATATCCAGGAAAATGTTATGGTCTACATTGTCATACGCTCCTGTAATGTAAAAACAGGCCACATATAAGGGTCTCCTTTCTACCCTTGGTATTTATGGGTTGTTTGCACACTTTATACTTTGACGGAGTCCACATATATACGGATGGCTCTTCCACTCAGACCAGCTCCACCGGCGCAGTGGTTATGCCATGCATCACCATCAATAAGCATCCGATACAAGAATTCTCACTTGACGACATCGACCGGTTCGGAGCTTGTTGCCCTACGAGGTGCTGTATTAACAACCAACCAGCTAATCGGTAGGTAACCTGCCCTGGTTGCTCAGTGGCTATGGTATTGGGCTGCTGAGCGCGAGGTCGTGGGATCGAATCCCTGCCATGGCGGCCGCATTTCGATGGGGGCGAAATGGGAAAATACCCGTGCACTTAGGTTTAGGTGCACGTTAAAGAACCCCAGATGGTCGAAATTTTCGGAGTCCTCCATTACGGCGTGCCTCATAATCAGAAAGTTGTTTCGGCACGTAAAACTAATGAGCCATAATTTAATAATTAATCGGTGGGCAATATTCAGCGATTCGAAGACGGCCTTACAATGTCCTCTGTCATCTCTTCGTCGCGGGTCCTGTGAACAACTCTTGTCGGAGATACGAGAAAAGCACCATCATATGATCGCGAAAGGACATGATGTCGTGTTTCAGTGGCTGCCTGGCCATTGCAGTATCTCCGGCAACGACCTCGCTGATGAAGCTGCTAGGAAAGCACACGAAGGAGCAGCTCTTGTTTCTGTACCTTTATCGCGGACTGATGCAGCCCAACACTTAAGCAAGCTAGCGCACCGTATGACATTGGAGAAGTGGCACACGCCTGAATTCACCCCACATCGACTGCTTTCCCTCGACCCATCTATGCAACTGCGGCCGTTACCAGAGCTTCGGCGAAAAGAGGAAACACTGCTGTGCCGCTTACGCTTGGGCGTCGTATTGACCAGTGCATATACGTTTTTGATTGCAATGGGTGACAGTGCCGAGTGCAACGCCTGCGGTTTCGAGGTAACTATAGAACATCTACTGTGGTACTGCCGATCTTTTGAAGATGAGAGACATGACCTCTTCACAGCTCTCAATCAGTTAGACAGAAAACCATTCACCTTGAACAAGATCGTTGAGACCATGGCACCGCATATCGCAGCTACAAAAAGCCACAAAAAGTGCTGCTGCGATATTTGAAAGCTACCGGATTGAGTCACCGTCTGTGATCCGAACTGAGTGACCGAATGATATCCCCAGTGGACTTTCTCTTGTTTTAATATTTCCGTCCCCTTTTTTCTTTTCACCAGTGTAGGATAGCCAACTGGGCTCAGTCCTGGTTAACCTCCCTACCTTTCATTTATTATTTGCTCTCTCTCCCTCTCTCTACACTGAGTAAGGACAAATAATTGTTATCCAAACGCCTACTCATTCTGAAGTCATTCTGAAGTTCTCCCAAAATGCCATTATTCTCTGCCCATGCTTGCAGCTTTAAGTTAATTGCCTGTATTGCTAACCTGTATATTACCGATGTGATGGTTAACGGTATATACGAATTAATTCTATCTTTCTCCCCCTTACCTTTATAAATTAAATTAATTCTACTTTGTCGCCAACTGTCTGGTGTTCGTCTATGTTTTAGACTTTTTTCTACGACTTTCAACAGAGCTTCCTCACTTTTTGTCCTAGTACATTAATTAGCCTAACGGGAACCTTGTCTAGCCCTGTGACTGGGCGCTTCGGAATTTTCGGCTTTCTTCCAGTTGAAATTTGTCAGCACCAGCTCCTTTTCCATCTTGTTCTCTTTCATGCTCCTTTTTTCCTCAACTACAACCTCGTCATTGCCTTTGAAAGATTCAGCTGTTATATTTCGGATGTAATTTATTGCCGCGTCCCCTTCCAGTTTGTTTCCATAAGGAGCGATGGCAGATGGCCGTCTTCACAGTCTTCTTCCCCATCTGCGCAGGGTCGACGCCCCTATTCCAGGGCACCACTGAGGGTAGCTACTCGGTGAGCGTGCCTTACTAGCCCATGCTGGACTTTCGGGTCGCTGCTGGAGAGCACCCTCCTCCCCTGCGCCGCACTCGGGTCTTTTTTTTTAAGGAATTGTTGATTGTGAACGCATCCCCATCTAATGTGATATAAGGTGGGCTTGGCGCCGCACCAGGGCCACATGTCTCTATACTGGGTGGGAAACATCTTGCTTAGTGTGTTTACATTTGGGTATGTTCCTGTTTGCAGCCTCCTCCAAGAGGTTGCTTCATGCTGATTTAGGCTGTTGTGGGGTGGAGGGTATTTGATTCGGACCCCCTTATAGTAATTCAGAATGTCAGAGTATAGCTTGGGTTGACTGGTATGGGTTCCTTAGAGTCGGCGCTTGTGGCCGCTCGGTTTGTGTACTCTCGAGCTGCCTTGTCTGCCCTTAGGTTCCCTTCTATTCCAGCGTGTCCCGGTACCCAGAAAATTCTATGCCTGACTTTGTTGTTAGCCCTGCAGGAGCGGAGGATGTGAAGCGCTCTGCGTCCTATTCTACCGTTCATGTAATTCCGACACTTAGCTTGCGAGTCGGTGAGTATTGTTAAGGACCTTTCGGATCGGTAGTCCTCCTCTGCCGCTAGAGCTACGGCTATTTCCTCAGCTTCCGTTACTGAGCAGTTCTTGATTGACGCGCTGCTGATCTCTTTGTAGTCCGGGCTTATTACTATCGCAGCTGTCTTTACTATGTTTTTTCCTCTTTGCTTGGCGTATACTGCAGCATCTGTGTATACTGTTGTGCTTTTTGTGGCCAGATACTTTTCGACGTGTTTCGCCCTTGCTTCCCTTCGCGCCGTGTGGAGGTGCGGGTCTATGTTTTTGGGTAGGGGGCTAACAGTGTACATATGTTTTCCGATATTCATCAGGAATCCCCTCCGTTCTTTGGGTTTCCTTGATTGATTCCGCGAAGCCTAGCCTTATTAGCAGTTCCCTTCCCGTTTTGGTCTGCTGGAGTCTCATGAGCTGTGCGATACTTTGGGCTTCTTTTAGTTCTTCGAAGGTGTTGCTTAAACCAAGTGCCATTAGTTTCTCTGTCGATGTATTGTTCGGCAGGTGAAGTGCTGTTTTGTACGCTTTGCGTAAAATTGTGTCCGCTTCTTGTATTTCCTGTTTGGTGCAGTTGAAGTACGGGAGTGAGTATGCGACCCTACTGACCACCAGGTTGCCAACCAGCTTAAGTGTGTCTCCTTCTTTCATCCCATATCTCTTTTGTGACACCCGCGTGATCGTGCGTGCTATTTGGTTTGTTGACTGCTTGAGTGTTTTCAGCGTGTGGGTGCAGCGCTGATTGGATTGCACCCACATTCCAAGGACCCTGATTTGTTGGCTTTCCGGTATCGGCTGCCCCTTTAGCCATATGTTAAGGCTTTCTTTGCTTTTCTTGCCCCGTGTAATTCTCAGAAGCTCGGATTTCTCCGTGGAGCACTCAAGGCCTCTTTCCCCGACGTATTCTTCCACGCAAGTGGCTGCTTCTTGCAGATAGCTTTCTTTTTGGCACAGCGAGCCTTTAGTGGCCCAGATGGTGATGTCATCTGTAAAATGGCGTGTTTTATGCCTTCGATTTTGCTTAGTTTATGCCCTAGGCCAATCATTGCGATGTTAAAGAGTATCGGGGAAATTACTGAACCTTGGGGTGTCCCCTTGTTTGGTGTGGCGAATTTTTGCGATCGAATCTCTCCCAAACCTATTGTTACTGTTCTATTGGAGAGGAAGGCTTTGACGTATCCGTGTACTTTCTTCCCGCAGTCTACGCTGTTAAGGCCTTCCAGGATTGCCGCGTGGCTTACGTTGTCAAAAGCTCCTTTTATGTCTAGTGCCATTAAAATGTGTTCTCCGTTGTATGGTATGTTGCTGAGAACCTCATGTTTAATTTGGAGAAGGACATCCTGTGTCGAAAGCTTGGATCGGAAACCGAACATACTATGGGGGTATAGCTCGTTTTTCTCCATGCAATGTTGTACTCTTTTTGTTACTATCCTCTCATATAATTTGCCTAAGCACGATGTGAGGGAGATTGGTCGTAAGTTTGTTACCTGTAGCTTTTTACCTGGTTTGGGAATCATTACAATCTCGGCGTGTTTCCATTCCTCTGGTACCGTTTCCGCAGCCCAGTGTTTGTTGAGGAAGGCGGTGAGTTGTTCCACCTGTTCGTCCCCTAGGTTTCGAATAAGTGAATTTCTGATTTTGTCCGCGCCCGCTGCTGTATTCTTTTTTACGCTTCTTATGGCCGCGTACACCTCTTCTTTTGTGATTGGCCTGTCCAGCAGCTCGTTTTCTTTCCCTTTGTATAGTTGTGTGTAGGCCGCCGGGTGGTCATGTCCGAAACATTTGACTCTGACCTGCTCTAGCAGTTCAGAGTCCGGTCCCTCGAATTGGTGTACCAGGCGGTGTATGGCCTTATTGTTTTCAGATTTTGTTTTTGTTGGGTCCAGGAGGAGGAGGAGGAGGAGGAGGAACTTTATTATTGGAGAAACCGTTGCGTGGTTTATTCCTGGGTGGTTCCCTCTGATAGGGCTCCACTGGCTATCGCGGCTCGCCGGGCCTGGTCGAGCGTCGCCAGTTGGCTTCCCAGGTCCAGTTCGGAGAGTCTCGCCTCCCAAGACCACGTAGTGAGTGTGTGTGTTGTGACTCGTGGCGAAATTGCGTCGCCCGGACGGTCGGTGCATTCGTGTGTTATGTGCGCGAGTGTCGCTGTGTGGTTGCTACACCAGGGACATGTTCGGGACGTATAACTGTCTGGGTAGATTGCGTGTAGACGAGACAAGTGTGGGTATGTGTTAGTTTGCAGGCGGCGCCAGTCCCTTGCCTGGAGTTTATTGAGAGCTTTGTGTGGGGGAGCGTATTGCGTACTTCCGAGCCGTTGGTCCTGCAGTATTTGTTGACCTGTCGTTAATAACTCGTGGGTCGCTCGTCGGTCTGTCGGGGGCTGAAGAACGGTGTGGTCTGCCGCTCGGCTAGTGAGACCTCGAGCTGCGCAGTCCGCCTCTTCGTTGCCCCGCAGGCCTTCGTGCCCGGGGCACCAGACGATACCGTGGGTCCATTGTAGTGTGCGACCTAGGATTCGAATGGCTTGTATAGGGAGTGTTCCATTCAGGTATAAACGAGAAAGCCGCTTGTGAGTCAGTGAGGACACGGGCGGACCTTCCCTTGCTCTCAGCGTCGCGAAGTGCGAGAACGATTGCTGTTGCTTCTGCTGCTGCACTGCATGTGGCGCGGATGGAGGCTGAGGCTACCAGGTTCCACTGATTGACAACGGCGAGTGTGTATTTGAGGAGCGCCTTGAGTATGTGCCATGTTTTTGCCGTGCTAAGCGTTCCGTTTAGGGACTCACTAAACTGTTGCCAGTTTTGCCTAGTCAGCTGAGCCGCATACTCCTCTGCCACCTTGGTTATCTCTGCGATTTTCTTTTTGAGCTTCCTGTTTAGCCTTTGTTTTTTCCATCTTTTAGTGAGCCCGAGTCTTGCCTCCCATAGCTTGAGTAGTCGCGAGTCCACCTCAGGTATTTCCTCTGTTCTTTCTATTTCTTTGGTGTACTTGTCGAGCACCTCCCTGAGCTTGTTTCCCCAGCCTTCTAGGGACTCGATGTTTCCCTCTATAGTTTTGCATTCCTTCCTGAAGGCATTCCAATCTGTCACCTTGGTGGTGCCAATTTTGCGTTTTATTCTTCCGGTTGCCAATTGCGTTTTTAGGATGTAGTGATCGCTGCCCAGATTCTCCAGCAGGTTTTCCCATACCGCCTTGTCTGTTCCCCGGATGTATGTCAGGTCGAGGCATGTGTCGGAGCTTATGCTGTTACCTAGTCTGTATGGCGTGCTGTCGTCTGTTATGAGGGTGCAGCCGTATATATCTGCTGCTTCCTTAACTTGTATACCTTTCTTGTCTGGTTTTTTGTAACCCCAGGTCCGATCTTCGGTGTTGAAATCTCCTACAATCACTAGGGGGTTTGCTTGAGATAATTTGCTCGCTCCTGCAAAAAGTTTGCGGAAGTCCGCCTCTTTTTGGCTCGGCGGACTATAGAGATTTATGACAAAGACACTGCTGTCTTTTCTGTTTCTTTTTTGGAATGATTTCGACAATACTGTGGTCTATGTCTGTGTCGGCTATGCTGTCGTGTGCTATGGCGGTGAGGGATTTACTGATTAGTATTGCTGTGCGTTCTTTTTCATAACACGTGTAGCCTTTTAGCGTTGGTGTGGTTTTCCCTTTGTCCTGTAGTGCTATGATATCTGGTGGTGCGAGTTGTGTGTTTATGTATTGTAGGAGTTGCCCTTGTTTTTTGCGATAGCCCCTGCAATTCCATTGCCAAATTTATATTGTTTCGTGTCTGGCCATGATTGGTGCTTGGTGTTAGACGCGTTGTAGTTTTCGAGGCCCTGTCTTCTTAGGTTGAATTTGTCTTTAGCTTGTTGTGAGATTTGTTGTTTGCGTTGGTTTCGGATCTCCTGATCCATTATTGCCATTTTGTGTTCTATGGCGTTTGTTTTCTCTTGTATGAACATCATAAATTTTCTCATTTGGTCTTCGAAAGATTCTGGTTGCTGTGGTTGTTGTTGTCACTTTCGACGGCCCTTTCATCCCCAAATACGTTATTTTTGGGGCATACGAGTACAAGACCCACCCCTACAGACCAACGAGACAAGTATGCTTCGTATGCGGCGAGCAAGGACACCGCTCGGACGTGTGCCCAACGCCGGGAACGAGAATCTGCGGCCAGTGTGGAGTAACTAGCCCCCCAGAGGGGCATCAATGCCAACCGAAGTGCCTGGTATGCGGGGGAGCCCACCTAACCGCAACCAGGGACTGCCAGCGGCGCCTCAAGGACACCAAGGAGCTCCGGGGCCGCCAACAACCGCATCAGCAGCAGCAACAACGCCGAGGCCGGAGCCTCAGCCGCAGGCGCCGACCCAGATGGCTGAGCTCGGAGGATGATCGAGGCAGCCGGAGCCGCTCGAGAAGCCGAGCAAGGAGCCAGTCGAGGAGCCAGGCGAGAGACCCAGCCAGGGACAGCTCCTTCCCGCCACTGCAGCCTCCGCCCACGAGGGGGCAGCAGCAACACAAGGGACAACAACAACAGATTAAGAAGACCCAAGACAACGCTATAAGGTGGGCTGGGGACCAACCAAAACACCACCTCCACACTCGGGGAAAGATAACAATAATGGAGAGGAAATTAAAAACTTTAGAAAGGAAAACGAAGCATATCGCAAACGCATAGAACAGCTAGAAAGACGGTTGGAGGTGCTAATCAAAGCCCTGCAGGATCAAAGGACCGGTAGTCCCCCTAGACCGCAGCCTCCGTACGAAAGGAGGAGTTCCAGCTCAGCGATCCCTCACTCGGTCGAACTGAGCGCTTTGCTGCGCCACGTGTCGCACAAAGTTGGAATTACTGTGGAAAGTTCAGTACGCTCACTTCAGGTTCTCGATGGCTATCATCCACTTCAAGTCATCGCCAAACGGCCTCGTTGCTGAAACTTCTCGCAGGATACAGAGGTCGTCCTCAGCGGTGAAACACCTCCGGGGCTTTTTCGCCTGCAGACTATAGCCAGGACTGCGTTTGAAGACGACGCCGACCACACGCCGCTGTTCGTGTGGGCGGTCGCCATGCTTGTATCGTAAAAACGCTGGCGAGCGGCGCCCGTAAACCTGCTGAGCTATCACCCTCTTTGCGCATGCTCACACAACCCTGACGACAAGGCTTGGCGCGCTAAGATCAGGCCTGGTCCTTCAAAGCATTGTCCAGAAAATTCAATTCGTTGCTTGTTAAGATGAAGCTAAACCAAATCACCGAATTGTCAATTTTGTTAATGTTTAGTCATGTCCGTCATCCGTGACAATGTGCGTTCGGGCGACCATCGGCTTGCAAGTGCGCAGAGCGTGTCTAAGAAAATGGGCGTCCGCAAAAGGCACAATATATAAGGCCGTTGGCGCAACGCGCTGCGCGTTTCGAAATAAGAAGAAACAGCTTGAATTTGCGCATGAGGAACACTGGCTGCGACTAGCTGGCAGTGAGTCAGCTCTAAGAATGCCGATCACCCACGCGCGACTTAAGTGCAACACTTTCTCCAGCGGCATTAGATCCCAAAGGAAAGAAGAGACAACGACGTTACGCTCCTTTGACCCTGGACCTGAGTAGCGATTGCATGGAATATGAGAAAGCAAGGTACCCTGCAGGCTATAAACGTGGAGCACATGGGCGCAAGTCACCGTGAAATAGCGAATGCTTGGAGGTGAAGTGGGAGGGAAGCACAATGACAAAAGGCTGGACTACCGCGGCCGGTGCACGATAACCACGTGCGGCGACAGCCTCGCCTGGGTAGAGCTATGGCCATTACGACACGAACCTTGAAGACATCGCCCGTCCAGGCATGTCATGCTTTATTCCGGCTCTGGTTGTGGGATGATACCCAGCCAAGCGCGCTATGAGAAAGCCGAGGCGTGAGACAGGCATGTGGCGCTCGGAATATTCTGCGGGATTACGCTTGACGATATGGTCGAGCCTGGCGCGCGCGCGCTCATTAGTCATAGCGAGGGAGGGGGGGGGGGGGGGGAACTGAGACACGCCGTGACGACTTCGCCGGGAAAGCGACGTCTCAGAAAAAGTGTCAACGATGTTTCGTGCACAATTTCATTGTGCTATTCGCATCGGCTTCTACTTTAAAAACAAATTTTCGTAAGATTACTTTTAGTCTCCAGAGCTGTCTAGCTATGTATACCCGCAACATGCCATGGGCCTGACCGGCTTCTCTACATTAAGTCAAGCTAGTTAATAAAGCATCGACACTTCATATTTCCCACTCGCAGTAGTTATCACTTGTCATTCGTTTTCTTTTGCGTTATTTTTCTCTTGTCTGTCTTTTCTTAATCCTTATTTAAATTATTATTATCGCTTTTTAAAAATAAGGCAGTACTCTATCGGATGCTCAGGGTTGCATTTGCAACAAAAGACAGACACTTCGTCACTCATAGCGTCGTGTGGAGAAAATAAATGCGTTTAGAAGGTCCCACGTGACTTATGCATTGCGGGTCAACGCTCTAACCGACATAATTAGCAGTCTCGCATCGGCTAGTCTGACCGGTATTGCTTGCTTCTTTCCTTGCAAAGCCATTAGAAGGCACGTCGGAGCTGTTTACATGACACTCGCCACAGCGCCACATCGCATTTCGCAAGGTCTAGCAAGGTCGTTGTGCCGAGTGTTTTGATCGACGGGTAAGGCAGCGCATAACTTAAACAGGATGTGTGGCTCAAGTTTGGTATCAAAAGAAGAAATGAGATGGAAAAGCTCTTTCTGTCTCCTCTTGTTGCTTCCGTTGATTTTAACCTTGCGCCACGCATCCTTGCTAAGATGTACACCAACTAGCCCAACATAGTACTGCGCTAAACACCGCATACCCACATATTATATACCCGCATATTATACCGACACATACCCGCATATTATAAAAGGCGTGCTCTGGCAAACATTAACAACTCTCAGTGGACAAAAAGTATATGAACGAACTAAGACAGTATTCGTTCTTTCCTCCTCGCAGAGCAGTTCTTTTTTCCTCAGCCTCAACATATATACCTTATTTTGTTTAATTTTAGCCAGCTTCATCCGATCGCGGTGACACGACGTGCTTCGCATCTACATGAGAATGTCATGCCGAGCGATGACGCAGGTTGACGTCGTTACATCCGGTCGTGAAACGATACGACCTGTTCCGAAAATAACCTTCACTTTGCCCCCTTTCCCCTCTCGCCCTGCTCTCCGTCACCTCTGCTTCGCTTCCTAATTTTAGGAAGCGAGGCATTCGCTGATGCGGACGAAGTTTAAGCCGTGTCCGACACGGCCGCGCATTAATCAATTCCTAAAGACGAGGTCAGCGGGAAACGAAATTCCCTAAAGAGCGGGTGAACACACCAAGCACACCGATCTGAGGGCCGATGAAGTTGCTACGTGCCCTGAAAGAGATCGCATCTTCGTAATCTGGAGTACAGAAAGTGAGATACGGGGTGTGCACTGCGTCTCCGAGATCCAGCTGCTGTCGCTGTTTTGGCAGGAAGGTGCAGACTGAGGGCGTTGTTCGTTCACCTTGACTTGGTGGCGCACGTATGAGCAACTTACCTTTTCACTCTTTCCTTGACTGCATGATGACGTCACGGAGAAGACGACCTTGATTGACGGGGTTTAACGAACTCGCCCCCCCCCCCCACACTCCCAAGAAAAAAAAAGAAAAAAAATTATGAGAGATGCCGCGTAGTGGGCCACTCCGCTTTGTCTTGAATAGTTCGTGTTTCTTTTTTAACCCTTTAATAGGCACATTCATTGCCTTCAGAAAAAGATATTCGTGCACCTGCGCACTTCTTGAGGTTCATTCGCTTGAGTGACCGCGTTTACGGTCCGAGTGTGCATATTCCGTCGTGAACACTGCGTTCACTCTCTCCCTCTTTCTATTCCACCTCTCCTTACTCCCCTATGTAGAGTAACTGTACGCTCATCTGGCCGGCCTCCCTACCTTTCCTCCTTTTGCTATGTCTCTCACTGTAGTCGGCACCTCAGCCATACTGCAGACCCCACAAGGACGTCGTCCTCAAAGGATACAGTTAGCTATATTGTTTGGTGTTTGTCCAACATTCTGCTTATATTTGACTACTTTGAATGCCTCACAATGCAATTAGAATAATTGAGGTGCACTGAGAATACATGGCTACGCGACCTACTGTTTGTACTGAAGAGAAAATATTGTGAAAGAAGCCCGCGAATACACGCAAAATTGCCGCGCGACTGGCCGCTCCAGGCACTTTGCGTACATTCGCAGACTTCTTTCGCGCTCGTAAAAACGCTTTTAATTAAGCACGTATTGAGCAACAGAAAGCTGTATCGAGAGTTTTTCATGTTTCTCCACAATGTTCTCATTGACACATTTAATCTAAGTATGCTATTTGAGAAGTTGATTAATTAATTAAGATTTATGATGCAATTAGGCGGAATGAAAAAATAATCTGATTATCTCCAAACGACGGCAAATAACACATTGGTTCTGTCCAGCTATACGTGACATTTGCACATTTTAAAATCTTTGTTGCATAATAGTTGGGCCACCCCATATATATATACATATGTATGTATATATATATATATATATATATATATATATATATATATATATATATATATATATATATATATATATATATATATATATTCATCAATCTAAAGGCTTTCTTGAAACACACATGAGCATAAATGTGTCCTCTTGAAGCTGGCACTGTGCTTTCTCATTGGCCAACAAGGAGGCTCCGTGGCACAGACGATCAATTTACCAGACTTCGCAATCTTTCCACTCCCAATGTGCACCACTTCTTAAGAACGGCGCATCAGAATAGATTCGAATTGAAAATAGCCTTGTGCGCCCGCGCATACTGCTGCCGATTCCGCCGCCCCTTGCCGCTACAAGGCTGCTGAAACGCTGCGCGGTCGACGGTCGCGCGATGTTGCTAAAAAATTTCAAGGGTGTACGCGTTGTTATGCGTTCCTCGACGATCAGGGCATCGCTGTTGACGTTGGGCGGGAGCCCAGCAGCGTAGAAGTACTTTCTTTTATGCGAAGCATACTAGCCGCACAACCACGCTCTTCCTTGCTGCGCCGCGCGCGGCCGCGTATAGCTGGGTCTCAGCTCGTGCGCTCGCCTGCATGAGTTGTTTCTTCGTCTAGCCGAAACAAATATAGCCAAGCTACAGCAGTTTACCAGGCTAAACAGTGGTTCAACAACTAAAATAAAGGCTAGTATGCTTCTCATCCTGGGCTTAACCTTAGCTAAGCCACAGCCATTTTTTTAACTTAGCAGAACAAGCAAATGAAACAAGCAAAGTAGCGACACTAACGACTTCTAAATTTTTGGATGATCATCCAGCGCAAATCAACAAGGACGATATAGAACACATATACGCAGGACCAGCGCTGTGTGCATGTTTTTGAGTCCTTGTTTATTTGCTTATATAGAAGCGTGAATTGCTGGGCCAGTTGGTTCATGTTTAAATCGAACAAAAAAAATATCGGCAAAAACCAAGGCCCAGGACCAGAAGAAGGCACCAGCTTTGTCCTGTCCGTTTCTACTTACTTATGCTCGCGTCCGTACTTGCTGGAAACCGTTATATGTTCACCATGCACCAACTGGCCCAGCAACCTACTCTACTATAAAATAGTGAAGCGGGTTGCCATCTTATCATACAAAAAATACGTTATTAGGTTATTAGCCCACAAACTTATTTGGTGGTGGTGCGGGTTGGTTCAAATACGTCGTGGTGTATATTGTGAACCGATCACCGGTGAAACCGTGATTACGCGCTGCTGTACTTCGCGGAGTGCATATTTAGTCTCACGGTGAACTAGGCCTGGAAGTTATGGGTGTAGTGGAGCCTGTTCGACACGGGATCACTTTGACTCCGGCTGCAGAGTCGAATCTCGGCAGAACAACGTGCGTGGCGTTTGTGCAGGAGAGACTTGGGGTGGGAACAAGTGTTAAGGGTATAGTGCCGCGCAAAGGACAAGGTCTCTGCTTTTAAATACACAGCTTACTGCTCTAAATAAAGTTGTTTCCATCCATTTCAGTAAATCAGTGGTTACTAAGGCCCTTTTGCAAATTTTCACTCTTTCAACATGGTGTGCTATACGGAAACGACACTGCAGGACTAAAACATATTTTTTTTCCCCCGAGAAGTTATTCTATGAAATATTCCTTTTTCTTCATTTTAATGTCGTTAAGGGGTGCCATCTTAACAGTGATATTGTGACGCATGGTTCATTGTCGCTGTTTCAATAACAAATTATTGACTTGAGTTGTTGGCTGTGGTAAATAACGTGCGTCTGGCCCGGGATATGTCATGCACGGTTTGTTTTTGGAGAGTTGAAGCTATACGAATTATGTAGTGGCCGCTATGCATGGTGGGGTTTCAAAGCCACAGCTTGAATGATGACGTCCCTGTCCCAGTTGTTCCGTGTTCAGGTTAGTCGTCATAGTGACTCCTTTAGCACAGCTATACACAGGAACATAATCTGTTCCCGCTGTTAGCAGATTTATCATTTATCATTTTTCGGACGTTTTTAGCCTGATATGCACTACTATGCCAGTGTTAGTCCCGCCTGAGCTGCATAGGAATAAAACGTAAACGTCCTTGCCACTAACCGAAAGACACCTTGAGCTTAATTTTGAGAGGAGATGCACAAGTACTCGCGAGGCTCCACGTCTGCACCTGTACAAGGCCACCCTGGCGAAGCCTACAGTTCGCTAGAGCTGAGTTTCAGCATATGCACTTGCCTCATGCCAAAATGACAGAGCTTAAGTGGCTTCTATAGGACCTTAGCAGAAAGAAGAGCCTCCGAAGAATGACGTTGCCGGAAAGCCGCGGATAGGCGTATTTGACGGAACAAAACCCAATGTGAATGCTTCACCAGCAAGGCCTTCGCCAAACTCATGCGGACGAGGCGCAAGAGCTCGGTGTGGCTTGACCGTTTTTGGATTATAATAGGCAACCACGGTCAATGCGCAATCGGTTCTTGAAGGAAACTTCAGCTTCGCCCAGAGGGCCGCTCTCGATAGAGGAAAGTACAAGCACCTTCGATTCATTCCCAATGCGACGATAAGCAAGTCGCGGGCGGCGTTCTCACTTCCTCTTGAAACACCCCATTGAACGTATACATTTCAAGACAAAGGTTGCAGGTACGCCTGTTCTCAAGTGCACACACGCGTACTTGTGCACGATAGTGTGCGTGCCGTAAGTCTACACACGTACACTTGTGTCGCATGAGCGGAGTGCTTCGAAACATTTTTTACCTCAATTTATTGCGTCTCACCTCTACAGGGCGAGTGGTACAAGCTCCGTCGACCGCTCATAGTCAGCGCCCGTGTGCTGCGTGATAGCACGCCTGCGTGTCTCGAATGCAGCACCTGCGCGCCGTGGTGACCCTGTGGCGAGAGCATTCTTCCTGCTAACCTTGTGGCGAGCTCATCGCCATCTGGAGGCTGGTTTAGTCCCCTCGGCCGAAGTGCTTAGCCGGTGCCGAAGCAATGCGTCGGCCAGGTACACCATTATTACACGTCGTGTGTAACTGATGGAGTTCCCATGTTTGGCATCGACGACGACGAAGTGTTTCTATCATAGAACGCTTGTACCTTTGTCTCGCTTTGTTTCTTTCCAAACTTTGGGAGCTGCCGCTCCCGTGTTGTGGCAATGGACGAAGAAGCCCTCGAAGACCTTCCTGGAGCCAAGCCATCACGTGCGGTCACGTCCAGGAAACGTGGAAATGCGTCAAGTGACACGGACAGCGAGGCAACCGAGTTGTACTCGGACAGCGTCGACTCGTCGGACGACGATTTCACGCTTGTCATGAGCCGAACCACAAAAAGAAGACTACTGCGGAGGTCATCGTCGCCAAGTGTCTCTACCGTGAAGACAACATCACAGCGCTGGCCGCACACTATGCTCTTCATGCCTGTGGACCCAGTGTCAAATCTGCGACTCCTAAACAGGCAAGTCCTTTCAGCGTTTCTTGAGGGAGTCGCGCCAAATGAGATAAAGGACGTGAGAATAAACGCACGGAAGAATGTCCTTGCAGTCGATGTTCTACACCGTAGTGCACTGCAAAGCCTGCGGCACGTAACGGAGATCGACAAAGTACAGGTGCGATCCATGATACCTACTGGCTGCAATGGGACTATCGGCGTCATTTATGATGTCGATATTTCTATACCAACCGACGACTTACCAATATTAATAAAGCCAACTACAGAAGGCACTCTTATCAAGCACATCACAAGACTTGGCAACACCCGTTGCCTGAAGCTGTGGTTTGATGGAGACAGCCTTCCATCACATGTCAAAGTTGGCCACGTCCGCCACCCAGTGCGCCCATACATACCGAAGCCCCTGCAATGCTATAAATGCTGCAAGATGGGACACGTAAAAGGTGTCTGTAGGAATAACCTCGTGTGCCCACGGTGCGCCGAATCTCATTCAGCAGATGCCTGCCGCGCAACTGTGTTAAAGTGCCCTAACTGCCATGGTACTCATGAGGCCTCATCCAATGATTGCCCGCGGGTGAGGAACGAGCGAGCAGTACTCAAACGTATGGTACGAGACCATTCGACACACAAAGAGGCTGCCGCTACTCTCAGGCGACGACGACATCGGCCCCGAAGAGCAGCACGAAGAGTTACGTCTACTGAAAGATATACACCATCTTCCGGCAAAGCGGTTACCGTATCAACGCCGACTTCCGCAAAAACAGATACTGCGAAAACGAAAACTGCGGCAGCACGCTCACCTCCTGAAGAGTGGCCTACACTTCCAAGAGCACTACCTGCCTCGGAGTCACACCAAAGTGCGCCGCCCACAATGACCTCACGAACCGCGGATGAGACGACGACTGAGGATCGCCAAGTCATAGTGATGCTGAAGTCACTTATGGACGCCATGCGCATTCTACTGAGCAGCATGAAAACCCCGTCGGCACAGAGCGCACTGCAGGTGCTGGACACCTTGAGTCCGGTGCTTGCGGCTCTAGGGTAAAACCATGGCCCGAGCGACGCCGTCGTTTCAAGAGGAAGTCAAGCATGCATCTGTCTTGCAGTGGAACGCCAGAGGGCTTAAGTCACGCATGTCCGACTTTAGACAGTTTGTTTTTACGCACCAGTTCCCCATTATCGTGATTTGCGAGCCCCACCTGTCAGCTCCCATCAGACTGTCCGGGTATGAGTGCTTTATGTCCTCTACCCACGGAGAGTGCTGCAAGGTTGTTGTGTTTATCCGCCGTGACTTGACTTATGTACTTATGACTTATGTACTTATGACTTATGTACCCAGTGCCTCCTGACGAAGCAAATCAATACGTTTGCTTAACAGTGAAGAAGAAACAGCTCACGTTTACAATTCTTGGAGCCTATTTATCTCCGACAAGCCGTCTAGATTGTGAGCGCCTACGGGGAATTTTGACATCTACTCCAGAGCCGTGGGTGCTCACTGGTGACTTTAACGCCCACCATTACCTATGGGGAAGCTCTAAAGTTAACTCTAGGGGCAGAACGTTGGTGTCCTTTGCCTCTGAACGGGAATTTTGCTTGTCAAATGATGGTAGCCCTACTTATCTGCGTGGATCAGCGTATGGCAGCTGCTTGGACCTAACCTTCGTGTCACGGTCGCTTTCGAGAAGAGTGCACTGGTTTTCCGATTTAGAAACACGGGGTAGCGACCACATCCCAACCTATTTGAAGATCGAAGGTCTGACTAGTTCCAAGTCTTCCAGAACCGTCCAGTGCACCGATTGGCCTAAATACAAAATAATAATGGAAGACTGTTGTCGTGACGGCACCTCTTATAACCTACAGGGCGCGATAAAGGATGCCATACAAACAACCACGCATCTGCTTTCGAGGAGTTCTTCCCGCACCGATTTCGACATTGAACTATCAAAACTTCGAGCCATTCGCCGTCGTGCGGAGCGAAGATATAGACGCACGAAGTCAAATCATGATTTGAGATTGGCTAGACGAACACAAAAGAAAATACAGCGTCACATGAACAAGCTGGCTTCGCGACAATGGGCATCCTTTTGCGAGTCCCTGGATCCGCGAAAACCATTGTCGCTTATATGGAGGACTGTTCGTGGCCTTCGCACAACCTCTGGTCAGCGCCACCCGTTTAAATCATTGGCACTTTATCTACAATGTAGAGAAATTGACGTCGCTGAATCTTTCTGCAGAAAGATTGCTGGCGAGGCACATTCCGATGGAACGGGTACGGGAACCCTCGACCACCCACCGTTCTCACGCGATCCCCGCATGGAATTCCCTTTTTCTATGGAAGAACTAGAAGCTGCGCTGGCTATGTGCAGGCGTTCTTCAGCGCCAGGACCTGACGGCATTACATACCGTGCCCTGTGTAACCTAGGAGACCAAGCTCGGAAGGCACTCTTGCTCCTGTACAACGACTCCTGGCAGACGGGTACGGTTCCGCAAGAGTGGAAGTCAACTCGCCTCATTCCACTTCTCAAAGCTGGCAAGTCGCCTTTGGACATTTCCTCATACCGTCCGATCGCACTTGCCAGCTGTGTCGGAAAAACAATGGAACGAATGGTATTAACACGTCTGGAATGGTACTTAGAGTACTATGAAATCTATCCACAAGCTATGGCCGGATTTAGACGGGGCCGTTCGTCAACAGACAGCGTTGCTGACTTAATAACCTTTGTGCAACACCAAAAGGCCTGTAAGCGTCTATCTGCTGCTCTGTTTCTAGACGTTAAAGGAGCTTATGATAATATCACCCATGAAGCCATCCTTAGCACGTTAGAAGCCGTCGGACTTGGTGGCAAGATGTATATGTGGGTGTCCAGCTACTTACAGAGGAGATCATTCTACATGCACACAGAAAATGGCCCGACGTCCGAGCATTACGGTAGCCGAGGAGTCCCACAAGGAGGAGTGCTTAGCCCGACTCTCTTCAATCTCACCCTCAGTGGATTAGATTGCAACCTGCCAAGCACCGTACGACTTTCCATCTATGCGGACGACATCTGCATTTGGGCATCAGGTGTGACACGACTTCAGCTTCGTGCTCGGCTTCAGAAGGCAGCCACAAAGACATCTTGCTACCTTCGTCAACAAGGACTTGAACTTTCATGCGGAAAGTGCGCAATGGTGGCTTTCACGAGGAAGCGAATGTCTGGTTACGGCGTATCTATTAACGGACAACTTATACCATACAGCAGAAGTCACAGGTTCTTGGGAGTCGTAATTGACAGAGACCTGTCTTGGACTCCGCACGTCAATTACATGAAAAAGCGGCTGACTACTATCTGTCACCTTTTCAGGTTCCTTGCAGGAAAAAGTTGGGGAGCATCTATACACGCTATGTTACAGTTGTACATGGCGTTGTTCGTTGGATTCCTGCGCTACAGCCTGCCTGCAATATCCAACACCTGCAAGACTAACCTGCGTACGATTCAGAGCATTCAAGCCCAAGCCCTTAAGATGTGTCTTGGCTTACCACGCAGTGCATCAACGGCTGAAACCGTTGCCCTAGCGCAGGATTACCCGATCACGACGCACATTGCCGTTGAGACAATGCGTGTGCATCTCAGGCATTATGCTAGGACCCCTTCCCACCACTTGGCGAGCCTCACTGCTGCAAGGCCCTGCTCGACATTTAGCGGTATTGTTAGTGCACACCGTGCGTCATTTACCTCAGGGTACGCACCTGCGGCCACGCCAGCGTTTCCTCCGTGGTGTTTGAGCCGTCCACAAGTTGAGATAATGATTCCAGGACTACAGAAGAAGACAGATCTACCGGCGCCTGCTCTAAAACAGCTGAGCTTACTTCTTCTGCATGAAAAATACAGCAACCACGTGCACATCTATACCGACGGATCGACTACGTCGTGCCGTTCTGGTGGTGCCGTGGTTATACCAACGCGAGGAATGACACTGCGGTTCAAGACATCGCATGTCACGACCTCAACGGCGGCAGAACTAACGGCCCTGCGTCGAGCACTGGAATTCATTAATTCGGAAAGACCCAGAAAATGGGCTGTGTTCTGTGATTCAAAACCGGCATTACAGTGCACGCAGTCAGTTCTCCGACACGGATGTCATGACCAATTGACATACGAAGTCGTGAAACTTCACCATGACGTCCAACAAAAAGGCCACGAAGTCGTTTTTCAGTGGGTACCTGGCCACTGTGGAATCAGTGGCAATGATTCCGCCGATAACGCTGCTCGCACAGCCCATCAAGAAGAGCACAGCGTTCCGATTCCGCTTTCGAGGACTGACGCTGCAAGGCAGCTTCGACACCTGGCACGTAGCCTCACAGTGAGCGAGTGGAACTCGCAAAACTTACGACTGACACGACTACATCGCCTAAACCCCTCCCTGCAGCTCCGACCTCCACCCGGACTTCCTCGACGTGAAGCTACACTTCTCTGTCGCCTTTGGTTAGGAGTGGCCTTCACAAAGGCATACTCTACATTAATTGGAGTCTCTGACAGTGCAGCATGCGAGGTCTGTGGCACCGAAGAAAACATCGACCACCTGCTGTGCCACTGTCCAAGATATGCCCTAGAGAGAGAAGAACTTGCCAAAGCTTTCCAAAAACTGGACAATCGGCCGCTTTCTGTGCAGGTGCTGCTGGAACACCGCCCCCATCGCCCGTCGGCCCATAAAGCGGTGAAGGCACTTTTGTGTTTCCTAAGGACGACGGGTTTGTGCGACCACCTGTGACTATTAAGGCAATTTTTGTAAAACCACACGCGTCAGCGAACTTGCCGTAATTTCCTTCTTTCCTTCCCTCCTCTCTCTCCCTGTGATCTTTGCTTTCCCCTTTCCCATTCCCCCGGTGTAGGGTAGCCAACCGGACGATATTCTGGTTAACCTCCCTGCCTTCTTCTTTTCTCTTTCCTCCTCCGTGTGTAACTGATAGACTTGTGTGTTGTGTCGCCTCTTGTTTCGAAGCAAGGCAAATGCTTCTGCACTTTTTGTCTCAACCAGTGGGAATGCTTGGCAAGTGCTTGTCGCAATGAGAGACCTTGGCGACGCTTTTTTTCATTCAGTTTGTAAGCATTGGATACTCTTCTTATATTTAAATGTTTGCTTGCTTTCTTTGGCTGCCGGATTTGGCTTATTGATGGATAGTCCCCTCAGAGACAAATTCGTCGTTTACGTCATGACCATCATAATTACCATCATCACCACCACATATAACGTTCACTGTAAGGCGAACGCCTCCTATTATCCCTGTCTAGAGATAAGCCATGCTGTCGTTCTATATATGCCTACAAATTTCCTGATCTCATCGCACCATTTGCATCTTTGTCGTCCTCGATTACGTTTCCATTCCTTTGGCATCCATCTTGTTATTCTAATAGACCACCGGTTATCCGCTCCACGCATTACATGACCTGTCCAGCAAGGAAGCGTATATAATCCGCATACGGCTGTATGCCCGAAATGCGTTCGAAATTGCTTAAAGATGGGAAGGTGGGGTAATTAAATTATTTCTTCGTGATTCTTTTTACAAGTAAGGTAAACACTTGAAAACGACTCAATGTAATAATTAGTCAGGCAGTTATGCAAATTAGACTAATTCAGTTTTTAACTAAAAGAACCTTGCAATTGATTCCAAAGGAAGAGTTGAAGCGTACCACCCGAGGAGCTCATAACCATTTCAAGAATTGCAAAAACTTGGCGTTGCCAATTTTTTGACGGCGTAATGAATTCTGGTCAGTTTCGTTCAGAGCAGCGAAACTGAACGGCCGAAGAGCGCAACTGTCGCGCCTTTAGTGGATGCCCATGAGTGACGTCATCGGTTGCGCATTCCTCACCGGTTTGCGAGCGTTCTTATCTAGCCGGGATCTCGCTCGCTTCGTGCCTGCCCGCGACGGTGAGGCGGATGCGATCACGTCACTTGTGGGGCTCTGCTAAGGACGCGACAGTTGCGCCTATGGGAGGTTTTTTTTTTTCTTTGCGCGTGAAATTGGCAGGGATTCATTAAGCTGTAAAAATTAGCAGCGTCAGCTTTTTAGAATTATGGGAACGTCATCCGAGCTCCTCGGATGACGCGCTTCAAGTCTTTCATTGGGAGCAGTCGCGTGTTTTTTTTTTCTTGTTTGAATAAAAACTGAATTAGTCCAATTTGAACAATTATTTTTCTACTTACTACACGGAGTCATTCTCAAATTTATGCATCTGTGGTAAAATCAATCCAGATGAAATCATTAAAACATGTCATATCATCTTGCTCATCAAAACGACATAAGTCAACGCTTCCACTGACATTTAGTCAGCGATGAACGAGGAGAGTTATAAATAACCCAAGAAGAAGTTGAGGAGTACGCTCCACAACTGCAGTGCCCCTGACGCAGGTTTTGCTTGCGCCATGCAAGCCACCTCGCGTTCGCTGCCGTAACTCGGCTGGCCAAAGTTCATAACATCGCTTCTGTACTAGATAAGTCAGGTCGGATAGCGCTAAAATTTTATGCACGGTCACGTGTCTCTTGACGCTTCACACGCGTTCACGCGCAGCCAGAGAGCCGCGTTCGCCGAACGCTCGCTCCGTGCACCCGGTGATCCGGCCGTCACGCCTAAAAGCATCCCCCCCCCCTCCCTCCTGTCCCCCGTGGTCACATACTCAACTGGGAATTCGCTCTTGCACAAGAGTGAACGCTTTTTGAGAGCGCTCCATCTGGAATGGCGTCCGCTGCGGCCCGCACGCACGTCACTGGCGTCCTTCAGACAGGCGGCGGCGCAGGGTCACTGTGGCGGTGCACCTTTAGGAGACCGCGCGCTCTTTCAGGATACTCGCCGGCGATTAATGCTTCGACAGGTTCGGCATAATGCCACGCAGCAGCGCCGGCCAAGCGTGCACAGGAGGAGGCCTCTCCACAGCGGCGCCCAGTTCGTTCGCCTTTCTTTCTTTCTTTCTTTCTTTCTTTCTTTCTTTCTTTCTTTCTTTCTTTCTTTCTTTCTTTCTTTCTTTCTTTCTTTCTTTCTTTCTTTCTTTCTTTCTTTCTTATTCGGAGCTCGATGGCCTCTGTCTCTATTTCTGTAGGACCCTGAGCAAGCTGTAATGTATTCCGTGGTTGTCTCTCGGGACTGTTTATACTTTCTACATTTATGGGACGGTGGCGGGCAGCTGCCGGAGTTGTTATGTAAGAAGCATTCAAGCTACGCGAAGGTAAACACCAGCAATTGGCAACACTATACACAAAGCGTGAGCGACGGCGGCAATTACGGGCGTAATAGAATTGCTATAGC
The DNA here is from genome assembly GCF_038994185.2 of Dermacentor albipictus. Taxonomy (NCBI): domain Eukaryota; kingdom Metazoa; phylum Arthropoda; class Arachnida; order Ixodida; family Ixodidae; genus Dermacentor; species Dermacentor albipictus. The sequence continues at coordinate 17,442,322 of NC_091823.1, forward strand.
TGCAGAGGCAGCGCTTTCCGATGAATCACAGATGATCTCGTGTGGTGACGTCCGGAACGATGTTCGGCGTAGAGCTCTTGATCAGGTCACAAAAGGCGCTCTGGCGTTGAAGACGTCACGAATTTTCAGCTATTCCCACGTCATCGTTTTTGTGAATTGGTCGCTAAACGTAATCAACAAATGTCGACAAATCAAACACTTAGAAAGAACAGGAGTGCGTGAAAACGCGAGGAAAAGAAAACAATGAAGTCAATGAAGTGCTTCTCGCTACTACGTCATTTCACATGACCGCGCTTATTGCGCGTTACGCCCCGATGTTTACGGTGCAAGCGTTTCGTAGTTTCGCACCTCCGCTACCCTCGTGTCCTTCTGGACGGAGTGCTCCTCCTGCAGACGCTACGTTGCGGTGGTCTTGTTTGTGCTGCCAGTCGTCCTTTGTTTGAGTATATAATGTAGTTCAATGCATCACGCATCAATACGCTTTCCTTACAACAGAGGACACGTTACATATACTTTATCAACCTCACTTGATCAAGATTTATCAACCTATAATGTTGGGCTTACCAGCTAACTTCCATCTGGAAGTTAAATCTTCCATCAAAATGCATCTGGATTGCATTTAGAATATACGGAAATTAAAAAAACAACAACGTGAATTTTTCCACTTCAAGGGGAAAACACGAGAGACGTGTTCGTAAGCGAAAGCGAACTGGCGTGCACCGTGTGGGCCTCCCCATCTGGCCGACCTCTAAGCACTATAATCGCTACAACGCACGAAAGCAGCAATTTCGTTTCCTCTGGAAATGCCAGGCGCTGGCTGCGGTCGACATTGAGAAAGTACGGAAAATATCGTGAGGCATGACAATAAGTAAACACAACAAATTTGCCTCAACTTTCGCTACAGGTGAGTGACGCCGGTGTTTTTCGATTGTGGGAACTTGCAGTGACGCCATTCACGAACCCGTAAACAATGCGGGCCGCGGCATTCTCACCGCCTAGTTCCGCTGAGGGCAAGGTTAACCGCACGACCAATAATGACCGTGTATCGCGGCGCCGGGAAGAGCTTATTCACTCCACCGAGCCAGTGTACGACCTTCCTTCTTTACAATGCCGGGCGTTTCTTGCCATCTAGTATTCGCTCTTTCATATTGAGACTCAAGGCTGGCACAAGTTACCGATGAAGCGGCGACCGGTAGAGTAAATATTGCTTTTTTTTAACGCGAGTTTGTCCCGCGCGGCAAGAACGAGTGAAAGATGTTATAAAAACACGTATACAGCTTTTTGTGCTCAATGCGCAGCGCTATGTGCTATGGACCAGATATGCTCGTCACCGAAAATTTCCTTGCCGCGATCCTGTGCTGTGCGTGCGATTTCGCGGGCACGTGCTTCCAAGTGTTAGCAACAGTGCTCGAGCGCGGAGCTTACGAGTTGTTATCTAGTAATAATTATTAACATGCAGTGTACAGTAATGGGACGAAAGCGCGCACTGATGATCAGCTATACACCCAGCTCCTGGCCACAATGCCAGTGGTTACGAGTGCGATCCTATTGCGAACATGCAGGTCCCATTTTAAGGCCCCGCGTTTGACTGTTAAGTGGCAGCATGGGAAACCGAGCGATGAATGCGTGCCTTGTGCGCTATAGTGTCTGCAGCCAAGGGGATGCTGGCAACCGCGGTTTCTTAGACTGTCGGGACAAGTGACAGTTTGGCGGGATAAGAGACAGGGGCAGATGACTTCAACACCGGCTGCATGGTTGTATGAGGAGGAGAGATAAATCGAGGAGCACGAAAAGTAGAAAGCACAACATGTCACAATGGGGAACTCGTGTAGAGAAGAGGACGTTGCGAGGTAGTAAAATGGAGGAAGAGCTCACACGGAAGACAGAGATAACTTAAAGAACAGCACCAGACTTGTACACGGTATGAAAAAAAAAAGAGGCTGATAAAATGACCATTCAAGAGCGCGATTGCAATGACCAATTACTGCCGCACAAGAGTAATTAAGCAATCCCTTAAATGTAATCGATTAATTTTACGTTATTTTCCTCTCGATACATTTATTACCATTGCACAAATACGTAATTAAATAAGGCAAATCAGTTCTGTGGATGCCCTCGCTCTGCGATCTGCTAGCTTTCTGGTTAGCTTAGATGGTAGAGCGACCGCCCTGCCCCATTAAGGCGTTAATTCCGGGTTCGATTCGCTCTGACCCGAACAAATTTTTCGTCAATTCCGAAGCTTTCTTCTTTAGAAACCCGTATGGTTTTTCTTTGTGCCTACGCGCAAGAGTCGGGTAGATGACAATTTCTTCCTTTCAAATAGGTAAACGAAAATGAGCTGGCCTGCCTCTTTCAGTGCCTCTTCAGCTCCTCACGCGTTGTGTATCTTAACTTAGAATGGCTTTGCAAAAATTTCGTTGCTCATATTCTCTCGTTTTCGTTGTGAAGTCATCAGCAGCGATACTGAAGGCTCTCTCGACGTGCGCGCTGGTGCAAAAGGCGGTGTTGTGACGTACGAGCGCCGAGCGCACGAGGTTGTGGTTGCTGAGCATCTTAGTCATCTGTGAAGCGTAGCGCTTCGCTGCAGCTGGGTCTCGGAAAAGGCGCTCCCGATAAGGCCAATGAAAAGAGTAAACAAATTGCTGGCTCTCCCGTAATCGAGAGTAGATGCAAGCATGAAATTGCAACCGGAAAAGCAGATTTGTTGGAGTTGATAATAGCCACAATCTTAAAATGGATGTATAGTGCATGTTTGCAATGGCACACCCCACCACACTCCACCGCACCACGCCATACTGCGCACTGGTTCATATGGACGCTGCCGAGCTAGAAGAAAGAAACCGGCTGAAGGCCGCACGACAAGCACCGAAATACGTCAGCTAGACAGTGTGCACTGCCCAGCTAGAATAATGAATTCAATTCTGGGGTCTTACGTGCCAAAACCACGATTTTTGAGGCACGCTGTAGTGGGGGTCTTCGGGTTAATTTTGACCACCAGGGGATCTTAAACGTGTCCCCAATGCACGGGACACGGACGTTTTCGCATTTCGCCTCCATCGTAATGCGGCTGCCGCGGCCGGGATTCGATCCCGCGACCTCGTACTTAGCAGCGCACCGCCATTGTCGCTAAGCCACCGCGGCGGGCTGAAGCGCCTGGAGGAGGCGCCGGGCTTTAAGGCGCCGCGGAGCGTGACGCCATCTCCCGAGGTGACGCAAAACCACGCCGCGGCACTCGCGCATTCAGCGCTCGGCGCCAAAAGATTCCAAGGAAATGTATAGCACCCTATATCTGCCTTTGGAACGTCGCTATTGGAGACCACAAATAAAGCTTTCGCGTACTATAGAAATTACAGCTTGAGTGATATTAACGCGATAGCGTTAAGGAGCTCGTGTCGCAGAAAAGCCGGTGTCGTCGGCGTCGGGTGTCGGCGTCGGCGTTTGCGGCGTTGACCGTGAGCGATAAATCACGGCAGGCGCTTCATAAATAAAAAGCAACTTCCAAGATTGGCCCGGTGGGAATCGAACCAGGGTCTCCGGAGTGTGAGACAGAGACGCTACCACTCAGCCACGAGTTCGATGCTTCCAAGCGGTGCAAACGCGCCTCTAGTGAATGCGGTGTTGCCTTCGAAACGAGCCGTGTAAAGTTATACTGCAGTGTATATCGGTAATTATGAACATGTAACGTACAGAAGTCACAATTACACGAGTTGCGAAGTGCGTTTCCGCTGCATTTCTTCTGCGCTTTCCGCACACGCAGAGCCATCTTGCGGCAAACACAGAAGACCCCCTCCTCTCAATGTACGGCGCTGCCCCGACAGGAGGCGCACCGCGCGCGCATTGGGACCGCTGCCAGGCGCGTCGCGGGACTCCCTCTCCCCTGACGACGCTTCGCCGTGCTCCCGGTTTAGATTACTATCTATCTCTCTGCCCGTGCCGATCACGACGTTTGGCTGGCGTAGATCGTTTCCCCTCCGAGACACCGAGTTCTTTGGTTCGTTCCGTTCGCTCAGGCGCACGTTTCGTTGCCGCGCCGAACGCTGCGTTGCTCGACGCTCACCGCGTGATAGGTGGGCGCTAAGTCCGATGCGGGGCGCATCGTAAGTGATCGCTGTGCCGTAGCGCATTGTCTTATACCCCTTGGCGGGTTTACGGGAACGGTGTCGCGCCCCACTCTTGAAGGCGAAGCTTAAGCGTCCTCCAATTTTTGTGAACAAACATTAGAAAGAACTCGGAAGCATTAGTTTTTGTAACTTGTTTGGGCAGTAACTAGCGTATGTAATGCAGTCCTGTAAAAGGGTTGGGGGCTAGAGATCGCATTTAAGTTATGACTCGCTGCCCGGATGTTCTCGTTCGAGTGCTCAGGTGATAGCTCTGGCTTTTCCCTTTCGAAAATGACTTTAGACTGTCTGTAGAAAGTATATAGACTTTTTATAGACGACCTTTCATTTCTGTAAATTTAGACTTTTATTGATATAAAGTCTATAGACTGTCCATTGACGAAAGTCGATAAAGTTTCTATTTCTTTTTGTCTATTCGCAGTCTACAGACGGTCTATAGAAACAAGTCGATAAGGTGTTCGTTTCTTTTTTGTCTACTTCCCTCTATAGACGAAAGTCGATACAGTCTATTTATTGTTGTTCATTCTTGGTGTTCAGACTGCCTATAGACGAGAGTCGATAGGGTGTATGTTTCGACTTGTCTATTCCCAGTCTCCGTAGTTCGTCAAACACACACACACATATATATTTCTGCGCGACGGGCAGCTCGAAGCACATTGCGTGTAATAGCGGGCTTCTTCACGCTCGGAAAAACACTTCTATGGAGCACGTTTTGAGCAACAGAAAGCTGCATCGGGAGTAGTTTATGATGCTGCTCTACAATTTTATCATTGAGAATTTTCAGCTAATTATAACATTGGAGAAATTAATTAACACTAATTCTATAATCAGGGGGCATGCAAAAAAGGGTCTGAGTATCTCCAAGCGACGGCAAACAACATTGCCTTGGTTCTCTCCAGCTACGTTGCATTTGCATATTTTAAAGTCTCGCTCAAATTAAGTGAAACACCCCAAGCGTATACTTATTTGCTATTCGAATTATTTTCCACGGTTTCCCATATCACCGCCAGTGAAGGCCATAGGGTGGGACGTCACCAAAGGTCATGCTAACTTGTGCGAACAGCCCGTATACCGATTGGGATAAGACGTGAGATGAAGTAGAAAACAGCCGATACCCTAAAATTCTTATTGCTTCAGGTTTGCATGCCGTCTATAGATTGGCATTAGACAAAAGTCTATTGTCAATCTCGGCCCAACCCGTGTATGCTGTAACCAATCGCAGATACCGGTGGATAATATGGAGCTGCGTTTGATATAAGCCACTGAAATTGTATACTGCTGAGATTGCTGTAGAGCCTATTTGTAGACTTTAGTGTACACATAGTGAATACCTCCGCATTTGTTGACCACATGATATGATCTACGTAGTCACTCTCGGCAATCCCAAGAGAGTCTTCACAGTTGTCACAGCACGACTTTTGCGGCAATAGAAAAAAGAAAGCAAAACGCCGATCCAATCGTGATAGTAGATGTTATGAACGCCAACTTTAGCTACAAGTGGATTCCAAACAAGCATCAAGCTAACAGCACAGATACTCATAATGTTTCTAGCTGACAACGCAGACTTTGTCAGTGTGCGATGAACCGATGTCGCGCATGTGTTGTGCGCGTTGTATGTCGTCCGATTCTCAGATACTTTTCACATTGTCTTCATATCTCGGCTGCATCACTAACATCGGGTGGTTTTTCGTTGACTGATATCCTGCACTATAAACTCATCAAAGTTTCTCATTCACTTAATATATGTGCCAAATTATCTGAGCCCACCCAGTATTTCGCAGGCTTGCCTGCGAAATACTGAGTAGTATGCCTGCGCGGCCACGCATTGAGTACGTCATCGCTGTGCTGATTGCTTTGACCTATCATCGGAACGGAAAATTTGCACTAACATACGTGAGGGTATCACATCTGGCGGTATACTGGAAGATATGCTACAAATGCATTCTATTTCTCATCGTCGCTGGCGATAATGCAAGCGCCTGAACTGCCCTGTAACGGCTTTTACGAACAGCGCATTCATCCGTGTGTGCGTTCCAGTTTCATACGATAGCCCACAGCGTTTGTAATACAACTTTTCAGCGCATTTCCTTCATCCATGAAAAAAAAAGAAAAATAGAATAGAAAAGCAACCCGTTCCGCACCCATGATGCGCAGAGAGAGAGAGAGAGACAAAAAAAGAAAAAGGAAGAGCCGCTCAGACAGCTCAGACTTCTCGGAGCGCGCACGCCCTGGCACGCGGAGCTCCTGCGCATGCGCAATGGTGGTGCGCCATCTGTCCGAGTCAATATGAATGCTCAACTAGTGCGCCAAGCACGTAAACGCTTGTAGCGGTGTGCGCTGTCTGCCTGTACCTTGGTGTCTGTGTTTGCGCATCTTCTTTGTGACATCACATGTCAACTACACTGAACTGTAAGTTTTAGCAAAGATGTTTTGCGTCAATAGCTCATGATTGGGTGAGCGCATTTCGTAGCGCGAACCAGCTGCATGTAGGGCAGGCGACTCGGGCATAGTATCGGTTTCTCGTTTTCATGATTTGATAACACGCTCTTGTTCTCGCATCTACTATACGGAATGCTTTACGGCAAGCGATCGCTCTCGCTTGTCGAATTTAGCGTCATAGTTAATGTGCGGAAAAAAAGGAACTACATCATGTTTTAACTTGATACTGAGCTGCCACTAAGCGGATTGTGTGTGTTGAGCAGTCAGTGTGGTAGATCTCATTTCGTGGCGCTCGATCCGGCTGCGATGAATGCTGCGCCGCATGTGTAGTGAAATTCTCGTGACACGCTTTACGTATATATCTCGAAATTGTGTTAGCATGAAGAATTTTCAAACCGAGACGTACAGTTGAATAAATGCTAGCGTACTCGGGTGAAAGGCCGTGTTTGCGGGGCATGCATCAGCAGTTTGTGCACTGCCGGCCGTTTTCGTATAGTTTAAAAGTAGCAGTGTTCTTAAGGTTCCTACCAACCAACCTAAATAATTTTGGGACGTTACCGCAAGCAAAACGCGAGACTTGAAGAAATATCTAGATTCGCCCAATCTAAGTATATGCAACCACAAAAGCTTTTGGAGCATGAAACCTGCAAAAAGCTCAGTCTCTCGCAGCTTCGCATCTTAGCCGAAAAAGTTAGAGAACAGTAAATTAGTCGCTCCGGGAAGCACCTTTACACGTATCAAACTGAAGGCATTGCGTTTGACGGTAGTTAGAACGATTTTTTTTCTCTTTTATAAACAATAAAGCAGCAGAAGTTATCTTTCGGGCTATTTGAAAAGCGTTAAGCACCTTTCGATGCTTCGGCGTTATCCAGTTTACGCGCTGTTAATCACTAGGCAGCTGCTGGCGCAGATTCGCATTCTGTCAATCGTGCACGGTATGAATCCCTTGTCATGCGTAATAAGTGTTCCGGTTTTCATTATTGTTGTATTTATTGCCGTCATCTTAGACAGACTGTATACTGCAGGCTCTGTACAAAAGAAAAAAAAGAGCCATATTATCACTTTGGTGGTCTCTTCTTAGTAGATAACGCACAGATTATTCAAATAATTTAGTGGACATTGCACTTGTTCTACCCTTATCAACACACCTAAGAGATCGTAACATGTTTTAGCTGATAAGTAACCTTATCAATACGCCCCCATTCATGCGCATTCTACTGAAAGTGTGGCAAAAATATATTCATCTCGAAGTATGAGAAAAGAGACATTGCAGACTGTTCTAAGCGGAAATAAATTGCAATTCTTAACGTGATTGTTCAAAACTGCAGTCACTATGCTGAGCATGTTCGATTGGCACGGGCATATTGCATTAACACCCAAAAAAGTCCAGCCGGGTATCTTTGTTTCAGCAATCATTATTACAGGAATCGTTTGGGATTCTTGCATTCCTTTTATTTTTATAAGTACACTGTGTGTCACATGAACCTGTCATGAAACGTGCCGTTGTGGCTCTGGCGACCATTACAGTTGTCTGATTGCTCATCATACTGTAAAATAACGAAACATCATAATGGTACTGATTCATATCGCCATGTAGTCTTTAGTCAGAGGTAAACAAAGTTAACTAGAGGCATAAGTTATGAGAGCAAATTATATGTAAAACTACTATTGAACCGTAAAAGTAACTCATTGAATAGTTTTCCCTTACATTATTGCATTTGCTTTACATGTGCGCCTCTGTGTCCTTGTCTTCCGTGCTGTGCTCGTGTGGCCATCAATTACGAACTTGCCTAAGCCCTTGTCAGCTTTACTAAACAAGGGATTCCATTCAGTTGAATCTAATACTGCATGTCAAGTGACTGACGTGTTATTCGTTTTATCTAAATATTATGGACTGGCAGTACCTGGCAAGCATTAAACTACACTATTTCTTTTATTGCACTTAAGCTGGGGGCGTCATAGAGTGCCTGGGAATTTTCATGAAAACAGCCAGGGAAGGCTTGGAAAAAGATCGGGAAATTTTAAAATGGTTCACATAAGTATACTGTCTTCTTGTATGTCATACAAAGTTTCCAGAGAATCTCTCTGTTAAATTTATTTTTAAAACGTTTCACCTCATAAGAAATTGAGGCAAATTGGTCCCATTTATTGAAAAAAAATGAAAGTCAACCATATGGCATTTCTTACTCAATTTCTTTTTTTTGCGTTAATTAAATGTCCTGAACCTCGAAACCCTAGATAATTTTTTTATCTTTGGGAGCACCTTAAATAATTTACTGCGATAACATTTATTCCAACTATAGCTTCAGTTTTGTTTCCTAGGAGGTGCATATCTGTCGTGCCATGACACAAAGTGCTCGCGTGGTATTTCGGTTGCTCATGTCGTACACCTAACTTGCAGACCTGTTAGCATGCCCAAGAGGCCTCATTGCCTGTAGGAAACTAAGTGACTATATCAATACAATCAATCCATCTGCCTTCTGTTGAAGTTATAGCCAATGACCCATTCATTTAAGAGTATGAGAAAGACATTTAAGTGTGTATTGAGCAAAATAAATTACACTCTTTGGCATGATGATGTGATTACTCCAGTCACTCTTCTGAGCATATCCCTCTGTGCGGGCATATTTAATTACCAGCCAAAAATGCACAGACAATCGAACTCGGTAAACTTGTTTTAACAATTGATATAGAGATCATTTAAGATAATTAAAATGTGTCATATATGAACTTGTCTTAAAAGCAACACACTGTTGCTTTATAGTACCAGCAGCAGTTGGGACTGTTTAATTGTTCATCGTGTAATAAAATGAAACATTGCATAATAGTACTGATTTGTATTCACAAGCAGCCATTAGTCATGCTTAAACCGCATTGAGTATTGACTTAAGCGGTTTGAGTAAATATATGAAGCTGCTTAATGAACGAAGAATATGCAATTGTTACTTTTGCCTCACATCGTTGCATTTACTTATTTGCAGCATACACTTGCAGCATCTTTGGAACATATGACACGAAGGTCAAGGCCGGCCTGGTGGCCTTGCTTGCCAAGGGGAAGTAGTCTGTAAATCTGTAAATAGTCTCTTTCGATCATAGCGTGAGACCTGCATTTTAAGAAAATTAATATATCGCGCAATAAAAAGAGTTAATTCAATGCCGGTGCACTTGTTTTCTTTTTTGCATTGCATGATGCAGCACTAGTGGAATTGCTTTAATTTTTTCCCCGTTTGTGCAACATATGAGAGTGCAGCTGGTTCAGGAATATACATTCAAAAATGTTTTGCCGCCATATGTAAATAGAAATGTAAACTAACTTGTAGATAGCAGATAGCTAGCAGATTTCGTTCAACCGGATGCATTGCATGCAATTGTAATATTTCTAAAATGTGCTCGGGCACAAATACTCATGCACTCTTGCATAAAATTTCTCGGCTACATGAATTTTAGGTTTTTCGATTGCTTCCACCCGCATGCATGATTTTCTATGTACAGTTCCCTGGGTATGTTCCCATATGCATGCTGGATGCAGTACACATTTATAGATATTTCCAATAGACTGCTCATTAACAACCCCAGCAGCGAGTGCCCATATATAATCGAAACGTATTTGGCAAAATGTATGGCTTATATAGCTAGTATATAGGGTGTCGATCCCGGCTATTTTAGCCAATATGGGCAATGAAAATACAAGATTTAAAAATAACATGGTGCAAGATATGCTATTATAAAATGACCTACAGGTCAGATCTCTGACGACTGAACACCATAATTCAAATTCGGATCTTAGTGCACCATCTTCTTTTTACATTATTCTTCGTTAAACCACTTCACTGGATTTATGTTAGTTCGGATACCCTGTATTGAAATAATCGACAAATAATGTATGGCTAAAGCCTATGAATTAGCTATAGACTAGTCTGCAGGAATTGTGTACACACACACTTATGACCTTACACTTTTTGTAGACTAGTCTAAAATGTGTGAGTCTATAGACCGTTTCATCGGGCGAGGAGGATAGGGCGCGCGGAGAGCCTTTCCTCCTCTCTGGCTTGGGCGATCCGCCGCGGCGCTGCTTGAAAGTATTGCTGTCGCGTGCTGCGGAACGATTTTGAGATGTTTTAGATGGTACTTTGGGAAATTGACGCCATGTCCGTTCATATAAGGTCGTCAGGGAAGCCTTTCGGTGCATCGGTAACTACAGTAGGCGGAAATATCTTTTGGGGGCGCAAAAATGTGACGCGTTTTATCAGCCGGCCGCGGTGTGTGTATGTGTTGTGAACTATTTTGCTTTTATCAGTTTTAATTCAACAAAGAAAACTGGTGTGTCTGTATTAGCAGCATGAAATGGTAAATCTGCTCAATATCTGATCGCTTGGCGTAGGGAGTAAAACATAAAGCATAAGAGCACATGCTCGTGCACGGCCAACCTAAGGATACCACGAAACATCTAAGCGGCAGGCGCAATCAAATATTTGTGATGCACCGGCATCGTTCTCGCGCATTTCAAGTCTAGTAGGCTTCAAATTACCTTATGTCTACGGTAGCCTTCCTGCATGAGGCCGATGGCGCTGCTCAACACAACGATCACTGCGGTCGGTGAACCAGCACGGTACATATATGCAAGCTGTGCGCTTCGGCATTGCATTTTTTGCCTGCATACAGCCATAATATATGAGGGATTGCATAAAAAGAATGCGATGCCTATTTTTGAGGACAAAATTTCCGTAATGTGTGTGTGTGTGTGCGTCGTAGAGAACGGAACGAACACAACCGAAAAAGAAATTCGGTTATCATCCTCCTTCTCGAAAAAGCAAGAGAAAACGGGCTAACGCCGCAATAGGGCCTCGCATGGTCATGCCGCACAACGTTTATAAATATATAACCGCTGATGTGGTATGCTTGGACCATGTGGTGTATATAGAACAAAGATATATATAATCCAGCACCTACCACTGCTTAGGACGCTCGCGCAGTTCGTAAACAGTCCCTTTGCTGGACAAGCGTAATTCAGACTGTAAGGTATGCTGCTATCACTTGCCAAAACTATTTTATTCAGGGGCGGAAACCTCATCCATCGAACCAAGTAGTCACGCAATGTAACCTGCAGCGAACAGTTTGAACGCTTGTCAAAGTATAACATCACAGCTCCTATCGTAGCAGAACGGTACCCACACTCACGCTGTTACGATCGTCGCGTATGTTTCATGGCACCTAAATCGCAGCTCAGAAATAGAGGATAATACTGCAATAAGGTCACATTAGTGATTGGAACATTCAGAAATACACAAGTGATCTCTGAGGCTGATTGTAGGCACGAATATGCCTGCGCGCACACATCGCGCTGCATGCTCCGTCCACCTCAACGCCAGCAGAAATTCCGGCCATGACGCCTTAAACCATTTCAGCACGTCTCACAGAACCGTTTACCGCGTAGAAGACGCACTTCATACTAAACAGACCGCACGACCGCGAAAACAAACGCCAGAACCTGCCGCCGAGCGTATACCTGCCATGCGAAAGACCGCTTTCACCCAAGCCAGTATGGCGCTGCTCATAGGCGGCGCCACTGCGTTCACAATATGGCGGCGCCTACGAAAAAACGGTCTATAGACACTTTATAAACTGTCTGTAGATTAATGAAAATTCATGTTTGCAGACAAATGTCTGCAGAATGTCCGTAGAGAAAAGTGTATAGGAATGTACAGTTGTACTTTCGCAGACTGAAGTCTATAGAATGTATATGGACAAATGTCTATAGATAGTCTATAGACATTTGCTTATAGACATTTTATAGATCGTAGTCTACAAAAGGAGAACTGCTGTATACAATTCTACTTTTGTAGACTGAAGTCTATGGGACGTCTATAGACAAAAGTCTATAGATAGTCAATGGACAGTTGCTTATAGACATTTTATACATTGCAGTCTACAAAAGTAGAACTGCTGTATACAGTTCTATTTTTGTAGACTGAAGTCTATGGAATGTCTATAGACAAATGTATATGGATAGTCTACAGACATTTTATAGCTTTCAGTCTACAAAGTAGAACTGCTGTATAGAGCGCTATTTTCGTAGACTGAAGCCTATAAAATGTCTATAAGCAAACGTCTTCAGGCTATCTATAGACATTCGTCTATTGACATTCCATAGACTTCAGTCAACAAAAGTAGAACTGTATGACCCTATACAGTTTTGTCTATAGACAATCTGCAGACATTTGTCTACAAACTTGAATTTTCATTAGCCTATAGATAGTCTATAGAGTGTCTGTAGACTCAGACATTTTATAGACAAATCCATAAAAAGTGTATGGCCATAAGTCTATAGACAGTCTACAGACAAGTCTAAAGAAATGTCTGTAGACTTCATAGAAAGATGTCTATAGACTTTCTATAAAAATATTTATGTAAGGGTTGGTTCAAGGTCACTTGGAAGTCGCCGACAACGGGAGCTAAAAGCATTTCATGCTTAAAATCATGCGCAGGCTTTTTTCTGGCATCAACGTTCGACTAGACCATCGCTATCGAGTCAAAGCAATGCTAGTTTAAGTCGTAGGCCAACATCTGGTGGAGCGTTAAGGTAAGAAAACAAATACTGAGCGCCTGGGTTTGCCGGTCTGAATAAGAGGCTGTTACAGCTTATCTCGTCAATAATGTGATTATTTCCGTCTTTGTCAGCTGTATGTGTGTGTGATTTTATATGGAATAGTAATAATAGTAATGTTGTGGTGAAGAGAAACAGGAACTATTGAGAGAAAACGACGAAGTCCGGCAGCCCGGAGAACGCGAGATAGCGACCGAGGCTCTTGAGCATTGATTTATTGAAAACTTTATTATTGCACCGAACTCGGATGCCCGCCTCTTACCCTACACACAGGTAGGGGGAGACCACGAAGCAGTCCCCGCGCGTTGAGGACGGTGAGTCTTCACGGCCTCGACAGCCAGGCAGATTGCTCGACGCTGGTCGTCTTCAGCCTCGCTCTGGAGCAAAACCTCCCTGGCTTCTCTACTGTCAATGTTTTCCTTTGCCCCTGGGGAGCCAGCACATTCCCATATTACATAATCTAGCGCACCTTTCTCCTTACAAATTTTGCAGAGGGCATCGTTATAGTCCCTCATCTGGGTTAAGTAGATCCAATATGGCGATTCATAATTGTTGCCCTGGAGGCGCCGCCAAATGCGAGCGTCCTCCAAAGAGAGAGGCTGATGCGGAGGCGGAAAGAGTCTTCTTTCGGCTTTGTAATGATCTACAATTTCCCTGTACGTGACGATGTTATCTTTGATCCGCGAAACTGGCTGCTGTAGAGTTGACCGGTGGTAGAGTGCTCGGGCGAGCGCGGGAGCGGCTTCGTTACTTGGGACTTCTTCATGGGCCGGAACCCAAATAAGTTATTTCCCCCCTAGCCCTAGTAGAATTTCGAGGGCCTCTTCCGAGATTCTCCCTTTGTTAAAATTTCGGATAGCTGATTTGCTATCACATAATATGACTCCCGCTTTTGTACCCGCACTAGCGAGCGCTAGTGCAACCTCCTCGGCTGTACAGGCGTCCCTCGTGCACGTGGAGCACGCTAAGTTAACGCATCCGTCTCCATCAACCACCGTCGATACCGCAGCCCCCTCTCTGCCGCAAGCGGCATCCACGTGCGCTACTTTATGCACCGGTGTGTTTTATGCGAAGCATATTACGAGGGCTCAACCCAGCTCCTCAGGCGCGGCGGTGACCATGAAATCACGTGACACCGTGACGTCACGACAGAGGAGAAGTGGCTTTGGCTCAACTCTTGCAAGACGGGCTGGGTGGGAATCGAACCAGGGTCTCCGGAGTGTGGGACGGAGACGCTACCACTGAGCCACGAGTACAACGCTTCAAAGCGGTACAAAAGCGCCTCTAGTGAATGCGGTGTTGCCTTAGAAACGCGCTGTTTCTAAGGCGTGCGTCTCTTGCTCAGGCGCACATTTCGTTGCCGCGCCGAACGCTGCTTTGCTCGACGCTCACCGCGTCCAATGCGGGGCGCGTAGTCGCTGCCCTGTAGCCCATTGTCTTACACCCCTTGGCGGGTCGACGGGAACGCTGTCGCGTTCCACTCTTGAAGGCGAAGAAGTAATGCATGAGTTGTTTCTTCGTCTAGCCGAACCAAATATAGCCAAGCAACAGCAGTTCACCAGGCTAAACAGTGGTTCAACAACTAAAATAAAGGCTAGTATGCTTCGCATCCTGGGCTTAACCTTACCTAAGCCACAGCCATTTTTTAAGTTTATTTACTAGAACAATTAGCCCTAGGAGCTATCCTCTCTTTGTTGCAGATAGGATGCATATCTTTTGATAGGGGGCAATTCGGAAGCGTTTACGCATGTCCAACGGAATGTCCTTCTTGCCAGTCGGGGCACCCCTGTCGCATTGTATTCTTACCCATTCCATGGTTTTTCTCCCTGATTTGGACTGGCTTAATCTTGTGGGGTCTGATGTGGGATTCTCACACCGTACTCTTGGGACAAAGGAACGACAACACAGTAGTGCAAACAATCACAAGGGCATTTATTGCACCTTTCATACATCAATGCCTGCTAGCCGAGTTGCTATCCACAAAACATGCCGATGGGCGCGCGACAAATCTAGAAGTCCGACTCACCGCGTCCTCGCGAGCGAATATGTTCGCTCCATGCTGGATCCCAACGCCTGGTCGTTCGCGTGTATAGTCACGCGAATCGTGGCACGTTCGAAGGCGGCCACGCGAGACGGTCTCGCCGAAGCATCGGTCGGCGCGCACGCGGGAGACGTCCCCCGCCGTGCGCCCACCCGCCGGGAAAGAGGGCCGCTGCACGTGCGGCACGGCACGTCCGTCCCGCTGGCTGTCTGGAACCCCCGAGAGAGCCTTGTCTTTCCCGAACCCAAGTAACCGCGCAGCGGCGCGACGCTCGCGCCACCTCTCGGACTGCGCTTCAACCACATCGACCGCGCTGACGTCACGCAGGCCACGCGGCGAAGCGGGACCACAGGAGACGCGCTATGCGGGAAAAACAGGGGAGGCGCGAGGGTCCCCCACAATCTTTACAACTGAAACACTCGTACTGCCTCAGTGAGATCTACTAGCGTGTTGTGAACCCCCATATTGAGAAGGAGGTCTGTCGAGGTAGCGTCTGGGAGCCCTAGGGCTCTCTTAATGTTCTCCCTGATGATCGCATCTATTTTCTCTTTTTATTCTTGTTTAAACACAAGATACGGTGTGGCATACGGTATTCGGCTGGTAATAAAGGCTTGCATGAGTCTGAGGAGGCGGTTCTCTTTGAGGCCCCTGCCTTTTAGTGCAACTCTCCTAAAGAACCCCGTGACCTGCGCCGCGTATCCTTCTAATTTCTTAATTTTCGTGAGCTTATATCCATTTCTCTGGATATCATCCCAAGAATTCTGATTTTCTCTACCTTGGGAACCTTATTTCCGTTTATTAAATCATTGATGGGTCTGATGCTCTCAGCGTGTCCCCTTTGATGTTTTGGCTCAATGATTAATAGCTATGATTTCTGTGGCAAGCACGCCAAGCCTCTGCTGGCCGCATACTCTTCCACCATATTCGCCGCTATGTGTAGTTTCAGTTCGATGGCTGTGTCACTCCCACTGTTAACCCAGATGTTGATATCATCCGCGTACATGCTCAATTTTATCGATTTAATCTTATTGAGGTCCGCCTGGAGACCCCTTATCGCTATGTTGAATAGGAAGGGTGATAGCACCAACCCTTGCAGAGTCCCCTTGCTCCCAAGTGTGATGGGAGGTGGCTTTACATCTAGAAATTTTATATTTTCCTTCCTCTGTGAGAGAATGTCTTCGACGTATGCATATGCCCTATGTTCCGCATCTACCTCTTCGAGGCCTGCCAAGATAGCCTTGTGGCTAACGTTGTCAAATGCTTTGGTGAGGTCGAGGCCTTGGATCGCCCTTGTGTCAGTTGAGTCGTATCTGTCTAAAATATCATGCTTAAGTCTGAGCATGACATCTTGTGTACTGAGCCCTGGCCTGAATCCAACCATTTCATGCGGCCAGAGATCGTTCTCCGTGTAACTGGTCAGTCTCGTTTGAGCAACGTTCTCCATCAATTTCCCTACACACGAAGTCGCATGTTGTTCAAGCCAGGTACTTTGCCTGGCTTTGGAATGAAGACTACGTCCGCCTGTTTCTATGTCTTTCGGAGTTCTCCTTTCTCCCACACCTGGTTCATGTATTTGGTTAGTGCAATGATGGACTCATCGTCTAGATTGCTGAGAGCTGTGTTTATTATCCCGTCCGGACCGGGGGCCGATCTCTTTCTGAGGTTATTAAGCTCTGCTCTAACCTCTGTCGTGGTGATGGGAGCATCGAGATCTGGGTTGGGAGGTCCCTCGTAGTTCTTAAACAACTCGCTCTGTGCTTTTCCAAGAGATGTCTCTTGGAGCTCGCTAATGAGCTCGTCATCTGTGCCTACGAAGCCATGCCTCGCTCTCACCTGGTTTGTGCTAGCTTCCATTATTGATTTACTAGGGTCGATGAGATGTCTGAGAAGGCTCCAGGTTTTTGAGAGACTCATATTGGCTTCCATCTCATCGCACTTGCTAACCAATTTTGCCTGTTGAGATTAATCGCATATGTTTCGATTTCTTTGCTGAGTCTGGCTAGTTCGCGCCTGGTATTCCTTTTCCATCTTTGTGCTTGGACTCTTTTCTCCAGGTTACTCCTTCTGCTCCACATGTTCAGCAGTTTGCTGTCTAGCGATGGGGGTGCGTCCTCATCCTCTAAAGTTGTAGTCGCTTGCCCTATATCCGTTTTAAGGAGGTGTGTCAACTCGTCGATATTGTAGATATCGTGCGGCAGTGAGGCCTCCTTTCTCATCTCTCTGAATTTATCCCACTCCGTTAACTTCGGCTGTTTGATGAGGTGAGCGAAATAATAAAGTGGTCGCTGCCTAGATTTTGTCCTGTGCTTCTCCACGTTGCTGTTCCCGCCATATGGCTCATCGTGAGGTCGGGTGCAGTGTCCCTCGTTATACTGTTGCCTGTGCGCGTAGGGACGTATGGATCACTATGTAGAGTAAGCCCTAGCGTTTGTATATCCTTGCTGAGCACGAGGTCGCGGGTTCGAATCTCGGCCACGGCGGCTGCATTTCGATGGGGCGAAATGCGATAACACACATGGGTGTTTTCGCATTTAGGTTCGCATTTCGCATTTAGTTTAGATTTAGGTGCACGTTAAAGAACCTCAGGTGGTCGAAATTTCCGGAGTCCTCCACTACGGCGTGCCTCATAATCAGAAAGTGGTTTTGGCGCGTAAAACCCCATGATTGTTTTTTTTCGCATATCCTCCCAAATTCTTTTATTTACAAGCAGAGCTACGCAACAACAGCCTTTGCCCAAGAGCCTTAGCGGATATCCATACCGAGACCCCAAAGGCTCTCGGGCTAAGGTGTTGGTGCGTAGCTCTGCTTGTAAATAAACCCCCTTATAATAATAATAATAATAATAATAATAATAATAATAATAATAATAATAATAATAATAATAATAATAATAATAATAATAATAATAATAATAATAATAATAATAATAATAATAATAATAATAATAATAATAATAATAATGCAAGGTAACTGCTTACATGTAATCGGTTACTGAAAAAAATGAATTACAGTGAGCATTCTTCATGAATTACAGATGAATTACAAATGAATTACAGTGAGCATTCTTCGTGAGCTCCGATCTTCTGTAAGTAATTACAGACCAATATCACTCACCTGTTGCTGCTGCAAAACATTAGAACACATCATAGTCACTTACCTGAATAATTTTTTGGAGAGAAATAATATACTCACGGCTAATCAGCATGGTTTTAGACAAGGTTACTCCACAACCACACAGTTAGTAGTCACTGTCCATGAACTCGCTTCCGTGCTTGATGGGGGCGGTCAAGTTGACGCTATTTTCTTAGATTATTCTAAGGCTTTCGACAGAGTCCCTCATTCGAAACTAATATATAAAATGAAACTTCTCGGAATACCCCTACAGATCATAAACTGGGTAAATTCATACCTGACTGGTCGTAAGCAGTATGTGGAAATAAATGGATCATGCTCCCGGTTTTTGGGGGTAACTTCAGGCGTACCTCAGGGATCGGTGCTGGGTCCAGTACTGTTTAATATTTATATTAATGACCTAGTTAAAATTGTGGAATCACCTGTTCGCGTCAAATTGTTTGCAGATGACTGTATTATATTTAGCAACATTCGAACTGTTTCTGATCAGCTTTTTCTGGAAAAAACCTTGGATAGGTTGGCAGAATGGTGCAATGAATGGGATATGATTATTAATTATGACAAAACAGTGCATATGTGTATTACAAATAAGTTGAGAAAGCTAGAATACTTGTACAAAATAAAGGATAATAAGATTAGGAAAGTAGAAAACTGCAAATACTTGGGGATAACTTTAACTTCACGTCTATCCTGGGTGCCTCACATAGACAATATAACCTGTGCAGCCCGAAAAAGATTAGGATTTCTAAAGTTTAAGTTAGGTGACTCCACATCCTCATTAAGATTAAAAGCTTATAAAACGTACGTTAAGCCTCTCTTAGAATATTCGAGTATCGTTTGGGATCCACACACAGTGGTAGGTATTGAAAAATTAGAAAGAATTCAAAGGTTAGCCGCGCGCTTCATTTATAAGCGCTTCAAACGACGTGATTCTCCAACGAGTATGCTGGAAGCCGCAAACTTGGAACCACTAACTGATCGAAGAAAAACTGCCAGATTAAACTTCCTTCGCCAGCTTTATTACGGGAAACTAGGCATACAACCGCGTGACTATATTATTAAGGACACATCTCGAATTTCCCGCCACAAACACAGCCAGTATTTAAAACCGATCTTCGCACGAACAAACCTTTTCAAAAACTCATTCTTTCCGAAAACAATCAATGATTGGAATGCCCTACCTGGAAATTCCCACTGGTTACAGCCACCCACTTGATGAATCTTGTTGACTGTAGCCCTTGTATATATTGTATGTTTGCGTATGTTTGCTGCGTAACCAGTGGGGGTTTCCTACCTGGAAATTCCCACTGGTTACAGCCACTCACTTGATGAATCTTGTTGACTGTAACCCTTGTATATATTGTATGTTTGCTTATTTTTGTATCTGCTCACGTAGCCCCCTCCTGCTTGGACAGATGTCCGCAGTATTGTGAAAATAAAAAAAATAAATAAATAAATTACCGAGTAAAGGAAATGATCGATCAATTACTAAACTATGAAGAAATGTAATTAATTACATGTGGACTAGAAGACATAGCGCGAGAGAATTGGAGACAGACACAAGGAGGAGAATGTCCTTGCCCTACCGTCACTCATTCTGCACTATAATTACATGTAATTTGTTACGTAATAGTCTGAACAACACTGAATTAGTTTAGACTGGTGAAGGTTCCTTTTAAGATTTTACTTCCAGTCATATGGCAAAATAAAGTATTGGCAATTACTGAAGAAAATGAAGGACAAATCTTCTTTTTCTTGAATCTTGCACTGATACCCTGTGCAGTGTCACGGCTTTCAAAAACTATATTCTTATGTCTGGGTCATTTTGGCGAAGCAAATGTTCTCGAAACTTGCTAGGTTGAGTATCTAACTTTATTGCAGACCGCGAAATTAAGTGGCCTTATTGCTAGCATAATGTGCTAATGTAACTGTATATTCCTCTGTAGTAACGCTTTAACCAGTGGCTAAATTCTGCGACGGAATGAATTTACGAAGATTTAGGAGGAATAACGATCGAGGAAACATGGATATATGGCTGAGGAAATATGCGACATGAAGCAGTTTTTCCTAAAATGTCGCAGCAACAAAAAGAAAAGAGCGAAGAAAAAAATATGGAGAAGAATTTATTCTGGATATCGGTCGGGACCAGCATCCTATATATAGAGAGAAACGAAGAGGGTAGTTTAGGGAGCGTTACCAAGTACGTATCCTGTTGGCTACACTACACTTGTGGACGGGAAAGGGGGAAAGATAAGAAGGAAAGAGAAGAAAAGTAATAAAGAGCCAGTCAATGAGAACACATTCGCAGAGGAATGTCCACTGTCACAAGCGTTCGTACAGTCCAGTCGCCTTCAAGAAGTGAAGAAGGGGTCTTGTGGCCTAGCATTCTACAGGATACTGTTTTATAGTTCGAGGCGACAAGGCGCGCGACCGAATGGCTTTGCTGAAAATCACTTGAAACACCAGAAATACAGACAGCATTAGAAGCGAGAGGACTGGGCCGATCAACAACTATACTCACCACTGTCAAGGGACCAGAGCTACCGAATAGAGCACTAATTGTGAGATCAGTTACCAAAATACAGCCATTCCGTCCCAAGGTGGTCCAGTGTACAACATGCTTCACCATTGGGCACCAAGCGTACGTGTGCCACGATGCGCGGGCTTTTGTGTGGTCTTAACAATGCGGACTTCAATTCCCACCGGACCAAAGACCGGACAGCACACTACACGAGTGCGAAATGAAGTGTGGTAAGTGGGGCGGACCTTGTGGGGCAAGAGATCCCGATTGTCCGAAGAAAAAACAATCAGACAGCATCGCCAAATTACCGAACACACGTATGGGAAAGAAAACACCAGCAATCGACATCCGAAAGCACACCACAACAGACTACCGCCGAAAAATGACACCAACTGGCCAATGCCGAAGACACAGAATCGCTTCGACTGCAACCGACGCCTGAGAACGTGTTCAGGTGCACCGAAAATTACGGCAGCCTACGTTAGCTCAGTAAGTGACAACCACACTAGGGTACTACACCAACAACAAACAACTCAATGATCAAGGCAAACAAGAAACCTCGACAACGAGGCGATGCAGAAGGCAAGGGAGCATGGAAGCCATGGGCAGAGGTAAGTCCGTTAGCTCCCACTCCTCGGGGTCGCACTGACGACGCAAACAAAACTAAGCCGCCTCATAACCCCGCTCAGTCGCACGCTCGGCAAGAATTATGATCAGGAAAGCCGCATACTCGAACAAAGCAAAATATAACCCTTGAAACAACCAAAGACAGCACACTTGCCTTCAGTCTCAAAGAAATAGCAGAAATTCGAAAAGAACAAGTAGAGCTGAGAAAAAAAAGAGGCGGTACCTGACAGAATAGTTGCAGAAATGCAATAACAACTCGCCATTACACAACAACTTGATATCCTAAAGCAAAGCGTGGAAACCTTGCAACGAACCTTGGAACGACTTAACGCAAAGGAGGAGTCGCACTCTATAAGCAAGGTCACGCTAGCAGTTATGCAGGCTATGGATAGCAGACGTAATTGACGACACGAAACGGCAGTTATTGTATGGCAGTGGAATTGTAGAGGAACACGCCGTAAAATCAGCTCTCTAATACAATAACTCACGCACACTGCTCACAAGCCGGACGACGTAATAACTTGTCAGGAGACCAATGCGCCGATCTCCCTACCGGGTTACGCGACCTACCACAATCCAAGTACTACACACCAGCCCCTAAGGTGAACCGATGATGACCACATTAGATATCCTACAATGACGCTGACGCTGGTGGCGGACCAATACACGGCCGTATAAGAGGACTTGCTATGGGTACGAGACTTCAACAGTCACCATGACGCTTGGGGCTACAATCATAGTACACCACATGGAAGGCAGCTCCTACAACACGCAAACGATGTCCACCTAATGTTTCTGGGTGGCATAGGAACTCCTACTCGTATTGGAAATTCAGTGGAGAGAGGCACAAACCCAGACCTGACTTGGGACCGGACACCTAAGGAAGTGGAGTGCATAAACGACGGGGAAACGTTGGGTAGTGATCACAGCGTCATGGAAATACATTCATTCTCACACCACAGAAGCAACGCACGGCTAAAAGAATCCACACTGCAGCCACAAATATCACAAACTGGGATGTTTTCAGGAGTCTTCTCCAAGGAGAGCACACTGATATCCCGGAGGAATGGGCGAAAACGCGATGCACCGCGCACACGGGCACAACCAAGACTGTACAAAGAGCAGATGACCACTCGCATATAGACAAATACCTACTTAAACTATGGGACAATAGGCTCAAGCTACTCAGAAAATGGAGAAAGAAGAAGCTGAACAAGCGCCTAAAAGCCCGTATAGATAGTATCGCCAAGGAGGCGCGAGAATATGCCGGCAAACTCTCAACAGACACCTGCCTGGATGCAGATATGCGAGCAAGCCGTAAACAACATGCACACAAGGCGATCCTGATCGCTTTTTTGGGCGTTCTTGGGCAAACCAGGATAAAGAACCTCCTGGAGGCAACCCAACTGAGGGAGTTACATCGGAGGGTGCTATTTGGCCAACTGACAGCCAACCATTTTTTCCGCTCGGCAACCTTATAGAAACATCAGCCACAACTACCATCCATACAATATCGCGGCGAGGTACCTGCAGACCAGCCATTTGCAACGGAGAGCTTAAAGCAACCATCAATGCAAGCTAAAGACACATGGCACCTATACCGAACGGCATCACAAACTAGATGCTACGCAATATGCCAGACACACAACTGGAACAGCTCCCGCGTATCATCAAACAAGCTTGGGAAACCGGACATACCGGAGACTTCGAAAATGGCTACGGTGATCCCGATACCAAAGTCCAATTAGACGCCCAATGTCAGTAGCCATCTGCGACCTACTTTTTAAATGTCATGTCCGGGAAAGATTATGGAACGAATGTCCCTTACACGACTCCTATGGCAGCAGAAATCTTGCACTCGAGTCATTGGTTTCCGAAAGCACATGTGCGCACAGGATGAAATACTCGCCCTACAAAAATATACACAGCACAATTCTGCAGTTAACTCAGAGCCATAGTAAGGTTAGATATCAAAGCAGAATTTGATAACGTTACCCACCAAGCGGTGCTCAAAGGTCTGCAAACCATGCAACCAAGTTGAGAACCTTATAACTACGTGAAAGGGCTTTTTAAAAACCGCGCAGTTACCGTGGAGGTAAATGAAGAAGAGTCGGAAAAAAGGTACCTGACAAGAGGTCTAGCCCAAAGGATCTTTCTCTCACGCACACTATTCTCGCGAGCACTACGCTGCCAACTGTTTTGAGGTGTGTAGAAAACCTTAGCTTTACAATATATGAGGACGATATCACACTCTGGGCCAGCAGAAGATCTCCAGCTGGAATTCAAGAGATACTACAAACAGGTATTAATGTCACGGAGCTATACCTCCGAGAAAGCGGCCTCAGCCTGTCCAGTGCCAAGTGTGAGCACATATAGTGGTAACCAACCAAACGGAACAGCGGGAAGAAGAGGAACGTAAGCTAACAAAGCTACAAGTGAACCACGAAATTATCCGGAGAAAAACGCATATCAAGGTTCTGAGCTTTTGGCTACACGACAATGGTAAAGCGGATGTTTGGCTTTGGCAAATATTTCAGCAGCTGCACGAAGTCAAGAGGCCATTTACAAGCACAACACGAAAATTGAGTGCTATCAAAGAGCACCAACTGAGAAAGCTTACCATGGGCCTGGCTATACCTCGAATCATGTGCCAATATCAATATGTACAAGTCACCAAAACAGAAAAGGACAAAGTTGAAACCATAGTCCGGCAGATAACGAGTTATACTAGGCAGCCCTGCATACTCTCAATCCACTCGAGTCGATGACACGGCAATTCTGCCTAAACTGAACAAACTGAAACAACTCCACCAAGAGGCACAATTTAGTAGCCTGAAACTATCTAGACACGGGCGGGCATTTTTGCGTGATCTAGGCCACGATGCCCCACGACGCCCAGGCATGGAACAACGACATCCTCCGTGGGACACGCTAGACCGTGTACCGTCTACCAACTGCTTAGAAACGTGGAGGCAGACACACAACCGGAAAGACGACAAAATCAAGCGCAACATTTCAGGGACGGCACAGACGACTGGATCCTATAACACGGACGTCTCTACAACTAATGAAAGCACAGGGGTGGTAACCGACTCTACACATCTATCATAGGGTCTACACTGGAACATTGCATCGCAGCATCAAGCTGAATTTACAGTTGTCGAGGAGGCCGCCGCCGGGCCAGATCAACAGGAACGAAGTTTGCTCATTCGAACGGATAGCCAGGCTGCATGCAGGGCACTCGCAGCCAGAAGCATTCGGACACCTTAACATCAGAGTACGGATTCAGTGGATTCCGATCAGAGGGAACGAAGTGGCACATTACGCATCTTGTTTACGAATGCAACTGCCTCACTTTTAGAGTGCAGCTCAGGCGCCCGTTGCTGCGTATTAGCCCCGAGAAAGAGGAATGGCGCCCTCTCGCGAGTGACGTCACGGCCAGGACGCCGCTCGCTCCGGCTCGCTCGGCTGCCGCGCGCGCTCGTTCCCTTCGTGTATGCTTGGGGTATAGGTGGCTCGAGCCGTACGTATTGATGAATAAGTCGGCTTCTTTCAGCTGTAATACCTTAACCACAGTTTCTTCTTCAAAAGCGTGTGAGTCGAGAAACTTTGCGACTTGGATATCGCAAGCTAAGTAGCGTTAAAGGGGTCTACAAGTTTTTGCAATGCATATATGCGCCGTGTCTATCGGTAAATTTTGACTAAAAAAAGAATATCTGCAAATTCAACGCGCGAAGTTGTGTATGATGCTTCGCTAAACACTTAACATTCCTTTAGTATTTAGCTATGAGAGGTATTGCATTTTACGCGGAAGAAAAATTTGGTACTTGGCGTCAACATGTTATCCGATGTTAGAAAGACACTGCCCAGCGAAGCTGTCATCATGATTCCTATTACTCTGCTGTGTTGTTCTATTAAAATATGGCCATTCATTAATGCGTAAAAAAATAGTTAGGCGCGCATTTCTTATGAAAATGTTTGCTGCTACTTTCATCCCCCTCTGAAACAGGCCTCCAAAAAACGAATTGCTCATGGCTGCTAACACGACGGCGTGTCATGTAGAGTATTTACATAGTTAATTCACAAACACCATAGTAGCAATCACCTGAGAGAAAAGTTTCGTTGTTTAGATCAACAGCCACTCAATTGAAATTGATGAAATGTATCATAGTGGCCCTCAGTAGCCTTTATCGACAATATGGCACACCCCTGATCACGTAACGGTAGCAATAGACTGTCCGTATGGCGAGGCACGCTATGTTCGCGAAACCCATCAGTTCACTTCAACTTCGAATTAAAACCATTAAGCATTTTTTTTACAGCGCCAACTGGAATGCCTAAAGTATTCTCGAGCTACTACTACGCAGCTTAGATTGCCTACAAAAAGAAAATTCAAGCACCTTTTGTCTCACCATGTCTCGATCCAACGTTATTTAATTATACAAACGGATAACTATTCGCTTCGTCGGTACTTAAAAGAGAACCTTGCAGGCTAATTTAAGTTTGCTCCAATCCAATCGCAAACATTCATAAAGAAAGCACCACAAGCCTTGCATATACTTTCACTTGATTTCTGACCCTCCACAGCGGGAATTTCGACATCTTCAATATGTCCCATACTACTAGTCATTGACGCTTCGACTGCTTTCTGGCTGCAGCTATGCGGTCCAGCAAGCATACTTCACTAAAAAAATTGGGCCGAGCAGCCTGTGTCAGTTTGCCAAACAGATTCGTCATGTATATTCCTCAAGCAACAAGCACCAGTAAATTTCTCAAGTGAGTTTGATTTGATTTGATTTATTAATTTCCATTTACACACACACATGTACAGAGGAGTTGTAAATGGAGGTGGATGAGGGAAAAAAGCCGCACAGACGCGGCTTGAGGTAATCTCACCCTCTTAGGTACAATATGGCTGCATGGGGTAACACATCAAGCGCCATATAAATTACATTTATATAGTGGCCATAAAACATTGCAGTTATACAATATATGAAAGCACAGTGAAATATTTCCACGATAACAATGCAAAACACAGTGCGGCATTGAAATAAATAAATGATATACACTTGGTAACATAGACAAAAAAAGAGGAACATAACATGCATTATTAATCATTAACAAACGCGCTCTAAAGAGGTGAGTTGAACGTGTAGCACGGAAAAGGGAATATATATTGGTACATTCCTATTTGTACTCTGTAAATAGC
This sequence comes from Dermacentor albipictus, assembly GCF_038994185.2. NCBI lineage: Eukaryota > Metazoa > Arthropoda > Arachnida > Ixodida > Ixodidae > Dermacentor > Dermacentor albipictus. Next base: position 17,469,013 of record NC_091823.1, read on the forward strand.
TGTAAGCCTTCATTAACTTTACTTCAAATTTCCGCCGCTTAAAAAAAATAAACACGTGAAGAACCGCCTAATGTTGACAAGCAGTTAAAGAAGCAAGTGAGGCGTGTAGAATCTAAGCTCCAGTATTAGTTAAGTCACCGTGCTACTGCCGAGCGTTTCTGTGAGGAAATGCAAAAATTCGATATTATACCATGGACTACTCGTCGTGAGCAAACCTGTTTTAGCGGAATAAAATCAACGTAACTGCTGTAGAAGTCATATATAGCCAGCTTTGTGACATACTTGTTGCACCGCGGCAGGTATGGTATCATAACTGGATTCCTATAGGCTATGCTTTTGCGATTGTCTATCCGCGTATGAAAAACCCGCAATCGGCTGGTCTGCGTCGCTTCGGCTGGCACTGTAGCGTTGCCTTCGAGAGCTGCATTGTTGTCTAAGAAATTAGCTCTTTGAATAAATGTTCGCAAAGGAAGGCGTCATAAAAATATATTTGAGACGACCACCATAAGTATACAAGCAGAGAGAACGAGGGCGAACAAACGAAAACACCGCAGAAAGCGCCCGTACAACGCACGAACTGTAGCAGACGACAGGCGCGAGTCCGTGCCCTGACGTCACGCGAGCGGCGCTCGCAGCGCCGCTCGTGTTCGTTCTCGGGGCTAATAGCGCCGGTGTACCTCAGGCGAACGATGAAAGAGCGAACGCGGAGCGCAGCGGGGGATGAAAGACGTAAATATCGAAGAGAACGCGCGGAGGAACGCGAAGGAAGAAGGTATGGCGAAAGCGTTAGAAGAAAAGCGTATTGCCGCGCCGACAGGCTCTGCGGGAACGACCGCTACGAGATGGCGCCAGAGTAGCGCACCGTCTTAAGCACCGTCGTCTGTTCACCGATGGGATGCGGTGAGCGTGTCCACCGATACCATAAATGGAAACAAAGCGCTGCATGAGCGGAAGTCTATCTGCGGCGGCTTCTGTGAATCACGCCCACGCATTACTCACGCGCTGCCTCTTGCGATCTCCCGATTAGCGAGGCCGTCGCGCCACACTTCGCTCCATTTGCAGTGTGTCGCACGAGATAAATTGTCCATGTCTACTACAGAAGACAATGCAGAGCATCAAAAGCTAAATTTCGGCAAGTGCAGTAATGCTAACACTTGGAATTTTAGGTCCAAGTGTCCATTGTGAGATCCACTTGCAGTCAGCAGCATGCCAAAGAAATGAAGAAGAAGAGACTGCTCATCAAGAGCATGCTCTTCCTGCTCTATGTTCGTAGGCATTCTTGGAAGATAGTTACAAATCACAGAGGCATATAGAGTAGGTTCTGCAATCATTCAGCAAGAGCAAATATTCTACAGTCACACATCTAACACCTTCCTCATCACCCTATCTTATGTCCACTGCAGGACAAAGGCCTCTCCCTGCGATCTCCAATTACCCCTGTCCTGCGCCAACCGAGTACAACTAGCACCCGCAAATTTCCTAGTTTCGTTGCACCACCTAGTCTTCTGCCATCCTCTACTGCGCTTCCCTTCTCTTGGTACCCATTCTGTCACCCTAATGGTCCAACGGTTATCTAATTTGCGCATTACATGATGTGCCCAGCGCCATATTTTTCTTGTAATTTCTATTAGAATATCATCTATACCCACAGATATCAACAGCTAAAATAAGATGTCATATTCAGATAGCACAAACATGCACACATTTATGTGGTGAAATTGGAAAATAGATTTGCTGGATTACCCTGACCTCATGTTCAAAAAACCTTCTTAAGTTATGCTATTTAATTAATTATTCATGGGGTTTTATGGGCCAAAACCACAATCTGTTTATGAGGCTGGCCATGGTGGGGGACTCCGGAATAACTTGGACCACCAGGGGTTCTTTAACATGCACCTAAATGTAAATAAATGGGTGTTTTTGCATTTTGCCCCCATCGAAATGCGGCCGCCATGGCCAGGATTTGATCCTGCGAACTCGTGCTTAGCTGCCCAACACTCTATCTACTAAGCAGTAACAGCGGGTCTTAGTGAGGCTAACTTGTTATGCCAGAGGCAACAGGGCTTTTTTGTACAACATAAACAAACCTCCTCCACAAAAGGCAAGGCAATTACAAATGCATCAATAGCAAGACAAGGAGAAGGGAGAAGAGGTAGAATTAGACATCCTTTGCTCGTGCACGTATACCTGCTCTGTTCAACGGGCATTATCCATGGTGCTCATAACCTGAGAGTGACCGCGCGGTTGCTAGATGTTGCTTTGTCTGTCCATCTGCCAGAGAACCATCATAGGTACTGCGCCTTAGTGCAGAGTGATTCGTGGTACAAACATGCATGCCCAGCTGCAGATATATCAAGCTATGCTGCAAACTAATTTCAGTGGGCAAGAAGCAAAACATCACAATCCGATAAAACGGGACAAGCTATGTGGAACTAGAGGTACCATGAAACGAATAAGTTTTTCAGTGGAGCCTTGCTGTAACATACACAAGCACATACATAAAGTGTGGGTATTCCTGTGTATTGCTTATATACAAACCTGGTGCTGCATCTAGTTTACAAAACTGAAAACATATGAAATGAATCCCATGCCCTTCAGTTAACATATATTCCAAAAGAAAATTTTTAGAAGGACCTGACAATAATTACGATATAAAGAGTGTAATGCTTACTGTTCCCATTCCTCCTTAACACAATATTTCCTCTTAGCTGGGACGGCACTGATAGCAACGCCCTACCCCGTATTGCTTCTTTCTTGCTTTTTATTTTATCTGCAGTGCACTTATGGTAACCTCCAAGGTTCGCAAGCTGTGGTAACTCAAGCGTGCACTCATCGTAACTTCTTCAAAGTTGCCATTTCACAAAAGGTGCCTGAAAGCAGAAAGGAGTGGTGACAGGATCATCAGAATGCATTAACAACCACGATGCACAACCACCACTTCACCATTGGCTAGAAGATTGGAGGGCTGTGCACGTTTGTGCAAGCTTTAGCTCAGGAATAATTTATTATGAACAACCTCCCGACGGCTAGCATCTATGAGCTGTCATGCAGGCCTATGATCTCAAAGGGGGGGCATAATAAACAAGGTCTGGAAAGCTGCAGCAGAGAGCGAGTTATCTTCTATGCAAGAGTGCAAGCTTCCTGCTGCTTGCAGCTGAATATTTGGCTTGCATGTCTATGGAAACATTGTCTACAGATCACGAATGCCTTCTTACCATGCTCAATAAGTTGTGTAATACTCCTTGAACAAACAAAACAGAATCATTATACTTGGGAGAGCAGAGCACACATCTCATGTGCAAGTCAACAGCAGAAGTCTGAGCATGATGTGTGCCCTTTCTTCTGTATCTAAGCAGAGACGCTATTCTCCGAAGTCTGCCTCCTATGTTTCCAGAAGAAAGTAATTTGTTCTCAAGGGCCATTGCAAGAAATGTGATGATTGCCATGGTCACATATAAGTGGCATACAAATTGTGTTCAGCTCATGTATTGATTGATCTTTTATTGCATATTTTAGATAAAGCTGACTTCAATATCAATGCAAGCAATGACAGGCAGCTTTTAATAAATTGGCAATAATGTTGAACAGTTATCCAACTGAAAATGAAAATAGTGGAGTCCAAGATTTGATAGCTCACAGCAACAGTACAGTTGTTGTCATCACCCTAAAGCATAATGCGTACGAATGCTTCTTACCAACTACTTGTTCTTTAGCACCACACTGCCACAAACTTTTAACTTAGACAAACTAGCTTCACTGTTTCCTAAAGCTCCATTGTGTTGTTATTAAATATGCCTGAAACCACTTGTACATTAATGGCATTCCTGCAGAAGCAAAAAAAAAGCTAGAGCACAATACTGTGATGACACTGCCTTTTACAGGTAGGTAGAATCAGAACAAGGTTACATAAAGCATAACATTCCAGTGTCTTAAATTTACACATTTCAGAGAACCGAAGGCATTGTGTTACGAGTGATAACAAAAATGTGGTTATCCGCAAGTTCACCATTTCTTTTCACTTTGTTAAGGTTGTAGGCGAATGTAGACCAATCGAAGTATTATTTACCTTCCTAGTATCAAATCTTGCCACTCTGGTGTGTTTAGGTATAACAAGGAGCAAATCTTGTAAAGAAGGGGTCAGGGTTACAGAGCATACGCTTACAGTCAGTAATAAGTGGAAGCTTTTGTGATTACACCATTTAGTGTCCTCTTATGTTACACAGTACATATGACTTAGCAGCTGGGGGAGAAACAACTACTCTAAGCAGCTACAGGAAACAGATTCGTAATTTGATTTTGAAAAAAGCAAAGAGCCCTGCAAGCTGTGTCCAGGTTTAATCAAACAAGTAACATGCAGATGACATATGCATAATTTCCTTGATAGCAAATGTACACATACTAGTTAGCAAGATGCCGGTGGCTTGTATGTGATTATTTTTAACAAATGAACATTTAACTGTGCACATGACATTAAGCAAAATTTATATCATAAACCCACAGATGGCTCATAAAGCAATGTGATCTGATGAGTGTAACTTTGGAATATACTGGTTTGATGACACCATGTTAGTTGTGCAACTGTATTATGTCTTGCATAACTTGAGATGCATCTACTTCTGATGCCTCACGCTGCATCCAAGGATACAGCCATTTTACACAAATATAATGACGTGCTAAAGGCTAAGCAGGTAGGAAAAAATAAGCAAAGCAAGGAATACTGACAGGACTACACATACAAGAAAAATTTACAGTAAATGCTACTGCATTAAGATGTTTTTAATAAAGATCGGTACACTTCTGCATGTTACTGCTAAATGCTGTAATGTAGCGCATTTGCAACTGCCTGTGAGCATTTTAGCAAAGGGAGCCTCTTACATGACCAGATAAATCAATGCTGTCTGTGCAACAAGCTGCACTTAAAATTAACCTGCAACAGGAAAGCAACTTAATATTTTTACACTTTCTGTAGACATTTCACTATGATAAAACAGCTAGCTTAATGATGCAATGAGTAAGAAATAAACAGTTTACATGGACAATCTCCATGTTGTAAAACACAGAAAATGTACCACCACAACACAAAATATCTTCAAATGCTTGCACTGAGGCCACTTCCATAGCAAAAAAAAAAAAAACTTCATCTTTTTATTTGGTTCATTTCTTTTAGTACAGTGATCACATGGGGCAGAGTTTGAATACATACCATAGAAAGGTGGTATTTTGTTCAGTAGCGAGTATATTCGAGCTTAGCTGCACATTGACTAAGCCAAATAAACTGGCAATCTGGGCATTTAAATTATAGCCCTTATCACATGCAGCAGTACTGGTTGCCTTGGCCTGCAAGCAATGAGCTTTTGTGTCAGAGTACATCACAGCACCTTAAAGCCCTACAAATGTCAAATCACTTCAATCAGGCGGTATGCAAACATGACGTGGAGGCCTGACTGGACGATGGCGCGTACGCAGACAAGGCATGTCAGGCTCAACTGCTTTTCTGCATGTTTCCTTGGATAAGTATTCGGTTGTCCAGACCTTGCTTCTTCACGGGGAAGGTGACCTACAAGGTTCTAATGGAGGACTTAAGCATGTGACTAGGCTTTCGTGTCAAGCTTCCAAGAAAGCAACCACACATTTCTTAAGATGAACGCCTTTCAGTCTGCAATGCCGGCCTTATTGCAGCTCTGCATAAACCCCAAAATTTCTTTGGTAAAAGAGCCTTGTTGGAAGCAGTGAACTTCCATCCAACATGGCAGTGGCAACCACTGCATTGCAGGATCGTCCATGCATAACCTGGGAACCAGCTGTACAGTGTGCTCGGTCGACCATTCAAGTATACGCCAGTGGCTTTGCGCACAGTTATCATCTCGTGTACATATCCATGGGGATTAACGTATGCGCCCTGTGGTCCGCTCTGAGACATGCTGAACACATCGCTCCTGTCGGCCATCTTCTGGTTGCACTCCTTACACGTCAGCACGCGACAGTCACGAAGAATGGCCAGTTCACATCGCAGTCGCTGTACAGGGTTGTCGTAAGATAACATCTCCAGGCGCAGCTTGTCGTCCAGGAGAAGACTGCTCGCGACCCAGTAGGAAAAGCGACACGGGTCGCGGGGTAGGCTCAGGGTGGCAAAATTTTCAGTCCACTCGCGCAACTCAGCCTCTATTTTCGAAACCAGGAGGTTCGCGTCGTACTGTCGATACACCCAGGAGGGCCAAGCTGTCACGTGGGAGAAGCCGTAAGGGTCTTTGTGTCGCTCGCTCGGAGTGTACCGAGACGTGGAGCGTCCCTTAAACCTTGACAGGCTTGGAAGTCGAGCGGCTTCACCGACGTCGGCGGTGGGCTTGTCAGGAAGTATTTTAATGCTAGCCATGAGAATGCCGTCGCTTCTTGTGCGGGAGCTGATGATGCGAAACCTCTGTCGACCTTCCGCTTTGACCACAAGTGTTGATACGCCGGACAACTCGTCAACCTCTTCTTTGTAGGACCGTATTTCAGCAGTAGTGCCTAGCGGCTGCGGAGAAGTGCTACTCGCGCTTTCGCCAACGATGCCAAAAGTCCGATCGTTTTCTATAATTCTGTGCATCATGGATATCTCCAAGGGTCGAAATATCTGGAGAGGCAAGATCTGACCTGGCACCAATATGACGTCATGGGATGTCAGTACAGGTATCGTTTGCAGGCTGTCTTCTTCGAAAACCGTCCTGCCCGTGAGATCCTCCATGTCGTTACCGAGGTAAGTGTGCTGCGCTGGCAGCGAGGTGTCATAGGAGACGTCCATCGCAGAGGCAGACGCCGAGTCTTCCTCCTCGTCAGCGTCTTCAGCCCTCGGAACAAGGTGTATTATGTCATCTGCCATCGGTTAGCCACTCCGGCGAAGCGGAAACGTTCTGTTTAACGTTGCTAAGAGCCTGTGCGCAGTCTTTCACCGCATTTTTAGAACACGAACGGCGCCATATTTGTTTTGGTGGCCACTGGAGCACTGAAGGCGAGAGTACAGTCAACGCCTCCTATAATTGGTACAGTGAGCGAGAGTAGCGCGAGTATGGTCGTTCCTTTCCTTTTTGCTCTACAGATGGCGCAGCAGCCGCGAGCGCGCTCGCGTGTTGGTGCTCGGTTTGAGGCCACGCGGCGTTTTTATCTGCTATAACGTGCTAAATAATTTTCCAGCGCCTTCGTAGAGCTTTCCAAGTCAGATAAATGACACAGCAACGCACTAGGAAAACTAACTATCTGAACTTCTTACTAACACATAAGGAGAACAAACAACGCTTCTTCAAGAACTTGCAGCAATATTTCAGTTTGTTCATAGATTTTCTCTATGGTTTGTTCTTGAACTGAATAAACGCCTCTTACGCTCTTCGTAAAACGAAGCAAAAATAATACGTTCCCACTTTGCAGTAAATAAAAAAAAATTGTAGGCGGGTTAAATGGTTATGACGAGGCTCCCACATCGACGGCGCCACCTCAAACTGTGAATGAACATATCTTGTAAGGAAAGTCATTCCGGGGATACTGATGGGATGGGGGAGGTTGCGGCGAAGATGTGATTTGGAAGCGACGGCGCAGATGGTGAGATGAAAATTTCAAGAAAAGTTTTGTTGTAAGGTTTAGGTCTAGGTAATCATGCCACATTCCCCGAAACATGTGTAAACAATTATAACGTTATAAAAAGAAGAAAAAAACACATGTGTGTGTGTGCGTGGGTGTGTGTGTGTGTGTGTGTAGGAGGGGGGGCGTTAGCGTTTCAATGTTTACGGACATATATTGCTTTGCATTTAGATTAACTGGGTGTCATTAGCTGCATATTACAGCGGCCACTAACAGTGGCGTAGCCTGAAATTTCGTTCGGAAAGGCGGAGAGGGGGGGGGGGGGCGCACACGTTACAGCTCGACCTCCTCGTAGAATTTGTTGAGGGACCAAATACATGAATAATAACGGCATTGCCATTGCCAAAAATGCTGCAAACGAATTGTTGAACGCTACGCACTGTCAAGACAAGTAAAATGTGTATTTATTCATAAAAGAATATACTCGTATGTCCGAGAAATTGTGCTCGAAATCACTGATATGAATGCTCCCATGTTTTTTGTCAGTTTAATAAGTAAAGAAAATATCACACGAACTTTGGAACTTTATCAGTTTGAAACCAGCAGACCATGCCGCTGATATGAAAAATGTAATGGCCATGAAATCAACAAGTTGGAGACAAGTATTTTGATGAAACTTCGTCATTCAAGAACCTTGTTTACATTTTTGTACATATGCAACGGCTAGGGAAAAATCTCAATGACGCTGTCCTTTGTTCCAATCTCTTGCTCAGGAGCAGCTGTCACCGGTCGTGTATTGTGAGTAATTGCACCGTAATTATAGCCGCAACAGAGAGCACATATAAAAGGCAGGATTTCTACAAAATAACGAGGGCGGGTCAAATGAAAGCGAGCAAATACGAATATATGACAAACGGGGCACTTTATTTAGAAGTAGTCTCCATGAGCATTTATACATCCCTCCCACTTCTTCAAAAAGACTGCAACTGACTCTTTCTCGTCATCGTCCGACACGAATCTGGTTTCCTTGAGCTGTTTGTGGAAGTCGCAAGGCGACAGGTCTGGGCTGTATGGCGGATGTTGCTGCGTTTCCCACTTGAACTTTATCAGTTTTGTGTTAACCACATCAGCAATGTGGGGGCGGGCATTGTTGTGGTGGAAATTCGTCAATTTTCCACGTCGTTTGTTCTTGATTGCGACACGCAGCCGATCCGGCATTTCACAATATCGGAAACGATTGATAGACTCTCCAGGTTTAGCAAATTCGGTCAGTAATGACCTCTGAAGATCGAAAAGTCAACAACACCTTTCCCGCGGAAATGACAACCTTTGCTTTCTGTGAACCCCCCGCGGTGAATTCGATTGTTTGCACTGTAAGCTTTGCTGTCGTGTTTTGTAGTGGCACCATGATTCGTCCCTGGTCACAATCGCAGTCAAGTCGTCACCCTCATTGCGATACCGAATCAGATGAGTCAAAGCAGCGCTGAACCTCTCTGTCTTCTGGCAGTGGTTCAAAATTTTGGGCATCTATTGCGCACAGAATAAGAGCCAATAACCGAGTTGTTCATGAATTATGGTGTGAACCGAACCGTGAATGATGTTCACACGCTCTGCCAGTTCATCGATGCTTATCCTCCGTTCCTGTCTAATATCAGCGTATCACCCTTTGCAGTTATGTTGGGAGTGATTGCACGGTGACTTTGGCCATCACTTGAATCTGCTCGAAAAAACAAGCACTCTGCATTTATACTATTCCTAGACATACAGCAAGCATTCGACTGAGTACTATATAGGGCGATTGTTTTCGCACTTATGACTGCGGGACTTTCGGGTATAGTGTGCTTGGTTTTGTGGGCCATTTTCCATCGCGCAAAATGAAAGTGCGCGTTCGAGGAGCAACAAGTGCTCATGAACCTCGCATTGTTATTAAGTGTGGTGTCTCGCAAGGCGGAGTCTTATCGCCGCTTCTCTTCAACAGCGTACTTGCTGGACTTCCAAGCCGATTGCCTCAAGAATGTGACTTTCCAATAGGCATAGCAATATATGCTGATGACATCGCACTGTGGATCAGCGGCCCTTCGCACCATGGTCCACGTTTTCGTGGAATCTTGCAGGGAGCTCTGAATGCAACATCAGAGTACACGGATGAAGTTGGTCTGCAGATTTCACCCGGTAAGTCAGCCGCAATTGCGTATCATCCTAGACAACGCGCTCGTCAAACCATGAGTCGGCTATACCTCGGAGATACACTGATAGATTGGGTACAGAAACACCGCTACCTTGGCGTAATTATCGCTGATTGCCTATCATACCATCCTGCCGTCACCTCTGTGCGGCGAAAATCGCAGTCCCTATACTCAGATATATTGCCGCCTTGACTGCTAAGCGCACCCGCCGTGGTTGCTCAGTGGCTATGGTGTTAGGCTGCTGAGCACGAGGTCGCGGGATCGAATCCCGGCCTCGGCGGCCGCATTTCGATGGGGGCGAAATGCGAAAACACCCGTGTGCTTAGATTTAGGTGCACGTTAAAGAACCCCAGGTGGTCAAAATTTCCGGAGTCCTCCACTACGGCGTGCCTCATAATCAGAAAGTGGTTTTGGCACGTAAAACCCCAAATATTATTATTATTACTGCTAAGCGCGACGGCTGTGACGAGATGACAACACTACGGGTTTATCAATCGTCAGTACTTTCTGGCGTGATGTAAGCCTTGACAGTGTTAAAGTACCGCCTAGTTTGATGTTTCAATTGGAACGGGACTATCGTGTTGCCCTCCGAGTCATTCTTGGCTTACCTCGTGAGGCGCAGTTTTTTTTTCATTACTCACTACGAAGCACACCAGCTGCCCCTGAGGCTGCAAGCAGACCAGAGAGCGTTATATCACGTAGAACGTCTGTACTTAGCATCAGATGGACACGCACCTTATAACCAGCTGATTCCGCGGCCGTTCTCCCGCATGGGGAAAATGGCGGCATTGTTCGTTGCCATTGCTGGCAGTTCAGAAGATACTACCTCACTGACAACTCCGAAGGAACGCAACAACAAATGCCCCTTCCCTATTCATCTTTCGGTTCTCGACATACGCAAAAAGTCTGACCAGCTGCACTTATTTGAAAGCTATGGAGGCCATCTTAAAGTATTTACGGACGCACCGGTAAGCAACGACGCTCAAGGCGCTGCAGCAGCATTCTTCTGCCCTTTGAATGACATAAGAAGGGTGTTTCGAATACCTTATCCATCCTCATCAAAAACTGTGGAGCTGCAAGCGATTGATGTTGCTCCGAAATACGTAAATGAAGAAATAAGCACATCGAAGGTCGTCACCCTAACAGACTTCCGTGCTGGCCTTGGCAGGCTGTTGAGAAAGGATGCCAATAGCCCAATTCTACACAGTATATAATAGAGTCCGCCGACAATATTGCTTCTCGTGGGATGTCGCTCAATGCCCAGTGGATACCTTCGCACGTGGCATTGCTAGAAATGTAGAGGCTGATCGCCTCGCTTCAACTTGTGCTCACAACGGGAGTGACTGCCCAGAAATTTCCTGTATGATTGACAGTGCTCGTGTGTTAATCCGCCGATACATACTAAAGCCGCACCCAGACCACCGTGTTGCAAACGGCTCGTTCCCTACCCGTGTTCGTGGTTATCGCTTGCCTCTTAGTGCTAGAGCACTGTTAGTGAAATTAAGAGTTGGCTCTGTGTTGTTGCGCGAACGCTTTCGTCGTCAAGGACGTGTTGACAGTCCGTCGTGTACGTCCTGTGGCTCCTGTGAGACACTTCATTGAACACCTTATATCGGAGTGTCCCGCATGTGTCACACAACGTGCACTGCTAATTAAGGAATATGGACTGATGGGACTCAAGTGTGCGAACATTGACGATTGCCTGTTTCCGAGAGGGAGTGCTGCTCAACGGGACCAGGCCCTATAGCCTTACTAACTTTTATGCAGAAAACTGATTTGGCCTCTCGTTTATAGACATTTTTTCCGCGTTCCTACTTTCTTTTGTCCGTGACTCTGTCATGTATTTATTTTCTATTTTCTTTCCTTTTTTCTTTGTTTCATATCTTCTTCTGTTTTCATTCTCCTCTCTGGGAAGAGTAGGCAGGCGTTGTGCACGTCTCGATGGAAGTTGTCAGCTTGCTCCCTCCGTCTGTTTCCTTTGTGTGTTTGTATGTATCCATATCCAATAATAGTAATAATTGGCCCGGTCTCGGATGGTCTTTGAAACTTTCACGTCCTTCCTTGAACCGTTTGTTCCGACGCTTCACAGTGACCAATAAAATGCACTGTTCAACATACACGCCAGCCATACGGCGACTAATTTCTTTCTGGGAAACACGTTCAGCTGCTGCTGCTGAAAACGAAACCTTTTGAAAATGAAAGACATGACCTCTGCACAGCTCTAGATCAGTCAGATAGAAAACCGCTAACCTAAAGAAGGCCACAAAAGCGCTGCTGCGATATTTGAAAGCTACCAGATTGAGTCAACGTCCGTGATCCGGACTGAGTGACTGATCGATATCCCCAGTGGATTTTCTCTTCTTCTTTTAATCTTTCCCTCCCCATTTCCCTTTTCCCAGTGTAGGGTAGCCAACCGGACTCAGTCCTGGTTAGCCTCCCTACCTTTCATTTATCATTTGCTCCCTATCTCTTTCTTATGCAATATCGATCTACCCGAACATTGTTAACGAAGCCAGAAATTGTAAAACAAGTCGCAAATGTAAATGTAAAATACAAAACATGATTTCCTTTGATTGTGGTACGCCTGGTGAAGGCTAACGTAGTTTTCATGTGCTCTATGTTATTATAGCGACCTTACCAATGCATTATTATACAATTCGATCTTATTACTAATAACATTTTTCTTTCTTTCTTCCTTTCTTTCTTTCTTTCTTTCTTTCTTTCTTTCTTTCTTTCTTTCTTTCTTTCTTTCTTTCTTTCTTTCTTTTTGGCTACTGCCACTTCTGCTGCTCCAGCAATACAAAGGCCTTAGGAGGATTACGCCTTGCCTTGCGGGCAAAATTTGAGTTTTTTCCCCCAAATAAATGGAAAAAAATGATGTCCTTATTTTTGTCTTCGCATCTTCCGCATTTTCAAAGGTAACGTGTTGTATGTTTCGTTCACGGCCAAAGCTTTGTCGTGAACTGTTATGTTCGCACTTTCTCAGAGCTGAGTGATAACGGTTCAAAGTGTGCATGCGTGCAACGCATTGGATAACATTAAGTGTTACGTGGGGCACGAAAGTTACGTTCTGCATTTAAAGGCTTTGGAAGGTTTGCTGCGCTACGTTCGCCAAACTAAAGGTGCCAGCTTTGCTGCAATAGTGCTCGCATTGATGTCTGATATGTTGTCCACAGCATTTAACACTGGCCGTTATCCTCTGGCTTAACTGGCGGGTCGTGGACGTTTTGCGTAGCCCCTGTAAACGGCTGAAACGGTTTACTAAAGGGGCCATCCAGCATTCTGCGATTTGATCTGTCTAGGCGCAGCTGCGTAAGCGCACGTGTCTCTCGAAGGAAGTCGCTACGATAACGAATCGCGCACTGCGCTAAATTATTCCAGGATAGCGTCACCACTTTACCGCATACACGCTTGCGTTGCTGAACGCCTTTGAAGTGACGAGACGTTCCCGTTGTCACAACATGTCTGACCTGGCGGCGCGACTCAGCCTGAATTCCTGGCAACAATGGGGCATCTCAGAAAACTGCGATGTCCGCAAGTACTATTTAGGGCATAGTGAAATTCCACCATATTGTCAAATTCGACATCTTGTCCATTCTGATTGGCGGAGAGGGCTGCTACGACTTCTCTGATTGGCTCAGAACGCCGTGATTGCCGAATTCGACAATATGACGGAATTTGACAATCTCCAGAATAGCACCTCGACTGTGACAAGTTTTGGAAATCCTCGTGCCGGGCTATTTTAAATACCATTCCCACTTAAATGCTATCACTGCCGCTACGTTGTGCTATATATATATGTATGTACATATATATATATACAGTAAAAGCTCGTTAATTCGAACCGCAAGGGGAAGCCGCTTCAGTTCGAATTAACGAAAGTTCGAACTAACGAAAGTGAAGAAGGGCAACAGTACACTGCGATTTGGAAGCAGTAGGGCATGTCAGAAATTTGGCGTGTCAGAAAGTGATGGCGTGTGCCGCGGGCACACGCCATCTTCAAGTCGAAGCTCTGGGTCCGACTATGCCACACCACCGATTTCCACCGAAACGAACGTTAGCCGAGGCTTAACACCATCCCAATGAATCGCGACGGCCGATACCTCCTAAGCTGAAAACAGAGGTGCACGACCGATGAAGACTGCCGAGACAAAGACGCTGAACATGTGAAGGTGGCGAAGGCCCTGATTCGTTCGTTCTTGATTGCAAGCGCAGCTGCGACGTACTTGATTCGCTGTGTTTTGGAGCTTGCCATGCCATCTCCACACAACATTAGCAGCTGTACAAGATTTGCAAAGCCTCCGAGATTCGCAACGGGCAAGAAGTCTCCGAGGTTACGTAGAACGGAGAGGCGGCAGCCGCCGCTGCCTTCTGGCTGACCCCGCGCCGGTTAGATTTTTGTCCGATTTTGCCTTCTCTCGCCGTTCTCTCCGTTTCGGAGGCAATACAGCCTTGTGTGTAGGCAGTAGGTGCGCTTCTCTGGCCGTGTGCCAGGCGAGCCTAGTTCGAATTATCCGTGAGGGAACCTTCTCGCGTTCGAATTAACGGACTTTTTTATACATAGACTTCTATGGAGCTTGGCCGGACCAAATCGTACAGTTCGAATTAACGAGCTTTCACTGTGTATATATATATATATATATATATATATATATATATATATATATATATATATATATATATATATATATATATATATATATATCACCTTTAATTTGTTGGGTTCCGCGTGGCTCGCTGCAGCCACTGGCAAGAGCCGCGGTGTTTTGATTTGCCGTGGAGGTTACAGGCAATAACCGGACAGAGGTATCGATTGAAGGAATAGATGCAGGAAAACTTATTTTTTTTTCGTGTGTGTAGAAATTTTCGCATTGTTCGCGTTCTTTAATATGTGACTGCGTGGCTCTTTAGTGGGCATGTAGCCTGCGTTAACGACTGAACGTGAACTCAGTATAGCGCGATTACCGTAAAGGCCCGCATATAATACGATGGACAAGGCAGGGGCTAAGGAAAACTAAAAAAAAAGGCATTCTCCTTCCCCTCCCACAACACAGTTAAAATGCTTGATTTCACTAACCTTGTGCGACCAAAGACTATTAAATCTCTAAATGCTTTGTTACGTGAATATGTGAGTGATGACGTGCCAGAAAGAAAGTTCATCTTGTTCTGTGCATGGGACTACGGTAGCCTGATCAGTGTCGCACGAATCTGCTATAAAAAATGTCATTACTTAATCACCACCGTAGTTGTTGTCGCTTTCAACATATACCACCGTAGGCCTGCCTAACTTTCTTTTTGTAATTCTATTTTATTGTTTGTCATATATTTATTTCTCACTCATTCTGCTCACTCCTGCAGAGTCACCGATTTCATTTACTGAGGATAGTTTACTTTCCTCACGCCGCCCGATACATGGCCGCTTCCTCACAGTTATGTGCCACAGTTCTTGAGATTATCATCATCATCCGCGACCACACTAGCACCACTAGTTGCAAGTGCGATGAAGCGATTTGCGCCCACTTACAAGTGAACTTACGCCAGCTGTCTGCACTGCTGGAATGTGACGATAATCCCATGAAAAAGCCGCACTTCTTTATGGAAAAATGTATACCGAGTGGACATCTTGCAGTTTGGCGTCAGATACGAAGTTAAGAATGTTGAGTGTCTCGTTAAGGAAATAAAACTTCAACGCGGTAACTGTCCGCTCTTTACCGTTCCGCTAATAAGGAAACATCTTGGCGCCGATGATTGTATGACGCAGATGATCCAAATGTTGACAAGCATGAGCGACCAGCCAACTTCGTTTTTTTTTTTTTTCGGCGCAGTCTATAGCTTGCTTTGGCACATGACAGTTATTGCACTGTGGCGCTTTCAGTCCTACATGTGGTGGCCAGGCGACTGAGTTGCGTGCGTTCTTGGGCTTCGGCAATCTCCTTGGGGGTGTTATGTGCCCCCAGCTTCAAGAGATCCTCGGTATGGGTCCTGATGGGTAGCCCGAGAGCCCTCTTGACTATTTTGCGGATAAGAACGTTGAGCTTGTCTCGCTCCGCTCTGAGCCAGTTGTGCATAGAAATCGTGTACGTGAGGTGGCAGAGTACGAAGGCATTGATCAGCCTGAGAAGATTGCTTTCCTTCATGCTTCGATGCCGGTTTGCGATTCTGCGAACGAGGCAGAAAGCGTTGTCCGTCTTTGCGATAATCTTGCGGAGAGCTGTTCCGTTTCCGCCGTTGAATTCGACAAACATGCCCAGGACCCGAATAACGTCGACCCTGGGTATCACCCCCCCGTCACAAGTGCGAAGTCTGATGCTGCTTTCAGAGTCTGGCTTCCAATCTTTGGGTCTGCCTCCATTCTCTTTTCTGTAAAGTAGCAGCTCCGACTTGGCGGGGGAGCATCGAAGTCCGGTGGGGTGGAGGTACTCCTCGATCACGTCAATCGCATCCTGCATGGCTTCTTCGACTCTGCCCTCGCAGCCGCGGGAGCACCATATGGTGATGTCATCGGCGTAAATGGTGTGCTTGACGTCCTCGACGCGCGCCAACCTCTCGGAAAGACCAATCATACAGATGGTTAACAATGTTGGGGAGATGACGGCGCCCTGAGGAGTGCCCCGCCCTCCGAGGGGCACATCTTCGGAGCGGAGTAAGTCCTATTATCCTATTATCCTTCGGAGCGGAGTAAACAAGTAAGTACTATTATCTTGTAAGCAGGAACTCATTCCTGTTACTTTTCACAGAACAACGCAAGAAAAAACAAACACAGCTTCGCATGAAGTATGCCTTTATAGGTGCGCGTCATTCTGCTGCTGTCTCTTTATTGACTGTTGCCAATTCTTCCTATATCTTTATGCAAAGCCAGTCAATATTCACCGGAATACTATCTCCTCTCTTTTTATCATGGGTAACCTGCCTGATTGGCATGTCAATTAAAGCAGTGCAAGGAGACTGGAATCCAGATTTCTCAGTGAAGCAAGGCTCGCGACATCTGAAAATGTCTTTATTCTCATCAGTCAATGAACAAGTGGTTGCAGCAAAGCATTTGTCAACAAGAATAATTCAAGTGAGCCAACACGGTCCCAGATCTCTCGAAGCGGTTCTCTAGCGTCATGTCACTTTTCCTGAGGACCATGCGACAAATGAAGGGAAGAGTTAAGTATGAAAAACACTCAAAATTAAACGACAGGCAATGAACAGGTCACCGAAATGCGGTCACCATGACAGGCACAGACTGGCTTTGTACACATTGTCCCTGCAGCTGTAGATTTCACTTTTCACTTCGCTGCTCACACTTCTTAGGTCAGAAAACAAATACTCCGGAAGAATAAAAACTTCGGTCACCACGTCAGAACCTTTAAAAGCGCAGCGACAACACGTCACAGAAAAAGCGTGATCACGGTCACACGTGATTAGCAGGGCACAACAGTTACCACTATATGGCACTGCACAAGTTGTACGCGATGAATAGGAGTGATAAAGAAAAGTATAAAATCACGAAAAAAACATTTTATCTGGCTGTTTATTTAAATGGCAGTTGCTCCTGCAAGTGAAAATGTTCCTAAATAGATCCGAAGAATACTAGCCATTAAAAAAAGAGAAGGGCAAAAGCAGTATTTAAATGCTTAGTGATGAGAAGGTGTGTAGGTGTGGTTTTGTTACTCGGTGTTGCCCTGATGGCTACCCCAACAAATGAAACAAGGAAAGTTCCGCTAACTTATCATGCAAATAATAACACTTGGTTCTCCATGAGTGTTTCTACCTTATGCTCTTCGCAGAAATATTTTTTGGAGCGGCAAGTTCTGCAGTTTTCAAATGAACACATCACAGAGTTTTTCACAAACATAATGAGCTCTGGCTTAAACCAGAAGGAGTAATAGTGGCTGCGAAAGGCACTGTGGGCACTGTAAAGGATGCATGTAAGATACTGCAAAAAGAATAAACACTGCAGCACCTTCAGAGGCACTCGTCAGCAACCATAACCAAAGTAAACGAACATTGGCTGCTGACACAACGTATCACAGGACACACAACATAAACGTAAGGAAGCGAACTTCTAGAAAACAGTGACCATCGCCTGCTGTTTCCCGTACCTTAAACAACACATTTCAACAGCAAACAACAATGTTCAGCGGTGGGCCCATGACGCCGACGGCGCGCGACTGTGATGCTGCAGCCAGTCGCAGTTTTGGTGGGAGGAGCACGCCATTCTGGTTTTATTTTTGACTACACCTCTAAAACCTGAGCCCTCCTTTTGACTTTTGTGGTACAACCGGCAGAACTTCAGATATCATTAATAGCCGGTTCAACCGTTCAACTCCCAGCCCGTACAACCAGTCAGCCTGCCCAGCGAAGCGGAGAAAAACAAGAACCCAGTGTCGTGGGCTCAATCTTGCACGAACATTGGTCAAAATTGGCCATTCCGACAGCCCAACGGCCCCCACGCTTCCTTGTACCCTTCACACTCTCGATTTTTCTTTGCCTTCCTTAAAGGAGTATACCGCCTACTTGGCTTCTACAACCTCTGTCCAGTATGCTAGGGTTACCTGTCCTTAAAAGAAATCGAAGGTTGGATAGAAACATGAATACAGACGCTCGCAAATACTATTCACTGTCCATATATATATGTATATATATAACAACATGGCATGACAGCATTGCAAGGAGAGCAAGGAGAGGAGTATAGTGGGTGAGTGTTGACGGGATGGAAGTGACGATGGTTCCTCGGGTGACGCATGTGCCTTCACGATGTGGGGATGCAAGTTCGTGAGGCGGCGGCGGCCCGGTGGGTGGCGAACCGCGACGCCGTGCGGTGCTGCGCTGCTGCTGTTGCTGTTGTGGCGGCCGGTCTCTTGTCGTGGCGTGGGCCAGGCGGCGGCCAAACCGTCATCAGCCAGCGAACGTCGGCGCGACGGTGTCCGTCAGGTACTCCCACAACCGCCACAGGGTGGGGCCCATGTCCAGCAGCTTCCAGGCGGCCAGGGCGAACAGGGCGTTGGTCGCCTGCTTTACCACGTACAGCCTGCGCGAGAAGCTGAGCGATTGGCTTCCAGTGTGCTCATACTTTCACTGGCCAGAATTCAAGAGTGCTCCAGACTGAACTACGGCTACGCGTGTTTCCTTACCTCTAACCTCACTGTGCTTCACCTCTCAATTGTTCACTTTTCCAACTCTCAACCTATGACGTATTCCACCGAGGCCCATCACTCTAGTTTTCTTCCCCTTTATTTTTGATAATATGGCCCACTACTGCGCAATATTTTCTACTAGATCCTAAACGACCCCACATAGCGAAACGAGCGCCGAAAATAGCTAGAATGGCTTTGAAGCGCTTCACGACTTGTGGACAGAAGGCAATGCATCAATGCGGGATCGCACAAGTCAAGGGGGAGGGAAGCAGCTCGGTGGCGAGTTGGGTTGAGAGTAGTTTCATTCTCACAATGAAAAGGTTATAGCCATCGTTCGAACACACGTAAGTTAAGTTGACCCCTTATTTTTCATCTTCAAGTGAAGCATGTGTGTGATGTAATCCGACCATGTTTTAATTTATTTTTCTCGCTTTCGCATATATGGTTCCTGCTGAAGAGTAGTCAAGGTCAAAAAAGAAAAGAATACATGGAAGGCGTAGTCGTTCAAGGCAGCCCACAGTATCCAACATTTTTCTAGCAGAAATACGACATAAAGACAAAAAAAAAAGAAGACGCAAGTACAATAGAAAACGCATAACCCTAATTAGCGAAGAAATAATCTTAAACGCAATGCTGACGTTTGTGGCGCTGAAGAAGAAAGGCTGCAGACAATACCCAACCAATAAAAATTATTTTTATATATGGATACGCAGGAAAGTCAGGTTAGCCAGCCAAACAATCTCTTATTTTGATACCGTCGGAGTATCGGAGTATTTTTCCCACCCCAAAACTGTGAATCGGTCCATGTCGCATGCATTTCTTCCTCTATTCGCGCACTACATTGCCTATTCCATGACTATATAGCGAGACATAATTTTAACGTCCCAGAGCGCACTTTTTTTTTTTTGCAAGGCTGTAACCTTACCTCTGGAAGTTTCGACTTTTGACCTTGGAGTGGTCCTCCTTGAGAAGGATGTCCCTGGCGCCGAGAGCGTAGTGGTAAAAGAAAGGCCTCCATTCTAACGTGCTGACATCGAAGTTGAAGATCTGCGCAGAATATGTGAAACCAAGCGGTGAAGACCTTTAGCCTCATTTTGAAATAACCACGGTGTTTCGCATAACCAGCGTTGCTTTGACATGTCTCTAAGTTAACATCGGGCATGCGCATTCTTATCAAGGCATCATTGCTGTGCGTCTTCTGGAGCGAACGCAAAGGTTCATTCATGTTGACAGCATTAAATTCGAAAATCAAAGCAACTATTCTAAAGCAAGATTTGGTGGCAGGCTAAATCCTTAACGCAAACTCGGATAAAACGAAGTCGGCGTGAAGCAAATGTCACATTATACGCCAGCACGAGAATGAAAATAGTCGGTTACGCGTAAACAGTTTATTCGCAATCTGTAACCACAGCGGCTAACAATGGAGTGCGAACAAGGCCAACCAATTAAACGCCTACAAAAAAAAACAGCATAGAGAGAATGCGGGTGATCATCTAGTGTTGTGATCGCGGTTCCCTTTCAGACAACTCTACTGTGCATGTTTACAGGAACGCGCAAGAAAAAGCTCTTGTAATATCGAAGTGCCATGAACAGACAGCGGTCATGCCATCGGCGGTCATCGTGGTCTTTTGTGCCTGTATACGCGTACTCTTTATGTTTCGCGTTTCACCATCCATAAGTAGCATCTATAAGTAGTAAAAGTCAGTGCGCTGGTAGAGGCAGTTTAGTCGAGCACTAAAATATGAGGGATGCGGCTCTTCTGGAGAAATTAAAGATTGATATTTAGTTGTGTCTCTTTCTAAGCAGTGAAAGAGAGGATGCATGCCATGGTCATAGTCTTCGTAAGGGTTTAAAAACCTTGTTCGTTAACTAGTCTGAGATTAAATGTTAACGGAGACCCGCTTTTCAATTTGCATGTGCTTTAAGATCAGAGTAACACTGCCTAATACCCCAGTGTAAGGTGACAGTCATTTGGTTTTCCCAGGTCACTTCCTGAGCGACAAGATTGTTACGTCTGACGCACTTAGATTCGAGGTTCTCTTGCTCTACTCGGCCACTGTTATCTGCACCACAGGTTCATTCATCTCGAGCGTTACTTGTTGGTTGCGACTACATTATTTAGGGAAACTCGCTTTACTAAACATACTACGAGCCCAGGAAATATAATAAAAGCCCGCCGGTGAGAAAGGCGTTGTCGTGCATAATGCGAAAAAAGGTGTGTTCAACAATATCTAGTGGCACATCCTTATTTTTTCATTTCCTCTGCGTTTGCGACAAAGGCAAAGTAAAGAAGAAATTGCAATTGGGACCACGAACCTTCTTTTCTTCCTCGGAAAGGTCGTTGTATATGGCCATCATGTTGTTTGTCTCAAACTTCCACTGATGCGTCGTGAAGTAGGAGAGAGCTTCCAGTAGGAGCTCGAGCTTGTAGTACGTCTTGACTAGCCTTCAAGAAGGGTGGATAGAGAGAAAGAAAACTTGTGCAGATCCAACACACATCTTGGAATGTATGGGAAGCTCTCGTGAAGCGCTTAGGGAGACGCTATAAGTTTGCCCATTTCATTCCTGCGTCCCTGGCGCAAATGAAACTGGCGCGCGCATGTGCTTTCATGCACCCTTGCCACGCAATCTGACAACTCGTACGTTGCCTTGCATTTCGTCATTTATTCTTGTTTTACACGTACAGAAGCAAGGTTTGAGTACGGGCTAGTTGGTATTCCATGGTATCAATCGTCACTTACAGCGCATACATAGACGGAGGACAAAAAAGGACGACGTAGACAAGCGCTTGTCTACGTCGCCCTTTTTTGTCCTCCGTCTATGTATGCGCTGTAAGTGAAGATTGATTACAGGTACAGCCCGCTTCTTCGGCGTACCGCCGTTGAGGGTTTGTGCCTTAGTATGAAAGCCGTCATCATCATTATTGACACGCGGCGATCATCTCAAAAGAGGTATTTGGCGTTAGCACGATAGAAGTGAATACGAGCGATTGTAGTCTAATGGTTAGAAAAATAGACGTAGAAAGGTTATAAAGGTTTGCTTTATTAAACATGGTATTTGTTGCAACGAGGATATTTAGGTATCGTTTGTTTTATCACGGAGTAATTACGCAGAAAACAAGGTCAGCGGCCTGAACACCTACAAGGGTACTAAAGATGGTAGTGCTGCCCTGCGTGCGAGCTATGCGACAACCCAACCAGCAGCCATAGCCAGGGAAGCTTCGCATTAAAAGCCACAAAAGTCTTTCGTTTAAGTATACACAAGGAAAGAAAAGATCGCGGGGTCATACTGATAAAAAAAAACAATGTGTCATTCCACGTCAATTAACTGTGAATTACATCGTCAATATCGTTATTGCGTGCAAGGGCGAATATTTCTTCTTACAAGTTAGAAAAACAAATTATGAGCTTACAAGTGAGGCATGCCTGTTCGTGAAATAACTTGCATGCGCCTCATACAGCAACATAGCTGCAGGCTAACCCTAAGTGGATCAGGGAAGACGAAACTTAAGCGTGAATCTGCAGCAGTGATAATAGGTCACTCTTAATAAGCGACAACATCACCGCATTGTTGGCAGGACGGGAACATTGCCCCATGGGGCATACACTGTAAAATAATTTACACCCCTAAGGGTTTTTTTCGGTGTCTATAACTAACCCCCTAGCACCCTTGAAAAAGCTGGGTTTTATAGGGAATTACACCCTTATGATGGTTATTCTATATTCCAATAACACCCTATCCCTTGAGGGTGTTTTGAACAACATATTACCCTTCGACCCATGGGGTGTAAGGGTGTGATCAGGAATATATTACCCCTTCACCTATCGGGTGTAATGAGCAATATAATAGCCCTTGAAGTACGGCATGTGGAAGCGGGTACATATGCACTTCATTGTTTGTTTCTAAGTCTACAGTTAGGCTAGCACACAGAAATGTTATGTATGGTGTGCATACAATAGGTAATGTGTTTACAAACGCACTGCATAGCAACTTTGAGAGAAAACACATTATCACTTGTGAGTGTTCTGCGTGAAATGGTCCCATTTATCACAGATACAGAGTGACTGCATGGAGGGTCATTTATTCTAGCCTCCTGTACAATATTTTGAGCTTGCACTATGCCTTGTGGTGACAAGTCTTGCGGCCGTTCTACATTGAAGAACAGTCTCATTCAAACCAAAGTTCCAGGGCACAGGCGAGGATGATGATGCCTTTTTGTAGCTCCATTCCAATGTCCTAAGGCGAGCCATCATAGATGAAGCCATTTCTTCATTGATCACTGTAGCCATCTGCTTCTTTTCTACCTGCAAAATGATTTGTTGCAATTTAATGTCAGGAAAAGTACACGAAACATGACTAGCAGCGCTTCCCTGCATCATTCACTTTAATATTTCAAGATCACATGAAGAGCAGGTTAAAGAAAACAAGCACAAATAGTGCTTACTTCCAGGAAATCGTTATTTCGAAAGAATAAGGCATTTAATCTGCCACATCATGAATGTAGGAGAGACAGGCTACACAAATATATGAGGGCAATTCAGAAATTATTGCCTCCAAGCCCACTACTTTGCCAATATTACAGCAAACATTTTGAACTTTTTATCATTGATGCACTTATGCTTAAGCTATCGAATGTCACTTGCCTCGCCTTCCTATCTCTTCTCGTTCCGGAGTAATCGAGAAATTCATGGCATCCAGTGGTGACGTCCAGTTGAAACAACAGGCTGTAATTGAATTTCTGACTGTGGAAGGTTGTGCGCATATCAACATTCATGGCCATTTGACTGCAGTTTACAGGAATGCCTCTGCTGACGTCAGCACTGTGCAGAGGTGGGCAAGGACTGTGAAAGACCAAAATCCTACTACATCAAATCTCCCGGATCAGCACCGAAATGGATGGCCCACAATGGCTTCTGATGAGGGTCATGAACATCAGCAGATGAGTTGACTCGGTGCAATCGCAGGATCAAGCAACACCAGATTGCAACACTCGCCATTTCCATTGCCTCAGTGAACCACATCATTAAAGACCTGCGTTACAAGAAGACTTGCGCTTGTTGGGTGTCACGGTAACTGACGACTGACATGAAAAAGTCGAAGCATAGCCAACAAGTTCAATTCTTGTAACCCAGGAGGTTTTTAATTATGTGGTTCACTGAACCAATGGAAATAGCGAGTGTTGCTGCAATCTGGTGTTGCTTGATCCTACGATTGACCCGATTCAACTCGTCTGCCTGATGTTGATGATCCTCATAAGAAGCCATTGTGGGCTGTCCAGTTCGGTGCTGATCCTGGACATTTGATGCGGCTGGATTTTGATGTTTCTCAGTACTTGCCCACCTACGCACAGTGCTGATTTCAACACAGGCATCCCCGTAAACTGCTTTCAGATGGCAATGAATGTTGAAGGGCGCAGAACCATCCGCAGTGAGAAATTCAACTACAGCCCACTGTTTCAACCGGACATCACCACTGTATGCCATGCATTGCTCGATTACTTTGGAACGTGAAGAGATAGGAAGATGGGGCAAGTGACATTCTATAGCTTAAACATCAGTGCATTAATGATAAAGAGCCAAAATGTTTTAAGTACTACTGGTAAAGCAGTGGGTTGTGCATCAGTGCACAACCCACTTTTGTGCCTCAGTGCATAAAAGTACATTTTGTTAAAAAAATAAGTGGAACAACAGTGCATTTTTCCGGCAAGTTTGATGGTGCATATCTCCAAACTGACGCCATTCTGGAAATCAATTCCAAGTAGATACACCTTGTAATCTCACTGGCTATGATTTGTAAATTACAATATGTGCCCCAGATATGTGGTGGCGCTGGCAAACACTCCCAGCGTTCTACTAGGAAGCATAAATACCCAAGAAAGTGATGGGGAAACGGCGCCCGCAGTAGCTCAATTGGTAAAGCATCTATAGTCGGATACAACTTTAGAAAAAAGGGGGCGTTTACTCCTCCGCAGCGGATGCACACGAGCATCCACCAATGGGCGCGCACTCTGGACCGACGTCATGCACCGGACGCCCGGTGACTTCGCCACTTCGGTCATCTGGGCGGGGCCTCCCCTTTTTTCTAAAGTTGTATCCGACTATAACGCGTAATGCAAAGACGTGGGTTCGTTCCCCACCTGCAGCAAGCTGTTTTTTCATCCACTTTCATTTCCATTAATTTATCATTTCTTTATTTCATTTGTTAATCACAAGTAATTTACCCTAACTTGTCCTTGGTGTCAGTGTTTGCTGGCTTCTTAGGATATGATTAATAAACATCGGGTTTCTTGGTTAAGCCCCTTTCTTTCCGGTTATATCAGCTATAATGTAATTCATTCAAGGATAATAATTTTTTTAATTAGTTTAATATGTTTCGACTTCTTGTGCTAGATATATCTGCATGTTTGAATATTCCTGCTCAAGGACTAGAATTATGCTATATGCAACAGGACTATATTTAAAAATTCCACAAGACTGAAAATCATCACCCTGCATAAAAACAATGTGAATTTAAAAACAAGCTTCAGTGAACCTTATTGAATCAGCAAATGGCCAGTGTAACTAGTCTGATCGTCCTGGAAATCTTTTGTAGCTTATCAGCATAGTGAATTTCAATTCCACATTTAGGAGTGCAAATTTTTCTAGAAGTCAGCTTTTTCTTTTTAACAGCTAGCATCCCTGCCAGTTTGCTTAAACATAATGTTGCATGACTTTAACAGTACTGCACAATCACTTTTTTCTGCTCACAGTGTCTAGTGATGTGTCTTTAGCAGCTGAGATAATTATTGTTCATGCAGATAAACATCAGAAAGCATTGCAATAACTGCCAAGAAAATGCAATCATGCGTTTTGTTTACAAAAGAGCATGTGCTCTACCTTCTGCCAGTTTTGTTTTCCGTGTCAGGCTAGAACGGAACTTGCACAAGAGGCACCTTTTGCATCCATGAAGATATTTTATGAGGTTATGGTGGTGTCGAAACATGACATCAACCATAACACTTTAAACTATTTTATGAAACAGGTATTTGTACAAAGATAGAAAAGGCACCAATTTTGAATTTATCACATTTGGTTTAGAGTACCATAGTATAAATGGCTCAACTAGTACAGGTACGCAAACAGGCTAGTTGGTATTGGTCGATGACGTTAGACAATGTGAACTCGACAAAGGATGGAGAAAGAGGCGATAGGATTTGTTCCATTTCTCGCCATTTTTGACGTCCCTTGTACAAGTCTGCACTGTCTGTCGAACATCATGGATCAACTAGTACAGCCTGAAAAAAATATGTCATGAAAGAAAACTTGACTTTCAACCTCGACAATTCTGCCTGTTAGGTATTATGGTTTCTTTAGAACTTATTTCTTTATACAAAGTCAGACCCATCGAGTAAAGCTTACTGAGAAAGAAATGAAGAACAACGTCAACACCTCTCAAGGCACATGCATCAAAGGAGTCAGAGCATCATACACGTTACCTTTAGGTGCAAGAGTATTCTCTTTCTTAGGCAAACTGCATTTCTAGTTTCTTAAAGCCTATATATTTATTTGCCACAGCTATGGGAAAATCACAAGGTGGAAAAGATGTGTTGGTGCAATTTCAACTATTATGCACAACAGCAAAAGGTAAAGCACAGGAAGTCTCACTGCTCCTCTGTCTAAATGACATTCAGTTTCATTTGTCATGTCCACTCCTATCCTGATGGCAGCAGAAACAGGAAGACAGCAGCGTGGTTCAGAAAGTAGATGAAGGAGCTGATATCCTAGCTGACATAAAGAGTAAAAAAAGGGAGCTGGTCAGGCCATGTAGTGCAGACGTGAGACATCATTAAGTAGCGCGAAAAAGACAATGGACGACAGCTAGAAGCACACAGGACAGAACTCTAGGCTTCAACTGAAATTTTGGCTACACAGAAACATAGGATTCAGGGGATGTGACCTCAACGCATGGAAGCAACATTTATCTTTCCTTTTCCCTGCCTGACACAGAAGGTATTGGAGCCAATCGATGGGCAGGTTCATTTCGAGATACGAACACTCTTTTTTGGCGAGAGCAAGGGAAGGGGTGCTTACACACTAATCACCCGCTTTTCGATGCAAAGTGCTTCAAATATTTACATGTCGACCTGCCTTTAGAGCCGCGTGGGCAGATGAGTGCTTTGAAACTGCTCAGTGCATGAGCACTTACAGCAATGATTGGCCAGATGGCCACCAGCCATGACAGCTGCCCTATCTTTGTTCCCCCAAGCGGTCGTTTAAACACCGACCTGTTTGGCTTGAGGACACATAGGGCAGCTTTGAGTGCCTTGGTGGCTGGTGGCCACATGGCCAATCATCGCCATACGTGCTCATGCACCGAGCAGTTTCAAAGCAATCGTGTGCTCAGGCAGCTCCAGAAGCAGGTACATAGGGAAATATACGAACCACTTTGCATCAAAAAAGTGGGGAATAGGTGTGTAAGCACCCGTCTCTGGCTCTTACCAAGAATGTTCGTAAGTGAAATTAACCTGTTCATAAATTTGTTCCGATAGCTCCTGTGTTGTTTCTGTCCGTCGACATTCTGTGCATTCCATGTTTCTGTGTAGCAAAAATTTCAGTTGAAGTCTAGACTTCTTTCTTATGTGCTTCTTGATGTTGTCTTTTTCACGCTAGTTATTGATGTCTCAAGTCTGCAATGAGCTAGGGTGGTTGCTTGGGCTAGTTGGTAATTCATGATCAAAAATAATGTACAGCATCCTTGTCCTTTGCGCTGTACATTATTTTTGATCTGCAATGAGCACCAACTAGCCCAAGTGCCTTCTTCAACCATGTAATGCATAGGGCAGATAACCAGTGGCACATTTGAGTTACAGAATGGATGCCAGGAGAAGAGAAGGGTAGTCAAGGACGGTAGAGAAGTAGACTACGATGAAGTCAAAAAATTTTGCAGGCTTCACTTCGAATCAGCTAGCGCAAGACGGGTAATTGGAGCTCACTGGGGGAGGTCTTCATCCTCCGGTGAAAAAAATATGTAGGCCAATTGTGATGAAAAAAGTATACCTGTCGGGTCAGACGTCTTCACTGTCTTTTCAGCAACGTGTAGGCCCAAGACAGCCAGTCGGTTCCCATGCAATTGCTTCATGCTGACTGCAACTGCATGGGCACAAGAAAACAACCCACCATTAATACCATTCGAGATTGACGACTCAATAAAGAACCTCTCAAAACTGCAAATACAATTAAGCATTTACCAGCTTAATAAATACATATATAAAGGCCAAGAATAGTTACAATAACCATACACTTTATAACTAGACATTAAAATAAGGTAGTGAAGCGTACAATAACCGTAGGACGCTAAGTGCAATTCATTTCAGAAATACTGTTGACAACTGACAGGACGCCTTAGGCAGGGTTCAGTCACACAACAAGAAAACAAATAGTAGTAATAATAGGCACGCCTGCGTGAAACCAAGAAACGAGTACAAGGACGAGAAAAAAATTGATTAGGCTCGGTGTGCTTATTTATACAAAAAGATAAATTTATAAACAAATAGCGCAACCACGCATTCATCCGCAACAGCACGACAGCTTCTATTCGCAACTTTCACGGCCTATAGGGGGCGCCACCTTAAATCCAACATGGCTGTCCGAGAGATTAAGAACTAGAGCAGTCGGTGCAGTGCTGCGGTCGTCTTGCTCAGTGGCATGTTGTTTCGCGTCGTCATGCTGAAATGCCTCTTCAATTTACACGCCCGCTGTCGTTAGCCTGCGTAATGGCTCATATTGGGCGAGCAGAACCCGGGATTCGAAGCCAGCTTCGCTGATCATCTTGTGTGTTGCGGCATAAAAGCGTGCACGTCGACGTCTGTGACTGTTGAAGGCCTTTGCATAAAAACTTCGCGACTTCGAAGCAAGCAACATGAGCTGTGGTTTCAGTTTTACCGCGACGGTGTTATTAAGAGAAGTAACTGTGCTTTTTATTTGCTATTCTATTAATTTGACCTCTTTGAGTGGGTACCATGAACTTTTATACGGTGTGGTGCTCTCTGCAAGTTGTACTTAGACCGCTTGAATAAGCCGCCGTGTCGAGAAAAAAAAAAAAACCTTCCTGGTGTCGCGCGACCGAAGTCATTTACATCGACGGCGTGAAAAGCAGCCCTAAAGCAGCGTTCTGTGTGCGAAAATTTTTTGTCTAGTTATCCCTGCCTGTGTTCACAAAGCTGGATGTTGAACGCCAGAAGTAAACAAAAAACCATATCTGACTGCTTTCGCCAGCTAATACGATAACCGTTCACCCTTGCAATTTGGTTATTGCGCTTTATGCATACTGTGCCAGCGACAGTCTTACGGTAGTTTTACAGCCTGCGTGAGTCCTACCGCGTCTTGCCTATAGACAGATCAAGCGATACATTGCCGACATTGACTGGTCCGCGGTAATGCTCGCTTAATTCTTCCAGTTATCTTTATAAAATAATATACACGCAGATCAGCTGAGGGTTCGCTACGCAAACACTGCACAGTAGTTTAACGCTTGTTGGATTAGGATTTGTTACTTTACGAGTGCAGTCATGCGCACCTGTGCACACGTTGCAACCGCGCATTGAAGTGGCAGACGAGGTACGAATTCCAGGTCCCTCTACGCCTGCGTCACTTTGCTTCGATGCACAAATGAGAAACTCGTCTCTCTGTTCGAAAATGGTGGAATGTCAAGCCGGCATTGCACAGCACGAATGTATGAACGAGAACAAGAAATTTTGAAGCAGGTACAAGGCTTCAGGGAGAATGTTTGCGCTCCAACGTAGCCGCAAGGGCATGAGTGGCAAGAACGCAAGCATCAATCATCCTACAACACATATGAGTTAAAATTGCGCGTTATTTCTTTCCCTGCACATAATATAGTGCTATACCTGCGTCTTTATGGACGTGCGTCTATTCGTGATTTCAAGTGCTCGGAATTGTCACTCATCTGTCGTATTAAAAAAAAAAAGTCCTCCGGCATGAAGTGCGCACTGCAAACCTTCATCGCTTCTGTGAAACCTTTGCCGATCCACAGCTTAATAATCAATTTCTTCTTCATGGACGCAGCCGGTGGGAATGAGTGAAGGCTCACATCACCAACCGCATAACTACCGCTCGGCACCCATTGCGGCACGCAGCAAATACGGTTACTTCTATGTTTGCTTATTCTGAGCATGTTAAGTGTCCTTCAGGATCCCACGGGAGCTTTGAACGCGTTAAAACATCAACCAAAGGGAAGGAAAAGCGTAGACAACACCAATACGCTACACGAACGGGCGGCAGCCAGCGGCGAGTATAATCTTTCGATTATTTCCGGCCGCCGCCGCATGACGGCGCCACCGTACGTGAAAGTTGCGAATAACAAACGAGCACAACTTAAAGCGATTGATAAGTACATAGCCGGGACGGTCGTGGTTGTTTTGTTTTGCATTAGTTCTAGTCATGAAACCACAAGCATTGCAAGCTGCCTGCGCCATTACCTACCACGGGACCTCCGACAAAAAAAAAATAA
Organism: Dermacentor albipictus; assembly: GCF_038994185.2. Lineage (NCBI taxonomy): Eukaryota > Metazoa > Arthropoda > Arachnida > Ixodida > Ixodidae > Dermacentor > Dermacentor albipictus. The sequence goes on from NC_091823.1 coordinate 17,499,380, forward strand.
TAACAATTGAGTGAAAGTACACAAGCGACATTTAATACGGTTGTCACACTGCACACTTTTGGCCGCGATCGATCCTGCCTGGAATCGAATTTCTGGACGCGTTTGGCCTCGTTGCACAATCGGTGGACGGGAGGCAATCGCGGTCGAAAATTGCGATCCAGAACGCGCTCAATCGTGCTCGAAAGTGGCCGTGTGACGCCGGTATAAGTCTGCGCCCATCTTTGGTAACAGAAAGAACCAATTAGTCAAACCAAAGTATTATTTCCCTGCCTGCGCCGAATACTGACGCGTAGCAGTACTTAATTCTCTACAACTCTAGTTGAGGACACGTGAACAATGAAACATTCATTTTTTTTTTCTTTTTCACATTCGGTGCCCATAGGCTACGCCTGGAGTACATATACTACACTCGCATCCAACACACCTTGCGCTGTCCTTTAAATAAATTACGCGAAAATTACTACCACAATGACGCACCATAAAAAACGCGACGCTGAACGTGGCTACGTACGTACCTTTTATATGAGCAGTTCATGCGCCTTGCAAAAGGCCCTCGGTTTGAAGGCGGAGCGCTGTCACGATCTGTACTCTGGGCACGCCGTTTCGTTTACGTAGTGGATGGACCATGTTGACGATGCATTCCGCCGAAAAACAAAACGTCCACTTCATCACTGTTCAGGCCGAATGGAAGATGTTTTCTCCTTCGCCACGAATGACGGCCGTCGTAGGCGTAGTAAACACACTGTCACAAAGAAACACCGATGTCGTAGGCCGCTGGTGCCCTTCTTTCTCACGCATAATCGCGTCGCCTTCACTCCGGACGATCACTTCGCGTCGATGAGCACAAAAGTACACGAAAACAACGAGTTGGTACAACCTAAACGCAGCAAAAAACAATCTAATTACTCACAACTTCAAGAATGTCACGGAGAACACACACATGTGCTCCCGGCGGCCCGCCGCGAGACGCAGGAAATGACGTAGCGGCGATAGCGGCGACACCCGTCGGGGGGAGTTATTTCAATTTCGGTTTCGTTTTCAAGGCATAAAAACAAATATTTTTTTAAACTATGTGTGTGTATTACTTTAAAAGCTATTTATTTTACGCTACCTCTAAGCCATTTTCTGTGTTTACGGGTAGTTTCACTGGAAATTTATTTCCAGAAACATGGGCTGATATCAAATCAAATGGGGCAAAGGTGGGCTGGTAACTGCGTGTAAGTGAATTTATTTGTCGATGCTTTCTTTTTGTTTGTTTTCTTGGACGTTCATTTGTAAAGAGACGTGGCCCTTCCTGATTGTATAAGATACAGAGGTACTTGCGAGTCTGTCTTTTCTTTTATGCACAGAGAAACAGAGAGAGAAAAAAGCTTTAATTGGCATTTTCAAGAAGTTCACAATGCTAATATTTCTGAATTGGAGTGCTCACTCAAATTTTAAATAGCTTGGATTAACGGCAGATATAAAAGTACTTGCATAATAGCTTTCTAAACGTATAGGCGACACCACGAAATTTCACATGTGCAGAATTACACGAAAACCTTAAGTTTCCAAGTACGAAAAGTCTTTCTTTGCCTGCTGTCGTGAAAGTGCAACCGAAGCGAATCCAGATCTCGCGGTTTTTTTTTTCTTTGTTTTATGAGCGGGTGAGCGAGTGGGGCCTATGACCGCTCAAAAGAAAAAACAAATATAACAACGATTCCCCTCTGGTGGACAGCACCGTGAGTTGTCGTTGTCATAATCTGATGTCGGTCTTTGTCTTACTGCAGTTGCTTATAATAGCAGTTTGACGGGTAATGAGGAAGATATATTCAAAATCGAGGTATTTTGTGCATGCGGTAGACAAGTCATTTTCGACCCAACTACGCTCGCCCTCAAACTACCACGAGCAGAGCAATTTAGTATTGTTCCCATTCAATAGCTGTGCCTATACCATCGCCGAACCCCTTTGCTCGGCGATGGTGCAGCTGTGGTAAAGGCTATTGAATGACAACAACAATTTCCTGGCAAAGTGTGGGAACTGTGATGACATTTCGTCTGGGTGTTGGCTTTAAGCATTCTCTTGTCTCCCCTTAGTACCATACTGTCTCTCCTCTGCGCTGTTGCATGTGAGTACAAAAAAGGAAGTGCTGCACCTTCTGCACTACTTTTGCGGTGGGTGGGGGTGGGCAGAAGGGGGCTAACGCGTAATTAGTCTTCCAGAGGGCATTGTGTCGATGGCCAGGGTGTTTCAGTGGGCATTGTGACGGCTAAAGAGGTCCAAAGAGTATTGTAGCGATGCCCACGAAGTTCTCGCTAAAAGGACTCGCACACGCCTTCCCCGCGTCCCTCTCATGTTCATTATGCACGCTCTCAAACCACCCACCGACGCGGCTGGCAAGCCAGTGACAGCAGCAGCAGCAGAATTGGAAAAAGTGAGGGAGGAGGCATAGAAAGCTTCGCTTTAAAATCTGGCAGAGCGTCCCTGTGCACGCTGTAACCTGCAATCCAGAGCTCTGGTGTTTTGACAAAATTCAATTTCATTCTGCAAAGTATTTCTTTCCCGTATTCAGCATGTGCACCTGTCCTACCCGTCTCGCGAGGGGAGACGGGCGAGTCTCGCGCAGGTCTACATATGCCAAGACATCGCGAACGTACTTGGCAGGTGGGCAGTAGCCCGCACACTTGAAAAATGCCTCACCACTGTTCCGTGAACAAAGATGGGTCTGCAAATGCCCCGCCAATTTCTGGAATCTCGTTATTTCTACAATGATTGGCTTGTTATCCTATTCATGCATGCAATAATACTGTCTCCAATTTGGGAGGGGAAATATTTCAGTAAATACCGTTGTTAGTCGGTGTTGTAAATACTTTATGCATCGCAAGTTGTACGTTGGTTCTCTATACTTTCTTAGATTATTCTCCCTTTATTTTTGAGCACTCCGTTCAGGCAGTTGTTTGTAAGCCAGTAGAACGTTCCTTTACTATACAACTACAAACTTAATAGTTTCTTTTTGTACAGCCAGCTTCGTAAATTGACGCAGACGCGAAGCCATGAGCGTTTTGCACGGCTCTTTCTGCAGATGCTGCTTGAGCAAAGCATTGTGGTGGGTGAGAAGGCTCAAGTTTGCCAACGAACCTACCTTGTTTATAAACTTGAGAGAAGCAGAACGAATTGGGGTTATTGATTCGGCGAAAGAAGGTCAGGTGGGGTCAAAGCTTCTCGAATCGGCGTATCTTTTGTCCGCGTATGGTTCGTCGCACCCTTTTCTGCCTGTTTTGTCATGCTTGAAAGAAACCTATAGACGACCGCACTGCTTTAGAGCAATTGTGGCGCGTCCAGCTGCATGCTGTCACGTGGCCTATTCATTTTGCTAGATTCCTGGCGTCCCAAAAGCAAGAGCTGCACTAGTTCTGCCTTGCTGAAAACATTTTGAACATTTTTCTTTTGGTTAAGTATTCAATACTAGAAAAAGTAGGTGCGCGCTTTTGGATTCCGCGGAATTTGTGCGTGACGACATTTAGGAACTGTGTGCCACCTAGAACACTGTGACATAATAGATAGTAGTGCTTCAGCAACAGGTTTTTCCCAGGACATATTTAAAATGGCTTATCAAAACAGACAGTGAAACGGAGGGGGACTCTCTTCAGGAGTTTTGTCGGCTTTGAAAGCCCGACATGTCTCGGGGGGGAAGGGCTTGGGGTAAGGCAGGGCCCATTTCTGAATCCGCCACTGGTTTTTAGTGCCGTGGGACACGCCGTCTCTTCGTGCAGTTGTATGTTTGTGAATGTGATAAAAACAAACAAAAACACCCTTGCACCCACCCCCAATATTCTTAGTCAGTGCACCCTTTCGGTGGGTAAAAGGGTGTTATGGCATCTAGAACTGCCCTATGCTTCGCAAAAAGTCATGATGATGGGATGTTTCTTGAATGAAAACACCCTTCAAGGGTGTTATGATTCGCAATTATCACCATCAAGGGTGTAAATTATTTTACTGTGTAGAAAGAACACAACATATGGCTGGCTTGCTTGCACAACAGCTTCGATGCTGTTGTGGCCATCCAGTGCGCTGCGATTTGATCTCTCTAGGCACAGCTGCATATCAGCTGCCAACGCATCACACGTACTACGCTGATTTTGATGCCTTAAGAGGAAGCTTTCCCAACTCCGACGCAGCCTATTCAAACATATGTAAAACGCAGAAACGCTTTTCTGAGAACCCCTGGACCGACCTTAATGAAATTTGTTGCATTTGAGAAAGTTGAATTCTAGCGACTGGTGGAAGCGGAATTTGACTTAGCGCCTGAATTTTGTTAAAGGGATTTTCAAAAATACGAAAGTTAAAAATAAATATAGAAGCACGAAGTTTACAAATTAATAGCTCTGCATCAACAGGTATCGAGGTTCTGTGAACGGCATCCATTAGATCATTCAAAGCGGACAAATTCAATACGTCAATATATATCTTACGTGAATTCGTTACGTTCTGTACAATGGTTCTGCAAAAGCTGCACTTCCATATTACTACATTTTTTTCAGATTCATGTGTAACGTATCAATTTTATCCACTTTAGATGTACTATCATATGCAATTCACATAACTTTGATAACATTGTTCATTGCCGAGTTAGAGTATTAAATTTCATAGTTTCGTTGTCTAAAAATTTGTGATTTTGCCAATTTTTAATAAAAAGCTGACGACCTAAATAAAATATTGGATACAAACAGTCACAAGATTTTAAGTTTTTCTTTTAAATACAACAAACCTCGTTAAATTTAGTGCAGTGGCCGCCGAGAAACTAGAATTCTCCTTTTGCATGTATTTAGATAGGAGCGCCCGAGCTGAAGCTTCCCCTTAAAATGACTATTTAGGAGCGGGAAATTATCGCTATGCAGTTGCGTTGAAGTTTCAGCTGTCGATAGTTCAACAGACAAATTACTAATTAATGAATACACTGACGAAAATTTAAAAATTATGGAGTTTTACGTGCCGAAACCACTTTCTGATTACGAGGCACGCCGTGGTCGAGGACTCCGGAAATTTTGACCACCTGGGGTTGTTTAACGTGCACCTAAATCTAAGTACACGGGTGTTTTCGCATTTCGCCTCCACTGACGAAAATTTAACGGAAATAGTGTTTTATTGCTTTTTGCACAAATGTACCCTACACTTCCTGAAATAAAGGTGAACAATTTGTTCCATTTTTACTTGATGTAGAACTGAGTTTGGGCATTACGGCGTTAAGAAAATCTCTCCTTGCATTCTTCTTAGTTTACGTATCCTTTCAATATGCTTGAATGGCGTTTCTTTAAAGAACGTATAAAAGGTTAATGAACATTTTTGTGAGGCACAAGGGGTATATAATAAGCGTACCACTGTTTCTTCCCGACGCAGGCGAGGGCAGCGTCACCGATGCAGGCAGGCACGTAGTGCTGGAGGAACATGGACGTCCGGTGGACGACGATGTTGCGCCGCAGGTGGACGTCCGGGTATCGGATGGCGCTCTTGAAGCACAGCTCGGTCATCAGGGACTCCTGGATGGTCTTCATGTCCCGCCAGCGGAGCTGCGGCGAGCGCCCGCTGCACGCACACTGGACGACCCGCACGTTGGACGGCCTGGTGACGGCGACGTTCCATGCCGAAGCCAAGATGCAGTTGACGACAACGTCGACGGGGACGAAGTCTGTTTCCATGTCAGGGTCTGTGTACACGCTCTTCAACACACCCGTGGCCACCTGCAATTTGCACGGCGATGATGAGAATGACTCTTAGAGCTTAGGTAAGCAAAACTTACATCTGATTGAAAATAAGCGAAAATAAGTGCCTGTATACACGAAATGATCTTGAATTACACTCCTCAAACAAAACTTAAACTAGAAAGTGCATTTGTACCCTTTCTTGTAGAACCTTATGGTACAGAAAAGTAGAAAGCGCTTGTCTCCTGCATTTCGTTCTTGGCGTTTTGTGTCCTATAAAATAGTTACCAAGGATTCCAGACGTAGTTTGATTGCCGAGACGCAGGCATCCACTCCGCTTTGGGTGTTTGACTCCGATCGACAAGACGGACCACAAAATGATCCGTTTTCTCAGGCGACACTACGGCGATAATAATCTTTCATATTTCGCTTTTGTGGCAGCGTCATCCAGCGATCCAGTGGTGAGAAAATCACGCTTCGTTGCTTAGCCTTGCAGCAATTTTTGTGCAAACGTAGTAATTTGATTTGCATACGTGAATTGTTTGTATTGACCGAGATACTGGGGCATTTTTAGAAAGTAAGACATAAATAGGCGTCTGTCCTTTATTCTACCGGCAACTATAGTATGTGAATAAAAATTTAGCTGATCTCCACTGAATTGAATGGAACTTCTATATAAGTATGTTGGATTTAGAGGCGCAAGAAGAAAGAAATACAGAACAAAGTGACATGTACTCACAGCAACGATCAAGCCTGTGGGTCCGTTGAAGTTGTCAACCCAACCCTGAAATGGTGTAAGCTGTTGCTGAATAAACGCGGTTCACAATTCCGAACTTTGAGAAATCACAATGTGTACTCGCAATAGATCGAGAAATGGCGGTCTGTTTCAGAAAACTTAATACCGCTAAAAACCCTCAAATTACTAGAGCAGACCCAGATCATAAGCGGAGCTCCTCCCTTCCCTTTCTCGTAAACTCGAGGACAATTTAACAGCCCTTTAATATAAGCATACAGGTTGCGTGTGTGCCGCATATTCCACAGCGTAATGACTGCCAAGACAAACAAATTTGAAAGCGTGTTAAAACAATAAAAACACTGAACACTCCGGTACACCCTAAATCCCTCATTTTTAAGTCTCGCTACTTGTTTTTGGCATACATGAGTATACCTGTCCATGTCTTACCACTCCCTTAGCATTATTGGGGAGAGCTCGCCTCTTTGCTTCGTATATGTAAAGAAGATATAGCGCGATGCCTGTTCTCCTTGCGGACTGTTGCGTTATGAGCACAGCCACAGCACCTTGTGTGTGTACAACTGACAGGTTACATTGTTTCGTTCGCAGTGTTAAGAATAAAAGAGCTCTTCAAATGACAACGTAAATCAATCGGGGGAGAGCGCTTTGCCTTACGGGGAAGGGCTCCTTCCAGGAACAGACGACGATCGAGGGCCTGACGATGGCGACAGGGTAGCCCTTGCATTCCCGCTGGACGAGCGTTTCGGCAAGCCCCTTGGTGAACGTGTACGTATTGGGCATTGCGCCGAGGAGCTTCGACTGGCATGCATCCAGCGTCTCCGTGTCTAGCCAACTGCGAGCAAGATATTGGTGAGGAATGGGAGTATCCCAAAGGAAGCCCTGGAACACAGTTCGCTAGAACGAACACGTCACGGCCACTTCTTCGCAGTGTGGTATTATTAAATTCAGTTCGGTTTACTTCATGTTTCCGTATAAATGCGCATTTCAACAAGCATAAAATGGAACTGCTGATAGAAACAAAGCAAAGTGGACAGAATTGCCAGCTAGCTGACATTAATTTTGATTGCAATCCCCTTGCGCTGCAAGCGATATAAAAATCTGAATGAAGCCTTCGCAGAAATTTATACTGGCATTTTAGAAAACCGTTCTAAATGGTCTACAACAATACAAAAATCTACAACAATAAAAAGGTTTAAATGAACTAAATTTTACAAGCCTACTTTCAACATAAACCTAATTTCCGATGATAATATAACACGGGAACTAAATATTACTGTGCATACATAAGCCTGTTCGAACACTATAAGTTTACCCACATGGGTAATTCCAACCACATTTAGTTTACTAGATATCTGTGTCGCAAATGTATTGCTTTCTGCAACTGTGTCTGGTGTGCTGATCAACGACATTAGTGACCATTTGCCTGTTTTCTGTTTTGTTCCTATTAAACTATATAAGCCTAAATTGTCCGTGGTAACATATAAGTCTAGAGACATTACTGAAGAGTCCTTCGATAAATTCGGATCACTGATTGAGGATGCTTCTTGAGGAAGCACACATGAGATGACCAATGTAATCGAAGCATACGAAGCTTTCCTTCAAAAATTTATTGGCTGCTATGACGAATCCTTCCCGTTAAGAGAAAGAAAAATTTAAAGTAAAAAATACAGAAAACCACGGATAAATAAAACGTTCTATGAGAAAATTAAATAGAGATATGTAATGTACCATAGGGTTATTGAAACCAGAAATCCTGGTACTTTTTCGGAATATAAAAACTATAGCAACAAACTAAACAAAGAACTGAAAGCTGCTAAATCAAACTACTACGTTGAGCGCTTTACGCTGATATGCAATGACGCCAAGAAAGTATGGCGGCAGGTAAATAATTTATTGAATAAACAAACTCAATCTGTCCTATCAGAGATAACCACATCCGATGGAATATTGTCACGTGGTAGTGACGGTGAAGAAAGAACACAGTAGCAGTACTGTGAAAGACAACACTAGCTTTTATTGGGCGAACCTGTGCCCACAAAACAGGCTACACTTAAAGCACAACGATAGCGGCGAACACAGTCGGCGATCGTCGAAAATCTGATCAGCGGGTCAAGCGCGTCGGCTTTTATACAGTAGTCATCGAATTTTCCAGTCTAATCGGCGGGACCCGCATGCCTTCCACAAAGTTCTACACCATGCGCGTCAGGCGAATAAATCAGATAACACAAGGTTCGGCGACAACGGACTGCGGATAGAAGCATCGATAACTTTCCAGAAACTTCGGATACATGCAAGCGCGTCCCATGCTGTGCGATAAGATTTGTTAGGCGGCGAAACGTGGTCGCCCGATAAATATAAGTACACGTGTCAATATTGACTGGTTCTGATTTAGATACAGCAATGAATGAATTTGTTTTTTAATGTTGGCACTGTGGAGTACAGTGACCCAACCTCGTGTAGGACGCACTCAAATCTGGTAAACCCACTATTAAGCTGTTACCTTGTATTCTGCGACTACCACTGAGGCCGCTAATTTAATTAGAAACTTAAAAGACAATGCATCAGCAGGGTATGACGTCATCAAGGCAGCTTCCTTGAAACATGTGTCGATGTCGATATATGACGCATTGATGTGTATTATTAACCCATTGCTTACAACCAGCACGTTTTCCAATCATTTAAAAGTAGCTCGCTTGTGTCCAGTGTATAAAAGTGGCAACAGAAATGAAATCTCAAATTATCGTCCGATCTTTATACAGCCAATGTTATCTGAAGTGTTTGAGGGAGTAATAAACATTAGGCTAGAAAACTTTAGCGAGTGCAGCGTTATAACAAGGTCGCAATATACGTTTGTAAAGCGAAGATCTACTGGACAAGCATTGTTTGTCCATTAAAGAGAAAATAATTGATAATATTGAACGTCAGAAATATACTCTTGGTTTATTTCTTGCCTTTCGAAAAGCATTTGACTATGTTCAACATGATATTTTATGTATAAATTGGCGGATTATGGAGTTCGTGGCATACCTTTGGACTTATTAAGAAGTTATTTGTGCAATGGGCTTCAGTTTGTAAGAATAAATCACTGCTCTTCTGCTCCCATGGTTATACAGCAAGGTGTTCCCCAGGGATCAATTTTAGGGCCATTATTATTCCATAGTGTCTATTAATGATATAACTAATATTCCTGACTCACCCGATGACACCAATGCCTTTTTCTACTGACTGTTCTTTACCTAAATTAGAAATACGGGTCAATGATTATTTAAATAAATTGGGAAATTGATTGATGACAAATAAGCTAAGTATGAATCTGACTGAAACTACACTTGATATTTAGGCCGATCAATACTACTGAACGAAGTAGTGTAGTTATTAAATATAACAACAATATCATAAAACAAGTTGCCAGTCACAAGTTTCTAGGTGTTTGGTTTAATGAAAAGCTTTCATGGAGTGTTCATGTTTTTAATGTAGTAAAAGATTTGAGTAAAACTACAGGATGTATCTATAAGGTTACTAATTTAATACCCACATGGCTTAACTTTTCTATCTACTATGCTCTTGTTTATCCCAAAATATCATATTGTATTCTTGTGTGCAGAACCACTTCATCTGGAAACTTCAATAGGTTGCACGTTTTGGAAAAAAATCCCTTAAAGCCATCGAAGGTTATTATGGCAGACCGAGGAATTTGCCTACAGAACCCTTATTCAGGAAATATACAATTCTACCCGCACATCAAATTTATTACTATCGTCTACTGCAATATATTCACCAAAACAAAATACGCCAGTCTACCTGACAGGCCTACCGTAACTTACCATCTGTGAACACGTAGAAAATTAGTATTTATCACTCGGACTAACTACGGGAGACCGAAATTAACCTTTCAGGTACCATTTGTCATCAAACTTCACTAGATGTGGAATTCTCGACTTCAGCAGAGGTGTTTAAAAATAATATCAAGCACTATTTGAATGAATACCCTTATAGTTGTACTTCATGTAGTATTGTACATGGTGTACGACAAGATTTTTAAACAACTTTTCTGTGCATAATAAGGTATTGCATTGATGCCACATGATAGTTTTCTTTGTACATAACCAATGTATTTTCTGTTATTTTATACCAAGTTGTGTGATTTACACGCGCATTTTGTTGTTATATGTGCACTGAATGTGGGCGCTGCTGTCTCTAACAGGGAGCCAAGGCCCAGTCAGGCCTTTTGCCTTGACACCTGCGGCAAGTTGTTTTTTCATCCACTTTCATTTCCATCAATTTACCGTCTCTTTATTTCATTTACTAAGCACAAGTGATTTCCCCTATGTTGTCCTTGGTGTCAGTGTTTGTTGGCTTCTTATGATATTCCTTGTCTTTGTATCATGAGAAGCCACCCTCTTCTCGTTCCTTGTATTTGGTCCGTTATGATGCAGGAAAGTTTCGCTCCTCTCGAATTAACTAGATCTGAACAGACGCTGCCAGAGTTGACGTAATGGCAACTTGGTGCGGGAGTTTACAGGGGCGGTGTCGTCACCGGTCTTTGTGATGTTTGTGTGTGTTTGTGTGTGTGCGCGTGTGTGCGTACGTGTGCGCGAAAGTGCTCTTTTCGCTGAAGGAGCAAAGTCTGAGCAATGTTTTCAAGGGATGCAAACAGCCAGTATTGGCCAAGTACAACCACTGTTTTGCCTGAATCATGAAAAATATTCCTAAGCTGCCTAAAGGCGCGGTATCCTTACTGAATGAAAAATTTAATTAAAAAAAACGCTTGGCATAACTTCGCTACTCTATGCGTTCGCTCAGCAGCAGCAAAATTATTCCAACAGTCACAACATGCATCTGTCTTCTTACTACACGTAAACTCAAATACGTGTGTGTTTCTTATACTCCAACAGAAATGAATATTCGACAACTTATCAATTCTCGAATCGAATGCGATTCGAATAGCGAGAACTTTTCCATTTATATTTGAAACTTGGAATGTTCGCACAGCCCTACTATGCAATGAAGATAGGATTTCACTTCGCTCTGCGACTATAAGTAACCAAAGGAGACTGAGAAGGATACTTACTCAACTATTTTGATTATGTGGTCTGGATCTTGAATAGGTGGGTAAACTTCTTCCTTGATTTCTCCCCTGTCGCAATTGCAGTAACACGTGGAAACATGAACAAAAACCTGGGATGGGAACAAAGGCAAACATAGAATAAAACTTGGGTGACATGCATGTTCAATTATTGGCAATATCAAGCGAACAGCACGTTAGGCCAGACAAAACGAAACGTTACGCAGGAAATAACTCAGCAGTGTCTACACCTGATCAGCAATGACGTCAAGTGACAGAATCGGAAGAGCAAGAAGTCCGTCAATGAAAGAGTGGTAACAGCTGGCGGTTAATACAAGCCATGAGAAGGTTATGCGATGTGTCTTACTTGCAGAAAAAGGCAAGGTCGGTAACTCGGTACCAAAATCCGCTAGTTCATGTAAAAGGCTTCAAGACTAACAGGCTTAAAGTCTACAATTATTATCATTGAAAGCTTTGAAATGTCTCAAGCGCGCACGACAAGGTTTTTTATTTGATGGATCTTCCCAAAAATTCGTATGTAACGCGACAGCCTTCTTTTGTTATAACGCACAAGATGTTCCTCTTGCGCTACATATGAAAGTTTGGCTTATATATAGCTCTGCTGCGACACATTCATGTCATACGAAGGGCAAATAATGAGGTCTCTTGCAAAAAAAAAACTAAGAAAACAAAAACAAAGTGACACCTCTGGGCTGCTCGTACGACTACAACGCAATCTCTATTTCAACCTGAATCAAATGGTAATGCAGAATACAGTTTCGCAAAAGAGACATTAACCAAATACTTGCCTTTATGTCTTCCATCTCGTTGCAAAGCTGTATTATTTTTCTCGTACCATTTAGGTTCATTTTCACGGCATTTCTGGAAGGCAAGCGATGGCAAAACACAAATCGTCAGTACCAGTTTGAAAAGCTTAGTCCACGAAGTTTATGTCAGTAAGTCACGAAGCTTCCTGAAGTTAAAAAAAAAGATGAATTCCGGCATAATCTTGTCGCAAATTTCAGTAATTTAATAGCTTGTGGAATTGGTGCCGTAAATTGATTCGTTGTCAGACCATACTTAAAGTGCGAGGTCTAATGTAAAATAGAATCCTGGCATATGAATGAATCAATACATATGCGGACTACTCTTGACAGAGAAACGCAAAGCGAGAGTTCTATTGAAAGTGCCATTACTTGTTTCCAACGCCATCGTACTTCGAAAAGGAAAGCGATTCCGGGGTTTGAACCGCACTCTATTCATGACGCGGATTTTACTCAATATGAGAATAAACTTGTTGCATAATTTCAACCGCTTCCTCTGATTGGGCCTATGTACGGCACGCATATTGCTAATATTGATATTTCTTTGTGCATATCATGTCAAAAGAGACCATTTTCTGCGGTAAGAAATTTAAGGAACAGTTCGCACCAGAAATTAGAAAGATAATCTACAGAGGAAATTCACACGGACTCTTTAGCACGGCTGAATGCCTATGCCATGTTTTGTTCTGCAAGAAATTCTTGCGTAGGACAACAGGGGAGAGATAATATACAAGGCACGAGGTAAAAGCGCAGCGCCTTTGAGCGGGCAGGTGACACACTCACTTGATGGGTTCGTCGAACTTTACTGTAGCAGCAGAGTGGATGACCACGTTTACGCTAGCAACCAGCAGTTCCCTGTCTTTAGGCTTGAGGCCCAAGTCAGGCAGAGTGAGATCCCCTTCCAGGACCACAATCTTCTGAAAGGCCTGCGGCCTCTCTTGCCTCAGCCTCTGGAACAGCTGCGTAAACACCAGCGACACCACTTGTGGGAATTGTCACGGTACAGGAGCGACAGATTGTGCGGAGAATCCAAAGAGCCTCAAATTTACGATGAGCCCTCTCTAGTTTAACAATCTGCGTTTGTCACAGTATTGGAACTTAAAGTTAATCAGACTGCGATCCTGAGGTGGCGTTGTAGGGTGGCTTCGATATTTTCCGCTTCGTTGTGCGTCAAGAACGTGACTCATTCCTTAAAGACATTTTCTGACATGTGTCTAAAAAAACAGGACGCGGCAAAAAATGCCAACGTAACAAGTTTTCCTTAATTTTCTTATTTGTGACTGTCAGTGCCGGAATTGTCGTTCCCTTCGAGTAGCTTCGCGCAGCCCATCAACAGATGGGACCGACGCGCACGCCAGTTTTCGCCTACGCTAAGGCATCGCTGGACGCGGACGGAAGTGCCGGGTGGAATTGACAAGTGGCACTGCTGACGTCAGTAGCATGTAGCACGCGAGTCGGCAGCCGCAAAAGGAAACACATCCAATCGGCTACGACTGACGGAGCGGCAGCGTCGAGATTGAATTTCTACCAACGACTGACGACCAGAACGCGTGTTCAGAGAAGGAAACCGTTTGTGTTATTCGAGGAAATTGTGCATGCCCTAGTGTTGTCCCTGCGTGACACCGCGAAGCACTGCAGCGCTGAGGAAATACTGACATCTTCCATTCTGGGGTTCTGTTTGTGGGCTCTTTGCGGCCATGAAAAAGCCATATTTTAAGTGCCCATACTTAGGCTCACAGAGGTTTTAGAAGATGTCACCTGCTGGAGCAAGATGGTGTGGAGGACTAATTGATATGGATTCATTTTACCGTGGGAAACAGCGCAAACAGGAATTAAAGGAATTTTTTGGTATTCTTTTATTTCTTTCTCACTTTGTTTACGCTGTTACGCACGTTAAAGAAGAGATTACTTATGCGGGTGCCAAAATATGAGTCAACACCGTCCACGATCCAAACTACAGGATAACATTAAGCGAAACATTGCTCTGAAGGAACTCCACAAATTTAGATGAATCTACTCTTCAAACGCTCCCAATTCTAGAACTTTCACAAGAATCGATTCGTAAGTGTCTCAAAGCTCAAAATAGTGGCAACAAGATGTGAAATGCGCTGTACATCACATAGGTAAGGCGTTCTGTATTTGTCCTCAATATTATGGAGTCTTAAATAAATTGGTCAGTGCGGCCCGGGACCGATGATCCATTATTTCACGCGCAAAAGATTAAAGAAAGAAAACTGACATCATTTAGTGCACATATGAAAGTTACTGACAACCTCAGAGCCCTCTGATATACAGATGAACATCCCTTAGCACCATGATGGGTTGCCGAATGCTTCGAACGTTTATTCAAACGTAAAGGTACATTTCTCAAAACAGTTTAGTGTTTGGTTATATTCTGGACACTCTACCGTAAATAGCACTGATCGTTGTTAGCAGAGGGTGCAACTTTGATAATACTCTGTTCTCACGTTGTTTTTTTCCTTTTCTTTCGCTGCCACATAATAAGCAACTTGGGTGTCCATACGTACACACCATACGAATGAAGAGGATCTAAAAAAATGCAGCGTTTTAACAATGAAACTGAAACGATGCGGCGGGATATGTGCGGAGGTCGTCGCAGTTTACAGCAAAGCGGTGGTTTCACTCGAGCGACCAGAACGGCGGGCTTGTGAGGCCGTCTGGACCTAACCGTGCATAACCGCAAGTCAGGCGAGGGACATGCAGATCTAGGGATTCGTTGTTTGCACGGCTGAGAGATTTTTGGAGGCTGAGACAAGCTGGTTCACGACGGTAGCCGAAGATGTGGCGCGTGACCAAAAAAAAAAAAAGGACACCCCCATTGTCCCACCATCCGACACGCAGCCCTTACAGAGTTATTTTTCCTGTGACCTTCAAAGAAAATTTTATTTAGTACGTCACACTAGTAAATAGCAATTCAACTCACAGTTGCAAAAATATTTTATATAATTTCATGTAGCCATTCTGTGAGTCAATAAATCTTCAGCTACTAATTGGATCATGCGAATCATGTAAATGTAGTGCTACAGACACAGATTCTTGACCAATACGTGATAGTGGCGTGCTCTCCCTTCACTTTTTATGCTTTCACCACTTTTCAACGCAATAAGAATTCTAGCCGAACTTTGTATCTGTGAACATGTCCGTCGTCATCGCTCTTGTGCAAATTTAGTAGCAGAACATACTTCTCAGCATGTATGTCATCCACTGCCCAATGAAGCCTATAACTAAAGTAACATGTAGCAATAAATTATTTTCAAAAGCTGCTTTACCACTAGGCGCGCGACCAAAGCTGTTTCTAATCTGTCTGACCGTACTTTAGAGTCCTTTTATACAGCTTTCAAAGCCTCTGGAACGCGGGGACAAAATTCCTCCTTATTTACAGCTATGGAGTACTGCATTTTATTAGATGGACGGTATATATCGCTATATATAGGCATTCTCGGATCATGAACAGCAGGTTGCCATTATCCCTCAAAAGAAAAGTGTATAACAGCTGCGTCTTACCAGTACTCTCCTACGGGACAGAAACCTGAAGGCTTACGAAAAGGGTTCTACTTAAATTGTGGACAACGCAACGAGCTATGGAAAGAATAATGATGGGTGTAACGTTAAGGGATAAGAAAAGAGCAGATTGAGTGACGGAACAAACGCGAGTTAACGACATCTCAGTCAAAATCAAGAAAAATAAATGGGCGCGGGCAGGACATGTAATGAGGAGGGAAGACAACCGATGGTCATTAAGGGTTACGGACTGGATTCTAAGAGAATGGAAGCGTTGCAAGGGGTGGCAGAAAGTTAGGTGGGCGGATGAGATTAAGAAGTTTGTAGGGACAACATGGCCACAATTACCACATGACCGGGGTAGTTGGAGAAGTATGGGAGAGGCCTTTGCTGTGCAGTGGGCGTAGCCAGGCTGCTGCTGCTGCTGATATATAGCTCCGTGTAGCGTCCGTGATGACGCACTGTTAGCAGATTACAAATCTAGTGATTAGGCATTGTTATTAGGACTCTAGAATGTGGGTGCATGCCTTTATTGTAAGGTGCAATCTGACTCCTCGCGGCTTATCTTGGAATTAAGCAAACAATGCACAGCGTTTGTAGCAGCACAGTGCTTTCGGTGAGACGCAAGTTCCGATCGATTGATTGAGCGATTGATTGGGTTTCCCGTCGCAAGCAACACCTTGGCTGTGAGAGAGGGCGCAAGATTAGTTTTGACGACTCGGGGTTCCTCAACGTGCGCCTGATTTTAATGCGCATGAGCGTTTATGTATATCGCTCCCACTGGCAATCAGGGCGGGTACTCAAACCCGCGACCTCGTGCTCCGCCGCGGAACGTCACGGCCACAAAGGAAACCGCCGCGGCCGGTCCGAGTGCACGGCGCGGCGTTGCGCCCTTCACGTTCAGCTTGATTTCGGAGTGAATTTCCGAGGAGCGCCATCGATAACCTGACGCCGTCCTTGCAGTGTAGTGTGCTTTTATGCTCTGCATCCGTGGGGATCGCAGTGGTCTCCCCGACACCTTGCGGCCAATCGCCCCGGGCGACGGAACTTTCCAAACATGCGGATTTGGCCTCAAGCCGCTCGACTCGCCCTTCATCAGAGGCTGACGCTGCGAGCGCTCTTTTGCTAGGGCGGTCGAGCACACTGTACCGCGAGCGAGAGCGAGCAGACAGGGGCGGCTCGCCACCGTCTACAGCCGGCCGGCCCTGACCGACGGCTGTCTCCAGGGCCGTCAGTCCGCGCCCCCATAAACTCGTCGGCTTCCGCGGTCTGCGGAGTTGACGCAACCTTGGGCAAGGTCGGCCGCTGGAGAGGAGGATCGCCGGCACCGTGTTTTCGACTCGCTGCGGCCGCGTACACACACGCACGACGCGGATAGCCTCCCAGACAATAAGCGACCTGCCAGCTGTTTGTTTATACGCCGCTCTCAGCCGGACGTCCGTACCGTTTTACCGTGTCTATGTTGAGGTTCTTAGCCGGCGTCTATATCATTAAGGAGCAAAAGGATATATTCGTTCGTTGTAGTTCAGACGTTGTCTTGTATAAAACCAGAATGTTCAGCGCTATTTTTTTTTGGGGGGGGGGGGGATGGCAGCCCTCTTTTGTTGGGGGCTGCGATAGCGCTCAGGCTGTTCTTATATCGCACGTTTGTTGCCAGTGTTCGCTCGCTATGGCTTTATTGTCAACTGTCCCATAATCAAATTGGCAGCCCATCGTGGGTTTCGCAAACCACAAGCGACTGGGGTAGAGATCAGGTGCGTTTGCTCTAAGCGGGTGTGCGAGAGTAATAGATTCTGGTCTATACTGCTGACATTTTGTGGCTCAGGGGTCATCCAAGACGAAGGTACGCATATAGTGTTATCTTTTATTTTTTTTTTTTTTTTGAAGCACGCCTTAAAAGTCATACGATGCACACAAACAGTTCCATGTTTATATTTAAGGCAAAGTCGCAGTTTTGCTCAATGTGTAAAGCAGTCATTGTAACTATATAACGTAATACCATGCACAGTAACTCTCGCAGTGTTCTGCGCAGTATCAACTGACAAACTCTCAAAGCAGCGTGCCAACAATCACTGGCCCTCCGAAGTCTGGCTTTGTCTGGACCTCTCGACAACCATGTACTTCCCCTTTTCTATTCAGCATTACAATTATTCCTTTTCGTGTTCCTACATTTGGCAAGGTCCTCAACGCTATACCATCGCATGATAAGTCGCAACCACATGGACGCCTTTTCATCGTTCTGCGTCTCGCGGTTGTGCGCGTTAGTTCCACAACGTACCCCATAGCTCCGAAGGTTGGCGATACAATACTCAATTTAAACCAAACGTGAGCTCTCGATGTGATTTGGGACACTCGCTGAAGAGTATCTTCCGGGAGAAACATTGCTGTCGGTCTCTCGCTTACTAAGCTTTCTGGCAAGGCAAGCGTGTTATGAGGAAACTATGTACGCCGACTGGCTGTTCACTACTGACCGTAGAAACGAACGACCAAGCTCTTTGCTCAGAGGTCAAGGCAGTCCAATCACTGCCCGACTATGTGACAACGAAGAAAAGCGTTACGTTTCCTCGCCGCGTACGAATGGTTCTTCTAGCATTTTCTACTGTGCATTTAGAATAACCAACAATACCCGACACACTGAGACACGAATTAGCGCTGCAATAGCATTTCATCCTCGGTGAACTGAAAACCTTTTGTGAGTTAGCGACATTCGTTAAAGGGACTATATTTACGCTGAGGAACAGCTTAGGAAATTTCACAAAATATGTACCAACGCGCAATGTATTATTGTCGGTGCGAATGCACAAAGAACCAAAGAGAAAGAGGCCTGCTGGCTGCTAGATGCTTGCCACTATCTCTCTAGGAGCTAAAGCTTGAAGACAGGCCAGTACAGGTGTGTCTGGGGAAGGCATAGAAGAGTGGACAAAATGGACGGGATGGATGATTGCGCCTGTCCAAAGAAATTGTTTTTGAAGGTGTCACCATACATCGCGGCCCAAGAAAAAATGTCACATGACTCACCTGCATTTTGAGGATGTCTGCAATTCGATCTTCGGCGCGTAGCCCCCGTTTGCCTCGCACAATTAGGTAGATCGATCCAACGTCTGGGCAGGAACGAAGAATCTTTTCCAACAGAACCTGCGAAGAGAAAGCAATAGAGATGTTCATCACCTTCACTGTCTGCGCTTATGGGCGGGCTGTATTTAAAAAACGTGCCAAGCAACTAAGAGTTTGCTTAGGAAGTGTACTAGTACCTGTCGGACATTTCCTGACAGAGTTATTGCCCGAGACTAAGAACGTACATAGGTAACCGCAGTAATCGAGAAAGCCTTGTTTTCACGTGAAAGCAATACACACCGCTGTTACTCCAGTTAAATTGTTAAAGCTGTCCAAGATGCAGTGCCAAGTTGCTTACTGTGTTTGTCACTGGAGCAGCGAATGGCATCGGAATGGACATCAATCTTCGCTCATGTACATTGAAAGGAAACGGTTTGACTTTGTCGAAAAGCGAAGAGGCTATCGAGCAGCACGCTAATAACTGTACAATAAGCCATCCGACCTCGATACTGAGCCTGGTTTCTTGTCAATTTGCTGGCAAGCACCCGAACGATAGGTTGCAATTAAGTGCCGAGGGAAGTACGTTCGGAATAGGATGGCAATATACAGTATGTTAGCCGTGTTAAGCTTTGCTTTTGTGAATACCTCGACACTGCTGTTCTTATTTCTGCGGGACAAAACTATGTTGAAGCGTCATCGTGTAAACGTACGAATATTCTTGAAAACTTTAGTAAAAGTTTTCATGGACAACATAAACCTTAATGAGGTGAAGTTGAAATTGGGAGCCAGTATCCGGTTTCCTCGTTCCAAAGAAACAAGACGTCTCCGCGAGGACGCCTTTATCCTCCACATCGTAGTCAGCCGAAACGCTATAATTTTAGGGGAGACCTATAGCTGTTGACAGTGAGTGACAGCCACAGTACTTTCCTTGGCATCTCGGAAGCGAATAGAACTATCCTTGAATACGAGTCGTCAATAAAGGCACGCCAAATTATTGCTTGGTAGCAGATTAAAGGCGTACTTATAGATGATGCGACGCATGTCGTACGAGTAGAATATGGCTCGGCATTCTGGTTACGTGATGCCAAACGCAGACAGAAACAAGGAAAGCGTTCGTAGACAGCTGGCACACTTTTACGGCGCACGCTTCAGCGATTGAATTCTCTGCTCGCTTCCATATTCTTTTCCTTCTTATTATGACTGCATTTCGTTATTTTTGATAGGTTCAAGTGGACACGTGATCACCCTGCAAGCCGGTTCTGCAAATGGCGGGGTTTTTCGCTTAGAAATCGAAAAACGCGTGCGCTGCGAGTGGTTCGCGTGGCGCGCGCGATCTTTCACGTTGCAAGCAGTTATCGCGCTCTCACGGTGCGCCTAACGACGGACGATTTACATCGCGCGTAGATGCCGGAGTGGGCACGCGAACAGGACGACGAGCTGTGCAGGCAGACGGTGCGGTGCTCCCTTCGTGTACCTCCGGTCTCGGCGCGAGTCGGTGTACAGCATGCTCGCTCGCCTTCTGCACGTCACGAACAGTTACCGCCAACAGCGATTCAATGCGCATTCTGCCGTCGCATAGCGTAAAAAGTGGTGTGGGAAACTACAGAAGTAAATCGCCATAGTCCTATACGCGAGGACGTTGTTGCAGCGACAGCATTTCAGGTTCAATATTTTTTTTTTTCGTGGATGCAAAGAACGCTTGCGCGAAGGACGCACTGGCTTCACGAGGAGTATGAACCTTCTAAAAGGCGAAGGCGGTGCACGAGCTTGAAGTGGTAGAAAAAGAAAACGCTCGTGATTGAACTTATTGCGTCATCGCAGCACAATTGACAGCCGTATCAGCCACGTGCGCAAGGCCGCGTTGCTCCGTTTGATTTGGAAATGCGCGCGGCACAGTCCAAAAGACGAAGCGCACATTTTCGAAATAACCTTTTTAGCGTTCACGTACAGACAACGTTCGCCCGCGGTGATATTGTGACGTGATCGATAAAAAAACCGTCGTATGCTCATACTTGGGTTACACGGAAGGTTCCATTTAAAAGAGCTATGTAGTCGAGAAAAAATAAATAACTGATAATAAACTGGCGCACTTATATTAAATGTGAAACATTTATTGGCGAACATTTGCCACTTTGGCAGTATCTATCTAGTCGCCTCTCATGGTCGTTCCGTTAACTTGGTATGTACCAAAATTCGCATACTATGACAAGAGTGTATGAGGAACATAAATGATAGGTCATGGCATGAATATCATGATATGCGTGGGGTGTAGATCATGAAACAGCCGCCTACGTCTTGGTGCGCTCATGGTCGTTTCGTTGACTTGGTATGTACCAAAGTTGGCATAGTATGAGAAGGGTATGACGAACGTAAATTATAGGTCATGACATGAATGTCGTGATACGCGTGCCATGTAAGTCATGACACAGCCGCCTTCGTCTTGGTCGTTTTGTCAACTTGGTGGGTTTACTGCTTCGCATAACATCGATTCCCACAGGGCATAGGATCTGCCGGCTTTTTCTACTTAAATGGCATCACGCCTTAGGGCTATCGAAGATGCCCCGGCACTGCGGATCGCAAGGAAAGATATAATTTAACGCACGTATAACCTCGCCGCCGCCGTTGCGATTTACGAGACGACTGATGGCAGCCCGCCGAACGCACGCCGGTTACAATGAAGAGTAGGGCGGCGCCAATCTCTCTTGCTTTCATGCGATCCCTTCTGCGCTGTCAAAGTCGGGCGCCGCATGTACCGCGCGCTCAGTACGCTCATGTAAAACACACCTGTGTTACATGAGCAGAATTAAGGACGTGTCTCCGAATTTCGCCAACCTGAGCCCAACTATACAAACAGGTTATTGTGAGACTGTAGTTACCGATTTCTCAGGGAAAAAAATAAATACTGTAGCGCTATCACGACCAGTAACAACCTGAGTGAGCGAATGATTGAACGTTTTGGTTTAAAGTGAGCACTGACGTGACTCCCATACTCCACGTTTTAGAACAAACCTGTCTCTTTTCATTCCGCGACTAATCTCAGCGGATAAGGTACACATCTGTGTACAACAAAAATACATTTAGGGCTTCCTGATGGTTCCACAATAAAGCAACGAATGGTAGGTTAAAAATGTAAAACCGAGAAAAACTTGCCAAGAAATACGTAAGATCACGTTAGTGCATCCCCATAAAAAATTATAATCGTGCTCAAAGAGCATTCGGCACAGTTCAATGCCGTAGCTTTTCTTTTTTACTTCGTCCCGCGACATAACAGCTGGCAGTGATGCAGGTAACATTTCAAGCACACAACTTGAAGCAAATGGGGGTTGTCTACCAACTTTAACGCGCACGTCAAGGTTTGTATGTGAATACGCGTCCGGGCAGAAGGAAGGCTTGCAAGGCAAAGCAGCCAGAAAAGGAAGCCTAAATGGGCATGGTCACTTTCTCCTCTTTGCATGCAATGGCAGTTCTAACACTCGCACCGCTTTCGATAAAACTGATTATCTTGTAATCTCACTTACAATGCAGTGCATGTAGTAGAGTGTGTGCGTGTTGCACAATGCACATCACAGCTTCTACAATCATAGACGAAGTGCTTATAGTGCCGCTGAACCTTAAATCTTTGTTCGCGTCATCGCTACCATGCGTTTGTAAACACGCAAATGCGTTCGAGACATGCGCCATTTCGAGGAACATAAGCGTCGTAGTTGCGCGGTGGCAGTGGAGGAAAGAATGCGCATCATCGGCTGTGAGAGTAGGCGAGCCCCAGGACGTTTCAAATGCAGCAAGGGAAGGGTGGCGGCCTTATACCTTATGCGTATAAGGTTGACGTATTAGTTAGTCAGCGGACGCTTATGTTTCTACAGGACAGAAGACGTGAGAGGGGAACCGCAGTGTGCTATGGTCTATACCGAAATAGAAATGCGCACTCATCATCCCTTACTGTACACATCTCTAGGTACACAAACGCTTTGCGATTATATATAATAGTTGTAAATTGCGTTATGCGCGATGGAGACAGAGTTAAAGCTCGTGCGATGTTACGAGTCCGTGTTATCACCGCGCAGTTATCTTGTCCGTTGCTTAACGATAGGACAGGCAATCTTTACGCCAATAATACCATATAAAAAATAAGGACTCTCTCTCTCTCTCTCTCTCTCTCTCCCCAATTCTCAACAGAGCAGCCGATCGCGAACTTTCACGGCTGGCCGAGGCTAACAAATCCACCCGAGGACGTAGGCGTTTGATAAGCGGCTAACAGCTTTATGGCAGTGCGACAGGGAGTAGGCGGGTGAGGGTTAACGCAGATGCGCAAGCTAAAATCATGCGAAGAACACGTTTTCGCAACATTTTATCTACGACTATTCGGTGGGAAAGCGCGATTCTTTATTACGCGACTTCTCTCGATGCCGCGCTTCCGCGAGCATAGCGCATGGCGTTTAATAACGCGCTCCACCGTTTACACGTAGTGGGTCAGGTTTCGTGAAGAGGTGTCCGAAATCAAGCACGCACTTTTCAGCGAGCAGCAATCACTTCGCTTTTCCTCTTACCCTCCTTCACCCGACGCGCTGGCCGTCTACATGAATTCACTGAGATCGACTTCTATAGCTGCCCGCCTCGCACACCTGACTAAAGTAGCGCGAGCTCTTGATTGATGGGCTTAGCATCTCAAAGCAATACAGTGACCACGAGATACGCCGTAACTGCGGACTAATTCTGATCACCTGGGAATATCTTTAAGGTGCGCAACATTTGGGGTCTACAGAAGTGTTTTTCTTTTTCATTTGTTGACATTTTAACTACATAGGAATGTCTGCGCCATGGCATGGGAATTGAACCCGCGACGTCGTGGTCTGTAAAAGTACGTCACAAAGACGCCGAGGCACTGCGGTAGCGATATAAATCCTCGGCGCACGCACACACAAGCCGTCCGCGTTCCGTGCCGCCGCATCGCACGCGGCTTAGTTCGTTGTCGCGCGCTCCCCGCATGCCGCACGCGCGCCCTCCGTGTTCTCCCTCTGCATGTGCCAAGTGCCAGATCCATCTGGCTGCTCGTTAGTCGCAGCTTAGCAAGAGCAGATGTTCGTGCTAACGTGAAAAAGAAAGCTTTAAAAGAAAAATGGAACCTAATTACGGGGTGCATACTACTAGAGCTTCTATTCTACAGTACACTGAAATCAGCATTCGACTGACGAATACAACCGGCTCTTCTGTTACTTTATTAGTTATCCTGAGTGTTAAAGACGCAATAAGTACACTCATGGTGGAACAATGCCTCAGCGCCCTGATAAACTGGTACGAAGAGTCTGCTGGTATTAAGTTTGTTATGTTCACGCGGCGGGAACCGGGACGTTGTGGTCAGAGTGACCAGTGCGTACATTTCCCTCTGCAAAGACACAGCTTGAGGAATTTTTGGCCATTTGTGTTTTTCTTTCTTTCTTTCTTTCTTTCTCTCTTTCTTTCTTTCTTTCTTTCTTTCTTTCTTTCTTTCTTACAGGGGTAGTAAGCGTGAACTTTCACCCCTGACAATGAAGCGATGATCCCGGATATACGAAGGTTACTTCTTCCCCCGCTTATGTTACGACAGTGGAGCCTTTTATGTCTTATAGCTGCACGCTCATCGTCACGAATGTACAGCAATAGCGCTATACTGCAGCTGTCGAGAGCCAATTAGGAGAGCGATGTTTCGAGTGTGGAGGCCTACCCTTTGGAAGCGTCGTTTGCCCATTCTCGAGCACTGGATCATGTCTCGCGCTGTCTCGTTCTTTCTATTGCGTCAGCACCTGGTTTATTGTGAATAAGTATAAATCCAGCTTAGCCAGACGACACAACCGTTGTTGCCGAATACGTCGCTTCGCTTTCACACGTTATCCCACGTCCAATTGGCAAAATTTGGCACGCTGTACGTAACTATGTCAGCGCAGCATGAAAGCAAGATAATGCGCAGGCCGACGTCACAGAGCAAGCGCCTTTTCGAAATAGCGAAAGACGTTAAATTGTAACTGCAATCAGCTATGTGTAACCGTTCGCTTACAGAAGGCTGTAAGAAATAAATATTACCGACCCACAATAAAAGGCGGCAATCACGCACATTTTGAGCATTACATTCAAATTATTCATAAGCAGATCTGTGCATCATTTTATCATGTACAGTTGCGTTCGTTCTTCCGCATTACTCCTCATTATTCTAACTCTCTGGCCTCTTCCATCAAATCGACAAGTAGCATTTCAATCGTACTTGCGCTTCGAATGGTCATTACCGCTGCATATTACATCGCAGCAGAGAATAATAATTTCATAATGATGTGTTTTATTAACGAATCTATATAACTTAAGCAGTTTTTAAAAATTCTGGCCACGACGTTAGCTATGTATCGCTCAAAGCGCACAGTTATGCTGATCCAACGCTACATTTCGTATCCCAAGGTGGCAGTGAGACTCGTTTCCACGCGATATTTGCCAAGAGCACACAGTAAAGTCTACTTTCCCACACCGACTTGTCCTAAAAGGAGAGAAAGAACGAATTTGGCAATCACTTTATCATACGCCAAAGAGAGTGAAGGCGACAGCCTGTGCGCTCAAGAGAGAGAAACAATCTTTAATGATATGCTGGAGATATCTTGAGCACGCCCAATTGGCGGAATTTGGCACTGGTTCAGAGAGAAATGTACGCACTGGTCACTCTGACCGCAACGTCTTGGTTCTCGCCGCTTGAATATAATAAACTTCGTGCCAGCAGAGTCTTCGTACCAGTTCGTCAGGGCACATTGTTCCATCGTGAGTGTACTTATTCCGTTTCCTTTAACACTGAGAATCACTAATGAAGTAACAGCAGAGGCGGTTGTATTCGTTAGTCGAATACTGATATCAGTGTATTATAGAATCGATGCTCTGGTACACACACCGTAATGATGTTCCATTTTTAACCGTGCTCCAAAACATTCATTAAATTACTTGGCATTCTCATTCTAGTGCGTTGTTATTTCTTATTACTTGTTTTCTCCCACCAAAGGTCCTAGGTTTGAGTGCCTTAATTGACGCTGCCTTAATTACATGTGGCTTAATTAACTTCGTCATAATTAACATCAAATGTCCTGCGCTCGACAGCCACCAAACGTCGAGGGTATGACTCTCACGAAAGGTCCTGGGTTCGAGCACCTTAGTTAACTCTACATTAATTAACTTCGCCTTAAAGGTAGTGGGTTCAACTTACACATAAGCTCGAGGATTTGATTCCCACCGAAGGTCGTGGGTTCGAGTGCCTGAATCAACTCTATCTTTAGTAACTTTTTTTTTTTGCACGATGAGCGCCATCGGAGCCAGCTGTGGAAGAGGACGACGACGAACTTCAGGGCGGCGACAGGAGCGAGTGCTTGCGCGAGGCGAGCTCACGTGACTTTCCGTACCGCACGCCGCGTTTTCCAGACCATCGGGGGTATGAGCCACTTAGGGCGCACTTCCTCCGAAGAGGAAATGTCGCAGCATGGCGTACGTCTTGTCGTACCAACAATTACGTCCAATAAGTTACTAAGAGGTTTCAACAAATTCCAACATTCGGAGAAGCCATCATTCAGACGCACGCCATATCGGACGCAACATACCGTATCATGCGTCTCCTGCATCTAAGACTATTCAAAAATGCATTCCAACTCGATACCCAAGCTTTATCTAAATGACACGTGTCGTGAACGCGCCGAAGGAAACGTCATGAGCGTGTAGGGCACGTTCACGCCAGGCGTCATAAAGATAAAGCCAAGCATGGGATTCATGTTAGGATGCATTTCTGAATGCGAGGGTGAATCAGCCGAACTTATAAGTACCGTCGCAAGCATAGACCTTCCCCTGAGTAGACATCGTTTGACTTGTGCTTCTTGCCTCCGTCTACTTCTTGCGCCGCAGTTACATTCATTGCCATGCAGAACGCCTCCGGTCACCGTCACTGATTAGCTTGCTTGAAGGTATGCGCTGAAGTGACGGGTGGTCATCGCATCGCAGTATTGTTAAGTCCGGCTGCTCCTAAACGCGTTCACAATTTTTTGAGCACTTGAATCTGCGTCCATCGTTTAATGGCCTCGAAAGCACACCGGCATCGGCCGCTCATAATACCGGTCGAGTAATAGCGTAAAAAAATCCACAGTACTCAAACTGAATCGTTAGCGTAAGAATTAGTGGCCCAACTCAATGTTGTCTTGGTGTGACCGTGGTCATTGTTCACCAATGCCAGCCTACACTCTCCGTGCGAAGTCACTACTGCGTTGTCATGAGCTAGCTCAGCGATAGCAAACCCAAGTACCAAAGCGAATGCTAATCGCCAGCTTAAGGTTGTTCGGGCACAGTGACACTTGAAAAGAATCGACGAGGCTTTAAGGTCCCAAAGAAACATGGATGCTTTTGAGAGGGCTCCTAGTTTCGTTTTGACAGCGCGGAGTTGTCTATTATGCATGCACTGAACGTTTAAGTGCATTCAGCTACCCATCACAAAAATCCGACTCCCGCGGTCGATAACTGTACTTGCGACTTCACGCTCTTCACCATAACGTCACTGGTGCAAGATAATCTCGAATACTTACCTCGTGTAGTAGCTATGAGTAACGCTTCAAATAACACCTTTGTACGAATTCGCAGGCTTCGCATACCAAGAATCGGGCACTTTGCATTCACGGCAGTGGTGAAGTTGCAGAAGAACGCGAAAACCGTACGCTATCCAAGAGAACTCAGGCGCAATAATTTTTAGGCACTTCGACAAATCTGTTGTTCACAAGCCAAGAGTAAAAAGAAAGTCGATGTACACCTGAGAACACGATGTAGGCAGCCGAGTTGCATCGTTGACAGGGTCCCATAATTTTTATTTTGACGTGATCCTTATAGTCGTAATGTTACATGCAGCTATTCGAGATCGAGGCGTGATGCTAGTTTCTTTTCTTCACAGTGGTCACCGGTACTTCGCAGTCGTCGTACTTAACTGACAAGTGTTATCGTGACAAAAAATAAAAGGAGGAAAATGCCCTACAGCGCGCACTTGGGTCAAACGCAAAGTGTGCCGAGGGAGAGTGTTATCTTGGTTTCTGCATTGGCTATAATAAGAAAGAGCCGGCCTGATTATAATCTTATGTTTAGCAGGAGCACACAGGAAAAAAGGACTGACAAGATCGCACGTACGAGTACATGCCTTGTATTGATTTTGACACGTGTACCGGCCCCGCCATGAGCACTTGCTGGAAAATCTCAGAATATACCGATCACCCAACTTTGCCAGCACATTTTCACACACTGCTTACAGAAAGCAATGTATGCTCTTTGCCTTTTAATGTATCGCTGTTGGTTCAACCTTGTCTAGCACTACAAAGATAAAATCGTAGGAGTGACTGATTCCGCACACACGAGCAAGTTCCTTTGATATTTCAGAGTGAACATAGAACGGGTGCGGGACGCGCGTTAATCATTTCTGTATCTTGCAACTTATTCCTGCACTTCGCACACTTAACTGCTCTGTAAGACCAAGGTTGGGCGGGTAAATTAGTTTACGTTTGAATTACGTAAAATTATCTTCCCAAGAAGCAAAGCAGAAGCTGGAAAATTAGAGGGGTCGGGGAAAGGCGGACCGCAGCACCCTAACATGTTTTCACAAGTTATTATAAAACAACCCATGCAATGGCCTCTCGCAAGTCTTCACTGTGTACCGCAGGAACACAGTGTTTATGCGCAGCTCATAAGTGTCTGCTAAATCGTGCTTTTCATGACTGGTTTCAGAGTGTATTAGAGCATCGCGAATACATTGCACGTGTTTTTGGAGCATAGCTACCATGTGCAGGAAGAGTGCGAAGTCAACTCGCTGCAACAGGAGTTCGCTGACAGCAAAGTATGTGCGTGTGTTCGTAGCCTGACCTATGGGAGCATTGCGTCAGAGATGATGCACCTCTCAGTTCGAGAAACAATATACCGCGACGATGAGCATAGCTGATGTGCCAGTATTTATAGCAATAAATTTGAGCTCGGGTTGGCAGAAGGTCGCGCAAATGGTAGCGAGCTGCGATTGCCACTACACTCGACAGCACCGGCGAGCTTCACTGTTTCCGCAGCACATCCCCACCAACCGTTGGACGCCCCACTGCAGGATCCCTACCTTTCCGAGAAATCCTGTGCTACCCGTGAGCAGGACATTCTTGCCGCTGAAGAACTCCAGCATGCCCGGCCGACGGGGACTGGACACGTCCGAACTCATGGCGGTGGATAGCGCGATGGCGACGGCGGTTTCCCAGCGGACCACTGAGGCTGGTGCAACGGTGCGAGGACTTCACAGAGAACCCGCGCGCGCGAGTGTGTGGAGGGGTGCACCGAGCAGAGAACGTTCGACTCGACTGCGGGCCGACTCTTGAATGAGTGGCACTATCCCGGTAGGGCGACAAGAACCTTGCGCTCTCGATGACGTCACACGGTTCACCCGGGCACGGCGACGATGGTTTCGGTTGTTCGGAAAGGGGTCGGACTTACGCGCGGCTCGTCGAAGGACGCCCGCCGAGAAGGGAGGAGGGTTGAAGAAACCTCGCGGCAGCCTTCTGAAAGCGGCGGCCACGGACTCGGCAGAGGAGGAGGGCGGTCGCCGCGCTGCGCACAGTTCGCCGTTATCCCCGTGCGCGCACACACAAGCCACGAACACCGCTCGTCTAAGAAATTCTACTGCCCGTCTGTCGGTATACGCACAATCGCAGGCGGTGGGGGGGCACCGAGCGGCCCACACTCGCTCGCTGAAGCCGTTATCTCACAGCAGTAACTGGTATTGTTCGTCACAGGAGGGATGCGCTTTCCATCAGAGATAGCGATCGGCTCGCGTCCCACGGGGCACTTCCTTGGCCACAAAAATTCCGCGTGCCTGCTGCTTCCAGTGTCTTCGCGCGGATGACTGACGGACGGGACCGCATCGGAACGTGCACCGAGCCGCAGCCGGGCGACACCCAGGGATGCGAGGAGGGAGGCGACGCGAGGAAGACGGCAGCTGTGCGACGACGCCTCTCTCTCCGGCCGCTCGCTGGCGACGCAGAGTGGGTGTGCAGTCTTGTATACACGCAAGGATGGAGACAAGCAATGACGCACACTATAGTGGCGGTATGCAGCCGCCGCTTGAATAATAATCCTGCTCGTTATTAATAAACCATGAAGTGGTATTGCGTTGCCTTTCCCGCGCGAGATGCCATCGAAGGCGCTAACACTGATCCCCCGGATTATGTCAAGCCCGAGGAAGTGTACAAACAAGACGCATTCGTATACTGCGTCGGCTCAAGTTCAAGGCATCACGACGTGACGCGTTTTCACGGGCTGGCTGCGTCGCAGAGCAGCTTGGTCTGGAGGGGGGCAACAGGCAAGCCAAGTACCAACGCGAGCTAACCGCGTCACGTAAGATAGCAGCTTCCTCCAATCGTGGTTGCGCGCATCTTAAGGCCAGAGACAAAATGCACTAGTAGGCGCCAGTTAAATGTTAAATTAACTTAAAAGTTAAATCAGCGTAGGCGGCCGTGCATTCAACCTCGGTGTGGTTAGTATCACTTCGAGCAAAAGAGGCTTGTGGCACACACTGTTAGCTTGACTCTCGCAAAACTATATCTAATACTTGGTGGCAAGTTTCAAAGTGGGGAGCTGCAATGAAGTGAAGTTTCATTGCGATTCCACAGCTTTCCTTTCTGCTTTCTTTCTTTTTTTCCAACACATTTGATAGCAACGCGCCATTCTTTGCGTGTCATACCGTACTGTTCCAAGAAAACGTGTTAGATAAATCGCCATGTGCTTCTAGTCTAGCGCTACAGGTTACCCATGTCAATAACAAGAAGATTGCAAATCCGCGGAATGTATTTCTGTATAGTATACAGAAGACATCACGCGAAACGCGATGCAAAGAAAATTGATGATATGACGTCTACTGACAAGTATTAATCTCTGACTGATTTAGCACAGTGATTTCAGTGGCGGCAGCAGGTGTTCGTCGGCTCTGTTCTCGCAACAGTATCAATTAGTTCTTCGTATGTTAAGCTTAATATAACGCTGGCCCTCGACAAGCTAAAGTCCCGAAACTCAGTCAAGTGAGGCAATCTGGTTAATCCTGAATAAAAAACAGCGTTCTAAATGCGCATGATAAAGAACAAGAAAAAAAATAAAGAAAGAGGGAAGCGCCTTTGCTCGCGCTTAGGAAATTGGTTGCAACGAGCAGCTTTTGCGACATGTCCTTGATGTCGTTTTCTTCTGTGTATACCCCTTCTTTCACATCTTGGGAAGCCCTGGCTAGCGCATTCGGTGTCATTTCCTCATTTGCATGCATATCTGCGGACGGTGTTGGTACCGGCATCTCCCTGTAGCTTAAAAAGATCAGAGAAGAAAGTATTAGTGGTATCGAGTGCTACTGTAGTGTTAAATTGGCACATGAAACAATTGTCGAGTGTCCGCTGGATCCCGTTCTCGAGGTTAAAGCTTTACAAGCCGTCGGATATATCAGATTGGGCGCAGCAAGGCTTAGTGCAGCGCCAAGGGCGTGCAGCAAAGGGCGCTGTTGGCCAAGGGACTCTGCGGATCAACCTTGACCATCTGTGGCGCTCCACTAATGCGCGCTCGACATCGTTGTTTCTGCATGTTAGGCTCCCACAAATGCGCTTGCCACAGCCAGGAGTCGAAGCTGTGGCCTCGTAGGAAGCAGCGACAATGCGCCGGAACCTTTAAGGCGTATAGGATATGCGAGTGTACGCAATGTTAAGCAGTTGGGGGCACTGCGGCTTATCGTGTGAATTTGCCTTGAGCCCGATATACTCGCGTCAATTGCGAACGAAGTGCTGTAGAAACAGAGGCTGTTGTTTCTTTGTTTCACGACCTCCGAGCCCAGCGAACTTTGCAGCTTACACTACGCTCGACGGGCGAGCTGAATGACAGTCGCGAAAGACGGAGAAGTGACGTCTGCCGATTACTGAATGCAGGCACTGCGACGAATGGAAATGAGAACTAAACCTAAAACTAAAAAAATGACAGGTATGTGATAAAATAGTAAGCAGCCAACGACAGCATTGTGAGAGCGGCACCCACACCATGACGAATCCATTAAAACTTCTTCTTGGGCAAGTTGGTTAATATGTACTGAAGCCATTGTAGCGCAAAGGAACACGGACAAAGGGGGCAGGGCACCATGGGCGCTATCCAATCTGGTTTTTAGACAGTTTAATATATTTTAAGCAAGACCATGTTTGTTGATTATAGCCCATGGACGCGAAAAGCTCTCATGCCATACGATTCTGCTCATTCAAAGCTCATTAAGAGAGGAATTGCCACTCTACGCCTGGAATGCCCGTTTACGAAATCCTGCCCACATATTGTGCAGGCCAGTTTTGAGAAATAATTGACAAAGCTCTTTGCTGCAGGCTATTCAAGTTCAGTCTTGAAACTTGTCGCGGAGACTCCCCTGAAAACACTCGGTGACCTTCCACTCTGTGAAGAAGTATGACCAGCGAAGCTGTGTATGTGGGCCCCTTAATGGCGAACTGCACCTCAACCGCTTTACTTCGGCGGCTGCTGCGTATGGCTCGGCCGCGCGGGCCCCTTCCTGAAAGCGATCTGCGATACTAGAGTCTAGATGCACCGGAGGCTCGTAGCAATTGTGCCCTGTATTCTCGCCGCTTAGTCCGCGTTGAAGAGAGGGGCAGCACGAAGGTCAGTTCGCTCGCTGCTGCTGCTGCTTTCCCTCACGCCAGCGTTTTGACGCCTCACGCCACCCTCACGCCACTGTGCTCATCGAGTGAGGTATGCTTATGCTTGGCTGTGCGCGCATGGCACCATGTTTGTTAATTTAGTTAGTAAGCGAATGTTTACGAGTTTATACGGATGATAAAACTGCTATCCTTACTTCGTAAAGCTGTCTAAAAGTTTGCTATCGCAAGCGATGCTTTGCCTTTCGGGCGAAACTGTGGCTTTTTATTTATCCTTGTTTTCAGGTTGCTCTCAATATCAGAATGAGGCGACGTGATAGCAAAAGCGTGTTTAGTAACTCCTCTTTTTCTTCATAAGCATACAGATGGAGTTACCGAAACACCAGTAACTTTCTCTTTGTCGACTTCGAGGAGGCAGTCCTCCTCACTTTTACTCCTCACATTAAGGCAAATGTCTGCGACACCACCCCTGTCTCTGTGGCGTTTTTTTTTTCTTTGTCAGTCTTGCTGGCTACCGGAGTACTTCTTCCCGGGTCTGCAAACACAATCCGCGGTATTCTTGCGAATCCTCGAGAGATGCCGTGCAGCCAAGCGTGCCAAGGAAGTCGCCGCTGTTGAGTGTATATATATATATATGTATACCGTCAGTTATTAAGGCACACCTCGCCTCGCATTGCTTCTCTCTGCGAATTCCTTCACTCAGCCTACCATAATTAACCGCACATAGGTCCGTCCCGGATATAGGCAGGTAAATCTCTCTCCATCCATTTCGTTCGCGGCATACAAACACACCGACACGCATGAATAGACAGAGCAAGCACTCGATGTAAAGAAAGTCCACTTTAAACGAAAGCGCGGGGGTAGGGGGTGGAGCTACAGCTTTTCCAATGCGTGATTAGCTTCATTAAATATTAGGACGGAGTAGACGAGGGAGATGCCACTGCTGAACCGCTGTTTTACCAAATATTGCTAACCCTGTATTTGCTCAGTTCCACATTAATGAAAATTACAATTTGATCACCTATGTTTCTGGCCATGGTGAGTACACCCGCACAAAATCGATAAAACATTATGTTATTTATAACCTAATTAATACAGTCATTAATAATTAGTAACTGGTTGTCTGAACTATCAACAGCTGAAAACTCTACAGTATATCAAAAAGCGCTATTATAGGCAATGCATTAAGTTTCCCGTGTTTAAATCAGAATCTTGAGGCATCGAAATTGTAGCCTGTATCTATAGCTTTCACGTGAGGTCACGGATGCACAAGCTTACTGTGGTGGTTTGCCAACATGGCGGCTAGGATGACACGAGCGTGTCATATCGACGTCGCGGTTGACCTGCCTAAATGTTATCGAGACAGGGTCGGAACGCTGCGGCCGTCTGCGCCCCAACCCTGGCTACAGCACCACGGCGCGGATCGTCAACAGACGTATAGGTTCACACCGTGCTGGTTCATCAGCATGACGGCTAAGATGACCTCAATGCATCACCGGATTAAAGAAAGAACACGTCACAAAGAGTGGCACATCGGGCGCCGAAGGTCCACTCCTCTGCAGGTAAGTCACAATAGGGTAAAAAAAAGCGAAAGAAAGAAAATCTGCACACGCGGCGACGCACAGACGGCAGAACGGAAGACGGCGGCTGCTTGTAGGCCGCACGTACAGTGGCGAAGCAGCGAGTGCTCTAGCACATTCTTCATGGCGGATGCGACTGGAATGGCAACAGCTAACACATTGTATCATCACAAGCGCTACAGATTACAAATCTCAGCATCGGCAAAATAAAGTAATAATAATAAAAAAGGGCGTGTCTGAGCATCATGAAATCAAGACGTGCACTGCATTGCTCGTACACGTATGTCGTGTCACTCCGATTCAGCCTGCACATGTAGGCTGCAGCCGTAGTTTCTAAGATTTTTCCCAGGATCACGTCACGCTCAGGAAGAGGATTAGCCGAGGGGCCCGATTTTTTTATTAGTCATATCATAAGAAGCCAACAAACACTGACACCAAGGACAACATAGGGGAAATTACTTGTGCTTAATGAATGAAATAATGAAACGGTAAATTAATGGAAATGAAAGGGGATTAAAAAACAACTTGCCGCAGGTAGGGACCGAACGCATGCGAAAGAAGGCATGCGAAAGTAGTGGGTTCGGTCCCCACCTGCGGCAAGTTGTTTTTTTTTCATCCGCTTTAATTTCCATTAATTTGCCGTTTCTTTATTTCATTCATTAAGCACAAGTAATTTCCCCTAGGTTGTCTTTGGTATCAGTGTTTGCTGGCTTCTTATGATATCACGTCACGCTCGTAATGCAAGGCGAACCAGGAGAAACAAAGTTCAACGCCTCTGCCAAGGTATATGTAAACTGCTAGCGAAGCTTCCATAGACGCCCACATGTCAAGAAAATGGCGGCTCGTTGCAACCGTCGCCATCCACGTACCAGGTGGACAACTAACAGCAAGCGAAAAATAAAAAGCGACGTCACAAGCGGAAATGGCAGTGACGTCAAGATCTTACGCTGTTTGGCGCGAATGTTCGAATTTCTTTAGCGTCCGGCATTTCGACCGCTACGCCGACAGTTATTTTTCTTTTGAGGCTGAAGCGAATTAAGACTCACCTCATCTGAAGCGCCAGTGCGTCAATAAAGTATAGGAGCGGCTCTTAATGTGAACAGAATTAGGCTGTTATTGAGGACAGTTGTTCCAGTAGGTTCTTTATGAAGGCGAGCGAATAGGATGGCAATAAATGACAGTGCCATCGAGGTTTCAAAAGCAACTTAACTTTTATTCATATAGAATAATGCAACCAATATAATTGGCCAAACAAAACGTGTTTCAGTGGATGAAAAGGACTACGGCCAGCCCACAGTCATCATGTATAGCAACATATGCGAAACCTTTTCACAGAATCATTCTCAGTTCTTGCGACACAGTGTATTCATATCCAACAGGTATCAGACAAGACAACATTTTCCCACATTATCATTTAGAAAACGTTCGACTCACTAATTTTTCTGTCCATCGGATACTCAGACCCTGTGTTACGGAGAGTGAGCAAACATAGCACGACGATTCTTCGCGCAGCGTTCCGCATTTATGGTCACGACGAGGCACAGCGCGCCGGATGCCGCAGCGTGAACTTGCACGATAACAAAAAGTCTCCACTCACATCTTTCGTCAATGAACGCCATGCGCTAGGTCACGCAAAATTTGAAGTGAAGCGCACGCCAGACTTTGAACAAAGACGCAAGAAAATTAAACAAAAAGCTGGGATGAAACCGACGGGTTCAAGTGAGTAACGCCATTCCACACGACATAATAGCTGGTTTGCACAGTCTTGCCAAGTCTTGCGCTAGAATCACAGGTTGGTAGGGGTCACCAAGACCGAACTAATAAAATATGAAATTGAAAAACAATAACATTTCTTCTTTTAGTACTGCAAAAATATTTGAAACGGCACATTTACTCGTTTTTTAGAACATATGTTTTTCACGTAGGTTTCCTAGTTTCAGTGTTTGTTCTCCCCTTACCTATGTCACGCTTCAATCGTGCACCACTAACTGACATCTCTGGCGATATGTTTTGGCGCGCTTTTTGTTCCAAGATGAACCTTGCCTCTGCCGCCAAATGAAATTGCGGTGTGTGCCCGTGGCCTAACCAGGGCGCTAAACCTCACGCAAAATTAGTAAGTCGAACGTTTTCTAAATGATAATGTGGGACAATGTTGTCTTCGCAAAAAGCGTTGAAAGATAACTTTCCTTTTTCGTTTTTGTTTATCGACGCATTGTGGTGGTGTAGAAAGCAAAAGGCAGGAACAGCACTTGATGGGTCCTCTTGCTTTATTCAAGCTCCCTAGCCGCTCCGCTGATACTCTTCCGAACTAACGGAGGGTGTAAACCGAAACCAACATTCCAACTAACATGCAGCCGAATAAATAAAATAAATTCAATCGCCAAACGCCTAGTCGCCGTCGACGTTGAAGTTAAAACGCCCATTTTTCATCGTTAAAGAAAAACAGCGTTTTCAGAAGGATCGCGCAACATATAGTCACACAGTGACGCCCAGCGCTGCACAGGTGGCGGCATGTCTTGGGGGTCGGCCCCGTCATCGTCGTTTCGGAGTTTCTCTGAGTGAGCAAAGCGGTGCAAGTCTTATGAGCTGCACTTGGCTTGTGAGCCGGCTGACGAGTGTGTCCCTTCCGTTTTAACGCGACATCCTTAATGAGCTCGTGTCGCAGAAAAGCCGGTGTCGTCGACGGCGTTGGCCGTGAGCGAAAAATCTCGGAAGGCAATTCATAAATAAAAACAGCTTGCAAGATGGGCTGGGTGGGAATCGAACCAGGGTCTACGGAATCTGAGCCGGAGACGCTACCACTCAGCCATGAGTTCAATGGTTTACAGCGGGACAAAAGCGCCTCTAGTGAATGCGATGTTGCCCTAGAAACGTGCCGTAGAAAGTTATACTGCGGTGTATATCGGTAATTATGAGCATGTAAATTAAAGAAGTAGCAGTTAAAGGAGTAGCGAAGTACGTTTCCGCTACATTTCTTCTGTGCTTGGCGCACACGCAGAGCCATCTTGCGGCAAACACAGAAGACCCCCTCCTCGCACTGTACGGCGCTGCCCCGACAGGTGGCGCGCCACTCGCCCGCTTCTCCCTTTCGTCTCGTTTGAGCGCATTGGGGATACCCCAATACCCTTGCGTGCATGCCGAACGAATGAGTGGGCAGTGCGAACTGGGTGCGATAACGCTATTGCGTTCCACTCTTGAAGGCGAAGCTTAAGCGTCCTCCAATTTTTTCCGTAGTTCTGTGTGTCACGCTCTTCGTTGTCAGACCAGGCAGTCAGTCCAGCTCAAAGGATGGGGCGCGCATGTTCTGAGAATGTTTAGTGACGGCGAAAATACTAAAAAACTTAGGGCACAACCACCTCACTAGGAGGTCAACACGAGGGGTGGCTTTTATAGGTGAAAAGTTTGCCAAAATAAACCGACGTTCTGCATCTTTTGCTGCAGCAACGCATTTGGCCTTCCTAAAACTGGGTTAGTTTATGCTAAAGCAACATGATGGGTGACGCAGAAGAACGAGGACGCAAAGGAAGCAACGCAAATATATTCAGCACCCGCTGCGGTAGCTTGGCAGCTATGGCGTCGCGCTGCTCTGCTTGAGGTCGGGGGTGAGACGAAGCAGTCCCCGCGCGTTGAGGACGGTGAGTCTTCACGGCCTCAACGGCCAGCCGGATTGCTCGTCGCTGGTCGTCTTCAGCCTCGCTCTGGAGCAAGGCCTCCCAGGCTTCTCTGCTGTCAATGTTTTCCTTGGCCCCTGGGGAGCCAGCACACTCCCATATTATATGGTCTAGCGTACCTTCTTGCTTACAAATTTTGCAGAGGGCGCCGTTATAGTCCCTCGTCTGTGTTAAGTAGATCCAATGTGGTGATGTATAATTGTTTCCCTGGAGGCATCGCCAAATGCGAGCGTCCTCCAGAGAGAGAGACCGATGCGGAAGCGGAAAGATTCTTCTTTCGGCTTTGTAATGATCGACAATTTCCCTGTATGTGATCATGCTATCTTTTATCCCTGGAACTGGCTGCTCTAGAGTTGCCCAGTGGTAAAGTGCTCGGGTGAGCTCGCGAGCGGCTTCGTTGCCTGGGACTTCTTCTAGTCCCCCACTACGTCATGCCTAATAATCAAATCGTGGTTCTAGCATGCAAAACCCCAGAATTTACCTTCATTTTAGTTCATTCGACGCCGTGTGGATATCACTTAACCTTCGTCACCGTTTCGCTGATCTACCCGCATTACTTTATCTTGCCCGCACACGAAATGTTTCCGAGCCGAGCCATGGATAAAAAATACATAGCTGTTCGAAAAATGTACACGCGCAACAGGTCCATTGGAACGAAGCAGGTAGACCGCCACCTCTTCAATAACCTGAGGTGGAATCAATTGATTTGGAAGCCTCCACTGTAACATCTTTTGTAGGCCGGGTCCCGCCCTGAGGCGTTAAAATGAATGAATGAATGAATGAATGAATGAATGAATGAATGAATGAATGAATGAATGAATGAATGAATGAATGAATTTAAGTTTCTGGTATTTGGAAATGGGATCGAGTTAGATGCGGGAAAACACGGTATTTTGGTCTCCCAACCCATCCCGATCCGAGTAACGGCAGCAAACAATGGAAGGAGAGAGACCAGGCACGCGTGAACACGTTCGGAGCGTGTGTATAGCGTGTACACTCGCTCTTTCTCTTTCCTTTTGCTTCCTTCCTTTGTTGGTGGTAATTAACAGTTTCTTCCTGCTAACAGCCGGCGTTCCGCGTGCTCCGATGTCGCCAGCTATTGACTCGACGTGTAAACTAATTGGAAGACCACCTGCGAGCCGCTTGCACGTACTTGTATGATAACCACGAAGCGGTTGGTATTGAGTCATCCTGCTCGTGTGGCCTGCTAAATAATATAATTGCTGTTGTCTTAACAGAAAAAAAGAACTTTGTTAAGAATATGATGCATAGATAAGCATCCGGGAAAATAATCAACGTATGTAGTGTTCAATTACTCCCCGATTACAACGTCATTACAGCGTGATGATTGGTTACGACGTAGAAGATCCGACCGAAAAGGTAAGGTCGAAACTTGGCCACCGTCCAAACGAGCGCGAGACATTCCCTCTCAGTAATGGTGTAATTTCGCTCGGGCGTGGAAAGACGGTGACTGGCGTAAGCGATGACATGGTCTTGACCCTGTTGACGCTGAGCGAGGACAGCGACGATGCCATGAACACTCGCGTCAGTTGGTAGTTCAGTGGGCACAGTAGGGTCAAAGTGTGCCAGAATCGGCGAAGTTGTAAGCCGCTGAATCAGGGCAGAAAAGGCTTTCTCTTGCAGTAGTCCTCGAGAGAAAGCCCTTCTTAAGGAGGTCAGCGAGATGGCGAGCGATTTAGGCAATTTCTTTCACAAATCGCCGGAAATAAGAGCATAAGCCCATAAAACTGCGGGTATCTTTTGTTGAACAAGATGCAGGAAAATTTCGCATGGCGTAATCTTCCAGTGGGATCAGGTTGGATTCCTGCGGCGTTGATGTATATTTGTCTTTTCTTCGACGCACGATCGAACCTGTGAAGGCGTCCCCGATTGTGTCTGCAATGTCTGCAATTGTAATCATAGTGCGAGTGCAGTTCCGACGTGTGTTTTCTTGTCACTCTACACAAGCATCTCCGTATTTCATTTGATTCACGCGGATCATTTATATAAATTTTTTTCTCCTTTACAACAAAGAAATTGACAATAAATTTGTTCCCAAATGCCCGGTCACGCTAGGCCCACCCTACGTCGACACTGACAAGAAAATGACAACGACGACGATGATCGGCCGACTATAGTGCGCAGACTGTGTCGGTGAGAGGCATTCTTTCACATTAGGCCGACAACGCCGCCGAAGCGACCAACGACAATGAGTCAATCATCACAGTGTGACCGGCTTTAGTGACGCCAATGCCGAAAAAACTAGTCTGCTGACTGTCGTTCAGCTAGTCGTCCTGACATCGGCCGCAGAGCAAAAACATCCCACCGACAGCGTGATCTCCACAGCAGCTGTGCTATTATACAACTTAATCGCACTCGAAATGAACGGAAACACACTTCCGAAGTAGAAATTCATGATCGTCAGTCCTTGCCAGCAAGTGTCGAGGTATATAGTCTTTTTCCGAATTTGTTCAGCGAGTGCCTGGGTCTGCAGGCCTAACTAAACGACCGGTCACGCTGGGTCGATATGATGCTGATTTCGACCTTCAGAGTTCAGTCTAGTTCAGCTATGGCAATAGCGACCTGAAAATAACCACTCTTAACCCAAGCCTTGACTTGGTGCGGTGCGCACACCAGAAGCGGGAGTCGACCGACACCGCACGGAAAGCGAGAACCACTACTATACGTATATAGAATCAGCAGTGAGAGCCCTTTGCGAAGCCCGGCCGGTCATATCAGCGCGTCTCGGTATGATGCGACGCTGATTGTAGGCGCAAATCTGCGTACTTTGCAGCATTTCATCAATATTTCGTATATCAGCGCTGCATGGTTTCCACTGTATTTATAGCGAACAACGAGCGTTGGCCTTATACAGGTACAGCTAATACAGCCACCTTTGTTAAGCCTAATGGGCCAAGAAACCGAGAACGGATCTTGAAAACAGCGCCCGATTGTCACTATAGCACGCGAAACATCACGACTCAAATCTATAGCAAATACGAGTCTGTTGGAAACGATAGGGCGAAACAGTGCAGGACGGGGGCTTGATAAATCTGAAGCAGGCGGCTGTCGGGAGGAGGGGTAGGGGGGGCTCGAAGGGGCCGTGGTGTTTCCCACGCTAAACAGTCGTGTGTGTCGTGTTATTCCAGTGTGGCAAAAAAATTGTCCGACTCTATATGCCGACGAGTTCGTCCGAACTGTCTGCAGGCTGTTGGTGTCGGCACAGTGTGACAGAGACGCCAACAGTGAGCAGATCAAAAACGGTGCCCTGTCGGCCTATAGCGAGACAGGGCTTAGACGCATCACTCATAGAACGCGCAGTGATCTCTTGCTGGTAAAATGCGACTGTTATCAACAGGAGGACAAACAATAGATACACGATTCTTAAATACGTATACGTTGTTGCGACCCCGTGCAACAAGAAGTGGCGGATGCACTAGTACTGTATATAGCTCAGATGTTGTACCATGCTACAAGAAAGCACTGAGTGCCCTTAAAGAGAAGTTCACACATCCATATTTGAAGATGCCTAGGAAATTCAAAATCTACGCGCATGCCGACGCAAAAACAGGCTCATGCGATGTGAAGCGTTGTGCGGCGAGCAAGCGCACATTTGACTGTCCATTATAAGGAATACCGATTTTATAAGAACTTGGAAGTTTCTCCCGAAGGGCGATGCACTGACTGCGAAAAAAAGGTTCAGCGTTGCTCTTCAACATCTCGGACGGCGCACTGACTGCACACGTGGGTCCGACTAAGGCGGACGCGATGTATACGTGGGTGCGCCAAAATTTCTGGCCCCCTTAAAAGCTTTGACGCGCTGTGTAGTGCCCGTGATGGCATCACACGGGCGCCACATACGTCAAACATTTGTTTGTGGGCTGCCATTCTCCAAATGCTGAGGAATAATTTATTCAAGAACCTGAGACCTGGTGCGAGCAACTTTGGTGATTGAATACCAATATAACCCGCACATATGGCATGGAGAAGCATGTAACACACACGTACCTAAATATATGTGGAGCCCCACGGCGACGTCTACAATTCTCTTGGAGCGTCCATCTAACAGCTACCGCAATAAACTTGCAGAACGACGCGATGCTGTGCTCGCTTCTGCGTACTATCTTTCACGCGTGCTGGTGTATAGCGAAAGGAAGCCACACGCTGCGCTGCGCCGCGCCCACTTGAATGCGACGGTGCAGGAGCATTCGCGGTCACGTGGTATATAGTCATTCTAGGGATAACCGCGTTCGTTGTCAAACTATAGATTACCTCCTTCCTTCAAAAATTATTCGTTTGCAGTGCTTCCGCACTGAATACTTTCGCTAACATACAGCAAGGCGTCAGTGCAAGAAATACGGTCCCAATAAACACCAATATGTCCGTCCCTTATTGAGGCAAAAACGCAGTCATTACAAACAGCTCGACATAATGCATCGCACTTGTTGGCGTCAAGTTTTCTCAAGCGTTACACGGTGTGCTCTCTATCAGTGGTTTTGCGATGGCCGACGATGCGAGCAAAACTGTGTCCTACTGCCGAGGACACAGTTTACGATAGCCCATCGCGCGGCCCTTGATGGCAGCAAGTTTTTCCCGAGTGAGTTACGATCAAAGGTCGTTTGCAGGGCACCGCTTAGGTGCGAATTGTTCGCCACATAACGCACTCAATGACGCACACCGCTTCGGCTATGCAAATGTCGCGTGCAGGGTTGTTTTGTGCGACACGTGGAGCCATTATCGCCAGCCATGCAAGAAAGTCGGGAAAAACTTAAGTTAACTAGAGTAGCTAGAATTCATTTTTCTTATTCTTTATCGAAGACCTCAGTGTTGTCAACGCGGAAGATATTTCACTGCGTACAGAATAGGGGACGAGGTTCCTACCATATGTATCTTAAGGATTATCACGAGTAACCATACTTAAGAGGAAGCTTTAGCTCGGGGCCCAACTCCAACGCGGCCTATTCAAGTACATGCAAAACGCAAAAACTTTTTTTTAAGTTATGGGGTTTTACGTGCCAAAACCACTTTCTGATTATGAGGCACGCCGTAGTGGAGGACTCCGGAAATTTCGACCACCTGAGGTTCTTTAACGTGCACCTAAATCTAAGTACCACGGGTGTTTTCGCATTTCGCCCCCATCGAAATGCGGCCGCCGTGGCCGGGATTCGATCCCGCGACCTCGTGCTCAGCAGCCCAACACCATAGCCACTGAGCGACCACGGCGGGTAAAAACCTTTTTCTGGGATGACCCCTGGACCGATATTAATGAAATTTGTTGCATTTCAGAAAGAAAGCTAAATTCTAGTGACTGCTGGAAACGGAAGTTCGATTTCGTGTCTGAATTTCGTTTAAAGAATTTCCAAAATTAGGAGGTTTGAAAAAAATCGAAGCACGAAGTTTACAAATAATAGCTCTGCATCAAAAACCGATATTGTGGTTCTGTAAACGCCATCCATTAGATCATTGAAATCTGACAAATTCGATGTCATTTTATATCTTACGTGAATTTGTTATGTTGTTTATAAGGGTCCTGCAAAAGCTGTATTTCCATATTACTACATCTCTTTTTCGAATTAGTCAAAGCGGACAAAACTGATATGTTACACGTGAATCTCAATATATATATATATATATATATATACATAGCCTGAGAGACCAACAAACAAGGACACCAAAGACAACATAGGGGGAAGTACAATTGAATTGATGTGTAACATATCAGTTTCTTTAACTTATATACTTACGATATTACTTCTATCTACGAAAAGGCGAAGTTTATAATTTAAGCAGATGACACAAGTGTTTTCAGCTCGCCTGGTTCTTGCACCTATTTAATTACTATGACAAATAACTTCTTGTGCAGCCCATCCTATTGGTCCGCAGAGAACTGTTTAAAAGTAAATCCGGCCAAAACAAAGGCCGTAATTTTTCATACCGAAGGCATGAGTCTTCCTTCAGATCTAACATTAGCGTATAGATCCACAAATATAGAACTTGCTCTTCCTCCAAAGGTGCTAGGGGTACACTTCACAAGTACTATGCAATGGGACGACCATGTAAGCTTTGTACTCCAAAAATTTAGATGCATAACAGGTGTTTTAAATCGCTACAGATATACTTTATCCGTCTCTGTAAAGTTATTAATTTGCAATGCCTTATATGTGTCTCACATACATTATGGGCATCTTGTATGGGGCACCACAACTGAATGTAACTTGAGTAAATTATTTCGTATGCAGAAGAAAATAATACGTGTCATCGCTAATGTACCGTTTGCCGCCCATACTGAAAACTTGTTTGAGAAATACAACATTGCGACAGCCCATAAAATCTATAGCTGCATACTATTACGCGAGTACTATTTTAGTACCAAACGTAACAATACTTTACTTGTAGACTTGCAAAACTATTCGTCAATTCATACCGTTATTCAACTCGTGCACCTGAAGTATGGAAGGTTCCGCGCTCTAGAACTAACTACGGTTGTCAAATGTTGTGTAACAACTTTCCAAGATTGCTGAATTCATATGATAGAACAGGCTGCAATTTACAGGATGTATCGCTGTCCGAATTTAAAACTCTATTGCTTTCACCTCTTTAGAGCGCGTTTATGAATTATTGATACTGTATGTTATGTTCTTTTTTTGTGTATGTTACCAAGCGTATGTCGTTTAATTATTTCAATGCCGCAGTGTGTTTCGCATTGTTATTAATTGTGGAAATATTTCACTGTTTTTCATATATTGCATAATTGCAGTGTTTTATGGCCACTATATAAATGTAATTTATATGGCGCTTGATGTGTTGCCCCGTGCAGCCATATCGTACCCAAGGGGGGGAGGGGGGGGGCGTACCTCAAGCCGCGTCTGTGCGGCTTTCTTCCCTCATCAACCTCCATTTACCACTCCTCTGTACATGTGTGTGTGTAAATGGAATTCAATAAATCCAATCAAAATTAATCATATGATAAATTAATGAAAATGAAAATGGATGAAAAAAATTTGCCGCATGTGGGGAACGATCCCACGTCTTCGAATTCTGCGTGCAATGCTCTTACCTATCCCATCCACTTTCCGTGGTATTTATATTTTACTTTAAAGCAAGGGTTACACACACACACACACACACACACACACACACACACACACACACACACACACACACACACCTATAT
Organism: Dermacentor albipictus; assembly: GCF_038994185.2. Lineage (NCBI taxonomy): Eukaryota > Metazoa > Arthropoda > Arachnida > Ixodida > Ixodidae > Dermacentor > Dermacentor albipictus. Next base: position 17,544,376 of record NC_091823.1, read on the forward strand.
ATATATATATATATATATATATATATCGGCAAGCACCAATATAATCTCTGGCAATACTATTTTAAAATTTAGCTTACCAGATTGTGCAAAAAAAAACGAAATTCAAATTTCTAATTTGTTGCGAAAAGGCTGTGAAGTCGTGCATACCTCATACCTGCATCGCGGTTTTTAGAGACGAGCTATGGTTAGGGTTCTGCGTTTTGAGAGTTCTTACTTTTTTTCAATTCCGACTTTCTCGGTGCATTTCATATTTACATACGTTTACATGCCTCAGAATCGGAGGTTGTTGGGCTTCATTTATTTATTCCAAAATTCAGGCAATTGTTCTCTAATACAAGAACACAGCTGTCAATACCTCCCTCCCTCCCCCCCTCCCCCCGAAATAAAGAAAGCTTTATTGAACAATTAGAACCAGAATCATTGTCGCTGGTTACAACTTGTTCTAATACAAACAAGCATACTTTCAAAGGTTTGCATCCGCAACCATGGCAGCTTCACGCTCACAGAGAACGCCCATTCGGCGTTCGCACTACTGGCAAGGCTAGGAGATGCGGTGCATAACGCGAAAGGAGAGGTCAGTCGTGACTATGCGTGCGCCAGAAGACCGTCGGCTAAACAATTTCTTTCACGCCGTATGCCTGATGTTGCGAGAGTTCGATGTCAAATGGCATCCCTACAGATGACGAACCTCGGGTAATCACGCATTAAAAACCTCTAAAGAAGCGCTCGGAGGACTGGTGGCGTAAAAGCAGGGATGATACCAACTATGAAGAAACGTAAAAATCAAATTTGTAAGGCCACAGCAAGCTTTACTTTGGTTTCAATCCGTTGTCTCGATTTAGAGCGAACATTGGGTTTAGATAGGTACGAAATTTGAGAGGTTGCCATAAAAAATTTAACTTGGTGACGCATGGCCACTACCCCGTTACACAGGAGGCGCTCCTGCAACAACCCTATTCAGGGGTGTTCCTCGTGCGTTCTGACCGTTCTGACAAAGAGGAAAGCGCGCGTGGCCCCGGTGAGAGCGTAGCGCTGCGCGTAGCTCTCTCTATCTCTCTCTCTGTACACTCCTCCTTCTTCACCATGCACTCGCGCTAAACGCATGAAAGTAAACTTAGAAAGTAAACTTGATTTGATTATGTTTTCGCATCCCCAGCCCAATTTGTTGTGCTTTGGTGTGTGGCCTTTTCAGAAGATTTCATGCATTGCGGTGTTCGCGGCGAAGTGCAAATGCAAGTCCGAGGAACATAAAGCCATATTCAAGAACGTTAAGGCTACGTGCGCTCAAAATTGGAGTTTTTCGGATAAATCATGATACAAGAAACTTTACCGGCGAGTGTTTTACAGTTTTTTCGGATTTATACGAAAACGTAGAAAAGTAATTATGGTTAGTTTTGCGATTTTACTGTTATCATTCGTTTTCTTTGCTTCATGCTTTATTATTTTTCTCTCCAATACCTACCGCTACAAAGGTTAAGCATTAGGGTCTTCATTTTTGCATATATAGCTACCATATTTTGGTACTCCTTGCACATGCAAGAAAACACATTGTTTTTGTTTTCACATATACAGATTTGACATCTTTGTTGTGCTAGTTATTGATTATCTTTTTCGCTTTTGCTTTTGCCACTTCTATAGAATTATATGTTTCGGTTAATCCGAGCCAACATATCTACACGGCGCTGCCGCCAATGTCCCGCCGAGGATGAGGACACTGTCCTTTCATTTGAAGCAAATTGCGGCCTGTCCTGTATGCGCAAGCAGGTACCATACGAGAGCCAAGTTTATGCATTGCTCCAAGTGTGCTGTCGCAAACGTGCGCCATAACCCAAAAGCGATACGAGGTCTACTTTGAGGCCAATTATGGCGCCAACTTATATCGGCGCTACCGCATTTTTGTCATCTTTGTGATTGCTAAGGTCAATTTTCATGATGTCGTCATAGCTGTAGTTTCTCGCTGAAGGCAAACTGCAAGGGCAAGTAAGGGGAAGGGAACAAACTCGGGCGTTATCTTGTCACAACATTGCATACGCTTTTGACATTACATTGTCTTTTCATCGATTCCCTTTTTGTGAATTCACATGGGCAGGGCTCAACATTAATTCATTTGAAATTTTTACATTTAGTTAAATAAACATTGCCATTAATATGCACCAACTTGATTTACGGTTCAGTAAGACAATTTTATCCTTAATTAATGACCAAATCGCTTATACGCAATCCGAAAAACAGACGCCATTGGAATGCGGCGGCCGCTCTAGCACTGGTTCCCGTATAAAATAAATGAAGAAAGTCTGTGCAAAGCTTACGCTTTGTTTTATAGAGCTTCAGAAAGTAGTATGTGCGATTCGATGGATCATCTTGACAACAACACTGGGACGGACAGAGAGTACACACGAGCTGTTCACGTGGTCACACAAATGTGGGGGAAGAACGGACAAGCGACCAAGCTTTATAACTGTGCCAGCTGACGGCACAGTGCCTTCAAATGATGCTGCCCGTTCTCTGTTCTCGTCGCCGTCGTTTCTGCATAGGCAAGGCTTTCCCTCGCGGATTTTTGCGCAGCTGCGTCCGGGTTACAAGTGGAATTCTCTAACATCGACTCTTTGTCCGATGCTCTGTATGCCCGGCTCTCTCGGCTAGACACATTTATCTCCCTAAGCGCCATGGTTCCTCAGTTGCCACGACGTTCTTCTGCCGAGCAGGAGGTCTCACGTTTGACTCCAGGGAGCCGTAGCCGCATAGCAATAAATACGGAATTCAAAAGCGCTCGTTTGCCGGGCTTTGGGCGGCCGTTAAATAATCCCAGCTACTCAAAATTAACCAGGAGTACTCCGCAACGGCGTCTTCCGTAGCTAGTGTGTTGTTCCGGAAAAGTTAAACCCCACCAAGCCTATCATTTTTTATCTCCTAGCATTTTTACCCATTTTGTGTTTCCGAGTTCGCGCCGAATGTAAGCTCATCCGACTTGAGAATAGCTGCAGCGTGAGTGATCCGTACAAATTCGCCCTCTGTATATAGCGGCACCTGTGGAAGGCTTGCACGCGACGTCCCGAAAGGTACACTTGTTCCAAAGCCTTTCGCAGTGCCGCTGGGTATGACCTAGGCATAAGCGGACCCAATTAGGACCAGCTTTCCGCCGTAGTCTTTCAACAAGGAAGCCGCGACTATGCGAGCAGTCTGGATCCAACAGGCACTGCAAGAACGAACATTCGTCGTCTTTGGAACCCGCATCGTCAGACGCTACGGTGAGTGAATCCGGCCGCCGACCACAGTGGCAGTTAGACATTCGCTGCTAACTGCAAAGCTGCTAGGCTCAAAGGGAGCTCACCACGTAGTGAGGTTGGGATGTCGGCGCGTTAAAGAAAGCAGCCAAACGAGCAGCAACGCAAGGTCTCGCAACGCCGAGCAAAACAGCAGCAACATCGACGACATCCGCGACAGCCTCGAAGCAGTGCGGGAGGCCTGAGAAACAGTGTGCCAATGACACGGGCAAGGTTTCCGACGCGGCGGCACCTGAGATGGGCGATAAGATGAGAACGCCGCGGTTAATAATAACGTGCGAGGAGGTGTGCACCCCTCAAGAAAACTGGTTATGGCGGGTACTTTGAAAAACTTATCGAGAATCTGCGTCCCTGGAACGCAGCGCGATACGGCGCCCTTGCAGTATCGCAAGGCGATTCTTGCTTCCGTGAGAGGGAAATGTTCATCGGAAACAAATCCTCGCGCTGCATGCAGTGGCGATCGAAAGGTCATCCGCCCGCCAGATCTGGGACGGGGCCGTCGTGCATGCGATGTGGACGATTGGCGGCTGTACATTTGGCAGTGCGTCAATGAAAATTTACCAGGGCATTGGCTCTTGAACAACCACAGTCACATCTAAAGCACCGCCTTCCCTCCTCCTTCAACTCCCCCTTCGCTCTCTAGAACTCAAAAAGAAGACGGTGAGTTACGCACCAGATTGAGCGTCATCGCGAACTAGGTGAATATGGGCAGTGCTGATTGGAATCGCATCATAGGCTACCAAGCACACATAGTGAAAGAAAGAGTCGGGTCGGGTCTGGCTGAGTTGTCTAAAATTGGAGCCGCATCTCTCTCGTTTTCCTTCGTTTAATTCGTTTTCACTTTAATATTGTTACGTTAATAAATATTATGTTATGGCATTTGTGTCTGATGATAATATCCGCAAGGAGTTAGTGAGGTATATCTACATGGTCGGTCCTCGTATAAGTGTGGACCTATAATAAACGGCTGTGTAAACCGGAAAGTGAAGCAACAACTGATATTTGCCAAGGCTGCGGAAACCACTAAGGCAATGTTTAAACATAAATTACCTCCAGGAGGCCGTGTACCATATGACTGCCCAAATCGAGACGCCTATGCTGTTATGAAATTCTTCTGAAGAGTTCAAAGTTCGAATCTATCAGCGGCAGTCGCATTACCATGGTAGTTAGATGCAAGCGCGTTAATATGATGATTATGATGATACAACCACGCGCATTAAAGAAGCGACGTTGGGAAAACTAATTTGAAACCCTACACTCCGGCGGCATCTTTCATGGCCCAAATGTCGCATACAGCGCAAGAACACATATCAGGCTGCTGTTGATACATGTGTTATGAACTAAAGCAGCACACAGCATCAAAAAAAAAAAAATTATTCCAAGAACGACGTGGCGTTAGGCATGTTGGGGATTACCAGAAATGAACATGTTATTCCCACAACAAAGCACTTCGTTGTTGTCCTTGTTCATTTCTGTAGTGTCTCTTCTGCGTACATGTTCAATTCTGTATGCCACGGAACGCCAACAAACATAGCGAGGTTCTTTTGAGGAGGAATTCTAGACATTAAACATTAGGCTGTTGTTATTTAGCGCCTTCATCAAGGACATTCATGCGCTATGCTAACTGCAAGGTTCATTGAAACTGCAGTCGCCTTGAACTAGTTCCGACAGCAGATGGCGGAGGAGCCGGTTGGAGCACCGTCGTTTTCTGGAAAACAAATCATACTTGGCACCAGGGCAGCATTGCTGCTGTTGCTGCTGCTCTTGAACGTTTCCAAACACGTCGTGCTCTTCTTCGCTCGCCTCACATTGGAGGAGGCGGCTCGGCAAGGATAACCACAACACACAAGTTCAGGTGCTCGAGAATTCGAAGAGATATAGAGCGAATGGACACTGCGAAAGCAGCAATCGCTGATGTCGTCAAAAGTAGAGGGCCTCTTAACACCCATGTTTCCCATCACGCACGTTGCAGCGCGTCGTAACCGAGCAATGACACAGATGCATCAGGGCACGCGCAAGTTCCTCATTAGGTTCTGTTTACGCGAACGCGTACACCCCGCCGCCGTCGCTCTATGGCTACGGCCGCAAAACCGTTGGCGACGCAATGGGTGGTGTCCAAACTGCTGCAAGCTGGTCTTGACACTTGCCATGTAGTGCAAGCCAACGTAGTTACAGAAAACAACTGCTGTCGGAGCTTTTGAGAGCCACTGCGTGGCATGCACGGTTGTGACCAATCAGTCTGCCTTTAGAGCGCTTTCCCCACACTAAGGAAAAACAGCGCGGCTGCTAACTACACTGTAAAATAATTTACACCCTTTCTTGTGAAAAATGCCGCAAATCTGTGTATAACTCACTCTTACGCCTTCTTGGGAGTAAGGAAGTGAGTTATAAACAGATTTATACTTTCTTCTTTTCATGTTTAGGCGGGTAAATTATTTTACAGTTCACGAGAGGTAGAATTATAGAGAAAGTAATGTACCCACGTTACTAACGTCATAATGTGCACTGTAGGTTTTTTCCTGTTACTACTCTTCCTTTAACAGCTCTAATCATTTGTTTGGAGAACGCCCTGCTCCGGCAAACTGCGCGCTCATTGTTCTGTCCGATAGTCCTGTTGTTGAGCTGCCTTTTTGCAAGACGCCGCGCTTTGCTAGTCATCGTTTGGAATGCGCTACTGTTTTGCTGTTTTAAGCAGTGGTTGTCGTATGAACTCTGATGCCCCTCCTGCAAGGGCCCACACTTCAAGACTGCCCCCCGCCCCCTTACTTTTACAATTGCTCTATTGCAAAAATAAACATTATAAAGAAACCTGCTTCCATAATACTGTTCTATCGAAAGACAATTTGAATTCTATAGTGTGCATGGTTTCAATAGCTGTTATTTCTTTCTTTCTTTCTTTCTTTCTTTCTTTCTTTCTTTCTTTCTTTCTTTCTTTCTTTCTTTCTTTCTTTCTTTCTTTCTTTCTTTCTTTCTTTCTTTCTCTCTTTCTTTCTTTCTTTCTTTCTTTCTTTCCTTCTTTCTTTCTTTCTTTCTTTCTTTCTTTATTGTTTGCTTCACGGATTCTCTCCGTGTAGGGGGCATAGGTAAAGGCTAAATGCCTGAGAGAGCCTCTGCGCCCCTACAGTTGTAGTCAGTTGCCGTCCAGCGAAAAACTAAATAAGCCTAAATAGGCACTCGTCTGGTTTTGTTGCCTGCCCCGCGTCGCCATGCCCCTACGTTTAAACAATAGTGCAGCAGGACATGAATGGATAGAACACGGGCGAGAGCACATTGAAAGGTGCAATGGCTGAAAGCGAAAATGTGAGGAAAGGCACGGGATAGTTGTGTAGGGCCTTCCTATAGTTATCAAAGAGTTTGAAAAAGTTCTCCCCTGGGGACAGGAAAAATGCTCGTGCGCCTTGAGCCGCTACTACAGCCATGGCCGCTTGATGACGTTTCCATCAGGCTGTCATGCTACACTAAGAGACTGTCGACAGCCCATGCATGTTTTGTAGCAGTTGGCACGGGGCGCTATTCTGAACATTGTCAAATTTGCCACCTCTTCAGCTCTGATCAGCCCGCATGGCTGCTACGGGCTCTCTGATTGGCTCCAGACGCCAACATGGCAGAATTTGACAATGCTCAGACTGATAGCATCTGCGGGTGACTCTTATCATCTCTTTACCGACGCGCAACGGGTCAGTCTTTATGGATGGTGTCCAGTCAGTGCGCAGAAAGCATCTCTTATACAGGAGATGTTGGATTGCTTTTGTACCCAGCACCATTGTAATGATGGAGGAGAACGAAACATTCAGCCAGGTAGGAACTGCCGCTCCCAGGAGAGTGCTTCCGACGTAGTTAAAAAATTCGGTTTTCATTGTAACATGCGATTTAAGTAGTACCGGAGAAAAAAAAAAAGGAATGAAAGAAGAAAAAGAGAGAAATAACGAAAGAGGTAAGGAAATAAATAAAAAAGAATGAGAAAAAGTACTGCTGAATGAGACAGCGAAGCGAGAATAATCTAAGGATATCTACGCGGGGCGGGCTTCAGTCGGGATTTTGTCAACGGATGAAGTGTATTACTAATTAACGGAAAATTAACGGAAACACACGACCACGGATGGAGCATAAGACCATTGCTGGAAATATAGAAGCACATTGATGTGCCCATAATTTAAAACGGGCTACCATTACGACGTTTAGACGGTCTTGTTCGACAGCAAAGCGGGGAGGCAACACGAAAGCATAAACAAAAGCGTTGTGGTAATACCGGACTGCAGATTCAAGGTTACAGGAGGTGCCCAAAGGCAGTTAAAGTCAAACAGCATCTAAGAAAGTAGCGCACGTAGGTATAAGAAAAGTAATCATGTCAAAACGTCAATTCTCAAGCCTAAATTTATCTTTGCTCTGCTTTTATTCCCATACTCACGACATCTGCTTCCTTATTTCCACAATGTTTCGTTGTTAGGTTAAATGTAAGCTATACATACGCGTGTACATTTAACTTAGAATATGCAAATGAATAAGCACCGACGGAGTTTGTGTTAATTAACGCTGAATGTCGATTCGTAAGTGTAAATGAAGAACTATCGACGTGCGTCAGCACAATTTAGGTGTCTGGATGTTTCATCGAACGGACAATTAAAATTTCACGTAATTATCACCTTCTCAACCTGGACACGGCATGTATAGTAAATGCGAGAGATTTCCATCAACAGTTCAGTATACGGTACAACGCAAAGGAATAGAGATGTTTTCGGTTCTTGGCTACGAGACCAAAAAAAAAAAAAAAACCGAAGTCGATCGTGGAAGGAGCGCAGCGTTTGGCGAGCTCGGGCGCGCACGCACCTTGGTGCGTTTCATAATCGACGCCAGGAGCGTTTGGAGTGGTGCCCTGGCTGCGAGCGGCGAGATAAGGGCAGTGAGATCGCGCTCAGATAGACTGTTTATCTAATTCTCTGGAAGCAAATGAAGGGGGTCCATTTTTTGCTCAAGGGTGGTTCTGTCAGCACAGGTCTACACGCACAACAGCCGAAGTGGTTGGCCTTGCTGCCTGTGTTTAGATCTTCGGCTGATTGACTGGACGACTGTGGCTTAGATCACTGTTTCATCGGTTCTTTCCTTCCGTCTCTCGGGTTACCTAACGTCCCAAGTACACCGCATACAGATTCTCGATGCATAAAGTTAGTCTTTTTTTCTGTGTATTCTCTTCGCACTCGATTCGAAACGCTCAGTGATAGTGTGCTTTGCACTTCTTTAGCCTTTACTTTCGAGTGAACCAGATAGTCAAGCGAGTTCTGAGGAAACCTGCAAGTTGGAGGTGTGTTCATGCACGAAAGGAAACGTTCGGACCCTGTTCGCAGCATTCTGCTGTAACGAGGCCGGTGGAAGCATTTCTTTTTTTTTCGCAAATCCACCTCAACCTTGGTGTTTTTCATGGAACTCGTTTGTTTATCACAGATCTGGCTTTAGACGATTCGAGCTGACGGCCTTCGTGTTGTCGACTGCTAAACTCTTGGTTAGCTCAGTTAATTGGCCGTGTGGCTGCACAGCATCTAGACGTTGGAGCGCGCAAACGTTGCTTCTCCATTATTGCATATGCTTTGTATGTTTTCTTTACCCGTCTGCGTTGGTTGATGCGGTCGGGCGTGAAATAAAATCTCACTTATCAGGCAGTCTGCCATGGAGTACCACCTTCGCACTGTTTATAATTTCCTTAGACGTGTTTCCGCACCAACTAGTCAACTTCAAATCACCTTCAAAAGAAAGTTTGCACGCACGCTTTAAGCAGTGACGCCACGCGCAATGACCAAGAGCCAAAACATCTTATTGAACTAAATGAGGAGGACGCGGCCGACACTTAGCACGATCAACTTTTTACTCAAGTATTGTTTTCAACTAGATATTTACTTTCACGTGAAAGATCACAGATCAAAGCGCATTGCCAGGGGTATTGTAATGCAAGGTGGTAAGCCCGCGTTGCATTTCCGGAAGAGATCAAATTTTGGCACCATTTCGTTTAAAACGGTTGATTACCTGGTTAGTTTTCAAGGATTCATTGTGCAGTGTGTGATGGAAGCACTATACATAACGAAACTAGACGCAGCATGGAGGAACCCGCTGACCGTCAGCTATATACGGGCTTTTCTAATGTGTCACACAACCGCAGCGGCTCAGTAGATAGGTGCTATTTCGCTGGGAAGGAGGTCAAGGGTTCGTTGCCTGGCCGACGGTGGCCGCATTCTGACGGGGGCCGAATACGGAAACGTTTGTATATCGAGCATTGCATGTACGTGAAATATCCCTAAGCGGTTCAAATTCATCCGGCTACCTCCACTATGCAGCTAATTTCGAAGGTTGTGCGGTATGGGGGCAAAAGAATCAATCAATCAATCAATCAATCAACCAATCAATCAATCAATCAATCAATCAATTAATCAATCAATCCGTTGTAATCAGTCAATCAATCAATCAATACGTTGTAATCAGTCAATCCATTCATGAGTAACTTTTTTTCGAGTACAGCGCCTTTATTTATTCGAACTCTTGCCCATATGAGTTCATAACCACTATTCACATTGTAGTTCCACAACAAGTTGAAGTCCTTTCGTAACACTCCATTGCAATCAAGTCCCTCGAGAAAGCATACATTCGGGAAATATAGGTCCGATGGCATTGATGAACAACGTTTGCTATACGGCATTCGTGTATTCATACCAGAGCGTTATAACCGAATACATGGGCTGCAGCAGTTTCTCAAGCATGCACGCATTTCTGATAGTGGCAGAGCACGTGAATGTGAATGTGGTGAGAAATTCTGATAAGTATTGTGTGACTTACTGGATGCGTTCGCGACCAAAGGCGGCGGCCTTTGGTTACCCCCTAAATATCGCGGTGGCCTACTTATGCTATCTTCGGCTGGTCGCTTCCATCCCCCGAAGCAGAGTCGGGCAGATCCGGCGTTGCCCGAGCTCAGAGGTAGAAGACGAGCGCGCAAGCCAAACGTGCGACTCACTCTCGGAGGAGGCAATGGCAGATGCTAAACCACGTGACTACTACCAACGTCCGATGTTTCGCTTATCGAAAGCTCCCGGCGCTGCCGGGAAAACCGGCGGACGCGCCGGCGGGACGAGCGTTCGTCGCAGTGGCCTAGGTTGCCTAGGTTACGGTGGGCCGTCGCCAACAGCAGCGACGCGGCTCTGCGATGACGTTTCAATTTCGACGACTGCTCCGACGACAGGGCTCGGAGCGCCTCAGAGCGCTCGAAAGTGGAGGAGAGCAATCGAGAAGAACCAGCCGAACGCAGGGCGGGCACCCTCTTTCAACCAACCGAAGACAACGCCGCTCGCGAGAGCGCTCCAGAGCGCTCAGAAACGCCCAGTCGAAGATGGCATTAGTAGCCAAGAATTTCAAGACGAGAAACGTTGGAGAAGAAGTGAATTTTGCGCATGCGTTATTTTTCCGTGGACGCAAAAAAAAAAACACATCTCGATTCGTTCGTGGCGCGCGAGTTCATGATGTGCGGTGACACCGGATACGTTGTAGTCATATGTTTTATCAGGAATTGCAAAATAAATATTTCATGAATCACAACAGTTGCAGGAAGTTACAATTCATGCTCATCAGACATACCAGTATGTTACGCATATTTTCACATTCATTTTTTATCGTAGGCTATCAGAGGCTGCCATTCGCTTACTGAGAATATTGGTACAGCTATACACACTCCGCAATTTTGCTACAACGCGCCAACATTTCAATCTACTTCGCTAGCCGTCGGCCCTCGCATAAAAGTTGTATATATGGCCTTTTGTCTTGTACATAAATGAATGTTGAGTGTCAGGTAAATTAATTTCTTCTCTTTATTCTCGTTAAATATGTCTTAGTTTTTTTTTCCTTTCATGCCTTTTATTTCACACTCTGCTTCCCCATGACACATATAATATACTCCAATGCGATGTGCTTCATTGAGCGAATGCGGGCTTGCGAGAGTAATCAGTTAATAAGAAAACGCTGGCCCAGATTCGGCGATTCATGCTCGATATGCTCTCAATATTGTTACGCGCTAGAGGCAAATAGAATGACAAGAGACGGCACAAAAAGGAAAGAGGACGAAATGACACCGAGAACCGTGGCTGGGACTCGAAGGATAAGCGAGGAATATAGTATTTTCTTCAAGCGAATGGCTTGCTTTAAAATCAAATTATGTGACATATATAGGACGCAAGTAAATGTATTTTTGTTTCTTTTTACATAACGACGGGAATTATTTTCCCAAGAAACGCTGTAGTTATACCGAGGTCCTACAGACTCCCGGGACTGTATCAGTACTTCACATGCGCAAATTCCCAAGAAAGAGGATGGTATAATGGCCGCCGTGTTAGCTTAATTGGTAAAGCACCGCACGCGTATAATGCGGAGGATGCGGGTTCGACTCCAACCGGCGGCAAAAGGTATTTTCGTCCATGTTCGCGTCCGTTCTTCTCATTGGTTCTACATTACAAATGAACATAACAACAAAAGTTACCCTATGCTTTGTCTGACGTCACTGTCTGTTTTCTTCGTATGGCTGCAACTAACAAACCCTTCAGTATTTCACAAGACGCTTTTGTGGAGAAGGCAGAGTTTTGTAGTCTTGAATTATTGTCGCTGACGTCATCTTTTCGACCCGACGCGTTCGAGTCCTGTCAGCAGAAGAAGTCGGGGAATGTAATCCCTGGTCGTGTCGGCTTCGAGTGATGCTGGAAAATATAGCGATCACAGAGCGCGCCGCGCTGAGGACGACAGCCGCGCACAACGCAGCAACGACGCAGAACGAGGCAGCGTCCCACCGGCAGCGGAGGCGACCGCTCGATCTCTTATCACTCGATCTATCGTGCGGCCATCTCAACGGCGAGCGCCAATGCGTTACCTTGGTTCTGCGGCAGACTGCCCAGACAGCGGGCGGTTCACTGCCAAGTATTCAAGGTGTGCACGCGATGACCGAGAAACGAAGGCCCGCATCGACACGCGCGAGCCAAGCGTGCAGAACATAAATCGGTACGTATACAAGTGTGGCCAGTAGCAAAGGCTAATAGAAGCGGCTATAAGCTAATACTGGCTTGTATTTCACTTCGTGGTTATGCTTTGTTCGCGCGGTAAACTATGAGACATGTATAGTGTGACTCCGTTGGCTACCTGATGTATACGATATAACCAGCTTCTGCAATCACCTGGCTAAGCATTATGCGTCGGCAGTGAAAATGGGCCGGCTGTCCCGGGAAATTCCAGGCCTAGGATAATTGAAAAGTGATCGGAGCGGTTAAATTTGATGTATTAATTGCGTTTTGCTCACGCTTCGGGGTTTGCTTTCTCCCGTCAAAACATTTTATAGGAGCCTCTCTTGCTTGAAGCTATTGATCAGCCTAATAAATGAATGTATGAGTAATGTAAAATATGACTTAATTAATTACAGACCAAACGAAGAAAGTAAAACGTCGATTTAGTAAAACCCCTGGGCGCCGGCACTAAATCCCTAAACTGAGAGTTTCATTTTAATCGAGTACGCTACAACACTATCATGAAACAGGAAACGATGAATTTTGAAGTGAAGCTTTCTTTGCCGCCTCCAGAATGGGAGGCAAAGAAAGATTCGCCTTCACAATCCTACACAATGCACAAGAGATATACAGTCGTTAAATGAATTAAGACATGACATTGTGTCGTGCTTATGCGTTTATTCGTGCACATACCTATCGCCACCCCTTCGACAAGCATAACACGTCACCTTCATAGTCGAGACATACTTTCGTACATGTATCGCAGTGTTCATTCGCTTGATTTGGTGTTTGCATCCACAAATACAAGTATTGCATGAGATTGCCAATTGCATAGGATGAAAATAAAGACAATCCTAGGCATCGCATTTAACTGCATAGCATTTACACGTTTCACTGAAGCTTCGCTTCAAATGCGAAAGTAGATTCTAACACGTGCGTTGGATGTGCATAGATTTCTCACTGCTTTCGCACTGGCTTTGCATGCACGAGCGTATTTAACCGGTCTTCAGTTACCTATAAGGACTAGAAAACCGGCACATGGGAGCCGATAGAATTCAGCACCTAGCTTGCAATGATGTTCTTACGCGCGGTTAGGCAATGTATCTATCGTCAACGTGCTACGATTACTCATCGGTCATTGGCAAAGGTTATTCACTCCATCTGTGAAAACATCCGCAGTGTGCACGTAATCGTCGGCGACTGCGAAATCACCGAATCGCTCAAGCCTGGCAGCGTTTCTCTCCACGTGTTGTTGACGTCCCCAGCAGCTGGGTTCGCTTTTCTCTTGCTTGTATAGTATGGACAACCACACGCAGCCTTTGGCGTTTTCATCGTTCAACCCTCCTCACCTGCCTCGTGTAGTTCCCGAAAACGTAAACATCTGATGGCTCAAAGTGTGCACTGGCCTAGTGGTCGGTGACCCATTTACATTACCTAAGAACTCCCGTGAACAGGGTGCGAAGCTCTGGATTTATTTCGTTATCTTAATGTGATTGCTTTTAAATCACACTCAACGCATCTTGCTGCAAACTCAATTAAGATGATGATGATGACAAAATGTATTTATTAAGGGATGGCGCGAAGGCCTATAATGGGGAATAGGAAGGGGAGGGGGGAGGCGTACTCAGAGCCGTCCTAGAAGCTGCGCGTCCTTGGCGAAAGCCAAGAGTGAGTCCAGAATGGCCCTGTCGGAATCCATCGAGCCAGTTGCCGGCCTAATCCACTCCTCGTAGGACGACACTCGCTCCGCCCTCAGGTGGTGGTCCCGCTGTTGAGCGTGTCGCTGGCACTCCCAAAACAGATGGGCTGCGGATGGCCGTGTAGCCATGTCGCAGTCAGGGCACCTATGTGGCGTCTGGAGCGCTTCTTGGTCCGCGGAGGCTGTGGGATGGCCGGGTTCCTGCGATGGAAGGGAGTTGGCAGATGGAGGGCGTCTTTCCCGGCGTGGCCGGTACTGTCGCCACCGCTGCAGCACATCCGGTGTGAGGACGAAGCCGGAACGGAGCCTATGCAGCAGCACCTGCCCCGACCTGGGAAGACCCGCTGGAAGTGGGTCTGGGTCTGAGGGCACACTCGCACGGAGTTCCCTCTTGCGTCGGTTGGCTGCCGCTCTCAGAGCTCTGTCTGGGTCATACGGGGCTCCATTTGTCGTGTTGCTTGTGCTGGTTGTGAGGGCTTCTGAAGGATCCCGGGAGACGACGCGGTTGGAAAGAAGGGCGCGCGCCGCCTCGTGGGCTCTCTCATTTCCCTCGATGCCCTGGTGACCAGGGATCCAATGAAGTGTTGCAGTGACCCCGTGGGCCTCCGCGCGCCTGATGGCCTGCTTGACGAGGAGTACTTCCGATGATGATGTGTGGCGCGACTTGCAGGCATGCAGCGCATACTGAGAGTCGGTGTATATATCGATGTGTTTTGCTTGCGTGGTGCTTGAAACTCTATCTAATGCCCAGACTATTGCGCGGAGTTCAAGTTCCGTTGGGTCGTCAGCATCAGCAGTTGTAAAGGTAGAATGTGTCTCACAAGAACCCACTACGTGGTAGGCGACTGCTCCCTCGCTGGTGCGTGGGTCGAAAGCTGCGTCAGTGTACACTTGTTCATGGCTTGGCGGTGCGTCTGCCAATGTCTGCACATGACGCGCAGCAAATGCTGCTCGACGGTGCGCATGTTGGGCACCCATGTTTCGGGGCGTTGGTGTAGTGTCGACGACAGCAATGTCATCCCACGGTGAGATGTCGGATGGCAGTTGTGGCAAAGTTGATATATCCTTTGCCATGTAGGCCAGTAGAGTCCTGCCTTGTCTGGTGTGCTTCAGGCGTTCCTCGTGTCCTGCCTTCGATGCTTCGATGGTTGCACGGAGGGTAGGCAACTTCGCATAGCGATGTAGCTCCTCGACACGTGTGTGTTTCGGGAGCCCAGTGATAACACGGAGAGCTGATCTGTGGAGTACCTCTAGCTGTGTCCAGTGCCGAGCAAGCAGGTCATAACAGCGCGCTCCATATATCGCTCGGGATGTCAGCAAAGCACTAACAAGCTTTCGGCATACGTCGGTACCAGCACCACCCATGCGGAAACAGATAAAGCGGACCGATCACGGAGACAGTACAAGCAAAGGCACGAGTGGGCCGATTCCGATACCGAAGCGTGATTCATGTTCCCACGGAGGTTTTAATCCGTTTTGTAGCGCAGGCCAATTTCGATACCATAAAATGTGTTATATCGGTGATCGCAAGTGTTTTAACAGGTTTGTAACGCGAGCCGCGATCGCGGAGGGAGTGTCGCAGGGCTGATCCTGGTGATGCTGTCGCATAACAGGGGCTCGAGAACGTGCGAGTTTTTGAGAGGACGAATGTCGTGCTTCTTCTGTATATCTGCGGAGAAATCAATAGTTCATAACAACAAAAAATAATTAGTAATGCTTGTACCAAATAATGGTACAAGGCCGTCTATCGGTTCAAGTCCACTACAGCTCCGGGACGCCGCGAGCAGTGCTGACGAATCACCGATAAATATATTAATCTACTTAATGCACCGTTGTCCGTGTGACAAACATGATTGTAAATGCATACCAAAACCACCTCGTTATAACCGCTTACAGTGTGACCAGTTAAAATGTACGGGGCTACAAATTACCGGCTGTATAATTTTGTAACGCGATGTCACAACCCACGCACGTTCCTGAGCAGACTAAAACGTTATTTTGTCATTTGTCCGCCGTTTTAGCATTTACATAAGCGCCAGCTTGGGCCCGCATTCTTCCCTCGGCTTTCTGTCAGATTGACATGTGTGAGTGCGGCCACAACAGGTGAGAGAGAGAAAGAGAAGTCTAACAGAAAGACAGCTTCGAGTCCAGCGTCTGCTAAAAACAGCGCATAACCACCTTCCACGCAAAGGGAAACGTTCTTATTTTTGTACGCTTCCGCTTAATCCCGCGAGTCACCCTTTTTTGTAAACCCACGTGATCCTCTTACTGTGACAGCAGTTAGAGCGAAACTGAGTTGGCTGCGACAGCCCGTCCGCCCATCCCGTTACGTCATCGTCGTCAAGTCACCTTGTCGCCCTCGGTCTTACCTTTCCCACATGGCGAAGAAAAAAATAACGGAAAATTTGCCTTCCAACGCCACAGGTGATCGAACTCGAGCTCTAGCGGCTACGCTCAGTTAGAACCGGATGCGCTAAACCGTATCGTGACGCACTCGCGCTCGAAAACTTGCGCGGGGTTTTGCGCGCCGCGCAGACCCTCAATAGTGGTGTCGTATGCGCACGTCTCTTGTACTGGATCTGCGCACAAGGGTTGGGTCTCCTTTTGAAGTCAGATCAACGCAGAGCAAAATTAGCTTTGAAGAAAGACTCAGGAACATGGGTGAAAAGAAATGGCCTGCTAACGTACAATGTACCTCAAAAGCGTCAATACGGATAGAGCAATAGGCCAAGAAACGTTTGGCAAACAAGTACGGGGTAATGGAAAGTGTAAGTAGACATCTGGAGTCGTCAAAAAGAAAGTGAAAAACAGAGACATTCAATTGGATCCAAGTAACGGAAACAAAATGGATCAAGGGGATTTACAAGAATGGCAAGAAATATATTGGAAAGAAAAATCTGTACGATAACGCAACAGACAGTGCCTTTCAATATCAAGTTTCGAGCTGGTTGCCTAAGGAGAAAAACATACCGGAGCAAATATTCGCAGCAAGAGGAAACATGTGTCTTTTGCAGCAAAACATCCACCGACGATTACGATACATCCTAATCGGAAATTTGAGCGGAGCTCTATACGCGTTTCGCGATATATTGGCTGGCGCGGACAATCTGTCTCGTGCGGCATATTGCAAATGGAGCGAAGTGTCTCGCGACTGCCTCGCTAACCGTGAGATCGCGAGAGGCAGCGCGTGGGTGACGCATGGGCGCAATTCACAGCAGCCGCCGAAGACAGACCTCCACTTACGCAGCGCTTTGTTTCCATATGTGATATCGGTCGATGCGCTCGCCACATGCCATCGGTGAACAGACGACGGCGTGCTACTCTGGCGCCGCCTCGTAGCGGTCGTCACCGCAGAGACCGTCTTGCGCGGCAGTCCGCATTCCTCCACAGCTTTCTGCTGCACCCTCCTCCTCCGTTTTACTCCTCGCGTCCTCCGATATCGCCGTCTTTCATCTCCCCCTGGACTACGCGTTCGCTCTTTCATCCTTCGCTGTGCTCGTTCGCTCGATTACGCCGAAGGAGGACGCCGAAGGACAACGCTGACGCTAAACGCAGGAACGGGCACATAAGAGCTGCGCTCTAAAAAGCTTAGAAAGGTTGCCTCCAGTGTTCTGCCGTATTACCGCTTGCTGATTTCCCGGAGGGCACGTTAAATCTTGTTTACACGTAGTTCGTAAATTATTCACCCCATCATTAGGTATTGTTTCATTATTGCAAGGATCACATGAGAAATCGCTTACATTTAACTAGTCACTAACTAAAGAAAGTTACCATTGAACCAAAATGGTTTTCATTCTTAAAGACTTCCACGTTGACAAACGAAACCTGTCAGTTAACGATTCTTTCCGCTTGCTGCGGCTCGTACTAACCTCAAATAAGGATGTTCAAGGTATTCTTCTTGTGCAAAATCTCCGTCAAGCACTCGCGTAGGAGGAATTCAAGAGGAGTGGGACTATGAACAGCCCAATGGGACTGTTCATAGTCCCATTCAGTTCATAGTCCCATCCAGTTCATAGTTAACTGGGACTATGAACAGCCCAGTGAGAAAGACATTCGCAAGCTAGCGTCACTTGCAACTTAACTTTTGAACTGTCCCTGTCATGCTCTCGAAAATCACAAAAACTCCGCAAAAACACACTTGCTCAGCTTTGCTTTGCGTCGATGTGAGGAAGTTCCGTTAGCTCAAATAAATACATGCAGCCGACGGTTGCACCGTATCATACGCACAACGTGCATGTTCGAGGTATTCTTCTTGTGCAAAATCTCCGTCAAGCAATCGCGTAGGAGGAAGTCAAGAGGAGTAAGATCCGGTGACTGAGCATACTAGGAACAGCCCAATCAGAGAGTCATAACGCAAACTAGCGTCACTTGCAAATAAACTTTTGGACTGTCCCTGTACTGCTTTCGAACAATACGAAAACTCTACACGAAGCACTTTCAGATTTGCTCTTGATCGGTGCTACGAAGTTCCGTGAATCCGAACAAATGGATGCAGCCGGCGGGTGTATAGTATCGTACGTTTTATAGTAACACAGTCGTGTCAAATTGCGATTGATAACGAAGAACCACCGAATGATCGATTTTTTGCGAGGAGCAGGATGATGCAAGCTACAGGTGGATCTAGCCTTGCAGAGACATGCCGGCAATCGTTCTGCTTGAGTGACACTGCATTGTTTACTGTCAGTCGATGAACAGTTGGTAATCATATTGTAGAGACCATGGTTACATCACTTGACTGAGAAGGGACATTAGGTCATTTTTCAGTGACCACCAAGTTTTGGCGTTCTCGATTGCTGCTCGATTGCCTCGTGGAGAAAATATATCGATCTTGGTTTCAATGACGGGCGCTACAAGAAAGCTACGCACATACACCATTGCTTTCCGGGATGGGGAAACACTGCACAAACAAGCACTAAGAGTTCACGACTGCGACAGCGATTCCTGAAGATAATTGCTCAATCACTGTTGAAATTACGCGAAAAATTGTTTACTAAATAAATTTAACATGATTGGCTTAGAAAACGCTTACATGTACCGACTCTGTAAATATTTTAACATGAACACAAGGAAATTACGGCAATTTTTATGTCAGCTAACTTAAAGGTTAAAAGTTACCCTACAGATTATTGACATATGAAGATGTGGCCGTCAGTTTGCTTTAGCCGAAGTCAGAGACCAATTATGTCGAACACATGCTTTCCAAGATCATTCTTCGGAACTTAGTGTCCTCTTAGTGACCATTGCTTTAGAATTGCAAAATAGAACTTTTAAAGATTAGAAAAAGACTGCTTTTATGTGAACTTATAACTAATGTTTGATCATTGTATATTTGTATTTGAGAGATCTTTCACACAGGTGTCTGTCACAGTCTACTAGACGCAGGAGAACACTGGTATTATGGGCTTGGATACTGTTATTGTTTTCCTTATTCATGTGCGTCACTGGTATTCTAGATTTCCTGCTCTATGGTTACACTTATTCTTTTATCTTATTCCTTGTCGTTATTGTCATGCGTTCTGGTTGTAATTAAGTATACTAGATCTCTAATCTCTTAGTGCTGCCTCATTCATGTGTATATTCTTGTTTTGTCTAAGTTTGATTGTGGATATAGTACTTTGCTGTCATTGCCCATGTAAAAGGCGGTGGGAGCTAGTCAAGCTGCTTCAAGGCAACTTTCTCTTCCATCATCCCTCATGTATTATGCATGTAAACAAAGACAAATTCAAATATTTCCATGCGATATCCGAGTGTTGTGAACAGGCTTGTGTTACGCCTATAGTACTTCCCTCGTGTATTTTTTTTCTCATCCTAATTTATCATCGTCATAGCATCTTCTGAAGAGACGAAGTGCGAGGATAAAGTTATTTGCAAATGAATGCACTTAAAAGGCATTATTTTGTTAACGCATTTTGCTCTTTGGAGTGCATACGTATAACGGAGAGCTTAGCTCACGTCACTTCTTTTCTTTGGGGTATTCCATTACGTTGCTTCGTGCTATACAAGGATGCGCACTCTCGACGGCATCGTACTTTGTGTTGCGGAAGTTTTTCCCAGAACAATGTCACGTTACGCACCTCACACATCCTTCAAAAGTAGCCAGCTTCTATCCGTTCTCTATACTTGTGGAGACTGATCAGACATCGATATGCGAAGAGCCCCAAACAGTGAACCCCAAGTGTTCCATAAGCATATGCGACGCCTGGTGACAACATCCGGCAATAGCCTTGGACTTCCGTAAGTTCAAATGGGGAGCACTTCATCTCGGATTTGCGCACTCGAGAACCCAGAAAAGCTTTTCCTATATAATAACCTTATGTATGTGCGCCCCGCTCTACTCTAATTACTTCTTCGTGCTCAGTCTTTATAGACGACTCGATCCATGCCATATATTTTACACATCCCACGGTCCACGCCTCCTTGTAAGCCTCTTGCAATGTCTTCTTTCAGTTCCTGAAGGACAGCAGACGGAAATAACAAACATGAATGGTTAGGTTAGGTTAGAATGTCCGTGCCACGGACATTCTAGAAGGCACTCGAGAATACATGGCATTTTCTGGTGCATTTCCTGCTGCACTGTTGCTGTGATCTTAATTGGGTATTGGTGGCATGGCGTTAGGAAAGCTCAGAAGCGGTGGACTATTTTGATCTAACTTCTCTTGCACACGCTATATGCTTATAGCATGCCACAACAAAAGCAACCACGACGACGACGATGACAAATAAGCCTCATAACCACCCCATAGAATAATGATACGGGAATATGTGGGGCCCACCGCTGTAATTATATGATTATGTGTGTCTTGTTGCACGCTTATTCACATGCATTAAATTTCGATGTTGGAAATCCTTTAAAGCGCGCATGGTGAGCAACTGCTGTTGTATCATTGTGCGTTGTCGCCAATGACCCCTTATAATCTGGCCCTGTTGAAATCGAGCTTACTTTATTTATCATAATATGGCAGGAGCCAGCCCATTGGGTGTGTCAGAATGTATTGAGCCCCATCTCCATATTTTCCTTCTCAACTTTTCATCGAGTTTGGAGACAACCCTGGCCATTCCTTTCCTTTCTAAAAAGAAAATTTCCTGGCGATTTTCATTCTTCTCGCCGAGCGCGACCTTCAGCTCAGACGGCATCCGCAGAAAGCGCAGTGCAATGCTACGTAGCATTACGCTACACATGTCAATATAGTGTAACACGACTACAAGTGACCAGAATGAGATTACGTGAATCAAGTGTGCCTTTCTTTTGCTAAATTAAAGAGTGCGTCATTATAATAATTATTGCGAGCTCGCAGATTCGTACTCCCCTCTCCCTTGCGACGATAGCTGAATGACGGCTGACTAAACCAAACGAAAAGCATGAGCCCCAGGGGGTGTCCTCATTGCTCCCCGTCAAAGACGGCTCCCCCTGAGTGACGGACACTAACATCGGAGGCCATGCTTTTGTGTGCTGCAGCTGCCGGAAGCGATTTCAGAAGCCGGAGTATGTTATGACTGCTATCTTTTAGACATAATCTTTTGTATACAATGCTCAGCCATTCAAGCACGATGCACTCGGAGCCCAACCAGTGGACGCTGGGGTCACCGAGCTGATTGTGCACGGTGGTATACGATGAAAGTGAGAGCGTTTATGACAAATTGGTGATTGCATTTGCACCCCCCCCACCCCCCCCAGTAATCACCCAGCATTGACCGCTGGTGCGAAACGCACCAACTACCATGCAGTCCGATTATCACGTTTGAATCACTGAGCACTGTACACATAAACTGGAGTACTCGGAGTTGACAGCGTGATGTAACGTACCGGCTGTACCTGCGTTTCGAAGGCATGCCAAAAAATCTAAATCGCGTGCGTTATTACTCAAGAATCGATGGGAACTATATATAGATGAGAAGAAAGGGGGATTACGAGAGGCCCGATTTTTAGTAATCATATCATATGAAGCCAGCAAACAATGACACCAACTAAAACATAGGGAAATTACTTGTAGTTACTAATTGAATTAAAGCAAGGATAACTTAAACTGAAAGTGGCTGAAAAATTAACTTGCTGCAGATGGGGTACGATCCCACGTTTTCGCATTAGGCGTGTGAAGCTCTATACCAATTGAGCTACCAAGGCATCGTTTTCCTATCCGCTTTCTTGGGTATTCATCTTTTTATTACTTGAACTAAACCTAGGAGTGTTCTAGCTCTAGGTCTCGGGAACCGTGTGTAGACTCGGAGCGAACCTTTCACTGTGCGCGAAAAACTGCTCTCTATCTATCTATCTATCTATCTATCTATCTATCTATCTATCTATCTATCTATCTATCTATCTATCTATCTATCTATCTATCTATCTATCTATCTATCTATCTATCTATCTATCTATCTATCTATCTATCTATCTATCTATCTATCTATCTATCTATCTATCTATCTATCTATCTATCTATCTATCTATCTATCTATCTATCTATCTATCTATCTATCTGTCTGTCTGTCTGTCTGTCTGTCTGTCTGTCTGTCTGTCTGTCTGTCTGTCTGTCTGTCTGTCTGTCTGTCTGTCTGTCTGTCTATCTATCTATCTATCTATCTATCTATCTATCTATCTATCTATCTATCTATCTATCTATCTATCTATCTATCTATCTATCTTCACCCCAATACCCATTTCCCCCAGTGCAGGGTAACAAACCGTACGTGCGTGTGGTTAACCTCCCTGCCTTTCCTGCCTTTCCTGTCTTCTATTTCTCTCTCTCTCTCGTTAGCTTATCTCCATACCACCGACAGATAACGGCATCGCGCTTGTGCAACAGTGCGAAGTGTAATCTTTCGATACACGATAATTATTTTTCACCAGATAGAGCGCAGTTTTGCTCTGCATTATCACAGAGGGACGGTATAGCAGGGAACTACACGCCTCGATGATGAGCTAAAATGGTGACTGAATATTGAAATTTGCATTGACGGATATCTGCACACGGGAATTACTTCCTTCAATGTTTCCTTTGTTAGGATAGCGTTTCCTATTAGCGTTTCCTGTTAACGTTTCCTATTAGGTTAGGATAGTACGTAAATTACAACCATCATAAATTTCGTGCCGTATTACTGATTGATTTATTGATGTCCCGAAGCAATGCTGAAGCTATGGAGGGCTTCGGGGTAGTTTTCACCGAAGTGCGTTCGTTAACGTGCACCTAAATCTAAGAGCATAATTGCATCTACAAAAGAAATCGACCCGTAGCCTCTTGCCTAGTAGCTGAACCCCACAGCCACTACCAGAGTCAAATAATCCCGTGCCGTATATAATCTGACTCGCATGGCGGTGTTTCTGGTATGCCTCGCAGATTTAACGACAGTTAGTCTCCATCGAGTTACTTTGATTTTAAAACGAGTATTAAGCTCACGTGCACTCCTCGCGGGATGACTATTCAGGAACGCTTGCCAAAGTTTCCCAACTTCCCCCCACCCTCCCATCCCTTCAATCCCTCATTCCAGACATACCATCATTCTGTGCAGAGTTTACTACCGGGCCCTACCTCACAACCAAACGCGTTTCCCGTGCTGCTTTTAAGCACACGTGTAAGAAAGAAAGAAAGAAAGAAAGAAAGAAAGAAAGAAAGAAAGAAAGAAAGAAAGAAAGAAAGAAAGAAAGAAAGAAAGAAAGAAAGAAAGAAAGAAAGAAAGAAAGAAAGAAAGAAAGAAAGAAAGAAAGAAAGAAAGAAAGAAAGAAAGGGGAACTATAGAGGTGAAATCCGCTTATGGATTTCCGCCGGGTAAATGAAAAAGAAGCCACGGCGATCATAAGAAGAGGCCAGAGTCTCGGCCCGGCCTCGATTATCTGGGGCAATACCTGCTTGTGTACGTGGCAAAGAGGCCACGTATGTGCAGACATTGCGATGGAATGCGAGAACGTTCGCTGACCTCGTCGCATCTCAGGAATATTACGAGTCTGGGGATGACGAAGAGATTAGAAAGAGAAAGGGAGGGAGGCGATATGAAACACCAAGAGTGGCAGGAATTTTCACGAGAAGCAAAATTAATAAGGCGATGTAAGCAAACATGTAGTCCTTCATTTTATTTCGGTGCTTGTTTCGAACTCTTAGCCTAACTTTCTCCGATCAGGTACGCAAACCTCTGGCAGACAGCCGGCGCCTTTCTCCTTGAAGAATGTCTGAAGTTTGCTTAAAGCGAATAATAGTCTTATCACGAACGTGGCGTGGTAAACTATTTCACGACTTTGTAGTGCAGTCATGTCCTTCGTGGCTTGCGTTGTGAATAGTGCCTGACGTCCACTCCACCTGCGGGATCGCTGCTTTGGTCGCGGAAAAACATGGTCCAGGTAACAATTGTCCCTGGCCAAATAGTATCGCCAAAGTATCGCTCCGGAACATATATCCCAGAATCGATAAGCCACAAGTTCCAAGCAAAAAGAAAATGGTCTTGCAGTAGAAGTCGTGCATCCTGCATATATTTTTTCTCGTGGACACGCTCAAGTATACAGAATGATTAGGGGGAGGGGGGATAGTGATATCTTCCAACAGGTGCGATAAGCGGTCATTAGTGTTACAATCAGAACGTTTACAATTGTATTACGGCCCTTAGGTTATCTAATTTTGCGATAGCAATTACATGGACACTCCAGGGGCATTTTTGTCGCCGTCGCCGTCGGCGTGATGTTCCGTATAAAGTCCAAGGGCGACAGTACTGTAGCCACGCGTCATGTGCTGTATTGCGAGTGAAAGCATGTGAGGGTGAGCCGACGATCGCGGCTCAGTCTAGCGTGCGCAATGGTGGGAAGAAGCGCGCCGTCTTCCGTGGCGCGGAAGGAACCGCGGGAAGGGCAGGTAAGGGGCGGGGGTCGTTGTATACATCGGCAGCAACTGCGTATGGCACGCAGTCGCACGAGCTTTATTTTGAAAGCGATCTGTTTTAGGGGCACATCAGTCTAGGTGGCCCGACGGCTTGTAGCTTTGCGTGTGCTATGTTCTCGCCGCTCAGTTTGTGTTGAAGCGATAGACAGCACTAAAGTCACTACGCTCGCTGTTGCTGCCGCGCTTCCTCACGCGAGCATTTTGACAGCGAGTGTCGGCGGTCATCGAGGGTGATGTGTGCATGTCTGCCCGTGCGAGCTGACGCCATGCGTGTTAATTTAGTTAGTAAGCGAATGTTTACAAGTTTATACAGCCGATAAAACTGATATCCTTACTTTATTATGGTTGTCTAGTATTTGCTACCGCAATCGATGCTTCGCCTTTAGGGCGAAACTGCGACTTTTTTCAATACATTTAAAAGTTTTGTTGTTTTCTGTTAAGTGGGCGGTTTTAAGGAGAGAGGCGCTTGAAATGTGTCAAGCGTACACACGTAGACATCAAGATGCCGACATTTTTACCAGTTTTCCTCGTTGTCTGTGGTTGTAGAGTTGAGATTCAGTTTCAGTTTATTTCTTATGCAGGAAAGATGAGCAAGAGCTAAAAACAATGCATCCTGATCATGAGCTAGGCTAGGAGCGCCGGCTCGCCTGATAAGGCATTCCAACTTGCGTCCCAGCGAGCTAGCTGCTTTGTGGCGCATCGCACAAATGGAACGCAAACTTGTTAGTAGCAAGTTTGAAATATCGAGGGAATAAAGGAGACCGTCACATGTGGCTTTTTTAGACGTTACCAGAGCGTATGAGAACGTAGACCACTACATTTTGTGGGATACTCTGGAAGGGGAAGACTTAGGCAGCGACAGTATAGAGGTATTTAGGGAGATTTGCCTAGAAATTACCGTTTGTGTTGAATGGGAAATGAGTACCGCGCGAGCGTCGACTGGCTGGCCACATCTAATGGGTAGCAGGAATGGAAAAGAAACCGGCCGTTAGCAACTACCTAAGCGGGAGAAAACGAAACCAGGAAAGAAATAATTTATGATAACACTAAAAGGAAGAAGAATCATGCGCTCTTTCTTCTGTGGAGACCGCAAACAACGGAAGCGCACATAAACAGTTCCCAGCGTGTGTGCGTGTGTGTGCGTGTGCGTGTGTTTCAAATACATAGGCAGGGCATCAGGCAAAATAAGAACAAGAGCAGTGACGCACCCCACCACCCCGTTTCAAAGGGGACGCTCATAGCGCTCACCCATCCGTCCATCTTGCAGCGGCGCAAGCGCAGCGTGCGGTGCGTGGAACAATGGACTTCCCGTTTATCGACTAGTTCGCTTGTTTTGCTTGTTATAGAGATATAGGCGTGCATTTCTGCTATTGCCCGCGTGGCGCTGTACGTGTCTGCGCGCATATGCGCGCAGCACGTACCGCTGTCCCCTGCCGAAGTATACGATGGATAATTTGTTGCCTTTAGATGCATAAACACGTATATTCACCGACGACAACGATACTCCCTATAGATGTATTTTCACTTGGCGACATAGTAAGTCAAATAGTTTGAGAGAGACGCGTAGCACAGTCGGCAATCGCATACATTTAGATCTGCGGTTCAAGCGCGTCAGCTTTTATACATGATTCGTTGAAGGCTCCCTTGTAATCGCTGGTGCCGCGTGGCTTCCAGAGAGTAGTATACGATTCGCGTCGCGCATGCAATCATATTACAAAACAATCGTAAACCATGACAATCGAAACAAGCGCGAGCGAGAGTAGACGCGAGCAGACGATATTACGAAACGAACGGTCCTGCTGAGACCAGATAAGAGTACGCATTGAGCGGTCGGGCGAGTCCGCATGACACCAGTTTCCCATGCGCACGTCACTGAAGGGGCTGCTCTTATTGGTCTCCACCGTTCGCGGCTCGCGTCTTTCATCTCCCGCTTTGCGTTCGCCTTTCATATTTCGCTGCGCTCGTTTGCTCGGTTACAGTCTTAGGCAAAGTTACACCCTTTGGCTTGCCCCTTCTGCCACACAACAATAATCGTTATCTGCCTTGATGCGTTTCTTTTCTTTAACGCTGCGAGCCCGGAACTTACGGCACGCGCGTTATCAGAAGGGGCACTCCAAAGGGTGTAAACTGTTCTATGCTGATAACGCGCGTGCCGTTCGTTACTGGAAAGCACCGGGCTCGCAGCGTTAAAGAACGGAAACGCATCAAGGCAGAAGACGATTATCGTTGTGTGGCACAAGGGGCAAGCCAAAGGGTGTAACTTTGCCTAAGAGTGTAAGAGTGTACAGCGCCAACGCCGACGCTCGCCGCAGGAACGGTCCCCTAAGAGCTGCGCTCTAAAATTTACTAATTTAAGTTCCAGTATCCACCATCACCCCCTCCCTAAGGTGGCGGCTGTTAAACTATCCGGTTTTATACGTTGGTGTGATTTTACTGAAGTTACATTTGTTAATAAAAAAAAACTCATATGAAAAGCTGTGAACTGCCTTACGTCTGTGCGCATTCGGTACCTCTCTGAGAGAAAGTCTGTTGTAGAGCTTTGCTTGATTGAGCGTATTTTGTCTCTTGTCTCTGTTCATAAACTTCTTTTACGGCACGTTTCGGCTTCTGTCGTGGGATTCTTCAGCAGGCGTGCCACCCATAGCTGACATCCCCAGCTACAATTAAAGTTTTCAGGTGTGTTTACTAAACACTACGCCACCTAGTTCGTCCACTGGTGGCAGCCGTGCTCTAAAATTACTAAGGGCACACCGCAGGCCCAAAGAAACATCATACACTTTTGTTTTATGCTGGAACTTTGCTTAAACGAATGCAAGTTTATTTTAGCTACGGTGGAGAATTAAGTAGTACAAAAATTATGGTGTTTTACATGCCAAAACCACTTTCTGATTATGAGGAACGCCGTAGTGATGGACTTCGGAAATTTCGACCCCATGGGGTTCTTTAACATGCACCTAAATCTAAGTACACGGGTGTTTTCGCATTCCGCCCCCATCGAAATGCGGCCGCTGTGGCCGGGATTCGATGTTTAAGCAGTAGGCTGGCATATACGCGCAAGGCATTTCATGTTGTTTTCTGCTTGTATTAGCTTAGTGCCCGCAAACACTATCGCAAGTCAATAATATCACGCTACTGCTACGCTCAAACAGAGCGCTGTTATCGCACTTATTTATACGCTATTATAAGAGCGATGGGTAACTTTGGTCACATAACACTTTTTTTTTTTGCTCTTGGAAATCGACCGATCGTATCTTTATCCGCTGCAGTCACCATCTAAAAACATGCCGCAGTAGTATCCCACTTCAAGTAGCGGCAACTAACACCGAAAGCGTTCCATCTGGTGACCTAATATTTTCATAGCTGAAAGGGCTCTCGACAAGTTCGTTTCTCGACTCGACCGCCGCACTGCGCGAATATTTGACGCCAACTTGGAAATCAAGAAGAAGAGAGGAGGTGAGCGGAGGTAGAGACGCGGTTGCAAATTCTTGGGGCTTGTTATTGCTGGCACATTAGTTGGCCGCGTGAAATGCATCGCAAGAGATATAGGCGAGTCAGCGTTCCTGTATATTTTACTACGTGATGCTGATAGACCCTTTTGCTCCAGTTGGCGTTCTACAATGTACACTTACATTTGATACATATCATTTCAGATATATCCTGCAGACATACATCCTGTACATCCTGACATACTTCTTACATGCAGGTTACAAACTTCACATGAACTTCACATGAACTTACATATACATCTGACGAGATTGAATGGCAAAACAAAACAATAAATACACCCAAATCCCGCAACAAAAAATTATCATGATTACAGTTCAGGGAGGATCCTTATTCGCAGGAACTCTCGTGACTTATCAGAAATCTCTTAGTGTTTAAATTGAGGCCAACTTTACCTGTTCAATTCAATTGAAATCAATTACCTGTTCGACAATATTCAATAACCAAGGCGTCTAATAGTAAGTCACGACGTCCATAAGTTGTTCGAGTGGATGATGTTGCTCTGCGCTGTTTACGTAACGGATACTTTAATGGAGAAGTGGACCTATTATAACACTGTGAAGGTCCTCTTCTGTTTTTCCAGGAAGCTTGTAAAGCCATCGTGTCACTTCACGCGCTAATTCGAGATTCGATTCGTCGGGCTTGTTGCTTTATTTCTAGAGACAGTAGTAATTAATGTGTCGTATTTTAGTCTACTCTAATCTTCGTGGAAGGCATACCTGAATGACACGCGCACTTACATGCGTGCTTCCCGTATCTCCTTCATGCTGCATGGACGGTTTCGCCTACCTTAACAAAGTTACGCCTACCTATTCGCGAGAGAGCGAGAGATAATATTTTTAATGATAATTGGAGAAATTAGCCTGTTTCCTCCTAGAGTTTGAAAAAGTGAGCTATATTGTAAAACATATATCATTATATTTGGGTACAAATGTGTATCTGGTATATCCACCTGAAACAAGGAGGGCTTTGCGATAAACTCTAACAGAAGGTTCCGCTTGTTCGAACTATTTCCAACGCGCCAAACCTATCTTGTAGGCACACCTTACTACTACTATTCGCTTATCTTAAGTACGTGCCGGTTTACATTTCCTCTTGCGCTTGCGTGAGTTGTCGAAAAGATTGGGATTAAATTTTCCAACTATATTCGTCGTTGGCTTCATGCCTGGCAAATGTGCTTCAGAAGGTTCATGTAAATATCCGTCGTCGCATACATGACCAATGACGTGCCTGCCCCGTATACAAGTCTTGCGATACAAGAAAGTGGCGACAAAGGTTTTTATTTCACCAGTGGCAACTGCAAACGGAATCACAATGTATTATTGTGCACAAAGGAAATGCGAACAGGGCAAGTGTAATAATGAACTACACGCAACAGTTTCTTCAATTGCGTTCGTGTAAACGAGCACTAGGTTTTTCCCTGCTCAGATGAACTAAGTATATCGCACGTCCGAGTTCAAACCAAACACACCAGCGTGTCTCACCTGAAACGCAACTTTTCCATTTCTCTGCTCTTGTCAGAATTTTACCTTTTGGTTTTCGTCTGTACACGACACCACCACGATCGACGCTACCCCGTTCGTACGACAAAGCCACGCTATGCTTCCGACATTTAGCGATCCACGGAAAACACAGGAAAGCGGGAGATGGAAATTCAAGACGACGAACAAAACGTGAACAAGGTGAAAGCAGGAGCCAACGTTTCGACTTGTCTTCTTCAAGGCCACAGCTATATTGTAAATCTGAGCAACAAGTTTCGACAAGTCCACTTGTCGAAACGTTGGCTCGTCTTTCACCTTGTTCTCGTTTTGCAACATTTAGCGAGGCATTTCTGGCTTTGCCCCCTGAGCGCGTATCGAAGTCCGGTCAGATGACACAGAAATGTGCCATATAGACGTAGCGTGCGAGACAAAGGCCCCCAATCTCTGCGGCGTGTACACGCGTACATTCAGCAGAAACGTCAGCGAAATCAGGAAAAGGAAGAACCAGCGTGGTGGCGGGAGCCGGTTCTTTGTTTGCTCGCCATCATGCGGCGTCTGCCACAAGGCCGAGAGCGGGATGCCGCCGCGGCGGCGACGTACAGCGGTCACGGCGCGCCGTCGCGAAAGCCAGGAAGCGGCGCTCGATCTTCTGCCTCACTAATTCTGTGCAGTGTTTGCACGTGCATAGGTGCAGGGGCGTTGCTGCATACCCGCAAGCTTATAGTAAGCTGTATTCTGTCTTCCCCACCTAACCTGGCACTATATTAACGCATAGGCGGTACGGTTTCTGCATTACCACCTCTCACCATACAAGAGGAAATGCAATAAAAACGAGACTCATGAATAATGACACTCATCTCGTTTTCTTTTTGCGTCTTCGTCTGTGTGAGGATCTTCGCAGCGCAACAGTTTCTTCGTGGTGTAATTATTGCTTAATACTCCAGATTCAAGTTATTTCGAGGAAATGTGGCCATTTCTTCGAAAATCATACGCACAAGCATGGGAACATGACCGTTTGTGCGCCTAGAAAACAAAGGCTGTTGTCACAGACCATTAATACCTCTGTCGCAGCAGCAAAGCTGGCTATATGAGGGGTTGTCCGCCAACCCTGGAGACCTATCATTTCCTGATCCGGCTAACCTTGGAGAAGGCTACCAGTACTGGAGTTAGCGAACGAATGAGCTGTATTCGGTATGTTTACACTTAAAAGCGCTGCCTGATTAAATGGCGTCCATTTAGCAAAACAATCAGCATAGCCAATGCACCGCTCAATCGCAGGTCGTTCGCACGGGCGAGTTTGCTGTATGACGCTCGGCCCTAATTGGCTAACGTAAGAGCCGCACTTTCCGACAGCGCTGCATGCTTATAGTGAAAATAAGCAATTACAAAGCGAAAGAGCTGTTCTTTGCCGCCATGCTCTGACGGGAGAGAAGGATAGTGCGTGCTGCGCGTCACTGTTCCTCGATGACAAACCGCTGTCGTGACCGATGACCCGAGAAGAAGCCTCGACGGCGAGGGAAAACGAAAGTGCAGTGTACGCAGGAGGGAGTGATCGAAGGGACCACGTTCTACGCTGCCCGCTTACTCGGCTTTCGGCATCGGAGCACTTACGCAAGAAGCCGCTGGCGGGCCGACGCAAGCACGCGTGCCTGGGCGTGGGCGTCAGATGTTTGTGTTCCTATACGAGGGGAACGCCTGACAGGATCTGCACGATGTGTAATACTACTAACATGAGTAAATTTGCGGATGATGATGATGCAAGAGGAAACGCGCATGCCGTCGGCCCTGTATACACATACAGGTGTGGCACGTTTGCTGAAAAAGGTGCCGTCACTGTCGCAGAAAATTCCCGCCATACATGCTTATATATAAAAAAAATATATTAAATTGGTCGAAACCTGACATTTGTGAAACATTCCAACATAAGTGTCCCAACTTTGGCGATCGACCATATTCGGCATGTGTCCAAAGTTTAGTGGCCTTTCAGCCTTATATGAAAAGCTCCCTACTTCCCCTCTCCCCTCACCCCCCCCCCCCTTTATTTTTGTTGCAGACGGAAATTCAACGCCGAGACGGGTGTGTAATTGCTGGCATAAGTTGCAAAGCTATACTTTCCAATAAGCATTGTCGCAATTCCGGAGCTCGATTCTCTAAGCTTGTGGTGCGGTGGTGCGTCTTGAGCCCGATGCTCAACCCCCGTATTCAGAAATGCATCGTAACTTGAAGCGCATGCTTGAGTTGACTTAAATGACGCCGGATCTGAACATGCCTGATACGCTCGTCGCATTTGCTTCGGCACGTTCACAACAGGTGTCATTTAGATCAACTCAAGCACGGGCTTCAAGTTAAAATTCATTTCTGAATAACAGGCTCCAATGGTGCGGCAAGAGCGCGCATTGCGGCACTCTCCGATACTTGAAAGGTCTGCCGGAAGTTCGATAACTACCGTCCTTAACTGCCATCCTTGCGGATAAGACACGCTTCGAACGCCAGTCTCGACACCAGGCGCCTGCCGTCAGAGTCTGGCAGAGTCAGAGTCTGCCGTCAGAAGGCTGGCATTTGCCAAGTGTTCCCATTATCCGCATTATTGTCTCTCCGCCTATACATTAACGATTTACAAAACAAACTCAAAGAAAGGGACGAATCTTAAGGCAGAAAAGCACAGCGCTGTATTAGTCTGTATACGCTAAGCATGTGGGTGCAGCGACGTGCCCCACGGGCTTTCTTGCTCGAGCGTTCGCGATCACCCTCGTATAGACATCGGCTTTGCTCTATCAGATTAGTGATCCCGGTGGGCCGAATTCATCACACACTGCAGCGGGCATAAGACGCGAATTTCCAATGTTTTGAGATTTCAAGGAACGGGCGCCTGAAACCAAGCGGTGTCATTTAAGTGTGTCTTGAGGTACACGCCGCACGTATACGTGCCATGAGCCATGGCACGGAATACACACTAAGACATATGTGGTATCTCTAGATGACTACCCTTTATTGTCGAGTCCCCATGGCGCCACGTCCCATCACCAAGCTCACACCTCGCGACGCCCGCTGCGAATGCAGAAGCTAGCGCAGCGAAGACGATAAAAGCGCGAGTGTAGTGTTTGCGCTGTCACAATGGGCCGGAGAATTAACAGCGGTGCTTGATCCATCCTACCGTAAACAACTCAGAACGTTTACTCTGAATGTGGGACACGGTGACCTGGCGAGGTTAAGAAAAAGAGGAGGAGGTAGAGGAGGAGGGCGAGGAGGGGAGGGGAGGAGCCGTTGCATTACGGCGGGCACGCGCGTCACCGCGCACGGGGCTCTGGCAGGGCGGGTCTGCGGAGTTGACAACGGTGACGGGGTCAGCGTAACGCCGACTTCCCTCGTGTAAACACGAAAGTGAGTTCATAGACACCGACTTTCTTGTCGAGCGGCGGATGCTGCCAGTCAAAGTGGTGGTGCCTCTTCCGCGACACTCGGGAGAAATGTTAGGAAAGACTCGACTCGGCACAGACATCAAAATGGGCCTAAAGCGCATATCGGGCGTAGTTGGCTAGTCCTCTTAAATTCGCTACACAAAACAATTGGGACGCAGGGAATGCGGCGCTTTAAATGCTGATAAAGTATGCCATATTTATTTTAGATGAGATGAACAATGTTCGCAAGAGGCTTAGCTACATACCAAGCTTCTGTAAGTAGATGCGAACACCATTCTTCTTTTTGATCTGTCGCCCAACGTAGTGTAGTAATATGCCGATTTGGAGACTAGAAATGAGCATATTAAGCGTTGAGAATGGTCGATCACGAGAATATTACGTTTCGAAAACGGCGTTTTATAAACTGGTTAAACCGTGCTTTCTCACTCTCATTATTCGCGGCGTTACACGCAAGAAACCTCTCAAAGGCGACAGGCTGGGTAGCTGCGGGTCCTGGAGTTGGCATCTCAGTGAAGACAGGTAACCTTAATTGTCGTTGTCGGCAGCCATCAACCTCTCAAACTGCTGCTTTCCCAAGAAAAGCTGGATTGAACTACCGCTTCCTTATTGATGTACCGCTATCACCGTTGCAGCGCATTAATCTAACTGTACATCTCAGACGTGCACTCGTAGTCGACAGCCTCCTCTCTGACCTTTGCGCTTCACAATCCATAACGCATGCTCACATATAATCCAGAAACTGACGTCAGTTTACGGGATAAACTTATTCCGCGGCCTGCGAATTTGCTTGCCCGTGTCTGAAAGGCACTTCAGTTGTTCGAACGCTGCTTTATCGCCGGGGCTAATTGGCGCCTTAATTATTGCGCGCTTGAGGAATGGTAGGTAACTTAACGCAATCAGTGAATATTGAAGTTTCAGACACGCTCGATTGTGCCGAAAGCATCACAAATGGTGGGTGCTTCCTGACGAAGCCGCAGTTTCTGGTGCTCGCGAGAAATTACTGCAAAGCCTATCGCCTGGCCTTAATACTCGCGTAGTACTTACGATATTGCTCGACCCTGAGAAGCAGGGACCGAATATACAAAGCTTCTCGTTCGCAAGTGCTACTTGCCAATGGCAGGCCGCCTTCGCCCAGCATCAGGATTGGGTGGAATTTTCTCTTATGAAAAATTATACCGTAAGAGGATTTTGCGGATACGGGTCTAGAATACGTACATGAGTAAGCAGACTTTCAGAGCGTTAAAGAAACCATATAATATAGATAGCTACGGCGACAAAAGAAAGGAAATCACAACTACATCACGCGTAGCAAGCTACTGAAACTGACTCGACCACATATTTGGCACTGTTATTGTGTTATGCGCCTATATTCAAAAACATCAGGCATCGTGAATATATTGTCAATGAAGACGATGTCATCGTCTTGCGCGCGTGCTCTAACATCTTGTTCCACGCTTGGTCACTCGAATGAAAGATTAAACGTGCTTACCAAACAATAAATGTACAAAAGGGAAGAATATATAAAAATAATAACAAATCAAGTTTACACATGGCACCAGGGCCTATATAGACTTACAATAAGTTCATAAATAAGGCTGTTCCTTATATGAAACCAAGGAGGCTTGAGCAGACGGGCTTGCTTGCATATATTCTTTAAATTCATCTTCATTCCGTGCCTGGTACAGCGTAACAGTATGTAATATATTTCTTTTTATATATTGATTTAGTAGTGGTTATTTTTGCGCAATCACTGTGCCTACTTCGTTAGAGAGTATCTTCGTTTTTCTTGGACTTCAGCGTAGTCCTTCTGTCCTTTTTTTTTCCTTGGCCACGGGACACTTCAGTTGTCCACCGACAGGTGAGGTAGTTACGTCCATGGCCTCTCTTCTGCCATTCCTTCTCGTTAAATAATAAAACGACTATAGCAACAGCCCTGAGGTGCTCGTAAGAAAGAGCACACATACAACTGGCCGTCCTCGCTGTATAGAGATAACATTTCCATTAGCCCCCCCTCCCCCTCCCCCCCCCCGGCTTCAGGCGCGTAGAGGTCATACCATGGACATATACCTCATAACGGCATGCACTCGAGATAAAATTTGCCAGAGAGCGCGAAAGTGGTCGCTAGCCTAAAAAGCGTAACATGCGGACCAGGATGATTGCAGCCTTCTCAAGGACGTCAAAATGTGGAAGAAGGCTTCAAAGATACACTCTTATCGGTGAGTCTCATAACAGCGGGGACCGCTGTTGCGTTGAGAGACGGGCTTTAATATTATCGTGAGAAATTCATGTTTGGGGAGGGAAGCCCAGAAAGAGGTAATAGAACGGTCTATCGATAATAGCGGTGTTACTCTGAAGGCTTCAGCCATTTGTACTTTACTGGATCGCTTGGTGCAAGTCACTCATGGAGCACGTGTAAACTCAGGCAAAAAGAAAAAATCCAGAGACCACATACTGCCGATCGCAATCTATGTGTAAGTTAAAAGTTGACTGCGTGAACACAATGTGTTAATCATCGAAGACGAAGACGACGAGTGATAGGCTCGCTTCCGAACGCCCGTCTGTAATTTTAAGTCTTTTTTAGCAAGTGTAGAGCTCATTTTTACTCTTTGTGCACCTCTTTCACCGAACGCCGGTCTGGGGGTCACCGTACTGCGAGAGAAGCACAGCAAGCGGCTCCCGAAGCGCACCGGACCGAAGCAGCGAGGCGAGCCTCCGCCGTCGGCCGCCCTTCGTGATGCTCTTATGGCATCCGTCGCAAGCAATCAGCAATCAGGTCAGCACGTTGCTTCTGTAAACCACGGAGAAGATGAGCAAGCAAGGAAAAGGCTACGTGAAGATGACATCGACACAAGAGAATCTGCAGGAGACAACGAAGAGATGGATCAGACAGCCTTCACTGTTGTCTCTTACAAAAAGAAAAGAGCCGCAGGTGTTCCTGTTATATTCAAGCCAACTCAGCCTGACAGCGGCTTATGGAAAGTAAACCCGAATCTTCTGGCTTCTGCGGTCGTGACAACAGCCCAAGAAAAGATACTCAGCCACCGTCTCAACAAGGATGGAAGCCTCATGGTGACAGTGTCTACACTTCCCGCAGCCAATCGTCTCCTCACAGTGACAGATCTATCGCGCATTCCTGTAGAAGCTCGAGTTCCATACTCCTACTCTTCCACGTACGGGAGGATACAGGACGTTCCTGTTGAGTACTCAGATTTATTTATTTATTTATTTATTTATTTATTTATTTATTTATTTATTTATTTATTTATTTATTTATTGTACCCTCAAGGCATACAAGCATTATAGAGGGGAGGGGGTCAATCATTCAACATAAGTTCAGTTATTTGCACATACACAATCAAAAATTTCGAAAAATGGGAATGAATGTAATTTCTAATAACAAAAATCCACACTGTCATGACAACCTCAAGGAGTATTTGAGCGAACAAGGCGTCATATCTGCTAAAAGGCAAGTTTTCTACGTCCCTAACGAAGATGGCGTAGTAACGGAAACCCGAAGACGCTCGGTCATCCTGGAATTCTCTAAGGACGCCCCTTTACCAAACCGAGTGTCGCTTGGATTCTGCAGTTATCCCGTGACGGAATACATGGGGTCTGCTACTCAATGTTTCAGATGTCAAAGACATGGACATATATGTCCATGTCCATGTAGCGAAATATTGTAAAGGCCCCATCCGCTGCAAGATATGCGCTGGTCCACATACGCATAAGGAGTGTACGTCACGTTCCCAGCCTCGGTGTGCAAACTGTGGAGCTGAGCATGCTGCGTCATACGGAGGGTGTCCTAAAAAGAAATCAGCCACTCTTGCACGGACTATGGAGCAAATCCAAGGAAAAATACGGAAACGACGAGAACCACCACCGAATCCGGATGTGATGTATACATCTACAAACCAAAAGCAACACGACACGGTGCAGCAGAGCGACACGGCTTTGAAAAAGTCCTACGCCTCAGTCGTGAAAGAAAACCAGCAAAGGCCTTCAACTGCAACGAATCCATCAATGCCCTCAAGTGATTTAACCTCAACCCCACGACAGCAACAAGTGTCCTCAAGGTCGCAGCAGAAGAACAGGAAGAACCAAGAAAGGTTGTTAGATGGTAGCACTGCAAATGAGATATCAAGTATGCTGATTCCCATGATGTTCGCCGCAATCAAGGCTATTCTCCGTGCCAGCCCATCGTTTAAGAGCATCCCTGAAGTAGAGGCCGTCCTGGCTTTGGAACCGCTAGTGTCGTCTTCTTTCGCGGCGCAAAGCCGTGATTCTTCGCAGTAGCAACGATGGCTTCGGTCTCGCAAGCGGTGTTCACCAACAAACACTTCCGCACATGTACTATATTCCAGTGGAACGCTCGCGGATTGCGCTCGAAGTTAGCAGACTTTAAGCATCTTACTCGAGTGTACCGATTCCCTTTTTTAGTCATTTCCGAGTCTCGCGTCGACGAGCACTTTAGGATAAAGGGGTATTATTTTCATCATTCAAGGCGACAAAATGGAATTAGCCGACTGCTCGTTGGATTTCGCAACGACATACCTGCCTCTGCGATTGACGTAACACCACATGACAAGAACGAATATATTTGCGCAACCACAGTGATTGCATCCAAAGTGTTTACCCTGATCGGCGTCTACTTGGAACCAGGATCACCTTTCGACGTGACCAGATTGGAAAACTTGTTGACAAACACTCAGTCGCCACATATTATTTGTGGCGATTTCAACGCACATAACGATATCTGGGGCAGTTCACATACATGTGGTCGGGGTGCCAAGCTGGCGAAGCTTTTTGCAAAATACATTATAGAGCCCTTGAACGATGGCAGCATAACATACCTGAAAAATCCGACGACTTTTAGCTGCATTGACATCACATTCGTATCAAGTCAAGTGGCCCCTATGTTCGGATGGTGTACAGATTTCGAGACTCGAGGTAGTGATCACTACCCGATCCTAATCTCTGCCCTTCATTTTCGGACGTCACCCAGAAAAGTGAAACTGAAGTCGGTAGACTGGAAATCTTACACAGCAGCCGTAGACAAAGGAATCACAGCCTCGACTACGAATACAGAAATAATACCGACAATAGCTCATTGCCTCAAACAAAGTACCCGCTCTGCCACTAAGCATTGTAATGTACCAACAAACGACGAGGAATTTGAAAGGTTATGTGCCATTCGAAGGCGTGCCGAAAGGAAGGCTCTACGTACTAAGAATATCGAAGACCTCAGAACCTGTCGACGGACACAAAGACATATACGACGTTACCTCACCAAACTGGACCGAAAAAGGTGGAGGGACTTTTGTAGGACACTGGACATACGACAACCGCTGAGCAAAATCTGGCGAGTCGTCAGAGGCATTCGCAAAGAGCCGCAACAGCTTTATCCTTTTATCGCCCTCTCATTACATGAGCGCGCATCCCTGAAAGAGGTAGCAGAGCAGTACTGCAGGCTCCTTTCCAACGGGGCACAACCTTTGCGGCAAATTGCAAGTCGTCAGTCTAGTCCACCTCGAGCTACCCTTGCTGACTTAGAATTACCATTCACCATCGAAGAGCTCCCGGCAGCAATCAGCGACGTAAACAAGCGATCATCACCTGGCCATGACGGCGTGAGTTATGAAGCGCTCGCAAATCTATGCCACACATCTCGCCTACGCCTTCTGGAGTACTACAACGCCTCATGGATAACTGGGGAGGTTCCTACAGAATGGAAGCTTGCGAAAGTCATTCCTATATTGAAACCATCAAAGCAGCCAACAAATTACGCCTCCTTCAGACCCATATCTCTGCTTAGCTGCGTAGGGAAGCTATTTGAAAAAATGATCTACAAACGACTAAATTGGTTCCTGGAAACTGCAAAAGTTTACCCGGAGGAAATGAATGGCTTCCGACATAATAGATCCGCGATTGATAATGTCATTGCCTTGGTTTCATCACTTGAAGAGGAATTGGTCTCTGGAAACATACCTACTGCATTATTTTTAGACATTCAGGCAGCATATGATTCGGTCTATCATACAGCGATACTTGACGCTTTGGAAACCCTTGGTCTTGGAGGATGGCTCTACGCATGGATTGCAGACTATCTTCAAGGACGCCAACTTTTCATGTGTACCCCGGATGGCCCCACAGCGCTTTATGCCGTCGAGAAGGGAGTGCCACAAGGAGCTGTGTTAAGCCCGGTATTATTTAATTTAGTCCTCATCCATCTGAAAAGAAACCTGCCCCCTGGCGTCCAAATCACACTGTATGCGGACGACATCTGCATTTGGAGTGCGGCGCGTTCCCGCAGTACCACCCAACAACGCCTCCAGAGAGCGCTAGCAAATATATCGGCCTACCTAAATCCAAGGGGTCTGAAATTGTCCCCCGACAAAAGCGTTGCCATGGCTTTCACGCGGAGGTGTATGGAAAAATACCCACTAGTGTTGGGTGGTCGCGCCCTTCCATACGTCAAGACGCAAAGGTTTCTTGGAGTGACGATCGATAGGAACCTCACATGGTCGCCCCAAGTGAAAAAATTTATTGAAAGGATTTCCTCGGCGTCGCACGTATTCCGATTTTTAGCCGGATCACAGTGGGGCAGCAACTGTCGATCAATGGTACTCCTCCATAAGGCCTACGTCGACGGAACACTACGATATTACCTCCCACAAGCAACAGAAAACTCGAGGCAGCACGAAACAACTGCCTTCGCGTATGTCTTGGCCTTCCGAAGGGGTCGTCCCGCTCAGGGACTGTAGCAGAAGCCGGATGCCTGCCCTCTGGAAGTGCTCTGTTCGCAGGAGACACTTCGGATACACCTCCGCCACGTCATTCATACGAAGACCCACTTTTTAAAGGATATTTCCAGAACCTGTGCGACATCTAGCTTTGGGCAGGCCGTCGGAAGCATATCTATTTCGATTCCTGCTCAGGCGTCACAAATTATGCCGCGATACATTTCACCATGGACACTGTCCCCACTGGAAATCGTGCCATACATACCTGGAATCAGTGCGAAAAAGAAAATGCCTCAAGCAGTGACTTATCAGATAGCTTTAGAATATATGCACAAAGAATACGCAGCCGCAACGCACATTTTCACAGATGGCTCTACAACCCCACATCGTTCATCATGCGGACTTTTTGTTCCCTCTACAGGGCAACGATTCTCGTTTCGTCTTAAGCGAGCGACATCATCTACTTCAGCGGAGCTATATGGCATTAAGGAGGCCCTTGTGTATGTACTTCGACAGCAGCCGCCAAAGACATGGGTGATTTTCACAGACTCAAAAGCATCCCTACAAAGTATGTGGAACAGGCACAAGCGTTGCAATAATCAACCAGCAGCATTTGACATTGCATATCTTCACCACAGGGCTAAGATTGCTGGGCATTGCATAAAGTTTCAGCGGATACCTGGCCATGCCGGCATTTCGGGAAATGAAAGAGCGGACGAAGCTGCCAGAAATGGACTCCAATACCGCAAATTCAGAAGAACATATTTTACAAAAGCCGACGCTTCAACCATGGCAAAAAAATATGCCTATCAAGAAAAAGACCACATCTTGAATCTGCCGCTTCACCAAGACAACTTCCTACGTTACATTGACCCAGAAATGAGACCGAAAATTCCACGACCACTTCCTC
Organism: Dermacentor albipictus; assembly: GCF_038994185.2. Lineage (NCBI taxonomy): Eukaryota > Metazoa > Arthropoda > Arachnida > Ixodida > Ixodidae > Dermacentor > Dermacentor albipictus. Next base: position 17,585,289 of record NC_091823.1, read on the forward strand.
GACACTTAGAGACATTGTACCATCGTCTTCGACTGAACGTGGCATACACGAACAATTATCTGTACCGCATAGGACTTACCACTAGCCCATACTGTGATAACTGTCGCAACTTAGAGACAATGGAGCACATATTACTAGAATGACCCGCGTACCGCGACGAGAGACAATTTTTTGAGCACCAAATGGACATGATTTGCCCCGAACCGTTAACGTTACCGAGCATCTTAGGTCCAACGCCCGGCCCTTCAAAACAGCGACGGGTTTTGGATTTATTGTTCAAATACCTGACAGAAATTGGTCAAATAGGAAAGCTTTAAGAATTGCATCCTTCCTATACAAAAGCCTAAATTTACCCGCCATGTCACCTGTAAAAATTAGTATCAGGTCCACTCGGACATCTCATATTTATTTTTATCCTTTTTTTTCTCCCACTCTTTTCTAGAATCTTTTAATCCCATTCCCCATCCCTATACAGAGTAGCATGCCAGCGGTTATATACGCGCCGGCAAAATTCTGTTTTTCTAATAAAGAGCCCTCTCTCTCTCTCTCTCTCGGTAGCAAAAAGAGCACGTGTATGTGAAAACTTCAAACCAAACAAGTTCACAGCAATGGCTTAAGTGCTAGCGCTTTCTTGAAAGGAACCCAGGGACGGAAGTTTCATAAGATCTACGCCTGACAAAGCTTATAGGTGGGTGGAACACAATTTCAGCGACGGTGGTTTCAACAGTGGGTCTTATGCACGTAATGATAGTGACAGATCTACGAAAGGCGGCGGTAGTCATAGTATAGGTCTCAAAGCGACGTGCCCAAAGTTCCGGCTTTCTCTTGATCACTGTTTAAAGAAGTGAAGGCGTTGGAGGCTTCAAGCCTCCATTTTGCAATTAAATTCGCGATCGTATTGAGCGCTATATCTGGCCAGCAGCGCCAAGTTCATGAATATTATGAACACGATTGCTACCAATGGGGTTTAAGTAATGTGGAAATTATTCATCACGAAAATATTCCTTGTTAATACAGTGCCCAGTGATTTGCGCGTAGCGGCTTCCTTTACGGAAACGCAGAACCAAACCATATCAACTATACCTCCATTGGTATCCACAACCTGTGCAGAGCAGACACATCCCTCGTACCCAGCTGTTAAGAACAGTTACGAGCACTCTGTGGCGAAAAGGTGCCGTGACTATGCGACAATCACGAAGAACAGTAAAAGTCATGATGTTGTTCACCGAGCACAGGAATTTCATTCGTGGACAGAAGTGAGTGCATGTTTCCGGACGTCAGAGAGAAGGACATGTTTACTAGCACTGATACAACACGGAGAAAACCTCGAAACGTGTCTTGCAGTACATGCACGCTCGTCTTCGGGTCTTGGAATTTCAGCGCCAGTGAGCGTCGCTGCCCGTGTGACGCGGCGGCGAACGATCAACGGACGAGCAGCACGCTTGCGTTCACCAACCGGACATCGTCATAGTTGTGTGCGGAAGCGTTTCTCGTGACAACGCTGGGAGGTCATTTTACAACCGAAACTCGCAGGACATGGGCCACGAGCGCGGTGGAAACAGCCGCAGCGCCTAACCGCGAGTGCTTTACTTCTAACGGCCAGCACACAACGCCAGGTGCCATGCATGCGCATCACCCGTCGTCGTTCAACAGCTGATCACGCGTTGCCCATTTTGCAAACGGAGGGTAGCGCCTGCAGAGACGCCCTGCGCGTCCGTTTGCCCCAACGGACACGAGACGCTCACCTTGCCAACGAAGCCTGTGACCCCTGTGATGAGAACGGTGCTGCGGGCGAAGAACCGCGCGAGTCCGGTCTCCAGCGGTCGTCCTGGCGTTTCAGTCATTCCAGTCATTGCGCGCTGCTCTGGCGGTGGACGGTGGAGGCGCCGCTAGGAGTCGCGGTTGTTGTTCGGGGCCCTCGTAGGTCCGCCGGGGACCTCAGCCGCCGGGACTGGGGTGCCCGCCGGGGGGCATGGTGACGAGGGCCCTCGACTGATCGGCGCACTCGGCTGCAAGGGACGCGCTGTGGATGCAGGCACCGCCGTCGGCGCTGCAGCTCACAGAAGAAGAGGAAGACGTGGAGCCAATGGAACGGCCCGCCATGATCGTCGTCTTCCTCACCGCGCGTTTGGCGGCCGAAACGGGTCATTGTAATGCTTTTATTTATTTCGATTCCCTTCCGGTTATCCATAGCGGGAAAACTGGTGCTGTTGTGTATGCTGTTGTGGTGGAGGAGGTGGTGGCTTTACATTGGCGTCTCTCTCAAAGCTCCAGGACACCTCGAAAACGCGTTTGGTAACCGCTGTTCCGTTTGTCACAACGGTTTAGACTGTACGGGAGCAACGTGTATTAAGATGTCTTTGCTATGTTTTTATACCAGCTGTTCCAGCTATGTCTGTTTCCAAATAGTTATTCAACAAGGGAACTCGAGACTCTGGTTGTTTTTCCTGACCGCGGTTCACAGCAGGGACGGACAAAAAGAAAATACTTGACAAATGATTCAGTAGCCTAACTGCAAGAAACCTCACCGGCCGAACCGAGGCTGACTCGGGAACCATTTCGTCGTCATCGTCAAGAGCTCAAGAAATAAGTAAATCAGTCGACCGATAGATCAATCAATCAATCAATCAATCAATCAATCAATCAATCAATCTTTATTACGAACAAAACAGTGGTGATGCATAGAATATTTTGCAAAAGGAGGTCCCAAGGTTACAAATCACTGGCGAGATGTCCTATATTAATACAGAAAAAATTTATTACAGCGAACAAATTATCAAGACTAAAGTCAAGATGTTATCAATTACAAGGAGAGCATTGAAAATTTCAGTGGTGGGTATGAAAAGTATTGTGAAACATAATTTAAATACGTCGTAAACGATAATTTTGTTTCCGAAATCCGCGGAATCCATTTTGTTGAGATTTGTTGCACTAAAACAAAATATCGTAAAATAAGGTTAATTGTACCGATTTTTGGGAGCAGGCCCTGTTTATATGGGGTATACCGTTCTTCTTTCTATCGAACTTGCCGAAGTTAGAAATAAAGATTAAATTATATATTTTTCGCAACTCTCCTAACTCAGTCATAAAAAATAAACGATATCGCAGTTATATTTGTAAATTCCATAGATGGCGCCTCTAAGGCGACAAAATGGTTGTTTTGCACTGTTCCGAAGAATAATATAATTTTCTGAATATATAATTTTTTGAAGACGTACCAAAACAATATTGCGACTTAACGTAAGTGCACGAACTAATACGTCCGATTTGCCCGCTTTACCCGATCTAACAGGTAAATTTCACAGAAGAGACAGATAATTACTTTTAGTGCAGACTTTATTGCAGTTTGTGCTTCAACTTTAAATTTACAATTTAGGCTATTTTTGCGTAATTCAATATCTTACAGCAGTTCTGCTTTGAGCACTCGGTATAATTTACCTTTTCTTTTTTCTGAACAAATTCTGCCCAAGTGGGTCAAGCGGTTATACCTAACGGGAGAAGTTTTGCCTTTCACATGAATACGAACAGAGAAAATCTGAGTTGGCCCCGATCTAAAGATAACTATGTCGGGCTTTGCAAACGAACGTCCCAGTGTTTGGTCCGCTGCTTGTAACTACAGATGGACTCTCCTGGAAGTGAACAAAGTCAAACATACGGAAATACGTGGTGAAGGAAAAGCCGTGCAATACTGAATAAAATTTGCCGCTAAGAAAGATGGGTAAAATGTGTTGCATCACGCGCACCTTAAAATCCCTTTTAAAAGCCCGCTTAGTTAGGGCGGCTGCTATATGGTCACGAAATATCACACAGCGCCTTCGCATGCATCTTATAATTGCATATTGCACTCAGTACGCCCATATATGCGTTCGGTGTCTTTTTAAACTTTTTTACGTGAATTTCACTGCTCCGCAGTTGCACACACTACTGGAGAAAGATCTTAGCGAGCCTGTTGAAGAAATGACGCTAGCGATGACGCACGACAGACGTCGGGACCCTGCGATGCCTGACGTAGGAGCCAGCTGTGTGGCGATACTTCTTAACTTACATTTGAATAAAATGTGCATCAGATTAAGCACTTTGTTCGTATCCCGTCACGACGGGCAACAGCGTTAGCGTATGTACCGTACGGGTTCTGGAGTAATTCTGCCGCGAATTTCACGATGACCGCGCAGAGGCCTTCGCGTGCTGCATACATTAAGCCCACTGCTACTAGATAACAACCCGAAGTCGTAATTTTGTACAGCGAACGATTCCATATGCACGTACCACATCCATTATGCATATAACGAAAGGCTCGCCCAACGAACAGGAACTAGCGCTTAGTATTTCAATGCGTAAGAAGAATCAGCAAGACTGCTGCTGAAGCATATACACTGGCTTCAGCGCCCGTGAACATATAGGCGTGATGTGCACTCCCACGTACGCCCGCGAACTAGTGCTCTCTCCATCTTTTATTTTCTTCTTTCCGCCTTCAAACATTGACCTCACTGCATATCTTTTTATCATTTTACCTATATTTCCCTATTTTCTCCACACACTGTTGTCACTGCATGTTGTGAAGGTGAAGAACCAGACAGTCCAGACTTTGAACCAGACATTGTAAGAGCGGTTGGACGGTGGAAAACGGTAGCCGGAAAAAGGTGTACATGCTACGTGTGTCAATATTTCTATAAAACTTTCCTGTTGAATCAAATTAGCTCTTTAGACATTTTTATTCGCTCGTTCGGTGGGCGGCTCGGTTTGACACTAGTCTATATTAACAACCTGAGCCTGTATAACCTTCATATAAAGCAAACAAGACCTGAAGCCAAGGAAAGAACAGGAGAAATGAATTTCTTTCGTGTAATGCAAGTGTATGTCATTTATAAGTGAGGGTGAACTCGTCTTCGACTTCATTCCCAAAAATGAAAAGAAAAGAACTACAAAAATTACGCAGATACCACGCATTGTGCTAGTCGATGTTACGCCAAGCATTTTACAGGTCGCTGGCTGTCCAGCATCTCTGGAGGTAACGCAAATATTTACCAGATGGACCACCCTGTTTGTGTAAGGCGAGTGATTGTGTGTGCGACGCGAACTTGTCATTGACTACAGCAGCAAGACGACGGCGACGGTATGATGGTGATAGCATGACGACTGATCTATGTTGTACTTTGGCAAAGAAACTTCACAACCTGTTGTGTATACCATAGAGTTTCCTACTAACGCCACTAGAGGAAAATCTGGCGCTGCGATCGATCAGTTATCATGCTAATGATGGTCAGTACATGGATTTGTCTAATATTCGTGCTTTTGGCTTCAGACGTTCTTGTGGCTTTCTTAGGCTATGGTTTATCTGCCGTTATAAGCTCTAATTTTGGAGAATTATATTCCTAAACGTAGAAGGCAACAAGACTGCGTACATGCATAATCGCGCGAATTATGGTGCACATCAGGCAATATTTCGTTGAAGATGATCGGTTTGCAAAGTCACAAAGCCGTTCGAAGCCAGAAGAAAGAAGTTTAGGCAAATCCATGTACAAGTAATAATTCCCATGCTGGCTAAACCGCCATGCTTGCAGTTCCCACAGATGCTAGCGCCAGATTATCCTTCAGAAACTTTAGTCGAAAGTTCTATAGCATCCGAGATCTGACCCGATCTCGGAGGCCATAGTAGCAATGATGCGGGCGGATCTCCAAAAGTGAGACAATGTCGCACAGCGCCTACTTAGCGTTAGCTGCTACAAGGAAAACACTCGGATACACTCACCGATCCCGAAAAAGGTGCGGTCTTAGAGCGCTGGCTGACACTATAAGGAAGAATGAGGAAGACAAGCCCGCTCCCGCTTTTATGTTGAGCCAGGAGGCCCTCATCTCCCTTCCTATAAGGTTCCAAGAATACTCCAGCCGCGTCAAACATTGATGTGAATTGTCAAGAGGGGAGGAGCATTCGTTATAATAAATACGATCGCACAACTCCTCATATGCAATCCCACGCACGCGCAAGACAGCGGCAAGTCTTTGGCCGAATGGAAACTGGGTGCTCGAGCACGTGCTCTTGCTGCGGGACGTGACGCACGCGCCAGCCCTTCCCTCAAGGCGTCGGCACGAGTGAAGTATGCGCGCGATCAGAAAAAAAAACAAAGAGCCCAAATTGTTGCAGCATTGGGCTGTTGTTCTTGGAGACCATAGTTATCGATACCGCCGCGGACGCTTCAACTTATTTTTGATTGAAAATACCCGAAACGATGCGACACAAGAACCTACCTACCAGAATGTGATTGGAATGAGCCAAAAGCGGGCTTCACACACAAAAAATTATAATAATAATGAATAAAAAATTACTGCTATATAAGTAGCAAAACCTGAGGTCTAAACCTTATTTTCATGACACCCGACCACCAATGTCAAACCTCTGGCTCGAATGGGAGCTGCGATACGAGAATAGTTCAACTCAAAGCAGCGCCTGGCTGCTCACGCACAGCGAGGCAAGCTCATACTCGACCATCTCGGCCTAGACGCCGCAAATATCAGCCAGCCTTTCTCGTTTTGATGCGTGAAATTAGGATGACGAGAAGGTTAAGCTATCTCAAATGTATGTATTTGTATCCGCTTTGAAGCGCCATCCGCGACGGCTTCGAAGCGAAAGAAAAGTACGTTTGCTGGCCCCAGCAAACGTATTTTGCTTTAGCCGGTGTAATCGTTTACCGGAGTAATCGGAGTAATCCGGAATAACCGGAGTAATCGTTCAGGCTCCTCCGCAGAAGGAGCCTAACCGATTACTCCGGTTATCATGTTACTGAATTCGAATAACCGGTGAATCAAACAACTAGATAACCGGTTACGCTGCAAAACCTACTTGGTGTTGGTGCACCAGTTCGGCCTAGCCTTAGAGGGGTCAGTCATGGGCGAATCACTTCTAATGACTCATCAAAAACGCTCCGCGTGGTTATGATGAGAATATTGCTCGCTGTCAGCTCGAGCGGACTCTTTTTCACCTAGAATGTAATTCAATTTTGAGCAAACGGTGCCTGTTCCTACAATTCTGTTATGATACGTGCGTTATACATGCGTTACATTTAAATATCCTGCTTATGCTACTGCTAATAATATTCTGTTATTATACATGCGACACTATGTTACATTCAAATATCCTGCTTATATGCTACCGCTAATAAGAACTTACTTCGTTGTCTTTCTTTATAAACTATTTATAAACTCTGCGATTGCTGGTAGTGTGTGGTCTGATGTGCAAGCACGTTGAATACTGCGTTAAATACTTGATCATGCGCAGATGGAAAAAGCTCAAGTTGCTTCCCACACTGTGTTTATCACAACGGTCGAACTTTTTTCCCGCCTAATTTTTATGCTAACCAATTTCGCGGTGTTTCCAACATTTTCTTTTTTCCCCTTTCGAAGTCTCCTTACACCATACCTTAGAAGCAAATGCTGCGTAAGTTCTTTCCAGTCTTCTTCTTTTCCTGGATCGATGAGACAACGCATGCTGCGAAGTTTGCTGCGGCAGCTGCAATCGACATAAGAAAGCGCGAAAATAAATAATGTATCGGCCACAAGAGGGCAACCAAGTGCAGCGCCGAGGGCGGCGATGGCGCAGTGCGGGCCTCCAGAAAGACAGCGGAGGCAAAACAGGTAGAATTGAAGCAGACAGGGAGGATGCATAGCAGAGCGGTGGTCACTCGCGGTACCGAGAGAGCCGACTTGCCGTTGCATATTGCATCGGCCCACCTGCGACCTTGCGCTTCAGGTGGGGCATCAAGGAAGCCACAGGAACGGCCGGAATACGCACGCGGACTCGCTTGGGCATCACCGGTATATATACGGGCGCAAAAATAGGAGGAGGCCGGAACAGAGCATAATTGCAGTGCACTTCACGTCGGGCCTTGGGGCGGTACAAGACACTCGGGAAGCTCTTATCCTCGTGTCCACTCTACAGGGCTTGCTGGTGCGCGGTTGCCTGGACCTGACTCGTCCCGTGTAACTGCTCTCTGTTCTAAGCGCAGTGCTGGGACTGTATTCTGCAGTCGTGGCGACAACACACGGCGCAAGCTTTTAGTCATCTCTCTCTTTCTTTCTCTCTTTCTTTCTCTCTCTCTCTCTGCTTGTGCGAACGCGTGCATGTGTGTGCGCGCGCCTGCGTGTGTGCTTCAAACTGCAGTCGCAGTTTATTTGTATTTCTGTTTCTTTAACGCTGTTGAGCGAACTTGTTGGAAAACAACTCTGAGTGATGCCTAATCTCCCGCTCTTTTGTTTTGAAACTTCCATGCGATTTTTTCTTCACGAGAAACTTTAGGCACGAGATTCTAACGAATTAGAGTTAGTATAATGGCGTATTATGCGTCAGAAGCGACACGCTTTCAGCTTAGTCAGGTCTTGCTTTTGTGGGGATCCAACGTCGCGACTACGCCCGTAATACCCCTATGTGCCGTGCCACGTTGTCAGATACTAGCACGGAGCTTACAGACTCCGCGAAAGAGTATTTCGGTATAATCATATAATGCGACACCTGACTAGATCCTGCGAAGAGAGTTTGCATGGGTAAAAGTGATTCGTTAACTCTGCTTCATCTACTTAAGCTGCGTGGCAAAAACAGAAGGCATTTCTTGTTGCAGTTTCCTCTAGACACGTGGCAGTTCAATGACGTCCAAACAGACAGTTGTTCAAACATGTTAGTGGCTGTACCACTAACAAAAAGCGTGAAATGATAGTGTTCCGCAAAAAGTTTACAAAACATGCCATTCTCTCTAACTTCTAACGATTCGGTACACGCCTCTCTGACACGACACTAATCCTATCACGGCTCATTTTGAAGCCCCTTCCAGGCGGGTGGCATCGGAAGAAAGACAAACACTTAGCACGAAACCACGATGCTAACGGTTGATGAGCGTTGGAGTTGGACTAATTAGGACGCGTCCCGACATGTTCTCGTGATTTACCGCGATTTCAATGTGCCCCAAAGGCGAGCACGTCCCGAAAGCGAAACATTCCTGACAAGGCTGCTGCTGGAAGACCAGTCGGTAAGAAAAAGCTTTGCTCCAGTTCGGATGTTGCTCGCGGAGTTTCCTAACAGAACGCTGCAGGGCACGGGCAACATGCCAGACCGCGAAAGCAATGCAAGCGTCGATACCAACGCAAGCGCGCGCCGCTTATCGTTCGCATCTGCGGGGCAACGTTTTCTGGCGCCACTCGGAACGACTGCGTGTCGTTGGCCGAAAGCCGGCGACGGCCGCGGTTTGGACGACACTCTCGCTTCGCGTTCAGCATTTCGCCGAGGCCTTCGGGGACCCGTGTGTACACCTAACGCGCATAGTTTTGGTTGGGTCGCTGGAGCATTCGGAGCGTTTGCATGCGCGTTTAACAGCGCATCGACGTCGGAGGCGAGGATCGTCATCCATACGGCGTATACGTGCTGATGCTCGCACAGTCGGAACAAGAACAGTGCAGGCAGCATCGGACTGTCAGGTTAGGTCGACGAAATAATCAACACCCTGCAAGCAACTTCTTGCTCATACGAACACACGTGTGGCGAACGCATCTGCGAAAGCTATGTACGCCGCATGAAAACCGTGCTGGGCGTGTGCTTCGATATAGCATAGGCCAACGTGCAGGAGAATGCACTTTTGCCCACCGCACTCCAATATTCTTTCTGTTTTGTTTGCTTTCCCTTTACTGATGGCTCATACCCACTGTGGGAGATTGGCCAAGATTCACATGGAATTAGAAGGACGTTTTTTAGACAGTACTAAACCAATGATGCATGCCGAAAAGATTTTTGCGCCAAAAAACACAACACACACAAGAAAGTCGTCTTTCTTGTGTGTGTTGTGTTTTTTGGCGCAAAAATCTTTTCGGTATGCAAGATCACCAACTAGCCCAGCAGTTAACTCTTCCAATGATGCATGCAACGGATTTACCTTGATCGCCTTTCCCCGCTTCATGTAGAATGCGGGTCAAACTTTGTTGGAGTAGCTCACTAATGTTACAATACAAATAAGACGGAATAAACATGAAAACATTCAGGCTACCTTTCTCCAGAGTACTCAAGCGCAACTTTTTCAGAGGAGTTCAATTAAACGTGGAACGAAATTATGCCGTAAAATACCGAGCAAGCGCCACTCTTCGAATGAACGTTTGTCGCCATGTTGTCATTTATTCTTTCTTTTCCTTCATCAAGAAGAAAAGCAGAAGGTCGCGGAAAGACGTAAGCGGAAAAATTATTCGAAGCAGGAAGACTCCCCTGAAGAATCCGCCCAAGCAGCAGAAAAACGCAATTACAAGAGCTCAGTAAAGTTTTCGCTCACTCAGTCACTCGAACCAGGAAAGCGAATAAAGTAATAGTAAAAATCACAGCTCCCAGTCGGAATATTTAGCATATAGCGGCAAAACATAAATATTCAGCAATGTAAAGCTTTCTTTCTTTCTTTCTTTCTTTCTTTCTTTCTTTCTTTCTTTCTTTCTTTCTTTCTTTCTTTCTTTCTTTCTTTCTTTCTTTCTTTCTTTCTTTCCTTCTTTCTTTCTTTCTTTCTTTCTTTCTTTCTTTTCAACGGGCTTGGAAGCGATAAGGACGAAGATACACAGCTCCATGGGTGAAACTGGTATTTAAAAGACAAAAACACCTGAAACTTCGATGTTATGGTAGAGTTTCACGAATGTTGAGTAGTAAGCCATCTCCCTTCTTTCTCTCTTTACTCTTTTATTAACGCGCTGACAAATATTTTGACGTTGTTGTCTAGAGAAACACCACGCGAAATCCTTGGAGAATCGGAGAAACTCTCCGGAACGAAGAAACTTCGAAAGAAACGGGCGAGATCGTGAAAATTGGGACAGAGGCTCAAAGAAAACAGATTTACGCGGCTTGGCTACGTAATGACAACAGACAAGACCTACAAAGTAACGATGACAATGAGAACTAATTATTGCGACAAGAGAGGACGAGGCGGGCTTCCTGAAATGGGGATAAGACCCAGGAAACCAATAAATCAAAGCTATGCATTAAAGCTAGGTGCAGTTTAATAATGGGGGTGAAATAGTAGCAACAGGTCGAAACCTCGACTCTGTGAAAATGAGGTTTGTAACAGAAAGAGAACTTCAGTTCAAAAAGAACTATTCGCAGGTATGCGGTGATGCAGCTGTTTACGGAAGGGTGACAACACCTCAAATTCGAGAGAAAAGAAATGGCTTACCTCCGTCGTTCCGGTTCCTCGTGTACAGTAAAATATGCATTAGTAGTGTGCCCACTTAATGCATTTTATCATCAGCCCTCTCGCTGGCTTTTGCACTGGACTCTGCTGCTTGAATGTGGCGAACGCCACAGAGTGGCACACATTATGGAGAAAGTAGCACTTTGTTTCGGCAGGATCATCACAGCCGCTTCTTTCGGAACGAGCAGACAAGGGCGCCAGCAAGACGTGGAACAAAGGATGCTGCGCGGGCGTTTCAACGTGTACACCTACACGCATATGTAGATGCGCGCGACCCAATGTGCGCAGTGCGGTTACCCCACGTAAAACTGAAATCCGCCCAAGCCAGAAAAAGAATCGAGTCAGAGGCAGCGAGCCAAATCCCGCGTGTATCAGTGGCGACTAGACCATGCAGTGAGCCGTGTGTTAGCGCTAACAGCATCTTTTCCTAAGTGCCCGCAGATCTTATTCTAAACTCAGTGCGCAGCGCAGAGGAGACCACGGAATGAGCACCGGGCCGGGGCAGACAGCAACGGTAATGAGGTGGGCACAGCGGCAATTCTTTTTTCACAAAAGATTTCCGTGCAGTAGAAGAGTCAGTGCTGGAAGAAGAAGAAGGGGGCCGTGGGGAAGCCTAATCCCGCGTTCACTCGGTTCTGGCTGTAGCGATGTGCGCCAGCAACGGAGCGGGCGACGCGCAACCGATGTGAACCACTTGTTAGATGCCCCGTTCCTCTGCACCATTCTCTACGAAATTTGATCCCGTTACCCTGTACATTTCTATGCATTCGTGACGCCTGTACTTGCTTTACCGGTGTCCTCAACGTCGTATACCAATTTGTCTACAAAGTTGCAGCAAGATCTCGTCTTTGTTTTTATGTTTGTTTTCGCTTGCCGCACCGCTGACTAGCTGGCGAGAACACACTGCCTGAAAGCAGCCTCTGGACGTTTCTCTACAAATAAATAAAGTTCTTGAAGAGCGCGTTACACACTGTTATTTGCTACGACAGCTTCGCTTGAGAGCTGTGTATGACAGTTGAATACACCCCTCTCCCCCCACGCCCCCGTGCCCATATAGCTTAGTGTTCATTTGATCGCATTTACTGAAAGCTATTACAGCTTTCAACGAAGGTGACCGACGCTTCAGTCCGGACGTGCTCTGTATCTCTAAGGTGTCGTTGCTGGCATAAACTCTACGCGGAAAGAAGGTAGAAAACTGGGAAGATGCCGATCGTATCGTGGCCTTAACGAGCAGCTCATTAACCTGCCTCGCAGGGCTGTGACTACTTAATTAAACGTAGAACAGGATCATCAACAAACAACCTACTGTTCCGTAAGCGGGAACTATTGTAGGCTTGTGCATACGCGTGGCCCTCGACTCGGCCTGCGCCGTGTGAAAAGCCCGAGACGTCCTCCCTGCCACACATTATGCTCCTCATCATTGTCGGTCCATTGCTGACCCTTAATTGCGCGCGCCAAACAGTTTTGAGCGAGCCTTAATCTCAGATTCGCGCCGGTCATAAGAAGAGGTTCTATACGCAGAACAGTACGTGCTTTCAATTCAATCTCGTGCACTGCGCGTATTGAGACGACGGCTCATCGCGCAAGAGACCAGGGAAAGCGAACCAAACACAAACATGCAGCAATAGATTGGCGGGAACTGGCGCCACGATGCTCCCGACCACGGTGGATTAAGACGGGCACAACAGGCATCCGCAGCGCAGACAGCGGTGAGTAAAGTGTTTTGGGAAAGGAGAAAAAGGCTGGCGTCCTTTTCGCGAGGGAACTTCTTCCACCGCCCTGACTCACTCCCGTCTCTTCCGCATCCCTTTGATTGCCGCTACACGCGAAGGCACGTGGGACGGCGCGTGACGTCAGGCTAACCGGCTCCTTCCCATTGGCAGAGAGCCCGGCGAAGGGCCGGCGGCTCCGCGGTTAAAAACTCCGAGGCCCGCGCTCCCCGAAATGTGCCACCGCGCTCCACGAGAAGCGAAGACTCCGGAATTTTAGCGAAGACCCCATCCTGCGTCGCAAATTCAGCGGGTGTACGCGCCCCTCCAACAGTTTGGCAAAGTGAGTACACGTTCTGTGCATGTCCCCTGCGGCTGCAGGACGCATCTGTCTGCTATAGCTTGCCGCTCAGGCTGGTACACGTGGTTTACGTGAAAGGGTATACGTAGCAAGGCGTTTTTATTTTACTACAACTAAATCTAATATAGTTTCGCACTTAGGGGTTCCGTATCGTGTTGCAGGATGTTATTCTATACGAGGGTGATCCCAAATACAAGGTCCCTTACTGTTTTACAAATACGAAAGAATGTTTATGCTCAATTATTGATACACAATTTTAAAGCTTCAACATTCCTCCATTATTCTACACTATTGCCATTTCGGTCGATGCACTTTTTAGGCGCTGGGAACGTTTTTGTACCTCTACTATGGCTATCACTCTCCCCAAGTGAAAAAATTTCCGTGCTCCATGGGTGTGTCAAGCAATCTCTGGTGAGTATATAATATTATCTGGAAGGACTCTGCTATTACTAAGCGCTTAAGGTTAGCTACCTGTCAGACATGTAATGTTAAGTTTACTCGTTTATAACAGAGCTTCGTATATAACTAGGACATCTTTACTTAGTCTTCCATGACTTTTCGCATAATGGTATATCATGTAAGCTTCGAATGTGGAGTGGATAACGGAGATGTACTCAATGTATAAGTGAGAGCGCATTTGGCTATAACAGTGAGAGGATCACTTTTATCTTTTAAATCATTAATAATAAATACCGTATTGACGAACTTGGAGTTAATTTTCACCGAGGGAAGCGGGATAATATAGCGAGGTTTATTTAGCACTAGCTTTAGGGGGGAAAATTAGGTCGTTTCTTCTAGATCGCCGTGTGCAATCACTCTATAGGGACGTTTCTGCTGTGATGTTAATTCAATATATGTTAGAAGTTGCTCGCGCCCAGCGAAGAGCAAATTTCGTCTCCCGAAACTTTCATGTAGGCATCATATTTGAGAAGCCTCGGGTAGCATTACATGTGATATGGCCGTCTTCCGCACAACTGAATAGAAAAGATCACAATGGCATTATTTTTCTTATCATTCTATTCTAATTTTAAAATCCAAATCGAACGCCCCGGCAAAATACGGATTTTTCTTACTTCTTTGCTTATTGTCTAGTGCAGTCCCATTCATATATTTTTTCTTTTGCATTCATGCGTCTTCCCACGTCTCACCGAAGCACATTTTTGTCCACTTTGTCGATGAAGCCACATTAGTGACGAAGACAAGAACAAGCCGAGAGCGAAGTGCAGGGAGGCTTGCTCCAGATTTTACAGAAGTTACAAGCAAACGCAGTCGTCATCATCATACGCGTTTTGTGTTCTCTGGGGAAGCTGCCCATCTACAGAATATATAAAACAAACTAGAACCAGAAAGTAGAACCAGGAAGTAGAAAATTTTCGATCGCGAGTGCACATGTGTGCGATACTGTGAGCAGCAAAGCATTCTGGGAGCTTCAGAACTACGTGTTGCTCTCGCACATGTTCGATATTCCAAGCACTGTCGCACGACAGCTCCGATGTCACGGAGTCTCAAACATGCGTGTGCTTGGGCACAAAGCGGCGAGAACGAGCCTCGAGGAATTTAGGCCGGCTTCGCATCAGCTGACAGCCCTCTTCGGTATAGCTGCTGAGACACCACCTGCCGGTTCCGTATACGTCGAAGTGGCCTGTCTGGACTATAAAGCTTCGGCGCCTACGTGCGGTTCACAACAACGCGAACCGGAACACAGCCGAACCACTTCCTGCTTTCCGTTTACCATAATGCACGTGCATTTTGTTCGTCATTTGCCTGTGCGTATCCTTGTGCTCTCTATCTCTTCTCCCCATCTTTCATCCCCCCCCATCCCGCTCCCATGTGTAGGGTAGCAAACCGGTTAAGCTAAACTGGTTAACCTCCCTGCCTTCCTTCTCCACTTTTTCCTTCCTTCCTTGTGCGTACAACTCTCTACAGGATACGTCCTTTACCTCCCCCTCCAGGTTTCTCCTTCCCATTTTCAATTCCACATGTGTATGGTAGCAAAGTGAATGCTGTCATGTTTTATTACTTTCTTTGTCTCTTCTCCTTACCTCTGTACTCTATTTTTGCCAATAGTATTGTTAATGTGTTTATGCTATGGAGGGGGACCCGGAGCCTACAATATCGAATTGCACGCAGAAGTGCCAGATGCTGTCTGTTACGTGAACATATGGCAGAGAAGGATGGAGTTTCTCATGACAACATGCAGCTATCGGTGACAGGTGTCGTATTGCGGCCCAAAGTCACGCCTGAACATTGTGAAAGACCCCGTAGCGGATGGCTACTGATTTCTTTTGACCATTCGAAGTTCTGCAGCGTGCAATAAAGTCAAAGGCACGAAATGCATGATTCCTCGTTTTAAGTCTTTCTCTTGCTTCTTGCGCATTGTTTTAATCGGAATGCTGCTACCAAGCCCGTGACTCGAACCCCCATGGAGCTCTGTAGTAGGACACCATATCCGCTGAGTCATTGCAGCGGGTAGTCACAGAAAATAAGCGCTCCCGTTCTTGACAGGTACACTGTATCCTTACAACAAACTTGAGAATTCCGTGAACTTATCGGGTTTTCCAGGCTGCAGAATGTGGACCAAATGTTCAGCTGTACGTTCATTAAGCACGTCCGGGTGCAATAACGACAGAGCCACGTGTACCGCAATAACAAGTGTTATTCTGTTTAGGCCTTGTAATTTAGCAGCCAACCTAGCGAGCAATAAATCAACGCTTAAATCTCGGCACTGATCCTTAGAACCGGTAGTCACGTGACCTATGCAAGCCCAGCGACGTCCTCTCTTATAGGTCTGCAAGAAGTTAGGCGGTGATAGGTTTCGTACGTGCTAAGTAAAATTAAATTCAATTGTGGGATTTTAAGCCCACCATCGATTTCGTACTAACGTGGTTGATTGATTGATTGATTGATTGATTGATTGATTGATTGATTGATTGATTGATTGATTGATTGATTGATTGATTGATTGATTGATTGATTGATTCTCTCATTTTGACTTCTCAAAGCACTACTGGCGCTTTAGGAAACGTGCTAATGACCAACTACCTGCTAATTTTAAACACCTGGGGTTTTCTATCATGCACCCGTGGCTGAATACACAAGTGTATCTGCATTCCGCATTCTTCTATACGCGACCGCCACGGCCAGGAGCCGAACTAGTGACCTCGCGATCAGAAGCAGAACGCCATATCTGTTGATTAGCTACCGCAGCGTGTCTCTGCACAGTGCAGCCAGCTGGCTAACTTCCTTGTCTTTTCCTAGTATTTTTTTTCTTTACTCCTTATAATATATGCGATGATGAAAACCGCAATTCTTAAGCACCAGAAGAGGAAAAAGAAATAAGCTGGACAATTGGAGATAGTTGGGAGAACTCTGTTTGAGTTATGATTATAATTACGACGATGATGATTATGTAAATCAGCATAACCAAATAACTGAGCCAATAATTAATGCTAGGCTCGCGACTGACTTCGTAAATTAATTTCTCGACGTTCTGAACAGGCGAACATCACAAACGAGCGACGAAAATCACGTTTGCGTCTCAGAGAGAGAGAGAGAAAGAAGAATAAAAAATCAGGGAGGTTAAGAATACTGAGCTCCGATTTACTACCATTCACTGAGAGAAGGCGATATTGGGACGAAAAGAGAAGAAAGAAGAGGAGAGAAAGAGCACTAGCTGCATTCACATGAGAAGGTGTGCGTCCGAGTCTTATCAATGGTCGCAGTCGCCTGTCGACTTGAGAAACTACAGTAGCGATTTCGTTGCTGTGTGCGCCAGCGAAGCGCATGTTTGATCTCGCAAAACAACGTGGCGCTGGAGTAGAAGCCACTAAGCGTGTTCTAGCATTCGAGGCTATGCTCAAGATTATTCTATAGAAAATGAGCAGCCAGTTGTAGCCTTCTGTGCCACAAACAAGGCATAATTGGTGGCTCAGTGCTGGAAGACCCCATATTTGCTGCGGTAATAAGCCGAGAAAATCTCTACAGGTGTAGGCTGTACGCAGTCCAAGTACCTTATGGCTAGCTGATAACGTGTTTTGTATCCACAAATACTGGCGAAAGCGATGTGTCTGGCCTCGGCGGCTATACAGGAAGTTTTGTGCTAGGGCATTTCTTATTGGGCAAGGAGGAAGGACGAACAATTAAGTATTGTACACATGGTGGTGATGGTCCCATGAAAAACACTCTTCCAAATTTGCCTCTCATAGACGTAGGAGCGCATCTAGAGTGACTAAATTGATCTAATCTAGGCGTGGCGAGCCCGGCACCGTTGTAATGAAGTTAACGCGTGTGTAGGCGCATACGATAAAAATAATGAGCGAGTACAAAATACCTGCCTTTTATTTTTTATCATGTTCTGCTCATCGGCCACGTTATCGTACTGGGCAGTCAAGTACTACGTGGATCTTATAATGACAAGGCTAGTAGTAGCTTCAACGCTTGCATCAATCAATGCCACTGTAGTGGCGGCAGTAAATCACGATACAGGCACGCTCTTTCAACGGATAATGTGCAATATAAGTATCCACACAATACACTTCGCACAAGTTATGCATTAGGATTAGCTTTTTTAGCAGAGCTGCGATACATCGATCAAACATTTTGCCTTAAAAAAGAACTTCATTTCAAGTGTTTTGATTCACATTGGCGACTTTCTTTACTGCGAAATCATATTTCGGGAGGGAGTTGATGGCCCTGTCGCCTGGGGGTCTTTCACGAGTAACAGCGCGAACATAAAAACATCAGCTCTAACCTCTTCAAAATTAACCAAGAGAGTGATCGGGCAAGAGTTCCGAGGAGAAGTTATTGTTGGAAGGCATCTGCGCGCAGTTGTCTGTGAGATCAACTGCAAGTTGCACTATACCATCGAAAACACACAGACACAGCGAATTTAGGTCAGATAACTTTGCACAAAAGAACATAGACAGGAAAGTGCAATTGGAGGCAAATGTAGACATCCACATTTATTCATGCGTTTATTAATAACGATCCCCAAGGCATCAACGACGACGTAGCACAACTTCGGCATGCGCAAATCTCACGTCTACAAACCACTGCAATTCAGACAAACGGGACAATAGCCAACAAGGAGTACGCATCTGTTCGCGTCCACTTGCTTTCGGAGGTCCGCTGGTGTCGTTAGGCGGCCAAACATCGATCGCCCGCTGTCGTTCGTCGCAGCTGTTGGCTGCGCCTACCACCGAGAGTATGAAAGCCACAAAAAAATTAGCGATAATAACAGCCCACTCCAGTCATCGGCGGGTGAGCCCAACGTTCTTGCCCATGCTCGAGAGGCGTCACTGTGCCTCCCACGCGCCAGAACGACAGCAATATGAATTCTGCGAAAAAACAACGAACCCCTTCATTATGCGGGAGTCCTTTTTCTTTTCCTTAGATTTCGTTTATTTTTACTTGTAGCGGGGAAAGTGGAGGGTGCGTTTTAATGCATTGGCCGAATCGTTGCGCAGATCTCGGCTGCTCTCGGCTGTGTACAACCCCGCGAAAGTGGAGACACTTAAGTGCTCCACTACAATGTTTCGCAATACTATAACGATGCTATAAAAGCGTTTATGGGAGATCACTTTCACCATTCCCGCAGAGTAAGCTTGTGTAAGTGGAGTACGTATATGAGGCTTGTTTGGTAGAAATGGCACGATGAGGACTGAAAGAGTTACCATAATTTACGAGGTGTTGACCCAAAATATTGCCAGATAAGTTGGTACTTAATTATTATGGACACTTTGCAGGTGCTGTGGGCGATAGTATATCATCGCTTGAACCTCACAAGAGTGCTGCAACTTTAGCACAAAGCTGCGATGCGTTACCTTTAGACCACCGGAAGCGAAATGCGGTCGCTAACTAGACGCCTCGAATTAAAGTTGACAACATATCCCTGCGGCTAGTGGGCATTCCGGAGTTATATAGACGGACGATATTAATCCGTATGTACCTTTATTAAGAGACACGTACATATAGACAAACGCTGTGCAGTTAATAACTTTGTTTCTCAACTTCCCCTTCACCCAATTTTATCTTCAGCTCACTGAAGAAAGTGAAGAAAGTATAAAGGGCTCAGTGAATTTTTATTCCACTATCTGATTCTGCGCTTGTTCATCACTTAAGAGTGACAGAAGCGTGTTATGACATGAACACAGCATGACAGACGTTCAGTGTAGACGAATACAGCATGTGGAAGGTGAAACATTCGCATCGCACGTACACATGTATAGTACGCACGTGCATACGCATATACACATGCACGCACGCAATCAATCATTTGCACGCACGAACGCACGCACGCACACACACACACACACACACACACACACACACACACACACACACATAAACGTACGTACGTGCATACATATTACATACATACGCACCTACACACGCAAGAAAGCGATCCAGCGGTACATACAGGTAAAAAAAAGAACTCACATATAATACGAACATTTTTTTCGAATTATTCGCGTTACAAATTTTCAAACCGTAGTCTATGAGGATCCAAACCAAACTTTCAACCATAAATCGGGCTCACTTTTGGTTTCCTTATTGCAACATGGCTATCGATCCCCATCGTCTTCTAGACCAGAGGAGGTGCCATCTAGAGACGGCATAGGTATGCCTGCTATAACGTGCTGACACAGCAAACGATCGTGCCAATCGGGCAGAACACGAGCTAACGTGCTAACCAAGTGAGGTGCACGCTATAGGGAAATTGCATATTTTGTTCCCTCTACGGATAAGGAGCAAAACGTCAGGACCGCGAAAGCAGTACTCGTTGCCTGTATAAGGCAAATGAATTCGGGAGGAAGGTGAACGTTCTCAATACGTTTTACTCACTCGCATTATACTCAGATGGATCGTCTCACTCTCTTTCTTTTTTAATTCGTAAGCATTATTTATACGCCTACCCAACCAGGAAACCCGTCCGTCCGTCACGTGAGACGATCGTTTTCAAGATAGACACCGCAGCAGCGATCGAATTGACCTTCGTGCTGCCTCTCGCTTCAACGCGAAGTAAGCGGTGACAACACAGCGCACACGAAGTTATCAGCACTCTGCGCACTCTGTCCCCACTGCCGATCGCTTTCAAGATAAGAACTCGCGCGGCCGCGCCGTACGCAGCCGCCGCCGGAGTATGGCTGATCACGGTTGATAATGGTTCGCATCGGCAGGAGGCAGCATCATCCAGCACGTCTACGTACGAGGTCAACCAAATGTGACGCTGTTCAATTACATCACGTCGCCCAAGGCTCTTCTTCTACGAATCAGGGGCATCATCCAAACACACCGTCTATAACATGAGTGAACATTGCTACTACTCGCCCCTTCACCGTCTCATGCCGGTCTCAGTTAACATTTATGCGCTGCAACCACGCTTCTCCATTTCACGTGTCTTTCGCTGTGCTTCTCGCAATTATGCCAAAGTACAGCAGCATACGACGACGTAACAGCAGGTGCTCAACAGCAAATGCTTGCGCATCATTTAGATAACTCCCACAGGAGATTATGCGTGTAATTTTTTTTCATATTTTCGATTTTCATTCTCCCCAAATATCGTCTCGTATTATGTGAGGGTTTTACGGTAACGCATATAATGTCAACAGCGCTTTTGCCGTTGCTTTTCCAAACAGCGGTTCTTGACGTGCCTGTTCTGTTATGTTGTACATGAGTTTCCGTGGAGAGATTAAGGTTGGGAGTGGCACGGCTATTCCATTTATCTATGTTCTTATACAGCGAAAAATACGCAAATAAATAACAGCGTGTCGTTTCACGTTCGTATTCGTGACCGAGCTCACTCGTGGCCTTCCCACTGTTCAGTTACTGAATTGGCGCAGCCTTTAAGAACAGCGTTATTCCTCCTGCACTAAAACAAAACCAAAACCAAAAGAGCAGGAAAGCAAAGTCGCGGCACTCACGACGTTGCAAACAGCCACCGGGAACGGAACCTTGAAATGTCGTGCAATGCGGCCAGGGATCAACAAGCGGCATGAACACACTGACCAGCGCTGTTGTTGCGGTTTAGCCATTCGCAACCTCGACCTACAGAATGGACAGATGCCCTTCTCTGCTAATTGTTGTTGTTTACCTCCAGTAGACGGGTTTGCGCGCTCAGCATGGAAATAGACCGCGCAGAAATAATGCGTGGCATTGTGCTGTCCAGCGTGAAGGACCGGACGACCGCATGTACTTTATATGCATGCGCAATGGACCGTGGTTAGCTGTCGGTCGGATTACCTATAGTTGGTCAACTACAGGCTTCCAAGGACACTTCACGCTGCGCCCTATGTGATCCTCAATACACGCTGCAGAGCTGCCGACTCTCTCTTTATATCGTGGAAAACAGCAGTAACCTTGTGTGCCGGCATGAATCAGTTCAAGCGGAGTATACGGATCGCAGGGCAATGCTTTGTTCAGAGAAGCCACGGTCAGCGGGATCTGAAAGTTATAGAGGGAGCTTTATGTCAATACGTCGCACGTGATTGTCAAAGCTGCAGGCGATCTAACTCACGCCGTGACAGCCGGTACATTCTGTAGTGGATGCCTTCCTTATATAGAAACTATTTTCAGGTGAGTGTGTCTAATTTCATGTATATACCATTGCTCATGAGCTTTCGAGAACGGCCTTTCAATTATATTTCAGTGGCTGTCGAGCCACTGTGGAATTCCCGGCAACGACAGGGTATATGTGAAACAGTGCGCTCGACTTATCAGCAAGATAAGCGCGTACCAATATCGCTGTCGAGAACCATGGCAGTGCTGCAACTTTATTGAGTTACACGTAGCCTTAAACTTCGACATTGGAATTCACCGAATTTCACCAACTCGAGACTGTATGCACTGGACCGTGACATGCCACTTCGACTGCCATCCGGGCTCTGCCGCCGTGAAACAACTTAGCGTCACGCCTACGGTTGGGCATCGCATTCACGTACGCTTATTCACTTTCTCACCGGAATGGTCAACAACGGCGTGTATGCCCCTCTTGCAGACGTGGTGAGACCATAGCACACGTTCTGTACCAATATCCAACCTGCAACTCAAAAACATGTTCTGCGTATGTCTTAATTAGCCGCTTAGACGAAAGACCGTTCTCTGAAGTTAGGATCCTGGGACCCTGGCTGCAGACCTCTATAGTATGCACAAGGCCACCAATGCGCTAACGAGCTTTTTTGAAGGCTACCGGACAAGTGCTTGCGAGTGAGAACTTATCGCGAGTAAACATACACGTGAATGAACAGATACGTGAGTGGTACATTCATCTGCGGGTGCGCGCACAAAGACTCTCCTTCTGTCTTTATCTTTCTTGCACGCATGTAGCCAGTCGGGCGCAACCTTGGTTAACCGCCCTGCCTTTCCTTCTTGTCTCTCTCTCCCTCTCTCTTCAAGTATAAATCACAGCCGCCGCACGGTATACTTAAATGGACATGGCGTTCTGTTTCTCAGCATGAGGTGACGGGCTCGATTTCCGGCCGAATTACGAAGGAGGCGCAATGCAAAAACACGTGTTTGTTTTTACATTTAGGTACACGTGAAAGGACCCTATGTCGTCAGAATAAATTCGGAGCGCTTCATAACGGCGTCTCTCATAGCCCTAGTTCGGGACGTTAAGCACGATGAATTAATCGAACGTATGAACCACATTATAGTCGTTCAGGTTAAACCACGCTATAGTTTTACAGCGAAGCTGTCTATGGCTAGGATCCCAGGATTTCTTCGTGGTGTATTATCGGTAGAAAACTATCATCATCAATGGCTCATGCCCACGTAAGGCAGAGGCCACAAGCACCAAGCAAAGTGAAGCGAATAGTGCATACATTCTTTGGAATCACGCCATACAACATACAGAACAGCACACGTTTCAATAAAGAACAAGCTCAACAAAGCATCCGAACCACATAATTGATAACAAGGCGCGCACGTAGCGCTCCCCGCATATGCTTCCCGGTAAAGATTATTGTTGCGCAAGCTGCCCGGCGACGGCAGCTTGACTGTAGCATACGAAGCAGAGAGTGACGTAACTTCCGCCTGTGTAGGTGCACAAAGTGTAGGTGCACGAAGTAGCATCGCAAGCGATGTCGCAGGCCGTCGAAACCTCTTAGGCTAATAGTTGGGTAAAGTGCATGTGAATGTCGCCATGTGAATAATTTCAACCAGCGTCGCGATGGCTAATCGTTCCAGTTGTCGATTACAGCTTCGCTGTCCACCCACCTTCACAGCATGGATTGCAGACCATTATTTTTCCTCAAGGGTCCGCGAGGCCAAAGACATCTCTGTGGCGCCTGGCCCTCGGATCCTAACGCGCACGCAGCCCGGCACGAAACAGCAGCACTGCACGCAACCCGCACACAATGACTGCGAACACGTTTGATGCACATCAGGCACAGCGACGCGAAAGTAAATACTCCACCAAGGGAACGACAACGATAACATTTCACGTGCACAGTGGATAAAAAGTGGCGAAGCAGAAAATATGGAATAGTTTCAGGTTACCATATCTGTACGTAAATCATATATCTATACAAAACAGACTGCTTCACAGGTGTTGGCAACCCTGCACAATATAAATGAGAAAGTCAAATTTGCATTCAAAAGGTAATGGCGGCTCAATATCAAGGGCGAAGATGAAACTACCTCATGAGGTGACATATTCAGCGAGAAAGTAACCTAGTGCATTTTACGTTAGTTTGGAATTAACACGTCATAAGCAATCGTTAATTGAAACGAATTGGGTGTATCCGCTCATATCTCCCATGGCTGAATATGGCGTTGAACGCTACTAAAAAAATGAACACGTTAGTATTGCTGCTGTCGCACGTGTATGCTGAATATTGAACGCTATAACCGGTTCGCAGTCTCATCAACTGAATGTATACCGATGCAACACAGGACTGCAAGTGACGTAAAGAACGAACTGGCTGCCACGTACTTGTTGAAACATAAAAACAATGGAAACTGGTCCATGCGCATTTCACATTTTCTGTTATTCGATACCTGTGAGCAGGTAAAAAAGAACGTGCATCGCATCAGCGCAGGGGTCGCGAAACAATTTTCGGTGGAAGCGCCTTCCCCGAAACGAAACTGGAATGAATTGCAAGACCCTCGCTCGAGAGAGCAAATGAACACTGGTGCTTTCGAGGGAAAACTATATCTTGGCTGAGAGAATGGCGAGAAACTTGGAAGCAGATAACCACCCGAGCATGCATTTTTTAAACCTTCGTTAGCAGCCGGTCCCAGGATTGAGACGCATCCTTTCCTGCGGACCTTTTCTGGGCCGAGAAGAACACAGACTCGTTGTGGGTGCCGCTCGAAATTGCGGCCACCTTTTCTTCTTTTTAGACAGCGCTGTGCACAATCCTCTTACTCGTGGCGCTGCGGGCGTAATCGAGGAGCGAACCTCAAGTAGCGTGTCAGTGCGTGGGTCGATTAGCAAGGAGCAAGGAGCTTTTTTTTTATAGTGCTGTTTGTCGTATGCTAGAGTCATGCGTTATCGCACAGATCGGAGTGCACGTCGCAATCGTAAATCCCCTGGCAAGTGCCATGTCGTGACCATGGCACTTGACATGCTAAAGAATGTTTCATGATGCACAACTCCCTTAGCAGAGAGGACTCTGTCGCGTTGAGGCAGCTACAAACGGGCTTGTACCCGAACCTAAACGTACTCAGCAAAATTTATCCCACACAATGCAATGACAAATGCCCCTGGTGCCACGAAACACCCACGCTGTATCACATAACGTGGGCATGCCAGAAGATAGACGTGGTACCCGTTATACCAAACCCGAGTGCGGAGCAATGGGAGGGAGTGCTCTCCAGCGATCGCCAGGTCGACCAAGAAGGTCTGATTCGGCGAGCACAACTGGCAGCAGCATCCAGCGGAGCCCTGGACTAAGGGCAACCGACCGTTGTGCTAGAATATGGACGATTCCATCTGAAGACCGCAGAAGACCAGCGAATCTAGAGCTGATAATGTTTTTCACTCACTCACTCACTCACTCACTCACTCACTCACTCACTCACTCACTCACTCACTCACTCACTCACTCACTCACTCACTCACTCACTCACTCACTCACTCACTCACTCACTCACTCACTCACTCACTCACTCACTCACTCACTCACTCACTCACTCACTCACTCACTCACTCACTCACTCACTCACTCACTCACTCACTCACTCACTCACTCACTCACTCACTCACTCACTCACTCACTCACTCACTCACTCACTCACTCACTCACTCACTCACTCACTCACTCACTCACTCACTCACTCACTCACTCACTCACTCACTCACTCACTCACTCACTCACTCACTCACTCACTCACTCACTCACTCACTCACTCACTCACTCACTCACTCACTCACTCACTCACTCACTCACTCACTCACTCACTCACTCACTCACTCACTCACTCACTCACTCACTCACTCACTCACTCACTCACTCACTCACTCATGCTGCACAGACATTTTCCGTGTTGCAACCGAACAATCGACCCTTTAATTTACGATGCCAAACTCCTATAGCATCATAAGGCCCGAGGAGTCGCACCGAATATACAAGATGTCACTGCAATTCGGCGCGTAAAAGAGAAGTTCGATCGAAAGGGCGATCTCGAATGCTACCAGAACCGGCAAGTTGGGCTCACTGGACTTTGTACACTGGTCACGTTGGGATATAGCGGGCACGTGTGCGCTTTCTCATCTTGCTGCCCCAGTTCTATTACCTATCCATTAAATAATTTTTCTCTCTCTACTCTCAAGACTTTGAAGTATTTAATGCGTGTATTTGCATGCCACTACACATATTTTAGGCTCTTAAACGTTACATGAGAGGATGCTGTTCGCCTATACGCAAGTCGCGAGAGAAAAAGCTCGATGTCGTGACCATGCTGTCCTCTTCCTTCTCGTATCCTACCAGGATGCAACTTGGTCTGCACGGAGCAACATGGATTCTCATCCTGGCTGTGGCGGCGATCGCTGCGTCCTCTCCAGCTCGGCCGAGGTACGGGAACACACTCGATGTTTTCAGCCGTGCGAGGATTGAGAACGTGCAAAATAACTTGCTTGCAAGTGGAAATAACATGGCATGCGAGCTCAAAAGCCCTCATAGCCAGACAGCTAGCACAGATGATGTGCCCACCTGGATCGCATGCTCTGAGGCAGTCTTCGTCGAGTCCTAAATCTTCACTAGACGGCGCAAGCGCATATCGGATAACATCGATCTCGCACTTTATAGTCAAGCACGCTTGCAGTCGTGGTACCTTCGTTCCAGTCATGTATATGTGCGACACGTGTCGGTGACGTCGTCTTCGTGTATAGGACATATCGATATCGGTGGTTTTTGCAGCAGAGTGTTAAATAAGGTTGAATGGAAGGCAGGACAAGGTTCCGGGGCCGGCGCTCTTTGGCCATACCTGGCCCTTGCGCCATTAAACATCATATATTCATTCAAGGATCCAGGGCCATTTCGGCGAGAACTTTTACACTGAGAGCGTGCAGTGATGCACATATTCCGTCTCTTATGAAAAGTGTAAGCCCCCATCTTGCGAAAACTACCTTCATCTTTCTTCATTTAACGAGCAATTTATTTGGCCTTATTTCATTCCCACAAGGGGCACGGTGTGGCCGGGCACGCGGCGATTTAAATCTCTCATTTTTTCTCCCGAATAACTCTACCTCTCTGCGCATGCGAGATCAGGTCGGTGTGGAAAATGAGGGCCTCGCAACCGGCCTTAATGCAATAAAGTTCACATTTCCTCAGCGTACCGTCAGAGGACGGTGAATCAGGACCGCTGTACTGCCGCCGGATCAAAGGCATGCGACACCGCCGACGATGTTGCAACTTGCTTGGCAACTTTGCATTGCAACTGCTCTCTACGCGCCACTCACACGCCAGCCCTCACTCTCCCTCAAAGCCCTCTTTATTCGAGTACGGCAGATGCACACGTAGAAAGTAAACGTCCTTACATACTGCGAAATATTCTGCACTCTCACGCGGCGATTCCTTACCGCATATGGCCAGGTGTGACATTTGCGAAAGCTAAAACTTACCGCCTTAGAGTGACCGATGCACAAACGTGGGGCTCTTGTGCATCCAAAGAAATAGTTGAACACGTGTTGTGCACCTTCCCTGAATACGACGTGTATCAAATTTATCCACGGACCGCGTTAAACTGGTTGGACTGCAGAACATTTTCTGAGACTCGGAAATATTCTTCAACCGTGACCACATCTTTCGATGCCGCAGAAAAAAATAAAGAAAAAAGTTCGTGCACTACTGAAGTTTATGAATTTCGCTGCCATCAGTGGTTATTCTCTTCCTCTGTATGCTCTACCCTTTCCCTTAGCTCCCGTGTAGGTTAGCAAAGCGGACGCTTGCCTGGTTGACCTCTATACCACTTGCTCTCTCTCTCATTCTCCCTCTCCCCCCCCCTCTCTCTCGTGTTAGGCACTCATGCTATCACAGTTTGAACGGCGCTACATGTATATCTCCAAAAAGCACGTTGTATTTTACGCAGGCCCAAGCGTGATGTGTACTACGACTCCTCCATTGACGCCGGCGAGGAGTACCTGCTCGGCCTCCTCCGCAACCGCCTCAGGTGAGCACAGCACAAGGAACCAGAGACGAGTGTTCTCGCGTCTTTTCTCTGATCTATAATGCAACGTTCACAGAAGCTCAGCCCAATTGCAAAACAACCGTCCCAGTGCACCACAACGTTAACTCGTGCTATGAACAATGCGGCATATGTATCATGGTGTCGTTTGATCAATATATACAAATGCATAGAATCATTTCGGCGAAGGTTTCAATAATTCATGCGAACTTACTACTTGGGATAATGGTGCTTGCGCTGCTTGTTAACCGCAAGTTCGCGGGATCGAATCCCGGCCACGGCGGCCGCATTCCGGTGGGGACGGAATGCGAAAACACCCGTGTAGATATATTTAGGTTCACGTTAAAGAACACCCAGGTGGTCTAAATTTCCAGAGTCCTCCACCACGGCGTGCCTCACAATCAGATCGTGATTTTGGCACGTAAAACTCCATAATTTATTTTTTAACCGCAAATATTGCTTTACAGGCGTAATAGATTGGGTTAATTAGTCGGTTTGTGTCGTACTATAAGGTAACAGCGCGAAAGCAGGACACATGACAATGTATAACAATTAGAGACGAGGACAAGCACTTGTATATTTGGCAGACTACAAAGGCTGTCCTTCCACAGTTGCAAACGTAATTCACGCACGCTTTAGCACATTATGCAGATAACAGTAAACTCGCGCACTCAATATCTGTTATCTCATCTATATGAAGACCGATGAAATCATTGAAAGCGAAACTCCGCCGTGATCGCTGAACACTTATTTAGAACCCTCGCTTGTCTGGGTGGAATAAGGACATACTTAGTTTTATTTAAGATATACAGACTCGTAGAGTAAGGCAAGAAAATTAAATTATGGGGTTTTACGTGCCAAAACCACGATCTGATTGAGGCACGCCGTAGTGGAGGACTACGGACCACCTGGAGTTCTTTAACGTGCACCTAAATCTAAGTACCACGGGTGTTTTCGCATTTCGCTCCATCGAAATGCGACCGCCGTGGCCGGGATTCAATCCCGCGATTTCGTGTTTAGCAGCCCAACACCATAGCCACTAAGCAACCATGACGGGTAGAGTAGCGTACGTCGCAGCGCAGAGTATAAGCCTTCTGTTATATAGGAGGCACTGACCTGCGCCTGGTTTAAGCAGTTTCTTTCTTTCCCTCCGAACCGCCTTTTCAAGCGTCGTGCATCACAAGGTCAAGTTTGTTCATTCCTGCCTCGTCCCTGTGAAAGCAGCCTTTCTTGGATAATGTAGCTTTTATAGGTCATTAAAAAAAAAACTAGTATGGTGTAAAAAAAAAGCGACAAAATGTTCACGCGCCCGCAATTATACTGAAGTATGTCGCAATAATTCGCGAACCAGAAAACAACATTTGCGTAATATATACGACGCAAGCATAGCGTTCCCGAATACAGCAGAATAAACACGAGAACAGCCGACTGCTGGGGCATGCACACTGCATTATTAAAGAAGTATTAATGAGTAATGCTTAATTAAAGGGTAAAAGGGCGCGGACAAGGTCTTCTCTGCTTGCTGGACATGCGTCGTGTTGCGCTTCCTCCTTGAATAAATATAAATAAATGTACGACCACATTGCTTACACCACCATGCCACTTCGGACGAGAGCGACGAGATCTAGATGAGCGCAAAGAGCGTGCCGATGCCGCAAGCACTACGTGCCTAGGTGGCGCGCCTCGCCTATTGCGATCGCAAGAAGCCCGTTGCCAGGGGAGCAGAAGATACGCTTCCCTGAGACCGTGCAGTTTCATACAGTTAACTATAGTCGGATACGACTTAAGAAAAAAGGGGAGGCCCCACCCAGATGACCGAAGCGGCGAAGTCACCGGCCGTCCGGCGCATGACGTCGGCCCAGAGTGCGCGCCCATTGGTGGATGCTTGTGTGCACCCGCCTCGGAGGAGTAAACGCCCCCTTTTTTCTAAAGTTGTATCCGACTATAGAGGAAGCTGTGGCGCTTGTGTCTACAGGAGCTACAAGCAGCCAGCATGAAAATGCTGATTAGTGCATGGATTTGCTTAAAGTTCGTCCTTCTGGATTTAAACGGCTTCATGACTTTCTAAACTCATCATTTTCACCAAAGTACTGCGTTATAAATGATGAAATGGGCATTATTGAATTGTCAGACGGCAGGATTCGAACAGATGACCTCTCGCACGGAAACCCGATATTGAGACCATTACGCCACGGACGCATGGACCAGTGGAACCGCTGTATTTAGCAGCGATTACGCGCATTTGCAGAATATTATTGCCTTCTGCATTTAAAAAAGAAAGGTATGGATTGCTTTGAAGTTTAGAAACAATGAAAGCGGTTAAAGCGTGATAGACGAAACCACCAGAAAGTCTACGCACAAAGATCAGACAAATCCATGCATAGTAAGCAAACCATTCCCACAGTGACCGAGCGATCGCCGCGGCAGAGTTCCCTACAGTAATTATTGTAGGAAATCCTATGTCTGGGGACATTGGCAGAGCATGTGGTATATAGCACGAGAGTCACAATGGAATAATGGAAAAAGGCAATTGAAATTGTGCGTGCTGACGGACGCGTATTTATACCCCCAGCCATCTCAATCACAGCCGGCGACTATATACTGCGCCGCCGGCCACAGCAAGCGGCACCCGCATATATGCGCTCATTAGCATCGCCGAATTCCAGCTCGCTCTCGGGTACACAGTGGGATCAGAGGAATCACATGGTTCATCGAGCAACTGTAGGGCCACAGTTCGAGTCCGCGCATGGTTTTGTCACTACGTTAAAATTCTCTCTCTGTCACACGGCTTCCTCCGAGTTACCCTCTTTAGATCCGTGCCCGTGCCTGTATCCTTATGCTTTTGTGCCCATGTTCTTAACGTACTGCGGTTAATCAACAATAGCAACAAGACCGCACACCTTGGAGAGCGTAAAGAATCCTCGAGGTTAAGAAACATGATGCAGATGGCCATTGCTTGTGCCTCGAAGGAATACCGCACGCAGAGTAGGCTAATTTAACAATGTCATGCCAACAAACCTACTATCCCAGTGAGTAATCGAATTTCCTTCCATCCACGTCTCCTGCATATCCCAGGGACCTCAGAGCATTCACGTTAGTGAAATCTAGGTAATTCAGCGACAGCTAGTCGTGGATTCCGTGGTTATACTCGAAAAATGTCTGGCAAACATACAACCGAAATGGCACCAGTGTATGTGCCTTCAGAATGTCTCGGACAATTGGCACAGACCGGGCGTCTTCTTTTTTACCGAACAGCCACCGTGCTGCGCAACCAGCTATTTGCGTAACTCTCGCTTACCCTTGGCTGTCCTTTGGCCCGCAGCCACCCTGCCCTGCTCGATCAACAGAAGCGGGCCGGCGGTCTCCTGGACTTCGGCGTGTCGCGAGGTGCCTCCGGAGCCGAAGCAGCCAAGGCCCGCCTGGGACTCAAGCTGGCCCACGACCCGTACGGACCCGGAAGGCGCTGAAGTCGAAGCTCGTAACTTGTACCCTGTGCGCACACACGACAGATCCACACGGTGACATGCGTTGGCGAAGAAGAAAGCGACAAGGTCCGCTGTTGTGCTTCTCGGCTACGCCAATTCCGCTACGACGGCGTCGCAAGAACTGGCACGCTGAAATAGACGCTACGCTGCGATAACTTACTTAGGCTTAACCACGCTTCCGTGAAGCACTTCGGTGTGGGCGCTACGCTTGTTCCATTTGTGAGTGTTCGAAAAAGCATCAGCGAACTTTAAACATTAAGTTTAAACATTAAAACATTAAGTTGCAACGTTCTGTCATAATTTAATCGTAAGTTTTATCGGACGTGTCCACAATGAGGTACCTTTACTAGCTATGTAGCATCACTTGCACTGACTCATCAAGCGGAACTAGAGAGATTCCATGTGCTCAGTAGGTTCTTTTCTGTTTCATGTCACATGTCAAGGTAGCGACAAGTCGAAAATATCGCAAGATGTCGCTTCCGTTACAGACGCCCGGTGATGTTAGTTTTGAAATTGCGTTGTACATATGCATGGCAATAAAGGCAGTTGGTCTCTTCGCAAAGAGTGTAAGCAGTAGCGAAAACTCTAACGCTGATCTAAGAAGCCACACTGATTCGCGCTTTCTCGGTGCTCGACTCGGTTCATCCGCGAATTCTATCTTGGACGCATTCGATTCCCGTCGTACCATTTTCTTTCCGCTTGTGAAGCAAGCCTGCTGTTTTCGACGCGTCACATTGTTCGGTTTGTGTGAAGCGCATGAACAAAGTAATGACACGGGGATGCGCACTGTGTAATTTATTTGTACACAATAAACAAACCCTTCGAGCTTAGTCTACACTGTTCCAAGCTCTTTTCTCGATTCAAGATGAAGACTCGGGTGAAACACGCAGTCATGTTCAAGTAAAGAGGACATTCGTGAGAATCTACCAGAAAAAAAAATTAAGAAAATGTAGCAATCCAGCGAGGACAAGTATGAACTTCGACAAGGTCTATCAAGAGACCAAAATAACCCGAACGAGGCACAACAACCTTCACACAGTGAAACGCATATCGCCGCATGTATCACAAAACAAACAATAGCATGAAATAACCGACGGGTGTGCGCTTCGACGATTGCACGTGCGTTGTTTGAAATTCGGAACAGCACCTGATAAAAGTGCAAAATATTTTCAAATGTTCAACTCGATCATTCATGTTTGCAAAACATTTGCGAAGATAACAAGATTTTTCAGGTTCGATACCTGACGCATTCAGTTCAGTGACAGTTGCTCTTTCCAGTCAACACGTCACACGACTATAGATCACACAAAATTTGCTGTCGGCATGCGACCGTTCTCCCGCTATGTAACTTGACAACTGTACAATTAGAATACATTTATACACGTTAAGTTTCTCCATAAGGACAAAACACATCGCTTCATTTTCTTGGAAACCAGAGACTATACGTCTTACCCATCAAGTGAGCAAAAATGCTCGCCAACACATATTAACGACTATATACAATATGCACAAAAGCCTGCAGGCACTTTGACATCCTCAGACAAACAATGGGACATTGTGACATATGTGCTTATACAGGGTGTCCCACATAACTTGAGCCAAGAATTTAAAAATGAAAGGCGGGTCGGAAGCGAATTGAACCGAACGCATACTATTCTCAATAGTCTATATTAACTTGCACAATATTTTGTGTTCCCCACAACTCACTAGTTAATTAAGTTTAATTACCCAACTTTCTAATTATAGGCTGAGGACCCCCATATGATACGCAGATTTGTAAAGCCCCTTCATAAACCACCGATGGAGTTGTTTCCTTTACGATATGTCTCACGTACTCTTTTTTTCCGGCTTGCAAAGAAAGCCCGTGAAATATGAAAAAAAGCCACGTGACGGAGCGCTCACGCAGTGGTATCGTGCTGCTTGCTCTCAAGCGTGCGTTCGGTGAACGAGGTCGGCGCCCGTCGGATGACGGCGAAAATGCATGCTACCCGGGCGAGCGCTGCCGATGAGAAAAAGAACGCCCTGCCGCTTCCTCGTCGCCAGTCACGATGCAGCCGACGTTGTTCACAGAACGCACGCTTGACAGCAGCACAATACCACTGCGCAAACGCTCCGTCACGTGGCTTGTTTTCATATTTCCCGGGATTTCTTCGCAACCCGGAAAAAAGGACTACGTGAGACGCATCGTAAAGGAAACACCTCCATCGGTAGTTTATGAAGGTGCTCTACAAATCTGCGTGTCATACTAGGGGTCCTCAGCCAATAATTAAAAAAGTCGGGTAATTAAACTTAATTAATGAATTGTGGGGGAAACAAAAAATGCCGGAGTTACTATAGGCTATTGCGAATAGTATGCGTTCGGTCTAATTCTCTTCCAACGCGCCTTTCATTTTTAAATTCTTGGCTCAAGTTATGTGGGACACCCTGTACATATGTAGGTGTACAAGATGTAAAAAACAACAAATGAAACGGACTGTTATGGTACAAAATCCGATACTTGAAAACTGCTAAGCGCATGCTAAGGAAGAAAAGAATGACATAAACGAAAAAAAATATTTAAAGGAATGACCAAGTCGCGATAACTTCAGTTCCTTGTTCGGCACTGTAGAGTTCCAAAAGTTATTGGAGATTTCTGTAATTCATTCTTGTACTTTTTGAGTTGGTAGCTTGAGCAATCCTATTATGGCACTTTCTTCGTTGTCTTCAGTGGGGGAAAAGGAATGGCGCACACAGGCGGTAGCACGAGATTTGTGCTGTGCCATAGGACGACACTGCCGCCAAGCGGCGAAAAGTTCGCGATTCCTTATGACCGTCGCGCTGCATCACACTCCAAAACACTCGAAAATTCCCCAGCGTTGTCACGGCAAGGCGAGGACGCCGTCCAAGTCACTCAGTAGATCTGCGGCGACGTCAAGTTCGTCAGACGCTGCGATGCCGTCGTCATCAGCGAGAAAGTCGTCCAGGCGTCTGACGACGTCGCCGACGCCTAACTCAGTGTCAGGAGTGCTGCAACGAAAAACAACAGAATGATGAGCGGGAGCTCGGACTGAAACACTACAACGATTCTATTCCAATTCTATTCCTTTCAAAGGACACTCATTGGCCAGGAACGGCGCCTTGCGTGCGCTAATCAAAGGATCAGGCTGGTTCGCGCTGTCGGTGAAGACAAAGGAACAATGACGAAAAAGAACCGTTCAATTGCAACGGCCCAGATTACATGTTGAAGTGAAATGTTCTACAAAGCCACAAGAACGAACGATGCAATAAAACACACACAACACCTGGACAAGCACATTAATTTTTCACTTGTCCAGATGTCGCGTGCGCAGTTGTAGCTCGGTAGCACATTTCACACAAACGTGTACAACGAACGAGCCCCGACCTTTTCTATTCTAGCCGACATTACACCCAGATCGGCCTCCTTGCCAAAATTTCTCGGTCCGCGCATCATGTAACATGACATCATCTAGGAATGCTGACACTTACACAGGAAGGCCCACTTTTCAAAAAACAAAGATCGCGCCAAGCACGTTCGGCATCATGCCTTGTGACAAACTAAGAGATTTGTTCGCAGCGGACGCAGGCGAACGGGCAGCAATTACAAGCGTTCGGCGAAGGACAGCAACCACGAGCTCATGCCGAAGGCGATGCTTCTGAGGCGCAGGCTACTCTTCGTTACACTTGAAATATGTGCGTGACGTCAAGAGTGAACTCACGCAGGCCGTGTGCCATCTAGAAGGCCCCAAACGTGGATCGCTCAACGGTGTGCTGTAATGAATGTTGACTACGACCGTCCTTCTAGCTGCAGACAGCTTTTTAAAGCAAAGCTTTCTTTGCGTCTTCTCCCGACTTTCCGTGCGCTGCTGTAATGGTCTGGCCGCGCGTGCAGCTGGGTTTCTTGTAACGCTACCAGATGGAGCTCGCCTCCGCGCATCCAGGAATAACATTGGTACACAGTGTAGTTAAAGGACTAGGAAGCTTACCAGCAAGTATGCGGCCTGTAGGGTAGGCAACACAGCAACAAAGAACGTCAAGCGGAAAGTCAGAGAGGCTGAAATAATCTCACGGGTGGTGGCAATGGAAAAGAAACTTGCCATGAGTAACTACTCAAGAGGAAAAAAACGAAATCAGGAAAGTAACAATTTATAGAATATAACAGAATTAACAGAATATAGCAGCACGGTACGTAATCGGCAACTATGACAGAAACCTTAGTATTACTAGCGCAAAACAAACATTAAAATGGGACACCTTAGAAAAAAGAAGGCAGGCATTACGCTTGAAACTTTTTCACAATATATTTTATGGCCAAATCGGAATAGACCGTAATAAGTATATTTTTCAGCCACATTATATATCCAGACGAACAGATCACGAGCTCAAGGTTAGGGAATACACTTGTAGAACTAAACTTTTCAAAAGCACCTTTTTCCCCAAAACCATTTTAGAATGGAATCGACTGCCTGCTGCCGTAGTTAGTATACTTAATAATGAACATTTCGCAAATGCTCTTTGAAATTTTCTTCTTTATTTTTCAGTATGCAGTAATTGCAGAGTTTGCTATCATTATATAGTGCTTTATTACTTAATTCTATGATGCCGTTTCCTGCGTGCTGTACATTGATATCCTGATGTACCATTTTTGTCATGTCATTTTTGCGTTTTTTTTTTCTCTTTTTCTCTATCATTGTATTGTATAGCATAATACTGTTTATTCGATGCCATAAGCTGCTTACATTGATGTATGTAACCCCCCCACTGTAATGCCTAAATGGCGCTGTGGGTATGAGAGTAAATAAATAAATAAATATGATAACTCAAAGGGAAGATCATTACTACCCGCCTTGGTTGCTCAGTGGCTATGGTGTTGGGCTGCTGAGCACGAGGTCGCGGGATCGAATCCCGGCCACGGCGGCCGCATTTCGATGGGGGCGAAATGCGAAAACAACCGTGTACTTAGATTTAGGTGCACGTTAAAGAACCCCAGGTGGTCAAAATTCCCGGCGTCCCCCACTACGGCGTGCCTCATAATCAGAAAGTGGTTTCGGCACGTAAAACCCCATATATTATTATTATTAAGATCATTACTTCTTGAAGCGAGATTAGGATGCCTTAGAACACGCACTTATAAAGCGAGATATAAGAAGGAAGAAGAAGCATGTGGTCTGCTGCGGTAAAGCTAGGAAAACGATGGAGCATGTTGTATTAGAATGTGAGAGCATCTGCCCAGCGGTCGATTTAGGAATCACCGGCTTCCTTGAAGTCCTTGGGTTCGGCGAGAGCAAGGGGAAAATAAACATGTCCGCAATAGATATTAGTAAGAGGCGATTGGAAGATTGGTAGAAGAAAAGTAGGGAAACGACAAACAACGGAGGCATACAAAAACAAAGTTCACAATAGAGGTTCAGAAGCTTTGGTTATGGGAATTCATCTTGTATTTTTTTTTTAACGTAGGTAGGACATTAGGCAATAAAATAACAAGAGCTTGGTGGCGCAACCCACCGCCCCGTTCCGAAGGGGACGCTCATAACATCCATCCATCCCGACCGGCGCCGCCGCGGGCCGGGATGCGTAGTTTGCTACGCTTGTTTTCCTATGCGACAATAATGCAAGTGCCGGGCTGTGAGGTCGCGAGCTGGGCTGTGATAGCGTAAACATTACCATTACAATCATCCATATCCTGAAGTGAGCGCTTGGTGCCTGCGTCTCGACAGCGTGCTGGCCACGTATGCAAAAGGCGCACGTAAACAAGCGCCATCAAAATGGCTCCAAAGCGTGCACTCAGCGTCGGGGAGACCCAAGCCCGAAAGAAGCGTCGCGCGGAACAGGAGCGTCTTCTCTACGCAGCGAAACGTAGCGCAGACCGCGAATGTAACTGTACAATGCATACGTACAATTTCATAATGATTAAATTAATTACGAACAGCTCCATAATCCAATTCAAGTTTAATACTCCTGCCACGATGCGATGCGCCATGTGAGGAAATGACAACGCTCGACCCTCTCAGAGGTCATAAAATATGACGCACAACAACGCCTCAAGCAAACACATCTCCCTGTGTGTTCTGTAGACTACGCAAACAGCAGTGGTGCACGTAAGGTAACGTGTAACATCAACTCACCAATCTCGTATAGAACTAAACGCTGAAGAATTTACACGTTCGCCGCCAACATCGCCGCTAGTGATCGTCTATCAAAGCAGACAGCATACAAAGGTTCGCTTACATCGATTCCCACAGTGCGTGGGATCTGCCGATTTTTTTAACATGATAAGAAAAAACCATGACTCAATGTTTTCTACAGCTATACCTTTCTTCTTCTTTTTTTTTCCTTTAAAAAAAAAACCGCGCTTCGCTCTGATTCACAACTACTAGAAGCCACACGCGCAACGGGCGCTAAGCACGTTCGAACAGCTCCGAGCGCTATCAACGCCTCCTAGTCAGCCGGCCTGTGCACCCTGCTTTGTAACGTCATGCTACTTGGGCCGAAATTTCCATTGCCCAGCCTAGCATGACGAAGCGGTGACGTCAAAATCACCGCGGCTTATCTCGGAGCATCCCCATTAGATTATATGGCAGTCGGGCAAGGTAGCATGACGTCACGGATCGAAGTGCGCCGGCCTTGTGCTATCTAGAAGGCGTCGGCGCTATACATAGCTTACATGACACACACACGGCTCACAACTTCCCGTAGTGACAGAAATATAAAAAGAAAAAGAAAAGAAAGCGCTTACGCTTTGCAGCGCACAGCCTCTTGGCACGCAATATGCGGCCACTTTTTTTTTTTTTCGGGAATCTCATCGTAGACCATACGTATGAATGTGTGCGCAAATGTTACGCAGTATAACAACATTAGCAAAATTAAAGTTATTACAACGCAGAAGCGTTCTGCTGCTCTACTGTTTAGTAGTGCCAACAAATGGATGCACTAGTGAACAAGAATTATTAGGAACAAGCGAATCCGTTCCGTCCACGCTCACTTCATCATGTTCTCTCTTTGACGTTACGGTGACGCATATGGAAGGCCTTTAGGACACACGAGACAACGGAGCAAACGTTAAGTAGTTGTACACGCATTGTCGACCATACGTCACAATGCACTCAACTTAAAAATGTGGCATAGGTAGCGAGTCGCAAGAAAGCAAGAAGAGAGTACTTCAGTCGGCACAGATCTGTGCCATTGTTAACAGTACAGAAAGCAAGATAAACTGACTATCCTCGTTCCAACAACACGTATTGCGCCACAGAAAGTTTACGCTATACAGAAAGTGTTACAGGAGGAAAAAAGATACACATGTCTAAGCGATCGCTTCACTCTCAAATACCACAAAACGACAGAAACAAAGGAAGAGAGAGAGAGATAGGAGAAAGAAAGAACCAACAGAGCACACCGTCCCTGGCCGCCAATGTACAGTCCGTGACAAACACCAACCACATAATGGACAATGAATTCCCATCGCATTTGCAGTTCTCAACGTATTACGATTTCGCCAGCTTACGAGTTTTAAGCCAGAAAACAAACAAGCGCGAGCGAGGCTTGACCCAGTATCTGTTCTTGAAGTTTGAAACTCTTATTGTTTTTACCATAATGATTATACAAGAAAAATGAGCAGTTTCTGGGACTTAGCAATATAATGACCCCAAACCAATTTCTAACCCAAAGCACATGAAACAGCAATAATATCAATCGCTATAGGAAC
Organism: Dermacentor albipictus; assembly: GCF_038994185.2. Classification (NCBI taxonomy): domain Eukaryota; kingdom Metazoa; phylum Arthropoda; class Arachnida; order Ixodida; family Ixodidae; genus Dermacentor; species Dermacentor albipictus. The sequence goes on from NC_091823.1 coordinate 17,624,369, forward strand.
ATAATTTGCAACATAAAATACGATCAATGAGTTACGACATTAGGTTAATGCTGAACAACTTTTAAGAACATTAACATTTAATATTACCTCTTAGGTTGCTCTCACACAAGGTTCCTATGGAATGCAAAGTATACCATGGCTTACCTCGAACTGACGGCGGTCTCCTGCTCCAGGACGGCATGCTTCGTCACTGCGACATGGCGAAGTAAAATTAGTTGCTTCGCAATTCAACCGACACATATATATTTTTTTCTGTCAGTGGAAGGTTTGCAGACTACTCGTGTAAAACGTCTGCATACTGTCCATTGACAAGTGGTGTCTGCATCTCGCTTGTTATGATCTTACTTTCATTCAACCACCATCTATACAAAGATTTATTGCACGCCACAACGTAACACAGAGAGATGCCTACCGTTGTCTACCGCTACTGACGGCCCGCCAATCGGTAACAAGGCGCGGAGCATTTTACTACTCGTCCTACGCTTGTTACCGCTAAAAAAAGAAAAGAAGAAGTTGCTGTTTTTGAAACAGTCCACTAGTAGCGACCGGTGCAAAGTACACTTCACTCAAACCTGGATCCACCCTACCTGGTAGCGTTGCCCTGCGCGGTCGCATAGAGCGGTTGCCGATGGTGACCGTCCGCCTCGTTTCCATGAAGTCTGGCCGCTTGACACGAGCGGCAGCCACTGAATACAGATAAAATGGCGTGGTTAAGTAGATGTCATCTATAGGCGCTTTATTTACGAATGACGATGAAGCAGCTGAATGTCGGAGGACATGACACTGTCATCTGACGACTATCAAGTACACCTGCGCACTTTAGCTGTTGTCCCTTCTTTGCACTGTTTCTTCGCCGTGATAAGTCACTAACTAGCTCACATGTTCAACCTAATGTTCCCGGATATGCTTGTGGTCTTTGCTAAGTATTTTATCTCTTTACCTCCCCCATTTACCAATGCGGGGTAGCAAATCACATTTTCCGTTCTGGTTAACATCCTTGCCTTTCCCTTTTCTTCTGTCTCTCTCTGTACTAAGTGCCAACACTTTGCTCCGGCCCCTCGCGAGCGGTGTCGCCCGCCATGTTTTTCCTAACTGGCACGCACAGAGCCGCGGAGTACACAACTTCGGATTTCAGGTCATCCACAGCCCCTATCGCGATAGGCAACGACGAAAAACGAAAAGTTGAAAAGATGAAAAGTTGGCAACAAAAAGCGAATTATCATGTTTACCCATTATGATTGCTATGTTTCTCGAGTGCATGTGGTTGTTGTAGAAAGGTAGTAGTGCTGACATACTTATTGGTGTTTTTTTATCGCGCCCCACACATGGGCAGTATTTTTGCTGAAGAGTTCTTTCGCGTTTTGAGTGAAGCGTGTAACCGATTTCCAAACTGTTCTTTGTTAATATGTGGTGACTTTAATTACCCGCATATTAACTGGGCAACACCACCTCTCGCAGCGAGTGAAAGATAATCTAACTCATTTCTTCAGTCATGTTTAGATTTTTCATTATCTCAACTTATCATGCAACCGATACGCCGCACTGTCACTTGCTCCCGTATTCTCGATCTCATCCTCACTGATGTTCCTGATATTTGCAGCAACATTAGTCATTCAGGTGGTTTCTCCGATCATGACATCACTGGTAACATAGTTTGTCCGCCTATCAGTAGAAAAATCATCACTAAGAAAATCAAATGCTATAACAGAGCTAACTTTGATGGAATAAACGCAGAATTATCCCTTTCTACAGATCAGTTTCGTTATGACTATCTGTCTCGTACAGCTGACGATAACTGGACCGCGTTCAAAAATGTGTTTACTGACCTCATTAGTAAGTATATACCGATCATAACAATTAGGAGTAACAGTTCTACACCGTGGCTTAACCAAAAACTGCGGCGCCTAAACAACAACAACAAAAAAGCGTTTGTACAGGCAAGCCGGCCACTGCACTCTTTCATCATCGTGGCCTAAATACCAGCAGCGCTACAGGGAATACCAGGCGCTGCTTAAAACGTTCGACGTCACTTTTTCAACCGCGACCTGTCATCTATGCTGACTAACAACCCTCGTAAATATTGGCAGGTAATAAACCCAAGCATTCATCATGATGTAACGCTTACTGATCCCACAGGCACCACTGTACCAGATTCAAGGTGTGCACAGGTATTAAACGACACATTCTCGTCTGTATTCACCCGCGAGGACGTAACTTCATGGCCAAACATAGGTACACTTCCAGCTATCGCCATGCCGCAGATAACGAGTCTGGTATCATATCATTACTTAATAATCGTAAGGTATCATCTGCACCTGATCCCGTTGGATTCAACAAGTTGCTCAAAAGTACATCACAAGGGATTTCGGGGATCTTTTGCGCTCTTTTCTCGCAGCCTTTGCCATCGGGCTAAATTCCTAATGATCGGAGGACATCTACGGCCACACCAATCTTTAAATCTGGCGTTCGCTCATCACCACTTAACTACCGGCCCATTTCGTTAACTAGTGCCTTCTGTAAACTACTCGAACATGTCATATATTCGCAAATCATAACATACCTATAAGAACATAACATAATGTTTAAATATCAGCCCGGCTTCCGTAAGGGATATTCATGTGATGGGCAGCTAGCTGGATTTACTAATGACTTGCTTTCATGGGTTGATGCTGGCAACCAAGTTGACACCATCTTCATAGATTTTTCAAAAGCTTTTGACAGTGTTCCTCACCACAGGCTACTACTTAAACTAATGTATCTTAACATTCACGCAGAAGTCGTTGCATGGATAAAATATTTCTTGTCATATCGAACTGAATTCACAAATATTAATAACTACAACTCCTCCTTTATTCCTATTACGTCCGGTGTTCCACAAGGGAGCGTGCTTGGTCCTTTACTTTTTCTAGTCTATATTAATGATTTGCCAAACCGCAAGTCGTCCCGAGTAACCCTGTTCGCCGATGATTGCGTTATCTACCATAACATTTCTGACAGTGACATTGAAGTACTGCAATCAGAGCTAAATGCCCTGAATACATGGTGTTCAGACTTGCAAATGACCCTAAATTGTACTAAAACTAAATGCATGTCATTTACACGCTCCTCGTCTCGCACTGCAACGACATACTCCCTTGATAATAATACTGTTGAGCTTACTATCCCCGATAAATACCTAGCAGTCAATCTTCAATCTGGTCTAACATGTCATCATCACATCAACGTCACTCTTGCATCTGCTAACCGCACGTTCGGATTTATCAAACACAGAGTAAGGCAAGCGCCTTCACACGTTAAAAAAATCGCGTATACTACAAGTTTCTCAAGGCACTCCAATAAAGTTCTTGTCGCTGTCACTTCATTAATTATTCCTAAAATTGAATATGCATGTGCCATCTGGGATCGAAACCAGGACTACACCGTACGTAACCTTGAATGCATGGAAAGCTGTGCTGCTCGTCTTATCTTTTCAGATTATTCCCTGTACTCTAGCGTTCCATCCTTAAAAAATGTCCAGAATTGTATCCCTCATCATTACGACGGAAACACGCGCGCCTATCACTCTTTCATAAACTTTATCATAACGAGCGTTTGCACGATGACTTCTTTCAGTCACCCTCTGTCAGCTTCACTCGCCAAGATCACCATTTTAAAGTCAAACACCCAGTGCGTATCTCAGCTCTTTATGCGTAATCATTTATACACAGAACGATACCTGACTGGAATAACCTACCATCAGACATTGCTACTGAAGCTAACCCCTATGAATTTCAACAAATGCTGCGTACGTATATCAGAACGTGGAGTGTCTGTGCAATGTGAAATTGTACTTTTCTTTTAGTTGTTTTCTATATTGTATTTCTCTGGTACCTTCGCTACCTGTCTGTTATTTCTTTCGAATCATTCTCTTTTGAGTGCGTTTGATGTATTCTGATTTCTAGGTGCTTCAATTTTCTCATTTCTTCTAATTATGTGCTAATTTGGTTTTATCCGAACTTTGATTTTACTACACAGAGTCGTGTTTGCGTATATATTGTCGCGTCTGTTGCGGTTTTCTAACAAATTGTTATAAGAGTAGGTTCGCATGCCTACCCCCCCCCCCCCCTCCAATGTAATACCCTCTTCCAGAGGGCCTTTAGAGGTATCTTGCATACATAAGTAAACCGGAAGATCAGCGTTGTGCTGCTATGAGACCGAGGACCGATATTTGAGCTAGCGGTGGCCAGCGAACTGCACGATTCGTGTCCGATCTCCGGCATCATTTTCGGCAGTCTGGGTGTGAAACACGTTGTTAGCCTGACCGTGTGCTTCGTCATCAGCAGCGTCGGACTACGTTAGAAAGAACTTGGCGGACGGAAACAGCTGCCAGCCCGAATTCCAGCGCCGACGAAGCGGACGCGTCGACGGCATTTCAAATACTTCCGCTACTTAACTTTCTTTCTTTAAAAAATTCGTGGGGCCGCAAAAATCATAGGGGGCCGAATTACCAGCGAAGCTTTTAAGGCTGCATACATGGGCTGCATACATGAAATCATACATTTTTGTAATGCGGCACCACACTATGCGGACAGAAGCACCGCCGCGGTCACCGCACGTCACCATGCATCTGCCGCAACCGCTGCTGCAGCCGCGCCGGCACCTTCGACGCGGGTGACGTCATAACCGTAGATGCGCAGGCCACGTGCACCGGCGCCGTCACCCAGACTCTTTCCCCCTCTCATCATTCGTCAAAGAGGATTTAAAACAAACAAAGCGCATGAAGGCCAACTGGCTACACTAAATGCACTTTCTAGTACATATATATATATATATATATATATATATATATATATATATATATATATATATATGGTGTTTATCTTAAGATCGAATTTATGTGGTTCTATTTGCGCCCAAGATATTAAACTTATTTTTGGAATTTGGCGGAGTGCTTGAAGCCTGCTTCACCACCACCGCGGGTCGGCCCGGTATTGCACTATCTCCGGGATCGGCCGACGCATTCCTGTCCACGCGTCGTGATGCGGGCGTAAGCCGGCCATGTATACCCCCTGGAAACGCATGCCCCGTATTGCAAGATTTCCGGGATCGGCGCACATATTCCTGTCGCCCACACGGACATAAGGCATACATTATTCAAGCCCCCCCCCGCCCCCCTCCCACCCCCGTAAATACGCGTGCGGGGGAAGCATACAGGGGCTAGGGGCAAACGCTTCGCTGTAAAGAAAAAAAAGTATATAGGGAGACTTTGCTTTACCCTGGTGCACTAAAAGTCGAGTGCAACTAAATTTTGGACAGCGTAATAATAGTTTTGATAGTGCAGATATACAGCAACCCCCGTACAAAATTTTTACGTTTGAAATACCAGCGGATGCGTAAAGACAAGCCAGCAAGATGTGACCTTTTCGATACCGAAACTTTAAAAAAAATAGTAATAATAAAGACGCCACCATTACTGCTCGCCGGAAATGACACAGAAAGCAGGCCATGGTTTGACATTTGCGTCATATCCGCTAGCCACTTTACTAGCCACTAGATGCACACGCCATCTGCTAAGGTGCTTTTCTGAAGGCTGTCGACAAGAAAGCTCTGCAGCTCTGCCAAGGTTGCTTCAGTACAGTATCTGTTATACACTTTGATAACCAACCTAACCGAAGCGCAATTTCATTGCAATTGGCCCTTAATAAGAGCCACTGGCTTCTATCACCCTCGTACTTTTGTGTATTACGAAGTGTACTATAGCAAGATTAACACGCTGCTTTTTTGTATGAGCATAAACAAACTAACCTGACTTCGCCGCCTCGGATTTCACTCGCTTCCTTTCCATGCGGTCGACGTCGTCCGCTGAATGAGCTAAAGAGATGAAGAATGAATCGAAATTTCATTTTCACAATACAGAAGCGTCACGCTGTTGCACCTAAGGCTGTTTCAGTGCTGAGACAAGAGAGAGAAAAAAATAGATGTAGTCGCAATGCGATTTTTAAAAGGTTCACTTCATATGATAGCGATTTCGTGTTGAAACCTCAATCATGTGAAATGAGCCTTAAACCGACCTGCCGGACAGGACGTATATAAAAAAAAGCAATGAAAAGAAAGAAAGAGGAGCACTATCATAGCGAACTGCCAATTTGTACTCACAATTTTCTTGCTTTCTTTTTTTGGCGAGCTTCTGTCGCAGGTCCACGACTTCGTCAGCAGCTAGGAGAAAAAAAAATTGAGACACCCTCAGCAGAGGTTTATGTGAGTGCTTCAGACAAGAAGCACGATGTCGCACATGCAACTTTTTAAAAATTACCCTCTTTAAACCGTGCTGTGTTTTGACGGTGTTAGTTAATAAGGAAACGAAGAAGGATGCTCCTCATGGAATTTCCTTCATTTCAGCGACGAAACAATAAAAATTACTGATTATAAATACGCAAGTCTGGTGCATATACACTTCAAGAATATTGTATCACTAACCTACACATGAACTTTTCCTTAACTCTAAAAAAACAATTAAGACTTCTCTAGACGAAAGTCTTTAATGAGTTCTTGTGGCCTGTTATCTTGTTCTTTCTGTCTTCTTCAATTCCCTTCTTCGTATCTTTAACTTCTGTTTCTATGCCCTCCTTCTCAAAGAGTAAGGCAGGCGCTGTGCCCCTCTCGATCGCAGTTGCCAGCCTGCTGCCTCCCTATTTCTCTTTCGGCCCATTGTATGTGTGTGTTCATATAAAATAACAATAATAATTCCCCATTCATACTGGGGCGCGCGATGCACAGTCGCCTTCAATATGAGCTGCAACACCGGTATCCTTTGTCGAAGGTTCTCCAAGACTGCGCGGCGGCTCTGACATAAGAAAATTTTGTTTAATGAAGATGAGTAATTAGGACTGTGTTCAGTTCTGCTAATTTTGGAATGCCAGTGCAGCCGTGCAGTCTTCGAAAGTTTGAGCCCCTTAAATCACGCTCGTCTGTGTTGGAGCTCATTATGAACGCGACTTCACGCAGTGAGAAAACACACAACACACGGGCAACCGTCTTGGTTATAGAGCGTTAGAGTTTAATTGCTACGGGCGAAATGCGAAAACACCCGTTGTACTTATATTTACGTGCGCGTTAAACAACCCCAGGAGGTACAAATTTCCGGAGTCCCCTACTAAGGCATGGCTCATAATCAAATCGTGGTTTTGGCACGTAAAACCACATATGTTAATATTTTTTTCTTGCATTGGAGAATGACACGTGATACTTTTCCTCAACTTCTCCCTCTCCTCACCATTTAGCTTGCTCTCCGACTCCAAGGCGCCAGTGTAGACTTCCGCCACACCCAGGATGCGCTTGAGCAGCCTTTCCTCTTGTATTCGCTCCGAATCAACTGCCATCGACACGCTCAGCTCTGAAATTGATAGCAGCCCGACATGCAACATAGATAAATAAAACTGCCAAGTTAGCGTATGATGCGAAGGTTGCTCACAGCGCATTCAAACAAAAGTAATGACGCCTCAGTCCAATGTTCGTAGCTTTTTTTTTTACATTTGTCAATTTAACTCATTCACTTTGGCCTATTTTCTTTCCTTTCTGCTCACCGAAGTTCACAATGAACTGGGTGGCAACTGCGCGAGTTCGCAAGCATATGAGTGGTGTCGGTTTCTACTCAAAGAACAGCACAAACGACTATGTTGTGTTGCTATTCCCGATTTCGTTTGCACGCCACTCTGTTGCACTTTAGAGAATACGTCTGTGGTTGAAAGCTCAGCTCAGCTTAGTCGTTAGCAAGCGTAGTTTGCCTCCCATTACCCTTGTGGCTGGCTGCAGAGCGAAAATTTCCCCTAGATGCATCATTTGTCAAATTGCGGGGGCCACAAGGAGTGCCTTTCGTTCAAAGCAATCCGTGTCTTGCACGTAACGGTGCTGTTGGACTGCACGGTGGACACTTTCGACGCTTTGGGAGACGAGCTTTCACGATCCAGAGTACCAGAGAGTTAGGAATCCAGCCACAATTCACGGAGCCCGAAGTTATATTCGGTCGCAACGCGTGCGGCCTTCCACAGTCCATTTTCACAATTAAACGTGAACACGCACACTTAAGCGGTTCGTCGTCTCAGTTCGTGACGTGTGACAGGATTCCGTTCATGCCGAAGCCTCTGAGTCTACAGGCACTGTGCCCAATCGCGAAGGCAGGGCTTGCGCGCCTTCATCCCAAAGCTACCGCTATACGCGCCACATGCATTTAGGGCCCTTGCTCCCGCTTTGATTGCTTCTTTTTTTTTTTCAATTCTGAGTGCGAATGTAGGTTCAGGTAGAACTTCTTTTGCGCAGGGAAACTGCAATGCAAACTTGCCTCTCTAAACCACAAAATCTAAAACGCAAAAGTGAAACGTCACAAAAGTAAAACCCAGAACGTCGTGACACACGAAGCCGGAGACACTGAATTGCATCATTTTACAGGGAGCTACCAATTTTTATTCCCCCTACCATTCAGTTACGCACCGAATGAATTATTAAGGGGCTTACTTCAATTCTAAGGCGCCTCTATAGCAGAACCAGGCTTGGTAGGTCGATGCACCCTACGTCATACGCAAACTTGAATGCCACAAAGCATACGTGCACACAGGGTGAGCCTTGCATATGATGCGCCATTTTTGCTAAGCAACGCAAACATTCTGCTCTATTCACGGAAAATGATGCACGGATTACAATGTAAACGATTTTACAAACTTCACGTAGTAAGAAAGTGGGGAACTACCCCACACCACAATATAAAATAAACGGACAAGGGACGGCCATTTCTGTCCGTACATTTTCTTTTGTGGTACACGTGTTTTCCAACTTTCTTACGATGTCAACTATACGCACCAACTATAGGTTCGCCACAAATTCTTTTTAATCGATTACCTTCCGTACTTGTCACAACCGCGGCAACGGCCTTTTCTTGTCGAATCTGGGCGAGCGTCTTGACTTGGAACGGCAGCGGGTCTTCGCAATCTGAAAAGACGACAGTCGTGGCCACAGTGGTCGTGGCATGGGGATCAACACGGAAGTCACTTTGCGAAATGGCAATTCTCGACGACAAACTTTCACTCCGAGGTCCTCAAGCTAGAGCACTCACTCCCATTGCCTCGAAGCTTCGCCTGAACAGGAGTGTACAGTCGACCGATTCTTCAACAGTACCGCGCGAGCGTTGATCGGCCAGTTGGTCGTAGCGCGCGCGAGCACGTAGGCAAAGACAGGCATTCAAAGCGTAAAAGCCCCCAGATTTTCTCACTCGCACCCGCTCGTGCTTGCGTGTGCGCTCAAACGTCGCGCGATCCCTCAAATGACCGTCTCGCTGTAATTTGGTGCCCTTGCTACAGTGTATACTAGCACAATGTACCCTTGCGCTACTCTCGCCGCTTCGTGCCGTTAGAAGGCGCTGGCCGGTTGGCCGATGCACGCTCGCACCGTGCTGTTAAGGAATCGGTCGACTGCACATAAACATACACCATGTGCTCGCCTACATGATCACCTATCTAGTCGTCTGATAGCATTCAATGTAACGGCAAAGCCATTAAGTATATTATCACGAATGGATAAAAGGTGAGTTTCGTTTTAGGAATGAGGTGAACAGCCGTTTTCCTAGCGCGCGCAAGTAAACGTTTTCCTAGTTAAAAACCCATTATTGTCGATCTATATATATATATATATATATATATATATATATATATATATATATATATATATATATATATATATATATATATATATATATATATATATATATATATATCGTGTCTCAGCTAACCTTAGCCAGAGTTTAAAGATATGCGAACGCCACGTAGCTGGACACATACACGCAAAGTGCCTGGAGCGGCCAGTCGCACGGCAATCTTGCGTGCATTCGCGGGCTTCTTTCACGCGAGGAAAAAACACTTTCACGTAGCACGTATTGAGCAACGGAAAGCTGTATCGGGAGTTTTTCATGTCGCTCTACAATTTTCTCATTGACACTTTCCATCTAATTATAATATTTGAGAAGTTGATTAATTAATTAAGAATAATGATCTATCAGGCGGAATGAACAATATAATTTGAGTATCTCCAAGCGACGGCAAACATTACCTTGACTCTGTTTAACTACGTGGCATTCGCATATCTTGGAACTCTGGCTAAATTAAGATAGGACACCCTGTATATACTATACGTACATATAAACCACCTTATGGATAGCGAAATGCCTAGCACGGATCTTTAACTCGCACAAGATGGAGAGAAGAGCTCTTACCAGTTTAATTTTAGCACGGACCACGGCTTGTCGCCGCTTTCTAAACGAACAATCCGACCAAAACGAGAGCAAATCCCGGTAGTAGGTGGACATATTCCGCGATGAGCGTTTTCGACAGCATCTATACAGAAGCCCACGAGCAACTTGTTTCACTGCTAGTGCGGCAGCTGGTCAATGCTATTCAGTGGCAAGGGGGGCAACGTTTGCGGACAATGAACATAAAATGAACCTCCTGCGCGTCGCGGGACTAAACGGCCCTTGCTATGCCGCACGCGTCCTCGCCGGGAGATGCGATGCCACTGGCTGTCACGGGATCCAACTATCGACGCAAGAACAACGTGACGGCCCTCGCGCCATCTATTCACGGCTACATGGTCGTAAATATAAACACTTTGGTTGAACTGCATTTGTTTGCAGATGACTGCCGAATGTTCTGACGAGTAAGAAACGTGAGCGATCAACTTTTATTGAACGAGTCCTAGCAGATCGTTAATTATTGGCGCGACTCATGGGACATGCAAATTAATTTTACGAAGTCTGCTTGCATGACTATATCAAATAAGAAACTGCCCCCCCCCCCCTTCCCTTTCTCGTATGTTATTGGCGGTGACATGTTAACACGTACAAAAGAAATTAACTACCTTCGTCTAACAACAAGCGATTTAAACTGGAGCCGTCATTGTGGATCGGCGCAGAGAAAGCTTGGCTTGTAAAAAAAAAAAACGTATATATGCTAACTCCGACGTAAAACTAAATGCATATTTAACCCGCCGTGGTTGCTCAGTGGCTATGGTGTTGGGCTGCTGAGCACGAGGTCGCGGGATCGAATCCCGGCCACGGCGGCCGCATTTCGATGGGGGCGAAATGCGAAAACACCCGTGTGCTTAGATTTAGGTGCACGTTAAAGAACCCCAGGTGGTCAAAATTTCCGGAGTCCTCCACTACGGCGTGCCTCATAATCAGAAAGTGGTTTTGGCACGTAAAACCCCAAATATTATTATTATTATTAAATGCATATTTGGCTACTTTTCGCCCTAGCCTGGAAAACGCGTGTATGGTTTGGGACCTTTACCAGCAATACCTCGTCGATGAGTTGGAGAGAGCACAACGTCTTGTGGCAAGGTTCGTCTTCTCCCTTTGCAACCGAACGCAATCTAGTGCAGACTTACTTCGTAGAGCGAACCATGAGCACTTGCGACGCGTACGAAGGCCGCTAGGTGAAACTGGCTGTTTCAATTGTGTAGGAGAAACCTAAACGAGGATTCCATACCGTATTTGTGACCTCCCGACAGAGCATCCTCCCCGGACAAATCATAATTGCGCCTTAATGCCTTATTCATCCAGAGTTGATATCTTTAAGCATTCTTTCTTAGTAAAAACAATTGCTGATTGGAATCAACTTAGATGTTTTTGCAAGTGCTGATTCTGTTGATTCTCTTGAAATAAATTTTCACGTGTTGTTTCGCTGAATTTTGAATGTAAATGCATGTTGTACTTATTTAACAAACTGTTTGTAAATACGGGTAATAATTTGCATGCATGCCATTTTTTTTTTTAGTTTGTGTCCCTGCCCTCGTAACATCCCGGAAAGGGCTCACAGTATGGATGAATGAATGAATGAATGAATGAATAAAAAAATAAATAAATAAATAAATTTACGCTACTTGACGCATGTCCTCCGAGATTGCTCAATGAAGATTTAGGAGACCATGCCGGAGCGACATTTGGAAGTGCTCGATGCTTACCTTTGCTCGGACTTCGGTCTCCAGTTTGTTCGCAGCGCGACGAAGGCGAAGTGCGACTCTTCTGCGGCGTTCCAAAGGTGCTCTCATTGTCAGACTCTGAAAGAGAAGCGTCAAAGAAACGGCGCGTACTGTTTGACTCGTTTGCTTTGCTTCCCTCAGTCGATGCATGTTAGGGGCGACAATCATACTCCAGGCGACAACATCAATGCCCTGCTTTCCCAGTTTCCCTACGACCTTCCTACACGGCGGAGAGACAAATCGCTAACCAATGGAAAAGAGCAGATTGGGAAAACGGTCCTCTGATGCTCCGCCACTGCTTTGTCTTACAGGGGGTCTAATTGTGTTGCGATTAGATGGTCGTATTTCAATTAAACAAACGTGTCTTAATGCGTATGTGTACGTTTATTCCTGTTAATTCGACTAAATCAATCCGACCCGCTTTTAAATTCGACCGTCATAGAACGTCCGAAAAAGTGGCTATGTATGTTAAAGCACGTCTGCTTCGAACATCGGGCGATTCGAACAACGTTCATTCATTTCATTTTCATTTTATTTCCTTAAAGGCCCCATTGAAGGGGTATTACATAAGGGGTGGGTACATACATACATAAAGAAATTGAAGGCCATATTTTTATTACAGGGTAAGATAATTTGTTACGGTGTTTAAAAATGTGCTAGGACAGGTTATGACTGTGATTTCGTTGGAAAGGCCGTTCCAGTCTGTTGCTGCACGAAAAAAGAATGAAGACGAAAAAGTGACAGTGCGTGCACGAGGTCAAACTGACGCTAGTCGGCTTTACACATATATTTGGCATCCATCGGATAACAAAAAAAATTCGATTGCATCAGGTATCCCTACGTGGATGAATGCGAAAGAATTGCGACGACTCTCCGATGACGCCTCGCTCTTGCTCGTGTACTTGTGTGTACGTCCAAAGGAGCCGGGCGCGGCCAGTGACTGAGAAGTCGAAGTCGAAGGTTCGTCCATCGGAGCACACGACAGGATTCACCGAAATCACCACACGTACTGGCAGCGCCGCGACGAGCGGCTCTATCTATAGACTGACTGCACAGCTGCCGCTTCCCGGCAACTGCAGCTTATGCAACCGTAATCCTTACCAGGAAACACCTGCGGCGAACGCTATGCGCGAAGGTGAGCTTTCTGGTTGTTTTCTTTTCTTTCCCTCGCACGGCCGGCGCCGCCGCTGCAGCGGATGTGAGCGCCAACTGGTGGTGCTTCAAGAAACCCAGAAGCCCACGCGGCGCGCACCTGCCGTTAGTTGGATGTGACCACGTCACTTTGTGCAGCATTTCCGGCTACGTCGCAAGATTTTCCGCTTCGTGAGCCATATAATGCTTTCGCATTAAAAAGCGCATTGGCTCAGTTCGCTAATAAAAGTGAATGTTCTTTTATTTTTAGTTCTGCAACGGTTTTTGTGCGGCGGTGAAGACCGGCGTGCGACGGCGTGGTCGATATCAAATGTAAATGTAACGCAGTGTGTCGGAGCCAGGAATTTCCTTTAAAACGTAATGATAAATGGTTATAAAAATTACATTGCGGATATCTCATTCTAATAGACAACATGTAGGTGCAGTTCTTTCTTTAATCATTGATTCCTTACGTTTGTTTCTCGCGTAGCGCTATACCGCCTTCACGGTGGGGGTCAGGTAGGAGTTTCTACGTCGGTGAAAGGGTGCCCGTCACCCATGCGACCGCACCAGGCATCGGTGGTGGAAAATTAAGAAATACTGCCAACAGACGCTTCGAAAGTGAGTGAGAATTCGCTTACGCACCTTCGCTGTCTTTGATCAATAAGTTTGGTCACACTGTCATACATCTGCGAGGTATTTTTGCAGCGAAGCTGCAGAGCTCTATCTACCAATAGGTCGGTTATGTCCGTAGGTAAGGCTCATCGATCGGCGGGAGGCGCGCGACGCGTGCGCCGCTGGGTTCCTTGCAGCACCAGCAGATGGCGCTTGCCTCCGCGGCGGCGGCGGCGGAATTGCGGGAGGAAAAGAGCCAGAAAGATCGCATTCGCGCTTAGGGTTCACAGCAAGCGTTTCCCGGTAAAGGTTACGGTTGCACAAGCTACAGTTGCAGGGCAGCGGGAAGTGTAGCGTACGAAGCAATGAGTGACGAAACTACACTTTCGTATGTAAAAGAACCCGCCTAGCAATTGATTTGTGTTGTGACAGTGCTATGGGAAGGCCACGTAGAGTGAGGGCTCCTGAAGAGCAGCGTGCGTACGAGACGCGGTGAAATCGTGGCCATGCATTTCTCTCCTCTTTCGCTCACACTTTGTAGGTGCCCGAAGTAGCGGCGCAAGCCAAATCGCAGGCCACTGAAACGTCTTAGGTTAATAATTAGGTAACGTGCGTGTGAATGGCGCCATGGGAATAATCTAGAGAGAAACTTTCATTGCCTGAAAGGATTTACGTGCAATGGTCGCAGCCCCTTTAGTCCAAGGCCCCTCTGGCCTCGGCCGCCCGCTTGACCTGTCTTATGAAGAACTGTTGTTCCGCCAGGTCTGAGCTGGTTAGCTGTGCCTCCCATTGCTCCATTGTGTGGTGTGTTTTATCAAACGTGTGCGATTTACAATCCCACGTAATGTGTTGTAGTGTTGGTATGCCACCGCACCAAGGGCAGTCGGGCCTGTAGCGAGTGGGGAACATGGCATTTTGTAATTTAAGCGTGCATCCAGAAAAAAAATACCCTCCCCCTCACCCGAAACTCAGTGGAGAGGAAGCCGCCAGCTGGCGCAGAATTCAGACCGGGGCATTCCCCCACCTTAAATAATCTCAAGCTACATCGCAATGGATAATCGTTATAGTTGTTCCCAGCTTCGCTGTCCGACCACCTTACAGTGTGGATTGGAGACCAATGTTCTTGCGTTGGTTCCTGAATTGTCATTCAATTTCTGTGTCAGATGAAAGCTGCACGTGCATGCCTTTAGGTACACATGGCCTACAGACCCCTCGCCGTCAGAAATGAGCAATTTCTAGGAAGTGAAATGAACATCCGCAAAAACGGACCAAAGTTTCACCATAATGGTGAAGAAATGAATGCAATAGTAACATGTTAGAATATTACACGCAGTGTAAACGCACATCTCTAAGGGCCGCAGGCACGTACCCAGGATTTTTTTTTTCGGGGCGGGGGGGCAACCCCCATGGTAACGTTTGTACGCAAATGAGGGTGATGTAATTTTACTAGTACAAACGTTAATAATTCCCACCGTTTGCTATAAAAGCGCGTAAACCTGCAAAAGAGAAATTAAATAAGGTGCATCTCACAAGTACACCTGTGATATAGACGCATCCTTTACTTGGAAAACCAGGAATCACATCAAATTGACTCGCGCAGTAAAGAAACGCAGGACGGACACAGCCAAGAACAAACAAACGCAAGCGTAAAATGATGATTTCTAGTAGTATTTTTCTAATTAGCTCTGGAAGAATGAGAACGCTGTAACTGCGGCGCATTCGGGCGCACAGAGCGCGCTGTCACGTGGTATTTCTTTAACACCGCGGACTTTCGTTCTTCCCGAATAAAAACGGCCACACTAAGTCTATCTCGTTTGAAGTACCTGGGTTGGGCAATATTCGTGGAGATCCAGAACTTACCTATTGACGCCTGAACGTTTCAAGCTATATTAACTGATTTATCTCGGCGAATTATTAAAAAAAAGAAAGACGAGCAAAAAAATGGTACTGTAGGTTTAGATAAACGCTAACATCTACGCGACTTCCGTTCTGAAGAACGCATAGGTTTTTTTCAAAATCTTGGTCCAAGTTGGCTGGGACACCCTGTATATACCACTGACCGGTGACGCGGTTTATTGTCAACGCGATATAAATGTTTTTATATGCATATTTCAGTTTTTTGTGCCTTACAATGATGCAATGGGCAGTGCTTCTGCGTGTACCACGTGACAGCGTGGGGCGGCGCCGCTTACATAGTGCCATAATCCTATGTAGCCTCTTCACTCTGATGAATGCTGGCCCGCCAGCCGAAACGTTGGCAAACAAGACTTTTCGTACGTGTGTCCTCTTCACCTACTTATCGTACCGCACCCATCGAGCTTTATACTATTTTTATTTATTTATTTATTTATTTATTTATTTATTTATTTATTATACATTGGAAGTAACACAACACAGAAAATTTAGTTGTATAAAAGGAATAATGCGAAATGTAGAGCTAACAAAAGGCAGTGAAAAAAGGATCAGTCGTTCAGAACAAAAGCCCGAATGAGATGTAGAGCAAATCAAAGTACAATATTACTACAGCAATAGCTAATAGCGCTTGTATAGTACAATGAGTAATTACGAAACAGTTACAAAGAAAGGTTCACTTTTAAAAAGCAGCACGAAACTTCATTTATGGCGTTGAATGCTTGCATATATATGGAGGCGTACCGTTTGATCAAGGCGTATCTGCATGTACGATCATGTAGCTGGCATTAACCACTTCTTCCTTGTGTTCGTTATTTCACGCAGGCGCTACAAGGTCCAAGTAGGTCGCGAAAGTTGGGACGAAAAGCGAGCCAAAACCAATCGCCAGAGATATCTAATCATAATACTGTCATACGAGTAAATGTATCGTTTCAAATATTTTTGCTTTACTGAAACAACAAATGTGAACTTTTTTTTTTTTTACAATTTATTAGTTCGGTCTTGCTGATCCCCTACCAACCAGTAATTCTGTCGTAAGGCTGCACGGCAGCCGTTAGGTTACGGGGAATGGCGGCGAGATCAGTGGGTGGTGTTCACTCGAACGCGGCGTTTCGTCCTAGTTTTATTTCCTTGCGAGTTTGTTCAAAGCGTGGCGCATGCTCCACTTCAAATTTTGCGTGACCTGCAGCACGGTACTTATTGTGGAAAGTTACGAGTGCGGCTTTCTGCTATCGTGCAAGTTCACGCCTCGGCATCCGACGCGCTGTCTCTCGTGGTGACGCTAAACGCGGAACGTTCCACGAAGAAACGTCGCGCCATGTTCGTTTACTCTCCGCAACCACCATACCTTGGGAAGCTGCGCACTGGCAAGAACAAGACCACCAAGGTATGAGGATGAATCACCAACCCGCCCAACTTTTCACATTACTCTCCGTAACTCAGGCGCCGAGTTCTTCAGACAGCAAAATTATTTAGACTAACATTTTTTTTTTAATGATAATGTGGTGCAATGTTGTCTTGTCTGCTACTGCTCGATATGAATACATGGTGTCGCACGGAATTGCTAATGATTCCGTGAAAAGTCTTCGCATATGTTGCTTACGTTACGACTGTGTGCTGGCCATAGTGCTTTCTTGAAACACGTTTGTTTTTTCGTCAAGTATAACGGTTGACATTATTCTAGACGAATAAAAGTGGTTACTTTTGAAACCTCTTTGGTTGTTACTGTCATTTATTTCCATCTTATTCGCTCACCTTCCTACGGAACATACCGGAGCTATTGCCGTCATTAACAGCCTAATTATGTTCGCATTAAGACATACGCATCCATATAGTTTATTGACACGCTGGCGCTTCAGCTGAGGCGAGTCGCAAGCTTGTCTCAGCCTCGGAAGAAAAATAACTGCTGGCGTAGCCGTTGAAATGCCGGACACTAAAGAAACTCAAACATTCGCGCCAACAAGCAAAGATATCGACGTCACTCCCACTTCAGGGTGTGATGTCATACTCCACGCCCCCCCCCCCCTTTTTTTTAACAGGAGTTATACTATCCGTGTGTCGTGGGGACGTCTGTCACACGCCGCCACTTCCTTGACAGGTGAGCTCCTAAGCAAGCTTCGCTAGCAGTTTACATATACCTTGGGCGCTATTCGAACAAACTGAAAAATAAAAGGCATGAGGAGACACAAACTGTGGAGTCCCGTTAACTCTTTACAATCTGAATTCTGCGTACACATACTTCCCGTAAACAACAGCGAGCATTTTTTAAGATTTGAATAACTCTATATTGATTTCAACGCGGTAATCGCGACACCTAATGGGAAAGAAGTGTTTATATTTTAGAAAATGGCTGTGGCTTAGGTAAGGTTAAGCCCAGGATGCGAAGCATACTAGCCTTTATTTTAGTTGTTGAACCACTGTTTAGCCTGGTGAACTGCTGTTGCTTGGCTATATTTGGTTCGGCTAGACGAAGAAACAACTCATGCATTACTTCTTCGCCTTCAAGAGTGGAACGCGACAGCGTTCCCGTCGACCCGCCAAGGGGTGTAAGACAATGGGCTACAGGGCAGCGACTACGCGCCCCGCATTGGACGCGGTGAGCGTCGAGCAAAGCAGCGTTCGGCGCGGCAACGAAATGTGCGCCTGAGCAAGAGACGCACGCCTTAGAAACAGCGCGTTTCTAAGGCAACACCGCATTCACTAGAGGCGCTTTTGTACCGCTTTGAAGCGTTGTACTCGTGGCTCAGTGGTAGCGTCTCCGTCCCACACTCCGGAGACCCTGGTTCGATTCCCACCCAGCCCGTCTTGCAAGAGTTGAGCCAAAGCCACTTCTCCTCTGTCGTGACGTCACGGTGTCACGTGATTTCATGGTCACCGCCGCGCCTGAGGAGCTGGGTTGAGCCCTCGTAATATGCTTCGCATAAAATAATAAAACACGGATACGCCCATGGCTCATATTCGAAAAATGTAAGCGTACACGCTATGCGATTCGCACATGCCTCTACCAAAGGAGGCATTGCCTCTACAGTGGAAGTTCCCTCCTCCAATGCGTTCACAGCAAACATTTTGCCGCACCAAGCTTGTGCGAAAAAAAATAATATCAAGTAGGCTGTATCAGGGACGCAGCCACATTGATATACTCGAAATGTGCGTGCTGCAGTTTGTGGGCACAGGACTGACGTAACCAAAGGCATAAGTTAAATGTATCATACATTAGAAAGCTGACACGCCTAAATTATGTTACAGACGGTGGGCGTCTTACGATCAAATTTTACAATCGTGCTCGCTCCCTACTTACAGTGGGCCCGTTTGTTTTGCAGTGTGTGCTTGCGCAATAGGATAAAGAAATGCCCCTCGTAGTGGTGAAGCCCGAGGCTGCTTCGAGCCGCTCCTGCCGGCCGCACTAGCAGGTGGTTGGCGCTCCTGCGCTCCCTATGAAGATGGACACGTTACGCAGTGGTCAAAGCGGTTGGATATCATTTTGTCGTGGTGCCAGTCTTTCACGCCATTTATAGACCGCACGTATCGAGTGCGCAAGGGGGCAGGCTTAGCCGAACAAGCGTGAAAATTCTGCACATTGGCGTTGTATGCCTTGTAACTCTCGAGTTTGACGGATTATTTCTACTGTGGCTGGGCGAGCTCCATCAAACGCGACCACTCCCGCTCGCCTGGACACACGTACAGCCGAGCTATGCCTCTGAACGATGCCCGGACAGGGAACAACAATATCCCCCGTGGGACACGCTAGACCGCATTACCGTCGACCCAATACCTCGAAATATGGGGGCAGACACAACCAGTGAGACGACAAATTCGAGCACTACACCTCAAGGTAGACACCGAGGACTGGATCCTATACACGGACGCCTTTCCAAATAATCAAGGCTTCTGCACAGGGGTGGCAACCGAATCTACACCTTTATCATGGGGCTTACACTGCAATATTACATCACAACATCAAGCGGAACTTAAAGCTGCCGTGGAGGCCGTGACCATGCCAAATCCACACGAACGAAATCTGCTCATTCGAACAGATAGCCAGGCTGCATGCAGGGCACTCGCAGCCAGAAACGTTTCCGCAGCACTACACTCAGCATTAACAACGCACCTCAACGCACACCCTAAACATTATAGTGCGGATTCAGTGATTCCTACTCACACAGGAATCAGAGGGAACGAAGTGGCACATGCCACATCCCCCCCAAATCTACCGGGCCCTCCTCTGTGGTGGCCGGACCCACTGAGTCCGAGTGAGCAACATGCCTTCGCGCGGTCGGAAAGGCGCGAAAAACTTGACGATTTACGAAACAACTCCATGAAAGTATTCACAAGCAGACACACACATGAAGAGAGGCGGTACTATGGAGGCGTGCACAGACACACTCTCTCTTGTCCCCGCACTTCCAACACTATATACAAGGTTTGCCTGTTAAACCTGCTTGCATGGCATGTGGCGGCTTCCCGGATAACGCTCCCATTCTGTGGGATTGTCCGGGAAGCCGTCCCGCTATTCAGGCTAGCCTTGCCAAACTCTCACCCACCCGTAGATCTGCGACACTCGAGGAGTGGCTGGCGGACTACTCCTCCGACTACGTACAGTCGCGGACAGAATATTATGGATTATGAAATCTAAGAAAAAGCTGAATATCTCCGCAACCTCACGCTATCTGGTATTTGCATTTTGGACCTCGACTAGAATATGCTAACAACGTTGTCGTGGGCAGTTTTACTGGTTACTGCTACAGGCTGCTCGGGAATTTAACGTTTTCGGAGATCCCGTGGTCCATTTTATTCTGTCCGCGACTGTACGTGCCATGTTCGAGCTCATCACGACGCTCGGCTTGGCAGACAACTAGAACAAAGCGGGCAAACCCGGACCGGGGTTCTTGAATGAAGTTTATTCTCTCTCTCTCTCAACTCCGAGTAAGAGACTAAATTTAGCTCCGATTGCGTCAAGCGACAACGGAGCCATCTGTGCACGCGACACGTGTATGATCTAGTAATGGCTTCCTTCCTCTACACGATACCAAAGCAAGGCGTGTAGGTAGTACAGTTGCAAAAATAAAATCGACAATACTATAACATGATTTCGTTACACGCGTGGTTTTAGCAAGCGAGCCCGGCTTTAAACAATTTTAAAGACGCTCGACGTCAATATCTAGAATTCCGTTAGCACAGGGCATGGCGGTTACAAGCAGCGATTGCACCATAGGAACTTTCCAGCCATACTTCAGAAAACTGCGCCTGGCGTTCCACGCGCAGCTGATCCTGCAGTCGTCGCTGCAAGAGCGGTCGTGCTCCGCAGGTAGCGATACTTGCCGCAGGCTTCGTCCGCAGCGCGCTCGTCTCGTCGGGTTGAGACAGATGTCACCAGGAGGAATCACATATGCTACGGTCGTGGTCTTATGTTCTTGTTTTTTTTTATTGTTATGTACAAACAGCTTGCATTCTCTTCGGTTCTGTTAGTGACGTCCAGAATATAGCAAGCGCCTTTCGTGTGAGGGGTCACGTGACACAGAAGGGAGGGCAGAGAAGGTAGGGTAGCACAGAGCAGAACTCAGACGCTTGTTCGGGATGCTTGTCGCGTCGGGGCGTTGGTGGTGGTGGTAGGAAAAGACCAAAGG
Source organism: Dermacentor albipictus (assembly GCF_038994185.2). Taxonomy (NCBI): domain Eukaryota; kingdom Metazoa; phylum Arthropoda; class Arachnida; order Ixodida; family Ixodidae; genus Dermacentor; species Dermacentor albipictus. The sequence goes on from NC_091823.1 coordinate 17,645,650, forward strand.
CGAAAGAACACATACCAACAAGGAACATACAAAAGACTAACTGCCTGTGCAACACAAACGAAACAAGAAAACGAGAAACTTCCACCGCGGTCAGGTTGAAGTGCACAGCGGCGGAGTGCTAACCCGCGTGGGCGTTCGGAGCAACTGTCAATACAGTTGGTGGAGGTCTCGAAAGGAACGCGCCTGAGATTCTCGACAACCGTGACCGCGGTTTCAAGGACCGTCTCCTTGTCCCGGAGGAAAGAAAACGCGCACAGGAAAGAGAAGGAAACAAAAAAAAAATGAAGTTTTTCTACATTTGAGTCCCGTCAGAAACCCGAAATAGGAAAAAAAAAAATGCGATACCGCTGGCAGAGCAGCCTCCTGCTCGCCGAAACAGGAAACATGTTTCAACCGCGAAACACACATTCAATGTGTGGACAGTCCATGACTTATAGCGCATCTAGCGGACACAAATGACCGCCTTCTGGCCGGAGCTCGACATTAGTCACGAGTAGCGCCCTTGGAAGCGGGAGCCCTGGCACGACTGTAGCAGCTACCCTCTCCGCAGCTGTCGCGAAGACTGCCTCGCTCATCTGCAAGCCAGTGGGCCCACCAGTTCGCAACGGCTAAGCGCACCCACAAGAGCTTGAGCGCAGGGCGCACTAGATTCAAGCGTTGGCTACGGAGCCTGCTAACGTGCCAGCCTCGCGCGTTCAGGCACGAAGTCACCGCAGAACGACAGCCTTCCGACTCTGGAATGCGTCAGCGACGGATGACATAGGGTCAGTACCGGCGCACATGCTCTTGCCGCCACAAAAACGTATCGTTAGCGTGCGCGCCGACGCCTTTCTTTACAAAAGTCGTCACTGACGTCTCTAGTAGACCGCGGCGCTCCGAGCCGTAGCAGACCACACTGACCACCAGGGAACTCCGCGCCGGCTGGTAACGGCACTTTCTGGTCGACCGCAGGGAATAGACGAGGAGGAAGGGCGCGAAGCGTCTATAGACTGACGCGCTTGTTCACTGGTACCATTCGAAGACGAGACAAAAAAGACGGGTAGGGGGGAAAAGGAGGAAATAAAAGGCAGCGAGCGGGAGTGAAGAGGCCAGGGCAGCAGTACGAAGAGGAGGGGAAAGAGCAGAGGGATAGGTGTGTGACAGAGAGAGAAGAGATAGCCGGCAGCTGCGGGGCTTCTCCGCTCAGTGCCAGCCGGGTCGACCCAGGTAGACGCTGCCATGGCGCAGGAACCCCTGGAACACGGCGTGGTGGCGCCCTGGGCGGGGGTGCACACGCGCGCGCATAAGTACACACCGATCCCAAGAACGCGAAAACGCACGCGCATGCAGACACACACGCACACACACACATATAAAGAAGCAAAGAAGTATCGTGGGACAAAGGACAGGTCAGGCGTACCGATACTGCCACATCGTAACGCTCCTTGACACGGCAAAGCAACATCTGCATGGGCGAAGCAAGACTTGCCTGCATCGCTAAGCGCGTAACAAAGCGCTGGCCACGGTCGACAAAATTATCCTTCCCGCCAAAGCTCCATAACACTGCTTTTAAACTACCCAAACTTGTAAGAAAGCGTGACCAAAACTACTACTAGGACCTGCAATACCACTCTTGTGCTACTGTTAGTGTCACTCGGCTAAGAGGCGAGGACAAGTGTTCCACTCAACCTTCAGAGATTTGAGAGCGTGCGGTGTGGCGAAAGTGTCACCGCAAGGTGTGCCTGTGTAGCCCCTATTCACGCACTCACTGGCCTAGTTAGTCGCACATCAGTCTGTGGCTGATGGAGTGCCCACTTAGATCATCACAGTTAAGATAAATTCCAGGCTCAGATAAATAGCTCCTCATCGCTGCTGTGACCACAGACAAAACAACCACACAAAACCCATTCCAAATGACACCACATCCCGTGTGCCACCCATAGGAGTTAAAAGAAATCGCACGTGGACTGCCGTTTCATAAGCCTGTTGCTGGTAAGAGCCAGTGTGACAAGACACCATTGCAGTACCTGCGTGCGAATGTATCTTTTTCGAGTACATGTCGACATTACAACCATATTATAGCATTGAAGCAGGAACTGCCTAATCTCACCATCACCAAGCCACTTCCGACGTTTATCTAGGTGCACACATTTGCTACAGTCAAAAAGATGCCAAGTTGCTGGCACATATCTAAATAAACAAGAAATCATGAATGCAGACACCATCCACATTCCAAGGTGTAATAATGTTGCTTGAAGTAAATGCACCTATGTATGCAATTACTCTGGCCCTGACCACATTCTGAAAATTGTACCAACTTATCCTAAAAAACCCACCAGCAATTTGCTGCTTGAATAAGGAATCAACAGGACACTTGATTTTGTCTAAGCCCAGAAAGCAATATTGAATGCTACACTATGCACTTAGTCAACCTTGTATTGTACAATTGTTACAATATACTACTTTTACCTGTAATGAGTTGTGCCCTTGAAAGTACGTGAGATAAAACAAACCAATGTAAATGCAAACAGGAAATACTGATAGTGGACATTATGTATTCAGAAATGCTTGTGCGTCCAGAACTTTGATGCATCCCAGTCTTAGGACATCTTTCTGCACTTCGACAGAGGGACGGGTGTACAAAAAAAAAAAAACCTGAAAATTCAAATGGCAAATGCCTCCAGCTTCATCACACAGCTATTAACAAAATTCATGTAGTTTGGTGCTGTTTCAGTTCTAGTGCCCATTACAGGAGGTGCTTGCTTATGCAAGACTTGCTTCCAAGTACCAATATATGACAAGTATTATTAGCACACTGCACCAATATTGAAGTGCACTGTCATGCAACACAATGAAAATCAGGATAGTGCCTATGCATGAAAATACTAGTACCACACCATTCATTTTTTTATACCTCAAGTGCCACTCTAAGCATACCAGAGAACTGCTTTGCTTAATTTTGGTGTCCTAGTATATTTTGACACATCAAGTTGCACTGCATCTGATGCAGCCAGAATGTAACCAGAACAATAGAGTGCTTCTGACCAGCCAATATTTCAATAACATGCACGGCAGTGAAACACCGAAGCAAGCGTCCAACCAATACCTTTCCTACATCTGTTGTATGTTTGTTGCCTGGATGCAACTCCAACATTTCAAATCGTTTAGGGATTCAAGTAGTTTTATAAAGACTCCTTCATTAGATCAAAAGTTCTATTCTCAGTAGACCAGGCATATGGAGCATTTCTGACAAATGTGGCCTCAATGAATGCTGCAGTAGCTTTTACAGAAAGCTCTGCTGAACCTTCATTCCCCAGAGAGCCACTCGGCAATTTTGCATGTGCAGTGCACTCTAGGCACTAGTTCAGATTCTCTTTCTTGTTAATGGCACTTGATGCAGACACCAGATATGTAGCTGCTCAATTTCAGGATTTATTTTCAACATGAAACAACAATCGATAATACCACAATGTTTCTATGGTGGTAACCCAAGATTGTTGGGTATTTCGAGCACAAGTGACCTGAAGTTCTTATTTGCCAAATATACTTTATGCCCTCCAATGTGTTATGTTATAGGATTTCAATTTTGCAGAGCTGGCTTCACATTCTTATTGCTTGCCGAAAACACATTGCTTCAGATGGGGAAACAAGTATGGCACCATCATTACTTGTCATTCAGGCTACAATACAGTCCCAGCAACAAAATCGTAGTTTATTTGTCATCTTAACATAATTTCCTCTTTTTAAAGATCATGCAAAAGAAAAGTGGCTTGAAACACAGATTATTTGAGAAAGAGTTCTCAACTTAACCTCCGACGATCTGCCCCTACAGATACCCAGCACACTATAATGCGTGCCTGTACCAGACACATTTGTCAGCAGAAACAGGAGTCAAATTGTCGTATGCCTGCCCTGTTTTGCTTAATGAATGTGGTTCATCACAAAGCATAATAAGTACAACAAAAATGTATTCAAAAAGCACACAGCTGCCTTATAGTATGGAAAAAATAAACACTCCATATAAATAAAAAATATAGCTTGCTTAGAGTAAGGGCATGAGGATGTGGGCACTGGTGATGAGAAGAAAATATTTTCAAGTGAGAAACACTGTGAACCCTGTATGAACCCTGTATAGTGAACACCCGCGAGTTAACATGGCCAAGGAAAGTAGCATGCGTCAAGTCTCTAAACTGCTATCACAACGTTTCAGAAAAAGTTTATCCCCATGCCAACTTCCCCAATCACTCATACATCTGAAAATTGACATTACAAAAAAAAAAAACGAAAACCTCTGTTGGAGCAATTGGTTGGTTAAAATGCTGTCATATGTATTGCATGAAGACTGTCCCCATGTTCGAGGTAATGACACACTAAGTTTCGAGAGATTTTTCTTGAGAAATATAGGTCAACGATACAAATGCCCTATGATTTTTTTTTTTTTTGCATGCAGATTCAGCGTTGAACAGAAAAATAAATTTCCGGCATCACGGTGGTTGGAGACTCTCATGCAACGATCGTACATGGATACAACTCCAAGCACCGAACACATAATGCTGTTCCACTTAAGAAAACTTTACACATACCACAGCCCTTACAGCCTCTGGATAAACACCATGATATTGCATATTATACAGCAAAGGTCATGGTCAAGACTACATATGCCATACTTTTGAACTTTGCAGATACAATGACGCACGCAATCATAGATGGCCTTCTTCAAAAAGTAAGCACACAGTGTTCCTAATCGGAGTTCCAAAAAATGTTTTGTGTACAGTATTACGATTTGCACAGAAGGTAGATATAAGCAATATCTACCTATCTGTGCAAGTACTAACACGCATAAGCAGTATCCAATAAGACAATTACATTGACCAATGTGTGCCTGTGTGTGTGCAGTACAAAGAAATAGTTAAAAGCCAAAATAGCAGAAAAGTGCAAGTAGCACTGCAGGTGACCTTGCTTTTAGAGAGTAGTTCGTCTTCACAGTGAATGAGCTGTTGCACAGCTATCTGCAAGGCATATGAAAACATTCCGAAGTAATTTTAAATCAACTTGTTAAATTATTAAAAGTGTCATTACATTACTACTACACAAGTGCATTTTCTCTCCAGGGAAAGGTTACCAACGCAGGAAGTACCCTGACCTTTGGGGCCACGGGCACCACCACGCAACGCCTCTTAAAAGACAAGGGTGAAGCATGTCGGCCGCACTCAAAGTATCTGAAAGAAGCTGTCTGACGTACAGCTTCTCTACATGCTTCAGTTTTAGAATGACTGGCTTCTTGGCAACAGTGCAGCTGCTTTAGCCCCCCCTCTTAACTTACCTGAGCTGTTTCTAATGACAGAAGCAGGGATATCAAACCAATAAACAAGCAGTAAAAAAGGATTCTGGCAAGAATCCATTTTTTAAGAAAATAAAGAAAAATAAATAAAGAAAAATAAATTGTGAGAGACAACACATGCATGCTTGATCTTTCCTTGTGCAAGAACTTTATTTGTTTCGGGAATTTCTTTTTTCTTTTCATCAACAGTACTGTAGACAGTCTGATCAGGATGCTCAGAAAAAAAAAAAAACTTTATATAAATATGCCTATTTTTTTTTGGCAAGCAACAAATATTCAAACAAAAACAAAACGAAGGCATTGTCCCAAACACCACCACACGAGACATGCACACATTGACCCTGTCACAGGGAGTGGGGCAAACAAAATGCACAAGAGAGCGAAGAAACAAGTAACAGGAAATGTTTCAAGATTTTGTGCAGACCTGCGAGCTCATAAAACAAAAACAAGAAAAAAAAGGGACTAAGCTGCGTACGGAATGAGTGCATTATGTGACTAAATAAAACAAAAGCCATTTGTTATCACTGGAAAAGGATCCTCGGCCAAGGACAAAAAATAAATCACACAGGTACATGTGGAACACCATGTTGCCAAAATAGCAAACACCCCAGCTGGCAATATTTTTTTATCTGTACAAAGCTGACACACTCACAAACAATAAATTAATGAATAACACAACTGCTACTCCTAAACTGTGTGAAAGAAAATTCATTTGCCTGACTCTCTTTCCCATAACTAGTGCCAACAGTCAAACTGTTCGCATGTAAAATAAAGTGAGGGAAACAACCAAACATTTTAAAAAATCCAACAAACAAGAAAGACCTGCCTGGCATAAGAACATGCATGAGTTTCTTTCAAAACGAAGAAATTTGCGGGAAGAACAGAAGAAATAGTGAGGAAGTGAGGTCTTGTTGCTCTTGTGCTATGCTGTTCAACATTGATGGGCAAAAAATAAAGACAGGCAGAAAGATTAAAAAGAAAAGAAAAAAAACAATATCAACAACAAAAAGGGAAGAGGAGAGGGGGGGAGCAACTGCAGAGTGCAGAGGAGAATGCCAATCCGGGCGTGTCGCAATGGTGGTGCCAGAGGCGGCGGAGGGAGTATTGGCAGCCTTGAGGGCCCCGGAGCCAAGCACACCATGCGCGCCCAAGACCTAACTCTTCCTGCCTCTAGCAATAGCGAGACGTCGACACCCCTGCAAAGACCGGAAACAAGAGGCTTGAGCCAGCGGTACCGCGACCCTTCTCTGGGAGAGCCCGAGATCCTTTCACAACCCAAGCCGAAACACTTTCTCGTCATTACTTTCCTCCCTGCCCCCTTCCCAGCCTTGGGGCACATTCACATCGGCAATTGACAGAGGTCTTGCACCTGACTGCAACTCGTCGACAAGGAGTGACTCACGATGCCTGATCTTCACACCGGCAAGTGCGACTTGTCCATTGCTACATCGAAATGTCTTGCAATTGGTACCGTTCACGTCTGCTCGAAATGCCATTGCCATGTAAAATAAGCATCAGTGTATATAGACACCCTTGCTCCTGCAACCCTGATTGGTTCAATAGGGTCTGCGATTGCAGTCACACAACTGAAAATCGAGCCGTGGGCAACTAACTCAGAACAGTCACTTTTTGACCAAAGCAACTATTTAGGACCAGTCGCTTTGCGACTTCTGCAACCTCTGCAAGTTGCCGGTATGAATGAGCCCTTACTTCTCAGAGACTACGTCAACTCTATGGCAGTGCCTGAGTAGGCGCGTTCTATGACACGTTCGCTAATAAAGAGATTGTGAAAACTACGCAACGTAAGCTTCAATGAAAAGTATGATGGTGCTGACATGGCAGTGCCTTGCCTGGTGAAGGTGCTTATTTACAAAACATGTTTTGATGATTGTGGTGTTGTACTTGTATGTAGAAATAACTGATAACCATAGGAGTGAATATGCGTTACTCTGCTGTACACTATGCTTGTAAAAGCTATGGGCAGAGATGAGAAAGAAACAAAGCCTTGCAAGCAAGTTTCTCCACCACAAGGTGGGGTGCGGACATATTTGGACATAATAATTAACAGAGAGGCTAGTCGAATTCCTAACAAACCCAATTCAGTGTGACGCATTGTGTTCCCTCTATAGTAGAGGTAACAAAAGCATTGCTGAACTGCCGCGCAGTTACCCACAGGTGTACACGTAGCTAGCTAAATAAAATATTGGTTCTCAGAAAATAGCACATCCCGCCTCTTAGCAATGGAGACAGTACAAAGGGAACCAATGCTTAAATTTAAATGTGCAATACATATGTGGGCCAATACTGAGCTAGAGACATAGATTCGATCATAATGTATGCCAGTGTTTGGGGTGGTCTTAGAGCCATTTATGGCTTTTTGAATGTACCAGACTGCACTTTCATATGCACTATGTTGACACCCCAACCATACCACCAATGGGAGATTGCCTTTTCATGTGTACCATATGCTTTCATGACTTTTTCACAATTGTACTGTTACAAGCGGGAACCAGAAAACACAGACTTGCAATTCAAACAAATTAGAAAACTTTGGTTGGCTACAAGCACATTGCAGCTGCTAGGCTTAAACTTCATGGCTTGCAATGTCAACATTGTAAAATACTGCTGATGACAGGCCATTCATGATAGATTGTCCATATGTACCCATGTTTGATACTCAGGCTGTCATGTACATTGGTAGCTTTGCAACTGGCAGCTTTATAGCAGCTTATAAGAATTTCTTATCACAGACAGTTTTAGTTTAGCGTACGCTATAAAATAGCAGGTCGTCACTGCTCATGCACAGAATGCTAAACGACCCATAGCATATAGCGTGAGATTTAGCATTAACGTCTTTGCGTGGTTTGCGAAGTTTGCGTGAAACATGGTGGTGGTCCCGGCTGCCCACATCAAATTGAATTTGGCGTTGCTTTTGTAAAATGCACTTCGTTCGCAGCAAATGATTGTGTAAACGGCTTTCACTTAGTCTCGGGCCGCTATGACAACAGGGTATTATGGATAGCCCTGTGCTGTTTTCGAGATCAATTCTCATTAAAAATGAGTCGACGCGTAACGAAAAAAAACAAGACATTCAAGATGTCAGCCCCACCTATCGCTACAGCCGGGAGATAACTGCAACGATGGTGTATGGCCTCTGAGAACCCGATATCTCGCAGGCCAACTAAAACTAAAAAAATGTGAGCTGCTTAGCGTACGCTATACCATAGCGTATAGCGTACACTATAGTTGCGTACACTAATCTAAAACTGCCTATTTCCTTATGCATGGGAATGCCACAATAAATTCGCCTCCTTTCTTGGAGCGCCAAGACATTGAAGTCGCGCCTGGCTAGAAGGGTTTTGTATGTCGCAATGATTCATTTTTTGCTAGAACAGCATGTAAAATGTAGATTTTTCTTCTAAAAATTTGTTATTGAACTAGGAGAACTAATGTTATACAACAACATCAGACTTGAAAATTACGGGCGGCCGCTAAAGTTCGAGGCAAGAAACTACAAGGAAAGCGTTCACTGTGCATCAGTCTCAATCATCTGTTTTCTTCACTTTTATTAAATGTGAGTAAACATTAAAGAAAGATGCATGGCATAAAAAGACAATATATGACGATTTCTTTCTAAGAAATCATTTGTGCAGAAATGACTGTTTTAAGCCAAGCCACATTCAAGCCAAACCTTGCTCATTCATGTCCAGACATTCCCATAATGGCACAATACGTTTTGTAAAACTTGCATAAGATGGTGGCAGATTTCCCTCTAGTAGCACTGGCCTAACGTGCCTGAGCTAGATGCATGTGATTACTCCAAAATATTGGAAACTCATCAATATTGTAGTCTATTTGATCTTTAAATTACAGTTGTTGAAATTTTGTTTGGCATTTAAACTACTATCAAAAGCACTACTAACATGGGAATGATTGATCAGTGTATTTGAGACAGATAGTGTCCCTGCGTGCTGAATCCAGAACTGGGGACCAAAAAACATAAATCCAGCTTAATTTTAGAGCTATCCGAAATGTTCCTCTGTCGTATCCAGCTAACAGCCAATGTTCTAAATGCACAAACACATCCAAAATGACCTGTTTCAAGCTGCTCTTGACGATTAGTTGAAATTTTTGCTACCAAAACGCTCTCTACACAGGGAGCGAACATACATTCATTTTGGTGTAACCAATGTTGTCTGATCTAGCACTTTCAGTTTCGTTGTAGTGGTAGAATACTAAATGAAATAAAGCATGGCCTACCAAAGCAATGATACATACTGTCAACCATACAAGCCAAAAAGATCTACATGCAATATTTACTAACGAGTAAAACAGAAAAGATTGCAAACCAACAACAGCATGACTGACCATGCAGCGATGGCTGCAAAAGTAATAAAAGCTCACACCACTTTTTAAACTTCCTCATACCTATAGACATAAGATGCATTAGGTCACAAGCTATGCACACCAGCACAGCATGTAGCTACGCGATGTAAGCAACCCACGGGAAGCACTGGCCACTTGACAATGGGGTCAAAAAGAATGCACAACAGGCAAGGCAAGGCAAACAATTAAAAATGAATTCCTCCAACACTGCCTACAGTGCCGTGAAAGAAAGACATGCAAAATTAGCAGAACATGAACAGCAGCACCGTAGCTAACTTCACCACCAACACATTAGTTCATTTATAGATGCGAACGAGATCTGTTTATGCTGCACCTGCAATCAAACAGCATCGACCAAATGAGTGCCGAGCACAAAGGGAAAGAACATGCATTTTAACATAGAGCTTAGTAGGCAAAAAAATAACCTCAAACTAAATACCACAACAGTCATGCAAGCACATGCACTCAATTAAAAGACAACTGAGCCAAGGACATGCTGATCATGCATCTTTTTTTATTCACTAGCACTGATCACACAATGACATGTGGTTTATGTTTCCATGAACTAACTTGAGCCAGCAAGCAATATGCAAACCGATGACAATGACTTTATACTACTACTACAACCAAAAACCAAACTTGCTGCACCCATATGTGGCAAAGATATGACTCAATCCCCTTCGCAAGCCAAAGCTTATGGAACATGCCAAGATATTTCAACGACGCTATACATCATCATCATCATCATCATCCTTTATGTCCACTGCAGGATGAAGGCCTCTCCCTGCAATCTCCAATTACCCTTGTCCTGCCCCTGTCCGATTCCAGCTAGCGCCTGTGAAGTTCTTAATTTCATCACCCCACCTAGCCTTCTGCCATCCTCGACTGCACTTCCATTCTCTTGGCCCCCATTCTGTAACCCCCAATGGTGCACCGGTTATCCAACCTACACATTACATGACCTGCCCAGGTCCATTTCTTTCTTTTCATGTCAATTAAAATATAAGCTATACCCGTTTGCTTTCTGATCCACACCGCTCTCTTCCTGTCTCCTTAACGTTATACTTAACAGTCTTCATTCCATCGCTCTTGGCGCGGTCCTTGTTTTCAAGCTTCTTTGTTAGTCTCCAAGTCTCTGCCCCATATGTCAGCACTAGTAGAATGCATCGATTGTACACCTTTTTTTTTAATGATAATGGCAAGCTTCCAGTCAGGATCTGACAATGTCTGCTGAAGGTGCTCCAACCCATTTTTATTTTTCTGTAAATTTCCTTCTCATGATCAGGGTCACCTGTGAGTAATTGGCCTACGTAAACATACTCCTTCACAGACTCTACAGGCTGACTGGCAATCCTGAACTCTTGTTTCCTTGCCTGGCTATTAATCATTATTTTTGTGTTCTGCATATTAATCCTCAACCCCACTCTCATACCCTCTCTGTTAAGGTCCTCAATCATTTGTTGTAACTCATCCCCAGTGTTGCTAATCAGGGCAATGTCATCTGGAAATCAAAGGTTGCCGAGATATTCGCCGTTGATCCTTACTCCTAAGCCTTCCCAGTTTAATTGCTTGAATACTTCTTCCAAGCACACAGTGAATACATTGGAGAGATTGTGTCTCTTTGTCTGACCCCTTTCTTTATAGGTATTTTCCTACTTTTCTTGTGGAGAATAAACGTAGCTGTGGTATCTCTGCAGATACTTTCCAAGATATTTACGTAAGCGTAAATATGTGAATCTGTACATCCAAATTAAAAGCATGAGCACTAGGTTCTGCCCCTACCAACGGCTTTTACAGGTCCACTGCATGCCAACTATGTCATAGGTCAATAAGTAGAGATAAGAGCACACAAGGTGCCTTCTAGTCATACATCAACGCTACAATTACCCAAGCCTCTACTAATACTCCATATCACCAATACCCTGTTCCAAGTGCAAGCAATCTGAATCTCCTAATCTCATCGCTCCGCTTCATTTTGCGCCGCCACTGGGCAAGTTTCTTGTGCTCCTAGTATCTGTTTTAATACACAACATTTTAACAGCCCTGCACATCAACCATTCTGTAAAAGTATGCTTTTTGTTTAATGTATGATATCAACTATTTTATGGTTCCTAATCTTACCTCTGTCTTAATTTAACGTGTACGAGTTTCCCTTCAGCCACTCATCACTTTAACCAATAAAGAGAACTGTGTTTAGCTTAAAAACATCTGCCCAATCATTAACTAATCATGGAGGTTAAATTGATTAAAAATGTGATTATGTGAGGTTGGTGTACGTGTCGTACACTTCATTGATTGCTAGGTACTTGCGAATATACCTGAATAGGTGATTACGCAGAAATCTGTTGCTGATTAACAAGAAATGTGGCAGAGAAGACATGATGTATTTCATCCAAATGTGAACTCTTCATGAGATGTATCAAATGATGTTCTAGATTTCGAAAATAGACCTGGCTTGTGAAAGACTGCACAGCAGAAGGTTCAGGATCAGTTCTCACCCATTTGGATTCTTTAGTGTATGTGAAGATGGTAACATGGGTTTATTTGCATCATTCATCACCCCCAAAATGTGGTTGTGTGCCCAGGAATTGAATCCTGAACCTGTGGCTCAATGGCTCTGGCTCAGCTACTGTGCCACAATGGCTAGTTCCAAAGCTACAGTAACCACAGAGCCGACTGCAAAATACCAAGCAAGTAGCCACCTTAACTTTATAGATACGAGAAAAATAGGCTGGATGCTTGTTTTATCAGACACATAAAATTAAGGAGTAATTGATAACCTTGAGCACTTTGCTAGGACAGAGATTTCGATTCTGCATGGCAACCATTTGGCATGTGCTAAAGATTGTCACACCCTTTGCCTAGTGCACCAATGTAGAAAAAAAAAAATAAGAGCAATGCTCTGCCATTGGCAACATTTCAATAACTTATCGACAACTCTTCTGGCTATAACCTGTTAGCTTTCAGGAAAGATAAATGCAAGGCTGCCACATCTACGTTAGTCTTAAATTTTGTGCAATTTTTGGTCAGGTATACAGGGCAAAAATGAAGTATTTCACTTAAAGACATGCACTTGATTTTTACACATGAACTAAATATCTACCAGTTGTTCTAAGCTATCTTTACACAAGTGAGGCAACATATTCAAGTTCAGTTTGAGACTGCTATCCACTCGCTAGCCACAAGTTGTCTGGTTGCCCTGTTCTGTGTGTGTTGCATGTGTGCGTTGATTGAAGATTGGGAGATTGGTGAGTTTTAGCGTCCCAAAGCAACACAAGGAATGTGTATACACATGCAGAAGCTTTTTTTTTGGCAGCAGAACTCTTCCAGTGCACTGATGGACTGGTGTTAGTAGGCTCGAGAACAGCGGTGACGCTCACAGCAAAGCGGCACTATCTAGCACCCGCACTTGCCTGAGGCCATGCTCGACTGATGGAGATCTGGAGGAAAGCCAGTTTGCCAGTACATCCCTGAGCAAAGCCGACAAAATGAATGCTCAGAATGCAGCAACCCAGTGCAGCAGTGTTAGCAGTTACCAACAGGCAGAAGAAGACTTTAACCTGCGCAACCAGGTTGGTGAGAGTGCAGTGTCCCATTCCCAAAATAGACAAAAATAGAAACAAAAGCCAGCAGCCCAATCTTCCCTTTAGTTCATGAAGTACACATTGCGATCATTCGGAAAAGATTCCCTGCTTCAAGGGTACGAGTATCCTAGAGTGAAAGTTTAGCAGGGCAAGTTTACCAGCAGTCAAATGGCTTTAAAAAAACATTGATCACGTTCTTGTTACGGCGCTTCATAGAATATAGCTAGCGCATGAAAACTAAGAACTTGGCTATTCAGCCTTTTGCAACAGCACAGTTGAGAAACAGAATCAAGGCTTGTTATACTACTTAGAAATGCCGCTCATGAATTAAAACCAACACACAAAGCATCTGTGCCAGGCATCCCTAACAGGGTTTTCTTGATCAACGAACTGAACAACAGTTCGTTGATCCAACCAACTAGCTAGAGTTTGAACCCTTTTGAAGTAATCAATGTGGGATTGCTTGGTACGATCATGATCTCTAGCCCACTAATCATGTGCTGGATCTCACAGTCACCACCCCTACACTCAACAAAAAAAGTTAGTCTACATTTAGGGACTCAATAACCATTTATAATGCAGGTCCACGAGTGGGCTCATCATCATTCCTGCCATTGCCTACTAGCACAGTCAATGACTTATCTTCCGCTTTAGCGTACAATGTCTGCAAATCTGCTTCTGTGTTCTATCTTAAATCTGTAACCTCTTAGACCACACTCTTCTCACTATATGCCATTTCTAGGAGGCACAGACCCAGTCAAGCCTGTTGAAGACCACACTCCTAAACATCCTGCGATGTTTTAATAAAGTCTGTTTGCTGTGATAACTAGCCGGTGATGGTTAGTCGGCATAGTACATCACTCCCGTCGTCATTGTTGTACACTTACAGAAGTGTGCACGTGGCCGAGACTTTTCACGCGGTTGTGAATTGTACACAACACACAAGCAGAGGAAAAAACCTGATAGCACATGCAATACAGCTGGTATTTACACGGGAAAAACCAGAAACAAACGCAAAAGTGGTGCGTTTATTGATGGTGATGACGCTCTGACTCGCTTCTTTCTGGCAGGCGGAAACACGCAATCACCGCCACACAATGTAGGCACTTCACACAGCTGTATGGCTTATCAGCATCCACACCGCGGAACCTAGTGCTTTCTCAATCAGTGGTGTACAAATTGCAGCAACGGCAATAGCTTTATAAAAGTGCAATCTTGAAGACTATGCATTACGAACTGCAAACACCAGAAGAAATCAACATTTCTATAATTGCAGGAGCTGCAAACACGTCATGGCTGTCACATTTCTGACACCACCTCTAAGACATGCAAAGACGAAAGTGTGTCGCAGCCTGCTGGTCTCAGAGGCCACAAGTGGAAACTACAAATTATCCGGATGGATGCACGTGGTCTTTTCAAGTTATCTGGTGTACTACGCATGGTAAATTATGGGACTGCACAATTTCTACAACTTAACCGAGCTATCAAATAAACCGAGATCGAATTATCAAGGCTATACTGTATTCTTATTGCAGTCAGACTTCTTTACCCATAGCCTCCATGCCCTTTCATTGCATTTTAAGTGCGCCCTCGCTGTTCACAAACCCGTGCCCCTTGCCATGGAGAGGTTGGTTTTTCTGCAAAGCTTAGCCGTTCAGTGGCTGACCTTATTCTGTGCACCAAGTTCTTTCCGCAACACAAAATCAGCACAAAGTTATGCAAAAAAAAACAGGCACATACAGTAGAACCTCCTTGATATGTTCCCATTACATACATTTTCCCAGTGCCAATGTTCGCAACTGAGAACACTAAAAATGAATAGAGCTACACTCATTTTTTACCGGTCCATATGTTTCTGAAAACAAGACTTTTCGGCACACACGTTCAGTACATCACCAAACTGCAATTGTGTACCTTTTTTTTGTCAGATAGACCCCACGTAAACCTGCCGCAGCAGCTTCACTGTGATCCTCGCCCACCCGTCCAAGTGAAAACGGCAGCGCACACTCAGTTTCTTATTTTGATACCAGCAAATTATTTTCGGGGTCATCACACGCGGCATTCACAGCTATCACTGCCAATCCTATTGCGATAAGCATCTTCGCCTATCTGTTTCACAGCGTATGGAGCCATCGGAAGCATAGCGCACACTTTTAATAGGCAATAACCGAAACGTGCCACCATTTCCTGCTGCAGACTGCAATCGTATACGTTTTCTGGCCGCTAGATCCCATAAGAACAAGAAAAGGTGCGATCAAGAACATTATACAGAGTGTCCCAGCTAACTTTAGCCAGAGTTTAAAAATATGCAAATGCCTTGTAGCTGAACAGAACAAAGGTAATGTTTGCCATCGCTTGGAGATACTGGAACTGTTTTTCCATTCTACCTAATTACACAATTAGTACTAATTAATCAACTTCTCAAATATTACTTGATGAAAAGTGTCAATGCGAGAATTGTAGAGTAACAAGGAAAGCTTCCGATTCTGCTTTCTGTTACTCAATACGTGCTACATATACAGTCGCTGACCGTTTATTCGGACCTCACGGGGACTGCGGAAATGTCCGAATAAACAGGTGTCCAAAAAAGCAGATTAAGAAAAAAAATTAATAAAACGTTTATTTCCACGCACTTATTCAGGCTCGGCAGTAGGCTTGAAGAAATCATGAATGCGCCATTGCACGCTGTTTCATTTAGGAGCAATCAGATAAGCCTGAATCTCGGAGAGGGTCGTACGGTCACTATAGGTGGCTGAAAGCACAGTCACTGCTTGTACACGCTCTGCATGCGGCGGCAGCGTAGCACATGGTGCGTCATCTTCCGACTCGGAGTCATGGTCCAGCGGCGCAGCAGAAACCCGACGAATAATCTCACCGTCGTCGAGTTCTGCGCATGTCAGTACAGCAGTATCAGCCCCTGTGAAACTGTCAAATGAGACAGTGTCCAGAATCGCAATGCAACCACTGCGTAGGTCTCGGCAGAAAATTTCGGCGTCAGTAGGGAGCACATCAGAAGGCGACAAATCCTAGGCCTCCCGGCACCCGCTTGCCGGCATTCCCCAGCGCAATCTGCACGGGCACTGTCGGCGCCATTAGACAATTGATGCAATGTTTCCGTATGCCGCGTTGCATCACCGCAACCTCGACACAGCACACAAAGCAAACATCACCATGCCGTCACGCTGACACCAGTCGCACAAACGAAAATGGTCGCCTAGTTGCAGCGTTGTGCACGAAGAAAGAAACAAATCAGCTGCTCGATTGTCTTGACATAGCTTACTAAGCTGAGAACGGAACTGCTGTAGCTAAGAACCAGGCAGAAACAATGATGAGCGGGGATTTGCAGTAGCGCCACTTCTTGGGGCAGCAAGGAGGCTCCATTCAAAACAAAAATGGCGTTCAGCAACTCGAACCATGCACCAGTCAGAGTCAATGCATGGTGCTCTCGATAGAGTTGGCTCAAGGAGTGTCCGAAAAATCAGACGAGAGGTTGCAAGGTGTCCAAACTTTTGGCAGTTATACATTATGGTCTATGGGGAGAATGGCGGTGCCGCGAAGAAGACCGAATAATCGAGCATGCCCGAATTTTTGGAGTCCAAAAAATCAGTCGGCGACTAAGTGTTTTTACAAGCATGAAAGAAGCCCGCAAATACACGCAAAGTGCCTCGAGCGGCTAGTCGCACGGCAATTTTGCGCGCATTTGTGGGCTTCTTGCATACTCGGGAAAACACTTAGGTGGCACATATTGAGCAAAAGAAAGCTGTATGGGGAGTTTTTCATGTCGCTCTACAATTTTCTCATTGACACTTTTCACCTCATTATAAAATTTGAGAAGTTCATTAATTAAGACTATATCATTAAACAGAATGAAAAAAAATAATTTGGGTATCTCCAAGAAACAGCTAACAAAGTTACATTGGTTCTGTCCACCTACATGGCATTCACAGATTTTTTAACTCTGGCTAAAATTAGCTGGGACAGCTGCCCATCTCAGGTGAAAACTACGGCGCAGCACAGTTTCTTATTCCGGTACCAGTAAATCTCCGCCCGGGTCGTTCCACGCCATATTCACAGCTATCGCCACTAAACCAAAGCATCTTCACCTATCTATTTTAGAACATGTAGTGCGTAGTGCCATTGGTAGCATACTGCATGCTTTTAGTACGAGATAATCCAAACGCTCCACTGTTCCCTGCTACAGGCGGCGCGATGAAGGCATCACGCTTCGCTTTGGCAACATTCTGCATCGCCCACCAACTCGATGTCGTTTCGGTTTCTCATCGTCCTCTTAAAACACCACACAATATGAAAACAACAAAGCGCGCCTCGAGCTGCCACAGCACCACCAGCTCAACACACGTCGGCGTCTCATGGCGCAACGATTGGTGCGACGTTTCGCATTATGTAGATGTCCACAACAGTTGAGCCGGTAAAATTTTGTTAGTTACTTCAGATCATATGTTTTCCCGGTTAGTACGTTTTTTCTCGCAGTTTTCTCCAAAACATGTGAACAAGGTTCTATTGTATTTGTGGACTAGATGAAAAGAAATGCAAAGAGCCATGTCTGCTCTTGCACGGCCATCAATCTATTAGATTTGTTTCTAGTTTTACAATCGAATATGAATATTAAAGATATAATATATATTAATATCCATAATTTTGTATTAACACTAGCCTAAAATATGTACAACGACAAATCAGAAAGTCTTTGCCCCCATTTCTTTTTAACCCAAGTTATAACTATAAATGCGAAGTCAACATATCCCTTCCCAGCGGCAGACGTTTCTTGGACAAGCCCAGCCTTATCTGCTGGTAGCTATGTGGCATGGTGCTGTGATCAGTTCTCAAAGATGGCGGTTGTGCTTCACACGTCCACAGCGTATGAGCAATGAAGTGCGATTCATTTTCTACAGAGCAAGGGACGAACGCCCATCGAAATCCACAGGAAAATGCAACCCACGTATGGGGAAAGGTGTCTCACTTTGAGAAGTGTGGCGGGGTGGTGTTGCAAGTTCTGTATGTGAACAACACAGTTCCCCTACATGACAACGGCGAGGCCACATGTGTTAATGACCACATGTGGCCCCTAGTGATTTCCACGTTTTTGATCCTCTAAAGAAGTTCCTGGCAGGACAGCGATTCACGTGCAACGATGAACCCAAGACAGCAGTCCGACGGTGGTTCCACCACCAGCCAGACGAATTCTACCACAGGGGCATCTCAAATTTAGTGCTGCGATGGGACAAACGTCTGACCCTGTGTTTGGACTAAGTGCAGAGCACAATAGCGCATCGGAACCCTGTTGAAAATGGCATATAGTTTCATCTTCTTTGCATGCAACTATATGATGTAGGAACAAGCAGATGAAACAGAAGTATGTCCCTCTTGCTATGACACGGAGTAAAAAGCTCGCAGACATTAAGTTTGTAGGTTTTATTATTTCTCTAAACTTTAAATTGTCTATTGAAGCAACTGATCAAACAAATAACTGATGTTGCCTTGAATAATTACCGAAGTGCCGTGTCACTGTAAGTGACGTCACAGCATTGTAATCTGCATAGGCATACTTACACAAGTGACAACTCCCTGGTTGGCAGCGTGGCACCCGTGGGGAAGACACACAGCATTTGGTTTGAAATTTCAGCTCTCTTTGCGGCGTGTAGCGGTGTAATACTTTGCAGACACTATCGTTAGTGTGTATTGCATGCACTGCACTTGTCAGCTCGTAATAGCCAGGTGAGAGGCCCTTTAAGGTGCAGTCTTCTCCTACTTACATTGGTGGATCATCCCGATGTTCTTGCTGACGATAGACCTATGTCCCGACTTCAAGCCCAATCTACGGATTTCACCCAACCAATATAAATATTCCCAGTTGTACTTTTTTATGCCCGTAATATTGCATATGCACTGCCACGGCGAAATTGCATGGGCCTGTAATGCCCTCAACCCTTAGTAAAACACACATAGTACAGTCTAACCCAACTATATCGAACCCGTTTACATAGAATTATTCTGTACATTGAACAATTTCTGAACACAGTATAGTTAAAAGGAGCATATATAGTAAAAATTACGCTTACGTCGAACAAAAACAGCAGCGACTCCCAATATATCGAACGACAGGCACACAAAAGTGCCCCCAGAAGTTGGCTTTCCCTCGCGGCGCCAGGTTTCCCCGGGGCCCCAGCTCCATCCAACTGCTTTCCCTACTACAACCGCGCTGCGTCGGGCGGGCCATCGACACGCCCCTGCAATAAATGATCCTGGCCCGATCGCAGCGCTTGTTCATACAGCCAATCAGAGGCTCCTGTGCCCTTGTCATGCAAGATGGCACAAGTGTGAGTTGCCTCGTTACTTTTCTGGTTCATTGTGTTTGCACCTTGTGGGCTTTCTCCCGCAGTGTTGCCAGGATGAAGCAGCAGAATTTGCTTTTCGCCATGAAGCTCGAAATCATAAATTGGGTCGAACATGGTGAGAAATCGGATGACTCCACAGCATGCAAGATTCCGAAAAGCACTTTCCAGCACGATCTTGTACAATAAGGGGGAGATTAGGGCTAAAGCGGACAAACTTGTGACCCAGTGCCTGTGGTGACCGACGCATATGCGCAGCTGTGTATAAGTGGTTCATCCGAAATTGCTTCAGACGTGCCGGCTTCTGCGTGCCCGGTGATCACCAACTTCTGATGAGTGCAACAAAGCCGCTGCCGGTGTTGCTGAAGTTTGGAGCGCACTGTCACAATTTCCGGAAGATGTTGATGAGTCAACGGTCGACGACTTTGCGAGTGCAGATAATGGTGTCGCAACCACGAGAGAGCCCGAAAACGAAGACTACATTGCCAAAATCGCACCGAGCACAAGTGAAAGTGGGCACAATGAGGAAAGCAACAATGGTCCTTTGCACAAATCTTCGAGCTGATTGGTGCACTCGCACTAGCCTGGTGCTTCTGAGCGAATATGGAAGGTTGCGGCCTCAGCTGCTCCAACTCTTTAGACAATGCGGAGAAGTGCGTGCTTCGCAGGCAGTGAAATCGCCCAAGCAGAAGAAAATACAGCGACTATTTCATGTGAAGCTAAGCTTGTTTCATCAATAAAGTGATATTATAAAGGGTATGTACTTTTATGACGTCCAATTCTTTAGCAGGCTTATATCGAATTACACCCTATATCGAACTGATAGGCGTTTCTTTTTTTGCAAGTTTGATTAGCCGGGTTTAACTGTAACAAGCAAAAGAAGAAAAAAAATTTTTCTGGCAATACCGTAAAAACCCGCGTATAGTACGAGGTTTTTTTCCTGTTATTAGCGTCCCAAATTTCCGCCTCGTACTATATGCGGATCCGGACAAAAATTTCAAAGTTCGGCTCGAAGTTTTGGTTTCGTTATTGCTCTGGGGCTACGGCTTGGCTTCGTAATATCTGCATGGCTACGACTTGGCTTTGTTATTGCTGCCTGGCTACGGCTTGCCTTCGCTATTGCAGCGTGGCTACGGCATCGTTTCTTTCTTTGTTGAGTGCGAACCTTGGCAGTTCACGTGTTAACCGCGCTTCGCGAAGTGCATCGTTTTTAGTGAAGGAGCACGATGTCGGGGGCACGGAAGCAGTACTCGGCAGCTTTCAAGCGAAATGTGATTTTAGCGGCAGAGGAAATCGGCAACAGTGCGGCCGGGAGGCAGTTTGGCATCACCGAGGGAAGTATCCGCGGATGGCGACGGCAAAAAGAAGCACTTTTCGAGTGCAGCGGAAAGCGAAGAAGCTTTCGCGGCCCGAAGAATGGGGCATTCCCTGAAATTGAACTCAAACTGACGGAATTCGTCCGAGAACAGCGAGCCGCGCATCTTGTTGTGAGCGTGGAGCTCATGCAGGCAAAAGCCAGGGAGCTTGCGAGAGAAAAAGGCCTAACGAGCTCCACCTTCAAAGCAAGCAAGCATTGGGTTTATCGGTATATGTGCCGTGCAGGATTTTCATTGCGCCGGAGAACTTCAATTTCACAAAAGCTGCCGGAATCGTCTGAAGAGTTACTGGTGGCTTTCCAGCGCCGCGTTATTTCATTGCGCAAGTTGAAGAACTTTCAGCTAGGGCAAATCGGCAATGCTGACCAAACACCAGTTTATCTGGACATGCCATCGCCCCTCACCGTGCACGAAAAGGGCTCGAAACAAGTTTGTGTCCGGTCCACTGGGAACGAGAAGACGCGTGTTACCGTCATGTTGTCATGCACGGCAGACGGCCGCAAGCTCCCGCCCTATGTCGTCTTCAAGCGCAAGACAATGCCGAAAGGTGAGCTGCCGAAAAATGTCATCGTTAAATGCCATGAGAAAGGGTGGATGAATGAGAGTCTTGTGCTCGACTGGATAAAGTCCGTTTGGTGTAGGCGGCCCGGTGCACTGTTGTCGTTCCCGTCCATCCTCGTGCTGGACGCGTTTCGTGGCCATTTGGCCGACTCGGTGAAGAAGCTGTTGCGTGATTGTAATACTGAACTCGTCGTTATCCCTGGTGGGATGACGTCTCAGCTGCAGCCTCTAGATGTTTGCGTCAACAAGCCTTTCAAGGACGCGGTGAAGCGGTGCTATGCAGAGTGGATGCGGTCAGGTGAACCTGCAGTGACGCCAACTGGGCGGCTGAAGCGGGCATCGCCAGCCACGCTGTGCAAGTGGATCGTGGACGCATGGGCGAGCATCCCAGAAGACCTTGTGCGTCGCGCTTTCAAGAAGTGCGGGATCTCGAACGCGCTCGATGGCACCGAGGACGAGTACCTCTGGGAGGATATGTCAGACAAGGAATTGTCCGATGAAAGCGCAGCGGAGGACGACAGTGAATGAAGTGCTGAGTCCGATTTCAATAAATGTTTTCCCCGAGTTTCTCTCACTCGTATTATACGCGGGTAAACCTTTTTTTTTCCATTTCTCATCCCAGAAATTTCACCTCGTATTATATTCGGGTTCGTATTATACGCGGGTTTTTACGGTATTTACTGCTGTAGTGTGTGCTCTATCGCATATTTACAAAATACAGAAGAAAGGGCACAACCTATTCATGCTTAGGCAAAAACTGACCTTTTATATAACAAAGCCTTAATATCGAAGGGGAATCGCACTGATGTAAAACAAATAAGATTTACGCTTCTTGTAACTTAAGTTCCAGAAGTTGCAAAGCAAGCCATAAATTCTCCCATCATTCATTATGGTTCTATACTAAAAAGTAAACAACACCATCAGCGGATTAATTGATCAATCAATGGGGTTTAATGACCCGAGGTAATAGACAAGAGGTACGAGAGATGCACCAGTAAAGGACTCCAGAATGCGTACATGAAGTACGCTGAAGCAAAATGCAGTTGGACATTTTGTGCATAGCTGCAAGTCCATATAGATACAGCACTTGATACGCATCTACTTTAATCAAGGCAGACAGCTAAGACAGCAAGGAACAGACTAGCCTCTATCCAAACTACCAATATTGGCAAGCATGGACTGCACACTCAAATACACTCCTTGTCTCCATCACTAAATGAAAAATGAGCAGTGCAATGCAAGCAAGGCAAGGACCGGAACACAGTACACGAAGTTCCTTAAGTGCGTTGACCATAACTGTCTCTCATTGGACATGAAGGACAATAATAAAACAAAGCTGGAAGATTCAAAACGATACCGCCAGCTCTACATTCGCATTTATGTGTTCCCGAGCCTCGCCAGAAGCATGAGTGGAATGTGCAGTGAGCGAGCGGGTGTGCTGGATGAGGGAGTGGCACGTCAATGCAGCATTACAAGCACTGCTTCCTAGCAGGTTCTCACCGATGCTGCTAGAACATGAACAGTCTGTTAAGTAAAAACTACAAAGTAAGTTCTATAAATCAAGAAGAGTGTTTAAGTGACAGAGGACAAAAGGCCATGGTGGATTACACCTTAGTAGGACATGGTGGATTACACCTTAGTGTTTGTAGAACCGAACAATGTCTCTAGGGGAACACAGACATGTATGTTTTCCTAAAGATATTGTGAACGCACTCCTTACAAAACCTTCAGTTTTGTACAGGGGCATCCTGTATTAGCACTAGCACTCCCTTACACTCCAGGGTATGCCAGCTGCACATGCAGAGACAGGTTATTCTGATGGAACAGTGGAGTTAGAAATAACACAGTCCCTACTACACTGAGTGCTTGCAGCTTGCCACAAAAATGAGGAATTCCGTCAGTCCCTAAGCTCTCAGAAGCGAGCAATTGAAATATATGTCACTCTGGCAAGTTATGAGGCACCCATCTCTCCAGCAGATCATACAAGGGGGGTATTATTTCTACTACTTCTCACTGTACAAAACCCATTGAGACTAGTTCTCAGAAGCGAGCAATTGAAATGTGTCACTCTGGCAAGTTATGAGGCACCCATCTCTCCAGCAGATCATACAAGGGGGGTATTATTTCTACTACTTCTAACTGTACAACACCCATTGAGACTAGTACTTGTGGTATCCACAGCCGGCACACTACAGAGCACCAACTCACAGTTGGCGCTCTGTAACTGGAACTGGAACTCGAGTATTTATGCCAACAGTGATCTGCATACCATCTGGTGACTAAGAGAAAAATACCATCAGAGCTAGTCACTGAAGTAAACGCAAATGTATGAATAAACACCGGCAACCCACTTCACGCAAGAGTGCTCACAAGAGTACATCAGTTAAAATGGTACACGGTGCGAAAATCGTGACTTCCAGACAAAAAAACGCTTTTCACGTTCTTGCAGTTTCGGGATCTATACGGTAATAAAGTGGGAATTCATATTTTTTGGAAGTGCATTCTCAATGCAGGGGAAAGGTGTCCTATATAATGGCTATTATTGTAAAGATAATTTTTCTCTATAAGCTTGAGAAGTGACATCAAGAGTGCAATAGGAGGTGTGCGCAGGCTGACAAATTCAAAGCTACAAATTTTGGACAGTGGCTGTAGAGAAGGCAAAACTCAGGAAATTGTTGGCATGGAAGGTGCCATTTCGCGTGACTTGATTTAGTGGCGTGCAAGCTTCATGACATCAACTAATATCATGGAACATGCCCCACTGCCCCTTCAAACCATTTTCAACTGCCATTCTTGGTGCAGGTTGTGCTGTAAGATACCTTCGCCATTTCTAGTGCGCTACTGACATCTGCATAATGGCACAAAAGTTCAGAACATGCCACGCCTCCGAAAAGATGCACAACCTGCGGCTTGTGACCAACCGTTTCTTCAGCAAAATAACTCCAGCAAAAAAAAATCTGCAAAATCATGCTTTAGCTTTAGTGGACAATGTCCTAGAGTGATGAATGCATTCTGCAAAAACCAGCAAGGAGTAGTGAATTCGTAACAACTTTCAGAGCAGGTTTATCCAAATGCTAAGACTATTTATATGACCAAGCAAAGAAACTGAGTTGAACAAAAAGGTTGTCATAAAAACTACAAACAAATTTTTTATTCATACTCCCAAGTGCTCTTGCACATGAGTAGCAGTTGACTAGTCTAGAACGTGACCAGCCTAAGCTTATTTACGTACCAAACAGCTCTTCCACCTGAGCAGCATCTGGAAACGAACTAGCATCTTATACATGAGTAGTGCAGATGTCATTGCCACGACATCAATGCTTTGCTTTTTTCAACATTTCCTTTCGAGTTCTCAAAGTTTTTCAAGTGCTTGCTTAAGACTTGCATTTCTTTTCGTGAACACTTTCTACCTTGTTCTTGTGTTATTGCTCCATAGAGTAGATAATTTCTTCAGCACTAATGAGCAATGCCTTCCTGGCTTCCACTTAGTACTGTAAAGCTCTTTTCTGCTTCTCAAGCGGGTTGCTGCGAGGCAGGCTCTTCTGTTGCCTTCCTCTTGCTTGGGCTTCCTTCAGCACTCAAACTCTGTGCTAGATTTCGCAGAAGACTGCTTCCCACTACTCCGAAAGTCAAGGCTGAGAGACACCTTCGTTGCACCACTGTCATGGCACTGAAGGAGACTCTTAAGGGGGGACCCAGGTTTTTAGGACTGAAAATCGGCCCAAAATCCAAATTTTCAATTTTTAATTTCCATGTTCCTGACACGTTTTCGCACCTACCTCGGAAATTCAGTTACAAAATACTGCGCAGTTCTTCCGTTATCGTGAACTAAAGATGCGAATCCGTGAGCGTTGCCCTTTAAATTGGGGACAAATCTCGCCCGATTTTCGTCGTGCATAACTCGATAACTACGTGCTCTGTCAGCGCCATTTAGGTATCATTCGAAAGCCCACGTTTCTGGCTTTCTTTATTCATCAGTCGACAGCACTGCCAACGCTGCGATCACACACAAAAAAAAAACAGCAATGAAATTTGATTCGCTCCAAGGGCCACGAGCGCTCAAACAACAAAAACAGCCGCCATGTTGTTTTAGTTTCGTGGCTGCAATGCTGGATATGTTGTAGGTCCAACAAAATTTTGTTCCATGAATTGTTACAGGCAGAAACTTGCAAGATGCAACGCACTTTCGAAAGTGATTCCATCGTCACAGTCGGCACAGCATACCCTGCAGCTCGCCGCTGGAGTCGTACGGCCGCCGAATGTCGACGCCTCAACTGCTCTGCCGGATCACGCATATCCAGATAAGAGCACACGAACAAATTACGCTCAACAAGATTGCACTGTGACAGCCACGGAGTGAAAGATTCGGTGTTTTGGTGAAGATCTGACCGCCGATAGTGCAACAGCCTCGTTGTTGGACTTGCAGCAGTGAACAATCTCAATGTTTTCTTGTGCAATGCTTGCAATGGTTCTGCGTAGCTAGTGTGGAGCGATCAGGATTACGGTCTCGCTACTAAACTGACTGTGGTTTGAGAGATCAGTTATGAAGTTGCGTCGGGATGGAGCTCGCGAAATAACGTTGCTGCATTTATCAGAAAACTTTTTAAAAATGCTTTTTTTTTCTTAGCAGTTAGACAGATTTCGCACTGAAGTTTGCAATGTTCTCATTTAATATAAAATTGTGTTAGAACACCATACTTGCTAATTTGCACTCTTTGTTAGTCCCACTGCATTTTTGTACGTCAATATTTATTATACCATGTATAGTTTGGTAGATAGCTCACCTGCAAGCAAATTATGCAATAAAGCTGAATTTCTTCAATTTCTGGAAAGTTATTTACTCTGCAAGAAAACTGGATGCATATTTAAAACTGGCACATTGAAATACGTAAACTCAGCAATGAACGAGAAGAAAGCGGTTAACCGAGGGGCCCGATTTTTTAAAAATAATATCATAAGAAGCCAACAAACAAAGACACCAAGGACCACACAGGGGTGAAGTCCAGCTCTAGGTCAATGCTGCCATGGGGTGAAGAAAGAAGTGCCTTCATGAGTTTAGAAAGCTGGGAATAAAAATTAAAGAAACCAATTCCACTTTGAACGGATTCGACTATAACAGACTGTTGGCTACAACAGAGAAATTTCGGGATGATTTTGTCTAGATCACGTAAATACAACATACCTCGCTGCAACGATGTGTGCATGCGGCAGTGTGCTGCATGCAATTATTTCTCGCCGCTTGCAGAATTAGCGAGAAGGCTTTTTTTTTTTTAAGGAACAAATGCCCCAGTGGCAAACTTTCCACATCAACGTACCGTGCAATGCCCCACCATGTGAGTTTTAGTGTCGACCATGCAAGTGAAACACCACCACTTCCAACTCAGTGCTGAGCAAGCGCCGAAGGTGCTGTTAGGCCTGACCAGCTTCGAAAGATAAGAGGTTTGTTTGATTCAGAAAAAGTGCACAGCACCACAAATGAAGAGATGCAGGTGGCGCCAATAACGATGCGCTGGGCTGCACCCATTCACTGCAAGATTCAAAGGTGCACTGCACCGTGGCGGCACCTTGCCTTGCATCCCGTGCAATCGAGCAAGAGGGTGCAGGTTACACCACTGTAGCTCAGGGACTTGAAAACCTAGGTGGTGCAGAAGGTGCAGAGAAACTTGGCTGAATTGAACAAACCTAAGCTGTAGCATATTGAAAAGGCCCACCAACAAATGCAAAATGCATCATTTTGAGAAAGCCTTATTTCTCATCGCATCTATTCACACACACACAAAAAGAAGGTATGCTGCTATTCACAGCATCCAGACTGCAAAGTGTGTCATGCAGTCAAGCTGTCTTGCATGCAATGGAACAGTGGCCAGACATGGGCTCAGAGTTGAACGTGCCTTGCACCGCAGCTCTCATCCATGGTACAGATTTGACAGTCACCACCGTTTGTTGCATGAGATAAAATGAAGAAATCTGTTCATTCAACCAGTCACCAGACTGAGAACGTTTGAGGCTAGTCGGGGCCATTTTGGCACAGCCTGGTGCAACTCCAACAAACTTCACACCTTGGCGTAGGAATATGGACTTGCCTCAAAATGGCACAACTGTTGCACCCCTGCATCACTCACAATCTCTGATTTAACATAGCCTATGATGTCAAGCTCAAACAACGGCTTTGTCAAACTGATATCATCAGTTTTACTATTAAACGTGGTCTGGCAAAGAAAGCTCCTTTGATGCGACAGAAGCTGAGATACTCAAAAAGCACTGCAGTTGAAGCGTCAGTGTAGCCCATTAATGATATCAAGAAAGAAAAATCCTATCATTATAACCAATTATTGCAAGATTTGGACTGCCATAAATAAAGAAATAAGAAAACCCTACCAAACAAACCTTTGTAGCTCCAAAATCAAATTTCCGAAATGAACTAAAAATAGACATAGGAAATAGGCAGTGAAAAATAAAATGTTTATTTGTACCTCTGAACAGTGGGTCAAGCTTTAGGTGCACTGAAACACCCAGAAATCTACACTTGCTTTCACGGGAATATCAGGTTTGTAACCATGGTGTGCATCGCGTCCTGCTGCTGCGCAAACACTGGCGGCAATAATTTAGCTTGCATGAAATCAATGAGCGATTCCAGGGTGTCTACCAAGTTGACATTTCCAAATTCCCTGAGTTCTCCAGGTTTTCCCCGAGTGATGCAGAACTATGTTTTATGTCAAGACGGGCTGAAACCATATCACCTGTCACTGTCTGTAGGCATATGAAAAAAATTAAAGACTTAATATAATTTGAATACTAAGGAGTAGTACTTATGTTATTCAAAAAGAGAATAGAAAGGAGGGGTTAGTAAAATGTACAGCAAATAAAATGTCTTCGAAAAAAATTGCAAATACAGTCGTACATTCTCAAATACGAATAAAAAAGGAGATTCATACAGAAGCAAATATTTTTTTAAATGAGCTATTTCTATCAACAGATAGCAAGCTCAGTGGTATGAGGCCCGAACTTTGTCACAATTGAGATTCCCTCTCAACAGCTCACAAGTCAACTTTAACTACCCTGACATACTCTCAGCCCGTACACAAAGCCTCATTGTTGTGTTTCACTGCTTTAAAGAGTTTTGGATTTTAGTTTGGATGAGAGACACCTGCATCTCGGCATCAGTCAACACCTTGTTTTTTGAGCTCAAGCTCCTTCAAAACAGTGGTAGCATGCTTCCTTTCCCCTTCATTCCTCAATGCGTAGGTTCTTTCTGTTTTTGTCCTCCTTCTGCCACTCGTTCGTCCCACGAACCATTTGAAGCATCCTCACGGTCAATTGCACAGTCCACGTTCAATTTTTCGAACTCCCTGGGGGGCGCGAAAACGTCCGAAAAAATCGGCCAGTTGGAAAAAATAAATGCATGTCATTTACTGCCCTTAAGGGCTCAAACTGTCACAGCCACATTCGAAAATGCTCTGAAGGCCTGTCGGTACATGTATTAGGCATATCGGTGCTCGTACTGTGACAGGAGATACCGGGTGCACGCGTGTATAATTAAGGAATACATAATGTGTCCCGTGGCAATAGCCCCTTCCCAGGCTTGTTATGCTTCACTGCAATACATTTGCATATGCTTCACCAAGTAACATTTCTGTACAGAGGCGATGCTGACTTTCTGGAACCGGCATTGTACAACAGACCATGCTTTCCAAGCTTCTAAGCCAATCACGAGGACCACAAAGGCAGAGTCTGTGCCATTGCTGAAGGTACATAGAGATTGCCGATCACGTGCATGGTCTGAACTGACAGCAACGCGTGCGAAGCGGAGTGCGGTTTCTCAGGCGATCAGCCGCGGTAACTACTGCACACGCCTACCAAGTCTGCATGTTTGCACACTGATAAGAACGGAGGAAACTCGCAAGTGCACATAAAGCCTAATAGCACCAAACTAAATTTGCAGAACACTGGTTAGACTGACATCAGCGAAGGTCACACACTTGATATCTGCACATCATGATGACAGGCACTGCAACGGGTGCACAGAAACTGAAGCCACGTTTAGTGCAGAGCACGGTGCTGATAAGCAGCCAAGCAAAAGGCTTCTTTGCCACCTAAGCAGCCACTGAGCGCACAAATCACACTGCAGCCGCTTTTCTTTTGTTCCCTGTTCATTCATTCGGTCATTCCTCATCTCATGCTCCTCCTCCACATCACCCTCGTTGCTCTCTCCACCCATCTGCGGGAACATCGTTAAGAAGCATGATCACTACTGTGCTTGACGGCGAGATTTTACCAAGGAAGCCACATTATAACCGGTATTTCGTCTGGCGCAGATGCACTGTAAGCAGAATGTGTACACGTGGATTTCTATGAGAGGGCAAACAGGAGTCAGAAAAGGCTGCTTTGTAGTCAGTTCTACAAGCAGTTACGTTATAAGCGGTCTAAGCTGTGTACGGGTTTTTTCTCATAGCCCTAATGCAAAGTCGGCTTAACATACGTAGGCATAAGCAGTCTTTAAAGTCAGCTCATCGTTATAACTGATGTATTGTTATATGTGGTATCACTATAAGTGGAGTGCACTGTAATAATACCTGGTACAGAGATGCAATCCCATTTTTGCATCTGCTGCTAGTGTGATCAGCAGGAGCAGCCTTTTTTATGACCCCTGCTGGACAAAGGCTTGCCCTGTCAATCGACAATTACCCTTCTCTTGTACCAACTGACACCCTGCCATTCCTGCAAATTTCCTAATAGCATCACACCACCTAGTTCTCTGCTACAATAGACAGGCCTAACACACCATACAAAGGTACAGCTTTGCATAACTTATTTTAAGGCTGGTTGTATCAAAGTAAATAGACAGGCCTAACACACCATACAAAGGTACAGCTTTGCATAACTTATTTTAAGGCTGGTTGTATCAAAGTAAAAACAGATGCAAAGAGCTGTTTAGATGGCACTGCACCTATTTTTGTAGCTCGGGAACTTGCATAAATTCTAACAGGACAATTGTCATTCTACAAAGACCCCTCACACATTGCTTAAGGCAGCAAACAAAGCCAAATAAAGACTCAGAGCTATTACAAACCACTGCCCCTAAGTTCCTTTAGTGATAAGCCCTTTTTCAACAAATATAATCACAATTAATAAAATGTCTTTACATTTTATTATGCAGTTTAACTACCCTCGGGAGTCTTCATGCTCAACCCATGTCAACTTTCTTTGTTCTGCATAGCACCTGGAAGAACGGCATCTACAACCCTTACTATGTGTATGCACAGTACCATATCTTTTCTCTCAAAAATTCAAATGTATCAAGCATAAATAAAATCTCAGTAAGTGCCCATACTGCACATCCCGCAAATACAAGGAATCTTACCATGCAAAACCTCCAAACAAGCCAACCATCACAGCAAAAATTGTCACAATGGCAAGGATGCCTGCATCTATGGCAGAACTACATTCCACGTGCCAACTTCTAATGCAAGCTCCCTTCTTGTGAACATCTGTGACACACTAGAAGGGTGCATGCTATCTCAACGGCACAGCCAAGGTAAAGATTAAAAGAATGAGTTAACGAATTAGTTAGCTGGTGCACCATCCTTGCGCAAGGAGCCTTTACTGCATCTAATCTTCGCCTGAAACCCTCCACCACGGCATACAACCTTTTGACAGCTTTTCAGATGGTTGATAAAGCAGGAGACCGTACGATATGGCTTCCAGTCCAGCATATGACTGCCCTATCAACTGCCCCATTTACCAAGTTTCCGAAAGGCTGAATTAATTGATGCTTAACATCCCAAGGCAACACAGGGTCTATGAGAGAGGCTGTTGTGGATGGCTCCACATTATTTTGTCCACCTGGGGTTCTTTGACGTGCCCCTAAATCTATTACATGATCGTTCTTTTAATCAGAATGTTTCCACAGCAGAACGTCATATTTACTAAGCCACCACAGCAGGTTCTGAAAAGGTACAAACTAATTTTGGTAGTACAAGCAGCCATCTTTCAGAGGCATCACACGATGTACTGGATGCCATGCCATAACGAAAGTTTCCCACTTAATTCTGTGCATCCTTGACCCTGTTGCTGCCTGCAGAGGCTACGAGCAGAACTGCAAAAGAGAGGAGAAACACTACTGACCTTCATCGAAGTTGACGACCACTGGTTCAATGGCTTGGGGCAGGGTGGCTGTCAAGTCAGGCTGCTTGGCCCCAGGGGCCACTACCAGGGTAGCTGCCTCAGGGGCTACCACAGGGGCCGCAGGCACAGGCAGGATCACTGCAGTGGTCACCACAGTCATAAGAAGAGGGCATTGTGCAATCGAAATCCATCAAGGGACAACACAGTTACAGTTAGTCATAATTATAAATAGACACTACAGGAATTTTCCCTCGAATCCTACCTGTTATGCCAAATACTTTATCAGCAAATCTAATCCAAATAGCTCCGAAATTCTGGCTGCACCAGCAAATCAGCAATACAGTAAACCCTCGTTAACACGAACTCGCATATCTCGAAATATCAGTTAAGTCGAAAGTTTTTCACGCCGCGCCTTCCCCACCCATAGGTGTTATGTATTCGCACCCGTTTATCTAGAAGCATTTTTCGGGCGTAATACGGATATCTCGAAATTTCGACCGGGACGGCTGAAGGCAAAGGCCGTTACCAAAAGGTTATACAGGCTCCGAGCGAGCGCTTGGTTCCTAAAGTGCCGAACGCGGTCACGATCTAAGGGCGAATACAAAATTCCTGCCGATGCAGCCGTTTTCCGTCAACCACGTCAAGTAACCTTGGAAGCAGTCACGTGGTGTGCGCCGCTTGCGCGCGGGGGCTCATGGGTTTTATCGAGTAGTCGCGCCACCGCATTTCGCACGTGCGAACGTAATTGTGCGTGTGCGATTCTGTTCTTTGTTTCGTCGCGCTGTGCGTACGACGCGTTGACTGCGATTTTTTGTTGTTGTGTGTGTGGTGTGTGGTCAACGGACGACGACGATATCCCGCCCCAAGCAGTGTAAGTCTCTGACGCTGGAGAAAAAAGTCGCGTTAATCAAGGAAGTGGAGAAAGCGGGAAGATCCAAAACGAGCATCACCAAAGAATTCGGCATCCCCTTGTCGACGCTGTCGACAGTTTTAAAAAATCGGCAGAAGATCTTCGATGGCTTCGAGCAAAGTTTTTCCAGCAAGCGGAAGCGGATTCGGGCCTCGAAATTCCCGGACGTCGAAGCAGCACTCATGCTGTGGCTCCGGAATGTCAGGGCAGCCAACCTTCCCGTGACAACCCAAATGATGATGGAGAAGGCAGACGCTCTAGCGTTGCAGATGGGCCACACCGACTTCAGTTGCAGCAATGGCTGGTTTGAACGATTTAAAAAAAGACATAAGGTAGCCTCGAAGCCTACCCACGGCGAAAGCGGCACTGTTGATGAAGGGGCTGCAGACACCTGGCGCAACCACCGCCTTGCTGAGCTGCAAAAGGCTTACGCGGACAAGGACATTTTCAACCTCGACGAAGCAGCACGGTTCTATAAGATGCTGCCTAGCCGCACATACACGCCGAAGGGAGAAGCGTGCTCAGGCGCTAAGCAGCGCAAAGACCGAGTGACGATACTTTTCGGAGCCAACTCCACCGGCGATGAAAAACTGCCGCTGCTTGTTATCGGTAAGTCGCTCAATCCAAGGTGCTTCCGAAATGCACGGCTCCCGAGAGATGCGACTTACCGCGCCAATAAAACGGCCTGGATGACTGCAGCGCTCTTTGAAGAGTATGTACGTGCTCTTGACCGCAATATGGCAAGGGACGGCCGGAAAGTGATGTTCGTTGTGGACAACTGCCCCGGCCACGGAAAAATCAACAACTTGGAGGCGGTCACGCTGGAGTTCCTGCCTGCTAATATGACGTCCGTGCTCCAGCCGATGGACCAAGGAGTTATTGAGGTTGCTCGAAAGTTTTACAGGAAGAGTCTTCTGCACCGCATTTTGTGCTCTTACGACAGTGGTAAGAAGTACGAAATAGATTTGCTGGGTGCAGTCCACCTCATCGCCGAAGCCTGGCGACAAGTGCGTCCATTGACGATCGCCAATTGTTTCGCGCACGCAGGATTTTCGCGCGCCGAGAAATCGCTCGAGCCAGACACTGACGAGTTTAGTGATTGCGATGAACTTTGCGACGAAGTCCGCAAAGCTGCCGGCTGCGCCAGCAATGCGGAAGACGGCGAAATCACTTTTGAAGAATACGCGCTCTACGAGTCGGACATGCCCGTTACCGGAATGTTGTCCGACGCCGACATTGTTGAAATGGCAGTGAACGACTGTGATCACGCTGACGAAGAACCACCTAGAGAAGTGCCGACAACTGCAGAAACAAGGAATTTGCTACGTTTGCTCTGCAACAAAGTTGAATGCAGCGGCGGCGAACAACGGCTCATGCGGTGCGTTCAGCAGCTCGAGGACGCTTTTCTCGCGCCGAATGCCAACGCCAAGCAGGCAAGCATCACCCAGTTCTTTCCAAAAACAATAAAATTCCGTTTTTTCCTGGGAATTCTGCGTTTATTGCAAAAGCTCCCGTCGTGCTGTGGAGCGTTTGTTAGCAGTGCTGGTTGTCACTGGCTCTTTCAGTGACCCGGTCACTGAAATTTGCGGCATTTTGCTTAACTCGAAACTCTGCTTATCTCGAAATTTTTCCCGGATTTTACAATTTCGAGTTAACGAGGGTTTACTGTACTCTGGCAAAACCACAGAGTAGGTCCCGTTTCTGTTCACCAGGCATTAAAGCAGATCACTTGCATTAAACAGCCAGCAAAACTCATCAGCATTTTTGGTGGGCACGTGTAAACAGAAACATTGGAATTCCAGTAAAATCTCGCTGATACAATCCCATTCAGCACGATTCCCCAACACTTTCGTGATCGAGGTAAAGAAAAGTGACCAAATACAGTTAAGCTTCTTTCTTACCGATTGATAAGTTCCTGAAAAAACGCTATGATTTGATATCAATGTTCAGATCAGCAAACTGCAATTGTATGATATAATTTTAGACTGCTAGATACCCTGTAAACAAGAATAGTCAAGGAGTGCTTGCAATTGAGAAGAGTAGCTGTTTGCAGAAGCAGCTTTTCCAGTGTAGTCATATGTGTGTCACATGTGTATGTCATGGTGTGTTGCAAAGAATATCACAGCTTCAAAAATCCTAAAAAACATGCCTCAGTCAAGCCCCACTTAAGACAAACCTTCAATTAATTCGCAATAATAACATCTGAGGAGAAAGCAAGAAAATTCACTTTCGAAAAGATTTCATTGTTGCAAAATGAGACATTACTGACAGGGAAAGCATCATGAAATGAACCGTTACTGTCAAACTTTTGTTAGCCTACTCAGACAAGCCTTGCTTGAGGTTACAGCACGCTGCTGACAGCACAAAGTGTGCCCTATGCATTGCTCAGCGATGGTGACGCTGCAATGGAGTGGTATTCTCCCTTGATCGCTTTCAGGCATTTCACATAACTCAGCACCAGTTGTGAAGCAGCTCCGTTTCACACACAAAACGCAGATGTGTGCACACATTGTTGGCCGTAGGCCACCAGGCATTCAGTGCCGAGCACAAAAATTATCGTATTTCACACCCCCGAAAGTGGTAGACCAAGAACACTGCTCGTTTGCACGAATCTATGGCCGGCGACACTGTATTCGCATGCAACACCTGTTGGGTGGCACCCAAATCCACTTTCTTGAAGCAGGAACACGCGTACTCAGACGATCACTTTCGGGGTCACAACATAGCCCCAGTTCTCAACCACGGTGGAAGATGTCGCCTCAAGCACCATGAGCAAGTCCACATTGCTGGGACATGGATTTCTTTTCGTTGCACTTTTCTCACCAAGCCACAGATAATGCACTGCGCAGGTATGCAAAAACCATCGTCAGATGGCAGTACTGGATGTGGCCATGCCATTTCAATCATTTGATCAATAAACAAGATGGCAGTCATGATGTGTTCCCGGTGCATGCGATCATTTCCTGTGCTTTGTTGTTTTTGTAAATTTATATGGCAGCAGCCTCGCAAGCAAACAATTTAAGTGGGGTGAAAAAGCATTTGAGTACTTTTTTTTGTACTCCATTGGCGTTACACGGGTAGACAATATAGAGTTTAACGTTCTGGCAGGTTTCGTTGATGCAAGATTGCAGTTCGGCTACATTTTGTTGACGAGAGATAAAAAATACGCTGAACCCTATGGGTGTTCACCAGGGATACAAAAACATTTCATCATGGGAAGAATGTTGTGTTGGGATCTTGTTATTGTGGAGTTCGAATGTACAACAAACGCCTTTGCGCCCGGCCAATAGGTTACAGCGAACGGATGGCCATAGTGAACGCAAGACCATCTGCCACCATTCCGCTGCAAGGTGACTTGAATCAAGATAATACTGGTCTTGCCACCCATTTGTGTATATGGGCTGTCTTCCCCGAGTCTCCACACAAACTACCACTGGCCCTGCCCCTTATAAGTGACCTACTGGGCGACTGAGCTGACAGCAGCACCGTATCTGTTGAAACAACCCACAAAATCTCGCAAGATACCAAGGGTGCCTTGGTCTTCCTTCCTCCATGCTATGGAAGATAACTTCACGGAAAGTTGGCTTGTGGAGCCTAACCGTGACATCATGCCATGCTCCCTTATATAATTTTTTTCTTTCCTCCATACTCTATCCATGCTCGCTAGGGCAACGGTCGCAGGTTGCACTGCCGCACCGTCAGTTGATGTTTCGTTCTACCTGTTGGTGTGTTGGTGCGAGCACTTCCTGTAGTTGCACCTGAGTAGTAGATGGTGGATGGGAAGTCTGCCGTGCCTGTAAGATCGACCACAAAAAGAAGAGCGCTCGATTTAGCAACAAAACAAGCCATTCTTACAGAACTCTCTCAAGGTGTTAAGAACTGCGAGCTAATTAGGAAATATGGTTTATCGAAGCCTACAATCTCGACAATACTCAAAGACAAGGATCAGACCTTCACCAGCTTCAATGCTGACTTGACAGAGAGAAAGCGGTGATTTGTTGACAACCGGGCTTCGAACGTTCAGTAAGCAGACCGCTGATGTTGGCCAAAGCTAAACACTTCGGATTTCTACAGGGTTTCCGGACTTGTGCCCAGGCAATGCCTAGGTGCATAATGACGCATCATAGAACCATTTTTAAATCAATTGTTAGCAAAGCGGCTTCAGCAAGTGACAAAGATGTTGAAATGACGTTTTTACAAACAAAGCCTCTATTGCCAGCGACACTGAGCGAGATATCCACAATACAGATCAAACTGTGCTATTTAACCAGATGCTCCCAAACAATACTCCTGTGTTGGTAGCAAGCATAATAAAGTTCGCGTTACTGAGGTTCTATGCACAAACATGGATGGCAAAGAATGGCGCAAACCCTTCATAACCGACGAGTCAAAGAAGCCACATTGTTAGCACTGCTATATGCCAGTGGGCTCGTCACTATGCAAAAGAATGGATGACACACAATTTATTCGCAGAACGGCTCGGCAAGTTTGACCCCAATGTGCAGAATCAAGGCAGAAGTGTACTGCTAGTACTTGGCAACTGCATGGAAACTGTTCGGCGCACCACGTGCAAACTGTCCCGATGGCAAAACTGCTTTTCATGTCGCCAAGCATCACATGAAATGCACAGGCGCTTGACATGGGCATTATATGTGCGTTTAAAGCAATGTAGAAGTGCCGCATTATGGAGAGAATACTGATCCTTGTTGAAGGTCCAGCCGCCAACTTGAAGCTTTGAGTTTCCCTTTACTACTCCGCTGAGATGGCAAGGGTGACCTGGGCAGAAGTGAAGGCAGTTTGCGCTCGGAATTGTTTTCACAAGGCTGGCTCATGGACAAGCCTAATGCTGCATTCAATGCCAAGCCAGATGCTTCCCAAGAAGGCAAGTCCACCGACGACTTGCGACAGCGTGTTGTCAATTCGGACACTAGTGGCTGACACATTGGCTGGGACAATTTTGTTTCTGTGGATGACGATGCTGACATTGCAGAACCATGCACGGATGATGGCATCATTTATAAAGTGCAGGGCGAGAGCAACGCCTAAGACTAAGAATCGTATAACGGCCTACTTATGGAACCAGCACCCATTAAGTGCATCAAGAGTCATAAGCCACATTAAGTACCTCAAGCAGCTAGTCTACACCAAGGGCATGGGCAAGGAGCATGTTACTGCATTAAATAAACTAGAGACCACCATCATGGGGTCTGCACGACAAAGCAGATGATTATCAAGGTAATAAAGTTTGCCTTTATTCAAAGGAATAAATTTTGTGTTTTGACTGACTACTACTTTGACCTGCATTCCACTTGCTACAAGTTCCCTATATAATGAATGGGCACGGCGTCCCGCTCAGGTTCATTATAAGTGGGCTCAACTGTGCATGATTACCTTGAAGACAATACAACCAGCATTAACAGGTGTCTTTTGGTATCACTTTCCTGGTTGCTGTGTAGATTAACCCACATTATAAAGTTCAAGATATCCCTCAGGCTCTACCCAAATTATGTCTAGTCATGGCACTGGTACAGAAAAGAAATACAGTCGAACCCA
Organism: Dermacentor albipictus; assembly: GCF_038994185.2. Classification (NCBI taxonomy): domain Eukaryota; kingdom Metazoa; phylum Arthropoda; class Arachnida; order Ixodida; family Ixodidae; genus Dermacentor; species Dermacentor albipictus. The sequence goes on from NC_091823.1 coordinate 17,683,818, forward strand.
ATTATAACAATATTCAAGTGTCATGAAAATTCCATAGTTATAACCGATAATTGTTATAAACAGGTTGCATGAAAAGATCAAAAAAGGGGGATGGCACAGCTTTGTGAGAAAACTATAATGGCGGGGAGGCCAGTGCCCCTCCCCACCACATTTCTCCATCTGGCTACTGACTGTGTTCACTCATTTAACTGCTTCCTGGGCGCTCCCCGATAGCATATAACAAGCCTTAGCTGTCGGCATTAAAGAATAGCACTGCTATAAGAACTGCAAAGAGGGGTCACGGATGGCAAGCGATATGCGAGCTCCGCCGAGGCATTGCTTTGGTGGCCCCAAAAAGGGCCTTCTAAAAAATGCGAGAATGTTGCCGCAGCAGCCTGTCAGCTTGAGAAATTCAGAAGAAATGCCGAGGCGAGATCGCCACAATCATTTTGCCACGTACTTCACGTGCCACGGCTTGGACGACAAAACCTCATGTCCGTCAGCCTTGCAGGCTTTATGCGAAAAGTATGCATTTGAGCTGGTTGGTTCATGATTACGAGCAGCAAAACAGCACTAAACAACAGGACGAGGAGAGGGACACAGACAACAGCACTGACTAACAACCAAGTGTCTTTATTCTTTCAGTCAGCATATGTATATTATACTCTGCCGCCATCTCAAGGCACAGAATCAACAGAATTTAGCAGGTTTCCCAGGACCGCTTTTAAGGGGGGATGAGGGTCTTGAAAACTTTTTTTTTATTTCTTAACGTATCTTCCTGAAAATTCGCATGCAGATATATCTTTCAATGCTGATTCCAAATATATATTCAGATTTGATATATCTCATTTAGAAATGAAGATATCGCAAAATAACTTATCCCACATAGGTCTTTTGTTACGGGCCATTATGGTAATTTCTTAATTAAAAAAACTAGTTTTAAAGAATAGCTGTCATTTCCAAGGACCTACTGCACATCCTAAAGCTAAAGAAATTTTTTAAAAGTCATCATATAGGTCATGAATGAATATCAAAGTAGGAAGAAAAAAACAATGCAGGAGTAATTAGCTTACACCTGACCTAATTGCTAGTCTATTTGGTTTAATGAAAAATGGAAAGCTTTAGGATGCAGCTGAGGTTTCACTGAAAAAAATGATACCTAATTCAATAAAATCAGTTGATGCAAACATTATGAAAAGTTCCGTAAGGCAAAGGCATTTGATCGAAAAAGCAAAGCTGAGAAAATTGCATTCAAAGTTTTGCTTACTCTGCCACTTTTGTTTACCTATCACATGGAAAAATTTAATGCTTTAGCATGCAGCCCAGTCATTACTGAACACAATAACACCAAACTCACAGAAATCTGTTCATGTAAAGATTGTGAAAACTTCTGTATTGCGTTGGCCTTTGACAAAAAAAAAGCTCAAAAAGTCACCTGCTATTTTCTATGAATCTGCCACACATTCACAAAAGTCCTGGGCAGTAGTCCTGGGTTCTGTCAGGCTTGTGTTTCTTGGCCATCCTCTTCTTCACCTTTTCAGCGTTGGTGTGACTTTTATCAGACCTGCACAGCCTCTGCTTATCTTTCTCAAGGCTCCTACGAATGAGGCAGCTCCCAGGACTGTAACCAAGCTGTGCTGCAACAGCTCTGCTGGTTGCTGCCATTCCTTGGTTGAAGCGAGAAACTGCTTCTGCAACAGCTCTTTCAACAGCCAGCAAAGAGTCATGCGTGTTCTTGGAGCTTTGGCTCCAAATGACAGAGTGTAGGCACTCAATGGCGTTCTGTGTCATGCCATCTTTGCAGCGCTCCAAGAGGGCCTCGTCGCCCAGCCTTGCAAAGATTGGCTCAAGAGCAGTGCGAACGTGGCCTGGCAGAGGGTTTTTGTGTGGTGACGGCTCCACTTGGTTCGCCAAAGCACGATTGAAGGCACACCACGAATCAACCCCTTGAGGACAGCAACTGTGGTCTGGGGCTTCATCTGTCGAGGTCATGTGCAACAGCGTGGCATGCACTGCCTTTTTCATGCCTGCAACGTCGTGGCTGTGGCTCCGCAAGGCATACCCATAGTAGTTTGTAATTTTCTTTATCTTATCTTGGGTGAGGTTGCCCTTTCCGCCAAGAGATTCTCCTTGTGCCTTCTTCTTCTCCACCAAGTTGCGAAGAGCCGTCCCCATCCGCTTGTGGACATGGTTCAAGCAGTCTTTCTTTTCAATGGATATATATCCATACACTTCTCCTGAGGTCAATGCATGAAAGGTGCGGCTATCACCATCAGAAAGTATAGTTGTGTACCGCAACCCATTTTTTTCCAGAGACCTGTTGAACAAAATGATAGCTGCTTCAGTCTCCATCCGGCCGGCATTGCAGTCGATGTTTTTCATGCACTTGTGGTTCACAGCCCAGTCACCGTACCCATCATCACTGGGATCAGGTGCCCCTTGGCACCCACGACAGTACCTCGAGAGCACAACATGGTCCAGTACTAGGCCAGTGTATAGCTCTATGATGCAGCCTACTGCAATATTTGAATTGTGACCACGTGTCTTCCATGTGCCATCAAATATGACATCTACATTTCCTGGTGGATTCAGGAAGTTCTTGTACATGTCCTTCACCACTTTGACGCTTGCTGCTTCTGTAGCAGTAGCTACTGCCTGGCAAGCTTTCACCATGGTGTCCATATGCCCCCTGAAAGTCTTGTGGTGAAGTCCTCGGTGAGAGAGGTTCATGGTGGCACAAAAATCTGCTAGGGCAGTCGCTCCCTTGCCTATACTTTGAATTCCCTTCATTGCCCGCAAATTGACTTCAAAGGGCGTGATGTTGGATTTCCCGGGCACTCGTGGCGACGAGAAGTGCCGCTCGGCGAAATCGCAATTTGAGCATGTGAGCTCCAACTTCACTGCTAGGCCGTATTCTCTCTCACTGCACTTTGCGAGTTGGAGAGTGGTCATCCCACACTTGCTGCAGCTTGTGGACACAAACATCTTCTTTAGCACTGAGAGATCAACGATGATGTACTCTGTGCCGCGATCGTCATCTTCACTTGCTGTGCCGACGTTCATTAGCTCGAACTTGCGGGAAGTCGCGGACTGCTTCGCCAATGAAGTTTTAACGTTGTCTGCGTAATTTTCGCGCCCCGCGCACTCCGCCTCCGTGAAAAACACCGTGTCGAAGCGTTGAGCACGCGAGCTCGGTTCAGCCGCGTCCGTCGGCACCGAAGCGGCGTGCGGAAACGCCGAAGTCAACGTTAGGCTTAGGTCAGCCGGCTCGGCCGCTTCCGACGACACGGAATCCGAAGCGACTTGCAGCGTCTCAAAAGTTGGCATTTTCGACGGGCTTAGTCCAGGCGCATCCACCGGCACTGCACAGACTTGCGGTAACGAAGTTGACACTGATCGGCACTGTCCAGCCGCGTCCACAGGCGAAGCTAGCGTCGACGGGGTTTGTTCAGCCGCGTCCACCGGCGAAGCTGTTGTTGGCGAGCTCAGTCCTGCCGCATCCACCAAGGGCACAGCAGCTTGCGGCATCACCGAAGCTGTAGTTCTCGACGATGTAGCGCTGTTCTTATTCCATGCGCGTCTCTTTTTGCCGACTGCTTTTCGCGTGCTTGCTTTCAAGCGCGCGTCTCGCGCCATCGTGACACGCGGAGCAAAGCCACCAGGCACGCAAAAGCAAGAAATTCGTGGTTAAAAGAAGCGACCCAATAGCCAAAATATCTAGAAGAACGATAAAGAAAAAGGCAGAACGAAAAATACCAGGAAACAAAGAGGAGCTCGAAAAATGACGTGCGTCCAGGCGAAAGCAGACGACGTGAAGGAGTCGGACAACGCGGCCGCGGAAGGCGAAGCATACGTCACGGCCAATCAGAGGGCTGCGCCTCGAGGAGGCGCCCGGTTCACCCAATCAGCGGCTGTCTCGCGACGATTTCCCGCTTGAGAACGGGTGCCAATCCCTCCGCTGCACGAGGGTCTACAGCGTGCCGAGGGGCGCCAGAATGGAGAGCGGGAAACCAGCTTTCAAACGAGACCAAGATGGCGCCGATCGGTACGCGTCGCGCGGAGCTACGGCAGCTTGAAAATGAGGCAAATCTTCGCGCTTGGCGTTCAATTTCGGCTCACCGACGTTTATAAATTACCGTTTATTTTATACTTCGAGTAGGAATTGCGCCATAATATTTTGTAGAGGCATAGTTGGGACATTAAGGACTTCAAAAACGCAATTTTTGAAAATTGCCATTTTTGACCATTTTTCGCGATTTCAAGACCCGCGTCCCCCCTTAACCAGCATCGCTGAAAGCCTTGCAACCAACTTTAAACGAAAGCAATCGGCAGCTACTCAACCTGAGAATCGCTCACGGCAAATGGTTGCGGTTATCCCATATGTGCACCAGGTCGCGCATAATCTCAAAAAGGTTGTCAGCAGGGCAGGCGTTAGGTTGCTGTTCACTGCCAGAAATAAGTTAGGTAGCCTGTGCCATCAAGTCAATCGGGTAACCGAGAACAACAAAAGAAGTTGTAAAAAGCAGCACAGACGGAGGCTTGTTGGTGACTTTGTGACTGTGTGGTCTATAAGATTCCTCTTTCATGCAAGTGTTTTTATATCGATCAAACGGGGCAGTGCATCTATGACCGCATGCGCGAACACTCAAACGAAGTTCAAAAACGAGCTAAAGACAGTTATCACTGAATTGCAATGAATGCGGCTGCAAGCAGTCTTTTAAGGGGGGACACGGGTCTTTGGCACTGAAAAATCGCGAAAAAATCGAATTTTGGAAAATGCTATATTTGGAATCTACGTTCATTATTCTACTAATCTGCAAAGTTTCATATCTGCAACATATCTATTTCAACGGCAATATCATTTTTTGCATTAAAGGTAGCTTAATTTGAGTAGATGTAGAACCGAAAACGGTGCAATTTCAACGATGCGCAGCTTCCGCGCCATCGCTCCGCTCGCGGCCATGTTAGTATCATTTGAAAGAGCAGTTTTTCGTCTTCAATTTTCGCAGCTAGCGCTTCTCTCCAGTCACCGGTAACAGTAGAGAAACGCCGCGAAAAAATGATGAAATACCAGTCGCTATTGGCTGCTCAGGGCACGTGATGAAAAGCGGCTACGCGATTGGCTGAGAGCATCGTCTGCAGCTCGTCTCGATCGCTTACACGGACGCCATTTTGTCCTGCTGTCGGACGCGAAAATTACCGCGATGTCAACGAGAAAGTTTGTGTGCCGACATAAGTACGGCAAGAAAAGAAGGTCGTCACTGATTCAGAACATCAGAAGGGTGGCTGAAAGATCGAGAGGCACCGAGGGCGAACTGCAAATCGAAGATGAGCGACTGCAGGCATCGAGCGACGGAGCCGCCGAGCTGCGTACACCAGGATTAGGCTTAGCGGTCCCGTCAACGAGTGACCCTGACGTCGGCCGCGTTCGTCGCGATACAGTGCTCCGGACGCCTTCAGATATTGATGAAGGTAAAAAAAGAGCAGATGCCAAAGTTCGAGAGCTTGCATCGACTACAGCAACGCAAAGAAAATCGGACTTGTTGGCCGCGAGCGATTCCGGTGGCTGCCCGGCTGACGAGACCAGTTTCACCGTGGTGTGTTTAGAATTGGTGAACACGCTTCTTGAACACCTACAGTGCAAGATATGTAGCGGAAACGCGAAAATATGCCAAGAGGAGCGAGAATACGGCCTTGCCGTGAAACTGTCACTTGTTTGCCCCAACTGCGGTGATAAAGCTACGGTTTGGAGCTCGCCGCGCGTGAACGGTGATAAAAAAGTGAATCCGTTTACAATAAACATTCTGGCTGCGCGTGCCATGCAAGCTACTGGCAACAGACAAACGGCCCTCAACGATATTTTCGCCATCATGAACATTTCTCACCGCGGACTGCACACGAAAACGTGGCAAGCCTACCAAAAGACAAAGTTGATGCCCGCCGCGGCTCGTGCAGCCGAGCGACAAGAAAAGGAGAGCGCAGAAGCCGTACGGAAATTGTACAGCGAGCTTAGGCTGGACAATCCCGGTAACATCGCCGTGTCCTACGACGGGTCTTGGATGACCCGCGGGCATTCGTCCCACATCGGAGTCGGCGCGGTTATTGAACTTTTTTCGGGGCTCGTCTTGGACCACGTCGTACTAAGCAACTTTTGTGCTGGTTGCGAACGCGGACCACAAGCTCATGACCCTCTCTATGAAGAATGGAAGGCCACTCACGTATGCCAAAAAAATACGGACAAGAAATCTGGCGAAATGGAGGTTGAGGCTGGCCTTATTCTATTCAAGAGGTCTTGGGAGAAGCACCAGCTCAGATATACTACTGTTTTGTCAGATGGGGACAGCAGGACGTTCCTTGCCCTAAAGGAGGCTGAAGTGTATGGGTATATAGATATCCAAAAAGAGGAATGTGTCAACCATGTACAGAAGCGCATGGGGACAGCCCTCCGCAATCTGCTGGCAAAACACAAGGGCTCGAAACCACTAGGTGGAAAAGGGAGGTTGACTGGTGACCTTGTGAACAAACTCAGCTCGTACTATGGCTGGGCAATCAAGTCGCACAGTGATGACATTGAGGCTATGCAAAAGGCTGTGATGGCGACATATCACCACGTAACATCAAATGATAGTCTCGCCAATCACAGCCTTTGTCCCACTGGTCCCAATTCGTGGTGCCGGCAAAATGCTGCAAAAGCTAAAGAAGAGCCAGCACCAAAACATCGTTATAGCCTTCCTGATCATGTGGCCAAAGCTCTACTGCCTATCTACGAGCGGCTGTCTGATAAGAAGCTTCTTGAGCGGTGTGTGCGTGGCAAAACTCAGAATAGTAATGAGAGCCTGCACTCACTAATATGGGCACTCGCCCCAAAAGGGAAGCATGCATCTTTATTCGCCATTGAAGCAGCTGTGGCGGAAGCTGTAATGAACTTTAATGCAGGCCGTGAAAGAACCTCAGCTGGAATTTTGCATGAGCTTAGCATGAATCCTGGCCAGCGAAGCACTAAACGCATGAAAGAAAAGGATCGGCAGCGATCAGTCTCATCCGCACACAAACGTGCATCTGCAGACACTGTGCAACAAACACTAAAGAAGCGCCATAAAGGTGGCAGTGATCAAAGTGATTATGCCCCAGGAGCATATTAGTGCTTTAAGAGTGCAAATGTGTTTACATTTCTCCATTTTTTCTAAATAAAGCTTTCTTGTTTGTTTTTTTCACTTTACTCAAAATGCAAATTTTGGCCTCTCAGTGCATCCGTAAATGCGGTATCTCAGCTGCAATTGCAGATATCGTAATAATTCTTTTTGAAGTGCATAGCTGAATGAATGGAGCACACATTGATGCAAACCATTTTTAAGATTTCCTTTTGAAAAATATATTATATGGTGCATTTTCTCAGTGGGTAATTATCTGTTATGAGACACTCGTATTCAATGGGCTTTAAATATGGGACATAAATTCACAAACTAAAATCTGCTTGCATTATTGTGTCCCTTATGGTTTACTGAGTCCACAGACACGTATATAGAAAATTTTTAACGAGTGATTATTTTTTAATTACTTTCACGCATAATGCCAAATGATTTTTAATTATCTGACGAACTAAGCAAGCTAGAAGGAATGTAATTGCATTTTTGGAATCTGCAAAAGAAACTGAACAAGTTTGCCAAGTTTCACCAAGTTTCATAAAGAAATAAGCGAGTTGTATTTTGATGCAGCATCCCCCCTTAAAGATGCGACCTACCTGTCAAAATACCGCGATGACCGCACACATTTTATTTCCGAAGCTTTCCACATTCACGTTAGCGGCAAAGCATGTGTAAGCCTTTTTTCTATTTCTCTTCTTCCGAAAGAGATTGCCTTCCTATAGCATTTATTGCATTTTTCTCCCCTGCACATGCTGAATTCTGTTGATTTTGTGCCTTGAGATAGCGGCGGAGTATATATATGCGGACTGAAAGAATAAAGACACTTGGATGTAAGTCAGCAATGTTGACTGTGTCCCTCTCCTTGTCCTGTTGTTTAGCGCTGTTTTTACTGCTTTATGCGAAGCTTGCCGACATCCTTCTCCAAGGCATCCAGGTGCTCGACATAGTGCAGCAGAAGCTTCCTTGCGAAAACGAGCCACCAGAGGGACTGCCTCGTCTGCCGGACCTCCTGTGAGGACAATGTTGAGGTAGCCTGCCTTACCGCATCATCACTGCCGTTGTCATCGTCGCTATCTGATGCAAGCATGTTCGCGGCGATCAGCTTATCAGTTAGAAGCACTAGGTTTCCAAATCTATAGCCATGCGCTTTATTTTCATGGACAATGTCGTGCATTGCCAATGATCAGCTGGCGGATCAGCCATCTTCCGCATCGGTAGCGAGTCAAACGAGGCTGAAAAACCATGTGACAAGGAACGATTTCAACGCAACCAACAAAGACGAACACGAGCGATTAAGCTGTTTGCTAACTGCGCTGTACGAGGAGCCAGCAAGCAATCTGGGAGCAGAGCAGTTGGTGCGGCCCATTTGTGTTTCAGAGGGAGGCGCGGCCTAGAGCTATGAGCACAGCTTATTTGTGTTTGGAGGGGTGGAAGGGCGATGCGATGAGGGGTGGAAGGGCGAAGGGCGGAGCGTGGAGAAGGCTGGAAAATGAGCACGTGGCAGCCGTCGGGGCCATTGTTCAGCAGCTCGAATTTATCGTTTTCTTTTTTTTCTTTTCTTTTCAAGGATTTCACATTTAACTACCTTTCGGCACAGACACCCAGCAGCCAGACTTTATCTATACAGTCGACAATGGGGCATCGGGGCTTTGTAGCAAGTGGATTATTTTACCGAGGAAACATAGAAAAGTTGACGGTGCAGCAGCTTCTTTCTCATTGTTATAACTGATATATTGCTAAAACTGGTATCGTTATAAGTGGGTTCGACTGTATTAAGGAGATACCCTGTTTTCGTCAACATGCTATCTGAAGCAGGCATGCAGCAGTAACTGTATCATCATTGGAAAAATCGAGCAACAATATTTTGCCGAAATTGACAGCATTTGGGCGAGAATCAGTAACAAGTGAATGATGCTATACTCAAGTGCCTGACATATCAATTGACTTCAAATACTGCTCTCGGCAGCCTTCCCCAAATGCACCTGTGCATCTCTGGCAAGCTCATGGGTCAATGGAAACACAACCAAAATGAAACAAAGCCACTTACAGCCCGGCGCCCTCTGGGCACCTAGCACATCTGGGATCGCAGCACGGGGCCGACTGTGCAGGAAAACGCAGTGGGGCTTGCGACATCCAGATGGCTGGTTCTCCCAGTAACACGGGATTTGTGACCGGTTCTTCTGCAAGTACCAAAAGCAGAGAGGGGACACACACTGACCACTTGAATAGCATGACTTGAATAGCTAGGAACTATTGAAATACAATTTCATCAATTACCTCTCAGACAAATCATTCAGAACATCTTGTCATCAGTGAGATCAATCACATTTTACATGGGTGAATGGTATATTGAGGTCCCTAAAAGTTTGTTGAACTTGTAACAAATACAGTTAAGCCTCGATATAATGAAGTAGGTAAAATTGGCAATTTGCTTCGTTACAGTGAAACCTCGTTAAACCGTAGTTGGCCGGAGCTCACAAAAAGTATGTACTAAACGGTAGTACTGCTTAACCGAAATGGCATGAGTCCGCCCACTTACCTGTCAAAAACGGAACTCAGAGAGAGTGCGATGAAAGGGGAAAAAGACATGCAGTATTTATTCACTTCGCGCAACAAAAGTGTTACTTTCGATTGATGCCGTGGTGGCCTAGTAGTGACGACAGTGGCCTCAAACTTATTGAAGCTGCAAGCCAGCTTTTCAGCCAGACCCCTCTTTTCGGCAAACACTCACATGGCAGATTCCTTGTCGGCGTTGCATATTCTTCGTGCACGGGCGTGGTAGCATTGCAGAAGTCGTGGGTGCCTTTTTCATTGCGGGGTGCTGTTCCTGTCGCGACAATTGCATTCAAGAGGCTGATGAGGTTCGACTATTCGCCATCGTTGCCGAAGTGTCAACTAGCGACAGTGATGAGGACGATACGGAAAGCGACAGCACGGGCGATTCAGGCCCGGCAGTGGCAGAAGCTGCGCATTATGTCAGCCTCATGAATGCAATCGTCACAACGAGAACAGGGCGCGATAATGTAACTATTCCAAATGAAAAGTATTCCGAACTCCGGCACTCGGCAATGAAAAAGGCGCCTCTGGACTTCTGCAGCACTACTGCACACTTGCACGGAGAATACGTAACGCCAACGAGGAATCTGCCATGCAAGCGTTTGCCGAGAACAGGGGGCTGGCTGAAAAGGTGGCTCGCAGCTTCAGTTAGTTTGAGGCCGCCGTCATCGCAGCTAGGCCGCTGCGGCATCAAAAGAAAACGCTTTTGTTGCACGAAGTGAATAAATACTGCATGTTTTTTTTCCCCTTTCATCACACTCTCTGTGAGTTCCGCTTTCGACAGGTAAGTGGGCGATCTCATGCTAATTCAGTTAAGGGGGGACACGGCTCTTGGCGGCGAAAAAATCGCGAAAAAATCGATTTTTTGAAAAAAATTTTCGATATCTACAGCTAATATTCCTTTAATTCACAAAGTTTCGAATCTCAGGGAAGAGTATTTCGTCCGCAATATCAATTTATAACATCACTGTGAGCTGAATTCCGCGCAAAAACGACCCTTGTTATCGCGGCGCGTAGCTCTTTTTCTACGCGCGATCGCAGCCATCTTGGTCTCGTTGGAAAGAGGAGCCTTCCTTCTTTAATTTCCCGCCAAAAGTGACTCCGTCGGTACACCAGTGACGTTGAAATCCGGGGAGGAAAAAAAGCCTGAACGCGCGATCCGATTCGTTGACTAGCGCACGTGACCAAAAACGCGTGCTGTGGTTGGCTGCGCTAGGTTCCCATTGTCTGCTCCACTCCGCAGGCGACGCGACTGCGCGTCTCGTAGGTTTGTTGGCACATGCCCAACGATGTCCGATCCACCGGGAAAGTTCGCCACGTGGCTCAAGTTCGGCATAAAAAAGAAACGATCAGCTTCTCTTTCAAAAGCGCTCCATGCCTTCTGAAAGCATCGAGAGTAGCTCGCCACCAACCGCAAATGATGCCGAAACCGCGGACGATGCCGAAGTAGGCCTAGCCAGCTCACAAATGAGTGAAATCGTTACGGACAGCGGCCGCGTTTGGCGTGACACTGCAATGTTGCAGCGTGCGGATTTGTTGCAGAGGGAGATGAATGCTCAAAAAAACTTCGTTCTTGCGTCAACGTCAGCAACAAAGCGGGTGCTGGATTTGCTCACTCGCGCCGACGGCGTTGCAGCCGCGCCAGTCGACGCCGAGGCAGGCTTCGCTATCCTCAGTAGAACTCCGTTAACACACTGATGTTTGTCAAGTGCAAGGTGTGCGGCGGCAGCGTCGCAGGAGGCAAAAGCGAACGGTAATCTGGCCTCGCCATAAAGATCGTTATCACGTGCGCATGTTGCGGCGATGTCGTGTCGGGGTGGAGCTCGACCCGCGTGAACAACAACCTTGCCGCGCGCGCGATGCAAAGCCACTTTCACTGCAAAATAATGCAAAATTATTTCTGTACCTTTGATTAAAAGTGAATGTAATCCTTTTTTTCACATTTTCTCAAAACACCGACTTTTCACTTGTACACAATGTAGGGTCAGATTTTGGAATTTATGCTTTAAAAATTTTCAATTCTGCTTTAGATCAGACAATAGGGTAGCCACAATTCGAACAGTAAAGATTGAATTGCTATGAAATTACTAATATTTGATATATCAAAATAGTATTCCTACCATTATGTTCCGTATGTTTTCTAGTACCCAGGCATGTGCCAATACGAATTTCGTAGCGCATTTTCCCCCCCTATTGTTTCTGCAAATTATGAACAATGAATTTTATCTTCAGAACTAAATGGCCTATTGAAAAAATAATTAGATATTTGAAATCAGCACAAAAGTCTTAACAAGAATGGCAAGTTTCATGAATATTGATGGAAAACATCATGAACATTATTTGAATTACAGTGTCCCCCCTTTAAGAAGCGAAAGTTTCATTCTTGCCTGGTTGGACCCTTTATCATCCTTGATCAATTTAGTATTCAAGCATTTGCCGTAATCACCATGAACATGTCCTGAAATGTTTTTTCTCGTTTTCTCAAAGCGACATTTTTGATGGTAGTGTAGTTTTGGAGTAACGATATCTCTGGTTCTACTCATCTTATTGCAATAATTCTTTTTTCGTCAGAAAGGTGGTCAAATTGGGAGTGCAGTAGGCCTAAAATGTGAACAAATATCATTACAGAAATTTTGAAAAAGTAATAGTTTCTCCAGGGTTTCACTAATGCCTTCTGCTCACAAAAGTTTGACTTGCTGTAACTTTGGCATAAATCACTTTAGAACATTCATTCTTGTAGCACTGCAACCTCTGATCATTCAACATCATTTTGATGCACCAGTCTCCTTCATTAACAGCCAGCATTGTAGAGAGAACTTGCCTCCAAATTAGTCCATACAAAAACCATGAATTGCTTATATTTATAAAAGTACTTGTTGCATGGGAAAACCAATTGAATATTTGAAATCAGCATGTCAAAATACATAAGTGATGGAAGTTTTATCAAATTGTGGCCACAAATAAAAAAAGAAAATTTAAGTTGGGTGTCACCCCTTAAACAGTTCGACCGTTTAATACGTACTTTTTCCGAGCTCCAGCCAACTGCAGTTTAACAAGCTTCACTGTATTGGCATTTCGTTCACAACAACCTCTTGCATGGCCCTTGAATCAAAGCTTAGCTTTGTAACGCCCACCGACGCGCAACGCAGGGACTCTAAGATAGGCGCTCTCGGCCGGCACCTTGGTGCCGGCTGTAAAAGACAACGAAAATAAAGTTGGGTGGCATGCGCTTAATACACAAGCAAGGCACATGCGGTTCAGTACTGGAAGCCTGCTAGGCGGGTCCTCTTGTTCTGGCGCTCCGCTGCGATCCCTTGGTTCCCAACAACTTCTTTAGTAGGCGTACACTGATTTACGTACCAGTGCAAATGTAAATTGCATTTCTAATGCTTATCCGTGTATTTCTGTGTATATTCTGATACTTATCGTGCATTTCTAATGCTCATCCATACAGGCATCCTTTCACCCAAACTGAAGCTAGAATCAAAGGTACATCGGTCCTGTCACTTTCCATTTGTGTTAAATTGTTGCAGCTTCAAACACCCCATAAATTGACAAGATGCAGTTAGATTATTCACAATAAAATGAGATTAAAATTTACATTCTGGGATTTCACGTGCTAAAGACCATGATCGACTTATGAGACATGTTGTCGTGGTGGAATCTGGATTAATTTTGACCACCTGGAGTAGTTCATCATATGGTGTACTTAAATCTAAGTACACAAGCATTTTTACATTTCACTCTGCTCGAAATTCAGTCACCGCAACTGGGATTAAACCATGACCTTGAGCTCAGTAGTGCAGTGCCGTAGCCTCCAGGGTACCACGGCACATAACAAAATATGATCACGGTAAGTCCTAACCATAAACAATTCTAAGAGCAGCTACAGTTTACACGGTCAGCTAACACATTACACTCTATGAAAACTGAGTCGAGAATTTTGGCAACTATGTCTCAAGCAGGTAAGTATTACATTTTGCTGTACAAACTTCTATACCAGCTGTACCAAATTTTAATGCAAACACAGTTCAGTTTTTATTTAATGCGTTATCCATCGCAACTCAGTGCCCTTGTTTCACAGTTCCTTCAAGCTCAGGCTTTGTTAATCCAGATTACGTGATAAAGAAAATTTTTTGTCCTCAGCCATGTGTGCAGAGATAGCAAGATAAAAATAAAGGTAGCACTAGCGCACAATCTAGTAGTTACAACAGTGCACCGCCTTCTTCATCCTTACCCTGCTTTCCATGTGCCTAAACTTGCACGACTTCTTCATGCAATTGCCTTCCTTCCAGGCTGGACACACCGTTTCTGTGCCCAGAGCTGCTTCGCAGTGCCGGAAGGGACAGTCATCCCCCTACAACAACACAAAGCAATTAATCTCAAGTCCATGAAAAGGTTTCTAGAAACAAGCTACAGCTGTTCCTTTTAACAACCACCAATGCGTACTTATAGGATACAATTATCAGACCCCTTTGATGAATCCTCATTAGAAAGCCTTACCAGGTGTAACTGAGTTTCTTACAAAACAGACCATGCCACTAGTTCAGCTTTTAAGCACAAAACATACGTTGATCTTGTCACAAGTGACTGTGCACATACACCAAGTTTAAGCATTATTAAAATTGTGGAATTATGCCATTGTGTATCCACAAAGCAACTTCACAAACTCAACCTCACTGCCAGGTTGACACCAGCCTTTATATTGTTTGCTTCAATAAAAATTTCTGTTGATAGAACTCCATTGTGTCTCTTTTCTGTACTTCCCAGCATATTATGCTGTTCTGAAGATGGCCCAGCCGCAAGTCTCCAAACTTGCAATTCTAGCACATGACCGTTAATCTTATGTGTGAGTTAAGCTCATCATCATCACAGCCACGACAGGATTCCTGACTTGAGCGACAATCATGCAATCATGAAGCTGCAGTGCAATCATGCTACACATGTTTAATCGAGAGAACCACAGCTACAATATTAGACACAATATGGCTAAGCAAAAGGCATTACTAACTTGGGAAGCAGCGTTTTATGCACAGGATAAATGCTGACGCAACTACGGTCCACTATTGACACCCAAGAACATTCATGTCACTTGAACTTTGAACTCTGCTGCTGACCAATACCATGGTAAAGCAAAATTTCACAAATTTTTTTGAAGACTTTCGAACAACCCAAACAAATTCATTAAGTGAAACAGCAAAGAAACCAAAATACATGACTGGTAGAACATTGCATGCTTAACACAGTATGTGGGTTGGGCTCCAAGCGACAGCAAGTTGTTTCTAGCCCCACTTTCACTTTCCTTTGCCTCATCACTTCTACATTTTCATGAATGCAACAACCAACTTCCCATTCGTGGTTCCTTGGCTTCATATAATTGTGACTAACAAAAATAGGGCCGCTCTGGTCATTCATGCTTATAAGAGAGGTTTCTGAAACATGTAAGTTGTATGGACAATAATTTCATTTCAACCTCAGCGTACTGGTCTAAACATTCTTCTGGGCACAGTTATAGAGGTGCACTCCTTGATTCTTGACTGCGCATTTGGGCTGCAATAAAACTTTACTCAAGGTTTTCTTAGCCAAGAAATTTCTGTGAGAATTGGGAATTGCCTACCAGAAGTGCAACATAAGGCAACAGCACAACAGCGTGGACTTGTTCATAGAGCAATGTCCATCGAGGAAAGGGCTCGATTTTTTTCATTCGAACTCCTGCTACAAAATTGGCCACTAGCAAGGGAAACCATGGGCCACATTCTTTAATGATCACTTTCAGAATGCGCTCACTGGATATGTCAGCAGATATGGTGCACACTGCACTAATAGGGTGTTATGTTTCACATACTTCATGCGTAAGTATCCTCTAAAGTGATTGACTAAGAATATGGCACTACTAGTACTGAAAATTGCCATGCTTGCAGAGTTATGGAGCCACAAAAGCTTGCCAATTATCATAATTTTAAGCTCTCCTAAATCTGCACTGGCAAAGGCTGCTATACTGATGGACAACCTTTTTTTGGCTATGAAGCAAAGGCTACAAAACCAAAGTGCTGCTCTTTTACCACTGCTGAAAGTAGCCCTGCAGTTTTGTCCACTTTTTCTTACGTGGGAAGTAGAAAATATTTTTTGTTTTTGTTTTTTAATATAGCGGCTAATTGGGAATATGTAGTCAGCGACAGATATCTTACTGCACATTCAGTTTGCCCATTCAAGTTTTCACAAACCCAAGACCATCACATGTTTTACAGATTCCTAAAAGGCAAATGGCACCCACGTCTTCTGGTGAGTGTCCTTCGCTTAAGGGGGGGACTTGGCAATTAAAACTTTTTTTTTATTCATGGGAAAAAATGGTGAAATTTTGCATGCAGGTGTGATTTGCTATAATGATATCATAACTGAAATTAGTTTTGTGCTGTCTACTACAGTTTTCTAGTTACAATTGACAGCCTC
The DNA here is from genome assembly GCF_038994185.2 of Dermacentor albipictus. Lineage (NCBI taxonomy): Eukaryota > Metazoa > Arthropoda > Arachnida > Ixodida > Ixodidae > Dermacentor > Dermacentor albipictus. The sequence continues at coordinate 17,699,948 of NC_091823.1, forward strand.
TAAAGGTCATCCCCAAATTATTTACACATAAGTTTGCCAAGATCTTCCACCTTCCCCATGTTTACAAAGGCCACTCTGTGCAATAAAGGTATTGCTTTATTTTTTAAATGCTGAAATGTGCATTTAAATATTTTTTAACTTTGCTATGCATACTGTCTTACTAACGACTTTTGCAAAGAACCCATTATAAATTTTTTTGTGAGGTGCAGTTAAAAATGGACTGCTTTATTGCACTCATCAAAATTTCAAGATCTAAGTGCAAAAAACAGAATGATTTTATCTTCATTCACTGCGAAATGGCACTGTGATGACTGAAAGCAACTGCACAGAAAATGAAAGCTGAGAAAACTGAGCTCAAAGTTCTATCTGTTGTAAACATTTATATCTTTGGTTTGAGCACCCAGAACCTGCCTGGGATGTAGTCCTTTGCCTGTGAGGACACATTTTCTTTACATTTTGATGTAGTTTTTCGCTTTCTTGCAGCAGTTTCGCGCACCTTAGTTGCCTTTTTTATTATTGTGCATCCATCCGTCGTGCAGACGTACATGACAGTGCATTCAAAACGCCTGCTCTTGTCTCTCGTTGCAAAACCTCTTTATTAGTGGAGTTGAGTTGAAATCTGCAGTTGAATATTTGATGCAAAAACTTCTGCTCCGCCGATGTCACGTTGCCGTTACAACCCCATGTGGACACACCGTCATCATCACTCGCGGTCGCGCTTTAACCATTGCTGGCAAACGTGCCTTTGCCTGCGCTCGCGGACGTGCCTTCGCCATTGCTTGCGGACGCACTGTCACCATAGCCTACGGTCGCATCATTAGCACCACAGGCGGGCGCGCTTTCCCGGTCACCTGCTGAGTCAGTCGTGCCTCAACAACAAGCTCGCTGGCATCCGCTTTCTATGACTATTCTCCCTTTTCCACACCTTTCGTGGTCTTCCGTACACGTGGGCCATCCGAAACTCGATTCCTTTGGGGCTCATTACAGAAAATGTGCGTGAGCTGCCAAAATCGTCGATCATGTTGATCGGAACGCACAGCTCGCTGCTGCACAAATGTGTGCGAGAGAGGTTCGTCAACAATTCAAATCTCTAACTGCCAACAGGAGCGTGCCCTGTGCTCCACATGAATACTCCGCCTGATTGCAATGCCGCATTTGCCTTTTTTTTCGCTTGCGTTTGCTGCTTTATTTTTCGGTGGAGAAATGCGTCACTCCAGCTATCTTGAGCTCCAAATCTCCTTTTTACGATGACACCAAGGTGGCAAGGCTGCATCAACGAATAGCCGAGCGATCTGAGGTGCGATGGGGCCTTCTGAAGCCAGATTTTTTCGCAATTTTTGATGACAGCACTCTAGGAAAGTGCTGCTTTCTCAACTTCTACAGCGTATTTTGTTGTAATATTTCACCATGTGGTAAATAAATGTCCGTGGATCACAAAAAAATAAATAAATCAGAAAATCTAAAAATTGGACAATTTGACCACTTCAATTGCTGTGTCCCCCCTTAATGTCCCGCCAATTGACTACCCTGGGAGGCTGTTGGTCAACTTCAGCAACAAAAAATTGTCGAAGCACACGAAAGTGTTTGCTGCATCTACGCACAAACCAAGCTAACCCAACTGGTAATCAGAACAGTCGGCATGTACAACCAAGTGAGTGAGTTAACTGCTGCACCAGCTCTACCAATGCCAGTGTCAGTTGTGCGTCCTAGTGGACACCGAGGTCATACGGTCAACGCAGGCTGCGTTGCTCACTGTTCAGAACTCAGTAAATATCAGGTGTGTACAAACATGGACTCATTCATGCCAAGTTAATTGTCTCTGCCTTCACTAATACCGTATTACCATGACTGTAAGTCGACACCCCCCGCCCCCCGCCATATGCGTGACAAGAAAAAAAAAAAAGAAGAGAATACCCGAGGGCGCATTCCATAACGAAACTTTATTAGTCGCTGGCATGGTCACTGGACTACTTGTCTTCACTTGTGTCAGCGTCCTCACGAGTGCTGCCATCGTCATCGCTGCTACGGTCCCACAGCGCATCGTCGTCCAGCGAAATTCCACATTTGGCAAACGACTGCACCACGACATCTTGTGGAACAGCAGCCCACATGAAATGCACGCAACCACACACAGCCATCAGGAAGGCTCTTTTGACAGGTCCAGTTGGCGTATGTTCGCGTTCTTCTGCCGCCAGCCACTCGTACTTACGGCGGAGCAGGTCCTTAAAAGGCGAAGAACTGGGTTTGTTTCATTACCATGTCGTACTTCACTAGCAGGGACTGATCACGCATTTCAGCACCGTACCCCGCAAGCTTGGCCTACAGCTCTGGAAAGCGTCCCGATTTCAGCCCGTGGGAAACTCTTCGCTTGCCGTCACAGGCGAATATTTTGCTTCGCTGCAGTCGCTACTCTCGCACCACCCGTTCAGAAACATCGAACTTGCAGCCCGCTGCGCAGCGATTTGTTTCTTCGCCATAAAGGATGGCAGCTCTCTTGAACACTGCTGTGAACGATGGCCGAATGTTTAGTGGGCCTGGAGCACTCATGATTGACGAAGCATGGAAGTAGCACGTAGCCGGCAGTCAAGTCAAACACGTCAGGGAAATAGAAACACGTGAGCGGCGTCTGCTCTTTCACAAACTATAGATACCATCTGTGTTGATACTCCGTGCAAGTGCCGCCGTTCTGGGGGTGCTGCCGCGAATGGAACAGCGGCACTTACATCGACTATTGACATGCCCCATGAGAGTTTTGTGCGCTGTAAAACTAAGAAATGTTGCAAAACCCTTCCGAAAAGCGAACAAACGTGCAGAATAGTGAAAACTACAGGTAGGGCCATAGTTACAATAAAATTGTAACTACATTGTAGCTCCCCTGATATCTCTTTGGTCTTGCTTTTTTGGTGGTGCCATGTTTTGTTTTCGATTGTAAGTCGACCCTTCCTCCAACCACCCATTCCAGATTTTCAAATAAAAAAAAAATAGGTCGACCTACAATCATATAAATATGGTAAGTTGTGCCAGGTTGGCGAAGCCGAAACCGGTGCAGAATTTGTCCGACTACATTGAATACAAATACAGTCATGTGCAGAAGCTCCGGCCCCCCAGCTTTCGCTTCATAGCCAAGAAAAATTGTGCGCAAGTACGGGCTTCAAAACAAGTATTTGTCTAACCTGACAAACATAGAAATCTTAACTGTTACACCAACCAGCGCCCATGCTAGAATTCCTGTGCTGGCATTCATTTCAAGGATTAAGTGTCATGCTGGAGTCAAGATTAGCAAGTCAACACTGAAGGAACACAATCTGTCACTGGTGCCTGTTTTAACTGCGCCTCTGACTGACTTGCTTCCCACAATGGTGACGCAATGAAAAAGGAAGGTGGTAACAAGGCTAAACACCTCTTTGCAAAATGTGGTGGTCAAGTAATTGGCTCACCTTGGTGCACGTCGAGTAAAAGTAAAAGTAGCAGTCATCATTCTTTCTATCATGGTTGGCAGCCATCACTTTTGCTTGGCGCTACCTTGGGCTGTTGTTAGGTTCTAGCTGTGGTGTAGTTTCGATTCTGCTGCCTTGCTCCTTTCCTGCGAGTAAAAAGGTGACATTTTAAGTCATCTTGCCTAAAGATCAACACTTTCAGACATACACAAGCTACATGAACAGCTGTGACTACCAACTGCACTTGGTGTGTTTTCTAGAGTGATTGCAGAGCCGAGATAGGCCTGCATAATGTCATAGTTTTTGAGCTCGTCGATCACACTCTGCGATGCTGCCTTGCCTGTTCTTGGAACGGCACCGATTTGACAAAAAAATGATGCTCATGTTTGGGCTAACTACGACACCAATGCCACTATCCCTTCAAGAAGTCAGCAGAAAATACAGCAGGGTTGGTCGACAAGGCAGAATTGTGAATGACCCCCTGGGTAAGAATACATTCAAGTGGCGTCACCATTTTCATTTTACTCCACAGCTGAGAATTGGTTTCGCATGGTCACACAAGCACAATGCGATTGAGGCTCGTCAGAACCAGTGTGTCTAAGACTCGCCGTGTTGCTTGGAACCAAATGCCACAACATGCCTGCAAGCCACGCAAGAAGTTTGTTAAATGCTTATCAACCGTAATCATTGCTCCCCGCTGGCACTACTGAGGGTACCTTATAGTATTTATAATTACCAGTCTTACAAGTCTCAAAGTACTGGATCACAGAGAGCACTTCAACAGTAGCCTGCATTTTAGTGCATTTGTGCATACACAGATTCATGACGCAGCATGCTAACCAATGTGTAAATCTATGCAATTGGTGACAGTGGTACAGTGGCGAGGCTACGAAGTGACTTTTTGACTACGTCCATCAGCGTTAATGATGTACCTAAGGAGAGCCCAAGTTCATTGAACAATTTATAGACACGTTGGTTGCACCATTGGCACAACATGACAAGGCACCTTGTCATGTGGCAGTCTCGCAACACAAGCACATAGAAGCAAAGAAAGAAAAAAGAAAGCACTCCAGAACAGATTTAAGCATGTCCATATCGTCAATTTCAACTAATACCTCTGTCAAACGAGCATGCAAAAACTCTTTTACGTTAGCAGCCTTTTACCCACTTGAAAGTCTTTTTAATGAAGAGGCATTCCACAGCAGACAAACGGCACTGACGATCTCTTTTTAGTGTTTCCTTCTGGACACGCTACCGAAAGCGTGGCACTGGCATTTGAAACAAAATTGAGGAACTTAAACTGATCTATCTCGAAATATAAGTGAAAAGTTGTTGTATTACACATTTTTCAAATAAGTTTAACAACACCAGATTAAGAAACGTTATGGCAAAGATTTATTCTCGTACTTTAAAGAGAGTTTGCAGGACTAGCGAAGTGCACAAGTTTGCCTGGCAACATTGGGCTTCTTTTAACACATTGGCTGCAGCATTCCCACTATAGGGTGCTTTTTGTGTGCGCCTAGGGCTGTTTCGTCAACGGCGTTGGCCATCGATTCTCACAATACTGCGTGCGATTTTTCTCGTCTGTGAGGCACACGTCTGTAAGTATCATCACAGGACATCCGCAACCCATTCGACCTGCTTACGAGTACAGAAGAAAATGAGCATTACTGGGTTTACTGCACCTTCTGCAAGACAAAATTATTTTTTACGATGAGCCTAGGCAACAGAGAAATATGTACTTGCTTTTTTTTTTCTTTATACATAACAGTTGCTGGCGCTCACTGGTTTCGAGGCTACTCCTTTTCGGCCGTAAAAGAGATCAACGAATTCAGTTTCCAAACAAGACCGCTTCTGAAAAAGATCGCTCCCTGTCACATGTCTGCGGGCGAAACTCCTTTTCGGGAGAAGTCTTTTTGTTCAAAAGACTTTCAAGTGTCCTTGTGACCAGGCACACACTATTGAAATCTGCTTAGACACGCTGAGAAGGGGGGGGGGGGGGGGGCAGGATGTTCCTTTCAAAACAAAACCACACTTCATGCAATGCCTGCATTAATAATTACCCTTGTCCAGGTGACAAAGGCATTATGACGAATATAAATGGCCCTAGACACCTAATTCACCTGATCAGATTCTATAAATATCAACTCCGACAGTGATCCCGTATAGAATAAAGGACAGGCAGAAGTAATAAGGAACAAGACATTATCATATGCACTATGACCAACATGTAACAATGCGAAGACTACTTACTTGACAGGAAGTGCCTTTCTTTGGTGAGTGTGTGTCTTGTGTGCCTACGACAACGTTCAGCTGGAGCTGCCGAGTGCTTACAGGTCAATACCGACAAAGCACAGCGGGTGACGTGGGCACGGCAGTTGGCCGGGCATCCTAGTTACTGCCAAGAGACATAACGGCCTGCGCACAAAGAAAAAGAAGTGTTCACAGTTCACAGACACGTTGTGTGTGCAAGCTGACAGCAGAAATGACTGCAGTCAAAGGGAAGGGTGGGGTTGATGAGTTCCAAGACACCTTGCTACAGCTGCAGAGGTGACAATGCATGCAACAGAATGCAGGTGTAGTGTAGTAACTGAGGCATACAGCATGTATACAAAGTGTGCTCAGTGTGCAAACAAATATGACCTGGAGTAGCCTATTGCATCCACAGTACTGCATAGTGCCAGATGTCGAGGGTAAGAGCTATTGCTTCCCAGTTCCTCAAAGCAGTGTGGATAGCAAACCATTAGACACCTCAAGACCAGCTTTTGTTATGTCAAGTGGAGATTTTACGAAGTGCACACAACACATATGTATGGCTGTCGGTAAGTAGTGGTCATGGTTGAAAAAAAAAAAACAGTTCATCAAGAAAGGCTAGTTCGACTAAGAATTAATGAGCTCGCATCCCAACAGCCCAACTGTGCTGCATAGCAACTCAATCATTCATTCCTTCAACGAAAATCCCCATGAGGCACCACACCAATGTCATGTCACCTTTAACTCCTTACCTGCCCATGACAAGGTAACTCTCCATCACAATAAGCTCCTTCTGTTACTGATGACGAGTTCAGTTGTGAATTTCTGGCCATTTTTTGCACATGTACTTGTGCTCAATTTCTTGTAATTTCGACAACAAAGTAGCACGCTATGACTTTTGCCAATTTTTTTCTTTATCATTCTAAAGAATTTGTAGGAATTTGTCAAGACAGTTAAAAGGATTAATGCAAAAGTCGTCCGCGAGCATAAATTCCAAGAAGCGCCAGCTTTCAACATCTTTCAATAATGGAGGTTTCCCTGCAGCAGAGAGTGCTATGATGCGCGCTGCAGTCATTAATTTCGACCAGCTGAAGTACTTAAACGTACAACTAAAGGTAAACGAGTTTTTCCAATTCCGCACACACCAGAACGTGGTCGCCGCGATTCACAACCGAACACGTGGTCTCATGCTAGGCAGCAAGGCGACATGGACACTTCCCTACCGCAAGGGGTACTCTTCACCTAGTTTTAATGAAAATGAGCGTATACACCCGCACGCTGCGCCGCCTCACCCATAAATAGCCGCGCGCCCATGCTTATATCTTCATTGTGATCAAGGGACCCGTACGGGGCCCGAAACGTCTGTTCTTTATTTTTCTTTTATTCTTGGCGAGTGCACGTTTTCTTGCCACCATCACCTAGTTTTCGAGCACAAGTTCATACTAATGCGCTTAGGCTGGTAAGCAAATCCTTTTTAATCATGCCTCTGCAATAAAATTGGACTTGGTTCAGGTGGACAAACCGATATCCACCTTGGCACATTGCTAGACGTCCACGAGATAAACCTCGAATTAAACACGCGCATGCTTTATCAAATGTGGAGATAGTTTGCAGCCGACAGCTTGCTCTGTGGAAATATACGCGAGTGAAAATGAGTGTAAACCAACTGTGTCAATAAAAAAAAATACTTCGGATGTCATATATTCAAGCAAATAGCGTTTCGAATTTGCAACTGAGATGCCCACGTGCAGGCTTGGAACACAGAAACAAACCAAAGGAGTGGTGGCTAACCTAGCAGTGCCGTCAGGAACAGAATTCTAGAAAAAGGTCTCCTCGATTTGGCTGCACTTTTTGCACTAGTTCAGAAAAGTGTCGTGCCAGTGTCGCGCCAGTTCTTGAAGTGCGAGTGTAGCGCCACACTAGCGCTTTCGGTGCAGCGGTCAAATCGAAGACGAAAGTGCAGGAACGTTCAGGCCTTCGTCTGCTGCGACTGGGCGGCTGTGGCTTTTCTTTTGTTGGTGTGTGCCGCAAGCGTAAACGTGTGCGCGATGGCTTTTTTTGTCCTCTGGGAAGGATTTATGTATTAGTACCTGGAAATTAGTTCAACTTCAGCATAATTATTCAGAAAGCATGACCAAGCGCAGTTTCCACACCTTTCTGAATCATATATGGCACAACGTTTCAAACGACGGACCGATGTGGTTTCGCGTAAACTTAACGTCGAGGTAGCGGTAAGCTCGGGAAAATTAATACAAACGAATGTGACCTGTGGGAAAATCCCGGCCTTCAGTGCACTTAGCAGCAGCTGAATCCGGAAAGCGCCCTTAACAAGATGCTGCGTACACATCCTGAAGAAAACTGGCGTCCGTGCTGCGTTACCAATAACAGGCGCCGTCAATGCCGTCTACCAACACCCGCATGGCCACGGAACCGCATGTGTCGTCTGCTACCAAGAGCCTTGCACTACGTGCACGAGAAAAGAACTTGCGGAGACAGGGGGGGGACACTCCTCGGTTCCGGTGGCGCAGGAAATTGGCGCCATCTGTGTACAGGGCGACGCAAAAATCCGTTTCCCTTGCATGGCCTCGTAGATCATCGCGCGCACGCGCGCCGATCCAGGTGGCCAAGCCCTTCCCCCCGCTAGGCTCCTCTCCCTACGCCCTCTCTCGTAATACACTCTCAACTCCCTCACCTTCGACTGTCTACGCGCCGCGCCGCCGTGCCATCCCCGCCGGCCCGGCTGCTGCTTAGTCCGCTACGTAACGCTTTATTTTTGTTATCTACTGTCATCGAGATACGTGCGCTGCTGTGCGTTTACCGACGTGGCTAGTTTAGTCAGTTCTGTGTTCCTCGGTAGCTGTGTGCTTGTGCTCCGCGATGTTTCACCCGTTTCACGACTCGTACCGCTCGTGCATCGTGCAGTGGTGCACAAATACCTCAAAAACAAGCCCTGCAAGGTTGTTCCGGGTGCCCAAAGACAACAGGTGAGCGCTCAGACCCAAGGACATCAGAAGGCGCATGTACACGAACACAGCCCTGTCCATTTGTGTACTCCATGAGGCTCCGGACGTCGTTGCGCCTTGATTGTGCTACACTTGCCTCTTCCCGGTAGAGAAAGCTGACAAATAGATGTTCCTCCTCATTGTCACCTGGTCTGTGACTTGTGTTTTTCTGTGCCAAGTCTCATTCTGCAACTTCAGTAACTTGCCCAGCTTTCCATACCGCCCTCAGTGCTTTTTCTGTGTATCACGTTCTACAAACCAACTAACAGCTGAAAAATTACTGTTAGTGTTTGTGTACTATCTCAGTAACCCCCGATGGGAAAACCGCGCGAACAACCTTCATGTGTAGGCATGATACGCTTTTTTTTCCTCTGGAAAGCATGAGCATTGCAAGTGTCCTACATGCAGATTTTTGCAGTTCATGTTTATTATACAAGGGACAGCCCAGGAGGTACGACTTAGTGCCTTAAGTGACGTAATTTTACTGCTAAGCATTGCATTCGGGTAGAAAGAAGGGTCGTGTTGGCTTGTTTTACCTGGTCTTTGATTGAGGAATACGCCTTTCTGCGAATGTTTTCTATGTGCTGCTGCAAAAGCCGACTATCTCCTGTTCCCTTGCCACCTTTACTCAAGTTGTGACCAAGTGCGAAATAATGTGATAATGTTTGTTTCAGTTTTTAGTACGATGTTATTTTTTTCTGCCATGTTTTTTTCAATTTGTTCAGTAGTAATGAACATGTCAAGCATTTCATATATTTTCGTGCAGATCTATAAGTGAGCTTTCTTTTGGTATGGCTCTCAATCAAACAATGTTAGCATTTTATTCTATCTTTCAGGTGTTTTGCGTGTCCTTGTTTTTGCCATTACTAGTGAGTTTTCCCTTTTTATAGTTGTCATGACTACGTCATACACGTCGTCCAATTTTGTGCAATATCTTAGTGCACATATCAGGAGCTCGTCTACATTTAGGTCTTGAGGACGTTATATAAAAATGTTGTTTTTATATGTGTATACATGGAATGGCCTTCGCGTTTTCTAGCGCTTTCACTGCACGCTTTCTTTTGTTATTTCACCATCTGTGAACTTTTGTCTTTAGTACTCTTGTATATGTCATGCACCTCTCACTTTTGCTCATTTTTGGAGCGTGTATTACACCACGTTGTAAGAAAAATCTCTTTTCGGAAACGAAGTCAATAAAGCGAGGCTAAACATCTGTTGTGTTGGAAGTAGAATTTTTTTTATGTCCCGCCACATGCTGGTATAATATAAGTATGGGCAAGACTGCGTGCGTGCCAATGCATAGCCCACGGCGCACCACGCGCCAGCTCGCAAGCAATGCCAATGCGCCGCGTAGCGCGCGCATTGCTTGCGAGCTGGCGCGTGGCGCGCGGTAACAAGCGCGCTATAAAAAAGAAAAAACGCGCCGCTTACGGGCAAAAACAAAAAAAAGTGAGCGGCGCGCGCGACATGGGGGAAAGAGAGAAAGAGAGTGGAGCGGGTCGGCATAATAAAAACAAAAAGGAAAGAAAAACGTTTGGGAGAGGAGGCGCCGCGCGGCTGCTGTTGCTGTTGCCATGGCAACGTAAACAATCATGTGCGCCGCCATTTTGCCTAATGCGTCGCCCCTTGATTAGGGCCGTAACTGAAGGGGACCTTGGCGCTAGCGTCGAAAGAGCGTCTGCTCAAAAACGGCCAATGGGATGTATACGGAGTGTCCGCCCCCTGGCGGAGAGTCTAGTGCCAAAGTGTACATGAACTCGTGCAGCACGACGTCAAATCGAGTGCCGAAGTGCAGGTGGCGCTAGCTGCACTGGCAAATCGAGTGCTTGAGTGCTGCACCCGCAGAACTAGTGCAGGAAGTGCAGCCAAATCGAGGAGACCTAAAGTCAATGCAGCAGCATGTCAGTATGGGACTGCAACTTCCGCGAACCAATGTGCGGCTGTGAAAACGAAAGCTGCGCTTGCGCAATCAAGCACGGACCTCAGACATCCTCAGAACTAAAGGAGACGTGCGAACGCGCACTAATGAAAGGCGTTTCCGCTCTGTCAGTGCAGCGCTTCAGGAAAAATACAACGGGGGTGCTATTCTTGTACTACAATAAACTGCTGTTGAGTGAGCTCGCGACATTAACGTCAAGAGGGCGCCGAAGAGAGGCGTGGTGGAAAGCTGCGGAACAGCGTCGAACTGCTGGCTCTGTCGCAATGGAACTGCGCCGGAAATCGCAGCTAGGAGCATGCAAATGCAAATCGCGTTCCTTGCAAAGCTTGTCTAGACGCGCCGAAAGGAAGCGCCCGTTCGGCGCCGAATTTCGGTACGGCGACGATGTGGCGTCATTCAATCCGAGTAGTGAAGGGAAAGGTCACTACCTCGGAATGCCCACACCAGCCGGCGTCATTTGCGTGCGGTGCGCAACAGTCTACACGACAGCGGCAGTAGCGCTAACGTAGTTTGGGAAACTCGAGCGTCGGGGAGAGAAATTAGGTGCAGATGTTTTCGTCAACCACAGTGTGAAAAAAATATAAAGAACTGGAGGGTTCTGTCTGGCGCTTCTCTGTGGCAGTTTCAATCATTCGCGAAGCTGAAATGTAAACCCATAAACCTTTCTGTCAAATTGGCACCAGCCTTGAAAGAACGCAACATTTGCTCTCGTTCTATTTGAGGCAAGCGAGGATTGGAAGCAATCACAAAATCAACACGTTTTCAGCTTAGGCTTAAGAAGGGACCTGGAAAGGCACACACTGCTCTTATACGAGTGCAGAGAACTCACATCGTCGGGGAGCATCGGCGGCACATATTAAATTAACTCCGGGTGACCACAAATGATAAATTACTAAAAGCAATGGTACGAAACGGGAAAGTAATCTTCGGAACTTACTTGCTCAAGATGGCACAGTTGAAGAGCAAGAACTAGGAGCAACAAAAATAGATGGCGCTGTCGGACGACGAGCGAGCTGGAAATTAGGAAGTGGACTGGTCGTTTCCCTTTTGTTTTCGACTGCAAAAGCGAAAACGCTGCCCGGGGAAACGGACTGCGTAATTTTTTATGGAACACACACAATTCAAATATCGAATGAAATAAAATGTATCTTTGCCCACGCCCAAATTACTCAGAACGTCAGGCTGGTCAGGCGAAGACAACTTGCAACCGAAAGATAAGCTCAATCACATTAATAGCCATCATCGCCATCGCGATTAAATCATTGTAGTAATCTTGTTCTTTTGGTTGTCCGTGTGTTCACTACAGTAAATATGTGTTCGCTGTGCGCGATTGGCAGCAGCAGCATGGAGAAAAGAAATAAACTCCCTGGACAGCAGAATGTCGAGCGTGCGCCCGTGCGTGGCCGTCCGACTTTGCGTTTACGACTCTGCTTGCGTGAAAGTGAAACTGTTCGCGCTTGTGTGATAACGATTGTTCTTGGTCACATCACTGATGATTATCGTTTGTCTCGTGTGCTTGTCGCAAAGAGTTGTGCTTTATATTTTTCCATCGATCACGCTTGTTCTGCATGCTCTGGCAGACCACGTGTGGTGGAAGCAGTTCAGTTTCCTCGATGACCGTTTTTGAACTTGTCTCATGCCCGCGGTTGTGAAGTTTTATTTGTTCACATTTCCGATTTGGGGGCGGAGAGGCACACTGTTAAAAGAAAGTGGCTAATGTGAGAATGGCAAGAATGTTTGGTTACTACGAACGTTGTGTCTCGTTTTCATCTATGCGATTGTTTTTAGGCGTTGTCATTCGAAGAACTTGGATTGATTAAAGTAGTTGCCATTCAGGCTAAAGAAGAGCCCAAAACAACGGCACATAAATATGTTCATGTTCCATCATTTCTTTGTGTGCCGTTTCCTTGCACTATTCATGAAAACGAATGCATATGCTGCAGCTGTATGCCTGTACGGAGCTACATCACTATTGAAGTGAATGTGCACGTCTGCGTGTAACTTGTCCTCAAAGGCATATATCAAGCAATTTAAATTTATGTATACTGACACCATAATTTCTGTCGGCATTGATTTGTAATAAATGTGATCTGTGCAAAGCATTTTACCCAACAGAACAAGTATGTAACAGTAGGGTAAACATTATAACCTTTCTGAAGATGTACCTGTGGCTTAGAGGTCCAATTACAGAGACGTAATTCACATAAGCCAAAATAAGACTCTTTTATGAAAGTTATTTGTTAGGTGAGTTGATGCAAGGATGTGAGAATTAAAGTAACAACTACTTCATGCCTTTCAAGATGGGTATCAACCTTTCAGGTGATAGCTTATAAGATGTTGAAACATAATTGTATGTTTACTTCTACTAGAGTGCTTTGTTTTCTCTATATGCATAGTTTTATCAGTCTACTGGGACCATAGAGTATGTGAATCTTATCCTTGATGAAGATATCGCTAGTGGGTGCAAGCTTAATCGTGGTACTTTCACCTAGAGAGGGAATAATGGGAAGTGCATGCATGCATTGGCTCATTTCAGCTGATGGCTTAACATGTAATATGACTATGGCTCAGTAAATTACCTTTTGGCAACAACAAAACTGCTATGATACATTATTAATAATAATAATAATAATATTTGGGGTTTTACGTGCCAAAACCACTTTCTGATTATGAGGCATACATTATTAAAACACTGTATTATACTTTGCATGCAAAGTATTTTACACCTGGTAGATTGTTGGAAGGTCGCAAGCTTTTTTTCAGCAAATGAAAGAGCACACAAAATTGCAACAGATTTAGTTTCATGCACTGCATGGCAATTGTGAGCTGACAAAAGGTGCTCAGAGCGTAGGGACTGAATTCGTAGCATAGCACGTGAATCAACAATCATCAATCTGAAGTCTGTGCTTCCTCTGAATCACTGCAGTGCCAGTTAATAAGTTTTTATAAACTCATATTACTGGGACATTGGCACACTCTAGACTATCTGACAACTGGAAGGAAGAACCACATATAAACAGTGCTTGTGTGTGTATATATATATATATATATATATATATATATATATATATATATATATATATATTTCATTTTCTGGATCTTCATTGAGCACTTGTTCTTATGTGTGAACTAATAGAAGCTTTTATGAAACTTTGCAAATACAACACATGGAAGTGATTTCTATTTTTCTGCTGCTTTCTGCAGGAGGCCCACCACCCCCTCTTGTTCGCAGTGGTCGCCACATGGGTGGGAAAAGCCAGCATACTTTTGCCTGTAATTTTTGCGAGTACCGTACACCAAAGTGGGCTGTCATGCTGAACCATCGGCGCACACACACAGGGGAACGACCGTTTACCTGCCACCTATGTCCCGGACGGTTTACTCAGAAGGCCTGCCTGATGCGCCATGTGCGCACACATACAGGAGAGAAGCCTTACAAGTGCCGTATCTGTGGTCTTGCCTTCTTCAGAGGCTACACACGAGACAGACATGAGTACAGCCATCTAAGTGCATGATTTGATGAGTACTTGTGGATGACGCAGTGCCAAGAAAAAGTGTAAGAAAGGCAAGTCAGTGGCATTTAAATATTAAAGATGCATTGTATGAAGAAGAGGAATGCATTTTCAGTCTTTGTGAATGCAGCTGCATAATCTCAAAAGGGTGGGGTGGGGATAAGTAGGAGGAAAGGGGAATTGTTTATAGACAACACAACACCAAGTAGGAGCAAAGCATATGAATTGCAAGTCATTCCAAAGATGCACCTTTTTGATACTTGAACTATATACACTGTGTTCATAGGTGTTGCCTTTAGATCGTTAAAAGATTGTTCACTGTGACAGCACTGTATAATTTGGCATATGTTTATGGCTGGTAGAAAACCAGAGTGCAGAAGCTAAATAAAGATAGTGTTTTTGGGAAATCGATTATATTTACTGTGCCGTTTTATAAACAGCCTTAATAAACTTGGAAAGAAGTGCTTAAGCTTTCTTCTAAAAAAGAGAAGAACGTGGAGAAAGTGATAAAGGTACTTGTGATTTTACTTTTGCAAAGCTACGGCTGTAAATTGAGAGTAACATTGCATAGTTGTTGAAGTGGAAAAATGTTTCTTAGGTTTCGACAGAATTATGTGATAAAAAGGTCATCGGAATGGTGCTACATCCTGTACCCTGCTGCTCATGCCTACCTTTCATTGTAGCGTTTAAAAAAAGGTACCAGTAAAAAAAGGAAAAACCTGGCATTTGCATTGGGTAAATTTTTTTATTGTATATATTTTATTTGCTCAAAACATTACAAGGTTTGCTCGCGCCTTTAATCGGAACTATTTAGGCAGGGTAACCATGCACTTGTGCGCATTGCACTGTTCCAGCCATACTGTATACAGGTGACGTCATATGTCTATGGTCACCATAGGAAATTGGGCTTGTCTTCCAGAGATGGGGGTGTGGAGAGTCAGCCTCGCTGCATATGAGTGGAGGGCCTAAGCGACACTGTCTGCAAGTCGCCTACAACCTACTAAGCCCTTATATGCTGTTCACATGGCCTTTCTCAGCACTGAATTGAGTTGAGCTTTATTTTCAGCAATGTTGCCGGAGTGCATACACATGGAGATATGGAGATATAATGGAGGTGAATGGACAAAAATAAAGTTCTAATTTATTACACTGTAGTACAGTGCAACTTTATGCATCTGCATACGTGTACCCAGCAATTGTTGAAACACTGTGAGCAAATCAAAACAGACTGAAATGTATCCACATATTGAGACATACTGACATATTGAAACTGACATTGGCTACATGAATACATGGTGGAGTCCTTTCTTTCGTTATATCTTTGCAATGTCACATTATTGTTTCACAAGAATTGTATTCAGTATTGAGGAATTTTGTTTTTCCTAATGAGGGGAGCACTTGATTACATTCAATTGTTTTGGTTTATATATATTTGTGCTGTTATATTCTGACAAGTTTTACCTAGACATTTATTAAAAAGCACCACAGTATGGCCCACATGAGGAAATGATGGTTATGCAGCCCAGTGCCCGATGGGTTTTGAGGTTCCTGGTCTAAACCTTCTGAGTACTATCAGGATTGCTGCAACTACATGGTTCTGCTAGGTATGTGGTTGCTCGTTCTATTGTTTCCTCTAAACCCTTAAGAAAGGCCGTGACTGCTTAAGTATAAGAATGCTGACAAAACGGTGTTAATGGTTATGTTGTTCCTGGTCCCAAGCAAACTTTTTTTGCTGGAAGGCTTTTACTTTGGAACAAAAGTCAGCATAGCTACTAGCACTGTTGTGTAGCACTCAGAAGCATTGCATACAAAACAGCCCACTTTCACTTCTTCTACATGTATGCACATATTATCTTGCATGTACCAGTAGATTAGCCACATCTGTCTGTATTTTATGTAGCATAGCCTGCCTTGTATCTGTTTTATCTCTATCTGGATATTATCTCAACTCTGTATAATTATCATTTGTATGCCTGCACATCTCTGACCACATTGCGACCTCATTTGCCTTTTCAGCTCATTGGTACTTGATGTATAGTTAGTCCGTCGTTTTTGGGTTCTTTATATATTGAAATTTGTGGCATAAAAATCGGGTGTTGTGTTTAACGAGAAAAACGGGAGAAATCTGGGGTTTTGTTCTCCGACAGCAAAACCGGGAAGACATTGGGAGTTTTGTTGTCTGGCATTTGAGAATTCAGGAAGTCTTCAGTAACTTTTGCATACAATTCACATACGCAATAGTCCATCTTTGGACACAAACATTCTATTTAAACAAGCACAATCACTCGCAGAAATTTCTAATGACAAAGAGACCTGCCCCAAAGCACGGGATGAGCTCATTTCTACCAATCCTCATTGTCAGGCATTATTATTACATTTAGAAGAAACCACATTAACAAAAAATATATATAAAGAAGGCTGTGGAAATCCCTTCCTTGCTTTTTCTCTGCATTTCTTAATCAAAGGAAAGAGTACAAATAGTACTGCACATGGGTATGCTTCGCAAGAGGTGTGATGCTTTTTCTTATCTCACAAGCCCCCTGTTGACGAATGATTATTGAACACATTCATAACATATCTGTGTCCATCCTAGGGGCGGGACCTGCTGGGCCTTTAGTTTTTGTCTGTTGTCATCCTGTTTTACTGTTTCCCAAGATAACCTCTTGCAACAAAAGTAATAGATTACCAAGTAGACGAAACAGCCACCTTGTTTAATGTTTGGGTAAACATATTCCTAATGCCACAGCTGCTGCTCGCAAAGCAACATCAGCGCTGCTTTAATGCACTTCCCAGTGCATTACCACCATTTATATGTATGCGATGTGCGGAAGATGTGGTGCAATGCGCCATTGTCATATTCCTGTAAGCACGGCTACTAAAAGGTTACAAGCCTTCGTTCATAGGCTCAAGGCCCGGAGGTGCTGAATATACTATATTTTTATACATGTATGCCAGCTTTTGTTTGAGTGTCAAGCAAAAATGAGGCATATGTTATATTTGTATAATAATAATATTATTAATCTTGTATATCTTGACCACCCTTTAACAAAAGGCAGGCAGCATTCATCACTTTTGTAATACCTGCATTTCTTATTATTCTTTACAAAAAGGCAAACTTTGTGAAGAGAGAGAGAGAGATGAAGAGGAAAGGCAGGGAGGTTAACCAGATATCAGTCTCCGGTTTGCTACCCTACACTGGGGATGGGAGATAGGGGTTAGAAAGAGGACAGAGAGGAAAAAGGAAAAAAAAAACGCACACATGGAGACACACACACAAAAGGTGTTCCAGTTATAGACGTTCACAAAGTTCACAAAGACCGGTAGATCGCAAAAAGCGCAATAGTGCTTGCACGGCCTTCCTCTGTGACGTTAGGTCCTTAATGGTGTAGAATTCTTTTTTCCGATAGCGGTTGATCTTCCAGATTGTCAAGTTTGTGGCGAAGGCATTCCTTCTGTGGACGGTACTGTGAGCAGGCGCACAAAATATGGTCAATCGATTCTTCATGGCCGCAGTGGTCACAGGTTGCGGTGTCAATCATGTCGATGCAGAATAAATCGGGTTTAAACCGATGTGCAGAAATGTACTTTGAAGTGAAATATTGGAAGTTATTGGATTTTACCTGAAAATGAAGGACCCTATGTACATCTCAGTCATTGGGTTCATTGGGTTGTGGTGTGTTAAAAGCATGAGCAGTGAGACATGAACTATGTTATTGCGTGCCGCATTGAAGCACTGAAAGAAATCTCAAGCAAAAGAAGGTATTGCTGAAAAGTATTGATTGAATGTGTGACCCTTTGTAGCTGTTTGCCTGCTGCAGGCATTACAATTAACATTGTGCTGTACTTTTTGTTGTTGTTGTTGTTGTTGCCTTTTGATCAATGAATCAAAACACAATCAAACTAATGCAAGGGCTATTGTAATTTTGAGTCCATTGTAACATTGCCATAGCAAGAAAGTATACTGTCTTGAGAAAACCACATTCTGTGGTGCAATGACATGTTTGCTGGAGCTACATTTAGAAGCATAGTTCCACATAATGCAAGCCATTTGTAGACCTGCTTTGACAAGTTACGTCTGAGAGAAAACAGCACACCTTTTGATGACTACACTGTTGGCATTGTGAAATTGAGCATCTTGTCTAATCAAAGAGGCAATCACTGCTAAAACAGACAACCTTGCACTTTTGCAGAAACTCGCCAGCAAGTCAATGTAGTTGCAGCATTGAGTTCAACTTTCATAGGCCAAGCCTCAATGAAGGGAATGTGCTACTGTACTCAAAATTGTGGCTTACTCTAGTATTGCTAGCAAAGGATAAAGCCATTAACACAGGCTATGCTAAAGCTTTGAGAGAATTAACCATAGCAAAGCTTCTGTGCAGTGTCGGTCTGGAATCACATGTGTGCTTTTGACTGAGTGATAACTTCAAATGACAGGAAGCATTACTTTGAATACATTGCATGTACACTGTTAAAACAATAAGGAATAAATGTGAGCCACGGCAGGGACGAATGAAATTGCACTCAATATCTCGAACGTCAGAATCAACACAAAGCACGCTGCGTTAGCATGGCCAGAGATTGAGATAGTGTTGAGCAGTGTAGCTGTTGGGCAGTCCAGCGGAACTTGCTGAGCCTTCACCCATGACTGTCATTTGAGAACTGTGTAGTGATGTCATCCAAATTGCACATTTTATACTGTTCATTTGGGGGAAGTATAGTACTCACTGGAGGCCAATTTTGACAGCACCTCTTGTCGAAGTTTTACTTCTTGAGACTCCCAAATGTGCCAAAGGATGGCAAAGCTCAGAAAAAATAAAAGTGGCATTCTTCAATTCATACGCTGTTCGGCATTGCTTGTAGAAGAATTGCTAAGTTTTATTTATTATTAATTATTATTATTTTTAAATTTATTTGTTTTCTCTAGCACATAAATAGTTCTTGAAATGTGGAAACAATAATTGTAAAGCTCAAGAGAAATGTAATAACAAATTCAACGTGGTCAGTGATTTAAGTTATGCAGTTTTACTTCAGGTAGCTCACAAAATTGCATACACTCTTGTGTGCAGGTCCACAAATTCTGCATGTAAGTGTAGTGACAAACTGCCATCGCTGTGTGTTTCTGTTGCAGGAGAACCGCAGTTTTCTCAAGATCAGGACCAACCTTGCACCCTGAGCTTTGCCTGTACCTTCTGTGGGTACCGCTCAAGCATATTGGACGATGTAGTTGAACACCAACGGATGCACACAGATGAGCGGCCATTCGCTTGCCACCTTTGTCCGGCAAAGTTCACTGAGAAGAAGAACCTGACACGCCACTTACGCTCACACACGGGCGAAAAGCCATACAAGTGTAGCATCTGCAACATGGCTTTTTCCAGGTCCTGCAGCCGGCAAAAACACGAGCGCAGTCACGTCAAAGGGCGATCGAAAAGATGCTGCAAGAGCGAATATAGAGAAGACAGCAACGAAGTGGAGCACGAATATTGCTGAAAAAGCACTCGCTGAAGAAGTGGCTCGTATTTTCTGTGCCTATGAATGCAAACAGTTGCACCCAATGCCCTTTCCAATTTCTTGTAAATACTCAAAGCTTAATCTTTCCGTATTACATAAATAATGATCAGGTGTCTTGTGGATCATTATACAAGTACCTAGGTGTTAACTTCACACCAAACATTTCCTAGGCTTCGCATCTAACCAACATCTGTCCTAATACTTTCAAATAATTGGGATATCTTCGTCACTATTTTCGTAACTTGCTATCTAATATCTGCAGAATGGTGTTACTGTCATTTGTTCACCCTCAACTTGTGTTTGCATCCCCAATCTAGTCCCCTTATCATAACTATTTAATCAACACGTTAGAAGCCATTCAGAATGGAGCCAATAAATTCATCTCCCACAGTTACAATTAAAAATCAAGCATAAACTTAACATCAAACTTAATATTTCACTTTGTAGATTACACAGTTACCATGACATTGCACTTTCTTCGTTGCTTTGTAAATATATTTGCCATATCAAACCCCACCTCTTACCATCTGAACCTTTACCTTCATTTTCACTGCAGCTTACCACTGTCTCGGCTTTACTCATCTTTTTGGTGACATGGAGGCCTTAATTCACAGCATTTGCACATGCTAATTTGCTTGCAGAAGGTCCTTTTCAGTAGCACTGTCGAGCGCTAAAACATAGGAAAGTTCCACAAGCTCACAGACGTGTTGTTTATCTTAACCCCTCCCTCACCATGTGCTGTTACACTGTGCGACTTGCCTGTAGCATCTTAAAGCATTTTACAAGTGCTTAAAATCGTTCCTTGCTTTAGGATATGAGACCTAGCTTTCAGGGTTCTGTCTAAACATTTTTTGGGGGGGGATCATTTAGTTTCTATACCTTTTTGGATGTTGTGTCTTTGCTGCCTTGTTTGCTAATTGCAACAGAAATAATTAAATGTCACTTACATTTCCCTTTCCTAATAAGTTTCTCAGTCGTTAATTTTTCTTTCCGTGATGCCTCCCTTGCTCAATACCCCCGACACCTGCCTATGAATCATTTTCAAAGGAATTAATAAATAAAGATATCCTATGCCACACTGGTGAAATAGTGCATAACTAATGTTCCCAAAGAAGCGACTTTGAGGCAGTTAATTGCATTTGCTGCACTGTACTCTTTGAATATGCAACCCATTGCATTGCCGAACTTAGAAACGAGTGTCCATTAGGTAGATGTATAGCACTTAAATACACAGAATGTTGTGTTGAAGCTGCGTGAGCGGGCACTCGAATTCAGTGCAGTTGGCACACTGCATTGAACAACCACTTAAATATGAAAGGTAACAAACGAAACAGAGCTAGGCAGAAACATGAAAGAGTGGATTTCCTGGCAGCTCGGCATGCTACTTCAGATGAAAATGATGATTAGCGTGTTTCTGTGGGTTCTTTTCTGGCGGCTGTCATGGCGATATTTTGACAGAAGCTGAGTGCAACAATGTATACATACCACATTTTGAATGCGTGTTAAAGAACACTCCTCACTATAGCATCTCTCATCGCCCCATCAATCAGTCAAGGCGATTTCAAATGAGAGTTTGAAAAACAAAATAGGTAATGAGCTGTACGTAGGTTTTCTTTTTTTTCCCAAGTACCCTAAAGGCCTATACAGGCGTTACATAGGGGTGCTACAATAAATCAATGATAGTTAGAACGCAGACATTTAAACAGATAATGCATGTTAAAAAGAACACAAGTGCAAAAAATATGTAAAAGCAGTACAACGACACATACTAAACTAAACCTTGAAGGCTTATATGGCCATTAAAATAGGTGTGACAAAAAATCAAGGTTGCTTAGGGCAGATAATTCAAATGGAAGTGCTTGATAAAATAGGCACACAATCTAGCAGATACCACTTGTCACATTAAAAGAACACAACCAGAAAATAAATTTCATGCAGTACAAAGAACTTGGTGTTAACCTAAAACAAAGCCATGCACGCAAGAAACATCTAAATATGGTGTGAAGAAGAAAAGCAAGAAAAGGAGCACAAGAACACACTGATGTCTTGAACAAATGAGCAGGAAAGTCCTATGTGTGCACATTAAAATGGTGTTTCGCTAGGAATTCATCATGACTTAAAGTTGATATTATTTCATTTGATAACATATTACAGTGCTATATCACGAGAAAGAGGGGGGAGTGACTGAAGAGGTTAGTGTGCAAAAATGGACTGCACCTAAAAGGGATGATCAAGGCATGTGACAATACGATGTGTGGGCCTGTTGTGGCATGTGCTGAAAGATGACCTGCAGTGCTAAAGCTTGTGAAAATGTGAAAGAAGTTCTAGCAGTCTTCTACTTTCCAGTAAGGGCAGGTTTAGAGATAGTTTATTGTTAGTGATGCAAGACGTTGGAGAGTAATTTTTTGTAATGAAGCGGGCTGCTTCCTTTTGGACTGACTCGAGTTGTTGAGGTACGACTGATGCAGCTTCCAAATAGATGTTCATAACACTTATAGCAGTTGTGATTTGAAGGGGACATGAAATGGTTGGAATGAACTTGTGGATAGGTTCAACACTGCATGTGAGTGTGACTTCAAACTTCTGTCAAAGTTGGTGCTGCCTTCTGCAGGAGGACCATTCCATTTTCTTCGCCGAGATCGCCTTAACAGCTGGAATTACTGTAATTATGCTTGTGCATTCTGTTGTATTGGTCATGCAAGTAGGCGCACCTGCTATGACGCCAGCAGCGGCATAGGAGGAGCAATCGTACCCTCACTGCCACAGTTTTGTGCGGTTTGCACACAAGAGTAAGCTGACTTGCACACCATGTGCACTCACACATAGGTGAAGAGTTGTTCAAGCATTGTGTCTGTGGCGTTTCCTTTGGGCCTGTGCCTGAGACAGTTGCAATGTGGGCCATAAAAGTTGACAATTCCATGTTTATTTGTGTTCAAGGGGTAATAAAAAAGAAGTAAAGGACAAGTATACTTTCTAACTCAAGAGTGCTCTCTTTAATTCAATGGCCTGAATTCTTTCTACATTAAACTATGGAAGAAATGGCCAGTGTCATAGCAGCTGGAGGATTGCAGTCAGTTATGAGCTGTGGAAATGCAAGGGAGAAAAGAAATTGCAATCCATCTCGAGGATTACACAAATATAGTATGCTTCTTGAAAAAGTGTATTATTCCATGAAACACAGAGATAACTACAGAACATCTAAAATACTTCTTCAACTAATAAGCAAAGCATCTAAAGGAAGTCTTAGTTTAAGCGTTTATTGATGTACACTTCCTGCAAAACTCCTTTAGCTGTGTTCATTGCAATTATTAGAAGTCTAGAAAACTTGAAGCACATTTATGAGAACTTTTGAGACCTTTATCTCCATTTGCAAATAAATTCAACATCAGTAATCACAATTAATTTATATCTGAACTAACAACAATACTATAAATTTATGTGATCATAAAGAAAAGTAACCGGGCTAAAAGGAACAGTCCATTACGGCAGGGTTTGAACTCCAGACCTCGCATTTCCAAGTTGGACACCATGTCAGCTCCATTGAATCAGGGGGAATACTGGGAGCATCTTATGCAGTTGAACGAAGGTATGCATCACTGCATATGCTATGTGCAGGGAGTCTGCCATCTCGTGTACTTGCAGCCATATGTGACTGCAAAAGAATGGTTGCCCAATTCCTCGTAGGATGACTAAACATTGGACATATAAATGTAATGTGCAGTGAAAATGGGGCATGTAACATGAAATACAAGATGAACACTTCTCTTTTGTCTTGACAAATCCTGCGTGCCCTTTTTGCAGTGCGGATCGCATAATGCAATATCAACTGTAATCCATCAGCCTGTTCTGCTCGGGTACATATGTTACAAGGATTGCCAGCAAATGAGCAGTCTCTACACATATATCTATATGGAGGATGGCTTAAGAGCTCGCTTTTGTGCATAGGAAATGTAGATGTTCTTTGCTTGCCGTAATTATGCATGGTTCGTACTTTTTTTACGCACCTCCTAGGTGACCATATTCATGCAATTCACTAATTATATTTTGCTACGAATATTTAAATTCACAAGCTTTACTCTGTGTTGAAAATGTATGCATACATTTAGAAGCCAAATTAATCTTCCTAAACATTTTTATAAATTTTAGAAACTTAGAAATACAGTGCCCAAAATAAGTTAGTTTAATTTTAACTAGTTTAATAAACAGCGCAAACGAGTTTCTCCAGAACATATCCTCATGGTCTATAGAAAATTATCTAAAATTAAATTCAAATAAGACAAAAGCCGTAATCTTTTATGCGAAAGGCACAAAGATTCCACAAAGACACACTTTAGAGATGAACAAAGGGAGCATAGAAATAGTAAATGAAATTAAAGTATTAGGTACATACTTCTCTAGTACGCTAAACTGGGATCGACAAGTAGACTCTGTAGTACAAAAGCTTAGCCGTATCACAGGAATGCTAAACAAGAACAGATATCGTCTACCAACATCCGTAAAAATATTAATTTATCACTCACTATTTGCATCACACATTAATTACACACACCTTGTGCGTGGCACAACAACTGAAACTAACCTCAGGAAAATACACTTACTACAGAAAAAGATCGTACGTATAATTGCAAATGTGCCATATCACAGTCACAGTGAACACCTTTTTAAACAATACAACATACCTACAATCTACTCTCTATACAACCGCTCTCTCCTTCGTACATGGCACTCAAACTAAAACTCTGAAAACAGCGTATTTAATGAAATTGCTTGTCTGCAAAGAAATACACCTACCTATATTACCCGACACGGAGAATATTGGTCTATACCCCCTTCAAGAACTAACTACGGTTTGCAAATGACGAAAAATAAATTACCCAGACTGCTTAATACATTACATGACGCTGGTATTGACATCATTAACATAACACGGTCAGAACTGTCGTTACTTATCAGAACCTTCTCCTAAATAATGAATCAAGCGTAATTCCTTTCTCACCTATATTCACATGTGTGTCTTGTTAATGTTTGTAATGACATAATTTTTGCTCGTCCTTTTCTTTCACTTAATAATTCCAATAATAATCGACCATCGATTCTTTTCACCTTTAATTATGCATCGTCAAGTGTACGCGATTTCAACTATTATTTATGTATTGCCAAGTGTATGTAATGTGGTGGTGCCTACTATCTGCATTGCTTTTATTTGTCCTTATCCCATTTCTTTGTTCCTTGTTTGTTTGTTCCGTCATAGAAAAGTCTCTTGATTGATGATTGTAAGTATTATTTATATGTAATGTTCTTTGAGTACGGTTGATTGCGCTACTCACTGCCACCATGTAACACGGGGGCTAAGGGCACCTCAAGCTGCCTCATTGCAGCTTTTATCTTAGCCCTCGTCATTGTATTTTAGCAATGGAAACAAATAAAGAAAGAAGAAGAAGAAAGAAGTATTTTCATGGTCAAAAATAACGATGTCTAAACATGCTCTTCGAGGTGGACATTTTGAAAATGTAAAAAAAAAACACTTGCCATGGATGTTTATTCAAGATTTCATAATACACCAAAATATCTGCATGCCTATAAAATTATTTCAAGAGGTTTTGTGTTTTGTGGGTTGTTTGCTGCTACACAAATTAATGCAACCCATTAATTTTTTTCTGAAGACGTGTCCCTTGCCGCATTATAAGCTAAATATCACTTCACATCCAGTCATCATCCACAGAAGTTATTGGCAAGTAGTGAAAATATTGAGAAAATGAAGGAAATAACTATAATTCCAAATAAGTATTTACCAATATTCATTTCAAACAAATATTTTAAAAGAAAGCACCAAGAATGTTGAAGCCTTGCAGGGCATTTATTGTTTTGGCATACTTTATTAGTGTCACTGTAGAGTTGCAGCAAAAAACTACTCATACAAAGGGGTGCAATATTTTGCTAGATCCACATCAATCTGCTCTCTCAATGAAATTTTACGACAAATAATTATATGGCCACGTTTTTACATGCATAATGTCAAAAAACTTGTACATTTTGCATTAAAGTGCTGTTTTCTTTTGAAAGAGGTGGAATTCTGTAAAACAACAATTTCCTTCGCTAGTACTCAAGGCACTTTTGTTACCACCATTACACTCACTACATGCAGCTTTCAACTAGTAAATAAACTGTTTTCTTCTTCCTGATTTTTAAAGATTAACTTACTTTTACATAAAACTCTGCCAAGATGCATATGCAAGCCGATATCAGGCTATGCTTCACTTATTCGACTGATATGAATTTCATATTGTTTGGTTTAAAATATTCATCTCAATGATTTCAACTAAATTAAGAGGGCGTAGGTGCAGAATTGTATGTGTCCAGGCCTTTGCATGGATTCTTGTGTCATAGCTAGAAGTCACCGAATGAAAATAAAAATGTTGGAAATATGTAGTAGTCGGAATGATTTGTAGAGCGGCTCATTTGGAGTGACAGGCACTGCAAAAATGCTAGGGTTGGAGTGAACAGTTTGTATCCTTCAATGCGTGGTACGAGTACATTTTACTGTATAAAATGAACAGCTCCTCGCATTGTCGTCATCATCATCAGCCTATTTTATGGGTACTGCAGGATGAAGGCCTCTCCCTCGAATCTCCAAATACCCTTGTCGTGTGCCAACTGATTCCAACTTGAACTTGCAAATTTCCTAATTTCATTGGCCCACCTATAGTCTTCTGCTGACCTAGACTGCGCTTCCCTTCTCTTGGCACCCATTCTGTAACTCTAATGGACCACCAATTATCTAACCTACGAATTACGTGGCCTGCCCAGCTCCCGCTTTTTCTCTTAATATCAGTTGGAATATCGACTATTCCTGTTTGCTCTCTGATGCACACTGCTCTCTTCCTGTCTCTTAACATTACACCTAACATTCTTAGTTCTATCGCTCTTTGCGCAATCCTCAACTTGTTCTTGAGCTCCATGTTCCTGTGCCATATGTTAGCACCGATAGAACGCATTAATTGTACACCTTTCTTTTCAATGACAGTGGTAAGCTTCCAGTCAGGATCTGGCTATGTCTGCCATATGCACACAAACCCATTTTTCATCATCATCAGCCTGGTTACGCCCACTGCAGGGCAAAGGCCTCTCCCATACTTCTCCAACAACCCCTGTCATGTACTAATTGTGGCCATGCCGTCCCTGCAAACTTCTTAATCTCATCCGCCCACCTAACTTTCTGCCGCCCCCTGTTTCGCTTCCCTTCCCTTGGGATCCAGTCCGTAACCCTTAATGACCATCGGTTATCTTCCCTCCTTATTACATGTCCTGCCCATGCCCATTTCTTTTTCTTGATTTCAGCTAAGATCTCATTAACTCGCGTTTGTTCCCTCACCGAATCTGCTCTTTTCTTATCCCTTAACGTTACACCTATCATTCTTCTTTCCATAGCTTTTTATTTTTATTTACCCATTTTTATTCTACTGTAAATTTCCTTCTCATGGTCAGGGTCCCCTGTGAGTAATTGACGTAGGTAAATGTATGCTTTTACTGACTCTAAAGGCTGATTGGCGATTCTGAACTCTTGTTTTCTTGCCAGCCTATTGAGCATTACATTTGTCTTCTGCATTATAATCTTCTACCCCACTTTTACACTTTCTCTGTTAAGGCCCTCAATCAGTTGTTGCAATTTGTCCACAGTGTTGCTGAAGAGGACAATGTCATCTGCAAACTGAAGGTTGCTGAGATATTCACCATTGATCATCACTCCTAAACCTTCCCAGTTTAATAGTTTGAATAATTCTTCCAAGCATGCAGTGAATAGCATTGGAGAGATTGTGTCTACTTACCTGACCCATTTCTTTATAGGTCTTTTTCTACTTTTCTTGTGGAGAATCAAGGTAGCTGTGGAATCGTTGTAGATATTTTCGAAGATATTCACATATGCCTCCTGTGCCCCTTGATTACGTAATTTCTCCATGACTGCCGGTATTTCTACTGAATCAAATGCCTTTCTGTATTCTATGAAAGCCACATAGAGAGGTTGACTGTATTTTGCAGATTTCTCAATTACCTGATTGATGACATGGATGTGACACATTGTAGTAGAGCATCCCTTCCTGAAGCCTGCCTGTTTTCTTCGTTAAGTGAATTAAGTCAAGTGCATCGCCCTTATTCTATTTGAAATTATCTTGGTGAATATATTATACAACACTGGAAGGAAGCTAATGGGCCTACAATTGTTCAATTCTTTAACGTCTCCCTTTTTGTGGATAAGTATAATGTTAGCATTCTTCCAGTTCTCAGGAACCCTTCAAGTAGTGAGACATTTTGTATAAAGGGCCACAAGCTTTGCAAGCATGCGATATCTGCTCAATCTTTGATTAAATCGACTGTTATTCCATCTTCTCCTTATGCTGAAGAATAATCTTTGTCCAGCCAGAATTAAGAGTGAAAATTAAGAAATCATTGAAGAGCCTTTTCATCGGCCGAAGCAATGAGGTGTGCAGCAGACCTGGTCAAAGTGTAAGGAGTCTGAGCATTTCACTCTTCAAAAGTGCACGGTACAGTTCATTTCACTGCTGACCCCGTTTTACTTATGGAACTTGGCTGCCAACTGAAGTGAAACGTAACAATAAATAGTTGCAGCGAAGCAAGCATTTTATTTCAGTTCAATAAAGAGTTCGGCTTTCACCGTTCCACATTAACAGACGAGTGAAAACGTACAAAATTACGCACTCACAATTTTAATTATTTTGTTACCGCCTTATTTAGTTAACAGGGAAAGTTTGAACTACGAACTATTTGCAGCCTCGCGGAGGAACAGTGGCTGGCGGTTATGAGGGCGGGGCTTCATTGCAGACTTGATTTGTATCCGACTGTAGCAAGAAAATTATGGGCCTATGCAACTGCAAGTTCAATGATAAATTATTGAAGTTAAAGCTTAATGATAGCAGGTTGTTTAAATGAAGTTTCACTTACTGGCCTGGCCCATGGCCACAGTAGGACTCAAAGGAGGCATGCATAGAAATTTCCCAATAAGAACGTATGCTGTCTGGTGATAAACTTGCAAAAAGTGCAATAAGATACTGTAAAGGGTGACATAGAAATTTAATAAAAAAAGAACGGGCTCGTCCGGGATTTGAACCCGGGACCTCTCGCACCCTAAGCGAGAATCATACCCCTAGACCAACGAGCCAAGCCGGCGACGACCTCCTTATGATGGATTCTGTTGATTTATTTCACTAAAATGTTGACGGATAGCAATGTTTTGGAGCCTTTGGTTCTCTTTCATACGTCGTATTATTCTCACAATTGCTCGTGGATAAATATGGCATGCTGTTTTTATATGTAATTTTTTTTCTTTCTTTTATACTGTTGGCGCTCGCGTCCATGTCCTCCTTACGCTTACCGTTGCTTTGTTTCTGCTCAAATGTGGCTGCAAGAGGACATTTCATCGCCAGAATCATTCAAATAAACACTTGGCACTGTTTACCTGCCAGATTTGTCAAGGGGATCTTCTTTTTTTTTTTTAGAGGGAAAATAGAAATTTTAGATTAGTGTCGCCGCCTGTCGGCAACCAAACAAAGCACGAAGAATGGCAAAGCGGTTGATTTGAAAATGCTGCATTGTCATAGTTTCTTTCGTGCACCAGATAGAATACTAAATCAGTTGTAGTCATGTGGTGAGTTTGAAAACAACAACGGACTTCGTCTATCAGTTAAACGGTGAAACAAAGAGTTGCTTTGAGATTGGGCGAGCCAGCGGCTTAGCCGCAGATAGCGCGTTGGGGACCCGTGCCTAGAAAGAAGAAAAAAAAAAAAAAGCTGAAACGATTGATGGAACATATACATCATCATTATCAGCCTGGTTACGCCCACTGCAGGGCAAAGGCCTCTCCCATACTTCTCCAACTACCCCGGTCACGTACTAATTGTGGCCATGTTGTCCCTGCAACTCATCCGCCCACCTAACTTTCTGCCGCCCTCTGCTACGCTTCCCTTCCCTTGGAATCCATTCCGTAACTCTTAATGACCATCGGTTATCTTCCCTCCTCATTACGTGTCCTGCCCATGCCCATTTCTTTTTCTTGATTTTAACTAAGTTATCATTAACTCGCGTTTGTTCCCTCACCCAATCTGCTCTTTTCTTATCCCTTAACGTTACACCTACCATTCTTCTTTCCATAGCTCGTTGCGTCGTCCTCAATTTAGGTAGAACCCTTTTCGTAAGCCTCCAGGTTTCTGCCACGTACGTGAGTAATGGTAAGACACAGCTGTTATAAACTGTTCTCTTGAGGGATAATGGCAACCTGCTGTTCATGATCTGAGAATGCCTGCCAAACGAACCCCAGCCCATTCTTATTCTTCTGATTATTTCAGTCTCATGATCCGGATCCGCAGTCACTACCTGTCCTAAGTAGATGTATTCCCTTACCACTTGCAGTGCCTCACTACCTATCGTAAACTGCTGTTCTCTTCCGAGACTGTTAAACATTACTTTAGTTTTCTGCAGATTAATTTTTACACCCACCCTTCGTCTTTGCCTCTCCAGGTCAGTGAGCATATACAATACAATATACATATACAACATTGATTAAATTGAAGCTGTGCTATGATTACACTCTTGAAGGCTGCAACAATGACAAGTACGATGTTGAAGGGGCCATGAACCACTTTGAGCTCGAATATTTTCATATAGTGGCCGCTGTACGGCCGTGTACCAGCTTACGATGAACGTACAGCCGCAAGAACTTTTTTAAATGCGTAAGCATTTCCACGCCTATCCAACGAGAAACCTGTTCGTCACGTAGGACAAATGCAATGGCTCAAACCCCTGAACAACACACAGAACAGCATACATTTGAATAAAACCCGCCGTGGTTGCTCAGTGACTATGGTGTTGGGCTGCTGAGCACGAGGTCGCGGGATCGAATCCCGGCCACGGCGGCCGCATTTCGATGGGGGCGAAATGCGAAAACACCCGTGTGCTTAGATTTAGGTGCACGTTAAAGAACCCCAGGTGGTCAAAATTTCCGGAGTCCTCCACTACGGTGTGCCTCATAATCAGAAAGTGGTTTTGGCACGTAAAACCCCAAATATTATTATTATTTGAATAAAGAACAAACTAAACAAGACAGTGAGCAAAACGAGAACAAGATGAAATCAGGAGCCAACGTTTCGACAAGTAGACTCGTATTCTTCATAGCCTAAACTCTAAACAAGTACCTTGCACAATGTATAATGGCCGGATCATGTTCGATAAGATCGATAATGACACCGGGCGGTATGGGCAGGAGCAAGTGTCGCGCCGCATATCAGTTCGTGTCGCCGCGGCGCTGTCGCATTTACCGTAATGGCGGGAAACGGACGTAGCCGCTTAATGAAGATGAACGGAAACGCAAAAATGCAGAGTATCAGCGTCAATACAGAGAACGCCAGAAACAGCCCGACGACTCTGCGCAGAGCGGGGAACTACAGCAAGACGCTCACGAGCGCAACCAACAAGAGGAAAGACCCCCGTGCCGCTGCCGCCCAACAACGGCGTTGCCACGAAAGCCGCATCGCAGAACAAGCGTGGAACGACGCGCCGACGCCACAAAGAAGAACACAGCCCCCTTAGCAAACGTAGTGGCGGCTTTGCAACAGCTTCGCTAAATTAACCTTAATTATAACCAAAGGTCGAGGGTTCGAGTGCCTTAATTAACTGCATCTTCATTTAACCTACCTTATCATGTTCGCTATCGAACACGATAAGCAGGCACTGAGAAGCAGGGACCGATGACGGTTGATAAGGGTTTATACCAGTCGATGAAGTTCCACAATATTGATAATGACACCGGGCTGCGTGGAGACGAGCA
The DNA here is from genome assembly GCF_038994185.2 of Dermacentor albipictus. Lineage (NCBI taxonomy): Eukaryota > Metazoa > Arthropoda > Arachnida > Ixodida > Ixodidae > Dermacentor > Dermacentor albipictus. The sequence goes on from NC_091823.1 coordinate 17,731,438, forward strand.
AGTGTAACAATGCTTACGCATATTTAGGCAACTACCAGAGAAGTTCCTGCGTGAATTATTCGTTTTTTTTTATTAATCATTATGAAATAGCGAATTTACACGCATTTGGTGAACGACCACGCCGCTGCCGCGCTTTCTATAGGCGCTCTCTCGTCCTCGTCGCGTAGTCCCACGGACTCCGTGCATTGCAGAGAAAGCTATGGGTCGCATCGTCGCACCAGAATAAATGCTCCTCCATCTGTCCGCCTCTAATGGAATATATGGTTCCCTGTATGTTTCGTGTTTGTCCGTCAACAATAAAAACGGTAATACCCGGTAATAAATACCGGGCCGGACCCCGGGAGGGGAAGCAGAGGCTTCAAGCACTCCACATATAATAATAATAATAATAATAATAATAATAATAATAATAATAATAATAATAATAATAATAATAATAATAATAATAATAATAATAATAATAATATTATTATTATTATTATTATTATTATTATTATTATTATTATTATTATTATTATTATTATTATTATTATTATTATTATTATTATTATTATTATTATTATTATTATTATTATTATTATTATTATTATTATTATTATTATTATTATTGGAATAAATAAATCAAGATATATTGTTTCAAGTCGATGGGTATGCTGAAATCCTTTGTGTACAGCACATGGACTCACGAGCAGAAGGCGTCGCCATATACACTAAGGACAAAATGTATGTACAACCATACACCCTTTTTAAACAGAACAGCGCGTATTTTGACAGGGACTAGGAGGGAGACACGACACGGACAAGAGCAGTCGCTGTCAAAATACGCACTGTTCTGTTTAAAGTGGCTTACCAAATCGCCCAAACGTCCGTTTTAACGAGTTTCATTTCTAGTACATCGGGTCCTATTAATTGCCTGTCCGTACATCCATACAACGCCAGCGCTTGTCCGAACTCGTGTCTCCCTCCTAGTCCCTGTAAAAATACGCACTGTTGTGTTTAAAATGGCTTACCAACTCGCCCAAACGTCCGTTTTAACATAAGCCCTCGCCTCGTAGGAGGACAATGTCACCGACTGTGGGGATGTCTGTGACGCTTGTGTATATATCTCTAGGCACACCCAAGTGTGATATCGAGTTCATGACCACGCACTTTGCATGGGTTAGCCGTGATGACGCTACCTCTGTCATCGTTGGAAACTTCAATGGGGACATCTCAAAACCAGACAAGAAATAGTTCACTCAGTTTGGGCTAAAAGAGTTCAGTCTGCAGTGCCACACCAATCTTAAGTCACTCAACTACTCAACAACGGTCATATATACAAGGTGTCCAAGTTAAATTATGACAGAGTTTAAAAATATTACGGAGCACTCTAAGGAGACGCAGCCAAAGGCGTGTTGCTGACTATTGTGTGGAGTAAGTCATACTAGGATTTGTGTTCTGCTTAATTCCATATTTACTCAAGATTGATGAACCAGCTTCGGAAGCAAGGAAGTCTGGCGAAAAATTCCATTTCGAAAGTTGTAGAGCTCCTTGCAAAACGTCCGATTAGGCAGTTTATAACTTTATATATATCAGGCATTAGTGTTTTTCCGCTTACTGCAGATGCCTGCAAAATATCTTTAAAAAAACGGAGGACGCATAAGCTTCGCTTTGAAGAATGGAACGCGATAGCATTCAAAGACCCCTGACGGCTTTTCACGATTCCCGGCACTTGCACCTTATGTAACCGTAACGTTTACCGGGAAATGGCGGCGAACGCTATATGCACGAAGGCAAGCTTTCTGGTAGAAACGCGGCCTCTTGCGTGGGTGGATCTCCTGTCATTGTTTCCCACTTTTAATATTTCAGTCCGAGAAGAGCTAACATAACAAATATGCGCTGACGGTGCTTTTTGCCATTACGTTTGCTTGTGACCTGCCGTTCTCAAAATTCCGAGGAATAGCTTTGTAAACAATGAAAGACAAGGCATGAGCAACTTTGGTGGTAGAAGAGTGGTTGGGTATGCGTGATTCGGAATTTGCTCGAAATTCTTTTTGCCGAAGCGACGTCCGACGCCAACGCTGTTCTTTTTGTATGTTATCGTCCTGGTGGAATTGCGCCGTGATTGTGACTCAGTGTTCGTATCGTGTCTTGTCGAAATAAACTTTTTCTGAGCACACATGCTGGATTTTCTACGACAGGAGGCCCTTAACGCTATCGCCGTGCTATCGCGTTAATACCACGTGACATATGTCAGCTTGCGCGGCGTGATTTCAGCGCTCCCAAACGTTCCGCGTACAGACGAGCGTAGCATTTCATAGCATTTAGCCGGGCGTGCTGCCGCTGCCCCTGCTTATTGCTATCATGAACCGCCGCGAGGGAAGCACATTGGTGGCCTAAATCGTGAAGCCAGTGCCTGCGTCACTGACCTCGCCCTTTAATTAAGCGGCAGCATACCCTGCTGGATGCTACGAGGTCTGTTAGAAAAGTGACCGACCTTATTATTATTTTTTTTTGCGAACACCTGATGGATATGAAACAAGCGCGCTTGCATCAACCGACCTTGAATCTTCGTGCGCATGCGCGAATTTTTATGCGAAGCATATTACGAGAGCTCAACCCAGCTCCTCAGGCGCGGCGGTGTCGCCTTCAATACCACGTGACACCGTGACGTCACGACAGAGGAGAAACGGGGCTCCACCTCGCGCCGTCGCTCGCGGCGGTATATAAGCAGCTGCGCTTGCCTCTGCTTGACACTCACGAGGTGAGATGCCTCCTGGAGACAGAGCTGCTCGTTTGAATGAGAAGCGAAGGTTGCGGCGTGCTACAGAGACTGATTTTCTAGGTGGCTTTGGCTCAACTCTTGCAAGATGGGCTGGGTGGGAATCGAACCAGGGTCTCCGGAGTGTGAGACGGAGACGCTACTACTGAGCCACGAGTACGATGCTTCAAAGCGGTACAAAAGCGCCTCTAGTGAATGCGGTGTTGCCTTAGAAACGAGCTGTTTCTAAGGCTCAGGCGTGCGTCGCTTGCTCAGGCGCACATTTCTTGCCGCGCCGAACGCTGCGTTGCTCGACGCTCACCGCGTCCAATGCGGGGCGCGTAGTCGCTGCGCCGTAGCCCATTGTCTTACACCCCTCGGCGGGTCGACGGGAACGCTGTCACGTTCCACTCTTGAAGGCGAAGCAGAGTAACGCATGAGTTGTTTCTTCGTCTAGCCGAACCAAATATAGACAAGCAACAGCAGTTCACCAGGCTAAACAGTGGTTCAACAACTAAAATAAAGGCTAGTATGCTTCGCATCCTGGGCTTAACCTTAGCTAAGCCACAGCCATTTTTTTTTTCCCACCTGCCGATAGCGTCAGATGGCGTCACTCGCTGGGACGCAGCGTTTGAGTGAGGTAGTGCGCAGTGCTCTGGTCGGTTTTTTTATTTCAAGGAAAATGACGGAGCGACTGGAGCAGCGCTACTGCATCAAATTTTGCCAGAAACTGGACGGCAACCAAGTGGAAACCATTCGGAAGATTTAGACGGCTTTCAGTGACGGTTTAAAGACGGCCGCACATTGGTAGAGAGCGAGCCACGCTCCGGTCGACCATCAACATGCCGAAATGACCAGGTCATTGCCGAAGTGAACGCTGTGGTGACGCGGGACCGCCGTGTGACTATCCGAGAAATTGCGGAAGAGGTGGGCATCAGCACTTTTTATGCACATTCCATTATGACCGAAGATTTGGCCATGGAGAGAGTTGTGACGAAATTGGTGTCGAAGCTGCTCACGGTGGAGCAAAAGCAACTTCGTGTTGAATTCTCACAGCTGGATTCCACAAACAGTGACCCCGACTTCATGAACACCATAATCACTGGTGACTATTCTTGGGTGTACGAGTACGATCCGGAAACCAAATCCCAGTCGTCACAGTGCAAGCATTCCACGTCAAGACCAAAGAAGGCCCGCCAAGTACGCAGCAACGTCAAAGTGATGCTCACTGCTTTCTTCGACTCCCGCGGTGTGGTACACCACGAGTACGCACCACAGGGTCAAACATCATCAAAGAGTACTACAGGGATGCCCTCCATCGCCTACGTGATTCTGTGCGGCGCAAGAGACCGGAGTTGTGGTCAACAGGAAATTGGCGCATCCATCACGACAATGCTCCTGCCCATTTCTCGCACTTGATTCAGACTTTTTTGGTGACAAACTAGACTCCTGTTGTTCAATAGGCTCCTTGGCTGCAACTACAGTTGAGCTAAACTCCATTTCGAAAGAGGCCTTCTCGGAATGCTTCCAACAATGGCAGCACCGCTGGGAGAAGTGTGTGGAGTCCCAAGGAGACTACTTTGACGGTGATTAGGTTTCTAACTTTCCAGTTATGCCAGTATTTTTTTTCGGCCAAAGCTCGGATACTTTTCTAACAGACCTGGTATGTTCGTTTGTAAGAGAAATGTTCAGCAGTGCAGCAGTCACGACGCACAAGCGGGCATTTCACGTGGTATTTTTTAATCTTGACTAGTTAAGCATAATAAAAAGAAAGTAGTGCGAATTACTCCATACAACTGTCAGCAACATGCATTTGGTCGCGTCGCCTTAGGGTGCATCGGCATATTTTTAAACTCCGGCTAAAGTTAGCTGGGACGCCCTGTATATTTAACTTTGGCCAAGAATCTGTCTAAAAGGTTGTAACCGAACCAATCAGTGCATATCACAGTAATAACAAGAGAGAGAGAGAGAGAGACAAAGAGGAGGAAAGACAGGGAGGTTAGCCAGTGTAAGTACCGGCTGGCTACCCTGTGCTGGGGAAAGGGGTAAAGGGAATAAAAGGAGAAAGAAGAAGAAGAGGAGAAAAAAAAGGAGAAAAAAAATTAAGGAAATTCCCGCGGTACCGCGATACTATGCGATACAACACTCAAAGGCGATCGCACAATTCGCATGTCCTTAAATACTTCAGCAAAGCCCTTAAGGCCTTGAGTGCCGAAGTCCGTCTGGACCAGTGTCCTAGAGCCTTCTCCTCTGTAAAGGGGCGATTGTCCAGTTTTTCGAGCGCGGTTACGAGCACTGTTCTTGGCACTTTGTAGCTGGGACAGTCACAAAGGAGGTGCTGAATCGTCTCCTCGCAGTCGCAGGTGCCGCAAGTAGGGCTGTCGGCCATTCCAATGCGGAATGAATAGGAGTTCGTGAATGCCACGCCGAGCCACAGGCGGCACAGAAGTGTTGCTTCCGCTCGTGGTAACCCTGGTGGTAGGCGGAGTTGCAGACATGGATCCAATCTGTGGAGACGTTCGTTCGTGAACTCATTGGTGTTCCACAGATTCTGCGTAAGCTCGCGGGCGAGGGAGCGAAGACTTGTGGCTGCGTCTGTTCGTGACAGTGGTAGTGGTACAACGTGGGCACCATCGTGGGCCGATCGGGCGGCATCATCCGCATGATGATTGCCCGCAATTCCGCAATGACCCGGTATCCACTGGTAGATGACGTTGTGCCCTTTGTTGATTGCTTGATGGTGGAGTAGTCGGATGTCTGCCACTAGTTGCATATTTGGTCCGTGGTTGAAAGGGGACATCAGACACTGGAGAGCTGCCTTCGAGTCACATAAGAGGGACCATGACTGTGACGATTTGTGACAAATAAACTCTAAAGCAGCACGGATAGCTGCGAGTTCTGCAGCCGTCGATGATGTTACGTGAGACGTCTTGAACTTGAGGGTGACAGACTCTGCGGGAATAACCACTGCTCCAGCTGAGCTATTAGAGCAGACAGAACCATCCGTGTAAACGTGGATGCGTTCGTTGTGTTTGTCATGTAGGAATGAAAGCACGGTTTGTTTGAGGGCAAAAGATGACATCTCCGTTTTCTTTTTGACACCAGGAACAGTAATATAACAGTAATAACAAAGCTATCGGCACAACCAATACCAAATGATGAAAATTAATACGTATACCCTTGTTTAACCCTGTGTGATGTGCTACCGCTCCACTGGTCATCCACCGTCACAGAGTGGATTGGCTCCAACATTTTTATGGCTTCCCCGCGCGGCATGTGGCGTACAAGTACTGTGGCCACTGTTATTGACTCACACATATGCAAAATATATCAGTGAACACTAACCGGACCGAGCGCAACAGCCAGAGGCCCAACATTACGCTTCACTGGCCCGACGACGCCATCGGATTTTAAAAAATAAAGAGCTGGAGCTTCCTCCTCAACCTTGACCGCAATGCTCGAAGGTTCACAATCTTGGCCGCTCTTTTGATGCGGTCATTCTCACTTTTGACATCGTCCCGTATATCAACCTGATCAACAGCGTCCTTTTGCCCCTTGTCTATGCTCGTTTTAAATAAAGATGGCTCGGTGGAATGCCATAGTTTCTTTTTTTTCTCCCGATCTTAGTTTCAGCTCTTCGGAACTTTGCGTAGAGCATTTGGGTTTCATAAAGCGCTGCTGCTCGACACACACTTAAAAATTTCGCCTTAAGTTGTATGTGTTCTGGTCGTCCAATAACAACCAATACGTTGTACATCTATTTGATTATTTTGTTGCTAAATCGATGACCTACTTTTTGACGCAGCTCAGCGCTGCAAGCCACACATTCTTCCTCGAGAGGCTAGTGGCCTTGAACTCTCCATTACCTTGCATTGTGTATCTGGCTTGGTACGCAACGAACTATAGCTGATGCGGATGCAAGAATATGTGTTTCTAAAGCCGTCAACCTAAATACAAACCGCACTCCCTAACCGATGTCAACTCTTTGCCGACTTCGCTCATGCGATATTGCGCCGTCACTGGGACAGGCGCCTGCGTGAAATCGACCCCGACAGGACCTTTTACCTCCCAGCTTAAGTGAAACCGAGGAAGTACGGATAACTGGATTCGCCTGGGCGTCGCCTTCACTCGACGTTGCGCTCGTCTTGTCGGCCGTACGGACAGCCGGGACTGTAACACCGTCAAGTACCCGATACTCTGAAGCATGTGTTTCGCGACTGCGTGCCGCAACTGCCATGGCCTCTATGCTGGCAGACGTCGGATCGCAGCCATTGTCGCGAGGCTCTATTTTAGCCGCAATCACGGTCTTGTACGCAGCAGCAAAAACAGCTATGTGCAAAGTAGAATACCAGAACATTGTACTAGCTCAGGTCGACCTCTCTGCCTTTCATCGAATGGTTTCCCCTCCTTCCCCTCTATTTAATTCATTGTATAATGATGGACTCACCTTGTACGTTGTCTTTTTGACCTCTCCCGTAAAACAAACAGCAAACATAAACTCGATTCGCATAAGAGAAAATGACGTATCGCCAAGTTTCACACCACAGAAACCTGGTTTCCCACCCACACGTTCCCTATAACTATATACTCCGGCAGTGCACAGCACCTACGCCCTCCCCACCCCCTCCCCCCAAAAAAAAGAAAAAAAAAGACGAAACGACTGCGACTCACGGAGGGAAAACTTTTATTTCTTGCAAAAATATCGAACGAGCTAGGACCAAACGGAAGGAAAGGAACGAGCGAGGAGGAAGCCCTTGTAGGCTCGCTGGCTCAGAACGTTCAAAGTGACAGAGCTTCTTTCAAATTGCACTATCGCGTTGTGTTCTTTTGGTACATTTTTCTTTCTACTTCTTCGGGCTGGTTTCTTCAGAAATCAATCTGTGACAAAAAGCGTAATTCGTCCTGTTGAGGTGAACTAGGATATATTGAAAGAGGCGGACGTTACTTGCACGAGTAATCGCTATTTACAGGTGGATAATTTATAAAAACTGAATCGCTAATTAAATAAGTTACCTTTTTTTTTTAACCGCAGAGGTATAGCACCGCTTTCAAGATGTGCGTCCCTAAAGTGTGCTACGAACTACATTGGCGTTCCAGCTAGCAGTTTGCTAGAAGCATGCGTCGAGCAGTCCGGGATTATCTTAACTGTAACATCGATGTATATTTAGCAGATTTTGGAAACGGACAGGCTCGAGACAAGTGACGCTAGTCTTAGGATTTCCGCTAAGCAGACATGACTTTACTATACTGTTCGGCTTAATCCACTTTCTCACCTGCAACATGCGCCCTAAAGCGAAATTTTTTATATATTTTTTTAAGTTTCCTGTCTTGACATTCAGCTTTGTCGCGCGAGTAACATGTGCCTCTTGATTTCTTTTTGTCCAACTCGCACAAAAATTTTAATAATTCGACAACCAATTATGTTCGCTCGTCTGCGTGATGTCACAGTGGGGACGAGCATCCTTCAATATCGGCGTCACTCGGTGAACTGTATTTTGGTACGCGGAGGCACAGAGGGCAAGTGCATTGCGGTATTGAGGGCGGAGCTTGCGCTAGACTTTTAAGCTGTCCATTGGGCTTACATTTCTTTAAATTTTATGTTCATGTTTCCGATCAGCCTCAGTCACTCAGTTGATGACCTTATCAAAGACAGCTGTTGCGCTGTTGCTCGTAAGATTGAGGTTTCAGTTCCCGATCGCTGGCCCCAGCGTTTAAAAAAAAAGAAAGAATAAAGAAAGGAAAGGAAAAGAAAAGTGAATAGATAAGTAAATAAATAAAATGAGTAAAATAAAGAAAATCTGAAGACTCGATCGTGTTCTGAATTTGATGGGTGGCGACGATTATCAGTCTTGCTTCAGTCTTGCTATCAGTCTGGCGACGGTCTAGCAGTCTTGCTTACGTGATCGAAATTCCCGGCTTGTAGAACAGGGCACTAAGTTAGCGTAGCATGTGCGCATGCTGGCACAAGTATAAAGGCCTACGATCTAAAAGAAACGTCGAACCACGCAGAAACAGCGATATAAAATAACAACGAAGGTGTATGTAAAAAAAAAAAGAAGAAAGCACGACGTTACTGCGCATGACCGAAGCTAATTTGACGTGTCTGAAATCGACCTCCTGCTTTATCCGCACTGTTTTTATGACCTGAGGAAGAAGGTGAGCACTTTTGCTCAGCCCCCAGCGCCGTAAATTTGACAGGTGGCACGACAAAGCTCAACACTGCAAAACACATGCTACTGCAATCTATTGGGAAAAAAGGAGTACTGACGACTCATTTTAGAAGAGTGTACTCCACTGAGGAGCGTGGCAACTCTCTAAAATTGATTAAAATACAGAACAACGAGTTCCTCCTGCAAAATGAATTAGCGAAGATTCTTTCATTTGTGCAAACAGGCTCGAGTAATGTCAAAGTTCTTTCATGTGGGCCCACCAGTGCCAGTAACGCCATGTACGCCTCAGCGTCCTATAGCGTTCCGCCGTTCCCGACAGAAAAGGACTAAGCACGCAGCCTTAAAAAAGGAAAATGCAGACAGGATTGAATACCAATAACCGTTCTGTTGCAAAAATACATCCAAAAGGGCATGCAGGTTTTTCAGAGTTTAGAGTCATAGTGGCTCCATTTTTTTTTTTCCTGACGAAGGCTGCACATAAGGTCAACACAAAGGATGATAGCGGCAGTGCGAGGCTTGTCACACGTGGGCATCAGTGGGACAGCTTGCCAAGGCAAAGGGTGGCGGTGGCGCCGCTGAAGTCTCTCGCGAAGCTGAGGGCACTCTCCAATAGCCGCTGTCACACGCACAAGAAAGCGAACGCCACTCTTGTGACATGGCCAGCGACTGCTCGTCAGGGTGCCTGGTGCGTCGTGTAGGCGCGGCGAATCGCGTCGTGCGTTCCCACCACCGGGCTTACGTTCAGCTCGAGCCACTCCAGAAGCGCGAGGTTGAAGTTCACGGCATGAACTGAGAGAGGGGCGAAATGCGTACGCACGCCAGCCGTGCCTGTGGAAAAAATAATAATAGAAATAATAATAAAAAAATCGCACGTGGAAATAAGAGAGAAACGTGAGACATTGTGGATGCCGTTTGAACTCATTTGTAGTGTCGCTGTCCTTCCTCCACTTGATTACAGTCAGCCAATGCAACTGAAAATAAAAAGATAAATGATTCGTTACGCCTCTGGAGGCGAGTGTGAAGCACTCGCGGGACAAAGGAGGACTGAGCGGACGCAGTTATTTGTGCCCTGTTTGCCTTTCTCGAATGTGGCATAGACAAGAAATCGCGGTGCCCGGCGCAAACAGATAACGTCACAAATGAACTGGGCGCAGCAAACCTTTATCGTGCCTCGGTAGAGGCGTTATAGGGCAGGCAAGTAGATGGCTATTCCAGGTAGGAAACGACACGTAAGTAAATGAAACATCTGACACGTAAATCACACAAAGCATACTTTATCGTGGTAAGTTATAAGCGCGAAAAATGTAAACCTGTAAGATTTACCAGTTCGCAGATCTGATCCGTAATTTATCTTCCTCACAGTCTTCCATCTTTCCATGCGTAATTTTATAAAATTACAACCTCCAGCCTTTAAAACAGCACTTGGGCCAATGAGTGCGTAACCAACATAAAGGTAAACAGCACAGTCCTGTCGCCTGTCCTGTGCTTTATTTGAGCGTTTTTTGTTCTTACGGCGGCCTTTAAACAACTAAAAATGTCAATCGGGTTTACGTCTCGGACTCGAAGCGTCTCAACTGACCAATCATAGATAATCGACAGCGTTGGCAATTGGTTTCATCCTTGAATTGCATCTCTCAGAAGAATCCTTAAATAATTGTGCACTGTGTGACATAAGTGCCAACTCAAACAGATAACCTGAGCTGCGTGGCGGAGAGTCACCACTTCGCTGCGTGCCAGTGCACCGCACGTGTAGCATTAATCATGGTGGCGACGTCGTTGCTGATCCCATACTACGGTTATGTTCTCGCACCCAAGAAGCTGTCATTTCTGGCACTTTTGGTAGACGGCTGCGAATCTGCGTTGGAGTCAAAAGAAACAAGAATCACACGGTAAGCACAATGTCAAGAAACGTACGGCAAAGGGGGCCCCACGCAACCGTCACACTTGTTGCCTTCGCCACGAGCGCTAAGGAATTGTCCATGAGAGCACTAATTCGCGGCTGAATGTTTTCGGACGCTTTCGGATTGAGACAGCCAATAACAACACAGCAGTAAAGGTTTCGTTCCTGTCGAAGTTTCGGCAATCAGCCAAAAATACAAAGGTATACGGGCCCCAAGCGCGGAGGGCATGCTTCAATTGATGGCTGCATCCTCACTTAAGCTGCGAAAGAATTCAGGTCTTGGCAGCTCTCGTTTTCTGAAACATCTGCGAGCCCCTCTGAAACATCTGAAACATCTGTGAAACATCGTGTGCTCGCTGAGGCCGAGCACACCACGATCCCAAATGAACAGACAAGCGCCAAACACACGAGGGCTTTGAGTGAGCTAGGTACTTCTGTCTAGGGCGCCCGAGCGGAGAGCTTCAGAGAACAAAGGCGGCACTTGAACACCATTGATGGATCTTTTAGCTGCCCTTTTGAATTCTTAAAGGGGTTCTGGTTTGCCCGATGGAATTCACCATTAGAGACGATTGATGCGCGCATGCGCAGTCATGTGACCACGTACGCCCACAGTCATGAACAGCGTACCTTAAACGCAGAAAATGCTGTCGTATTATACTTTTTTACTCGTTTTGCAGAGCTCCGATCGAATGCTATAGACAGGAACATGACTTTGCGTATTCTCTCCACTAAATGTATGCAATGTCGCTGCACATAGAGACTGAAGCAGCTATTCAGGCGCAGCATTCGCAGCGCCATTGTTCTCACGTAATAATGACTTGTGATTGACTGGTACATCGGTTCTTTCATCATTGGCAATTGCGTACGGTTGCCGGCGACACTGAGCGGACATGACGGTAAATTCAGTCGTTGCTGACGTCAGCTTTAAAGCTTTATATGACGATGCATGACCAGTGAAGCCATGACACGGATGTCGATGCCGAAGGTATACGACCGCCCGCGTGTACGTAAAGCGAAACAGAAGGACCTCTCACCGATCACGCAAATCCACTTACTCGGCGAAACGAGGGCACCGAGCTGTCGTCGCAGTACGGGTCGGGTGCCCAGCCCGCGAGAGACGCTCCTTGTCGGACGCAGCATGGAAACGGCGAGGCGAGCAGGCCGAACTCTCGGGCGCCAGGAAACTGCAGAAGCGCGCGATGACTCTTCGGCGGCGTTCTTTCCACAGCAGAACAATGCCATAGCCTTCTTATACAATAGCACGTGGTGACGTTGCCTCGGGGCGGTGCGATGCCGGAGCCAATGGGGACAAGAGGGACACCCACTTCCTGTGAAGGCGAACGTGCATACGTTTACACCTCATCTGGTTACGCCGACCACAGAAGGCACGCGGCGCGACTGACGTGCGCAAAGAGCGTCTCACCTTCGCGCGACTCTTCACTTGACGCTATACGTGCCGAGGGCCGGTTTATGGCACACGTGGTCTCGACTGATCATCTGGCGCAAGTACAGCCGCCAAAGACAAGGAAAGAAAGGTGTGCGTGGTGGTTCACTGACTAAAAAGGCGTAAAAGATAGGTTGGCTTCGCCCTTACAAAACCTTATTTTGACAATTTATGAACTATCTAGATATGCTTGACATAAAGTGTCTATGTCTATAAGATGGACCACGCAACTACGGCTTTAAACTTCTTGAGAATTACACTCTAAAAACAAAATTACACCCTTTGGGTTGTATCTTGCCGCACAACAATAAACGTCATCTGTCTTGTCCACCTTTCCTTTCTTTAACGCTGCGAGCCCGGTACTTCCCAGTAACGGACGGCATGCGCGTTATCAGCATGACATAGCATTCCCGACAGGAAAGTAGCGGGCGCGGCGCTTTCAAGAAAGGAAACGCAAGCAAGGCAGATGACGATTATCGTTGTGTGGCAGATATACATCCCAAAGGATGTACCTTTGTCTAAGAGTGTAGTAGTATCTAGAGGGCTTATGCAGACAGCCTGTGTAGACGTGTACGAACCGCGATTAGACAGAAAAAACAATAAATACCTCTTATAGACATTTCTCAATGCAAGAGAGAGAGAGGGGGGGAGAGATAAAGAAGGCAGAGATGTTAACCATTCCAGAGTCTGCTTGGCTGCCCTACGCTGGGGAAGGGAGAGAGGATATAGAGACCTGCACAGACAGTAATTGAGTCAAAGCCGCTCGTGCAAACCAGACGTTCTCAAAAAGCACAAAAGTGCCTTCAGTACCTTCTGAGCCGATGATCGGTGGGGACGGTGCTCTGTTCACTCAGTCTGTTCACTCAGAGGATGATCATCTAATTTTCTCAATGTGTTGGACAAAGATTGTCTTTGCGCTTGAAATGGAGGACAGTGGTACAATAAGTGGTCAATGTTCTCCTCACATCCGCAAACATTATATACAGGACTATCAGCCATCCCAGTTAGTGCTGTGTAAGCTTTCGTGAAGGCAAAGTCCATTATAGTCTGGCAAAGTCCTTATAGTCTTCATATACTTCACTACGCACATAGTCAGAAGTTCAAGTTAGAAGGAGGCTATGAAGCCTATACTTGGAATTTATAGACAATATATAAACAGTCTAAATTCATTTTTATTGGGATCGAACTTCGGAAAATGACTACTTCAAGAGCTATTCCATATAGGAGTCCCGCGATCTATAAGTAATACTTGTAGCGCATGTGGATTACTGGATTACTAACGGTATAGTTAGCAGCAGTTTGTACCGTCGAAGCAACGAAGTCAATTTCGTAACACTCGTTCAACTTCGCGAGTCATTTCACTATCCTTACATATACTAAGTCAATGATCCGCTTTGTGATCGACCTAGTAAATTAACTGCATAGTAGTCAACTCTGCTTTACATTCCTGGCGCCTTAGAAAAAAAGTCCTATAGGCAACGTAGCAACGTAGAGTAGGTGCTTTCTGTATACTTGCTTGCCCAGTCAAATTAATTAAGTTAAATTCTGAGTCCTTACGTGCCAGAACAGCGATATGATTACGAGGATCGCCGTACAGCGGGGGACACCGGATTAAGTTCGAGGAGCCGGGTTTTTTTAACGTGCACTTACAAGTCTATGTACGCGAGTGCTTTTGCATTTCGCTTCCATCGAAATACGGCTGCCGCGGCCGGTATGCCCAACCGTTTGCCTATCAACATATCACCCAATTCAATAATATTTGCTGGTGGGCTAATTCATCATGGATTCTTTGTAGCAGTGTCATAGCACATACAAACGTAGAAAAAAAAAACGACAGGACATAATGCTCTAACCTGTCCCTTCTTGATTGCGTTTATTCTTCTATTTATTTTTCTACAAGTTGTATGAGCTGTAAAACTGCTGCGAAGAATATCCGACTGGCTTTTACTATCTACGTCTTGTTCGTGACACGAGGTCTTTTTCCCTACACTTTTAACATAAGCCTGTTGCTTAGACGAAGTTGCTTTACGTGTGCGAGCGCTGCTACTCTAAAAGTGGATTGTCGGCTTGCCGCACCCAGCTGCTTGCTGAAGTGCCCTAATATGCAACAACATGGCCGTTCGAGCGTTCGAGATACCGTTCGAGCGCACTCTAAGGGAGGCAGGTCATCGAACGACCATGCTTGAAACCCAGACAACAAGCGGGCCCATAGGACGGTGAGCAAGGCGCAACTCAATCGCCGCTCCCGACACGTGGCCTCGCGTTCGGACGTCATGAAGCAAAGCCCCCAAAGCCCCCAAACATTTCCTGGCTTTGACGCCGAATTCCGGCGCCCCTCTAACCAGAGCGCTAACTGGCGAGCAGGAGTTCTCACGCCATAGCAGAATCCGTCATGACAGACAACATCGTCACCCTACGGAAGTGGCGGCGGCAACGAACGAGCCCCAACAAAGCGCGATCACCGCTGCTGGTGTTATGCGTACGTAACGCGAGTTAACAGCAGGTGTACATCACTCATCGTGGGAATGTGCAGGGCGAAGGATATTCCGGGCAAGCACCGGCCCCAGGCAGTGGCATCCTCGGAGGAATGGGTACACAAGGTCACTGGCTGACTTTACACATAGGAGAGACATCTAAATGAGTGCTGCAGATGTTAGCCTAACGAAAAGACTGGCATGCTACTTCAGATGATAGGGTTGAAGACTGCCAAAAAAAGAAAGAAAAACTTCCCTTCGCATGTGAAGCTCTGTAATAAATCGTACTTAGCCCGATCGCCATTCCTCTTACCACACCTTCAAGTATAGGCCTGGAGCCATCACTTATATGACTTGTGTTTTCTGATCTGGTCTGTTCGCAGAAGCTTTCACCACGCGGAAGTCGGAGCTAATTAAGGAAACTGCTAAAACTGAACGTTTGCAGCTGAAAGGGCGACGAACTGAGTAGGCATAAATAAATGGCTAATATCAGTGTTGTCATTATTATTATTATTATTATTATTATTATTATTATTATTATTATTATTATTATTATTATTATTATTATTATTATTATTTTAGTATTATTATTATTATTAACAAGGGTCCTATACTAAAGCCTAACCATCTCGTCGTCTTGTTAATGGTCGACCTCAGATCATATATCCGACTATGGTCCACATCGCAATCCTAAACTAACTTGATGCGGCCGATCTGTCGCTCTAAGTATGATAATGCATGTTTAGAGCAAATAAATCGTAGCGTAGAGTAAGCCCATAAAATTTTACGCACTTACTTTTTCCACGATGCCTCACTGCCAAAAATACGTTGGCCAGAAAGTGGTTGACGTGACGGGCACGTACAGTATACAAATGGTAGGCATTGTTCTCGCTCTCCTGTCGGCAAACACTGGAGATCATTTCCCGTACGCCTGCCAGCGTGTGCTTTGCCCTTAAAATTTTGTTTCAGTAATGAGCGCTGCCACCCCGTGTCGCGATCCGGAGCAATACTAGAAAGCCAACTTAACCGGCTATATACATGCGCTAAGGCTTTAGTTGGTCGGAAGGTCTGCCAACTTGAGAATCTCCTGAACGATCTGCATCTTCGCAACAAGAAATAGAAGACATCGATACATAGCCCGAGCGTTCATATTTGGGGGTGGGGGGATTTGGTTTTTGTGTTCTCGGTGTCCTCAAAACAGTTGTGAGTTGAGGTATAGATCGGGTAAAATTAAGTGTACACTGGTAAGTCCCGAACACATGTCGCGTGCTTTGATCGCGAATTGCACTTGACGCCAAGTACAAGAAAGAATGGCCGTGCGTGAAGTACTAAAGGATATACGCTCACTGAAGAAGCACATATAGATAAATTAGACGGAATAAGCCTAAAGTACAATTTTGCGAATCAAATAGAAGGCTTTGTCGCATGTCAAGGCCCAAAGTGTAGCTCGGGGAAAAGGCCAGCACAACTTGAAGCGCTCTTTTTCAGAGCATGACGACTCCGGCGTAAAAATGGAGACCCCATGGCTCGTGGCAAAGGAAAAAAAAAATATCGTGGGTCAGGCGAAGTGGTAAAACGATGAAAGCAGATTGGAGAAATTATGTCGGGGAACGTACGGCATGCGTCAGCGCTATAGCAGTTACGCGGGGCGGCGCGTCCGTCAAACTTGCTGACCTCCTCTCATTTCTTTCCCACACCTTCCTCGAACGCGCGCGCATAAATGAATCTGCGATCAATGCCGTGCATGAGCGGCGACAGAACCCTTGGTTTCAGCCGGATCAGCCCATCGACATTCCGAAGCTCAGAAAAGAAAAGAAAAAAAAAAGAGGAAACGGTGGAGGGGGGAGACGGCGGTTCTCGGTTCTTCGGCAGGTGTGACCACGGCGCAAAGGCTCCTGGTTCTTACGTTGCAGTTGTGTGCGGCGAAATGCAATGCTCGAGGGCCGAGTATAGTCAACCCAAGTCAGCGCGCCGAGCCGCGAACGCACGAACCGGAATACTGCTGGCTCACTCAGGGAAAGTTGCGACACGGAGCACACGACGATGGCGCACGTGTTTCGGGTCGTTGCTTTCACCTTGCGTGGACTCGGTCCTGCAAGAGAGAGAGAGAGAGAGAGAAGGAGGCCGCAATGCTGTGAAAGTTATTAGGGTTGTATGCACGAAAACGATCTCAGGGACAAGAAATAAAAGAAGAGCTAGGAGACAAATACCACAAGGGGGAGGAGGGAGGAGGGGGGCCACACGAATCTAGCAAACTGTGATCGCCCGATGCAAAGGGCTTGGGCCCTCATCATCACCGTCGTCGTTATCATCATCCTGCCTGCCTGCTCTATAAACGAAAGCGCACCATGGTATTTGATTGGGTAACAACGCAAATTCAGGACACAGGACAAAGTAATACGTTGCATTGTCTTGCGCTCAGCCTTTGATTCGTTACCCCGTCGCCATTTAAAATCCCCAACTAGCCCAATTCATCACGCTTTTAAGTAACACAGAAAAAAGACGGTGGGTGAAGAACAGGAGAGATATTAAAAAGTTGACACGCGTACATTATGCCCCCTCCTCCCTTATGTATAGTATTAAGTTACGAAGAGCAGATGGACTGAAAGAAAAAGGGTCTTCTATATAAATACACACGCGCGCTACAATATAAAATGGACGTGATTGACAGCAACACAGGAACCGGACATGCATCTGCATCACACATAACAGAGCGGCACTCAACGTCGGACTGTCTTCAAGTCAAGCACTGTGCACTCGTCTCGGATTCGTGCTGTCAGCTGAGTAGGCGGCTATCCCGCATAGCACGCCCTCAGCGGGAACGAATATGCTGCTGAGTTTCCGACTACGATGGGCATATGTAACTACCTGCGATCGCTTACGAGTTCTGGACGGTAAATAACCGAAATTCCATGTCACTGGTTCTCGGCCGGTAAGAGGAGCGTTATGCCAGCGGGAGGACGCGCTTATGAACCCTGTGACGTGGCGATGACGTACGACTGAAGAGCGCCAAGGCACGCACAGCGTCACGTGCAGGGCAGATGCTGACATGCGGCCCGGGGCGCGTTAGTTGTGCGTGTACTCCGACCTGGTCGAGTCACCAGCGCTAAATACAGCGAGCGTTGACGCGATGGTGGGAAACTAAGGTGATCCCAACGTGTTCGTGCAGGGTATAGGCCGGGTCAGAGAACCAATGCCACAGAAAAGGCGTCTGCCAACACCCGATTCGAGGGTCCGCCTGTATGGGCAATAGATCGCGTCGAGGGAGGACACCAGTGTTCTAAGAGACTTGCGTTTATAACTCTGACCGGGCCCTCTCGCCATCTTGCGCCGAAGGCGGCATGACGTCAGTTTTCCAGATATTGTAAGTGCTGTAAATATAGTACACGACCCCTCTTCACTTGTTGCTCATCTCTCTCTCTATCTCTCTCTCTCTCTCTCTGTACACACACACACACACACACACACACACACACACACACACACACACACACACACATATATATATATATATATATATATATATATATATATATATATATATATATATATATATATATATATATATTTGCTCCTATTCTGTCAATCAGTTTACACCACTGCCCTAGCCACCTTCTGGACGATCTTCCATCATCAGCTGTCGGCTGGGCAGCTTCAGTGTAGCGCAGCAAGAGCCTTCTTTCACTTTCATCCTTCTCCACAAATTCACACCTTTCTCCCCCAAAATTTTCCGCCACTGGTGGAGCAAAGCCATTCGGCCATGCGCAGTTCTAGTGCGCGATTTTACGCATCCGCTGTGCTACCAGTGGCATAGCCAGGGGTTGGCACAACGGGTACTTGCCTTTTCCGAAATTTGTGTTACTGTGCGTGCAGCCTGCTCCCGCCACCCCCCACCCCCTTCCTGAAAAAATTTCTGCCCACGCCACTGCGTGATGCCAATGCTTGCGTAGGTGGGTTGCATGACAGAAGATGCAAGTACCGTCGCAGAACATGACAACAACGTAATGCGATGTTCCCGAATTCACTCTCCAAGAAAGGACTCGTATTTGTGTGGTATATAAAATGTGCTCACCCATTTCATTTTGGCGCATAAGTGTAAAGAAGTGTATATCAGCGTACAATTGCGTAGTTCCCATTTTCAAAACGCGCACCTATAGTGCGCACCACGGACTGCTATGGCACGCCGTCTCCGAGATAGCACCGGCGCGGCACCTTGCCGAACCGAGCCTTCGCGACCAGGGATTCCGCGTTATCGCGCCAGAATGCGAACAAAACCGGAAACGGCTCGTGTTGTGCCGCACACCCATTGTGTTCGGAGCGGGCGACGACAGGGTACGGTTCCATGCGAGCTCCACATGGCTGGCGGCGACAGCGTGGGCGCCGCCGAAGTGCAAGGCTATGTGCAGCAGCAGGAAGGCGCCCGCTGCGCCGTCGTCGTCGTCGGTGTCGCGTGTCCCATAGCCGGACGCAAGGAGACGGGCGCCGAATTCGCTGTACCCGTGCGCCGCCGCCGGCGGTACCTACCCGGTGTCTCCTCTCGGCGCGATCTCGCGCGCGCAGGTGTCCCAGCGCGTCGGGTGTCAGCAGACACTTTCTCTGGACGCCGCTGCCGCCCCGGGTCGTCTCCGGTGGCTTCCTTCCTCTGCGGCTGCGCGGGTACTGCCTGCGCGGGGATTGCCGGCGTGCTCCGTCCCTGCGAAAGGAAATACACAGCGCCTTTCTAAGCGAGGAACTTGAGACGAAAGTCGCACCCGTCGCGGTGGCTCAGTCGCTATGGCTGTCTGCGGCCAAAGTTGCGGGTTCGATTCCAGACGGCGGCACCCGCTCTTCGACGGATGCAAAAAACGCTCGTGCGCTTTGATTTAGGGGCACTCCAAGCGGTTATGGTGACCATTATAAACCACTATGCAGCTCTGACTCGTTAAACCCCACAGCTGTAATTATATAGTTAAACCCGCCTTGGCGGCTTAGCATCTATGGTGTTGCGCTCTATGGTGTCTATGTTATGGCTTAGCATCTATGGTGTTAACGTGCCCCCCTGCCATGGGGGCACGTTAAAGATCCCCTGGTGGTCAAAATTGATCTGGAGTCCCTCACTACGGACGTGCCTCATAATCAAATAGTGATTTTGGCACATAAAAGTCCAGAATTCATTAATTCATTAATAGAGTTAATAGCCAGCTCCTTGACCTTCCTTTCTCTGAGAGGAGAAATGAAGCAACATACGATATAGACAAAGCGAGAATTTGCCGCCAATCATACACGTGGGAGATTAATTCACGTGTATGAACGTAAAGGCCCACTTTACAGCCCATCTGTGCACCTATGTTGATCTCGAATACACGGCGAACGATCTAGTAATGCCCTATATTCTCTGTTATAAGATATGACATCACATTGCGCTCCTGCAAATGCGACGTGTCCAACTCTACCCTGACAGCGGCCGCAACATTCCCGCTACCGACGTGACAGCGCGCACCGCAGCTCCTTAGCGCTTGGCTTACGCAGGCATGAAGCCTACGACAATATGTGCCGCGCGGTTTCGAGTGAGAAGAGAAACCGATCGCCAGCACAGATTTAGTTGCCAAACCGAGATGAGTTTGGCCGGCGTGCTCGGGCACATTGCGAGACATGTGGAGAGTTAAAAAAAAAAAGTCACGCAGAAACTCCACAGGAGTTGTCTAAGTACGCGTAACCACTGTGCCACTTGCTCATCTCCACACAGCCCGGTGTCATGATCGATCTTATCAAATTTGATCCGATCAGTACAGACACTTATCATCCCTTATCGGTTGTTATGTTAGAGGACTCGATCCGACCCTTATCAACCCTCATCTGTTCTTAAGGGACATGATCCGGCCCATATGTACCCTTATCGGTCCTTATCAACCCTATTACAATTGTTCCGATTATTATAAGCCCTTATCACTCTTTAGCACCTTATCCATCCGCGTCGTGCCATTATCAACCATGATGAGACCCATATAACATTTCATCCCTCCTTATCATCCTTATCAACCCATTGATTTCTTATTTGTCAGTGCTACGCGACGTGAAACGCATGAGCCCTCGGTGGTCGGTGGCATTTTGGTCGGTCAAGAAACGCCCCAATGGAAGTCACATCCTGCGAGCACCGAAACGCATCGGGGATGTGGCGTGTTTGGCGTTAAATTTTCGCAAAGTCGGAATTTTCCTGATGTCTACAATGCTCTAAGTCGGCTCTACATGTGGTCCTAGAGATGGCTTTTATTCCATCATCACCAAATCTTTCAACAAAGCCTTCATAGAAACTGTTCTCCTTTGAAATTTGTCCTTTGAAATTTGTTGTACCGCCGCCGGTACAACACAGTCGTATGGTTCAGATACAGTTTTTTTTTTTTATTCTAGCTGCAATAAATTTTTTGAAGATTGTAGATAGCACGATTCTAAGCCTTGATCTAGATTACTCGATGAGGCGGCCATTACTTCTACGAGAAATCAAATAGTTCAATTAAGTAGGTAACGTAATTGCTCCAAACATCTTTTTAATTAATTACCCTACGCCACATATTCCAATCTACGAATTATAGCCGCAGACTTCGCACGGCGTATCCACTTGGAACGAATTATCTGGATAGCACCAGTTCCGAGATATTAATTTTCAATTTGTCCGTCGAAATGCATTGATGTTCCAGTTACTTCTGTGCTTCAATCCACAAAACAAAGGCTTCTTAAAAAAGCAACTGGAATGCCAATGCATTTTGTCGGACACTTTGAAATTTAGTATCTCGAAACCGATGCAGTTCAGAGAATTCGTTTCAAGTGGATACGCCTTGCTAACTCAGTGGCTATAATTCGTAGATTGAAATATGTGGCACAAAGTACTTAATTTAAAAAGTTGATTAGCGTAAGTACGTTAATTATTCAATTAAACAGTTTGGTCACTCGTAGAAGTAATGGCCGCCTCATCGAGTAATTTCGATAAAATGTTAGAATTGTGCTATATCTGCCACTCTTTACAGCTGCTGGAGCCTGTAACTTGCCACTGTGGCGGCTGCTTGTAATGCCAAATAAACACAACAAAAGCAACTGATAATGCGATGGCAAAGCCACGAATAGACGACATACATTTACCCACAGCTCTCACCTAAACTCGATGGCGAACAACGAAACCAGCGACGACGGCAAGCTGCGTTATGGCGCGCGATAGCGTGCGAGAATGCGCTGTGACGCTGCGCACGCCGGCAGCGCGCTGCGTCACGGCGCATTCTTGCGAGCGTTACGGCACGCCATAGCCGGCAGCGTGTGAGAATGCGCCATGACTCAGCAGGCTGCGCGCCGTTGTCGCAACCTTTGTTGCTAACCCACGATTGGCTTTACATGAGTGACATGCGAGTCCGAATGCTATTCGTGACATCGATATGCATGTATTTCCGCGTTTTTTCGTGAATAGATTGATGTAAGTACATTGCGAAGCATGAATGCCGACAATCGTTTATTAGCAGTAATCAACGAAAATTCACGCGTAAACTCATCTGGTAGCTGTCTAAATATGCGTAATCATTGCACCACTTGCTCCATCTCCACTCAGCCCGGTGTCATTATCAATGTTGCGGAACTTGATCCGACCAATACGAACAACAGCGCTGTGGTGACACGAACTGGTGCGGACGGCGCCGCAAGGAGCACTGATGACGCAAACAAAGTACTGCAGGTGGTGGCACGAGATGCGCTGATGACGTTCCGATCATTATAATTGTTATTGTTCGTTAGCGCCTCATCCATCTGGGTCAAACCGTTATTAACTGCGACAAAACGTACTCGGACACTGCCTTGGAAGCGATATGCAATGCCATCGTAGAGTGCCGGCTGCTGATAGCTTCGCGCGCTGCGTTTTTGGCGCTAACTTACCAATGAACAGTGACACGCGGGCCCGTACCTTGAAAGCGACCTGCGAAAGTTGGCGAATGCTGCGTGTGCATGAGAGCTCCGTGAGCGCAGTGTTCTCGGCGCTTCGTTGGCGTTTCACGGGACGGACGGTTTTCTCGTCGTGTGAGCATAGAAATGCTTACGCATTTAAAAAAATATATTTACATGCATTGCCTCGTGTGCTAGCAAAAAAAAGATACTTCGAAGGCAGCGTCAGCCCGTATATACAGACGTCGCCTGGGCGCAGTTCGCCACAACACCCGCGGGCGCAGTACCCGTGTGGAGATCTATGCGTGCGTGTTTCCGAACGCAGTGAAAAGCCACGCGTGAAAAGTCTTTCATCACAATAGAATAATGCGCAAGGTGCACAGAAGGCCGTCAGCTCGCCGTGTCACGCTTCATTCGGTAACGACGATCGGCGGGATGCGAAGACTCGCTGCTTCGTATCGCAACAAGGTGACACAGACAATGCGATGCGCGAACTCGCAACATTGCCGGGTTTTGCTACTCTCAAATTTTTTTCTATTTCTTTCGAATTTTGTACATGAACCATATTCTACGAGGAAAAACAAAACAATTGTGAGTTCACGCGTCATCTTGTCTGTGTCAGCTCGCTGTCTTTTGTTATAGTACGAAGCACTACGTCGAACCATTATGCTCAACTAGCTAGGCCCTGTCGTAGCACTACGACTGTCAACACGTAAGCTGGGCGCAGACGCTCCAACAACGTGTGTGTAGCCTAAGCAGTGTCAATAAAAAATAAAAAGGAGAGAACGATTTTCTTGCGCGCACATTGCTCCTGTAGCCTCGGCTGCACAGCACGTACGAACAAGAAGAGGAATAATAATAATAATAATAATAATAATAATAATAATAATAATAATAATAATAATAATAATAATAATAATAATAATAATAATTGGGACACAGACTGTAAATATACACTTGCACAACAAATTATTCTTTTAAAAGATTAGCATCTGAATTTAAATCATGGAGTTTCACGTGGCCAAAACCATGATATGGGCACACTTCGGATTAGTTTTGACCACGTGGGATTCTTTAGCGCGCACCCAATGTACGGCACAAGGGCGTTTTTGTATTTCGCCCCCTTCGAAATACGGACGCCGCGGTCGGGATTTGATCGACGCGCCCTTGGGCTTAGCAGCGCAATGCCAAATCCACTGCGCCACCACGGTGGGTTGCACCTGAATACAAGCACAGAAAGACAGCGCAAAACACCAAGGAGAAAATGTTGAGGACAAACAAAACAAAAACAAGCGAAGAAAAAGAACAGCGCAAAGCACCTCACGAGCTGCCGACAAATGCAATCTCGGTGATCCCCCGTGTTTTCTTTTCGGTGCGTCGTCTTCTCGCTTCGCTGTGTGCGGAGACCAGTGCCCGCTGCCATGATGGAGTGGTCGATTAGATCACGCCAACCTCACTATCAAGATGGCCGAATTTCAATCCCCTGGTGCACTATTTATTTATTTATTTATTTATTTACAAAAAAGTTCACGGTTTCCATGGTAAATGTGCCGGCTAAGCACAAATGATGCTTTCAAAATACAAGATCACCACCTGCAAAAGAATTAGTGAAGTGTGCTTCTCCTTATCACGTCCCGTATTGCTGAGAAGCTAGCTTTGTCGAAGAGACAAGACACGATCATCTTAAAAGTAGACTCAAAAATCCGGTTTCGTCCATTCCGCGGTAACAGGTTGATGATTATAAGAAAAAAAATGCTGGCCAATATATATATATATATATATATATATATATATATATATATATATATATATATATATATATATATATATATATATATATATATATATATATATATATATATATATATATATATATATTGTCACGTGGTAGTGACGGTGAAGAAAGAACACAGTAGCAGTACTGTGAAAGACAAAACTAGCTTTTATTGGGCGAACCTGTGCCCACAAAACAGGCTACACTTAAAGCACAACGATAGCGGCGAACACAGTCGGCGATCGTCGAAAATCTGATCAGCGGGTCAAGCGCGTCGGCTTTTATACAGCAGTAATCGAATGTTCCAGACTAATCGTTGGGACCCGCATGCCTTCTACAATGTTCTACACCATTCGCGTCAAGCGATGAAATCACATAACAAGTTTCGGCGACAACAGACAGCGGATAGAAGCATCGATAACTTTCCAGAAAGTTCGGATACATGCAGGTGCGTCCCGCGCTGTGCGATAACATTTGTTAGCCGGCTAAACGTGGTCGCCCGATAAAGATAAGTACACGTGTCAACATATATATATATATATATATATATATATATATATATATATATATATATATATATATATATATATATATATATATATATATATATATATATATATATATATATATATATCGCTCTTTTAGATTACATCTTTACTGATAAACCTTTATCTAGACTCGAGCAGACGCCGTCAATATCCATGACGTCATGGCGAGGTGGTGTGGTAACTTCAATGTCACTGCTCGCATTTTGATTTCGCGCCTTTTCTCGCTTACCTCGCCTCCTCTCACGGTAAAAGTGGCTTTTTGTGGTATTGTATAAGAGTAATATACTATTACATCTCAACATAGCTTTTCTCTTTTGAGTCACTTTAAGCAGTGTCGCAGAGAAAACATCTTATGTTTGTCGGAAGTGGTACATCGTATACTCGCTGTCGCATGTAAAATTTATTGTGAGTAATATATTTCTTACTTGAAGCCACAAAGGCGGTAGATTTTAGAGAGATATTACTGCCGGTACTGAAGGGCACGGATAAGGACATGGCCCCAAAAAATGGACATTATACGGTTACTGCCGTTGCTGAAGGGTGCGGCTATAGAGTAAAGCCAGTGATCATTGCGTCCTCGGCGAATCAGTGCCGTGAACGCAAGTTGACGTGGTCACGGTCAGACGTACAGCAGTCGTCAGACTTAATGCGAACACAGAAGACACATTTCTAGTGGTTAAACTTCGACAACCACTGCTTGTAAGGAGCAGACATTAAGTGTTTCGGAAAGAATAGGCATTAAACTAGCAAATTCAGGGCAACCCATCCAGAAATCACTAGCACCTTTCCCCGCAGTAGAATAAAGTTCGTGCTAAGTACGACGGCAGCTGTATCCCGTAGGAGCGATAGCCACATGCATGGTGCGCCAGTTCAGCTACTTCTTGATCGACGGCCTCACCTTGCAATCACTGCTGTATCATAATTTCCGTTACGCAGCGTCCTCAGTTCGTTTAATAGTTTTTTTTTCTCAAAGGGGCCTTGCGAAGCAGGCTGCTCATACAGCGGCTACTGGTTGTTTGCAAATTACCGGAACTTGGCGATACCCCAGCCCCTATGAGATCGCACAACTGCAGGCGACGATCTGTGATAGTAGGGCAGGCGAGCTATAGGCATGCCGAGTAACCTCATAGTACTCTCGCCATTTCGATTTATCTTTCCGTGAAACCGCAAATGTTCGTCCTGGCTAAGAGGTTGTGGTCAAAACTGTAAAAAGCTCGGGTATCATGCAGTGAAGCCCATCAAACCTGCCTCTGCGACTTAAGACTTTGACCAAAGTAAGCGCCCTGGTGTGCAAAGGCGCCGAAACAAAATAGTACTAGAACAGCTGTTGAGCTGACCGAAGGTGTGCTGCAGTAAATTCTTCGCGTCGGCGTTGACATTTTCGTCCACGGCTTATTCGAGAACCCCATTTATGTTGGGTCAGCTGTCGCTAAGGGTAGTTCGTAAGAGTCAGGTGTTTTTTTTTTTTCCTTTTCTGTTTGCGACCAGGTTTATTGCCTTCCCCCTTCTGGTCGGCTCTGCACTGATTAGTTGGCCTTTATTACCCGGTTGGTCTGGATAATCCAATGCATTGGCCCCTTGCGGTCGTTACGACCTATCGTCCAGAGAGATCAGTTCCGCTTCCAAGAGAATTCGGACTTGTCGCTCCGTCCAGAGTGGCTCGTAAAATGTTTCAATAATTTGTCGCGCTTTCTTGGACTTGGTTGGTGTCCGAATATATTTCCTAGCAAAAAAGAAAAGAAATGGTGATTTATTTGACCTGTCTTCTCTCATTTATAAGCCCATCGACATGCCCACATATTCAGCTGACGAGAGATACTATTCTGGACACTGTAGAGTTGTGCCATAACGTCTCACTTCCCATGTTGTCTCATCTGATTGGCTCGAAGCGCCTGCGACATCATTCAGGTATCCTAGTCTGGGCATCGGCTAATTCAGGATCATGTCACAAATTCACAGGGATTCACAAAGCATGTCGTTCGTAAGTCCTATTGTTTCTTGGTCGACAGTATTCACTAATGATATTATCAGCATCAGGACTGGCTGGGAGTTCCCTTTATGAAGCAATTTTATACGTAAGAGCTTTCCTTGGAAATACGGGCACATATAGTTATTCTTTTCTAAACGAATGACTGTACAAACTTGTGCATTACAAGTGTGAATTGTAGCATTTCTATCGCAATATCTTGTTGAACATGTACAACTTGTAGAGTTGCAAAGTTGTTTGAAGGCAGAAGGGAAAATTTTAGGCAAACCCATGTGTGGAGTTGCTTATCTATCGTGTGCTAGTCCATACCTATTTGCGTATGCCAAATCCATGTGTATATTGGCACAGGCATAACATATACGGCTTTGTTGCAGCGGTAATGAGAGACACTACTGGACAACACGTCGTCTAGAGCATGACGCCGCCTGGTTACCGTGGCAACAGTGCATGCGTGCCATGCCCGGCCATATCGCTCGCGTCAACCGGCTTGTCGTCAGCGCCTGCCACGAAAAGCCCGCGAGTCTTGACCCTCGCCGATGGCTGAACCGCGTTGTCGGCCAAAGGGAGATAAGCCCGGCCGTATAGGCTCCGTCCGGATGTGCTCGCTCGACCAGGCGCGCCGATGCCCAAGCCGTGCTGACGTGGGGACGCAGTTTTACAGGGCCGTGCGGCGGTGGGACAGCGACCGCCGTTGCCGTCGCTCTCGGCAAGCGCTGCGCTACCGGGGCTAATAATACGGTGATGGGTTTAACGCCCCGCTCCGGCCCGAAGTACCCGTTGGGAAAAACAACAGTGAAATGGATCTCACGCGCGTACGATGTACTTGTATACTGTCGCTCGCACTTTTTATGTGCGCTTCAAGAGCACAGCTAGTACCTGGCTTGTAACTTAAAAAGAAGTTTATTTGAAAAATAATAACCGAGGGACGAGGAATGACAGAACTGAACCAGTGCTCACAAAAACAAACAAAGGAACAAATAATAAATGAACGAGTACTTATACTATGGAACTCTTCGTAAGAGCAAGTGCCAAATAATCGTAATCACGAACGTAATATTAATGAAGGCGGTCGGCCAATGGTAAACAGCGCTTAAAGTGCTTTGTGAATACGGGCTCTGGTGAATGAAAAATAATAGGTTGCTCTGTGGTGCGGGGTATACACTTGATGTAGGTGGAGGAATCCTACCTCTGCTCCGTCTCGCTGCCTCGTTTATCCCCTCTTAGAAGCGCAAGTGATAAGAGTGATAAGTAAACGTGCTTACGTCACACGTCACTCACTCTCACAGGTGGAAATGGGATGCTCGGGCGCAGCAATCGCCGGCATGCCCTTGCAAGGCTGGAACCGCCCATAGCCCTTGCACCTTCTCATCTATTCCAAGAAATGATAGACTGAATTCGGTGTATAGGACGCGAAGAACAGCTCACTGTGGTTGCCGACGATTTGGGTGACTGCTAATTTGTGCTAATGTAATCTAACGGAGTACAATTATCAGCGAATGCGTATTGCGAGTGAGGCACAGAAACTTATAAACGTTTGAAAGCGTAAAACCATAGAATGCGAGCGGACATGTTCAGCGCATTCAACACGTAACGGGTGAGAACCACTGCTGGCTGTGTACCAAATCTCTTGCGAACACGCGTACAATTGCATGAAAGCTAAAAAGGTAATGAAAACAATCCTCAAAGTGGTACTGGACTAGTGAGCTAGCCTCA
Source organism: Dermacentor albipictus (assembly GCF_038994185.2). Lineage (NCBI taxonomy): Eukaryota > Metazoa > Arthropoda > Arachnida > Ixodida > Ixodidae > Dermacentor > Dermacentor albipictus. The sequence goes on from NC_091823.1 coordinate 17,760,084, forward strand.
GTGGAAAGTGCCAACTTAGCTTATTCCGTGCGGAGTTCTTTAATAGGTACCAATGATTGACCACACATTTTTTTTACATAGAGATGAAGCCTCCACGTCTTGAAAACGAGCACGTGGCGTGATGTATCAATCAATCAATCAATCAATCAATCAATCAATCAATCAATCAATCAATCAATCAATCAATCAATCAATCAATCAATCAATCAATCAATCAATCAAATAAGCGCGCTTAAGAACGCCAACGCAGGCAAATTATGCCTGCGTGTGACAGCTGTCGAAAAACGTTTTATTTTTTGGTTTCCACCTCATCAGCACCGCTATAAGAATTATCGGCAGGCTTAGCAAAAGCAGTTCCCTCGTCAAAGTCCAGTGCCCTAACACCGCGTCATACACGCTGGCACGTGACGCCGCTTTTGCGCCGCTTGAAGCTCAACCGCAAGCTGTTGGTAAAAAACCCCACGGGTCGCTGTTTCAGGGCTTCCTGCGCACGTGGATCTGGCGGGTGTCCCTACACCTGCCAATCCATGAGGCGATTTTCTTTGGCTATTTTATTAATTGTGTGATTTACCGAGGCGGGCGGGTGGGCGGGCGTTTTCTGCATGACCCCATCGATCGGATTTCCTCCGCCACGTTTCTTGTCAAATTGCCATGTAAGGTCGACCTCCGTTATACCTTCACAAATAGTTTCTGTCTGAACCGCGGAATGTGAATCGCCGAGAGACTCATCCACATGTGAAGTGAAATCTCTGTGCAAGCATGCAGCGGGAGAAAGAAGGAAAATATGTTTAGAAACCTGCACAGGGGCAGAGAGAGACGTTGCAGTGGAGGACTACGCACTAGTTTTGATCACCCGGGGATCATTAACGCGCACTGAAACCTCAGTGCACGTTAAATAAGTTGCGGCAAGGAATGCGACCCGCGACCTTGTGCCCTTGACAGCACCAAGACACAGCCACTCAGCCATGAACCACGCTGGCCTCTATATGTTAAGTAATGGGGTCTTATGTGCCAAAAGTACGATATGATTATGAGGCACTGTGTAATTGGGCTTTTAGTAGGTTAACTAATTGACGCTCCGCCGAACCCGAAGTGCAGACGCCGCGCAAGTTGCGGGCAAACGCGACTCATGCAAGTTGAGAACCGGGAGACTTAAAAAGCCCGTGAGACAAGCCCAAGTATTACCTTGGGTTAACTTCACTTTGGGCACACAACAAACAAACAAACAAACAAACAAACAAAGATTACGCCGCTCGCTGTAGTGGGGGACTCCGGAATAATTTTGACCACCCAGGTAAGAAACCTCAGGCGGTCAAATTAACCTAACTCCAAGTACTTCAGCATTTTTTGTAGTTGGACCTCATTGAAATGCGGTCGCTGCGTGCGGGAATCGAACATGCGACCTCGTTCTTAGCAGCGCAACCTCACACATATTATAGTAAAGGTGTTGTTCAATTGTCAGACTCTCTATGATGAATGTCGTCTTCCCAGACTGCCCCTATAGCTATGCTTTAATTGGAGTATACGTGAGGTTACGTAGTGCCTTCCTTCACAGAGGCCGTTTTTCGTGCTATTATTAAAAGTGGCGAATAAGAAAACTGATACGCTGCCCGACCTGCCGTGAATATGCCTTACTTGACTAATGTGCATATATTTAAACCTAGAGCGCACTGATAACCTTAAATTAAATAAATAATTAAATAAATAAATAAATTCGCTGTAAGCTTAACAAAATTGTTTTGAAAAAATATATAAGAAAGGCGTTTCGCTGTTGTGTACCCCTTGTAAGCTTTCTTCGGAACTCTGGTCTGTTCTGTTATTTCTTAGTGTGCGTGTGCTTTTCACACGGCCATGTTTATAAGCACTACGGAAGACCGGCACATTTAACTTATAATGCGCTGTAAGAAAGTGATATGGAAGTAGATAACAGCGATAGGCAGACTGAGTAATCAGAAATCGTCTCTGCAAGCCCTGTCGCTTCTTTAGGTTAAAAGTGTTCTGTGTTCACACGCGACATGTTTGAGAGCTCTCCAGTCACGACGCACAAGTGCGTAGTCGCTTAAATTTCTTGTTCTTTTCGTTCTTTTTTAATGTTGCAGGCTGTCTTCAGGACGTGGAAAAATTATTGCCTAATAAGCATGAATGTAAATATTGACGAATCACACTGCATTAAAGTAATCAATTGGGCGAGTTGTAGCGTTTTAGAAGTTGAAAGGTTTCAGCACTGCTATTTCACTGCGCATATTTCTCAAAGCCAATCATTTCGCGGTAATGAAAGAGTTAAAGTTCCCATTCTTAGTTACATGCTGATACGCAGACGCTATAGCTTCAGTTCATCACGGGCGCTTTTTCTAATTATCCTTGTATACGCCGCTTGGTGCAATAAGAATCGAAGTCCACCTAAGTTGTCAACGCAGGAAAAATACACGGACAGCCGCACTTACGTCATAGAACAGTGAAATTTTCTCTAATTAAAAAGCGTCTACTTTGGTGAGAGCTAATGTCTTACTTAAGGCTTAGTTTCGCTGCAGAACTAAGTTGGGAAGCGAAAGATTTAATTACAGGTGTAAACAATGCAGTGTATCCAGGGGCACGACAGGCAGCTGGTTCTGATGACTGCGAGACTTTCTTGTAACGAGCAACGGTCGCCATGGAAACAACCGCGGGTGATCAGTTTAGCGTACACCGAGAACGCCGCGCGATGTGTGCCCGGCGTCTGGTTTCTAGCCTGGTGGGCCACACATACTTGAAGCAACCATTCGCGCGCGCAATCTCGGCGTTAGAAGCGAGTTAGCCACTTCGCCTCACGCGGACGTCGCGTCTTCCGTGATGCGGGCGGGTTCGCATTGCCTCCAGCCACGATAGATCGCGTGAAGCACGCCATCTTCAATTTGTTCGGCCGCCACCTTCAGCTGGAACGCCGCCATCTTCTACAGACATCAACAAGTTCGGAGGTAACCAACGGATGGAACGAGGGGAAGTAGAAAAAGGAGTGAACAAACTTTGATCGTCGTCGGCTTGCTCGATTTGCCCTGAAAATGATAAAATGATAAATGATAAATGATCGAATTGGCGCTTTCATCACAAGAAAGCGGGAACAAGCAAATGGAGGGGGAGGGGGCGAACGGAAGAAGGCTGACCGAAAGCCAAAAAAAGAAAAACGTGTGCGCGTTGTTTGGAGAGAAGTGGATGGCGCTCACAACCTGAGCTTCGGCCCGCAAGCATTTTTGGCAGCTGAATGCGGAGGGAAATTGCGGTGCAAGTGAGAAAGAAATGGAAGGAGGACATTGGGCGCCGACTACTTATCGGCAATCAAATGAGAGCAAATTGTCGCCAGGGCTCATGGCGTCCCAGCGACATGGACATCACTGAGGCGAATCACGCTGCAGGTCGACGCAGTTAGTTAGGCCTCACTTCCTATATTGATGGGCCCGTAGAGGTATCGTGGACAAATTACTCACAGCGGCGCAACTGAGAGGCCGCTTTGCAGCGGGACCGCTGAGTCGTCGCATCAACTTTCGGCACGTGGGTCGAATTCCTTCTGTGGCGCTGCTGCGTCATGTTCTTCGGACAATACCGCAGACCTCCTGAAGAGCATTAGCGGGAAAGCAATCTGCATGCTGTTAATTTTCGTCAATTGCCTTCGGTAAGGACTCAAATCTGCTGTTGCTTGCCTGCAAATCGCCACGTAAATGAGATAGTAATAGACAAGGACCGATCAATCAATCAATCAATCAATCAATCAATCAATCAATCAATCAATTCAAAGACCGAGATGCCGGTAACATGGATGGTGATTTTTTTTATTAACTTTTCAGAATTGTTCGACTATATTGTGCGTATTATTATAATTGTTACAGAACATATACATGGAATCTACCGTTCTAACCAGTCGTTTTATCCCTGTTCGCAATTCGGCAACGAAGAAGCGGTATGTGCACGTGACACTTCCGTATTCCAAAATAATGGCTCTGAACAGATAATTGCTGTATTGCAACCCAGGATACAGCGCAAAGTCGCATTCCTTTCCATATTTACGTAAATGACCTTTCCCAGTAAAACTACTGAAACTGCATGATTTACATGCGTGATATACCCCTATTTAGCTGCGAATCAACTCTTCGATCAACACTAATAACTCTGTTAACCATGTCAATGATGATTTGTTTGCTTCTCCGTTTGAATAGACAGCTACTGGCAGCACTGCGTATACACGTTTCCGCTGAATCGAAACGCCAGTACAGTTGCGTTCAACTTGACAACCGTTAAGCGTAATCTGAAAAGCTGCATGAGCTGTTAAGTTTTTGTGAAGACTTCGCCCAAATAATTTCTTTGCTTTATTGCGTCTTTATTCGCAGATCATCTAAGCTATTGCATACAACGCAATACAACAGCTAACTTGTGCATTATCCTCAGTTCATCAGGTCCGGAATCAAGCGATACAAATCACAAACCTTAGCAGCCTTATTACTCACGCCTAATACGTATACGTCCCCAATGAACCATTCTTACAACACGGGTGCACCTAAGCGTGGTTTATTCTGATGACATTTGAAAATGTTGGCAACTGTTGTGTCACGGGCTTATCCACAAACAATAGATTGTCTAATGAGCAAACAATGGTAATATGAGGTGATATGTGTGTGTCATATTTGGCAATCATTATTCTTGTCGCTTTCCGATTCTTCTATAATTTGTCATAAGCGGCAAGTTATAACAGGAAGTGTCTGTCGTCGGTTCAGTCTTTCATTCTGATACCATCTTCCACGTACAGTCGAACGACTCTACAAGGAAATGACCTTTGTAACGAAAGAATGATTCTGTCTCGGTTCCATTGTGAGTTGTGCGGTGCGCGAACTTTACAACGGATTCACCTGTATAACGAATTATTTCGGAGTGCCAAGCACTTCGTTTTAAAGGCGTTCAACTGTAAATATTCTGTGCACTGTTTTCACATTATCGAAAATAAATTGAACTACAATTAACTTATTTTGTACCTACTGACAGTAAAGCTGCTACCCAGAGAAACAGACCTGTTGTGGAAAGAAAGAAAGACAAACACGTGCACAGCGTGAACGACTGAACCGGTGTATGTGTGAACGTGCGCGCATGCGCATGTCGTGCACGTGCTGTCTTTGTAGCACCGGCGCTCATTGTTCAGTGACGATGGGCATACGAGGCCTGTGTCAGACGGGTTTTCCAGCGACAAAGACGGGATACTACAGACGAACCAGCAGCACGAGAGAGAGAGAGAGAGAGAGAGAAGGCAGGAAGGTTAACCAGGCTGAGTCCAGTTTGCTACCCTACAAGTGGTGGAAGGAGATGGGGGAGTGAAAGAGATAGAAGACATGTGTCTACATCACACTTTCACAAGTACTAAGTTAGGTGCAGGATGTCTACGGTCGGGCACTGAAGTCTGTTGCCTTCAGGTACTGAAGAAGCGCTCGAATGGCTTTCTGGGCTAATGAACTGTGAGGCACGAGCATGAGCTTTCCTATAAAGAGCCGACCTGCTTAACTTCATGTTCTCGGTCTCCTTGTCTAAGGTGTGGCTTTGAATGTCGACTCTTAGTTGGTAAACCACGATCATCTAGTGCTGCTGGCGCGACATATAACTGCTAGATTTCATATTTGGGCTTGGGAGGTGACATGCTACCTGATCTGAAGTTGAGCTTACCATTGAAAGTTAAATAAATTAGTAGAGAAATGTCGAAACAAAATTAGATATTGATTATTTTAATTTTATCTACAGCATACTGCAGACCCTAACTGGGTCCTGGAGGGGCAACATGAAAAGAACGACAATAACAACTGCAAAAAGCAAAGCAAACTACATTACAGTAATGAGAATATATAAACAATAGTAGGAACAGAAAACAATAACTCTGCAACTGTCAATAAGTAATATTGTCCAAGGCATCAATACTGGTTAGTAGATCAGTCGGGAGTGAATTCCATTGAGTGATTGTGCGCGGAAAGAAAGAGTATTTAAAACATTGACTCTAGCTTGATATGCGCACTGGCGTACAAAAAGCGTGTGTGAAAATCAGTGGTACATCTTTTGAAAGTAACCAAATTTAGTGTGTGTGTGTGTGTGTGTGTGTGTGTGTGTGTGTGCGTGCGTGCGTGCGTGCTTGCGTGTGTGTGTGTGTGTGTGCGTGCGTGTGTGTGTGCGTGTGTGTGTGTGTGTGTGTGTGTGTGTGTGTGTGTGTGTGTGTGTGTGTGTGTGTGTGTGTGTGTGTGTATGTGTGTGTCCCAGACACACGCCTTGTATATTCTCAAGGGGCTTTTAAAAAGAGCCCAGAAAGCTACCACTATTGCTCCAGGGCTGCTTTCAGTGCCTTTCATCTTACTTATCTTACTTATCTTTATTATTACTTATCTCAATGAGATAAGTAAAAAGAAATAGGCGCCTTTAATAACAACACTGAACGGGAGTGCGCTGAGATACAAGCAACACGAGATTGCGGAAGGTGTCACCGCAGCCATATGGCTGAAGGTTCCACAAATACGAGGTCTATTCTAAAGGATAGTGCAGTACGTTTTAAAAAATTAATTTCACAAACCTTCAGGTATACCAATGCGGTCACCTTCAAGATACTCCCCATTAGACATAACACACTGGTTCTATCTTTTCTTCCGTTGTTGGAAGAACCCTCGAAAGTTCTCTTCTGTTGAGCGTTTCAGCAGCGATGTCTCTTCCTTTCAAACTGTTGTCAAATACTGAAATGCTGCCTCCGGAGCACCGGTTTGCATTTGAAGAGAAAAAAGAAAAAGACTCAGGAGGCTAAATCCGGAGGGTAGGGAGGGTGCTCCAGTCCAGTGATGGAATCGCGTGCCAAAAAGACACGCGCTATCAAGGTGGAGTGCGCAGGGGCACTACCGTGGCGCAGAATACAGAGCCCCTATTTCGACAAATTTAGTCGCATGCAGCGCACATGGTTTTTCAGATGCTTCCCAGCCTCCACGTATATAGATAGCTGCAATAATAGTTTGACTTTAAAAGTACAAACTCGTGGTGCGCAATTCTATGAAAAAAAAGCACAAAAAAGAACACGATCGACGTAATACTGATTTTGCTTTGTACTCTCATGCTTTATTTCTTTTTTATGCCTCGACTCATCTTTTAACATCCCTTGCTCTGAAACTTCAGCTCGATGTGGTATACGTGAATCCAAGTTTCTTCGCCGGTTACGGCTCTTTGCAGGAGTTATTCGCTGCCATTCTTTTCGTCGCAGCTTTTGCTCAGGAATAAGCAGTTTCGGCACCATCTTGGCGCAAACACGTTTCATTTCCAAATTTTCAGCCAGAATCCGGTGTGTACGGACGAGTTTTCCAAACCGAGCGCTTCCGATACCATTTTAACATTCATTCGGCGCTCACTGAGCGCAGGAGGTCGCACACGATCGGTGTTTGCATCTTCGCACGAGGTGGAGGGGCATCCTGATCTTGCATCATCCTTGAGGGTCTTCACGGCCTTCCCGAAAGAACGCATCCCCTTTTTATGAAATCTTTTCCACGGGCCTTTTGCAATATTTGACAAATTCCTGCATCATTTTTGCTCAATTTCGCAAGGAAGCTTATATTGATCATTTGTTCCGTCTGTGCGTCGATCGCTATTTCGTCAAAGACTAAAGGTGGGTTGCATAACGATGACAATGACAAAAAGTGCGCACATAAAATTCTGCCTTGACATGCAGCAATCCAACTCGTAGTAGATGTACACCCCTTTCGAGTGGAGAGAGCAAGAGAGAGCAGCGCCGCTACATCCTCTCCCACTTTTAGGCTGACTCACTGCATCAACTTTTGGGGCAGACCTCGTAGATGTAATGTATGCCACGGAAAGCCACGCACACATTCAAAAAACAAAAAAAAAGGAAAGGAAAGAGAGACAGCAGAGTGGTGCGACCTTAAAGAATCACAGTCCAATTTACAGTGAACCTCTGCATTTTGAAAAGTGGCAATTAGAATGTCAGTTGCTTCTAATTCAGACATACATTTTAATGTTGCCCACACATGACTTTCGCATATGAAAATTTATTTGCAGTTAGCACTTTCGAGCACTTGTTGAAGAATTTTTACAAAAACATTAATTCGTCCACACACATTTTCCTTCGTGAGGACATCGGCCATAAATGCCCGCCCAGGGAAGCGGGGAAACCTTGTAAGCTTATTATATAACGTCTTTAAACGGGCCGAGAACCAAGGTTCAGCCATTTTTATTAAAAGTCTGGTTAACGCACACAAACTTCAATATTAGCCCGCGTATTCTACCTAACATTCCTCACACTTCCTCAAAATATTAATTTCATGAGTGATCTAGTTTGTTTCAGAAAACCATAAAGACTGGCATAAAACGTTTTTGAGGCGCGCGGTCTAGTCGCACTTCTAACGTTTTTGAGTGCTGAATTCTAGCTTCTCTGTAAAACATCGGTACAACAAGGGAAGATCGAGGTGTTTCGGGACTGCCACAGACTATCACAGCACTACAACAGAGGGCATGTACACGCGTGAAACGTTGTTCGCATACTACTGTTACTATTCAGCAGTTTCAACTGCTGGGTTGGTTGGTTGAGGTGTTCTTTACAGGAGGTGACAGCTGGGCGCATTTGAGGCCAGTAGTTCCTCCGCCCATGCATCTACTCCTTTGTTCATAAACGTGCTGCCCCGTGTACATGGGTTTAGTGTTGCGTATGTCTGCAAGAGGAAGCCGCGAAACCTCGTTTTGCACTTTCCTGAGTAGTTGGGGGAACACATCTGCAGCACACACGCATGTCAAAAACCTCTACGCAAGTTGCATTCACCAATGCATATACGTGTTTGATTGAAATGGCTGATAGCACCGAGTGCAGTGCCTGAGGTGTCATGGAGACTATAGAACACATATACTGCGCAAATGACCATCTTTTGAAAATAAAATGACTTCTGCACAGCTCTAAATCAGTTAGATAGAAAACCGCTCACCTTGAACAAGATCTTGGGACTATGACCTCGCATATCGCAGCCACAAAACGCCACAAAAGCGCTGCTGCGATTTTTAAAAGCTACTGGATTGAGTGACCATCTGTGATTCGGACTGAGTGACCGCCGACGATATAGAGAAGAAAACTGTTACCACGTCGGAGATTTCAACAGTGAACTTTCTGTTCTTCTCTTAATCTTTCACTCCCATTTTCTCTTACCCCAGTGTAGGGCGGCCGACCGGGTTCAGACCTGGTTAATCTAGCTCCCTGCCTTTCATTTATGATTCTGTCTCTCTCTCCGTAAGTTGTCAAACAAAGTCGTTCTTTGTACCCTCAAACGCCAGCAGGTTCCGAATGAAATGTTCCGCGTCTGTACATTTCATTTCAAAGTGTTTTCTGCGAGCTCCCCCTCCCCCTCCCCCCTTTTTGCATTGTCATGCCCGGGCAGAGGGAGAGCTCTCACAGTTTTAGACTCCCAAGCTGAAGCGACGGACGACGTACAGTTCAGGAACTAATGAGGAAGACATCTCGGAACGATTGAAACACGAAAAACAAAAACGCGAAAATTCGAGCAAGGTCATCATCATCGCTTAGTGACTTTTTGCCAAAGATGAAGTGTTTTGGGTCGCAATCCGGTTAACATGTGAACCCCCTCTTCCGCCTCCCTCCCCCCCAAAATGAAGCTTATCAACACTTATTGCTGTCAAACGAACAGCACTTTCGCGGAGCATTTTCAAAGATAACACTTTCCGCCGAACTCGTCTTGCTAGAGCAGTTTCAAAAATAACGAGAACTGTGTGCGTGGCAAGATCACTGTCCTGATATGCCGCTGTCCTGATGTGCGGACAAACGGAAACACTTTTAGGGCCGATTTACGCTCGAGCCCCCCATCGCCGCAAGCTGCACCGCACGCTTGCGGTCGTGCGAGAAATTGCACGTATCCAGCACTTGTGCGCAAATTACCATTTACACTGTGTCCACAGTGTATACCTTACACATTGTGAACCGAAATTTGTGCACAACTGTTCGATACGTGCAATTTTTCGCGCGACCGCACGCGTGCGGCGCGGCTTGCGGCGATGGGCGGCTCGAGCGTAAATCGGCCCTTACGAAACAAGAGCGCGATTCAGTGATTCCCGCACAACCCGAGCGGTATCTTACCTTCTAGCGTCGGCACCGGAGCCAGCAAGTTGAGCTCGCACGGCAACGTTGCGGGCTGTATCGATCTCACACAAAGTTCACGACGACTCTGTCTGGCTGGTCTTACATGGCTAGTCGAAGAATCGGAATCCGGAAATGAATGCATGACCAGAGACCAAAGCACGTCGCGGTTCTTCAAAGTGAACCCACGAGGCATAACCGATCACACCGGAGTGACACGTCCCACAGACGGGGCTTTTGAATGTGCATGAACGTACCAGGACACACGTATGCACATTTGCTTGCTCTTTCTGTCATCTGCCTGCCGCAGAAAAAAAAGTAAACACACGGGTAGATCCGACAACTTTTGCAAGGAAAAGAGAGAAAAAAAATTGCTCGCGCATCCTGCCTGGAGGAAAAAAGAAGCCAGGGTGTGATCGAACTCACACGAACTACGCGCACGAAGCACTGCGACCCCGCGCCGCAACTGCCGCAAAATTAGTAGCTGTAGAAATGTTTCTTTTCTCTCTCTCTCTTTCTTTTTTCCTCGCTAGATACCCATTCCGGTTCGGGTCAACAGTTACGAGCCTGGGTGCCAATCTATACGATATCATCAGGAGGTCTGATTTCAACGTTCGCGAATGCATCCGGAGTTACAAGCCGTCAGTTACCGTGAAAAAAAAATGAAAGAAAATACTGATAAACAGATAAGGAAAATGCTTGTCGCAGATTTCGTACTGTTAGTAACCCCGAGGGCGTGTTTCCCAGATAACGCGTCAAGTTCGCAGAACGAAACTGGCGGAACGCGAAGCGGCAGTCGCACAGCGTTCTTGCCCGTTTCCGCGCTAATCAGGCAGTGCAGTCACCCCTGCCGATTGCTTACAGAGACAAGTGTCGCAGCTGCGCTTGACGCCGGCTCCGCTGGGTCAACGCCGCGTTTGAGTAAAACAAACAGCGCGGCAGCGTGCTGTGCGAGGGCGGCTCAGCCGGATCGTTCAGCGAGCGAGGAATTTGGAGATGGTGGATTTTCCGAGGACTCGTTCGACTTTCTCGAGTACGCGTACGTTTCGCTCGATATGGACAAAAATGCGCGAAGTAATCAGGCTCGCACAGGTCCGTACATTAGGCACAATAAATGACTTCATTGCATATTATTATTATTATTATTATTATTATTATTATTATTATTATTATTATTATTATTATTATTATTATTATTATTATTATTATAACAAACTATGAACGCATATAAGCACCGCATATACACAGGCAGAATGAGAATTGAATACAAAAAATAAACAAAAGAAAGAAAACACCATGCCCACTATTTTGTAAAGGAGAGGGGAGAAACAAAAAAAGTGACGGGACCTGCCGCAGTATCCCGGTGCCAAAGGCGCTGCGATGCTGAGCTTGAGCCCGCGGCGGCAGCATTTCGATGGGGGCTAAATTGTAGGTGCACGTTAAAGAACCAATGTGTAGGTTCTTTAACCAACAATGTAGGTGCACGTTAAAGAACCCCAGGCGGTCAAAATTAATTTGAAATCCCTTATCACGGCGTCCCTCATAATCATACCGCGGTTTTGGCACGTAAAACCTTAGAATTTAATTTTTAAGTTCTTAAAGGAGAGAAAGAGAAGAGGAAGGAACAACACAGCGCACTACATGGCACTTAGTATATGAGGGCTATCGAGTCTCATAGAAGGGTCGAGTCTGGCAGCCTAGGAGAATTCCTGTGTACTGCTTCGTGAGCCCCGTATTAATAAAGTTAGGCCTTCCGAAAAAAAAAATTAAGCGAAGTTCGAGAAAGATCAAACCGATGGAAATCAGTGGAGTAATACAGAGCGACAACTGTTGATAGTTGAGCATTCTGAAAGCACGTGAACAAGCGCTCAATTGTTTCGCTGTAGAGTCCCACAGTCCAGGCACGAAGGGCTCGGCGCACAAGATAACAAAAAAGAAACAAGCAAGTAACAACGGTACGATAAAAGAAAACACGACATACCCTGCGCCTCATCCTGTCTTCTCTCATCGTTCTCGTTTTTGTGCGCTTTTACACTTTCAAGATGCAAGTAAGCCAACTAGCCCCTAGTTGTCCGTTCTGATATACTCTGCGAACCATCGCTATTAAAGGAAAGTATACATGCATGCTGTCACATACCCAATGACGCAAAGTTTTCTGAAATTTTGAAAGCGTGACAAAAAAAATAAATAAAAAATCATTGCCCAAGCACTACGTACAGATGGTTAACGAGTGAAGCTGAAACGTTCGGCCGCGGTGTTTATCACTGGGTTAATCCCGACGGTTCATTAAACGACGGCTCGGTATGCAGTTGCTGCTTGCGCTCGGCTGCACGAGCCTGTTCTTGTGCCCGGCCTGCAGCATCGGCACGGCGTAGACGAGCTCTTTCCCGGTTCTGCTCGCGGCGTTGCTGATTGAAAGCTGCCTGCTCCACAGGAGTATGTATGACGAGTGGCCTGTTTATTTCGGAGCCGGAGAGGAACTGCTGCGCGTGCGCTCGGCTGCGATGGAGAGAGATGACGTCACTACTAGCGCAGCCAATGGCGCGCCTCCCTATCCCTGTTTCTTTTCTTTTTTTGGCGCGTGTGCATAAGTTTGCGTAGGAGAGGTTTCGGCGTACAGGCGACAAACGGACGGACGGACGGACGAATCGGCTAGCCGTATACAGCTTTGCCGGAGAAAAAAAAAAGAGAAACAGCTTTTCCCGAAAGATACGGTAACACTGGAAAATTATCGCCTTTTTAACATACACTATTAAAGAAGTGTACACTCTTTGGGGTGTACATTTTCCACACAACGATAATCGTCATCTGTCTTGCTTGCGTTTCCTTTCTCGAAAACACTGCGCTCGCTACTTTCCTGTCGAGAATACTGTGTCACGCTGATAACGCGCATGCCGTTCGTGACTTGTAAGTACCGGTCTCGCATCGTTGAAGAAAGGAAATGCGGACAAAACAGATGACGATTATTTTTGTGTGGCAAGATACGACCCAAATGGTGTAATTTTGTTTAACAGTGCACGAAAGTAAAAATAACAGTAGACGAGGGTGCATGTAAAGGGACTTTCTAATAGATGTGTCAACATGTGGACATTTTGTGACAAATAACCCATTTTTTTTTTCGCTCGAACATTCTTTCTAGTTTTTGGGATTCTCGTCTACCCGGCCATGAAAGTTTACACATTTATTCCATTAGGCAGGGGAAGCTGGCGTACTATACGCACACTTCCGGAACCTTACATTTTGAGATTGCGCATGGAGTGTTAGCCACATGTTCTATTCCTTGTTCTGGGTCCGCCACGGTAAAAACAAGGTCAAACCTGTGGACGCTTCATACTCATGACACGATGGGCAAGGAGAACTCAAAAGCGCATATATTTTATTCTGCGACTCGGCTAAAAGCAGTTTACGATGATATTCTTTAAAAAAACTATTTTTATTCATTCCGTGAAAAAAGAAATGTTTAATAACAATTGAAGAAATGAAGATCAAAGTTTTCTAAATTTCTTGTCGGAATCTCAGTACCTCCATTTAGATGTGAAGCCATGATTTTTTTCCATATATATATTTGAAGTCCTTCTAGCCCCAGTTCTCATAACTTGCTGGCTTCAGCCTTTGGTTCATTCAGAGCGCAATTCAGTCCTTTAATGAAAAACAGTTAATTATAGGTAAATGCAGATGCTGTCGAAATTAATGAAGCCTTGACGAGTCTATGTGGAGAACTTCACAGCGTCCTTACTCGGATTTCGAATTTGTCTTTCTTGCCTTACCGAGCCTTCTCCTTGCGATAAAATGGAACATCTTTTTACTTATGAAGAGTAACTTACTAAAACTGTTTAAATAAACCTTTATTTTTTTCTTTGGCGTACCTTTCGAAGGAAACTTGCCGGTCTGGCATCAGATCAAGTTAATGAAATTTCACAAGCAACACCTTCCCAATGTTGCTGTAGAAGTGCGCTAGCTCGAATTGTGCAGCCTGACAGAAGAAAGGCTTGCGTCGAGATTGAGAACCAATAGAAAGAATGAACTTCTGTTGAAGGAGGGGTATTTTTTTTTTTTTACACTGAGACAGAAAGCCAACCAAATCTGTTCCTTGGCAGATAACAGATACCGGCGAAAAAAAAAAAATATTCCCGAGGTATACTGGGGAGGAGGGTGGGAGTGCTTTTGTGCAACCGCAGAGGGCGCGAACAGTACCACTACAGGATGGCGCCGTTGCACTGACGCCAAGCAACGCAAGCTCAAGAATGCTGTATAGAACTGCCAACGCCTCACGGCTTACGTGCGCAGTTCACCCTATAAGTTAAAGCAGTACTGAGACAAGCTCCTTCTTTAGGGGTAGCTCTCGACTTCGTAATTGCCGTGAGTCGTGTGTGGGATGGAAACGGCCACGAGTACTTCTCCTCCCTTGCGTTGTTTTGGCCATCTCACGCTCGTGGTCTGGTTGTTTATCTGTGTATAAAAAACAAGGCGCGTCACTAAATTATTACAGTTCTTAGTCAGCGCCGTGTAGCTGTGTTTCTTCTTGTAGCGTCCCATGTGGTAGCACTGTTTTCATCTGATCATAATCACGGTAAGAAAGTTCGATGAATCGACTGCGCCACAAATAAAAATTACAGCACATTTTATGCGACCGTTCAGAACAAGTGCAGTGCTTCTTCGAACGTGAAAAGGAAGACTATTCTTGTCAACGAAAGTGGAGGTGGCGGTCTCGTGTTATCACAACAATTAAACTGCGTCGTGCCAGTCAGTTGGGTGCGGTGGCTAAATGCCATACAATGCCCATGTAGCAGAAAGCTTCCATGTTTTCCATTCCAATTGTGCGCTTCTCGGGGAAACACAGGGAGACACATACGGGATGACCAAATAGGAGAAAATTAATGGAAATCGAAGAATCCGTTGAATGTAATGCGCTATTCCATTAAGAGATCGGTGTCCATTAGAGATACCAACGAGTCGACATTTTCAGGTTACGTGTAAGAATTCTTTTTTATTATTATTATGCAGGACAAAGCTGTGCTTACTAGCCCTATAATGTCGGTCAGCATAAGCCCCTCTGCTGGTACTCGAATTCATCTAGCCCTCGTATATATGTCCCCAAATGTATGTGCCGAGATACCGACCGAACCAGTCGCGAACAGCAGCCGCAGCCGCCAAGCCAAACACGGAAGGAATAGGCAAAGAAAGATTTGCTTTAATATAAATGGCATTGGTCAGCGCAGTCTGGTTATGTGAAACCCGCGCCCTCATACGACGGTGACCCGCTGTGATTGCTCAGTGGCTATGGTGTTGGGCTGCTGAGCAGGAGGTCGCGGGATCGAATCCCGGCCATGGCGGCCGCATTTCGATGGAGGCGACATGCGAAAACACCCGTGTATTTAGATTTAGGTGTACGTTAAAGAAACCCAGGTGGTAGAAATTTCCGGAGTCCTCCACTAAGGCGTGCCTCATAATCAGAAAGTGTTTTTGGCACGTAAAACCCCATAATCTAATACGACGGTGGTGCCACTTCCAATAATACACCTTCGCTCATGGCGTGCGGTAACAAACGGCAACGGTTGCGAGCGAGCCCCACCTAGAGAACGAGCAAATGACCCATGAAGCAATTACGTGTGAAAGGCGTCAGTATCAAATGGCACTCAAGAGCGTTGAGTTACGATCTAGTGAATCGGCAGTGAGGCGACCCGCCGTGGTTGCTCAGTGGCTATGGTGTTGGGCTGCTGAGCACGAGGTCGCGGGATCGAATCCCGGCCACGGCGGCCGCATTTCGATGGGGGCGAAATGCGAAAACACCCGTGTGCTTAGATTTAGGTGCACGTTAAAGAACCCCAGGTGGTCGAAATTTCCGGAGTCCTCCACTACGGCGTGCCTCATAATCAGAAAGTGGTTTTGGCACGTAAAACCCCAAATATTATTATTATTATTATTCGGCAGTGAGGCGTTTACGGCCCACCGTGCACCGGCAAGATTGATTGGCTACCCGAGTCCGGACAGAAAGTCGGCCCGGAGAACACATAGGAGAACATTTCAAGCCTTCGAGCAGCGCGAGGCACAATCTGCATGAGCGTCTTGCCAGCCCACGTGACCGTGGCGACGTTGCATTCGTTCTAACGATAACGTGGCGCCGAAGTGCAAAGTTGGTATCTCTCTCGCAGACACACGCAATATCCGCTACTAGAATCGTGAATAAGCGAATGTCTTCTGTGGAAATCGAGGCCTGTATATAACGTGAGGATTCCTCTGGCTCACTTCTATTTCATTCTTATATCAATCACCGCTCGCGGCCGAGAAATTCCGGTGGTAACGTGAGGGCAGCCCCACTCTGACCCCACACAGAAAGCGAAGAGGAACATAATCGGAATAGAATCGTTACATTATGTGCCACCATGAAACCATGAAAGGGTACAATCAGCACCAAGGTACACGAATTCTACTTCAACAGCGAAGCTTTGTTTTCAGCGAAGCCGTACGGGGATTCTTTCGCAACATCGTGCGTACCTCGAGTGGATGACGATGTCTTCCGTTCACATTTTCTTTAACGCGCTAAGAATTTCCTAACAAAAACGAACAAGTAAGGCCAAATGCGGTGAACAGGAATTCTAATCGGGAGTGTGTGTACCGCTGCTCCCTCTCATGGTCAGGGTCACGAGTAGGAAGTTTACAGATGAATAAAAATGAATTGGCGTGCATACAGCAGGTGTTACCAACTCCTGACTGGCAGCTTGATTACCACTCTCGTTGAAAGAAAAGTGTACAATCATTGCATTCGACCGGTACTAACATATGGGACAGAAACTTGGAGTTAACGAGGAAGCTCGAGAACAAGTGAAGGATCGCGCAAAGAGCGATGTAACCAAAATTGTTAGGCGTAAGGTTAAGAGACAGGAAACGAGCGGTGTGGATCAGAAAGCAAACGGCGACAGCCGATAGTCTAGTTGACATTAAGAGAAAAATAAATGCTGCTGCGGGCAGGCCGTGTAATATGCGTATAGGGCAGATAACCGCTGGACCATAAGCGTTACAAAATGTGTGCCGAGTGAAGAGAAGCGCAGTCGAGGACGACAGAAAATTAGCTGGGCCGATGAAATTAGAAATTTGCAGGCGCAAGCTCGAATTAGCTAGAGCAAGACAGCGGTAATTGGAGATAGCTGGTAAAAGCTTTAGTCCTGCAGCGGACATAAAAATAGGCTGACGACGACGACGACGACGACGACGATGATGATACCACTACTATTAGGATGGCCGCCGAGAATTGAAAACGTTGGTTCCCCTAAAGCGTCGCCCGCTTAACCGGTCAACTCGGGGCGAACTTCAATTTCCTTCTAAACGCATGTAAAACGCAGACCTGCTTTCATTGGACAACCTCTGAATTGATTCGAATGAAATTTGTTGCGTTTAAAAGAGAAAGCTGAATTCTACCGATTGCATGCGGCATAATTTTGATTTATGGCGTCGTATATTTTACAAAAAATTGCGGGAAATCAGCAAGTTAAAGCAAAATTGAAAGAAGCGCAGTGGTTACAAATCTGTAGCTTTGCAACAAAAGCAGATATCGCCGTTTCGTAAATGTCATGTGTTCGAGCATGTATAAGGGACAGGTGAAATGTATGAGTTTAGAGCTTAGATTATTTTTTTTAGAATCCTTGCGAGGGTTTTGCGAAAGCACTACAAATAAATTAGTGCTATATTTCAGAGCGGTGTATGATACAACAATTTCGTGTGCTTTATATATGTATCAGTAGGTGCAGTTTACAAAATTCTCGTGTTGTTTTTCTTAGAGCATACTTGGTCTAATGAGAGAAGTTCTGCATTTCCTATGTATATTAACTGGGAAATCGGAGTTGGCCCCGAGGCAAAGCTAGCTCCACTTGGAAAATTTTAAAACAAGATATATTCAATTGTATAACAACGAAAACTCTGCTGAGGGCAACAAAAACTAAAAAAAATAAGATGCAACATAATTTCTAGACTGATTGGTGTGAGGGTCTTAATGGGGACGCCAGGTTTCTCGCCGAGTACGCCGCCTGCGGCGCACTTCAGCAACGACCGCTACGTAGCACGAAGTCAGGAATCTCGGAGCTCATTCTTGTCGCCCTAACAATTAACATCGATAGGTTTCAGGAAAAGTTTGCTAAAATTGCAACTCAGTTTGATTGGAAGCTACGACGCGCCATGCTATGGTGCTGCTCGACAAAGCGATCGAGTCCGAGCTGTGACGCCAGGCGATACGCCGCGCTCGAGCACTATGGCTCTCTCGCATTGGCTGACTTCCGCTGGGGAGTCAACTCAAAAGTGACGTTACTGTGAAACGGAAGGCAGAGGTCGTTTTGAGAGAACGAAGAGATGGGCAACATGGAGGCGAATCTACTACTACATTATGACAGGCGTGACACAATTTACATGTTCAAATAAGAATCTGTTTCTTCACTTGTATATGTCATAAAGGGATATCAATTTCGCCTCAAGTAAATATATAATAACAGAGAGAGAAAGAGAGAGAAGGAGAGGGAGATAACAACAACAACAACAAAAGAGAAGGCTAGGCACCCTTTATGAGATGTCCTTAAGGTAACCTTTCTGCACTTTTTTCTGTTGCCGTTTCCTGCTCGCCACTTTGACCACAATGTTGGTTTTTTCTTGCCTCTAGACATTAGAACAAATGAGTATCTGGTGCCTCCAACATACTCCCACAGCTGTTTTAATAAATAAATAAATAAATAAATAAATAAATAAATAAATAAATAAATAAATAATTTTAGCGGGCCCAGACACAATCCTACGATATGAGTGCCAGCCCCTCTCCACCCCACGCAGACATTAAAAATATACTGCCGGAGGTTATAGGTAAAAGAAAGAGAGGAAACAAACAAAAAGTTAGAACAAGGCATAATGCGAGAAAATAAATGCAATAAACAAGGAAAGACCATTATGAAAAGGACAGTTAGCATACAACAAGACGCAAGGTAAGTTAAATAGAAAATGCAGGAGAAAGACACTTAAATAATGTGTGAGACCATAAAATAACAACGCAAAAGTTCGGAAAAACATAATCACACTGCGTAAAAAAAATCGATATTAAAAAAATAAACTTTATAACGATTGTATTCTGTGGACGCTTGAGTGTCGGCTATGACAGGTGGAAACTTGGAATGGTCTATGTAATCAGCTGATCTTGCCCGGCATACGCAACATGACCCAAATGAGGAGTTCGGGGCAGGCGAGGATATCGCGAATGAGACTGAAAAGAAGCAAAAGCTCAGCGTGTATTAGTCGGCAACGAAGTGATCGCATCGAGAATAATCCAACAGTCCAGTGCCCTTGTGATGATATGTGCTTATAAACTTTATAACTACTATAAACTACTACTACTACTACTACTACTACTACTACTACTACTACTACTACTACTACTACTAATAATAATAATAATAATAATAATAATAATAACAATAATCGTTTGCGCCTTCATCGTTCATCATTTTTTTCCTTCATAGTTATCCCCATATCACGTGATCGAAAACTCGTGACGATTTTCTTGTTTACAAGTGCAATAAATTTATTGCAGTAGATCATCGGCATTTTCCTTCCCCAGATGTTGTGGATTAATTAGTCTCTGACAGTGTTGCGATTCCAGCTGTCATCATTGCCAGTACTACTAATGCCAACTAGAAAGAAGCTCCTTCTCCCTACCCCCATTTCTTTCTTTGAAGCAGGCGGGCAGCACCTTATACAACTGTCTCATAGAAAATCTCTTGTCAAAGCCAGTGCGCAACTTTATTGCCGAGTACGATAATGAAAAAAAAATGCAATGCAGGTGAGTTATCGGATGTTTAGCAAGCTAGTAATATACAAGCACGTCTCTCCACGTCCTCCGATACGTAAAAACGAGAGAGAGAGAGAGAGAGAGAGAGAGAGATGGCATAGCTTATTTGAACGAGCAATATTAGTTAACTTGACTACCGTTATTGCTATTATGAATAGTTGGCGTGTCCAAGGCTGATCAGAGCACGCTACTATATAATTGAAGAAATGTGAACAACGCCAATCGGGGGCACTAACAGTGAGGAAAAAAGAAGAAATGAACGCAGGCGAAGTTTGACAGGGGAAATAAATGCAAGTAAATATATAAATATCAAGCACCAATAACGCAAATTCCAAGAAATTGGGTTCACAACCTGCGAGACGCCCTTTGCCACATTCTCGTCTGCTGCCTTTCCCAAAATTTAATATTTCTTAACGTGTTTATTTTGGTGTAATATATCAAAGGACGGAAAGAAGCTGATTAGAAGCATAGGAATAAGTTACAGCCGTTGTTTTAGAACACGCGAACCGTGCGACTTATTTTGACTTCTTATTTAATAAGACTAGCAAATAAAAATAATTCGCAGTTGAATGCTGGCAACAAATTATCAAACCAATGTTCCTTGTGTTTACACGACGGGCTACGACGGGATAACTGCTTTTATTGACGGTTCAAGACGGCGACACATAGTTGTGCGTTTGGGACTTGCTTACGAGGCTTCCATGTTGGCAACAAACACAGCACAACAGACCAAGAACTTGCGCTTTAATGTTGCGGTATATATAGGGGCGGTCTAAAGACTCTCCTAGTAATAACAAGATGAAGCAGCAAAAAAGAAAAAGAATTTTTGTTTTTGCTGGTGTATTACTAAACTTATCCGTTCCGAATGTCACATGAAGGTTTGAGGAGTTACCCCTTACTTGCGTAACGCGTTTGAGCGTTGTATATTCGTCTTCTGAAGCACCTATAGATTGGAGTATAACTTCTGGCGAATACTTGCAGCAAACGATATGTTTATTGGATATTTATATTTCTTTTTACAGAGTTACGGGCTCTGACACAAATAGTCAAGAAGGACGGTTTCATACTTTTACATTGCCGCCGATTATACGGCATAATCCACGGGTTTTTTCCCAGACGCCGAATGACCGCTTCCTGCGTGATGTAATCCGATCGAACACTGCTGCGCCACTGCGAACATCACTTCCGGGTAAAACAAAAAAAAGAAAACGGTATCCACTGAACGTCGCCGACGGCGCCGCGAACCCAAACAAACCCATACGACGCACTCGCCGGTCGCCTCTGGCAGTACTTCTTTATTAATCGTGCTATGGCGCAGTACCAGACGGCTTGGCCGTTGCACTGGGCAGCCGTTATGCCAGACCTGGGTGCGCAGTTTCATAGCGGCTAGCCGCAAAGTGCGCAGAGGCGACTGCCGAGCCAAAACAGACGCACAGACACATACACGAGGAGATAGACTAAAGCGTGCACCACTGCCGCGGCGTCAAGGACTTCGCTCGGCCCATTGCATCCAGTGCGGCCCGAATAAACACAGCATCGCCGGTGTCGGCGCTAGCACGTCGATGGCGCGAACGAGGACGGCCTTTAACTAACGGGTGAGGCTCACCGCTTTCGTTTTTCGCGACGGAGCAGGCTCTGACGCAGTCTCGCCGCTACGCAGTAGTGGTTGGCCGGCGGCTCGCACTTCCGCCCACCGGCGGGTGGTGAGGGGGGGCGAGGTCGCCCGCGGGCGGACAGGCGAGGGTAGCCAGTCCCCGAAGCGGCTCTCGGGAGTAGCCGCCGGTTTCGCCGCCGCTGCGGTGAACAACACACGCACGCACGCACTCCAGCGGCGTGTTGGGGACAGCGCTCGTGAGCGCGCGTTGCGGAAGTTTGGAGCCCACGGAGCGCGCGGCGCCGCCGGTTCCCTGAGTGTTACAGCAGCGGCTGTTGACCTCCTCCATGCTGTTGACCCCCGACGCCAGCGCCATCCACCGCCTCCCAGTGCACTAGCACGGCAAGAGCGCCTCTTCCTACTCGCTGTGTTTTTCGCTCTGCGTTTTTTCCTCGCCCTGTGACGTCCGCGCCGCCGTCTGGGAGATGGTTCGTCTGCACTTTTCGGCCGCCGCTGCCTGATCAATAGAAGACGGCTGCAGCGCGCGCGCGCGTAGCAGCCGCTGCTCGAAACCGCGAGTGCGTGGCGCTGCGCGGTTCATTTGAGTGGGGTCGACGGAACACCGGCGCGAAGTGCGAGGCTGCGGCCTTGGCCAGAGCATCTGCCGTGGTTGCTCAACGCCGGCGGCACGGCGGTCAGTCACCGAAGAGTTGGCCTCCCCTGCTGCTAGGAGAGAAAGTCCGGGTGGGCCAGCGCTTCCGGCGTGGCGCTTTTCGGCAAGAACGTCGGCTTCAGTAGCTACTGAGCAGACTGGCGCTGGAAGGGCGCTGGATTCACACAGCTTTTCGTTCGTATGATACGGCCAATGCGTTCTCTATCGTTTCCTTTGCTGCCACAACTTTCCGAAAACCTTCCTCTAGCATGGATGGCCTAACACTCACACGGAAGCTCTAAAGTTACTGTGTGTGAGCGGCACAGTGAATCTAGGCCCCGGGATCGTGTTCACGGACATTTTCTAACGGAAGAACAATTCCTGATTGGCCCACAAATTGGCTGTCGTGATGTAGGTAATGATGTACCAGTTCTTCTAAAAAATGGTTAGTGTGATCCACAAGCGGGATTTTCCGATCCGACGAGCCGACAATTCATGCCTGGGTTTTGGTTTGAATAGTTTCGTATGCGCTCGGTGGAACCGCATGGCGCCCGATGCAGGAAGGAACCATTGCCTCTGTACAGGGTCCTGAATATTTCGCGGCGCGTGTTCGAAAAAAAGTTTTGCGCTCACCGCTTCACTGTTGTCTCAGTTGCATTTTGGCATCGACTTTGTATAGTACAACACCCGGCACACTTAAGTGCCTGGTTTTCAAGAAATATGCAAATTTACCTGCGCTTATGGGGATGCGAGCTGCTGCCGCGACGGTGCAAGTATGAACTTGTATCACCGTCTTCCGTCAGCTGCAGAAAGCACTGTTTGAGGGAGGGCAGTCGACTGTTTCAGTAGCGGGCAACACGCGGCAGCCATCCCTGAAACGTTGCATTCTGCAGCTGACGGCAGGCTACGCTTGCACAAGTTTACGCTTGCGCCGTCGCCGCAGCAGCTCACATCTCCACAAGCGCAGGCGAATTTGCACTTTTCATTGCCATTGCAGTTACATGGACACTCCAAGCGCATTTCTGCCATCGCCGTCGACGTGAGGTTCCGTATAAAATCCAAGGACAATAAAACCGTCACCGCGTATGTGCGAGTGAAAGCGAGCGAGGGTGAGCCGGCGAACGCGGTTCAGAAGCGTGCTCTCTCCTGTCGCGCGCGAGGCATGGGGGTGAGGGAGGAAGGAGGGGGAGTTTTTCTGCGGCGGCTACTTCGGTTCCTCCATGTCCTCTTCGCCCTCCGCTCCTTACAGGGTGGAGACAACCGCGGCGTTTACCACGGCGTTCGGCACGCGAATGGCGGACGCCGTAGTAGACGCCTTTGGCGGAAGCCGTATATATGAACGCGTTGCCGGCGCTCGTTTGTCTTGAAAGAGATCTGTGCGTGGCCAAAGTGCCCGCCCGGGCGGGTCTCATCTTCAAAGCGGTCTGCGGTGTTTGCAAAGCGCGCGTAGTGCCGGTAGCTTCGTATGCGCTGTGCTTTCGACGTTTCGTTCGCGCTGAAGCGACAGATGCACGGAGGTCAATTGGCTTGCGGCCGCTGCCACGATTCTTAACTCCAGCGTGTTCACAGGCAGTTTCCGCTCGCACCGAGCGAGACGTGTTCATGTTTACCTGTGCGCGCGTGACGCGCTCGTTAATTTCGTTAAAACACGTTGGCGGGCTAGTTGGTTTGAATTCATGATAGAATGTGTAAGCGCGACTGAAAAGGGACGTAGAAAGAACAATACACACAAGGGCAGAGTCGTCTCTGCGTGTCTGTTTCTTCCTACGTCCTCGTTCATGTCACGCTTACACATTCTATCATCGTTAATTTAGTTAGCGAATTTTTACAAGTTTATACGGCCGCTAAAGCTACTGTCCTTAATTCGTACAGTTATCCAATAACTTGCTATCGCAATTGGTGCTAACCTTTTGGGCGAAACCTCGACATTTTCCTTGAAAACCAAGCAATGGACTCTGCCAAGTGTTATACTATGAACGAAGTAGACGCCAAAATGCGGTAGTTCTGTAAAATTTGAGCAAGAGCAGTGCAAGCTGAGCGCAAAACCTTTTTTCGAACACACGCAGCGAAATATAGAGAGCATAGTTGCACCTCTAGTTTCCCTGTGCCGCTACTCGCCGACTGCCATCACGCGGTCAAAGTGACGTCAAATGTATCGCCGAGCTGCGAAGAAACCAACTTCACGGACACGATGTCAATTTTTTTCGTTTCCTTCAATGCCACGAACATCGCAATCCACCGCTTCCGCAACACGCATGGCATGAATGATACGGCATGTGATGACATCACATGGCACAAATAATATCTCATAACATATGTTGCATGACATGTATGCGTGACATATCACGACAGGCATGACTTGCATGCATGACGTTAATGATCTAACATGCATCCATGACATGAATGGCATATGACATGCACGACATCAAATGAATTTCTTGCCATGGCAAGGATGACATGAATGGAATGACATCAATATAAATGACGTGACAATATGATAAGCCGTCATATGGCATGACATGCATGACATAACATATTATGGATGGCATGACATGATTGACAATAAGCCCATGTATAGTGGTCCAAACTAATGTGTAACATGACATGAATAACAAGATTTTAAAGTATGGAACAGCGTCTATCCGCTCCTGCCGGCACGCAAAGTTTGGCTCCTGCGCGCACGAGGAATAACTTTACCGCATTGCTTTGGACCAAAATGACGGACCTTTGCGCAACTCTGCCCCCTTTGGGAACATATACAGTGACACTAGAAATAACTCTGAAGAGAGCAGATGCTCTTCGATTTATCGTGGATCTGGTGCCCCGTATCGTACAGCGAGTAGTAAATCGAAATAAAGCTTATCGAACAAATGCGCATGCGAAAGTCCTCTCCCTAGGCGGACGCGTGGGTGCTGCGTCGCGCCCTGTTCATCAGCACGCGTTAGTCCTCAGGGTCGGGACTGGTCAACTGGGACTCCCACTGGTACTTCGCACTTCCGCTGGTGCTACCTCGGGGCCGTCGTGCTCCCTACACCATGTGGCGCGGGCACCGTGCTGTGCCTGAACTTTAGTCACGTGGGGCACATCCACGATGTTGTTGATGAAAGAGTCGGTCTGTAGTTGCTACCTACCTGCTCAACATTGGGTCAGGGTGTGGGCAGACGGTCCCGTTCAATGTTAGGTGCTGTAGGATGACCGCGTACTTTTACAGCGCGCCCGGCAGGAATGCCCGGTGTGAGCGTGCTCTCAGGCCGCGGCGAAAGCGATCGATTACCATGTGGTCCACAGCAGTCAGTGAGCGACGTTGACCTAACTCTCACATGAGCATAAAACCCATGTCTGATAGACTGGAAAGAGAGGAAGGGCGACGACTGAGGCTAGGGATATTTCCACCTGCTGTTTTTAACTTCTACCTACAGAATGAAACGGCGAAACCTTAGCGCAAACGATGAACACACACAGGCGCACTTTTTCAGGAATAATGTTGTTTGTGAAAGGTGCAACCCGGCCGGAAAAGCGAAAATAAAAATGGGGTGTAGAGAACGTCCACTGGCGTTCACCGTCGACTCTCTCTCTCTCTCTCTCTCTCTCTCTCTCTCTCTATATATATATATATATATATATATATATAAGCATAAAATGACAGCTCTTATAAACCTTCTTCGTTCCCAACATTGGTGCAGTAGCAATGCTGTCGTTGCTACTACGTTTTCTTCGCGCGAGTGCTGTTTGAAATAAAAACTCGCAAACTGGATACCTCGGCGATTTAAACAGTTTATCAGCTGGTATAACTAAACGCCGCGACGCCCGATGGCCATGCTATACACAGTGGACAAGAGAGGGAGCAAAATTGGAGTTAGCAATACTGTGCGTTAATATATCAAAGGCCGTTCGAGGAAAACTTTTTGCTGCGACGCTATCTGAGTTTCCTGTCTCGGCGCGCAATGGCACGAAACATATCGGCAACATTAAGAAGCGAGCGCGCGGAAATCGAAAAGATGTAGTGGTGGGGGTGGAAATTTTATGAACGCTGTCTTCACCCGTTGAAGTGCTGATATTTCTACTTCGAACGTATCTCTCCTTCCAAAGCGGGAAAGACCGTCTCGAGTGAGTCAAATGTCCTATACATCCGCACGTGGAATTCGAACGCGGTGCAGGTGCCTGCGCACAATTTCTCGTGAATTTTGCTGAGCGCGAGTGCGAGCACGAATATTCCCTGCCCGATGCCACACGGCCTAGCTTTCCCTATCCACGGCATTAGTAGTCAGTGCTGGTGGTCGAGCACGTACATAAGTAAAAATTTACAATATAACGCACGAAAAATTATGGAGGCGCCCAGAGTCGTTTGAAAAGCCAGCTAGTTAGTTGGTTGGTTGGTGCCAATCGTGAAATGGCGCAACCGAGTGCGATGGATGATAGCCCTGAATCGGGCAGTAGTAGCGGATAAAAAAGAAAAGAAAGGAAAGAACATTAGTACAAAAACTGATTTTAGGAATATTCAACACGAATACATAAATCAACACAACGATGTGACACGTCCCGTTATACTATTGTGCTTTGAACTTAAATAAATAAATAAATTGTAATGAAGCAGACGCGCCCCTGTGTATGTGCCGTCTGAAGAGGAAGACGAAGGGCCGTGCCGTGATCTCGAGCGACCCCGTGCTTCGGACAGCCCTTGCAGTGCCTTGTTTTGCCTAGCGTTCCACAACGTCGTGAACGAGAATAAACCTCATCGCATTTGGTGGAGGTTGCTGAGATCCTTCGCCTCGTCCTGGAGCTCCGCACTCGAACCCTGCCAACAAGATCGCCTTGCACTATGCCTGATCCCGCCACCTCGTTGCCCGCCCCACCGGCTGCCACTGTCATCTGCGCCGGCGTCCCTCGTCAGCGCGACCCACCCATTTTCAGTGGGACCGCCGAACACGACGTGGAAGACTGGCTCTCATCGTACGAACGTGTAAGTGCCCATAACCCATGGGATGACCAGTCTAAGCTGACCAACGTGCCGTTCTACCTCGCCGACGTAGCCAAACTTTGGTTCTTCAACCACGAATCAGACTTTACAAGCTGGTCCGCCTTTAAGACTCTGTTTGCAGAAGTGTTTGATCGCCCAGCTGTGCGTACGCTACGCGCTGAACAGCGTCTACGCCAGCGCGCACAGCAGCCTGGAGAAACATTCCCCAGCTACATCGAGGATGTTCTCGATTTGTGCAAGCGGGTCAATCCCAGCATGTCAGAGGATGACAAGATCAAACACATCCTCAAGGGCATCGAGGACAGCGCATTCCAGATGTTGCTGGCCAAAGGCCCAACTAGCGTATCCGTCCTCATTAACCTCTGCCAGAGCTTTGACGAGCTGCGCCGCCAACGTTCCATCGCCCGCCAGAACATCCAGCACGCCGATTCCGTCTCCAGCATCGCGGTTTCTACCGAATTCACCAACTCGACCCTCTCGCAGCATATCAAAGATTTTATCCGTTGTTAGATATGGAGCTGGTTCCTGCGATTACTTCGAGTTCCCCAGACCACATCGGATTACAGCACAGCTAATTGAGGAATGCAGAAGCAGGAAAGCGCATTCCAGAGACACGTGCAAACAAGTTTGCGACCCCCAGGTCGTGTCCCGCCGGGATTAGAAGGGGCCCTGGGACAATGGAGCTAAATCGTCCCCCTTCGCCTTTGAAGAAGGCATTCGCCACCGCTGCGGATCCGAGTCACGGGATTAGCAGGTGGGCATCCGACAATGAAGCAGGTGCACGAGCGCCCCCCCGCTCCTTCTCCAGCCTACAAGTGGATTGCCAGTCTGCGTGGCAAGACCGCAGAGAGCCCCGACAGGTGTGCCCCGCGACACGGGCGCCTACCATTGGCTGCAAGTGGCGTCATCGGAGTGGACTCTCCCATTGGTCAAACATGACGTGACTTGCAGTGCTCGAAGGGCTTATAAGAAGCCTTCCAGAGAGACCTGAGCATCCTGGGATATGCCCTGATTCCCTGATTCACCTCTCTCGAACTTCTTGCCGCGGGCCGCAGCGTCCGAGTTGCTGCCGGCCCGTAATGTCTGTACGAATGTTACTGGACGCTCAACCTCCCTGTACATAATGTAGAATAAATCCCTCCCAAGTTTGGTGGTTTTCATCCCGACGTCCCGTCCTCCAAACCCTACACCGTGAAGAGGTGGCCAGGCAGCACTCGCTGCTGCCTCACAGTGACGCACCTACGGCAGCTTTGCCTCCAACGCTGCAGGAAGCCATCCGAAATCACATATCTGAAGCACTTCCTGCAGCTCCTACAACCCCCCCACCCAACCCTATGAGTGTGCCGCTGGCCCATACCAACTTTGCCAACCACCCTACGTCGCTGCCGCTCAGTTATGCAGCCGTGGTTGCACGGCCACCTGCGCAGACCGCTTCCTTTCCATCGCCCATGAATCCGGCTTCATTTCAAGTTGCCCGACCGTCACCACACTTTTTTCGTCCCACCGAGACGTGGCGCACTCAAGACAACCGGCCTATCTGCTTCGCCTGCGGCATTGCTGGCCATGTGGCACGCTTCTGTCGCCGCCGCGCCTCAACTGCGTGTACCAGCTTTGACAGGCCCCGCTACGCATCACAATACGCCGCCACGCCTCCATTATCACCGCGACGTCTCGACACTGATCGCCGGTTGGAAACTCGGCGTTCCCCTTCCCCTCGTCGGCGTTCGATTTCGCCCCTGCGTCGTCGAGTTCCCACTGAAGAGGGAAACTAACTGCTGCAGTTCCTGAGGCAAGAACTGCAAATACGTCGATTTTCTCAAGACCTCAATCTTCGCCGCAAAATGTAATTACCGTTTTTGTAGAGGGAGTACCAGCAGTGGCACTAGTCGATACCGGAGCAGCCGTTTCCGTCATTCACGAGGGCCTTTGCCGCAAGCTACGAAAAGTGACTACAGCTCGCTCTGGCCTGGTGCTCGCCACTGCCAGCGCGCAGCGAATCCACCCTTCAGCTGTATGCACGGCCCGTGTCGTCATCAACGACGTTCTGTACATAATCGAGTGTTTCGTGCTACCATCGTGCTCTCACGACCTCATCATTGGTTGGGATTTCCTGTCACGTCATCATGCTGTCATTGACTGTTCACGTGCAGAAGTGTCGCTTTTACCACTATGTGAATCACTGCCGACCAGCTCTCCTCACTTTGCCGACAAAGTCACTGTTGATGCCGACACAACCGTACCTCCTGAGTCGTCGATGGCTGTTGTCTTGTCGTCTGATTCCGCATCTGACGCCACCGTAGTGTTCACGCCGTCCGATGTGTTTGCTCAACGCAAGGGCATTGTTCTTCCGTTTGCCGTGCTTACTGTAACCTCTGGCTCAACTGTGATGCTGGTCACCAACTACTACCGGTACCCGATCAGCCTACTGCGTGGAGAGACGGTAGGATACTTTCAAGCGGTCGACTACGTCGACGACTTCGATGTTCCTGCCGCCTCCCTCCGTCACCTTGACGCCATCGCTTCGGTCTCCGGCTCATCACCTTCAGTGGGTTTTGACAAGGCCATCGACCCTGCACTTTCCCCATCTCATCGCCGCCAACTTCTCGCTCTCCTTCACAAGTTTGTCTCTTCTTTCGACTGTCATCAGACGTCACTGGGCCGTGCCACCGGTGTTTCTCACATCATCGACACTGGTTCCCACTCCCCCTTGCGACAGCGCCCGTATCGTGTCTCTGCCGAAGAGCGCCGAATCACCACGGAGCACGTGGACGACATGCTCCAACGTAAAGTCATGCGTCCCTCTCAAAGTCCTTAGTCTTCACCTGTCGTATTGGTGAGGAAAAAAGATGGCTCCATTCGCTTTTGTATCGACTACAGACGCCTAAACAAGATAACGAGGAAAGACGTTTATCCTCTGCCTCGAATCGATGACGCTCTCGACTGTTTACAAGGCGCAGAATACTTCAGTTCCTTGGATCTGCGCTCCGGGTACTGGCAAGTTCCCATGGCCAAGCCTGACCGTCCGAAAACCGCATTCGTTACACCCGATGGCCTCTACGAATTTAACGTCATGCCCTTCGGGTTGTGCAACGCGCCTGCTACTTTTGAGCGTATGATCGACACCATCCTTCGTGGCCACAAATGGAAGACCTGTTTATGTTACCTCGACGACATCGTCGTCTTCTCAACCGATTTTCCGACGCACCTCGCTCGCCTGCATGACATTCTGACCTGTCTCGCCTCTGCCGGTCTACAGCTTAACCTCAAAAAGTGCCGCTTTGCTGCAAGCAAGCTAACCATATTGGGTCACGTTATCTCAAAAGACGGCGTCCTCCCGGATCCAGACAAGCTCCGCGCTGTTGCAGAGTTCCCAAGGCCCACGTCTATCAAAACCCTCCGAAGTTTTATTGGCTTATGTTCTTATTTTCGTCGCTTCGTACGCAATTTCGCATCCATCATGGCGCCTTTGACAAGTTTACTTTCCGCCAGTAACGGCATAGCAGCATGGTCACCTGAATGTGATGCAGCATTTCAGCACTTGCGCCACTTGTTGACCTCACCACCGATTCTTCGCCACTACGACCCTGATGCTCCCACGGAAGTCCATACTGACGCCAGCGGAGTTGGCCTTGGCGCGGTCTTAGCGCAACGGAAAGCTGGCTATGATGAATACGTCGTCGCTTATGCGAGCCGTACTCTAAAGAAAGCAGAATTAAATTACTCCGTCACAGAAAAGGAGTGTCTAGCGATCATCTGGGCATTAAGCAAGTTTCGCCCATACCTTTACGGCCGTTCTTTCGCCGTTGTTACTGACCACCATGCCCTTTGTTGGCTTTCTTCCTTGAAAGACCCGTCTGGACGCTTGGGACGTTGGGCGCTTCGCTTGCAAGAGTACGACATCCGCGTCATGTACCGCTCTGGTCGCAAGCACTCCGACGCTGATGCGCTCTCTCGCTCCCCACTGACGCCTGATTTGGCGTCGTTGTCAGCTTCCTCGTCCACCCTGTCACCGTTCACCATCCCTGACATGCTCACAGAGCAGCGCAAGGACCCATCCCTTGCAATGTTACTCGACTACCTTGCTGCTCCGTCTGATGTCCCTTCGACACGAGCACTGCGTCGCCAAGCAACCCACTTCTCAGTGCGGGACAACATTCTATATCGCCGAAACTACATGCCCGACGGACGCAAATGGCTCCTCGCTATACCTCGTCATATGCGCTCTGACGTCTGCGCGTCTTTTCACGCTGACCCCCTAAGCGCTCATGCCGGCGTCCTCAAAACTTACACAAGGCTGCGTCAGCGCTATTATTGGAGAGGCATGTACAACTTTGTGCATAAGTACATTCAGTCTTGCACTACATGCCAACAAAGCAAAACACCTACACAGCGTTTCACAGGACCGTTGCAGCCGCTGCCATGCCCGTCTCGTCCGTTCGACCGCGTCAGCATCGACCTCTACGGCCCGTTTCCATGCAGCGGGCGTGGAAATCGGTGGATTATTGTCGGCGTAGATCACCTTACTCGCTACGCTGAGACTGCAGCACTGCCAGCAGCGACCGCCCGTGACGTTGGTTTTTTCATCCTTCGCAATTTTGTCCTTCGCCACGGTGCTCCCCGAGAATTACTGAGTGATAGGGGCCGTGTCTTCCTGTCGGAGGGCATCCAAGCCCTCCTCGCTGAGTGCAGGATAATTCATCGCAAATCGACCGCGTACCATCCCCAAACCAACGGTCTTACCGAGCGCTTCAATCGCACACTTGGCGACATGTTGCGGATGTATATTTCATCCGACCACTCCAACTGGGACACCGTACTCCCCTTTGTTACGTTCGCGTACAACACCGCGACGCAAGCGACCACCGGCTTTTCCCCCTTTTTCCTTGTGTATGGCCGTGAGCCATCATGCCCTTTGGACACCATACTGCCGTACCAACCTGACGCTACAGAGTATACTCCGCTTTCCGAAGTCGCCAAATATGCTGAAGATTGCCGTCAGCTGGCACGTGCCCTGACTAGTGGGACTCAAGAACGTCAAAAGACAAGACATGACCGTGCTCATCAACCACCGCCCAACTTTGTTCCTGGTTCACTTGTGTGGCTTTGGATACCAGCCAACATTCCTGGCCTTTCTTCCAAACTCCTGGCGCGTTATCACGGTCCATACCGTATAATCGAGGCCACTTCACCGGTCAACTACATCGTCGAGCCGCTCACCGTGTCACCAGACCTGCGTCGTCGTGGGCGAGAGACAGTACATGTCAACCGCCTGAAACCGTACTACGACCCGCTCATCTTCTCCGCGCCCTGAGTCGCCAGGATGGCTACGCTTAGCTCCCGGGGCATTGTAATGAAGCAGACGCGCCCCTGTGTATGTGCCGTCTGAAGAGGAAGACGAAGGGCCGTGCCGTGATCTCGAGCGACCCCGTGCTTCGGACAGCCCTTGCAGTGCCTTGTTTTGCCTAGCGTTCCACAACGTCGTGAACGAGAATAAACCTCATCGCAAAATAAATAAATAAATAAATAAATAAATAAATAAATAAATAAATAAATAGGAGATAGTAATACTAGAGCGACCTATTACTGCCGAGAGTAAAAAAAGATGCATGATAGTTTGCTTGTTTCATGCGGAAATTTAGATAGGGTACCACGTAGGTTCTTACGAGAGAAACCAAATTCGTACGCGCGAAGGGAGAAGAGTCCCCGAAAAATTTGGCCCAGCCGAAGCTGGCGAAGCTGGCGACATTCTGGGAGGCTTTTCCTTTCTAGGGAAAATCGCTTATGCTAAAAAGAAATGTTTTGTAATTTCAGTTCCGTTGCTGAATTGACAGACGTGGGACAGAGACCAACCAGGCCTGTGTAAACGAAAGTTGAGCGGAGATATTCGACAACGAATTCCAGTAAGCGAAACTTCCATGCATGCCCAAAGCCTGCGGGCTGAGGCGCTGAGTATCAACACTAAGAAAACCAGTGAGCGCTACGTTTCCACACGACACCCACGTCTACCCGCCGTGGTTGCTTATTGGATATGGTGTTAGGATGCTAAGCACGAGGTCGTGGGATCCAATCCCAGCCACTGCGGCCACATTTACATGGGGGCGAAATGCGAAAGCACCGGTGTACTTAGAATTAGGTGCACGTTAAAGAACGCCAGCTAGGTGGTCGAAATTGTCCCCAACTACAGCGCGCCTCATAATCAAATCGCGGTATTGGCACGTAAAACCCCATAACTGAATTGAATTGACAGTCGAGGATAGCCGTCTTTCTTTCTTTTTTGATTTGACACGTGTAGCAACACCAAGGAGCAGGCACACGTTGCCCGAGTGATAGCGGCGTTCCGTCGGGCCACTTGAAATCAAGACGCGCCGAGTGGAGTGCACTTTTTACATGGCGCTGTCGTCGCCGCCGTAGCCGCAGAAGCCGTGCTCTTTGGATCGGTGGCGACTCGCGGATCGCCTGCGACGGAAATGCGGCGGGAATCGAGAGTGGGCACGTTCGTTCTCCGCGCCTTTCTTTGGATGGGGTAAGAATGAAGCGATACATGCGCACTTCTGACTAGTTTTTCTTCTCGACAACCTCGCTATTCGTTGATCTGGAACGCTACGCCTCGTTTTCTACAGTGCCAGCTTCGCGACCGTGGCGGTGTTAGATGTTGAAGGACTTAAGGGCAGCGGCATGCATTTGTTGGTAAGAAATGCAGAGTGTCACTATCGTCGTGGAGACGTTCTCAAACATGCCAAACATACCAAACATACAATGGCTTTCGGTTCCGCTTGCAGCTCATCCCCTTTCTGCAGAATCCAGCGACTTTTTGAATCACTGCTCATTGTTAGCTCTTTCACAGCTGGCCTGTAAACCAACCAGACTGGCAAATGGAACAGCCAACACGCTGTACTTAATACTAAAGTCATGCCCTGAACTTGCGTCTAATATTTTGCACTTACCTGGTGTAAGTGACCACCTACTTCTGGAATTTAGTATTAACACTCCAATCTCAAAGAAGCACGCGAGCACTAAGGTTATCTTGGATTACAATAAATCAAATTTTGAGGCAATTAATACTGAGTTATCAAATTTTCACGACTTCTTTCTTACTAACTTTGATGACCGGACTGTTGATGGTAATTGGTAACTTTTCAAAACTAAACTTCACGAACTCGTAAAAAGCAGATTCCCTTGCGCAAGCTCTCCTGCAATATCAACGCTCCTTGTTACAAGGCTCACTTAAAACGCCTGGCAAATAGAAAAAAATCGGGCAAACCTTGCCGCTAGGACTTCTTCCGAAACACAATGGGAAGCCTACCA
The DNA here is from genome assembly GCF_038994185.2 of Dermacentor albipictus. Classification (NCBI taxonomy): domain Eukaryota; kingdom Metazoa; phylum Arthropoda; class Arachnida; order Ixodida; family Ixodidae; genus Dermacentor; species Dermacentor albipictus. Next base: position 17,794,556 of record NC_091823.1, read on the forward strand.
TACTGCTAACACTAGATGCGTGTCAGTACTAACTCTAGCTAGGACTAAATTACTTCAAGAAACGTTGTTTTCCATGTTAACTAACAATTTCCCCCAAATTTTGGTGAGTGATTAACCCTTCCAACCACAATACTGTTAAGCTCGTTAACGATACCGGTGCTACTATATCAGATGACGAATGTTCCTCCTCTCTTAATGAAATTTTCTACAATGATTTCGTCGCTTTTCCTAATCCACCACTCCCCTTCGTCACACCATGCGCATGCCTTCCTATGAACACAATAATTATCGACCCTTGCGGTGTTGCTAAGGTTATAGAATCACTAAAAAATTTCTGGCTTGCTTGGCTTCGTCCTCATTAATCCTAAGAATTCTAAAAAAAGAACACTACCTTGTGTTTATCAATTATTCTTTCGAAAAAAATTTAGCAGTCTCTTGACACTCACCACAACCTCGCTGACTGGAAGCTCGGGAAGGTAATTCCACTCCACCAGTCTGGTAATATGAATTCGCCTTACAATTATCGCCCCATCTTCATAATCAGTATTCCTTGTAAAATATTTAAACATATTCTGTCTTCTCAACTTACCCCATTTCTCGAATCGATCTCATTTTTTTTCTTCTTCCCAACACAGCTTTCGAAAATCACTCTCTTAATTTGTGAAACCCAGCTACTCTCCTTCATCAACAAACTACACTTAATTTTGGATCGTACTTCCATGGTCAATTGTATTTTTCGGGATTACTCAAAGGCATTCGGTCAAATTTGTCGCAAACTACTTTTTAGGAAGTTAAGCAATATTAATAATGATCCAAATTTTCCTAACTGGCTTGAGTATTTCTTGACTAACCGTCTTCAGTTTGTTGAATGCGATGATAGCAGATCAACTACTAAACCTGTCCATTCCGGGGTTCCACAAGGGTCCGCTTTAGGTAACCTTCAGTTCCTAATATACAGTGTATAATAACGACCTGCCTGACTGCGTTTCTTCTAACATACTCTTATTTGCTGATGACTGCGTCATTTTTCATAACATTGCCGACGATAACGACACCAACGCCCTTCAACGTGACCTTGACGCCTTATGTAACTGATGCGACACATGGCTTATGCAACTAAATCCTAACAAATGCAAGGTTATGCGTGTAACTCGAACCTCATTCTCTTACTCCTACTATTTTTTCAATAATGTTATCTCGGATTCTGTTGCTTCCTACCCTTATCTCAGCGTGAACATAATATCAGCCCCAAACTTGACTCTGCACACCAGTATCATAGTGTATCATTGCTAACATAATGTATCGTTGTATCAGTATCAATGCTAACCGCATGTTAGGTTACTTCCGTCGAAACTTCTCCTTTGCTACTTCCTCCATCAAACTACTTCTCTACAAAACACTAGTCACCACAAAACTTGAATACGCGTCTTCCATATGAGATCCTTCTTCTAGCACTCTCATTACTACATTTGAATTTGTCCAGAATAACGCCGCTAGATTGATCACTGCCAACTATAATTGCACAGCCAGCATCACTGAATTGAAAAAAAAAATATGTGCAAATACCACGCACTGTGGGCTTAGATGTAAGCGAACCTTTGTGTGCTAGTTGCTTTGATTGACAATAATTAGCCGTCATGTTTACGGCGAAAGCTAATTTCTTCAACGTTTAGCGTTTATACAACGTTTAGTATAACACGAGAGTGGTGAGTTGATCTTAAACGTTACCTTGCGTGCACCACTGCTGTTTGTCTGCGTAGTACAGAGAACACACAGGGGGAGGTGTTTGCTTGAGGCGTTGTTGTGCGCCATATTTCAAAACCTCTGAGAGGGTTGAACATTGCCATTGCCTAGCATGGCACATCGCATCGTGACAGAAGTATTAAACTTGAATTGCCTTACGGGGCTGTGCGTGCCAAAACGACAATCGGATTATGAGGACCGTCGCAGTGGCGGACTCAGGATTAATAATGCACCGTGATGCTCTTTAACATGTCCCAAAATCTAAGTGCACGTGCGTTTTCTATTTCGCCCCCGTCGAAGTGCGGCTGTCGCGGTCGGGATCGAATTCGCGACCCCTAGCAATGCCATGTAGCCGCAAAGCTACCGCGGCGGGCACAGAAGTGTTGATTTGATGGTCGACCGCTTCCGTAGTGTCGTCTGGACCCTGCGGTGCGCTTTAATTAATGCGGCTCTGCCTCTGCACGCCCTGCGCAATTTGTCCTCTTGACATATCTGCATGTTGCCTATTTTTCAGAAATAGCAGAAGCGTACTGTACCGTACCCTGTACTTAAGCTTATTTAGTTTCCCCGCAACCGCTGTCGTGTCTGTAGTAGCAGGCTTTCCTTGCCTTCTCACTGCTGTAACTCCAAAACATCAGAAAACACCTGCATGGCTCAAGCAGGTCTCCAGTAATTAGTAATAGATAAAACTTTGCTTGCACAGTTACGTTTCCGCTGTTTCCAAAAGATTGTGGCAAATGCACCAGGCGTATTTGCCACATCCAGTGCACGGCATGTACCAGCTGCAAAGCGGCGCCGTGTACGAATAACATAAGCAGCCCATCTTTCACCTCATTGGTCTATTCTGTTTCGTTGCTCTACAGAGTTATCGCGGAGATCGGTGAGCTAGCAGTATCCACAGAACGACCGACAGAGATCGACAGCAATGGATACGACGAAGGTATGCTGGTACACTCATCACGCTCTGTGTTTCTTGCGGTTTGGCACTGGCCCAACCACGATTTTTCTATTCAGTTGCCAATATGGCACGTCTCCTCCCTGCGGACCTCGTCATGACGTCATGAGTTTTGACAGCGACTGCGGGGTCGGGTCTAGTTAATTGTTTAATGACAAAAAAAAACCGCTGAACTGCACTTTAAGGCAACCAAAACGATAACCTATGACAAGCTTCGAGAATTTTCTCCCCTCTCCACTGCAGGATAGCCAACCGGGCTCAGCCTGATTTTCCTTCCTGCCTCTTCCTCATTACCCATCTCACTCTCTTTCTCTCTTTTCCAGCCACGAAAAAAGGATTTTAAATTCGTGACGGCACATTGACGTACCGGTGGGTCTCCTGGCGGAACTCATGAAGATTAAATCAATTAAATTTAGCATGCACGTGGATGATCTCAACATCTGGGTTAACAGTGGGAGTGACGCAGCCATCGAACATAACCTACAGATAGCAGCGAATATGGTGGAAGAGTATGCGGCCAGCAGAGGCTTGGCGTGCTCGCCACAGAAATCGGTGCTGTTAATCATTGAGCCAAAAAATCAACGGGGACACGCTGGGAGCAGCAGACCCATCAATGTTTTCGTAAATGGAAATGAGGTTCCCAAGGTGGAGGAAATAAGAATTCTGGGCATGTATATCCAGAGAAATGGATGCAACCTCACGACAATCAAAATACTAGAAGGATACGCGGCGCAGGTCACGGGGATCTTTAGGAGAATTTCACTCAAAGGCAGGGGCCTCAAAGAGAACAGCCTCCGCAGACTCATGCAAGCCTTCATTACCAGCCGTATAGCGTATGCCACACAGTATCTTGTGTTTAAACGAGAAGAAAAGGAGAAAATAAGGCCTATCTGAAACTATTTGAAAACTTTGAGTAATGAACGGAATAGTTACTATTCCTAAATAGGAACATTGTTCGAGTACTTCTTGAATATTTCAAACGTAAAGTGTGCGCAATCAAACATAAAATTGGAGCAATAGTACAATAAATTTAATCCCCGCGGGCATAGCGCAGCCATAGAACATGAGAAGTCACGCAGCGGAGCAGGCTACGTCGCTCAGGGAATCATACATTAACGGCTACTTAGCGATGACTCTTCAAAGAGTCTTGTCCATTAGGAGCAAATACGCAGCTTGTTCGTATGCTGTGCATACGAACAAGCTGCGTATTTGTACCCACCGTGGTTGCTCAGTGGCTATGGTGTCGGGCTGCTGAGCACGAGGTCGCGGGATCGAATCCCGGCCACGGCGGCCGCATTTCGATGGGGGCGAAATGCGAAAACACCCGTGTGCTTAGTTTTAGGTGCACGTTAAAGAACCCCAGGTGGTCAAAATTTCCGGAGTCCTCCACTACGGCGTGCCTCATAATCAGAAAGTGGTTTTGGCACGTAAAACCCCAAATATTATTATTAAGCTGCGTATTTGTTTCTAATGCGAAATTTGTGCTTTTAATAAACACGCTTCATAACGCGCAATGCAATGGCAGAAACTTGCTAACATTACGAATACTTAGACGTGAACATCGTTTTAATAACCGTGAAGACTGCTGTTCAATATACGAAAAATATTCTGAAGATGCTCGATATACAATTCGATTGGATTGCCTTCTGCTACTATTCGATTCGCATTCAATTCGAGCTCTCAAAACGCTACTCTTCGCACCCGCCCGCTTTCCTCAGCCAACAGGTGTCTGCTGGAGAGCATCGCCGAGCGATTCGACTGCTACCCCGAGCCAGGAGCGACGCGAGACGCGTGCTCGAGCCGAGGCTGCTGCTGGTCGCCATTGGCAGAAGGCGCGGAACCCAGCCCGGTGCCCCGCTGCTACTTCGCCCGTGACCACAGCGGATACCGAGTGGTCGGCATGGCCACGCACGACGACCGAGTCAGCCTGCGGCTCAAGCGCCATAGACCTTCGGGCGTCGACGTGGACATCCAGAAGGTGGACGTCGACGTCTTGTACTACGACAGGGACACCGTAAGGATCAGGGTAAGCGCTACGCGACGGCGTGTTTGTCGTAGAAACGCCGATTACTCGACAACCTTAACATCCACGTGCAAAGAAATTTCGTTCGATTGTGGTGTAAAGGACTACCATCCTATACCTTATGACAATGTTTGAAGAAAAGCTGAACGAAGCTTAAGAACCTCGTAATTAGTACTGGTCTGAACATGCGTTTTGCTCCGTCATAGTTTCAACGCAGCATCGGCTTATATATGAAAGTCTGAACGCGTAGGCAGAATTTTGACATGTTGCATATAGCGAACACGTGTTCACTTTAATAATATTATAGTGGTAGGTGTTTAAAAGGGACAATCCAGAGTTAACATTGGGAAAGATATGCCGGAACTGTCTTGGCAATGTAATTTATTAATGAGATTTTACGTGCAACATATCAGTCCATGGGATGAAAAGTAGCACTCAATGGTACACCGTCGCACAATTATTTAAGCATAAATATTGTTTAAGATAAAGAACTAAAACAATCTGGCTGCTGCATTTGAACGTAGGCAATGGAGCGATAATTTTGCAGATCTCCTCGTCAAGGCAACGCTTAATGCAAGTCACCAATGTGGCATTCGCTAAAATAATTCAGGAAAGGTGTTGGTCTGCTGTAATTGCAATGTCATTCTACACAATTGCGATAACTACAGCAAGTTTAACAGCGCAAGTTCCAAGAAATACATGCATGCGAATGTAGTCTACGCTATGGAAGAACTTTCGATACTGCGGAAATAGGGTAACACGCCAGGGGCATGCGCTCCGGCAAACTTTTCCCGCGATATATTGCGTCACTGAGTACACCAGCAGTTAAGGTGTTCTCGCTGGTTTTTTTTAAAACTGATTTCTCAAAAGCCCAATAAATAGATTCGATGAACTGATTTCACGGATGAGCTTGAGTACTGTGTTTCGATGACAGTTCGTCCAGCTAGAAGTGCAGTCGAGCATGTAGGCGCGTCGTCTTCTGCAGGTAACAGACGCCGCCAAGGAGCGATTCGTCCCTCCAGTTCCACGTATTCCTTTTCGGACCTTCGCCGGTGTGCGTGACTACTCGGTTAACGTCAGCACCAGCGGAGTCATCACAGTGAACCGAAGTGGAACGAATATGTAAGTGGTACGGCATCATGTCCGTTCGGAAAACGAAAGTAGCGTACACAGAAATTTCATCTTTCAATGTATTTTTTTTTTTTGGTACAGAAGTACAGTGATCAAGGCATCACTGGTGGTCTCAGAGCACAACGTAAAAAACCGAAATATGAATCACTTGGTCTGGCAACGTAGCTTGCCCATCTCATACAAACGTCGACCACAAGACAGTGAACGCCCATGGAGACTCACAAAGTTTTTCATTCGCTGGTCGACGCGAACAACTAGCTGTGGGCAACCGATTCTCTTTCGGATAGTGAAAGTGTTGCCGCTTGTCAGTCAATCGTGACCACGAATTAGACGATGTGTCAACCAATTCTTATATACAACAAAATTACGATCTCATTCACGAAGCCATTCGTAGAAAAAGAGAAAAAGGTGAATATGCAGATTCAGAGCATATTTTGGAGTCACTGTTACGCGAAGCCTTCCCGAAGTGTTTCCTTAAAACGCTGTAGAAATGTTCAACTCCTGAAACACGTTTAGTAGCATTGCGATTACGCGTCTACCCGGAAATAAGCAGAACGCGGAATCACTCCCCCCCCCCCTCCCCCCACGCGACCCACGCGACCAAGGATTATACTGCTCTCCGGGATCGGCCCACTTTCCATCATGCCATCTCCGGAATCAGTCCAGTTTACTATTGCACCATACTCGGTCGGAAGCCAGCCAAGCAGACGGGCCGAACGCTGATAAATGAGTGGAAAGATTCGCTTTCATAAAGGAATTACGCGCTTGGACTATATTTGTTGCAATGAGGAAATTTAGGGACTGTTTGTACTTCCACTGCGTAATTCGGTAGAAAACAGAGTCGACACATCTGTAGGGGTAGTACAGACGGGGCTATACACATAGGGCGATTTGCTACATGAGCGCTTTCCTGTGAGCGATTCGTTCTAAAGCAGCAGCAGCGGGAATTGAGTTTAGTGATAGCGTAAATGTAAGGAAATGAAATATTGCAAGGCGATGGTGCGGGAAGGCGAGCTACCCTCCCCGCAGAGCTTACGTCGGCCGGCATCGGGTCATGTGGCTGAAAAGGAACAGGAGTTGGAAAAGCGACGCGAGGTTGGGCGTCAACGGGGAGGCCGCAGTGACCGTCGAGGAACAACAAGAACCCTTGCACCAACGATGCGAGGCTTGGCAAAATCGTGCGGGAGTCGTGGCCACATAGAAACGGAAAGAAACGTCGCGCCAACGACTTTCGTAGATTATTGAGCGGATTGAAAAAGAAATTCACTTACTTTTACAATAATCTTGGATGTTTTTTACATACTTTTCTTTATTCTGCTTCTCCATGAGTTCAAGAATAACATTGGGACTTGCGAGCTAAATTTGCGGTATCTGCAGAGCATCGTCGTGCCTTTCCCTGTATTTAGAGCAAAATAAAATTCTTATTTTGCAGTTTTTCAGATTTTTGTATCAGCGAAAGTAAGCTAAATAGAATTCACCAAATTCTTTGTCGGCGCTGTAATAATCTGCGTTTCTCCCCGTTATTGAAGAAATATTCTGACGACACATCTTTTACAGAGGAGAAGATCTTGGGGCCGTGACCTCATGCGTCTGCTGTGCGCAAGGCCGCAAAGGCACTGCTGCGTTTCTTGAAGTGCACCAGCCTCTATGACCGCCTGTGACTGACTCAGCCACGAACCCTTGTGTGTGTAATAGTGTAAAGTGCGAACTTGTCTGTTCCTTCTCATCTTTCAATCCCTTGTCTCCCTTCCTCAGTGCAGGGTAGCATATATACGGGGCTCAGCCTGGTTAACCTCCCTGCCTTTTCCTTATGACTTTCTCTCTCTCTAACAAGAAATGCAGATGAAAGTGGAGAAAGAGCAATGGTTTAGTAGAATATTTTCAGGGCCTAGTTGGTGCACTATACACTCGGCACCCGTACCCGTCTCGCTTCTCCTATGTTAATGTAAGCACGCATTGTTCTAAGCACACACTGACTATACGGCAACTTCTGCGTGGAGGCGTTCGGGTTCTCCTGTGACCCTGCACCCAGTTCGGCCTGCGGTTCGGACCAGCGTGTTCTGCCGAGTCGCACCCAGATCAAAACACCCTAGCATCGGCTTCACCGTCTACAAACAACACCCACTGTACATTTTGACAACGCACAAAGAGTATATCCATCAGCAACTTACCCCGTCTCAAACTGCCGTCTCCTATAGCATTAATGCGATCCGCCTTCTTCGCGCATTTCTGTCCCTAGCATAGACGCGATGAGCTAGAAATGCGGTGCGATGCGCCACTTTTCGCATTCATGTAAACGCCGCCTATGTTCTGGAGCACCCGGCCCCATGGAAAGCTACTCTTCGCTGACAAACGTCTCTCTCCCTGCATTTCAGAACGAAGAGCGAAGTCTCCTAACAACTCACAAAGAAAAGTATATGCGCGAGAGAGAAAATGTGCTCTTCGGGTGACCAGCGCTGACTCTCTGTGCAGTTTCCACACGGACCTGTCGCGGCTCGTGTTTACTGACCGCTTCCTGCAGCTGTCGACGCTGCTGCCTTCGGACGTGCTGTACGGCCTGGGGCAGCACTGGGGTCCCCTCCGCAGGAGCCTCAACTGGACCAGCCAGATCCTCTTCAACAAGGACAGGCCGGTCATGGCAAGTGTTGCGTCTCCTACGGCACCGCCCACAATGGAAGCAGCCTCAACGTATAGCTGCACGCGTTGCGCAGGCCTCGCGATTGTTCTACTGTAAGAAAGCACGAGCGCGTATACTTGCTAAAGGAACGGTCTCCGTAACGCTTAATTCATTTCGTTTAATTTATTTTATTGTGCCCTCAAGACCACAAAGATATTACAGGGGGGAGTGGAGTAAAAAAGAAAAACGTTACAAAACAATAAAGAATAAAGGAAAGCAGCAAGTGACGTAGTTATAGTCATGTGGAGTGATGGGGTCGATTATGGCCGTGCGGAGTGGTATTCAATGGCAACCATCGCGCCGGCAAGGCGGTGCCATTTTTGTCAGGTCCTGGGTACCAAATACTCATGAAAATAAGGTCTAGTGTCACAATGCAAAATTCCAACTTTGTGGTGATGATCAATGCGAGACGGCGCGCCGCAGCGCAAAGTGCGCAGTCGCTGGCGGAGTAGAGTCTATCGTGTAAGTGCTTAACTAAATGTGGAAACGAGATATGTCCTAAATGCCAAGTAAAACATTTTGCCATGCGCCAAAACATGAGAAAAAATGGCGTGCACAGATGGGTAGCTCGGGTGGCACTGCATCAATTCAACGACGGACGAATCTTGCCCATGTAGTGCTGCTTCGCCGCATAGTGGCCAAACAAAAACGCCCCAGGAAAAAATTTCACCTAGCGGAATGAAACCGAACTGGACCTACATATAGAGAGAGACCTACAATATGCGCCACTATAGAGTGCAATTAGCGGATGAGCTTTCGCTGCGCTACAATCGGCACGTTAAAGATCACCCCATGCATGTTAAAAACGGGTCTGCAAAAGTGCCCCAGGAAGAAAGATCCAGCCAGAGGTATTAAAGTAGACGCAATACATAGCGTGAGGACGTTGCAGCGATTAAGCGCCTACAGTGCAAATCGCGAAAACCGAGGCATTGCTCAGCAATCGATTTTTAAAGAAAAGCTTGCCATAGAGTTACGCCGACCTCATCGCCCCAGTGTCGGCTTCACTGCAGTAGACGATGTCCCAGATTCCTGGACTTGCGAAGCAATGGGGGTGCAGAGTGACGGACATAGCCGCAAATGAAGCAATAAACGGTATTGTCTGAAGCTTTATTCACAGTGCACGTATCTGCATCATTAGCTTGAACGAACGCAACGAGAGGCATTACTGCAGTAGCTCAAGTCGGCAGGTCTTTAAAACAATGTAATATACTTGCTGCGCCTCTTCATATCTGCCCCCTACGAGTGCTGTCTCTTTACATCTATCCTTCTTTCTCTCTCCATTCGTATCTCTATCCCCTCTTCGCCAGCGCAGAGTATAGCGAACTAGATGTGCGTTTGATGAGCTCCAATCCTTTGTCTTCTTTCTATCTTTCTCACTTTGTTGGGAAGAAGAGCAGAATGTGAAATAAAGTACAGGCTCTATCTGCGCATCCATGCCCGGATTATACGTCCAAAGTCAAAAGGATCTGTACAAATATGCAACTGGCATTTGACGACAGATATCTCTGCCGTAGTGCTAAGATTACTGTTTTATTACTTATGTATGTGTATGTTCAAATTGGTTCCCCCTTTTCGCGATGATGTGCCGAAAAAATACGTTTACTTATTTTATCAATTCAACGGTAGCGCACTTGATGAAACAAATACGAACGCTTAAACAGATGCACACACACGGGCGGTGAACTACAACTGGATGTTTAATGCCGTGCGAGACACATTTATGGCCATGCTTAAAAACAACGTATGCATGGCTATTGTTCTTTTAAACATTACCACAAATGCGGCTCGAACAGCATTATCGTTGTTTAATCATGACCACAAGGACGTCTCACACACCGCTGCTGTTGTTTTTTAAGCATAACCGGAAATGCCTCTCGTACATGTAGCATTAAACCTTCAGTTGCAGTTCAGCGCCGATGTGTGTGTATGCGTGTATGTGTTTTCACGTTTGTCTTTGTGTCATCAAGTGCGCTGTCAATGAATCGATAATGTTTAACCAACTAGCCCAGCAATACTCCATCAGCAAGTTCACTTATTATTGTCATTGCTTTTTTTTTTGCAGCCAGCCAATTTATGTTTGGCATCTTAGCACAAAAAACTCGCGAAAAGGACCACTGTTTTTTTTATTATTATTCCTCTTTTTGCGCAGGAAGACAAGAACTTGTACGGGTCGCATCCTTTCTACTTGGTTGTTGAACGCGGAGGTCTGAGTCATGGTGTGTTTTTGCACAACAGCAATTTCATGGGTAAGAGATTGCAAAATACGTCTGTGGGATTTAAAATAAATATAGATCGAGCAAAGAAAATATAGCCTAAATTCAAACGATACCCGTAAGATTTCGCAATCTATCGAAAGACGTGATCTGGAAGGCTCAATCACATGAAGCGATCCTTTAGCGTCACTCCTAGCCGCCGTGTCTCCTAGCCGCCGTGTCTTGACCACTTACGATAATGCATCAAAATCACGCTTAGTGCTTTTTATTACTAAAAAGAACACCAAAAAAAGATGCATAAACAGAGGCGTTAAAAAAGAACACGAGAGACCATCACAAGCGCTTAGCATAGAGCAGGGCTGCTCAACATAGTGCCCCCGAGTTGTATGTGTTCCGTTTATAGCGGCCGCGGTTTAATGCGGCACCAAGAAAACTTGAAGAAAGAACCGCAGCAGATCCAACGAGTTGGAATCTGTATACAGAGAAGCTTTGTTTGAGCTCAGCAAGAGTCGAAAAACGAGTATACGCGCGCGCGCGCACGCACGCACGCACACGCACACAAGATCGGGCGCACACAAATTATACCGAGCTACCTTGAACGCATCGTGGTTTCAGAGACAGCATGCGCATACGCTCTTAGACAAAGGTACACCCTTTGGGGTGTATATCTGCCACACAACAATAATCGTCATCTGCCTTGCTTGCGTTTCCTTTTTTGAAAACGCCCCGCCCCCTACTTTCCGGTCGGGAATGATAAATGTCATGCTGATAACGCGCATGCAGTGCGTTACTGGGAAGTACGGGGCTCGCAGCGTTAAAGAAATGAAATGCGGACAAGAGAGATGACGTTTATTGTTGTGTGGCAAAATACAACCCAAAGGGTGTAATTTTGTTTTAGAATGTACGTAGCGTAGCGCAATTAGAATCCACTCTATCCGCAAGAAGCGTTTACTTTCTCATTATATACGCGCAGCGGCAGGTGCGCGAAAGCGAGCTTTCTGGATCATTTCTTTTCTTTCCCTCGAACGGCTGGCGCCGCCGCTGCCGCGGATGGATGGATGGATGTTATGAGCGTCCCCTTTGGAACGGGCCGGTGGGTTGCGCCACCAAGCTCTTGCTACTATACTGCCTCCACGGATGCGCGGAGTCGAGCGCCATCTGGTAGTGCTGCAAAACTGTGAGCACACAGTGCAGCTGGAGCTATTTGGCTTGTAGTGTTTGCCAGAGGTATGCGGCATGCAGGGGATGCAGTCACTTCCTCGGTTTTATAAGTGCCTTAATAAGAACAAACATGCAAACGTAGCTAACATTTCACTGAAACAGGCTTCTCTTCGAATGCAGCTACGTCTGTGAGCGGACGCTCTAACAACAACCGCCTTGGAACTGCAATCAGAAACAGGACATCACAAGGCATGCTGAGGAGAAAGACTAGTGCCATGACGGCAAACAAACTGGCCCCTTATTCACAAAAATCGGTGACGCTAGTATTGTTCGTGAGAAGAAATGCGAACCATTCCTGATGACATATTGTTAGCGAAGGCGGCCGGCAAATGGCAAACAGCACTCACGAAGGAAAAGCTTTGTGAATTGGGCCCCTGTTTTTCCGCAGACAAAACATGCAACGTCTTTCACTAAAATGCGACACGTGCGACTTTCAGAAAAGTTGGATTCGGCCCTCGCAGGTCTTGAGCTGTGCAGCCATGGCTTAGCGTAAAGATTATCATTGTGCAAACCACAATTGCAAGTGAATTAAAACGCAAAAGAAGAGAAAAACATTAAAGAAAGAAGAATATTCACTCTTTTTCAGAGGCCCTGCTGCAACCGGCGCCGGCGGTCACATTCCGTGCCCTCGGCGGTGTACTGGACTTGTTCGTGTTCGTGGGCCCCACGCCGTCGAAAGTGGTGCAGCAGTACCAGCGTGTGGTGGGCTTTCCCGCCATGCCCCCGTACTGGAGTCTTGGATTTCACCTCTGTCGTTATGGTTACGAAAACCTTAACAACACGCGAGAAATCATGCAGAACAACGTGCTCGCGGGCATCCCTTTGGTGAGTGGCAGCAACTTTATCTCGTTAAACAAGCCCTGTTTGCAAGACTACAGAAATATTTGATTGTTCTGTAGTTTCCGGGGTGAAACCCAGGTCACGTTTTTGAGGTACAACAAGTATCTGGGCGGCCTCGTTTTTCGTGATCCGCAACCAGTAAGAGTACCTATGCAGCACTTAAAGGATAACGCTGTCATTGAATTACGAGATTATTCTCAGGACAGTTACAACAAGCCACTGACGTCTACCCTTGGTCAAGTGAAAACTTATTCAATCATGTTGCAACTTTTTGCATGGCTGTGCAAAACCTATTGATTCAGCTTAATAGTGCTTAATGGCTTAATTCAGCTTCTTGCGATGCTGTTTGCATTATTGTTTACTGCTCGGTGGCCTTTTAAAAACAGCGTAAGGAGGCCACATTCCTGTTAGAGACGGTCCCTCGCCCCGCATGCGCCAGCCTCGTGTGAGCCGTCGCGCGAAGAGGGCGGCGAAGGCACTGCTGCAGTTCGCAAGGGCAACGGCCTCGCACAAACGTGGATGTAGCTTCTTTTTTTTATTATTGAAATGAATATTAGGAGAGGTTGGCGCCTTTGTGGTGGCACTGGCTACTCCTTGTCACTGACTCCATGATAGGATTTCGCCCGGGTTTATCTTGCCAGGACGCATTCCTCCTACTTAGAGACGAAATTCTAACTAATATACCGTACGGCGACGAGAGACTAGTCCTAGCACTAGACCTTAAAGGAGCCTTCGACAACGTCTCTCACGCCGCAATATTGGAGGAACTCGAACTCGCGGGTTGTGGTGAGCGCACATACAATTACTTAAGAGCGTTTCTTTCCAACCGCGAGGCGAGCATCAGTATTGGCCAAATCATTTCGGATTTATTTAAAATGCCTGACAAAGGAACACCTCAAGGAGCTATATTATCTCCTCTTCTCTTCAACATTGCGATGTGTCGCCTCGCGCGCGATCTGGATCGGATACCCGACCTAGGTTACACGCTCTACGCAGACGACATCACGCTGTGGATGAGCAGAGGTTCACTAGGGGATAAGGAATATACGCTCCAAAGTGCAGTATTAGCGGTGGAGAAATTTTCTAGAAGGAGTGGCCTGAAGTGCGCACCCGAAAAATCTGAGGTTATCCGGATACACGCGAAAGGCTACAAATCCAGAGGATCGATTAACATTGTGGTGGAGGGCCAATCAGTCCGAGAGGTACCCACGATGCGAGTCCTGGGTTTGTGGCTTCAGAGCGACGGGAGAGCACTACAGACACTCAAGACCCTCAAATCCACAGCCAACAACATGGCCCAAATGATACGTCGCGTGACGTATCGAAACGCGGGAATGCGAGAAGACGACACCCTAAGGCTCGTACAGGCCTTAGTGGTCAGCCGAATAAAGTATGGCTCACCGTACCAAATCCTGAACAGGGAGGAGGAAAAGCAGGCTGACACAATAATCCGAACCGCTTTCAAAGCTGCTCTGGGCCTGCCTAAATGTACTTCAACGGAGCGCATGTTAGCTTTGGGAGTGCACAATACTTTCGACGAACTGAGACAAGCCACCCTGATGCGACAGAGGGAGCGCCTCAGCTTCACAAAAACTGGTAGGGCAATATTGGCTAGACTCAATATCCCAGCATACCCCATTTATCTCACAGAGCAGGCCGTACCTCTCCCTCCTTCGATGAGATCCAAAATTACAGTAGCCCCAATTCCAAAGAATATGCATCCAGAGTACAACAAAGAAAGGCGCAAAGCACGTGCACAACACATTCAATCAGCCTACTCTAATAACCATAGGTACAACACGTACTACACGGACGCAGCTCTGTATGCAGACACGACCGGGCAGCGCTACCAAAGGAGGTACGCCCTCACAGTCGTGAACGCTATCAGCCAACAGCATATTACCGCGTCGGCCACGGCGGGAGCCCCAACCTCGGCCGAAATGTTAGCAGTGGCGATCGCACTCGCTCACGCGGAGCGTTCGCAAAGGGACTCGGTCGTGGTCACGGACTCCCAGGAGACATGTCGCATGTTTCTCAAGGGGCACGTGACTGCGGCTAGCCTCGCGATAATCCCCAAATCCTTCAACCACCATCATCGCCTACTCTGGTGCCCGGGCCACGCGGGGGTACAGGGGAACGAAAAGGCTAACGCGTTAGCTCGCGGGTTCACTAACCGAGCGACGGCGTCCTCTTCTAACCCCACCCACCCGCACTACCCCTCACAAAATTCCACCAATTTAAATGCCAAAGACATCCTTGCTCATCAGCGTGGAGTCCGAAGAAAATACCCGCCGCCTCACCCACAACTTAACGGGAAAGAGGCCACCGATTGGCGTAAAATACAGACCGGGGTGTTCCCCCATTTAAAATTGCTGAACGCCATGTATCCCACTCGTTATAGGGCCAGCTGTCCTTGGTGCGGTGGCATACCTACCCTAATGCACATAACCTGGGAGTGCACTAAGCACCCTCATAGGGCCAAACACCAGTAGGACAATGGAGCAGTGGGAGGCACAGCTCGCCCGCTCCGACCTGGCAGGACAAAAGTCCTTAATTAGCCAGGTCAGGCAGGCGGCAGAGGCCAGTGGGGCCCTGGACTGAGAGGCTCCGACCACCTCTCCTTCAAATCTTTATAATTACAATAAAGTTTCTCTCTCTCTCTCTCCTTGTCATTGGCAAAGGAAACAAATTTGCGTAAAAAGGGAGAATATCGACACAAAATATGGCATAAAAATGTACACAGTCCAACAGTACATGAGTCGCAAAGTTCTGTGGATTAGTTCAGTCCACGTACGCATATATAAAGTTAGATATCTTGAATAGCCAAAACACGCAACACATGTATACACTGCAAGTGCAGAACAGAATTATACATATTGCGTAAAAGTTGCGATCACCCCATAAACCAATTATTAATCACGAACAACGTTTATGTTACTCATTTAGCGCATTCGGATCATCTGATACTTAATATTTTCCCAAAATGTTGGTGTCCTCTAAAAACTTTTTCAGAGCAAGAAGTGCTCTTTCTTGAAGGCCCGCAGTTGGCCATGGGCCAACTATCTTTTTTAGAGTGAACGGTCTTCTGTCTAATATCAACAAATTTTCTTGCAGTACCCTTCTTTGTGGATCATATTTCGTGCACTCGAGGAGAAGATGATGCACATATTCGTCTGGATGGCCACAAGAAGAGTGCGGTGTAGAGACACGTTTTATCCTGTACAAGAAGTGTTTCGTAAATGCAGTACCAAGACACAGGCGGTGTACCAATGTCTGTTGTCTCTTAGATTTTCCGGCATAGATAAGTTTGTACATGGGTCTATAAACCATAACTCCGAGTTTTTAGTTTGCTGATCAAACTAAGTAGTTTTGCTGAGGCGACAAGAAATCTGTCTCAGGAGCAGACGGACTTCGCTACGGAGTAGGGGAAGATTGGTTGTCTCTGCGTTATTGTGCGCCCGATTCGCAGCTACGTCCAATGCTGTATTACCAGGAATATTGCAGTGCCCAGGTATACACTGAAATGCAATTACGTGGTTCATTGCGCTTGCTTATGTAAGTTCTTTGAGCGTCTCATACAATAGCAAAGTGTTCAAAAAATTTTCTTATTGCTCTGTAGTAATGTGAGAGCGGCTTGTGAATCGCTAAAGATAACCCATTCTTGCGAATGTTTTTCTGATGTTATGAAACGCAAAGCACACAGGATTGCAAACAGTTCTGCCACGGTGGAAGATGTCTCTCGGGATAATTTGAATGTTTGCTCTACCGTTTGCTCTACCGAATGTTTGCTCTCTAATTGGGGAATGACGAATGCTGAAGTCGAGGATTTTTTATGACACGAACCATCTGTATAAACGTGGATGTACTGGGGTTATAAGGAGCAAATTTGGAAGAGTGCCAGTTGTTGTGCGGCTACTATGAACATGTCTCTTTTAGATAGAGTCCCGTCAACCGATAATTCTATTTTTGGACATGTTAACATCCAAGGAGGTTAACAAACATCCACTTTGTATAATTCAAATCTTGGTAACCTTCATTGGTGTTCATTGTCCCGCACGCTATCCCTTGCTGTGATAGTTTGCAGTGATCGTGACCGGCTGAAATTGTGTCTGTGCTCTCTTTCTCTCTATTTCTCATCTTTCTACCTCCTCTAACCCCTGTAGTATAGCAAATCGCATTTTCCGTTCTGGTTAACGTCTGCCCTACCGCTTTCTTTCGTATCCCTGTAGATGACTATCGCTTCGAGATAAATTTAAACGTTCCCACTTCTCCTATATCGCGATCTTCTTTGTACGACTGGCCGGAACTGCTCACATTCTACGCACGTTGTGTACATCTATTTTCGTACCGAGCGCTTCTCGTATCTCAGAGTCTCCGTACTCCCTTCCTCCTCCTCCTTCCGGGATAGAGAGAGAGAGAGAGAGATGAATATAGGAAGGCAGGGATGTTAACCAGTCAAAGGTCTGGTTGGCTACCCTACGCTGGGGGAACGGATAAGGGGAAGAGAGGGAAGGGAGAGAGAGGGTTATATACGTGCACGAACAGTACTTGAATTAAATCCGCTCTCGCAAACCAGACGTTCTGAGAAAGCACAAAAGTGCCTTCATTGCCTTCTGAGCCGAAGATCGGTGGGGATGGTGCTCTAGTACTGCCAGCTCACTCAGAGGACGATCATCAAATTTTCTGAATGCGTTGGACAAAGATTGTCTTTGTGTTTGAAATTGAGGACAACGGTACAATAAGTGGTCAATGTTCTCCTCGCATCCGGAAACATCACATGTAGGACTATCAGCCATTTCAATTAGTGCTGAGCAGGCATTCGTGAAGGCAACTCCAAGCCACAACAGACACAGAAGAGACGCTTCGCGTCGGTGTAGGCCGGCCGTAGGTCTGAGTTGAAGTGACGGGTTTAGTCTGTGCGTAATATACTCAAACTCAATAAACTCAAACAAATAAACTCAAACTCAAACTCAAACTCAATCTTGGGCGCTTTGTATGGGCGGTATTCCACTATGCTAAGGACATCTTGTAAGCTATATTGCGAAGTTGTCTCGCGGCGTTGGTCCTTGAGAGAGGAATGGGGACGCAGCGGTATTCTTGGTTCTTATCTGCCTCATCATTTCCTATGATACCGCAATGACCTGCTATCCACTGAAAAGATATATCATGGCCTTTTTCTCCTAAATGATGGACAAGTTCCACAATTTCGCACGTGAGCTGATCGTGAGTTCCATGTCGGAGAAACGAGTGCACATATTGCAAGGCCGGCCTTGAATCGCAGAAGACTGCCCCTCCTTCCGGGATGCGTTTTTACAATGGCTAGTAGGTATACAGCGGGACGTGGAACTTTTCACGGCGCTCGACGTTTCTGCGCAGGCCCGAGTTAGAGCGGGTGCAAGAGAAAATCTGGGGGCCTTTGCACCTTGAATATGTGAGTCTATACTTAGGCACAACGGAGGAGGTTTCTTAACGCGTATTGAAAGAGCTTGTTCCCTAGGCCTGCCGACATTGCGGAGTGCGGTCCAGTTTGTTTACGCTACGCCGATGGCTGCCCGCGAGGTGAGGCAGTGGGCATGGATGCCCCATTTCGTGATCGTTGTGTCTGAAGAGCAAGGTTCTGACTGGTGTTGTACAGGTCGAGGGTCGTTTTTTTTATTCGCGACGATAGATTGCATCTTTTACAAGCACTGCTCCGGCAGTGCACATGTAACTGGCAAACAGAGGCCTCAGGAGAGCACCTGAGGTTATATTAAAACAGGCGGAGCAGGATCTCCGGGGCACCCAAGGGGCAACAGGTGACATCAAAGCTAGAACCCACGGACCAGTCCGGGTTCTAGCTTTGATATCCCTGTTGCCGCTTTGGTGTCCTGGAGGCGCCGCTAATAATGCGAAATGATGACACGTTGTTTCAATTAGTAAAAAATCACGACTGAATAAATATAATTGCGTCGAGCCGCCAACTTGCGATGCTAAGTTCAGCACGACCGCGCCCCGCGACTTCTGCCGGCACGCCTAAGGACAAGCGCACACAGCATGCGCTAAAAAACTCCTCCGTAGTGCCTAGGCAGAGTCGTATATTCAAGAAGCAAAGGTCGCCACATTTCCTGTCTCGCGCACACTCTTACTCGCGCATGCGCGCAAACGTCCGGCATTTCCGCAAGTGCTACGCCCCGCTGTACCTACTAGCAATTGGAATTACGCTTCCGGGACTGCGCTTAGTGCAGCCCGCCTTTGGAAGTAGCGAATTCCAGGATGACTCCTTGGCGGGAGTGCGCAGATCTCGGAGGCAATATGCTGAATGTGACCAGTTATTCCAATTAATTCGAGCCGTTTTCGTAGAGCTGAAAAGTTCCTCAGTCTCCGCGCTCGGTATTTGGGTTGACTGAAATTCGAGTATTTTGTTGAAAAAGTAAAAACGTGTAAGTTGACGTATGCTCTCGACAATACAAGCGTCTTTTTACATGGTGAAATTTCCAGGAGGCCTGAAACGGCATATTCAAATAGACGTATAATTGTCAGACATGCAAGAAGCGCAAAGAATAACTGAAAATGTCGAGCCCGATTTCACTGGAGTTATTATCCAGTTTGACTGGCCAGTTGTAAAGAACACTTACTATAAGCTTTTTGAATTCGCGCACACTTTCTTAGCTTAGCAACTTCAGCCATTTGCAAAAACTTCCATATAAATGTAAGGTACATAGTATATTGTTAATTCAATGGGCGAGATTTTTGTACAGATTGCCCACCATGGTGGCTTAGTAGCTATGGCGTGGCTCTGTTAAGCACGAGGTCGCGGGATGAAATCGCGACTCCGGCGGCCGCGTTTCGATGGGAGCGAAATGCGCAAAACGCCCGCGTAACCAATGTGCATTGGGTCCACGTTAAGGAACCCCACGTTGTCAAAATTAATCCGGAAACTCCGCTACGGCGTGGGTCATAATGAAATGTGGTTTTGGCACGTAAAAAATTCGAAGTTAATTGTATTAGATTAGATATTGCGATTGCTCTTTATGGCTAATTCTAAACAGATTGTGCCGCTTTTTCACGCTCGTCGGCATGCTTGCATTGACTAATCTGGTCAGCCTGTCCGAACACAATATAATGAATTGGAGCTGGAAGTAGATTACAACTGCCTGCTGCTTCTATAAAAAGATTATTTATTTCGTGCACGTCCTTGTTGTTTTAAGTCTATTTTAGAATGGCAATGACTGAGGTAAATGTTCTTTTGCCATGCTTTCGCGCATGGCTGCAGGACGCCCAGTGGAACGACATCGACTCAATGGAACGGCGCAACGGCTTCACGTACGACAAGGAAGCATTCGCCGGACTGCCAGAGTTTGTGCGCGAGGTTCACGCTGGAGGCAGGCGCTACGTCCTCATCTTTGTGAGTGCGAGCCTTCCACTGTACGCAGTCTTATAGTGCTAGAAAAGTATATCTGCAGCTTGTTTATGAGCATTAGCTGCCTGGGTTTTGCATTTATAACAATTTAACCATTTTTAACGATTTAGTTTATAGCAATTTATAACAAGGAGTGATTTAGGCAAAAATGTATCGCGACAATATGAGGACAGACGATGCTCGCGGAATACTAGCAGTTACTTACGGACAGTTGCTGCCTTTTGACAAAGGCCTGCGCGCATT